>NC_136688.1:16798307-17998307 GCF_903797595.1 Erithacus rubecula
CCAGAGAAAAAGCATCTAGAGTGAGCTACATATTTTAAGAACAATTGCTAAGAACCAGTATCAAAAGGTTTAGGCAGCCTAACACTTACTAGGTTCTTAAATTTATTGGGCTCAATTTTATTTAAAAAAATAATAATAATTTTAGAAAGCAGCTTTCTCCCTATCACTATTGGTGCTTTTTTCCCCCCCCTACTTTAAATCCAGAGATTTTCTGTAGGTATGGTTATTTATTTTTAAACTTCTACAGCCTGAAAACTATTTAATGCAGTTATGATTGATCTTGCCTGAAGTTTGAACGTTCGGATTAGGGATTGATAGACAAATGTTATTTTCCATTTTCTCCTCCATCCCACATCTTCCTACAAGAATTATACCAGCTTTTTTAGGAAAAGCAGCAATTTGTGTGCACCAGACATCACCCAAAGCCAACCAGCTGAGTGGATTTGCCCACCCAGAGTCCATCTGCACAGCCCCAGAAGTGCAACTCCTTTGAGCTGTGGAAGAAACACCAGAGCAGGAGCTGGTGTTGGGATGCAGAGACCTAGAAGTGGTGTCCTGAGGGGTGTAACACACCCTCCCCCGTCAGCTGTGCTGGGCTCATTCTCTGCTTTGTTTCCTCTGAGGTGTCTTTTGGCAGTTCTTCAAGGTTGGAGTTGAGAGTGGCTCCATTCACACACACAAATGAAAGCAAACAAGCTAAACCTTTCACAAGAATGCAGGTTCTCAGACAGGCAGTGATACCTCTACAATTCCAGAGATTACATCTCTGTCTATAACACAGGGCTATTTAACAAAAATTCTTCCTTCCTAAAAGGGAAGCCGTGCAACTTTTATTTTAAAGATGCCCTTCTACAGTTTCATTAAAAATATCACCGCATTTACCTACTATCATCTGCAATTATGATGATCTACAAATCATTATAGAATCACACAAGACAAAAAAAAAATTAGTTCCTTCAAAGTCCTCAAGGACTCTGTTAATGAAGTTAATCACTTTTTAAAATAGCCCTAAACTTTTCAGTTTTCAAAAATATATTGCCAATCTTACAAGACAATTTGTTCAAAAAGCACAATACACCAGTGTTGTGGTGTTCATTTACTAACAATTATGTTCTTCCTAAAAATAGAACATCAAGATGTGGACTCTAAAAAACTCAAAAACAGAAGACAACAAAAATCTAATATTTGTATTTCTGTAGACAGATCACATAAAACCAAAAATCATTTGAAGGAGGGACAAGGCAGACTTGTGGCTTTTGAATGCAGAGGATTATATGTTTTATTAAAATTTTACAGTAAGTCAGGTAGCACTGTCAATGCAAAGGACAATGCAAAATCCTTGTTTTAAAGTACTGTTGTATATTAATTTTATCAGAAACATTGTTTTATACTAAAGTTCTATAGAATCTTCTTTTATCATATATTATATAAGCACACACAATGTAAGAACACCTGCCCCAGGTCATGTAAAAGTTCTTTCTACCTCATGGTCTCATCAATAACAAACAAAAATCCATTTAAAATTCTCTTCTACTGAACTAAAGTGAATAATTCTCATCCTTGACTTTGCAACTACAGGATTTGAAAATCTGTCCTGAGGACACATTTGGATCATATATTGATTTTTATCCTGTAAGAGCCAAGTTCCACATGACCACCAGTGTGTAATTTATGCTGGGACCTTTGGAAATCTGCTGGAACCAGACTGTTCCTTCAGGGCTTTTCTGGAGAACATTCTCCAGACTTTTACTGGTGCATATATTTATATATTTATACTACTTTGTTGCCCCTGCTCTCATTAAGTATGTCCATCTACCTTTTCCATGTTCTTCCCTATATTTTGAGTTGGTATTTTTATTAGCTTACTTTAACAACACAGGGCAGAACCATCCAGAGGGCTCCTGACAGAAATTCTGAAACAGACAGGGTATAAAACACAAAGCCTTTTAGCAAAGAAAACAAAGATTATGTTCATTGCCACTCTGGCAGCTGAAGACTTAAAATAACAGATGTACTCCGTATAAGAGATATTCTACAATTCAGCACAGCTTATCCAAGGAAAAAAATTGTGAACATGCTTGTGATTCTTGTTTTCCAAAGACAAAGCAGCTCTAGTCACACCAAATGTTCTTATCTCTGATACTAGCAGTTTCTGGCCTAAAATCAATGGCATTTGTTTAACTGTAAGATAAGTGTAGAGATTTTAAGTGTGGAAGCTGTACACTTGTTCCAAGTTACCTTTCAATTGTCCTTAAAAACCTGCTTTTTTGGAGTCTTTGCTGACAAATCTATTATTAGCAGTAATCAGAAGCAACCTGCTGGATGACATAATGCTTTTCAAGGTTTCAGATTTTAATAGAATTGTGGGAAAAGCATTAAACAAAGAACTCTCAGCTGCCACAACCCTCTGATTTTCTTTGTCAAGAAGCAATGGATCTTGGTTAGCTGCTTTGCCTTGCCCAATTTCCTAGAAGGTTTTAAGTGGATTTTTTACCTTTTTTTTCCTCCACATTTCCAGCTCTGTTTTCAACATGTGAATTAAAAAAAAAAAAAAAAAAGGAAAGCTGAACACTGAACAACACATTCCTGAGAAGAGGAGCAAACTGATGACCCTGAAAGCATATGGGAAAGTCCCTCTGAGAGGTTTTTTCATTCAACCTGCAATACTTCATGTTGATGTGATAACAGGGGTTCCAAGCAATTATTGCACTGCTCCAAATCAGCTTCTGAGATCATAATGCAGTAAAGATTATTCCCATCAAATACAGAGATATAGCAAATGTAATTGAAGGGTGAAGTTTTAAAGAATTTTGTTGATTGTCCTAAAGTCTGTGTTAGCTGCCTGTTGAATTCTGGATTAAATTTAAAACACAGGAGCTTCTTGCCAAGTACTGCATTGCTTGGGATCTGCATTTTTGCCCCCACTACAATAGGCAGCCTTCAGTAATCTGAATTATTTTGATGAAAACATGTAATCTTTCACAAGCTAGCCAGCATGTTCCAAAAATGGGTGATTAAGCCTTCATATCATATAACTTGATTAGAAGGGCTAACACAGATACATATTATCAGAATCCTTACTTTCTGTAATCAAAAATAATTGCATATTACACTGTACTTGTCTTTTATAGGACATTACTACAGTAAAACTGTAAATAATAACAGAAGATTTTTTTTAACCACAAGGAAAATATTATTAATAAACCAGCAAAAAGTATCTTAACTCATTTCAGCTCAAATTAAAAGAGGAAACCATGAACAGCAGAACCCTGATTAAGACTGTAAAGCTGTTTTCTGCTTACAGCACGTTTGTATGTAGGACTGAATTCCCCTCCCTAGCTTTTCCACCCTAATACTTTTCAGTATTTAGCCATTAACAGAGAGACATTAAGTGTTGAAGGGATTAACAGAAGCCAAGTTTAGCCCGATTTTACAGGCACCAGATGAAAGCAGAGGTGTTTTAGGGAGCAGAAAAGTAGTTTGTGTCCGTTCCAAACACCATGCTGCCACCTAGTCGACATCCAGCTGAACTGTGCTGTCCTGGAGGCACTGCAGGCACACGGAATAAAACTCCAACTTTTCCAAAAACCGATCAGTGCAAGACTAAGTCACAGAAACACTGAGAGCTCCACCTAAATTCCCTGTGGAGCAGCTGTGCCTTGCCAGAACAAAGCAGGCACGACTGCAGCTCTCACATTTACCACGCTGCAGAAAGGATGGATGTGCTCAGGGAGCACTCCAAGCTGCTGCTTGTTTGCTGTTACAGTTGTGAAATACCTCTTCAAAGTGTAAACAAGGAAATAATTAGCATCACCAAGTAGGGGATCAGTCCAAAATAATAATCATATGAGCAATTAACAGGTTTATGCTGTGTGAGCAAGTTCAGGCACTACTTGACTTTGGGAATATCCACTTTATATCCAGAAAGAACTGATTTCCCTGAAGGCTGGTTTCCTTTTATTATCCTCTCTCTTCCTTTAAATGTGTCTGACAAGTATAACTTTTTCCTCCACAAACCATTCCTCAACACAACTTATATTAACATTGCTGTTAAATATTTGGTATCCAAAGCTTCAAAAGGAATATTATTATCTCAGTGGGGCATAATGTATGGGAATTATTTCTTTGCTCCCTGAGCAACATAGATAATGTCAATATTAGTGACACAAAAATCGACTCTCATCATAATGTCAAAACATCAAAAATGTCCTAATTTTTGATGTTTGCATCTCACTGTAAGTCAGAGTAAGGATGTCTCTGCAGCACCAGGTTTGGAACAGCTCCCACAGGAGGCCAAGAATGGCAGGAAAAGGCAAGGAGCAGCCTTGCACCAGAACACAAATGTTTTATGTCTCATCTCCACACCACACAATCCCCAAAATCCCAGAACAGCAGAGACAGCATTTCTCCTTCTTTGGGTACCCAGCCTGAGACACAATCAACAGGTACAGGATTCTTGCAGGATGCTTGTACTTTCTGTAAAAATGCATTAGAAGACCATAATTACATTACATTGTGATAAAAATCTGAATGCAAACGGCAGAAGAAAGAAGAAAAACAGCAACACTTTTAAGATGACAAAACTATCCTGAACACGGTGCTTTTGGAGCTCTTTTTCATGTTAACCTTCATATATGAATGAGATCTCACTAGAAATCCTCACTAAATTTGGGTGTCTTCCATATTTATCCTAATTCTTCAATGAATGACAAATTAGAACTTCCCAATTTTGCAGCTCAAAGCACTCCACACATTTAGCTTGGGGGTTTTATTTTATATAAAACACATATTGCCACAGCACTGACAGAGATGTCCCTCACGCTCGTGCCTTTTCCTCACTGACCAGGATGAAATTGACAGCAGCAGCCTGGCTAAATTCAATTAACATCTCCACCCTCTGGATGGGACATTGCATAAACAACCCACGGGAAAATAAAGATACTAAACCCTACATATTAAAAACAACAACAAAAAAGGAAAGATGCTGCTCCCTTTGGGGCACACCCAAAATATTAAGAACGCTCTGGGCAGGCCCAAGACATCAAGAGCGCTGCGGCCGCCCAGGCCCAGCTGGAAAAGTGATTTTTTTTTTTTTCAAAAACCACATATAAAACTACACACAGCTTGTTTTCCCCACATATAAACTACACACACAATGTTTTCCCCACATGTAACTACACACACCTTGTTGTCTGCAGTTCCAGGGAGGCTGCTCTCAGCAGGGCCAGCGCTGGGTGCCGCGGGTCCCGCTCCCCTCAGAGCCCGGGCAGAGGCAGTTCCACACCAATTCCCTGCTGTTCCAGGCCACTCACGCCTCAGCCTGCCCTGACAGGACACAAATCCCTGCAAAGAGCCCAATTTCCAAGCCCTGCTCCTTGCCCGGGCCGCCCTCAGGGAGCGCAGCGGCGCCGTGAGGGCTCGGTGCTCGCAAAGTGCAGAAACGCCATCAGCTCACCCCAAATCCTTCACTCTGCCCTCTGCTGACACCGTGGCCATTCCTTTGAAAGTCTGCAGAAGACCATTTTCAAGCATTTCCAAACATACCGTGAGTAAAAAAATCACTTTTTACTCATCTCACACGTCCCACCACATAGTCATGAGCGGACGAGTATTTTGCCCGAAATTTGTATTACTTTTTTCCAGATGTTTGTTGGTTTGTTGTTTGGGTTTGTTTTGTCTATTTGAGTTTCTGAAGCTGTGACAATATTCAATTTTATGTCAGGTTAAAGTGCACACAACATTAAGTAGAAAGTAACTTGAGTTTTGGGCTGTATACAGCCCAACCTTGCTGCAACACACGTGATAAAGAAAATGCTTCATAAAATCAACATTTCCAAAGCCCTCAAGTTGTAAAAGACATATTTTGATGGGTTATCCAAAAGAACATTATTAAAATGATAAGCAGAATGATGATGATGATGCTCAGTCCAAATAATTTGTCATCAAAACTTTGTTTTCTTGGCTGGGCAGCATCACCAACAGAGAATACCAAAGGAATATTCTCAGAATGGTTTGTTGAATTCTGCTTTGCAACATTCACAGCAAATGCCAAGAAAATTAAAACTAAAAGTATTATATCCAGCAATTTTTTTACAACAGCACTATATAATGATAACAAAGTTTCATTCAGAACAATTTCAAAATTCTTTGCTGTTAGTTGTTACCATAGGGTCAGCTTATGACTTTACCAATTGAATAGTTCTCTGTCAAACCTAACATTCATTGCTGTAATTATCAATATATCATTAATAAATCAAATAAATCAACATAAATTAATAAATCACTGAGCAGCTGCATGGGAGAAGGCCTAAACATAGGAGGAAGAAAGAAGAAGAATGTGAAAATGAGTGCTATAATCAAAAGTTATGCATGAACTTATTTATCAAGGATTTATATTGTGTATGGAATGTGAGCTGAAGTTGCTTGTTAGGACCCATTAATTTTGTTTGATCAAACTTGAAAGAGGCAGAAATAAAAAGGGTAAAAGGATGATAAATAAATAAGTTTTCAGCAATTATTTCATTTCCTGGACAATAGGGAATAGAACTGACTTGCAGAAATACATATGCTATTTTAAAGAAAACAAAACACAAATTTGAAGGCAATATAGGAAACCATTTTACTTATTTTCCTCTCTATGCTAAAATTCAAATATAAAATATACAAAAAAAGTTAGTTTTTATTTAAGATGGTTTGCATTTCACTGGATTATTGTGATCAACACCAGGATGAAAGCATCATTTTCTTAAGTTTTATGTTGTCAGTGTCTTTCAGTAAAATCCACAGCAAATAATTATGCATATTTCATGTTACACATAAATCACACTTTAGATAATACAGTCACTATGGAATGAGTTGGCATTTTTCCCCCTGAAATTTTGTGATTTACTTCAGGCAAAACCTGAAATATTAATTTTAAACAACAATACCTGCAGCAGCTGCTGG
The DNA here is from genome assembly GCF_903797595.1 of Erithacus rubecula. NCBI lineage: Eukaryota > Metazoa > Chordata > Aves > Passeriformes > Muscicapidae > Erithacus > Erithacus rubecula. Next base: position 16,805,253 of record NC_136688.1, read on the forward strand.
AAATCCTGAAATTTGTGACTCAGCACAGCACTCCAACCTTCAAAATACACTTGGCAATCTAAGTAAATTAACACAGCAAGTTTTCATCATCCCTCTAATGGTTTTCACCAAATGTTAATCATGCAAGTGTATAATTAAAAAAGGAAAACAAATAAATCAATTTTTTGAGGGAAAAAAACATTTTAAAATCTTCAGATGTCATCTCAAATCTGCATCCATCTTTAATGTAAATACCTGGTTTAGATCATATGCCCATTTTTTACCCACAAGGTATATTGAATATAGTGAAACATGCCAACCAAAAACTATGTTTCAATAAATTTCTTTCTCAGCAAAATGCTATTGCTAAATTTGACCCAAATTCAATTAATTTATACTTGAAACCATCAGTGTCATTGTTGAGATATTTCACACAACAGTAATGTGGCATTGATTTAGCAATTTTGGAATCCATCAAATCCTACTTTTTAGGAAGTAATATTTGCAATTATATCAGTTTATGTTGGATTGCTTGTTTGTTTTAAAGGAAGATTAACTTTGTATTTTTAAAAATGCTATTTTAAAATTAGAGAATGGAAGCACAAATTCTTACAGATAATACAGTTGGTATTTTTTTAGTTTAGTAACAACCAAATACACTTCCAATTAATATTGTTCTGTTCTTCAGCCTTCCACCTTTTTAGTGTCAAGTTTCAAAACCACAACAGAACATTTGTCCCAAAAATTTTTGCTGTATTCTTCCAAATTAACTACTGCATTTAGATTGTTGCTTCTTAATTCAGCATCAGCCTTTTTGTCATGGTTTTTGACTAAGCAAAATGAGTTTACAAGAAATATATCTATAGGAGAAAACATTGAGACACTTTCAAATTGAAATACTGTGAATGAGAGTTACCACAAATATTAAAAGAGCTAATCACTGGGATCCATTTTTGAAAACATTTAGCACAACTGCATATTAAATAATAAATAGCAAATAACAAAATGATAACAGAGGAAAACCAGGAATACAGCCCTGAAAGACACATTGCTCCTGTCCTGTTGGAATCAATGGCTATTATATATAAGATAACTACTGAAACATTGTGTTGCACAATATGGAAGAGAACTAAAATATTCCCTTCATGAAGAAAATAAATACTCATCTCTTCCTCCCACATTAAATGGGTCTGTAGGTATTCCTACAATGTTTTTGTTACTTTTGCTCAAACCAAGGGTGGGGAAAGGAATGCAGAAGAGGAAATTTTCTTTCTTTCCATCATCCACACACACCAAAAACATGTTTATGGACTCCTATCTGTGATTCATCAATTAAATTTCAGTTTCTGTGGTCTCAGTTTTTCCCAAAAACTTTCATGTGTTAGATTTCCTTGGGGCAGCTGCATTTTCAATGCTTCTTGCTCTGGACATCTCCCCATTTTCTGAATTATTCCACATTCACATCAAGCAACCAAGCAGTGATGGGTAATAAAGCTCCATTGTTCTGCCTGTTGAAGAAGCATTCCTGATCAAGAAATCAATTAAATGTATACTTACCCTGTAGCTTTTTGCTATCAATGAAGCTATTCACAAGCTGTGTACACAATGAGCTGCTTCACTGAACACTACTCAGCATCAAAAAAAAAGATTAACCCCCCCCCCCCAAAATGGCTGCTACAAGTGACAAGTTACAAAACAATTTTTTTTTTCATGAGAACTCCCTCCTTAAAGGAACATTTACATCAGTTTTCTTACATTAAGAGCATAAACTGCACTCACTTGTGCAGGAAGTGTCATTTAATAAATAAAGAAATAAAGCTGCTTATGAGAGTCAAAAAGTCTGCTTTAAGAACATGATTCCAAACACCTCTCTCTCAACTACCCATGTCCAATTCCTTAAAATAACATCTTGACTTGTTTTTCAATTATAAAACTCTGCTCACAAATATTCCTAGAATTATAAAATGTATCAGATTTTTTTAAAAGTTAAATAAACATAAGAAAATACATTTCAAATAAAAAGGATGACTTTTTGATTACATAAAACCCCACAAATTCTACAAAGGCATATAAAGCCTGTCACAATACTTCCTTAGTATTTTTCTGGCATTTCTTAAAAAAGGGTGTGGGATTAAAAAAATACATATTGTTATTATAAACATAAAATTTCTTCTTTTTCCCTTAAAACAAAAACTAGGGAAATCAACGGATGATATTTCTGAAAAGAGCAAAAGATCTAAAATTAGAACATAATGAACTCTGAAAGACTTAAAAGTTCTTAAGTCTCTTCCAATTTTGTTTTTCATAATTGTGTTGCACAAAATAAGCTGGTGTAAGAGATTAGGGGGAGGGGAAGAATCAGAGACTCTTTGGCTGCCTGGATGCATTACATTAATTTCTTAATATGTGAAGGAGTGGATTGCCCCTCTAACAGCAATAGGAAATTAGGTTCTTTATTTCTTCATTAAGGCTGTGGGAGGGAAATTAATTTTCTACTCTGGTTTTCAAAATTAATTGAATATATCTTTATTAAAGTGATAAATACATGCACATACTTTTTGGTTGAAAGAATTCTCTAAATTAATCCTAAACAGACATTTTCGTAGCAGTTTGGTAGCACATGGTCTTTTTTTTTTTTTTTTTCTTGGTTCACTTTGTGTTGTTATAAAAAAACCCTGAAAAAACAGACCACCCAATGTAATAAAGATGTTTATATAAAATATCATCTGAAAAGAGTATTTAGAATAAAGAGTAGTTTTATTAGCATTAAATAGCATATTGTTTATATTCCTTGCTTCCTACTCTGTAATATTTTTGTTGTGTTCCTGCAGATTTTGTTGTGCATACCTGGTATAATCATTTTTGGAACATCTTTCTCACACAAAAAAGTAAGTCACAAGCATTTTTCTAGAGAACTTGGACAGTTCAGCATTTGGAAAAAAAGCCAAACTGTTGGTGGCAGTGGTGATTCCACCACTGCAGAATCTAAGAGCTTATTAAGGAAAACAAATTTGCCAATTTAAACCATCACATCCTTCATTTACTCAAAAGAGGAAGAAAATTCCTGACAGATTCATAACAGAATCCTAAAATTTAACTTTCCTTGTGTGCCTTAAATATATTTAACAGAGAACAGAACTTCTCATCCCTTGTTCAATGACAATTTTAAGTCTGTCCTACTCCAGGGGGCCTCTGTCTCCCTACACAAATAAGTTAACATGCCCAAAACTATCAACACACAGGTTATTTAAATTTCTTTTTTTTGTTTTTAAACTCAAATGGTCAGCTTTCCAACTCCTACCATCTTTCACATTTACTGTATTATTCTTTTCTTAGAGGAAAATCTAAGAAATAAATCAGAAGACCTTCATTTCTGAAATTGAACTGCAGTTACTATAAACACAAACTTGTGGTATGAAAAGAAAAAGTAGGATAGAGTAAATAATTAAACAATAGGGGGGAAATGCAGCTGATGTCCTTAACTAGAAGTTAATAGGAAGCTCTTTTTTGTTTAGCAAAACAAACAACACCTTAATTATGGACACAAAGAGTATAGGGATTAAATATGCAAGACTTTTGTTGAACAAAAGCAAGACTGTCTCAAAAACATTCACACACCATGATTCAACCTTCCTGTTTAATCCATTCCATGGAGTAGCTCTTCTCTTTCACAACTGCCAATCATAAACTTGCAAAATGTACCTGGGAAAGAGAGAAAAGATTCTTATAAGAAAAGAATTTGAGAGTCCACAGAGCATCTTCATTAATGCATTCATTAATCATAATGTACAAAGATAAAATAAAATGCATTTTGTCCAGAGAAACAGTTTAATATTAATATTAATATGTAGAACCAAAATATTTCAACTCTAGCTCCTCTTTAGGAGAGCATGAAGAAGCAGAACAAAAGGAAGTCTAGATAAAAATTAGGTAGCAGACAAAAATCACAGCTAGCTGAGGAAATGAGTCAATGGTGAAATAATCAAGAAAGCATCAGCAAAACCCCTGTTCCTTAGATAAGAAAATGTGTGATCCACACCATGGCCCCTTCTGTTGTGGAAGCCCCTTGCAAAGTGAAAGATTGGAGCCTCTCCCAATTGTTTATTGCTGTTTAAATTGCCTCATGCATTTATGGCCCTGCCATCCTCCTTCTGTCACAGGCACAGCAAAACCCACCACGTTCAGTCCCTTTCTCCCAAGACATCTTTTCAAATAATATAATAAAAAAATTGCGCCCCAAGATCCAGAAGCAAGGAAACTCCACAAGTGTTTTCATATTCAACTTTGCAATCTGCAGATAAAGAAAAAAAAAGAAAACAAGGAAATAAAGAATTTTATAAAAAGCATCCTCAAATCTTCTCCAACAGATCCATAAAGCAAAAAAGGGACAGAATTTGCACCACTACTCTGCTGAAACACTCTTCATAGAGAGACTGCTGAACAAATTTTTCTGCATATTTTCTTAGGCAGAGGGACTATTTAGGCAGCTTGTCATCACTGATCTTAATAACATTTTTAAGAAAAACTTCTGTCTAGCCTACAAGTGTTTTTAGAAGCTGCTTTTACAACACAGCAATGAATGACTGCATCCTCAACAGAGCAGTGTTGGCTTTGCCTCACACATGTGGAATTCTCTCATTTGAACTAAAACCCCCAGAACTTGCATTTGATTACTTCTTCAAAATCAGTAATATTCACTTTATTTTTATGACCAATGCCCTTGGTCATTTTCCAGAAGCGTTAATCAATATAAATCAATATAAAATGAATAGCACAATATGCAGGAAAAATGCATGAAAAACAGTAAAAATGTGATCCATTATCAACCCTAATAATCATTCAATCTCCTTAAATAAAAGCATCTCTCTCAGCTAAAGTTGTCTACTACTCACCGCTGCAAATAAGTGGAATTTTTAAGATTACACGACTAACAAAAACTTAAAAATCCCTTTTTCACCCTAAGTCTTCAAGCAACTCTCCCACAATCACAAACAGGTTCCTTGTGGATCAACCAAATCCTAGCAAATGGAAACTGCCTGTATCACAGCAACAAAACACAAAGTTTACAAATATATCTCCACAGCTACCACAATAAGTGCATCTAAAAAAATTTTTGAGCAACTGACAGTGCAGAATTTTAATCTTGTTAGATGAGCAGAATTCTCAGAGCTGACAGCAGTGGTTCCATTACTGAAATCAGACTGGGTGTTTATGTCCCCTTCAGCACTGGTGACATTCCTATTCCCTTCCAAATAAATACAAAGGCAACTAGGAAAGGAAAATAAATACATATAAATAAATAATAACAATAAATCAAATAAAAATAATATAAATACAAATAAATACAAAAGCTAAGCCCTGAAAGGTTTTTACTGCCCCTCTGTAAGCATTTTTAGTTGAATAAGTTTCCCATAAAAGTTAGAATATTATGACAGTAGCCAACTTTATTAATTGCATGTGTAAGTACTTTTCCTATTTATGTGTTATTGCAAGTGTCTATGATTTTATCTGACCAATACAAATTATCTCACAGCCTAGTAGTTAATAGCCAAATATTTAATTGTGCAGTAATAATTACTTTCTTAAAATATGTGTGAAAAATCATGCCCAAAACTTAAAGTTTCATTCTGAAACTTAAGAAATTCCATTGATCTATCAACCTGTCTCTAAAATTCTAGTTATTTTACTACTGAATCCCTATTTTTTTTTCCATGTTTTTTGCTTTCCCTCCTACACTGCCATAGGACATTTGTGACAGAGCTTTATTTTTTCAATTGGAAAAATAACTAGCAGCCTTCTGAAGGAGAAAAGCAACAAGCTAACCAGCTAAATTCGATTTTTAATTGTAAAGAATCTCATGATGAACACTTAAAAGACTCCATCATGCCTTGTGGGGATGTAGCAATCACCTTAGCTAAAAAGTGTATCTCAATTTGAGGCACATTTAAAATACTATTATAATGTCATTAAAATATTAATGATGATTCCAAGTTAAGATTTACTTGATAATTGAGCCAAACTGTTACATATAGATAAAAAAATTAGTAAAGAAAGGCTTTGTAAAAGTTCAGGCCTTGTTCCTCTGGCCAAGCTACCCTGATAAGTTCCTGTGAGGAAAGAATTGCACCAGTGAGAATCAGATAACAATCTATTCTTGTGAGAAGACAGTTTGCACCTGCAAAAAGAGAGATTCTACCCATGTGAAACATCCACTTCTCAGAAGATTGAGAATGTAAACATATCTAGAAGGAGAAAAGTTTGATGGAGGTGCACACTAGTCATTAAACCAACCAATGAACTGAGTTTCAATGAATTGCTGGCCAGTTGCCTTCTGAGAATCACAGAAATATGAGGAATGTGGATAAATACTCGGTTATTCTGCATGAAGAGACACGTGCCTTGTCCATCTCTGTTGTGACATCAAACAGCATCATATAGTTTATTATGGAATTTAATAGACCAAACAATTTAACTGAGAAAACAGGCATTTCTACAGGAAGTTATAAAGGACACCAGGGAGAACCCAAAAAAGAAGCTGTCTTTTTCAAATATGGGCTGGTCTAGAAAAATCTTTCCCCTCCTGCATGTAATGTGTGGAATGGGATGCCAGATTTCTCCAGGGTACTGATATGGTTCACTTGCTAGTTGATATATTTATTGCTGAATATGATACTCAAAGCCCTTTGATGTTAACTGTAGAAAACCAATAGTTAAAATCTATTACATTCAATTACTTCTAGCAAAAGACTATTACTCCTAAATTAAGATACCTGGATAGAAATTAGGTTAAGAAACAGAAGAACTTCAAATAATTTAGTATAAAGGGCAAAACCATACCATATGATTCAGGGTGTCAAATGAACCATTGCAAAGAACAGACTAGGTACACACACCTCCACATATCCTTGGTGAGAGGATTTGTAATTCTCAATTACACATTTATGTCATTTCCTGATCAGATCACCTGATAAATACTGCATGACAAGCTGAACAGTAAGAAATTCATTACTTGAATATGGTAAGATATATTAACATCCAAAGTTCTCCTAATCAAAAATCAGTAAAGCATATTATTCTTTACTATACTGAAATGGATACCTGAATAGTAAAATGAATACACCACTATTTATTTGCATCAAAATAATCAGTACATTAAAAATCAAATGATCAGTGCATAAACATCTTAGATCGGTAACAACTTCCTTTTGTGAGAGATACACAGTCCTGCTTCAACTCAGCAGCACCATATTTAATTTCTACCACAATGTTTTACCAAACATCACAGCAAGTGAAGTTTTAAAATACAGGTAAATAAGTATACTAGCTAGTATGGTCAATAATTTAGAGATACTTTTAGAAACATGAATTATATATTAACCCAATGTTAAAAACAAGTGATGCAAATTAATTTCCTATTTTCCACCTCTCAGAATATTTTCATTTTATATCTACTGTATGCTGGTATGTATTTGAAAAGGTTGATGAAAGTTGTGTCTTAATTGATGGTTCCATCCTTCTGAGCATCTTCATCACACAGCTTGCTAATCAAAACTATTTCACCTGAAAAAATATTACACAAGTAGGAAAGTTACCTGGAAAAGCTACTTACTGCTATGCCATGCTAAAAACTGTATATACATGGGAAATATTCTATTTATCCCAAGCACTTGCTTGTACCCCTTTTTCACTTATCTTTATCTGCATAATAAATCAGAGCTCAGGCACACTTCTACTCATTACCTGTAGCATAAGTTTTCACACATCCATTTATTTCTGAGTGGGGTTTCACTGCCACTCCTCAAACAGGAGTTGGAAACCCAGGCTGAGCTCAGAGGGACACACAGGAGAAAGTCACAGCCATCTCCAAAGCAAAAGACTTTGCTGTCCTGTTTCCCCAATGTGTAACAAGTTGATTTTTTTTTGGTTACATCTCAAGAATAAATAAGCTATACTGTTTTTGTGTCACTCCCTGCACTGCTGCTCCATCTTCAGAGCAGGGGTGAGTTCCAGCAGAGACTTTGGATGCGGCTGATCCATCACTCAGTCCACACCTGGAACCTCCTCCTCGGATATAGGCACGGCCAGGGGATGAATTCACATCCACCCCCCAGAAGGAATACTTGAGCAACTCCAAAAACCTTTTCCCCCTCTATTAGCAGTGACATACAATACTGGTTTAACACAATGGAGATTACCTGCTACTCCTGCAGCCGAGTTTCCTCACACAAAGCTGTTGTTACGACACAAAAGAAGTTCCCACATTGGCATGCAGGTATTTTACTTACACCTAAGTGCACCACAGAGTCCTTGTACATTCATGCCCTGGCACTGCAGCTGTCAGCAGCTATTTCACAGCTGGCACCACCCTCTGAGACACTCAGGTAGCAGCTCAGATAGGGGAAGGGTTGAGTAGAGGGGCATAAGCTGTAAGGCCCTTTGCAAATTAATGGTAGTTTATCCTGCCTTCTTCCAACAAGTAGCAGGTGAGTGTTCTTGTCTCCTTAACATTATCTAGGTAATAAACAATCTGTACTGTTTTCTTCTAAAATATTCTTATCTCAGTTTTCCACTGTGTTATAAACATATACACAATCAGAATATAGAATTTTGTGTTGAGATCTCCACCAGCTAAAAAGTATTACAGTTATCCCAGCTTGTAAATTATATATTCATCAAGTACCTCTAAATGGCAGCGTGTTGATGTCATAAAGTAAATATTTAACTACAGTCATCATTCCTCGGAACAGTTCTCCATATTTCACACATCAGAAGTTTCTGGTTTTCTCCAGGGAACTTCTGATCACTTCCTCTGCTGTTATCCAATACCCCCTCAATCTACTCTTTCCTTCTTCTGTATATACAAGCCACTCCAGCACTTAAAGAAAGAATACAATCCAAAAAGACTAAAGAAAATAAAGAATACAGATCACTGTCTGTCCCTGGCTTTCCTAGTAGCAAACTCCACTCATGTATCCCGGGAGTTTCTTTGGAGTGCAGCTTTTAACCCTACCCAGCCTATCCCAACATTTTTCACATAGTTAGTGTTCCCAACACGCGGTATTAAACAAATCCTTACAGCAGATGTGCTTCATTGCTTCTATCCTGTGCTTTGGAGAAGCCAAAAGAGGCACAGATCCATGTGCTCAGCCTGGCCCCTGCTCTGGGAAGCTCCTGAATAGGTGTGTGCCAGTGCAAACCAGCCTCATGCATTTCAGGGAACCACTTCAGTCCCGTCCTAGCCTGTAAGGTTAAGGCTAGAAAAAACACAAACAGGAAAACGCATAAACAAACAAAAAAAAGCCCGAAACAAAATCAAACAAATGCAAAACCGAACGATGCTCTCTGACACTCGGTAAATGCTTGGTTAACCATGGCAGCACCTCGCTGCCTCGCCCGGCTGGGGAGGCACACCCTGCTCCTACTCCTGGCAAAACCCCAACCAGCTCCTCAGCGCCGCGATTAACCCAGGGCACAAAATTAGCTCGGTTTAACAGAATGGGTTTGCAGGAGCACAAAGGACCTGCTGCCTACGCCGCAGCGGGGTCCGGGCGGGGCTGAGAGGTCAGGCAGGTGTCTGGAAACAAAGCCCAGGTACGGCCCGAGGAGAGCCCGAGCACGGCGGCCCCATGACCCCTCTTTGCCCAGGCTCCGGGGGCGTTTCTGCGCCCGCCCCGGGGTGGCCCCAGGCGGAGCGGGGGAACCGGGGAGCGGCCCCGTGACTGCGCCGCGCCCTTCCAAGGCAGGAAGCGCCGCCGCTGCCGCGCAGCGCGGAGAGGCTGTACCGGCACCTGAACCGCCCGGATCCCAGCGCACAGCTCCGGAGGGACTGTCCCGGCTCCTGATCCGCCCGGATCCCACGGCACAGCTCCGGAGGGACTGTCCCAGCCCGGATCCCACGGCACAGCTCCGGAGGGACTGTCCCAGCCCGGATCCCATAGCACAGCCTGGGAGAAGCTGTCCCAGCTCCTGATCTGCTCGGATCCCATAGCACAGCCCGGGAGAGGCTGTCCCAGCTCCTGATCTGCTCGGACCTCATAGCACGGCTGCGGAGGGACTGTCCCAGCCCGGATCCCGCCCCGGAGAGGCTGTCGAGCTCCTGATCCACTGGGATCCCAGCGCACAGCCCCGGAGAGGTTTCCCCCGGGCCCCGTGAGCCGCCCCGCCCGGCTCCCGCCGGGACAGGTAGGGCAGCGCTGGGAAGCGGGATGAGATGCTCCTCCTTCCGCGGGCGCTCGCCGGGAGCCGGTGCTGCTCCCCGGGAGCTGCCGGGCCGGGGGGCAGAGCGCTGTGCCCCGGGCAGCTCCGGGCCAGCCCCGCGATGAACCCGGGTGGCTGTCGCACGTCCCCGCCTCTGTGTCGGGTGACTCCGTGCAGAGTTACGGGTTCATTTCATGCCTTTGACAAAACGAGCTTTGTACCTGCTCCCCTCGGGGAGGTTTCATTACCTCCTCCGGCAGCGAAGGCGTAGCTCTGCCATTTCAGAGCCTACCTGGGGCACCCTGCGGGGGCTCTTTCCCCGACCATTGGCCGCGAACGGGGCTGTGTTCGGCCGGGGGAGGAAGCGCAGCAGGCGGCCAGAGCGGCCCCGGTGACATGAGCGGGTGTTACACAACGGGAGCTCCGCAGAGACAGGCAGGACCAGTTCGGGTCGGTGTCTCTTCAAGGGACCATTAGGCTGGAGTGCGTGTAGGTGCTTGCGCCGGGTGACTTCACTGCCGGATTCACTGCGGGTTCATCGCGGACACCTCCGAGGGCTGCGCTGTCACTGTTGGTTAACTCACTCAGTTTCTGTCTGACAGATCCCGGCCATGCTCGCGGTTTTGGTGGTGCTGTGCCAACTGCACGGGACGGTGTTCGCCTTTCCTCACTGCCCTGGGAGGTTAAGTAACTTGAAACCTGAATGGAGACATGGTAACTTCCTTTTAACGTGACTTTCCAAAATGGTTTCTAACTTTGATTTGCTGGCTTCTTTAATTGTTGTTTGGTTGTTTTTGTTTTGGTTGTGGTTTGCTTGTTTGACGGTTTTTGTTTTTACCTTATGAAAAAATTAAGATGTTTTATGTTTAATTGCAGATTATTTTAACATCTTTAGCTGAAATGATTGATAATTTACTTTGGTGTTAATATCAAGTATTTATCAGATCTATTAGTAAGTGCAGGCTGGGACAGCTGAACTTTGTCCAGGCCTCTGGGATTGTTGTGGTTGATACAACCAGAATCCTTTAAGTAACATCAAAATTCAAGAAGTTTGAAACCTGTATTAAGACAGTATTGTTTTGGTCCTATTTGAGCACATCATAGTTGTATTTGTATATCTGAAATTGCTTTATATTTGAAAGGGTTTAATTGGTTGTTTTTTGAAATGCATGTTTTCTCTCAGTACCAGACCCCCTTACAACACCTGGAAAAATGAGCATAATGCAGCTTTTGCAGTTCTTCCCTGTGGAGGGAGAGAAGTGGAGAGGAACTCATAGAAAAACAACTAATCTTTACTGAGCATATTGCTCAGTGATTGCATTTTTAATTAAATGCTCAGCATCCTAAAACTGCATAGATTATTTTATCAAACCAAAGTGCAAAACTGCAATCATATCCCTCACCTTCAGAACACAATTCAAATCCATCTGTTTCATTCTTCAAGCACTGTTTTATTCACCAGGTAGCAAGTTGGAGATGGAGATATGGAGATATGTGACAAAGTGAAAAAAGTGCAGATAAATGGATAAAAATTCCTGAAAAGAAAAAAAATGGTCCATGTATCCCTGGGAATTGTGGGTTCTGGGCTGCAGACAGCTTGCTTTTAAACAAAATGCATAAGTTCTCTCAAGTTAATTCAAAGGACAGCTAATACTACTTGCATGATAAGCAGTGAAACACTACTGAGCAAAACTGAAGATCTTTGCTTCAAAAGACTGAAGTTACTTTTGTAATTTGCAATGAACCAATAATACTGATAATTTTTTTTTCCCATGTAATTCTTTTCCCTTTCCACTTATGGATTTGAGGGAGTTTTGATTTTGGTTTTGGCTTTTGTTTTTTTTGTTATTAAGTCCTTTTCTCTAGTTACTCTTTAGGTATAGTATAAACATTTTAAGCTTAGCTTTTCTTGGAATTGCTTAAGAATAACAAAAACAAATGCATGTGCACCTGTGTAGCTACTTCAGTACACATTGTAACAGTATGCAAATTATATAAACATATGCTGTCATATTCCTTAAATATAATATAATATTAAATAAATAAACAACCATAATGAAAGTTATGCTGCAGTTTTCTCAGTTTTCAGAGAGCAATGTTATGAAATACCACTGCAAGATCTAACAGTAACTATTAGGGTGAAAATTCCAGAGCAATGTGATAATCCTGCCAAACAGGCTAACAAGAACACAAAGCTAATTTGTAGATGAATAACTTTATCCTGAATCTCATCTCCTTTTTTGGCTTGGTATATAACAATGCTGTTTCTGCATTCCACTTGCAAAAATAATCCTCTAGTCATTTTGCTCAATCAAATAGCCCGAGTTTCATGGACATAGAGTAGGCTTTCACTAGAAACTTAGTTTTGTCCTAGAACCTTTTTTTTTTTTTTTAATAAGAAACTGTAGCAAGAGCAGGCTAAAACTTGACTATGGAAAATGCCTAGTGAGGAAATACATTCCTGTATTCCAAAGCCCTCTATAATTTCACTCACTGTTCTGGAATCTCATCTCACAACTTACTCCAGGAGGCCTCATGGAACACAAAAAAAGAAAATAAGTAAATGTCCTCAGAAATGCATGTTGTCAGTGAAATTCATATCATGGACAAATTTAAAATAAATAAACTTGGCAATACAGCACCTTTACAGAAAGCTCGGTGCCATGATTGTGAGAAGAGAACAACTGTAGAATGAATAGGAATCTGCTGATGTGATTTAAAAGCTAAATTCTGTAAATGAAATTTGGTACTCACAGATACCAGAATACTGATAAATGTATATATATTTTTTTTTTTCTTCCCCCACTGGGTCAGGGTGTTGCTTACTTTGGATCTGATTGAATTCTGCTTTATGTGACAATTAATTTGTTCTTAAGAGCTCCAGTAAAAACTGATGCTCACATTCCAGAAGGGGTCACACCAAAACTTGACCAACAGTTTGATGACAATCAAATTCAGGATAAGGAATAGCTGAGATGGCTTAGGAGCAAGGCAAATACATTTATTTAATGTTACATAGTTAGAAAAGGTAACAGTGAAGAAGATATTTCAGGAAGAGACTGATATTTCTTTCCCTTGTATCTAGCTGAGAGATGCTAGGGAAAGAAATTACCTCAATGTGCTCCTTTAAGATCTTTACCATTCTTTAAAAACACCAAATTTAGCCTTCTAACTTGTTTTAAATCAACCTGATGATCTTTTTTTCATTAGTGTTCACATCTGCAAGAGAAGCCAATTTATTCATTGGACGACATCTTCTGAACAACAGATTTGATTTTGAAGCATTCACAGATGATAACCTGGAAAGGGAATGCTATGAAGAACTGTGCAATTATGAAGAAGCAAGAGAAATTTTTGAAGACCCTTATAAAACGGTAGCAGTTCAAATTGAATTTAATTTAGTGAAGGAGGTTATTGGCTAAATAATCTTACTTTTGTACATAAATTATTGTAAAAAATTATTGTACACAAATACTGTAACTCCTGTAACACAGCATTGGGAGATGATTACTTATTTTATTCTAAAAGTAGATATCTCAGTTACATGGAGTTCTTGCTTTAGATACACAGTGAATGCACTTGAAAATTATTACTGTCTTAAAAACTTTACATGTGGACTTAAACTCTGCAAACAAATAGAAATGAGGCTTCAGAAGTCCCACTTGTGCATATTTCTATTCTGGATTTTTCTGTAACTTCTCAGCATCCAATTTAAATGTTTCACATGCTCTCTGTATTGGTTGATTTAATCCTGAAGTGTTTTCTAAAAGGCCAGTGTGGAGCAAATCTGCAGTTCAGTTACTGCTGAGTATTCCTATAGCACCATATTCTAACTCCCTACCTAGACCTGGCTGGGAAGAAATACCAGATATATATAAAGAAACAATAATAAACCTTTCAGCTCAATAAAGGAATGTGAGGATTGCCTGAAGCCTGGTTGCTGCACATGCAGAAAGAATCTCTTTGTGATTCTAGGTGTGCTCTGCAGAAAGAGCAAGGAATACACCTTTGTTCTAAGAAAAAGGTCAAATTGCTCGATTGAAATCTTGCTGGAGTCTTTTGCTACATAGCAAAAGTGAAAGTTAGAACTCAACAACTTTAATGCCTGATGGTCAAACAACATCAAAGTTTTTCTCTTAAGTGAATCCCACTATTTTTCCTAGCTGATATGAATTCAAATGCTGTTCATGCAAATGTTGGAATCTTAAGAACTTAACTTTCCCTCATATACTATTTTGTAAGCATTTGCAAAATAATAACTGTAAGCATTTTTTTGGTGTCAAAATATACCCCAACTTCTATTGTAATCAGGCAGAAATATGAAGTAACATTGGATGATTAAATACACTTTTTTCTTTTACCAACTGGGGTCTGAGAAATTTTAATGCAAAGTTGTAGAAGAAAAATATAATGGGATGAGTAAATACAAAGGAGTTATTGCCATTGCTAAATTCTGCCCAAGGTACCACATTAAATTTAAATCAATAGCCTGTCATTTATGTATCTCATATAAATCTGATTTTTTTTTTTGTTTTGTTTTATAGATGGATTTTTGGAAAGACTATTCAACTAAAGGCCCTAAAATAAAAATAGGTAAGTAATCTTTTTACTTTTTTATTATATTGCAATATTTTCTGGTTGTTACAGTAGTACATTCTTAATAGATCATGCACTCAGTTAAAGAAATCAGAAATTATCTTTTTACTGAGGATCACTGTGAACTGCACAAATATATTGAATTATCTGATACAATAAAAACTGAAGAGTCTTAAAGTGTGATCCATTATAGGTCTGTAGGTAGAAACTGTGATTTCCTGGACCATTTCTTTATTTCACAATTGGTAAACTTTGCAATAATTCTGTGGCTGCTCTCTGTGGTTGTTTTTGCCTTTTCTCTCCCCCCCCCCCCATTTTTTTTAATAGTAATATATAACAGCCTGATTTAGGCTCAGAGAAGTCTGATGCCATATGTTTAACAAAAACTGGTCAGTTGGACTTGAGGAAAGTCCATAATGAAAATGACCAATGTTTTCTCTCCAGGTGATGAGGCACTACAAAAGATTAACGTCACGGGGCTGCTCATCAGCCTGGTTGCTGCTGGAGTACTGTTGGTTATAATTGTACTGATCATCTTCTACTGCTGCAAGAGCAGATGCAAATCAAGGCAACCACCAGGGTGAGGAATTTCACTGCTTAAAAAGCACAAACACACACCAAAACAAACTCTTGCTTACAAGGGGCATTTTAAAATCACCGTGGGTTGGTCTAACTGCATTCTCAGAAAATGCAGTAGAATTCTAGTTTTTACTTGCCTAGAAGCAAAGTTAAGTGAGCACCAGCAGTAGTTAGGCTGCAGTTAATAACACAAAAACATAAAACAATATTGCACACCCAAACCTTGGGGTTTGCTTATTGTTTTTGATTGTGTTTGTGTGTGTTCTTGCATTCAAAATATTCTTACTAAGATGATGGAATAATTTTAGTAGGGGGTCTGCAAAAGGAGGTCTAATGTGTTCTGTTGGTGCTTTCAAATAAGCTGTATGCTCTTGATGGCATGTGCTGTATCTCAGATGTGAAGTAGTTGTAGTAGTAGATGATGAAGCAGTTTGGAGGAATTGCTTTTTTACCAAGTCTTTACTCGTGACTGCTCCTTTGTCCTAAACTTGAAAGGAATATAAGAGGATTCTGTGTTTTCCCTGTCAATTTCACATCACTGAGTTATTCTTACCCTGTGGTTTGGAGAGAGGATTTGGCTTCTGCTCTTTGTGATCACTGCAGGCATGTTCTTTGCTCTTGTGGGGGGTTTTGGGGTTGTTTGGGGGTTTGTTTATTAAAGCAGAAGTTCCCACTCACCTGCTGTTACGTTTGTTTAGGTACTTGGATTATGTGAGAAGCAGAAGACGTAATTCAGCCAACATCTTCAGGAGGCATGAGGAGTTTTCTCTGACCCCCCTTCCTGTCAGAGCTGATGATTCAGGCCTGCCCAGCTATGAGCAAGCAGTGTCTGCAGATGGACAGCACAGTGTGCCCCCACCCCCTTACCCAGGGCCCCCCAGGGATGCACGGCTCTTCACCAAGTCCATGTCTCTTCCTGGCCCCTAGGCACAAACCTCCTGCTGGGCTGAGGGGGGATTACTGGGACATAACATACTTTTGGAAAAGTGTGGGCTACCTTGCATATTGCAAGATGATTTACAGAAATGTGAAAGATCTTTGGGATAATAGGAAGGAGTGGAGTTCCCATTTGGGAAAAGTTCACCTGCTGCAAAGGCTGCAGGACTGTTCTTTGCACAAAGTCACTGTGCTAAGGGGAGAGAATGAATAAACAGCAGGTCTTGTACTGCTGCCCTCTTCCATATGAGCCATGCCATCCAACTATTGATGTTTCATCAATAGTTTCATTTTCTTTTTCTTCAGAAAGAACAGTATTTTAATTGCTCATATTGACACTAACCAATTTTTGTAACTTCCTACTTTAAACCACCATAAGAAACGTACTTTGTTGTTTGACACATTCCCTTCTTTGCTGGGTGAATTTACTATTAATTCTTGTAATAGATTTGAGTGCAAAAATTATTTCATGACTTGATCTTTCAAATATACAAATATATATAGTGCTGCTACTGGATTACGCTGGTTTGTTTTAGACATTGCTGGTCACACTACTTAATTTGCTATATTTTTATCATCATAATTTTGCATCAAAAGGAAGTATTCTTTACATGGCACACTACCAATTCATCACATTGTTCTGATGTTCAACAGTAAATTGAACAGGTCAAAGAGAGAAAATAGAATACTGTGGGCCAGTGGATGTTGAGCAAAAAGCTAGAGATTTATCCCTTTTTAAAAAGTTACCCAGGTTTCACAGCTAATGTTTCTTTCATAGATTAAAAGCTGAAAAGCAGAGAGAGAGATTTAACTTTCAAACCAAAGTCCAAACTACCCTGAGAAGCTCTTTAATAAGTGTGTCTTGCACTACAGGAACTACAAAATGATACCTTTAAATAGAATGAAACATCATATTGGATCAAAAATCAAGAGTCAAGAACTTCTGGGAGTTGTTGGTTCACTGTGTCAAGACAGTTTCTGTATTTACAGCTGTAACCACCATTAATTTTACATGCTATTAAAATACCAAGCCCCAGCATTATGCAGCCTATAGATCTTGCTGAGCAAATTGCTGCCCACCCCTGTGTCCCTTGCCTTCCTCCTCCTGCTATGACAGGAAGCCATAGCAGAGGGTGTCACAGGAAACATGTCAGGCTCTTTTCTTTTTGACAGTGGCTGTGCAGTTAAGGCACACAAAATTAAGTGTTTTAAGAAGAAACACCCCTCCCTTTCTTCCCCTTAGTGAGTCAATGCTGACAACAGCAAATTATATTTCAGGTTTTTTTAATCCACTTTATAAGTTAAAGGATTAAGGGTTGAAATAAATATGAAATATTTCACTGAATCATATTTTTTTTAACATACTAGAAACTACAGTGTTGTTGAGTGAGATGCAGAAAATTGGTCTGAGGTTTGCAATCTGTAAATGTCTTTGAAATAATGAAAACAGTTCAAATATTGGAATATACAGAGGGTACACTGACAGTGCTACACAATGAAGTCTTGCCCTTGGAAATGCAATGCAGTTGATGGGATATCATTGGTGTTCCTGCCCACAAAACTTTAGCAGCAAGTTTGGCTTTTGGTGAGACACAAATCTTTCTCCAGCTTCCTTTTTTTGTTGAGAGATGGGGGAATCCCCATGCTGGGATGTTTCAATTCACTTTTGCTCTACTTGTAAAAGCATTTTGAAGTTCTTGAAGTTCTGTAAGACTGAAATAAATTAATTGTGTGATGTCACTGTTGACAAATACAAGGTTATGAGAAGCTGTGCAATCATAAGCTTGCAAAAACATTCTCCCATATTTCCCTTTCATTTAGCTAACAGTTTTAAATTTTTTTAATGTGCATTTTGAGCTCTAGATCACACTTTTACCTAGATTTTTCCTAGGACTCAAAAATTATTAACTAATAGAACTGACAGAAACACTTCCAAGAAAAGGAATTTTACAGAGCTTGTGAGCATTCATAGATTCTTTATTGTTACTACAGACATCTGGCAAGGACACATTTAAAATTCACTACAGAAATTGTACAGAATCCCATTCAATCAGTGGAAATTTGATTTTTCTACTATTTCTACAATTTATTTGCAACTGATTCCATGCAATACAAACAAAAATTTTGTCTTTCATGATCAATCAAAAAGCTGTTCAACATCAATTGTGCAGTGCTTTGGGCAGAGTAAAGTGCCCTTTCAGTAGAGTAACACACAAATTTACTCAAGTAATGAGTCTGCACCTTAGACCTAGAAAATGTGCAGGGACTGACATAGCATGATAATTTGGAAGACAGATCTTGCCTTCTACAAAGAAAGAGCAAAGTTTAAAATTCAGTTGAATACAGGATAAACTTTCCTCTCCTTGTAGAGGGAGAAAATTGCTTTGAATGGCAGTTGTTTGGGTTGAGTTTGTTTTCCTCCTTTCATACACTTACTCCTGGCCCACTCTTACCTTGTATCTTTAGGGTTGGATTGGATTTTGGGAATAATTCTTCACTGTGGGGTGGTGATGCCCTGGCACAGGCTGCACAGAGAAGCTGTGGCTGTCCCATCCCTGGAAATGCTCCAGGACAGGATGGATGGGGCTCTGAGCAGCCTGCTCCTGTGGAAGGGGTTTGGAACTGGATGATCTTGAAGGTCCCTTTCAATCCAAAGCATTTTGTGATTAAGTAGGAAGAGGAGGAGGAAGATTTTTGAGGAGCAAAGAAGCAGCAAGTTAACTTGTAGAGAGATGTAAATTATCAGTGTTTTCATTTTGGCATTTCTTTCCAGGACCTTTAGGAAGGACAGTGGATTTTAAGTGATTTAACAGAGATTTACTATGACAGTTGAAAACAGAAATGTCTAAACAAACCACTGGCAAACAGGCATATTCTGTTTTAAATGTGTCATTATGAGTGCTGTTAGCCATTGCCTTGAACAATTTTCCAACACAGCCTTTTCAGCATCACAGAAGATTACAGCATGCAACCTTTTATAAAACAAGATTTTATTAATTAGGGCAAATAATAAGGGTCAGGAAAGTGATCTCTGGCTGTGTCAGTTGAAAAATAAATCACTGAACCTGCTTACTGTTGCTGTAAGAAAGCCTGCTATGTATTTATAGGTTGGGGGTTGCTGGGGTTTTTGTGAATTAATTAGAACAGCAAAACCAAAGTACCACATGGAAGTGCATTTTCTCACCACAGCTTATAAAAATGTGAATTTGGAAGCATTTTATTCTGGTCCTGTCAAAGTCTATGGCAAGGGTTTTATTGGCTTCAGCTGAACTGGGACTGGAGCAAAATATGAGATAACTGATCACTTCAGGTAATAAAAAGTATAATGCTCTGCCAAATTATTTACCACAATGCTGCTGCCAAACCCAGTTTAGAGTATTCTATTGTTATAATTGTTATATGTATTAACTAGAATGTTTCAGTCTTAAAAGTTATATTTGAGATTTAAAAATCATAGCAAAATTCCTTATCATTCCTGAGATTACCAGCTGTGAATAAGATTAATTTATTACCTGCACCTTATTAGCAACACTGTTTATAGCTTTAAATAAACCATCAAAGTAATAAAGAAAGCCAAAAACCAGCAACAAACTAAACTTATTTATCCATAGTCTCTCCTGCCAACATCAGTTTTACTGCTGCTATTCCTCCTTGTTCAATGTGGAAGGAAATTCCAGCTTCAAAAGCCATTTTCAAATACTTCAAGCATGGTCTTTCTATACTGTAAACATCTTTCAATTAATTCCTGTCACTACAAATTTATCATTATCATTTCCACAATAAAAAACTTGCATATGTTTTCCTCTCAAAAATCTTAAGCAGATCTTCTCAAATAACCTGCTCTTTGTTTAGCTTTTTTTTTTTCCTATTTCCAGTTATTTCTGAACTGTATAAATAGTTACTTAATCTTATGAACATATTTCCTTCTACTCATCTGTCAGAACATTTTGAATGCACTTGTCACTGGCTGTATTTAATTCTAACTCTGATTTCAAGTGCTGTCATCTTTTGGGTGATGGGTAGCAATATTTTAAGCTCTGCTAGTCTCTATATCATTTTGTAAAGCAATTTCCAAATAAACATTTATATAAATTAATCAATGCAAAAAAGAAAATGCTAATTTAGCCTATGATTAAAAAATGAAAAAAACCTCTGACAATTCTTTTGATTTCTTTTTAGGTAACAACATTCCCTCTTCTGAAAGCACTTAAAGGGGCCTCACAAGAAAAATTGAGACAAAATTATTAGCAGGGTGTGTTGTGACAAAACAAGTGGTTTAATGGTTTTAAACTAAACGTGGGCAGATTTAGACTAGATACAAGGAAGATTTTTTTTTTCTTTTATCATAAAGGGGGCAGGGGGGGTGAAACACTGGCACAGGTTGTCCAGAAAAGTTTAGGATCCATCCCTGGAAACATTCAAGGCCATGCTGGATCCATCCATTAAGGTGTTCCTGTCCCTGGCAGGGAATTGGAATTAGCTGACCTTTTAAGTTCCCTTCCAACCAAAATTATTCTACTATTGCATGATTCCTCATGCTATATAGCACTTATTGGTAGAGAAAAAGGGCCATGTTTGTTTTCTTTAACATTTTTAAAATTCTACTCTGGACAAATCTTCCTGCTCCACTGCTCCAGTTGACCTGAGCATCTGAGGTTCTGAACCATGAACTGCAGTCACTGAAGATGAACTCTTCAAGGCAAAAGCCAACTTAACCAGGTGTCAACCCTTATATCTTCCTCTGTCAGGTCTTTGGTGAGAAGATTTAACACAAGGGTATGGCCACAAAAAACCCACTTTTCCTGGGGGTAGAGAAGTAAGATCCCTCCATGAGGAGCAGAACAGACATGCAAAAACAAGGCAGGAAGCAGGAGCTCCTGCTTTGGTAATGGTGATTTCAGTCTGGAGGTACACATGATACAGTGTGAATGAACTTTCACAAGGAAGGAGGGCAGCTAGACAGAACAAATATGGAGCAGAGGGAATTTCACTAAATTAAGGCACTCTTGTGAGACTCTTGTGACTCTAGTCAGAACTGTGTTTTTTCTTCTAACCATACAAGAGGAGCTGAGCTCCCCACAGACTACCCAAACCTCCTCCTATATTTGAACATTCAATGAAGCTTTTTAACCAGTCAGCTGAACTGATATTTGAAATCAGCTGATGTTCCTCCTCATTAAGTGTCTTGGGATACCAATTCCTTCTTTCACTCCTGCTCTTTTCCATAGCACTAGACTACTGAAACACTGAACTAGCAGGGCCATCAGATGCAGGCATCTTGTTGCCTATATTTTGGGAGCCTCCAGGAGCTCACACTTTAAAGGAAGCAGACAGACTTCAAAGTCTGATCTGGAAAAAATATTTCAGTCTAGAAACTGGTGCACTTAAACATAAGTTTTGAAATGGCTTTGTTTTAATTTCTGAAGCAGTGCCTACTTCATTTAAGAAACAAGAAACACCTCTGATTGCTCAGTAGCTCAAGCTTCAGTTTAATTTCTCTAAAGATCAGCAAGTCCCAAATATATAAAAATCCAATATATCACATTAAACACCCAGCATTGATATCATACAAAGGAAAATATCTTCTAGTACAATTTATAATCAAATATTCCCTATAAAAAATGTATTTGTTCAAGATCAAAGGTTTTATTTAAGTGTTTATTTTCCTACATGTCATTGCACATTTCTCCCACTTACCTTGTACCAATTCTGGTCTTCACTAGATCCCTTCACCAATCATCCAGTGAAAACACAGACAACTTTCTCAAGAGTGGGTGAGCTGAGACAACACAAGTGGCACCTTGGAAGGAGTGGAAGCACATGACCAGGAGGAGGATTTGGAACATGAAGGAAACAAGACCTTTCACCTCATTGCTGTGGTGAGCTTTCTACCAGCTCAATCATCTTTTGTTGTGTCAGAAATCAAGCTTTCATAGATTAGCTCATTAAAATGAATTCTGAAGATTTAGCTTCATTTATTTATACATATACTCAAGTTTTCAAATAAATGCACAAAGCAATATAAGTGAAGAAATTGAAAGGAGGAGAGTATTTGCTGTGAGGTTCCAAGATAGAGGAACCTTCTCTTCCCTGTTCACACCTATCATCTCAAAGCCTAGCTTTATGGTTAAAGAGGCCACGTGCCAAATTAAATGCAAAATCTAATCTGTTAAACCAACTGCAATTTTCTGCTTTGGTCAGAATCACAATTACAACAACAAACAACACACTCAGTGATTAACAACCAGCCTAACCAAGATTCATGTTATTACTGCCTATCTGATCTGCTCACTCACTCCTGCTCATGCAGGATACCACAGGCTGGCAGCAGCCACAGCCTGCACAAAGGTGCTGCACCCAGGATGTGCAGCTGCCCAACAGTGCTCAACAGAAACATGTGCTGCAGAAATCTTATTCTGTCCACTTTTCACAATGTGCTGACACATCAGACCCAACTCAGCTTTGGCCTAAACTTCTTCAAACTTCAGCTGATTAGACACATTCAAGCTGTTCGATTGTTTTGTCTTTGAAACATTAGTTTTTGAAAAATATCCTCAAGTCTCCAAAACACTGTTTCCAAACAATTGTGAAGATTCATAGTTCTAAAATAAAGTACTGTTATGTGCTGAAATACAATCCTTTTTATCCACTTGCAACATCCAAGCTGTGATCTCAGATTTGCACCATTATCTGCATGTTCTTCCTTCAACTACTTTCTTCCATCATCAACAGGTAAAGCTGCTGATCCAGCATGTGCATCTGACTATTCTTCCACGATTCTTCTCAGTCCACCAAAAATTGCCCTAAAGCATACTAAGAATTTTGCTGCAAAGCCAGTTTACAGGTTTAGCTGAAAGCCACTTAAAGGAAGAAAAATATTTTGGTACTTAAATGCAGAGGAAGAGCCAGAACAAGACCAAAACCAGACATCATCTGTTATGGAAAAGCAAAGTACAGGAGCAATGCTTTCTGTGAAAGAAGGCATTGGGGATAGAGAAACATTGGAAAAACAGTGCAGAGCCAGGTTTGTACCTGCAGTAAATAGGATGCTAAAAGCCCTGTGAAGAACCACCACATGCTGCCCCATGCACAGTGGAGCTGTCCTGGTAATTTGACATCCATGACACCATTAAATTGTAACATGCCACAAAACCTTCTGCATAGCCAGTCTTGTACATCCCATCCTCCAGTGATGCAGCTGACATTCCTGAAGGATGGGATGCCATCCAGAGGGACCTGGACAAGCTCAAGAAGTGGCCCATGGAATCTCCTGTGGGTCAGGGCAGCCCCTGGTATCAATCCAGGCTCATCCAGGGGATGAGCTGATCCAGAGCAGCCCTGGGGAGAAGGACTTGGGGTGCTGGACATGAGCCAGCAATGTGCACCTGGAACCCACAAAGCCAATCCCACCCTGGGCTGCACCCAAAGCACAGAGAGAGCAGCTGGGGAGGGGACCCTGACCCCCTGCTCTGCTCTGATCCCACCTGGAGCCCTGCACCAGCCCTGGGCTCCCAGCTCAGGAAGGACAGGGACCTGCTGGAGTGATCCAGAGGAGAACACCAAGATTAGGGGGATGGAGCACCTCTTGTACAAGGCTGAGAGAACTGGGATTGCTCAGCCTGGGAAGCAGAAGCCTTTGGGGTCACCTAACTGTGCCCTTCAGTATCTGAAGGGAGGCTGCAAGAGTGCTGGAGAGAGACTTTTACAGGGACATGTAGTGACAGAACAGGGGAAAGGCTTTACTATGAAAAGAGTAGCTTTATATCAGATTTAGGGGGAAATGCCCTGCAGTGTGAGTGGTGATGCTCTGGCACAGGCTGCCCAGAGAAGCTGTGGCTGCCCCATCCCTGGAGGTGTTTAAAGCCAGGTTGGATGGGGCTCTGAGCAGCCTGTGCCACAGGAGCTCCTGCCCATGGCAAGGGAGCTGGAACTGGATCATCTTCAAGGTCCCTTCCAACCCAGGCTATTTTATGATTCTATGATATACAATATAAAAAACAATCACACTCAAACACTGGCTGACATTTTTCTGGTAACATGTAATGATTCTAGCACATGATCAACAAAGAAGTTAATAAATAAATAAATAAATAATTTACAAATAAATACATTGATGCCAATCATGAAATGGAGCACGACTTTGGCTCTGGATCTGTGATTTATATATTGCTTTAATTATGACAAAATCACAGAAAAATGCCAACTACCTGTTAGTTTGATCCTGCATTTCATTTGGTTTATGTTCACTCTGAACATGAAACTAGACCTCAAAAAGCAATACTGCCATTCAGATGATTCCCATTAAAGTGTTACCTTAAGGACTTATATCTGTCTCCTAGATATCAAATGACATTTTTGACTCTATAAAGGATTTCTTTTTTCTAAGTGGAGACTCTTTGTTTAGGGAAAGAAATGAAAAACAAAAAAATCAGTTCTGCTCCAGGCTGGTATGCTGCACAGATTGTGTTACAGTGCTACAACTTAAGATTTTGGTCTTAAATAGAGAGAAAAATTGCATTAGCTTATGTTATAGCAAGGTATTTTTATTATATTAAATCCTTGACTTCAGAGAGAAACACATACAATATCACTACTGACTACAGGCACTAAGTTATGAGCTACAGCTTAGAAGACATTTTAGCCCACCAAAGTTCAGGTCCTAAACAGCAAGCAACAGCTGCATATGAAACAAAACCATTCCTTATTAAGACAAGAATCCAAGTTTCATAATCATTAACACACCTAACATGACTTCTAATTATACATTTTAATATGTACACTTTAATCTAAACATTAAAAAATACATATAATTAACATGACCTAACCAATGAATTTTTTTATCCCTGAACAGATCCTTCAGAAAAGCTGCTTATAAGTATCCTGGATACCAGGCTACTGTAAAAGCAATTTCAACATACTCTTTTGTTATCTTAGAGAAAAGTGTTACAAAATATAATTTGGTTTAAAAAAAAAAAAAAAAAGATAAAGTGCACCAACTTCGAGAAAGATTTCCTAGAAGGAGGACAGAATGAGCAGCAGGGGTCAGTTTAATGAGAAAACTGAGGAAGTCATGCTGGCTGATCTCAGGACAAGATTTTTGTCATGCACAGGAAAAGCAAATCACTGGATAAACTGACTTTATCTGATGGTTATGTGATTAAGCTTTCAGTCTACTCCACCTCTATTAAAACTATGTAAAAGAAATTAAACTTAACAACAGCTGGCACAATTTCTGTTTCACTCAACTTCACTATCTGATTGCCAGAAAAGAGGATCTACTCCAGCAATGTTCAGGGAAACACTGTCTGTGGTTCATTTAGTGGTAGAAATGTATTGTCTATGTTTCTCTGCCTGTAAATCTGGACAGGTGCTTGTTGTTTGCAATTTCTGGTGTAACATGATTTTACAGCCATGTAGCCACCCCCACATTCTCTTCAGAGCAGTTCTGCAATGGAAATAAACAACATAATGGTATTCTTTACAGTCATGTTGCCATTACTTGAGAAAAAAAAAAAAAAACAACAACAAACAAGACACTAGCAGTTTTACAATTTATTAATACATTGTTCCAAACATGGGACAAGAAGCTCCACAGCAAGGCATTCACTCTAGAAAATCAAACACTGTAACTAGATGGAAAAGGTACTTTATATCAGTACTATGTATCATCCTCCTCTCAGGCACACTTGAGGGAAACAATGTGCTATAAAGTGTAATGATATAATGGAGATTGCTGGAGATCCTGCAGGAAAATAAAAAACTGTGGGTCCTTCCCTACTGGAAATGGCACTTTCAATAGTATCAGCAGCCCAAACTCTGCACTATCAGCACACAACTGGAGTCATTTTCTGTCATCAGGCCTCGTTCATATGTAAAACAGCAACCCTCCTGTTTCCCAGGGAAAGAAGGTCTCCCACCCCCCACATGCCTCCTCCAGCTGCAAGCAATACAGGTGCTAACTTATGCAAACACAAGGAAAACTCACTCTGCTGGTTTCTGGCTTTGCTGAGCTGCTGCTTCTCCCTCTGCCCTGGCCTCTGGGTTACTTTGCTCCTCTCCTCAGTGCTGATGACTCTCACACTTACCTTTCTTTCCCTCCCCATCCACGGCTGCATTTCTTCCTGCTGCATCTTGAAATAAGCCATGAGAAATCAGAACCTCAGCTTTTCCTCCTCAAGTCTCATATCTTTCTGCTTCCTCATTTAATACTGATCACTCCATCTTTTCATTCCACTGTTGAGGTTTTTGTAACTTTTTTTTTTTTTTTTTAACATCTAATCTGATTGGCCGTGGCCAAGTTTCTAAATGCATTTCACTACAGAATTCATTTCACTCTGTGGTTCAGTATTGCCTGCAGTGCTACAAACTGAATCTTCAAAAGACTTACTCGTTCATTAGCATACACCTTCCTCTTCTGAGCAATGCCTTCAGGTGCAGTCACCCTCTTTTCAAGAGTGTATTCCTCATCTTTAGCTCTGAGGCACATTCCTCCTGCTCATCTCGTCTGCCTATCTTCAATCTGCAGGGAAAGCAACACACCACAGTTCACCCATCACCCCCTGATGTCTCCTTTGCTCCTACCCTGCTCTGTGCAGATGGTGCCCGTTTCCCTCATTTTTTGTTTTAGCAAGCAATCAGCAAAAGATACAGGAATTTACTGTCTGCAAACCAGGTGGCTTAGACTGCTCGAAATAAAAATAGCTTTAGCCAGTCCTCGCTAAAGAAGGCCTCTCTGAAGTCTTAGCATTTAAATTTAGACTAAATAAAAATAAAGAAAGAATAAATAGATATACCCTCTGTTCTCTTGCTAGCTGACTTTTGGCATATACAAGAAAGCTGGAAAGAGATTTTTACAAGGGCATGTGATAAGACAAGGGCTAATGGCTTTAAACTGGAAGTAGGCTTAGATTAGATATTAAGATGAGATTATTTAGTGTGAGGAGGGTGAGGCACTAGAACACATCGCCCAGAGAAATTGTGGCTGCTCCATCCCTGGCAATGTTAAAGGCCAGGTTGGATGGAGCCTAGAGCAGCCTGATTTGGTGGAAGGTGTCGCTGCCCATGGCAGGGGGATGGAGCTGATTCCAATCCCAAGCACTCTGTGACCCCATCACACGGTTCCATTCGGGCCCCGACTCTGGGGAATGCCCGAGTCTTTAGGAAAGCTGTGACACAGAGGCACATAAAGAGGAGGCGGCTGGGCCGCTCCCCGGTGCCGGTGCCGCCGCACAGAGCGCCGTACAACGGGGCGCCCTCAGTGCCCGGTGCCGCCGCACAGAGCGCGGTACAACGGGGCGCCCTCAGTGCCCGGTGCCGCCGCACAGAGCGCGGTACAATGGGCCGGCCGGCGGGCTCCATCTTGGCGGCGGCGGCGGCCCCGGAGCCCGCGGCTGGCGGCGCTTCCCCTCCGCGGGAACAACATGGCCCCGCCCCGGTTCCTCCAACAAAGCGCCAGCGCTTCACTTCACCGAGGAACCGGCCTCCCCCATACCCGACACCGCCACCCCGCCCGTCCCCGCCTTCAGCCCCCCCACCCCGCCCCGGTGGCGGCTACCGCCCCCCGCCACGCTCCGCTCCCGCCGCCGCCGCGCTTCCCCCTCAGGCCGCGGCCGCCCGTCCGCGACTCACAGACCTCCTCCTCCTCTTCCTCCTCCTGCCGCTCCCGCTCCCCCCGCCGGCTCTGCTGCTGGCGGCGGCCCCGGCAGCCCCTCCGCCGCGGCCTCCCTGCCCCCGGCCGCGGAGCCCGTGAGCCGCAGCGCGCTGGCGGGGGAGGAGCGTCCCGGGAACGCGCAGCCCGACATGGGTCCGGCGGCCGCGCAGCCCCCGCCGCCCGCAGCTCCGCCCGCCGCCTGCCGCTGAGCGGGAGCGGAGCGCCGGGGGCCGCACGGGGCCGCGCCGCCGCCCGCCCCGGATGAGGCGCCGCTCCCCCCCCGCCCCGCTCGGTCCCCGCCGCCCTCTTGCGCGCAGGGCGCCCGCGGAGCCCCCGCGGCCGCGGCCCCGATGATGGACAGGAACTACCCCACGACCCCCGGCTTCGCCGAGCCCCTGGCCCCGGGCGCCGCGCCGCCCGCCGCCTCCTGGGCCTACGAGCGCGGCGCCGGCAGCCTCAAGCCCAGGTGAGGAGGGTCGGCCGCGGGGGCTGCGGCACGAGAGGCCGGGGCCTGGCCCGGGGGCCGCGGCGGAGGGCAGGGCAGGGCGGGGGGCGAGCGCGGCGCGGCCGCCGCGGGCAGGCCGGGCCGGGCCGGGCGGGGCGGGGAGGCCGCGTCCCGGCGGGCGGGGGGCGGCGGCGGCGGCGCGGGCTCCCCGCTGTCCCCGGCGGCGGCGGGGCGGGCGGTCTCCCCGCCCCGGAGGCTCGCGTCGGGCTCCGCGCGGGTTCAAGAGTTCACGCGTCCCTGGCCGGCTCCCGGAGGGAAGCGGGGCCGCGGGCACCGGCGGTGCTGCCCGCCCGAACAATGCCGGGGCACCGGCATCCCCGCGCCTGCCATTTCTCCGCTCCGCCTGCCCAACCTCTTCCCTCTAAAGCGCTGCTCCGGGGCGTGCGGAGCCTCCTCGCAGCCAAAACTTGTCTGCAGCGATTCAGTCCCGCCGAGAGTTCTGCAAAGTTCCGGGAAGTGCGGGGAAAATCCAGGATATCTTATTGGCTTCGGGTTGTTTTTTGGGTTGTGTAACTCTGCCAACTAAAACGAGTATTCTCTAGGCGATGAGATTTTTCGTTATCGCCTGCCTTTTATGTCTCTAGCTTGATTTATCTGCGGTTCCCATCTCGACGACGTTTAAAGGTAAAAGAGAGTCTCGGGCTAAAAATATCCCGTCAAAATAGGTTCGCTAATAGATGACTTTGCACTTGGTTCCGAAAGTGGTCAGACATGTCTGATAAGAATAATAGATTATCAAGTCAGAAGGACTGTTGCAATCATCTGGTCTGACCTCTTCATAATGCAGGCCGTAAAACTTTTTTTTTTTCTTTTTTTTTTTTCCCAATCTGTGTTTGAAAGTAGAGTTTACGTTTTAGGAGGTGTAGTTAAAAATTTCCAGTGAGGTGAAATTCAGCACAATTCTTAGTCAGGTATACGAGTGACTGATTTATATTTTATTTCTGATGTGAAGAGAGTTACCCTTAGCTTCTGACCACTGAGTCTCATCAACACTGAAAGTCCTATTATATTTTGAGTATGAATTGTTAAGAATTTAATTAATTTCTTCCTTTACTTATTTTTCTTAATAAAAAGAAGATAATCTTTAGAATTTTGTTACCAGAGCTTTTTTTTTTCTACTTCAGCTGTTCTCCCAGATTTCTTTCTGATTTCCTCCAGGTTATTGCCACCCTTCCTGAACTGTGCACGTTGCATTTGAGATAGAAATAAGCCAATGTTAAGTGAGAAGATCACAGATCCCTGGGATGTGAGACTGTACATTCCCTGTCTCACAGAGAATTGCAAGGACAGGTAGCTTTTTGGCCAAACCCTTGCCCCATGAAACTCTTTAGCCAGTTTCTCTCAGGAGTTGTCTGCATGGCAAAATAAGGTCTCCATATCATTCTTCCCAGTTTTTCTGCCTAATCATTGAACTGCTTTTGGTCATGTTGCTGTGTTGATTTCGGTGGAAATCAGCGACCTGTCCTTTCTATATTGCTTTTGCCAGTTCTCATCATCTCCTGAGGGTCATGCCAGCTATTCCACAAGGGAGGTTTGGATTTCCCAGATCCTTTAAGAATAGGCAGTGCAGAAGCAGGAGTGTATCTCTCTTGGATTTTGCTTGATGACTCTTTTTTTTTTTTTTTAATTAAAAGAATCCCCTGGTTTTGCAACACATCTTTCATTTTTTTTTTTAATAGCTGCTATATTACTGCAGGCTTAAATGTACATTTTGGGAATTCTTTAGAAGAAATGGCATGAGAAAATTCCCATGACAAGTACCATGCAGAAGCTCATTAGATCAATGCCTGCTGCCTGTACCAGTCAAATTAGTATTACTGCATCCCTGTATGATATGGCAATATTTATGCTTCAGGAAACAATGTGCAAAAGACCTTGTTTTGGTTCTTGGAAGTTTCATCTCCAGGTTCTATACATTGTGTCAAATGATGCATTTAAAATGTGTTGGCTGAAACATTTAAACTTTTTAACTGTACCAAGAACAGAGGAAATACTATGAATCATATTTCATGCTTGAAATTCTTCTGAACTGGCTTCTTTGGGTTCATGTCATTTTAATAAGAATTAATATACCCTGTCTTTGGCCAGATTTAAAGATTTGTACCACATTGGGCACAGTGATAAGTAGAGTCTGGGATTTAGGTGCTTGTGGTTTCCTCTATTGCTGACAGCATTTGTCTTTGTAAGGATGGAGTTGCTGAGGAATTGGGATGGAAGAGTCATTCCTGTCACTGCCAAGGCTTGCACCAGCCTGGAAGGAAATGGTGAAGGTATAGATGTACTGTAAAGGAATATGCTGTCCATGCCCTTGGCTTGTGTTACAGATCACATCACATTTTTCAAAATAGTGGTTTTGATTGTGGTTGACAGGTAGTCATCTTAACATCTGAAGCTGCATTAGCCTGATGTTAAATTTAAAAATGTGTGTTATGTTCATCTGGTACTTGCTTGAAAAGAATTCAGCCTTCAGGTGATACAGACAACACTATTTCATTCAAATTTCATAGTTAAGCTGTTGCAGGCTGTGTCATGGCAGGCTGTGCTCCCTTTGTGTGGAGAGCCATGTTCACAGTCTCAGCTCATCAAAATGATTTCTCCTCCCTACAAGCCTTGCTCCTGTCTTCCTGCGCTTCACTTCAGCCATCTGGTTTTTATCCTGCTCCTTATTTCTTCCAGGCACTGTTTTGTCTGTGCAATGGCACTATTCTTATCAACTGAAAGGAAATGTGTGGTGAAGTGTTACAGGGACATTGCTACCAGGCCTGCTGTGACATAACTGTTCCCATGGAATAGGAGGAGGTGGTGAAGCTGGTGGAAATCACTGGGATCCCTGTGTTAAATGAGCAGGGACCACTCCTGCTGAGGAGCACATTGGGACAGTGTAGCAGGGACTGAGGGGATGCTCCTGTCCTCCACATCCCTGATCCCAGACCCTTTACACCCTGTCAGCACCCTGAAGGAATTTCTGGTGGTTCTGGGAGTGCACTGCCACTTTTGGCCTTTTACTGTAGCTGTCAGAAAATCCTACCTCTGTGCTTAAACCCTCTTTTTGTCAAAAGCTGTTGGATAGCAGGTAAGGTATGTCATGCTTCCTTGCTACTTGCTCAGGAATTATTCAGTATTCAGAAAACAGGTGATGTGTAATAGTGTGAGAGACTGTTGTAGTTGCTTGGAAGGAGAACATGGAGGCAGGTGATAATGGATGAGGTTTCTCTGGCTTGGGGGTGCTCGTAGGGTTTCATTTAGAGAAGGATTTTTACTGGTGGACAGAGCTCACTGTAGTTGTTCTGGCTTTGCCACAGCTCTGAGACTCAAATCTATATGTGATTAAAAGTCAGTTGCAATTATTTTGTTGTTGATTTAAATTTTATGGTGATTGCTATGGTCTCTGATGTTCCTTTATGCCTAGTAGTCCATCTGTATCCATCTCTGCCCTACCCAAGTATATGGGATTTTATATAATTTAATTCAGTATGGTTCTTTACAACAGAGAGCACTGACATTATGTTAAGTGTGGCCTATAACAGCTAATCTAAGATAGAGTTACTGTGATAGTTCATTTGCAAAGTTACATGAATGGGAGACTTATACTTTTATGATAAATGGTTATGATGGGCTTTTAAACTCATTTTTGCATAGCTGTCAAACTAATGCTTGTTGTAACAGCTGTATGATAATTGTGTTTTAGTTAAAGCTCAATTTTAAATTCTAATGGATTTTTGCATAGCTATAGGAACTCTATAAGTGCAGAGTGTTTTAGAAAAGCAGAGAACATTTTCTTTCATCAAATGAAATTGTTCTGAGAGGTGAAACCACTGTTTGTTGTTAAATACATCCTATAAAAAGTTCCCTATGGCATAGTATTTCAAATGTTGAAAGGAAAGCTCATAATCTGGGAATATACTTAGAATTTTTGTATTAAAAGGCACAGAAAGATTAAATAAATCTTACAAACATATAAAAAGATAGGTCACTTTTAAAATCTTACCAAATTTTCTGCCATGGTTTATATTTGAAACATTTATACATGCAGAATAAACACAGGTAGTCCATGGTATAGCACAGATACCTTACAGGGACTTGCTGGCTTTTGTTGGCCTTTCTTTCTTTTTCTTTTTTTTTCCACATGCATTGAAACACATTGAAATCACAGCTGTGGGAAGGTCAAAGATTGAATGCATTCCTGCTCTGTGTCCCTTAGCTTTTCCCTGGTGCAGATGTGAGGTCATCTTGCAAAACCTTTGCTAAAGTTTCAAAATGAACCAGCCAGGCTTGGTTGGATTTATACACTGCTTACCTGTGTAAGATTTAATGCCAGCTTTACATGAAAGGTTTCAAGCAGTGTGTGCCATTCTGCTGCTGTGAGAAATGGTGATAAAGAGCTGTGTGCAGGAGGAATGAGCTGAAACTCAGTCTGAGGGTGCAGTTACCTGAGAAGGCTGAGCTGGCTGCTCAGGCTCACTGCTGCTGAAAGGGGCTCCCTTCCTCTGCCCTTGTCCTGGCTCTGCTGTTTGTGCAGGGGGCTGGTCTCATTTGTTAATGCTTGAGAAAACTCTCCTGGCTGAAACATGGATGCCTTGAGCTGGTGTACCTGTGCTGTCAGCCTGGGACCCAGGGTGGCACCTGGGGACAAGCTGTGAGCAGTGAGCTGGGTGGCCTTGGCAGGGATTCTCCCCAGTGCTTCTGGACAGGGTTTAGATTTGAGATGGGGTCATTCTTGCCATGCCACTGCCAATGAACATCCCACAGAGATTGTGGTGCCTGCTTCCCTGCCAGGAGCACTTGGTGTCTGTGTCAGCTGGGTGCCAGATCTCTCCTGAGATCACCTGCAGTGGTATTTCAGATGTGAGCCCTTTCTCATGGAGCCAGCACCTTCAGCACAGGTTACAGAATGCATTGTTCTGCAAGGAAGGGGGTTGTATTCCACCACCTATGCAAAGAGTCTTTCAGTCCCATGTGTGTATTTTGCCTTTTATCCTGTTAACTTTAATCATAGGTATGTTTACTTTATACCAACAGAGAGCAACCTTTTCACCTTGTTTCTTCTGTACTTTTGCCCACCTTTTATTTTTTCTCAGAGTTGCTGCTGATTTTGGCGTAATACTGTCATAGGAAGGAGGCTGTTTTTAGAATTTTTTTTTTTCTGTCAGGAATAAAACATCTATGCCTGAACTATATTCATTCTAAACGATACTAGGGCTCTTATAGAGTGGGTGTATTTTCCATGGATATCTTTGTGTATTTTGTCAAAGCTTTCACAAATTTGCATGTCAAGAAGTTACTTTGCATGGTGAGAGCTTATTCCATACGTTAAACAAAGGAAAGACAAATCAAAACAAAAAGCAGTTAGAAGTCAGTACATTAATAGTCTCACTTCAGAATTTCCTTAGCAGCCCTAACTGTGACAAAAATGACTTTGAGCAGCATGCAAAGTTCAGCCTTTCCAGCACAGCATTTCTTGCTGTACCATGCAGGTGGCAGAGAAAAGAAAATTCTTTGAATTTTTAAGCAAAGAGAAATGCTTTCAGAGAGGATAGAGTGCATGGTTATTAAGTACTAGATTTACTTGTCTCACTGGGCAGATTTCATAGTTTTTGGGTTTACTTCTGCATGCTGTTCTGTCATTGTTGCATGACTTCTTTCCTTTCATTGCTCTGGTCACACCTGGGGCTAAGTGGACACTTATATTTGTTAGAGCCTCCTCAGAACTTCTCTGATGATGGGCTACAAAAAGGGGCAAGGAACTCTTATTCCTGGATGGCTGCTTACTTGAAAGTTTCTTATTCCAAAACAATTCAGCAAGAACCTACATATGTTTAGACAAGCTTTTACTTTCCCATATTACTTTTCTTGTTTTTCATCTTTCTTCTACATGCCTACCTGTGTTGCTTGCTTAGGACTTGGAAAAGTGCAACCAATTATGCTCAGCAGGAAGAAGGCACCCTTAGGCATCCTTATCTTAGAATAATAGTGTTTACACAGCAGGATAGTAAGGAGCATTTATTCCTTAATAATCCTGCAGGAGCTGTACTTGGGGCAGTCATACACCTAGATTTCATTGGAGATTTCTCACACAACACTGCCAGCTGAAAAAGGAGAGATGAGTTGCAGGGCTCCAGCCCTTTGTCTGCCATTCCAAATGTCTCTGAGAGCTTCTGGTCACCCAGACAAAGGCTGAGTGTACCAGCCTGTGCTGCACTTTCCATGCTGCCCTTTTTCCTGAGCAGGAATTCCCTGTCAGAAATATGGCAGCTTGGTGTTTCACACCACATCCTGTTTACTTTCTCTTGTCTTCATGTCAAAAATTCCAGTGCTAGACAGTGAATAATCCTTCAATCCCAGTGTTGGTCCCATTTCATTATGTTCTGCTGAGCCTGCCAAGAACAGGATTTCTAATAAGTTTTTCTTGAATCTGAGCATTTCTTCATTTGCTGTGCAAAGAGTGGTTGTATAAAGCCAACTTTTCTGTCCTCTGAACACAACCATGTGTTAACTACCTTCAGCTGCTGGCACTGGTGAGTTGGAGTTTGCTGATAGTCAGCACCACTGGAGAGAGATGCATTTTCATCCTTTCCCCTTCAAAAACTCCCTTTTATTATTGTTCTTAAAAGAATGTGTTTTTTCACCAATTAAAGAATGTCTTTTTAATTTATGTGTGTATGCTGTTTTGATCTTGATTAATACTTGGTTTTGTTTAGATATTTGCATGGTCATCATGAGAGCTCAAATCAATATCTGGTGCATATTTAAGGGATTTGTTTCAATATATATTATACATATAAATAATTATATTTCTACAGTTTTGAACAATGCAGATTTTCTGGTTGAAGCATTCAGATGAAATTGGGTTAATCTAATATTTTCAGCTAAATAGTGACTTGTGACAGATAAAATGATAAGCCAGGGTTCCCTTTGCAAGATCAAAAATGTAAATTTAAACCTGTTTTAGGATGAGGAGAGCACTTGTGAAGAGGTATAAGAGCTAAATTCAAGAGCTATGCGAATTTCCCCTATAAACTTGGTTAATAACACCCTGTGGTGCTTCCTTTAATGTAAAGGACTCTTTGCTACTGTATTTTATGCTGAACTGTGTTGTTAATATGTTAGATCTTTCCTGGGCACACCTCCTAAATTGGGATGGAAGTGCTGTTAGTCATAGGGATACCTCTTGTTTGGAAAATGCTGAATATCTCCACTTCAGCATCATCCTTTCCATATAAATGGAAAATAAAGGGCTTACTAAGAAATGGGATATCAAGTATTCCTGTAATACCCTAAAGGTAAGACTCAAGCTTGCCACAAAATATGTTGCTGTGATAACTGTGGGGGGATAAGAATTGAAAAGCATTTCAATGGGTAAGATGAATTGTAATTTTATTAAGGTTCTGATGTGGCTAACCCACATCTTGAGATAATGCTCTGCTGATTTTTATATTTTGAAATAAAATTTTGTTATTAAAAGTAATGGAATCTTTCTGTGTATATCTCAGCTGTAATAGAGAATTATGCTGTGTGCTCAGCCATTAATACTGGAATGATCTTGAAAAGAGTTTTGAATTTGTCCCAAGTACACTTTTGACAACAGAATAGTATCACATATCAGAGAAGAAGTGTTGGGTTTCCATTACTGTCTGTTACAAAAATCTTCTGAAATTGTGACTAAAGCTCTAGGAGAGGAATATTTATAATTTAAAAGATCACAGCTATTCTCTTTATGCTGGTTAAAGCAAAAGTTCTTTCATCGAGGGAAGATAAGAGAAGAGGATAAATAAACGTAGTGACAAAACAATCCAGTGTCTCAAAAGGCAAGAAAATGAGATTACAGATCTTACAGTGGTAGAAGCTACAGACCATAATGGTACTCCTGTTTGTGCAGGCACTGAGAGTAGAAGCTGTCAGGGAAGATGTATTAATCCCCCAAACACTGCTTGGCAAACAAATGTCTTAAAATTATTTCTGACACTGCATTATAATGCAAATTGGGAGGAATGTGTTAGTGTCTGTTTAATGATACTGTGTTAATAAGGACATCAAAGTTAGTCTTGAATATTCAAAGCAGGAAAACACTGAAAGCTTCTTTCCAGACCTTGAAATTTTGCAACATGCATCAGGAGCTCTAGACTGACATAGTAGAGTAGTTTAGTTTTAGTTTCTTTTTGTAAACTGCAAAATTTCTGTTAGAGAGTTGTTTTGGCGAAGTTACAAAGTTTTGGTTTTTTTGTCAAAGCCAAGAGAAGTGGTTCCAAATTTACAGTTCTGATTTTAAAAAATTATTTTGTTCAATGTACTGCATTTCAACTGTAAATAACCTCATAAAGAAATCTGATTTAGGTTGCGTGCACTGAAAAATGACATCAAGTAGTTTGTCCAGTCCCTTAGTAGCAACTGAAGTTGAAGTTTATAAATAGCTATTTTTTATCTGAATATTAGTTTTCACGCACATATTTTCAAGACAGAGTTTGACTGATTTTTTTGAAAACAGAATTATATTGTCTTTGTTGTTAAGAACTCCACAGGTTACTTAATCAGACAAGCCAGCACTTGTACTCAGGTATTAAAGTCCCAGTAAGACTATTTTGACTTTCCTGTTTTCAATTTTTAAAAAGATCAAGCATGAGGAGTTCAGACACATTAACATGGGAATAAAAACGGGATGGACCTTTTGTGTCATACAATCCCTTTTTTTCACTTCAGATGTGATATGTATTCAGGGGAAGAATCACAGGAACACCATGAACTTTTACTTATTGAGGCAGCTCCCTGCATGTAATTTTCTACCTCAAAATCTATTTCTTAGAAGCTCCTTATCTGTGCTCCTAGAAAGCAAGGAAATAATGAGTGTTTCCTTCTGCAAGTACCTGCAGGCAATCATTGGCCCACATTGTGGCAGTCTCAGCCTTGCTCTTGGTGGCTGTGCCTTTGAATTGAAGGGGGGAATTAACATTATAGCTTCATTTTTAATGAACGAGTGGAGGGAGATTGCCTTTGGTGTGTTAGGATGGGATGTATTCTACACTGGATTTGTATTGTGTAATTGCATTAAAAGGGAGAATGTGCCATTACCAGCAAACAGTGGAGCTTGTCAGTAAAATGCTGCTCCTCTGTGATTTACTGACTTACATCATTACTGGAGTCTGATTCTGTATTTTCCATTTTATCAAAAGTTATCTATCTTGAATAATGTTAATAATACCTAAAAATATTGACATCTATTTTTTTCTTGCTGTAATGAAAGAACTGGCTAGGCAAATGCTAAAGCTGTGTGCTATTCTTAAAAGAATTCATTATGTACCTTGAGGTATTAAAGATGGTTTTCTTTTGATTTTTCAGTGGTGGACTTAATTTTTCAAGCAGCATTTTTTTTCTTTTGCTTATTGTAGTGTGGGGCAAACATATCTGTGTGCAGACTATCTCTGTGTTTTTAAATACAGCTGCAAAAACAAATTCCACCCCTTTTCCTTATCCCCCCCTTCGCTCTCAGATCTAGGTTTAAAGGCACTAAACTTATTTCTGGGCACAGAACTTTTTTCTGGGCTAAACAGATAAATGGGGATATAATTCAGCATCTTAAAGTCACCCCAGGACATGTGGACTGCAACCATTCTGGATTGTTAAACATTCTTTCTCTTCGTGCAAATATTAAGGTTTGTCCTGTCTTGTATAATTTAATGAGAAGATCAAGGGAATTAGATGTAGGGAGTAGGCTGGTTTCCTATTTTTCTTGAACCTGCCAACATTTTCAGGCTTCAACCCAAATTTGTGCTTGCACTGTTTTCTCCCTCCCTTCAGTATGACTGGCTGGGAAACAGAAGTGAAAAATCACATATTGTATACATTTAAAAAATATTTTGCACTGAAATGAGTTTCTGAGCTGAGAAGGCATTTGTTTTCCATTGGAATTAATTTCTGAAACATTATCTGTTTCTGTTTTCTGTCATCTTTAAGGACATTTTGTGCTTTTAAACTTCCAGAAGTGTGTTGGACAGGAGTGACTTGGTGTTACTAATGGTACTGAGCTCATTTAAGTAGCAACATTCTTCCTGGGCAACTCCCTCCTCTGCTTCTTAGGGTCATGGCTTTTTTAAAATATAAGATTAAACCCATTTCTGGATTGAAGTCATTTAACTGTAATGTTGCTTTTTAAATTTTAATTTTATTCTGAGGTGCAGATAACCCCTAATGCTGAACTACATTCTAGTTTGATTATAGCAAACAGGGAACTCTTGCTGTTACAATGGGGAGCTGAAGGACCATTTACCTTCCATTTCATCTGTATTAAATTCAAGTAATGTTTTCAAGTAATACTCTTCCATTCTTTCTCCACGAGATGTTTGAGTAAAGGCAAAATAACAAAGATAAGTATTTAAGGAAAGTAAAAATGTTGTATCTAATATTAAAGCAATCCTATCTCGTAATTGCCTGCAGGTAATACAACCTGGAACTGCATTTTACACATCTAAAATCAAATACTGTGGACAAAAAGAGATGCAAGCTGTGTGTCAGTTTCTATGTCTTATATTTAGGATGACATTTTTAATATTTAGAAGTGCTTTTGTAGGTTTTATGACTTTGCTTTCTGTCTCCAAGTGGAATTTGCTGTAGCACTGCCTAGTAGCTGGTTGGAGAGAGACTCCTTTGCCAAGTATCTGAGCTTTGGGATAGAGGGAAACTTGAGTGATATTCCCCCTATTTCACATCTATCTCAAGTAAGATAAAATGCAAAGTGTGAGTTTAAAGGTATTTTCTTGCCAGTATGAGGCTATCAGTGTTCTTTTTAATCTCCTCTCTGGTGATTTAATCAGAAAGGGGCTGTACCGAGTCATCTTCTCACAGGAGCTCTTGTTTTCAGTTAGACAGAACATGCAGACAAAAATCAGATCAGATTTCCTGGTCTGCCTCAAATCTGATGCCTCGTGTGCACGCTGAGTTGTTGGCTTTTGTTGTTTGGGCTTGGTTGTTTTGGTGTCAGACTTGTCACCTGTGCAGGACCCCAGAGCTGGGGCACTGAGTTCCCTTCTCACCCCTGGCATCTCCTGGAGCTGGGATTTTCCTGTGCACCCACTTGTCTTGGGGTGTCCAGTTTCACTTGGAGCACAGCCCACACCATCTGAATGCTTTGAAAGTGCTCTGGGATTTAATGATTCGATTTCATGTTTCTGTAGCAATTTTCTTTCGTGTGAGAGGCAGGACTTACAAGGGGTTGCACCCAGAAATATCCTTTGCTCCTGAAGAGTTCTGATCTTCTTTCCATGAAAACATTGTGAGCTTCCCTAATACTTTGTTTTCTATTTCTGTGTTTTATTCTGTATAGATGCCTTGGAGAGCAACATTCTTTGAAGAAAATAAAAGAAATAAAAATACTTATTTGTATATACAGTGTTTATTGCAGCTAAATGTTATTTCCATGTAAAAATGAGACTTCCATCTGAGTTTGAAGTTGCAAAATGCATCCCTCACTTGTGTGAAACATAAAGCTGATAATTGTCTTGGCAAGTGAAGAGGGTGGTGAGTGCAGTGGGGACTCAATAACCTTTTGCAGATGGGGACCTGAATTTGTATGAAACTATTGGGTTGAAGAATGCTTTGAAAATAAATGATTGTGAGAAAAGCAACGCAAACAGATGTGTGAAGGGTCGATTCCTGACAGGCTTAATCTGGGCTAACAAAAAGGAGTTGTAAATCAAGGTTGAGGTATTTTAGTAACAATGAAGTGCAGTGACTGTACAGTTTTCTTCCAGAAATTTCACTGGAGAAGTAAAAATCTTCTATTAGCCCAGCTGAAGTAGCTGAAAAAGATCAGATTAATACTTGAGTCATTTCACTTCCATTGTCATATGCATTTTTAAATTTTTTTTATTATTACAGTAATGACAATGATAACCCTTTTCAGAATATCTCTTAATTTTAGAGTAATATTTATCTTTTCAATGAAAAATACTTCAGGGGAAGCTATTTTCCAAATTTGTGTGCCAAATTAATATTATTTCCTAGCAATAATCACCCCATTGTGCAGTTCACTATGATAGTGGAAGTGGGAAATCACTGTGATAATCAGTGATAAGGGCCAAGTGCTTTTGGAATAACAAAACACCAAGTAATGTGAATGTTTCTTCAGTAACTTATCTGACATATTTCACTGCAAGTAAAAACTTGCACAATTGTAACAAACTTCCAAACAAGAGCACTCAGAACTCGGTAACCATCAGGGTATTTGCCCTGCTGGATGTATTTTTGTTGTGCAAATTACATGCTGTGTAAGTTCATCTGTTTAAAAGTTAAATTTTATAAAAAGAAACCTTAAGGCAGTAATCTCCCAGATTGCCCTGCTTGTTTAGGATAAGCTTATGTAAACTGAAGGCATATATGCAAGGCTTTTTGAGATAAGAATCTACATTCCAGCAAGCAGTAATTATACAATAAACAATTAACTGTTCAAATAAATGCAATGTTTTTTTATTGAAAGACAGATTCAATTTTGAGGTTGTGGTTGCATTGACTATGAGCTGGGAGTTTTTATTTAAGTATATGATGGTGCTTCTTTTTTTTTTTTTTTTTTTTTTTTTTGAGTGTTCTAAGATGCCCATCATTACTAGAATTTACATAGTTTCTGAGTGCTGAAGTCTAGAGGTTATTTTGTATCTCGATTCTAATTCTATCTTCCTCCTTGTTACAAAGTCTATGTCCAATTTTGTTTTACAAGTTGCTTTTATCTTCCCTGAGGTTCTGCCTCTGGTCTGCATGCTTGTGTGTTTGTGTATCTTGTGTATTTGTTTTGTTTTTTGTCATTTGTGGGCAGGTATTCTGTGTACTGTACCTTCCCTTTACAGAA
Source organism: Erithacus rubecula (assembly GCF_903797595.1). Taxonomy (NCBI): domain Eukaryota; kingdom Metazoa; phylum Chordata; class Aves; order Passeriformes; family Muscicapidae; genus Erithacus; species Erithacus rubecula. The sequence continues at coordinate 16,846,524 of NC_136688.1, forward strand.
AAAGGTGTTTATTTTAGAGGAGTGAAGAGGGGGGAAATTAATCAATCTTCACTGAACAACCAAGATAAATAGAAATTTAAAATAAAACAAATAATTCAAAACCCCTTACAACAAATGTTTTCATTTCCAAAATTTTCACGTGGTTAATTAAAGTTCATCCACTTTTTGCTGATGACCTTTTGCTTTTACAATTAAAGAGGAGGAATGAAGTGATATTGCTTAATATACTGTACTGGGTTTGGGGGTCTTGCCTCAATACAGAATGGGAAAAGGAAGTTGTGCTGCTGTAGAACTTCAGAGTTCATCTTTAAAACGTGTAAGAAAGAAGAGTCAGCGCCAAATACTTTTATATAGGTAAAAGCTTTAAGTAAACTTGCAAGAAAACCTAAGTACAACTTGTTGCTGTTGCAGGGAAGTTTCACAAGCTCAGCATTTTTGTGAGTGAAGATAATTCTTGCCAAGAGTGCACGTGCTGCCATGCTTCAGTCTAGAAACTTATTTTTCTCATGTGGTGCTTTTTTATTAAAAAGACTTGAGGAAAGTTTCATATCTCTGAAGTTAAATGTTTGTTGTTTTTTTTTTTTTACAGCTATGCACATTTGTTCAAAACCCCCAAACCCCCTTAACTTTAAAATTTTTATTGTGAAAATACTTACATTTCAATTGGCTTTATTACTTGCATAATGTTTTATGTGCAGAACACTATTGCAATTTATTTTTTATTTTGTCTGGAAATAATAGAAAATGTTTAATGCTGTAAATAAAAAAATAACCTAGTGTCATGCAATCATGTCTGCCAGTTGTCCATAGCAGTGATGCAAATATTTAGATTTCAGTCAGCATGTAATAGAAATCAGTTGCTGATGCACAGTGTTGAACTGCACAAAGATCTGTCCTCTACAACATAAGCACAGGGATCTGCTGACTCTGAATTTAGGTTTGGCAATTCTCTAAATTGCAATTATTGCTGTGAAAGGTGTTAAAGTGCTAGACAATGAGCACAACTGAGAAAAGCAGTAGCTGAGGTTCTTTGTTTTTTCAAAGGATTTCGGTTCATTCTTTAGGCTTGTGCTGTAGGCTGGCATGCTGACTATTGCTGAAGTGGAAAATGCATCCCCTGATGCTGCATCTCAGGCAGGAAAGTCCTGCACAGACAGGCTCCTGCTGCTTCATGATGTGTGCAGGTCACAGTGCTCTGGGAGGCTCCTCTCATCCTCTTCAAGGAAATGAAGCAAACCCAGCTAGGTTGCCAGTTTTTATATTATTTGGTGCCTTCTGTAAAAGTTTCCCATGATGTCATGATTCCTGGCACTGAGAGTTCAGTTTTTCCTTATGCAGAATGACTGCCCCTCATCCCCAGGGATGAAAGATAAGGGAAGTTTCCCTTAGAGCAGGCAGCAGGGAGGGCTGTGGGTTTTGTTGTTTGGGTTGGTTTGGCATTTGTTTACACTTGAATTTTGAAATTAAAGCAGTCTCACATGTGCACTGGAATTAAGTAGCAGCTACCTATAAACACAGTGTCCAAAAGGCAAGAAAAGAAGGTAAATGGTTACTTGGTCATGCTGGCCTTCATTTTTTTTCCATTTGACAGGTGCTATGCTGAGCTGGGTCTGGGGAAGCTTGAAAGTTTGGGGATTTTGTTTTGCTTCCCCTCTGTTTTCTGCTTTTTAAACTGGAAATCATTAGAGCTTTTGGCAAGTTCCTAAGGTTGCTTGATGTTTAGATTGCATTCATTTTTTTTCTGCAATATTGGTTTTACACAGACCCAGACAATGTATGTTTTCAGCTTGCTTCCATTAAGCCTGATTGAAAAATCATGTTAATTTAGGTGACTCACTTAAAAATGTTAAATAAAAGCTGTGAATCATTAACTTGCACTTAATGCTAGGGGGTCTGAAGATGGATTTGTCACTTGGTAGTGCTTTCACTGTCAATTTTATTAAATTGTACCAGAAGTACCAACATCTTTTTGAAAACTATTGCTCCCACAGCTTCCTAGTCATTTCAGCCTTTGAATTAAATCCTGTAAGCTTTAATGGAATTAAAAATGTAAATGTTAAAGTGGGCATGTATTCACAGTTATCTGCTTTGCAGACTTGATATCAGTAAATCATTACAAAGAGTGTCCAGTGAGTGTTTCTTGCAGTTGAACTCTGTCTTTTTGACCTAGTCCTTTATCAACTTTTCTGTGATCAGCTTTGATTTTTTTTTCCCCCCACCTGCACCCTTCAGCTTTTTAGGTTTCAATAATACCTTTTTTATCTGCTTAACATTTTTTGTGATACCCTAGCAGAACTAGATCTGTCTGATCTTGGGCTTTTGTTTTCCTGTATTTCTATAACTTTTTGGTTTGGGATTGACATTTCATAATTGTTCTTTGTTTCTGTAGTTGTACATTTTGTTAATAATGTTTAATTTCTTCCTTAGCTTAAGCTATGGAGGAGGACATTCATCACATTCAGAAACAGACCTTCACAGACAGACATACACAACTCCTCATCAGCTTCCTGGATACTCAACTACTCAACATCCTGCTGGTAACTGTCCATATCATGAGAATACTGCTTAAATAGCTACAGAGGAAAAAAGGAAAACAAACCAACTCTTGTGTAATTCACATTAAAGTTGATGAATTTTTTGATCAAAAGGAGTTTGTCATAGAAGTGCTGGTAACTGGTATTAGAGAAGCTGAGAAAAGCAGAGAGTTGTTAGCTTTTATCAAAATGTCTTAAGTAGAAAGGAAAATATAAAGGCAGGCTATGCTTGGTACCTTGTTTTTTGAAAAAGCTACACTTATTCTTTAAAATACAACTTTTCAGGATTTGGCTTATGCATAAGGGTCAAATGTTGTGTTCCTCCAGGCCAGCAGCAGAAGTGCTGCCAGCTCCTCCAGACTGAAGCAAAGCTGATGTGAACTGCAACAAGCTGCTGCTGTTGCTTCCATTTGCATGCTGAGAGGGTGCTGGGGAAAAGTTAAATTTATTTCAAATGTAGCAGTGGCTTAGGCTGTGTTACTGGACACTGTGTCAGAGGAGGGGGCTTGGCCTCTTCATGCTCACTTTGCTGCTCAGTTTTCAAAAAAAGGTGCTGGAGCTCATGTGGTGACTGGAGTCTGTGGTCTCCTGGCCAGCTGCTTGATCAGGATGATGGAGGGCTGGAATTATTGGAGTTATTATTGACATAATCTCAGTTATACACAATTCTGGATCTCAGCAGTGCTTCCCATTGATCCCCCTGCTATTGAAAGGTCTGAGCAATGGGAATTCCTGAGCAATTCCTTGTTGAAACAAGGAATGCAACCAAAACTGGTCTTCATGTGCCATTCCTATAGATGTGTCCAAACTTCTGTAAGCTGCCTAAAAGGGAGAAGCTACATACAGAAAAGTTAAACATGTATCAGGAGGAAATGTGAATGTTTAACCAGATGAAAATACAGCAGTTAATCTTCAGTTATAGGAAGCATTTTACTGGTGTGCCTAAATACTGACATACATTTAATAATAGGTTTAAAAATGTATACTGAAGTTCCAGCTTACAGCTGAAACACTGCATAACTGTTAAACACAAAAAAATCAATTAGCAATTTACATTGCTAATGTTTAATAGGGTGGGGGTTTTGTAGTGAATTATGAACATATATCTTTGTTATTTGATTTTGCTTCTTTGAAGTTCATCTGAATTATCTGTTTTGTTTCATTTCCCTCCACCATCATCTAGGTCTTTCAGGAATATTTGATACCAGTATGCACAGTGCTGGAGGTAACACTAAGGAAACTTCTTCAGTTATGAATTTTCTCTCTGCTATTGAGTCTCGTACTGCTCAGGCAGTCTCTTCAGGATCTACCCTTTTACCACAATTCAGGGCTCCTTCCTGGCAGACAGGTGAAAACTTTCTCTTGAAATAAACATTTGTCATTGTTATATGGAATGTTTGGGAGGGTTTGAAACAAAAATGTTCTGACTAACTGAAAAGGCTTCATGTTTTCCACCTCTTTTACATCTCAATATTTAAAAAATATCAAAATCAATGAAATTAAGTTAGCATAAGATTTATGTGACCAGAAGTTCTGGTTGTTCAGAAGGAATTTAGATGCATAGGGTATTATTTTGTCTGATAAGTCAAATTTATTTTCCCAGCTTTGTTTAGAATTAGTTTCATTATCACTATAAGCGTTTTCAGGCACACTACCCAGCAAATCTTTCACTCTCAAACTCTATTCTCTATAGATCTTCTGTGATGTTAGTACTAAGAGTCTGTGAGTAGCTTTGTCCCCTTTCTACATCTCAAAATGAAGGTCTGAGGTGCATGTGACATAGAAATAAGGGATCAAATTTACATCTAAACAAACGTGCCATCTCTTTTGGCAGACTGACTGCCTTCCACAAACCTCCCCCATCTGTCAAGCCTTCTGTGCAGAGCAGGAAACTGCAGATTCTGAGCTTGCTGTAGACAGTCACACCAAGATAAGTGTTGCTACTGCATCTGTGGGTAGCTTCAAGTTCTGCTTAATCTTATGGAGTGATTGTGCAGCTGTGCAGTGAATTGGATCTATTCACTGATCTGGCAGAAGAATGTTTGAGTAGCTTTTTTTCCTTTGGTGGGATGTTTTTCCTCTTTATCAGCAGGCTGGTCTGTGTCTCAGGGCAGCTCTATGATTGCTGTTGTGATTTGGAGGGCAGGCACAAGGTAGCAAGAGTGGAACAATCCTTTTGTTGACAGTTTGCACTCCTGTTAAGGGTAATGTGCAGCTGCATTCTGTCAAGAGAATAGAGACTGTGCCTTTTAACTCACCATTGACAAAAGCACAGATGAAGATACAGTCTTAATATAAATCAGTTGTGAGTTTAGAGTTATGATGAGCCATCCTCACATTAGAATGTCAGCTGGGAGGAAATCTTTTTGTCTCTTTGTCCTAGCATTTTCTCCATTGCAGCCTGCCTTACAGTGAATTGTGAAGAATGGGGAGACATGCTGTGGGTTGGGTTTGGTGTTGGTACCAGTGATTGAGAGACTTCTCAGTACTCATTACTAAGAACTCATCAGTCAGCCTTTTTTTCAATATTATCAGTTCACTGAGCTTTCTGTTGTCCTTTAACCCTTCTGCTGCTTTTCTGTAACCCTCAATCCTCCCACGTGTCTTTTGAGAGCTTTCTCTTCCACAAACTTTTTTGATGGGGGAAAGCAAGAGCTCTTCACTCTGCAAGGTGGCCTTTTTTTGGACAGGTTTTTTACTTCAGGGTTTTCTCCAAACCCTGCAACTGCTGATTTTGGGAGAAAAAAGAAGAACATTATGTTTTTTATATTTATCCTTCCAAGTGTTCCTTTGGTCTGTGGATTCTGTTGTCAGTGTTCTGATTTCTTAGGGTGTTGAGGGTGTGTCTGTGCATGCAACTTTAGTACCTTTGTTATACCTTTTGTCTGCTCCTGAACAAATATTAGAATACAAAGCCCAGCAGTTCTGCTCCTGTGACTGGCTCTGGTCTGGTTTAAGAAGTTATGGGTGTATTTGGAAAGGTTTTGATTTATAGAAGAGAAATGTAAAACACAGGTTAGATGAGAAATTAGCATCTGCAGTTGAAACAGGTTTAAATTCTTCCCTTTCTTTGATGCTTCTGGATGGTCCTTTCTTCATGTTAGCAGAGAACTCAGTTGTACATGATATTGCAGTTTTTTAGAATAGGGGAGAAAATGTGCTTTAAAACACAGGTTGTGTTTTCTCCCTCAGAAAGACCTTATTGTTGAATAAGGAAAAATACCTTGGCATTCCTTCTCTATCACATCTCTTCATATCAATTTGTCTTGGAGTGAAAGGGAGATACAAAGAATTTATTTCTCAGCTTCACCTGAAACTTCAAAAGCAATTGTATGATTAGGTTGCAATCAGCTTAAGAAGACTTTACTGTATTGTAGAATGAAGTATTTTTTTAACTGAAGTATTTGTTTCAAAACAAGCTTTATTTACTGAGAGTTTTTATTTATTCTTAAATGATGCCAAGCTGAAAACAGTTTTAAGTATGCAAGAACTGAAAAAGGTCAAATCATTCCATTGATTTTAATTTTTTTCTGATTTGCATAACCTGGTAACTTTCCCAGTGGAAACTGATTCCTTTACAAGAATGTTAAGCTTCTCTGGGAATACACTTGCCTTCTTTGCTTTTCTTGGGAGACTTTGAAAACAGTACACAAACTTCACTGGTGTCTGCAAGTTACAGGGTGAAAAACACTGAATTATATGGATCACTACTCTAAGCCTTAAAGCTTGCAAGAGAATTTCATACCCCTATTTCAGCTGGAGTAGTGTATTCTGTTGAAAAATCTTGTTTAAGCCAGGATGTCATAGCAATGGCTGGATGCAAATAAGTAATATTTTTTTCAGTTAGATAGTTGCTATTGCACTGTGCTGATAATTGCTGTCTGTGGATATTTGGGACTCTGACTTCAAAAAGCATACAAATCATATTTATTGCTTGTATTGAAAGTCAAACCCCTGCTTTAAGAAAATGAATTGCAGAGTGTATAGACCATTAGCAATTTCACTGTATGCTCTGAAATGTTTCCCATAAAGTGAGTTATAAAATTATTGGTGAGGGTAAATCTAGGAGATGGGATTGCTTCTTAAACTGTGTGCATGTTCCCACTGCTAAGGTGTAATTTTTACTGTTTATTAAAGGTGGCCAGAGCTTTTGGTCAGTTTATTATGATGTTCTTTTTAAACCGAAATGAAAACTAATAAAGAGCCTTCAATTTCAAAGCAGAATTATCTTGTACAATTTTTTTATCAACCATCTGCCTCTTAAGGGTATAAGGTTTTCCCTTGGCAGTTCACTGCAGGTATAGAGTTTGGCATTCTAAAAAACCCTACACTTGCATTTTGAAAATTAGCCATGATAAGTGCCTCCCTATGTATGTTTGGATTTTTTAAAGGGTGATAATTCTAAAGAGCATTCTGTTTGTAAATGCTGTAAGAGCTTGCAGTTAAATGACTTACAGAAGTGCAGTGTTGTAACTTGTAAAGCTCCCTTATGCTCCTTTTTCCTTCTTGTTTTGTTTTTGTTTTTTCCAGGTATGCATTCCTCGACAGCCACAGAACTATTTGTTACTGGAGCTCTGCCAACCTCTGGAACATTTCCACCAACCTCTGCTTTATCAGCCTATCAGCATCCCAACACCTTCAGCAGCAGAAACTTTGCTTCCACCCCTTCTCTCACTCTTCAAGATGCTACTTTCAGTGCTACATCCAACGGGCTCCTAACTCCCCACGACCCTTTATTACAGATTAAAACATCCCAGGGCACTGTTCCAACTGCTCTGACATTCGAGCGCCTGGGCAGCTCCGTTCTGAGTACCAGTGTACCCCCCCAGTCATCCACATATCGTTCTGCTCAAGAATCTGCACCCCACCTCCTGCAGCCTCAGTTCAGTTTGTTGCCTTCAAGCCTTGGAGGAGCTCAGCAGGTGTCTCAGGCCTACAGCACATCAGTCTTCACTGGTTCCACTGCTTCCATGGACAGAGCACTTCAGCGAGAATGTAGTGTTATTAAACACCACCAGCGGCCTTCAAGTACTCAGTCTGTCCAGCCTCAGCTGGCTGTGTCACAGCATTCCTTACACAGCTATTTAACGAGTACAAGTGGAGTTAACTTTCAGGATACGTCTAGGCACTCAGCATTACCCTGCAGTCCAGTTGGAGATGTTACTCAGGTGAGCAATGGAGGACCACAGCAGAAAACTTCTCAAGTCACGGTGGAACTCGCTCAGTCGTACACATCTGCAATTCCATCACCTGGTTTTCCATCTGCTTCCACAGCAAAAGTGAAAAACTGTTCCATGAAGCAGCCTCCGAGGTCAACAAAGACCCCCAAACCTCAGAGTGTAGCTCCCACTGTGCAGACACAAAGCTATGCCAAAACTGCACAAAACCAGAGTTCTGTCATTACAGGCCAAGCACAGATCTATTCTACAGCACAGCTCCCCAGCCTCTTGTCGGTCAGTCAGTCCCAAAATTATGTTTCATGCCAGGCTCAGAATGTGCCACCTGTCAGCCACTCACAGGATTTCTCATCCAGCAAGGTTGAGAAGCTGCCCTCACTGTATAAAACATTGACTTTTTCTGGGCAATCACAAGCTATTACTTCTGACAGTCAGACTCTAAATTATTCCTCAGAGGAACAGGTTTTGACCTCAGTTCCAAATGACAACTACTCTGGGCAAATGAGGGAACTTTCTTCAGTCAGCCAGGCTCAGAGCTACTCTTCTAGTCACTCTCAGGGTTTATCTCCAGTTACCCAGTCCCAAGTTAATTTTTCATCTCAATCACAAGTTTTAGCAGCTGTTAGTCCTTCAGAAAGCTATTCTTCAGGGCAGTCTTTAACACTAACATCACCTTCTCTTTCCTTTAATGCATCTCCTCGGGTACAAACCCTTCCAGCCTCCAGTCCTAATCAAAGCTATATTTCTTTACATTCTTCTCAGAACTCGCAGTCACAAGAATCCTCCTCTCCACAGTCTCAAAAGTTTTTGCCATCTGTCCAGTCTCCTTTTGCATCCCCAGCTCACTCCCAGGCACTGCAGAACAACAGACCTTCCTCAGAAACAAAGTCCTATGTTAAAAGGAAGTCTGACTCCAACTTGTACGCCTCATCCAAACAGGAGGAGGAATTATCAATGCAGGACATGCAGGCATTGCAACAGCAAGCTACACTTGAATCTTCCACTCAAAGCCTAACAGAGGAGGAGATCAGTGCTCAGGATGCATCCTACAGGGTCTCAAAAGCAAATGACAGATACTCTCAAAGCGTCATCAGAAGCAACTCTCGTCTTGAAGATCAAGTTGTTGGACTTACTCTTCAAGGAACAAAAAAAGATGAAAGAATGGTCAGTTCTGTGGAGCAGCTTTCCCAACACATTGGCCATATCAGCAGCCTAAGCCATGATATCAAAAAGACAGCTAATTTGATGAGAACAGCACAGGGAACTGTGGGTGCTAAGGAGTTAAACCAACAGCATTCTCTTATGCATAAGGTACATGAAAGTAAAGCTCAAGAGCAGCAGGGCCAAGTCATCAGCACACCACCACAGGTTCAGCCTCATGCTTTGAGACATGGTCATCAGCTGTGTTTGCCCAGTGCACAGGTACTGCTGGAGTCAACCTGTGACTTGCAGATTCTTCACCAGTCAATCCTGCAGTCGGGTTTAGGGCAAGCAAAGGCATCACCCCAAGTACAAAGAATACAGAGTCCTCAGCAGGTGACACACCCGTTCCTTCAGATGGATGGTCACATTGTTCAGAGTAATGGGGGTCATACTCAGCAGCAGCTTCATGGTCAGAATTCAGAAGTAATGAAAATGGACATTTCTGAGTCTTCGAAACCACTACAGCAGCATTTGACAGCAAAAGATCATTTCACTCAGACAAATCAGCACGATGCAAAAAATCAATTTGTTTCTCTTAGTTCAATATGCTTCCCAGAATCTATACTTCTCAGTGATGAGAGGAATATATTATCCAACGTGGATGACATCTTAGCAGCAACAGCAGCAGCTTGTGGAGTGACACCATCTGACTTTGCCAAATCAGCTTCTAATGAAGATGAAATCCAAACTGTTGAAAATAGCGAGGAGTCTAAAACGCAGTTCCGATCGTTGGATTCCAGACATGTGTCTTCTGTTTTCAGTGCCTCACCTACTGTAGTTGGAAAGCCAGCAAGCAGAAATAATATTTCTCTGAATGGAGGCCAAATTACTCTAAACCTTACCCCAGTGTCAACAATACAGACAAAAACTGTGAACCTGGATCAGCAGCACCTTGAAACTTCTGATCAAAGTGTAGCAATAAGAATGACCTCTCCCACCCTTGGTCCTGGTCAGGAGGAGCAGGACGCTGTTCGAGTGAAAAAACAATCTAGCATCAGTCATGAATCTGAGGAAGATAATGATGCTTCTGTTGATGGTACACTGAATGCAAGGGACACAGAGTTTGTTTCAAGTGCTAGGAGCCTGAGTGAGGAAAGTGCTGCTTCAGAGAATGATTTTAACGTGGGTGGTGATGATGGTACAGTAGCAGGTAACCAGTCAAAGGTTCCGTTGCAGCCACTGTCTGTGCCCCAAAGTGCAGATGGAGCCATTAATAGAACTGAGGAAGAATGCCAAGATTTAGCTCAAGGGAACCTTCAGAAGAAAAAAAGCAAAGGAAAAAGCCAAAATAAAAATGCTGCAGAAGATGACAGTGCAACTCAGAAACAGGTAAAAAGGAGTGGACAGTGTAAACGTCAAAATTCAAGAGGAAATGATTCATGTTTCACATACTCTTCTCCTGTTTCTGAAGGTTGTTATGACACTTACCAACATCAAGAAAGAATGAGGCAAAAAATTAAAGAAGTTGAAGAAAAACAGCCTGAAGTCAGAACAGGATTTATTGCATCTTTTTTAGACTTTCTAAAGTCTGGGCCTAGGCAACAGTTTTCCACTCCAGCTGTACGAATGCCAAACAGGACTAGGAGACCAGTCACACAAATAGTTCGTGCCCCTTGCCTGCAGCCCTCTGCAAAGCCCCAACCAGCACCAGCACCACCTGCAGCTGCTGAGGTCAGTGGAGAAAGTCCAACCAAAAAAGCTGATGAGGAACTTAAGAAAAATTTAGAAGCGTTGCCGTCGTTTTCTTCTGATGAAGATGATTCTGTGGGTGGTAACCATGATCTTCAAAAGAGCATCTCTACTGCATTGTCAGCCCTGGATGAAACATCTGACAAAAAGATCAAATCAGGTAAAATGGTTACTACAAATGCATATGTTGAAGGAGATTTTTGTAGCTGATAAGGCAAAAAAAAAAAAAAAGTAATTTTATCTCTCTTCAGGTAAAGGTTTATATTTGCTTTGGTTTTGGCCACAATTAAGTTTTCTTCAAAAGGTGTATTGACTATGTACTAAAATAGTGTTTTCCACAATTAGAAAATATGTAAATAAACTTTTTCATGCTACTTAAGTAGGACTAATGCCAAAAAGTTATTTTAGCCTGGAGTTGAAATAATGTGTGTGTTCTCTTCGATTCTGGATTAAAGTATTAAATATGATTTTCATCTGGGAACATCAACACAAAAAATATCAGAGGTTCTAAACCTATTTTTAAAAAATTCTAGCAAGAGAATATATTAGTAATTGCCACCAGCAGGTGGTGAGTTCTTGCTAGGTAAACATGCATTTTCTGTCATGATGAAGTTGCACAGGATACATGTGTGAAACAGCATTTGCACTTTAAACTGCACTCATTTGGCTGGACTGGTCCAAGGTAGGAGTCATTTGAGCCATATTGATCAGGAGTGTTGTTGCTCCCTGTGTGTTGACAGGTTGCTAACAAAAGAACAGAATCTGGGAAGGATTGGTTTGGGCAGGGAGAGCCAGACAACAACCACTGATCACATGTGTGATTGATTTTTCACACACTTTTCAGTTTGTTTGTTACATCCATGCTGGTTTGTTTTGAAGTATTTTCAGCATACAGAAAATTTTTGCCTAGACAGATCTCAGTAAAGATTTTTTTTTCCCCCCCCTCTGGTAAGCAATTAGAAACTATCCAGCCAATCACATAATTGTACTAATTCCAGAGAAATATCATTGCCTTCCAAAATAATCACAGGGAGAAAATGAAACATTTTTTTAACTCTTCTCATGGTTCAGAACTCATGACCCATAAGCTGATTCTTAACAAGAGAGAATGAAGTAATGGTTTCCCTTTTTAGATTAAAGGAGAGAGGGAGATTTTTTTTCTCTAGGTGTGACATGATTTAGTAAGAAGTACATAGCAAAATTAAACTTGAATTGTAATAATCACACCTAAGATACTGGAAAAATATTGCAGAATACATGAGATGCTGAACAATGCTTCATCTTAATTACTGTTCTTTTTTTTTCTGTGGCTATTTTTATGTAATTATGTTAACTGCATGCATTTCAAAAAGGCTGTTGCAGAGGATGAAGTTCCTTCTGTGTCTTTTGGTTGAATATAGATTTCAAACAAGAAAGAAGTGATTGTTTTTCTTCCCAGAAAGCTGAAATCTGGACAGTGCCATGGTGTGAGCCTCTTGCTGAAGTTTGTTAATTTAAATAAGCAATTTATGTGTACAATGTGCAAAGAAATATTTTAACTTTTTTTTTTTTTTATTTGAGTGAGCTTTTGATTAGTGCTTTATTTGCAGTGATTTCTTTTACAATAGTATTGTATCTTATCTGTTATCCATAAGGATGTAATATCTATGTCACCAATTTCTTGAATTCACTTTCCTGTTTTGTGGCACACAAGATTGTTTGTACAAGATGCTTAATAATTATCTTTATTTCTTGCTGGTGTTTTGCAGGTTTTCTAGTCATTCCCTCTTCTGTCTGTTTTTGCAAATAAGTATAGACAAATATTAAATATTAATATAGGCAAATATTAAAACACAGTCTTTTGTTTATAGTATTAAGTAGTACATGTACTTTTATCTGCTGTTCTGAAAAATGATGTAAATATACCTGGGCAACTAATAATGGAGTGTCTAATTAAAGCTGTCAGAACTCTCTCTCACTGAAGAAATAGAATATTATTTGCAATAATGTGAGGTGATGTATCTGGAAGAACACATTTCCCATTTCAAATTAACAATTTTACTGAATGGATTTTATGAGTCTTCACTTACTTGATATATAGCTTTTGTATTGACACATTAATTTGCCATTTAACTCATTTGTTTGGAGTTGCTTTTGTTAAAATATGTTGCAATATCCCTTTTATAATTTTTCAAGTGAAAATCAACAATTAGCAGTGATTGTAACAAAACTGTAAAGTTAAGTTTCCTGAGTGATATTAGTAATTGTGTTATAGTTAATATAACTTGATTTCTTTTAGATCAGCAAGTCAGTGTTAAAATTAATACACACAAAAGACTGTAAAGTAATATCTAAAAAGGATTCTAATTTTTTTCAGGTGGGAAAGAATAATTTTGAAAGGTGGGACATCTCTTTGGCTCTTTGGAATAGAGGAGGAAAGAAATGCTCTTTTCCCTTCTTTGTTTTGTATCACCTCTGTTAATATTAAAAATTGTTAGGCTATTGCTAAAGTCTTAATCTGGAACTTCCAGTTACATTATCACAAGATATAAATGATAAATGTCCAAAAGTTACACAGATACTGTTTTTATATTTCATGTGTATTTCTCTTTCTGCAATCCAATTTCAAAAGACTTGACCTATCAGCAGATAACAAGATTCAGTGTTGTAACCTTTACTGTTGTATTTGCTCCTTGTCACAAAGCACAACAGTATTACCTGGTGATCATGTCTGTAACTATCAAATTGTTTGCTAAAGCAATCAGTTTTGTTAATTCCAGATGCTAACAGATGCAGCAGTTTAATACAAACAGAGGTATATTCGCTACAGTATTTTGGTTTTGTTTGAGATTTAGTTGTGGTCAAATATTTTAACTCCTAGAACAGGTGTTTTTCCTAGAATAGTTGCTTTTAATATAAAATGTAACAAAAAAGAAGAAAAAACCTAGTTCCATCTTACATTGCTAATCCTCAATAATTTAAAAATCTAAAATTTGGATTTTTTTCTTCAGAAACTGAAAAAGTGACAGTTGTTACTGCTGCTGCCACCACCACCACCAGTGCTGTAATAAAGCAGGAATCTCCACAGACAACTGCTCCTGCAGGCAGCATGCAGGAGAAAATGAATCCAGCTGACCCCTTAAAAGTAGCTCAACAGGATGCTGTGACTTCAGAACAATTGGCAAAAACACAGGAGACTGTTGCAATAGAAGGATGTACTGATGAGGAGAATATGGACAGTGAAGGAGAGGGGATGTACAGAGAACGTGATGAATTTGTAGTGAAGATTGAAGATATAGAGACACTAAAGGTAATCTGAATATTTGCTGGGGGAAAAACACAGCACAAAACCCCTACATATGAATTTGGCCTCAAGAAACTACCAGAAGAGGAAAGGCTGCAGATTAGTTTTCTCTTTCTATTCTAATATTCCCTGATGGCTGCCAAAATGCCTTAAAGGTGTCTTTCTAGTGCAGATTACAAACATGTTTTGAATGTACATGACCCATTTTATGCTACATACATAATAAAGTAAATCTGTGTGCTGGTAACCTCTGTTAGAACTTGGAATTACCTATTTTAATATTAAAAAGCATAAATTTTTCAAAGGCAGTTGACTGCTTTTTTTTTTTTTTGTTAAGATAAGAGTAGACTTTCAAATGTAACTTTGCAAAAGAACTTGAATGGAATTGATTTCTGTTTTTTTGTAAGAAGTTGTGCTTTCTATTTCAACAAGAAATTTTTTCCATAAGCAACCAGTACAACTCCTCACATGAGTTTATGTGAATTTCCTTGTTGTCTTTGATTTTTTGGTTTGGTTTGGTTTTGTTGCTTCACCATTTTAATTCCTCTCTATGTTAACCTATCCTATCACAGACAGCAATATTCTTATTGTTGGAAAATTTCAAATATTTTTGATTTTTGTCTCTGTGCTCATCCTCTCAAACTGCAGTTTAAAATTAATCAATGCAGCTTTGCCACATAAGACAAGTGTTATCAGTTTGAAATATTCCCTTGTCACTTAGAAAATGGATTAAGGTATGTTAGGAGATATTTTGAATTTTAAGTTTGTTAGTTGAAGAGTCACGAAAAAGTAATCAATGTTTGACTACATTTTCCAAAAAGTATTTAGTAGTTTGTTTGCAGAATCTCTAGAGAATTCTCATTAAAGCTGCTAATTACAAACTTGCCTTGATGCAAACAGGACTTAATAACTATGGTGCTGGAATTCTAAATGACTTATTTCCATTTTATCCTTGGGTTAACTTCCTTGATGTGCCCAAGCACATTTCTGGAAGCAAAATAAGCACTGTTTTTAGCAAACAATTTTATGTTCTTCCAGGTTGCTTTGCAGACAGGAAAAGAGCCTCCAGCTATCTGGAAAGTACAGAAGGCTTTATTGCAAAAGTTTGTTCCTGAAGTGCGTGATGGACACAGAGAGTTTGCTGCTACTAACAGTGTGAGTTTCCAAAATCTTGGGGAAACCTCATGGGAGCTGCTTTCCTTAATGCAAGTCTAGCAAACTGAATGGAATGTGATTCTTAGCAATCCCTACAGAGGGAAACAACCCCTCCAACTTAGTCACCCTAAATACATCCACAACTGATTTTTTGCTTTCCAGCACGGGGTCTTTGGTATCACTTTGGCTGTGTAAAGGAACAGGTTTTCCTGACCAGAATAAAGTCACTGGAAAGAGGCTTGAGAATTCTACAATGATACAATTTTAACAGGCAGCCTTTTGCCAGGCAGATAATGCTTTTGGAATAACACGTGTGGAGAATAAAATAAAGGGAGAAAAACAACCCCCTTACCTTATTTTGTTCAGTTTTAATTATTATCTGGAAATCTGAGAGAGAATTTTTCTTGAATTATAAATGCTGCAGAGTGGCTTACTATTGTAGGTAAACATGGGGGGGGGTGTTAAACTGAAATTTTTCTTTAGTATTGAAATTTTACTTAACAGAAACACTTGTGGTCTGTTTTTTTTCCTTTTAGTATCTTGGGTACTTTGGGGATGCAAAGACAAAATACAAACGAGTGTATGTGAAGTTTGTTGAAAATGCAAACAAAAAGGAATATGTCAGAGTATGCTCAAAAAAACCACGAATCAAACCTGTCCAGTCAGCAAGGTATTTTATTTCAATTTGTTTTTCATTTTGTCATATTGTTTTCATATTGAGAACACACCTATTTAAATAAACAGGAGTTATAACTTCGAAGTATATTAATTGTGCTTTAAAATAGAAACTGAGAACTGTGTGGATTGCTTTAAGAAATTAAATATAAATTGCTGCCTTGTCTTCCCTAGTCTATTCTGTTCCATAATCAGTTATTTTGGAGGTGTTAGGGTTCCACATGCTATTTCTGTGTCATCCTTTGCCATACAACCCTGCTAGTGTAATTTTAATTTTCTCTGTATTGTTTTCTCATATCCTGTGGACTTAGCTACTTAGGTGGGGTTTTTTTCTGGATTGCTTTAATGATCATTCTAACCCAGCATACTGGAAGTACCATGCTTTCTTCACAATCCTGGAAAGTAAATTAAAAAACAGATGCTCATGACAGTGCTCTTCATTCAGGAAAACAGTGAAGTTTGAAGTCTTGTTTGGTCTCAAAGAAAGCAGTGCCATCAGATAATCCATTTTATGAAATAATCCTGGGGCAAACTTTTTGTTCCTCTCATACTTCTACTGTCTCTTGTCTCCATCCATTTTGGTTTGAAATCTCCATTTCTGACAGATGTCTAGAATTATTCTCAGTGCTCCAGAAGATACTGATAATGTTTGTGCTGCACATATCACTGCTTTCCCATCTTGATAATAGTCTTCTCTAGCATTTCCCAGGATTGTATTTTCTGCCATGCTCTCAAAATTGCATTGCATTATTAGTCCTAAGGAACAGAGCTTGGTATTTCTGATATTAACATTTCTGTTTGTTTTCCTGATTTGAAAGATAGGAAGAGAAAGGCATTGTCTGGTCAAGTATTATTTTAAAAATATAGTAGTATATAAAGTGTGTATGACCAACTAGCCAAATACCCAATTACAGTGAAATAAGTATATATAATCAGTGGGAAGTATATTCTGGCTAAATAAGATTATAACTATTTTATTACTGCCAAAACTTCTGTGGTAATTATATTCCTAAACATTCTTTTCATAATATTGTAGGACTATTCACTGCAAACCTAGTAATAGCAACATCAAACCCCCTGATCCACCAACACCAAAACCAACAGCAACAAAAGTCTCTTCTGTGAAACCCAAAGCTAAACAGCCAAAGGTAAAGGCTGAACCACCACCAAAGAAAAGGAAAAAGTGGAAAGAAGAATTTTCATCTTCCCAGTCTGATTCTTCACCTGAGGGCCAGAGTGAAGAAGATGGTGAGTGAGATACCATTGCTGGCACCCAGGCCCATTTGAACTTAACTGGGAAGAGTATTATGAAATTACATTGTTTGATCTTGCACATTTTCCTGTACAAGCCTCAGAAAGAAAATACAGAATCTGACAGTGCCATGCAAAATGGAGTTTTAAAAGCTTTTCAGTTGTTGTTGGTGTGTAAGCAAATGTGTACAATTGAAGTTATTTCAAATGTATTTTATCTACATAAATACATATTTTACCACTTGCTGTCTGTGATGGATACAATTGTAGTAGGAGAAGCCTGTTTGATTTTTGAATACATCCTAAGGATGAGAATGTTCATTAGTTTTCCATTGCAACTGAATGTCATGTCCAAAATAACATTGCTGTAATGTTTTCCTACATGCAGATGTGGGCAGAATTCAGATGCTGCTGGGGTTTTTTTTTTCAGAACCCAAGGAGAAAAACCAGTTGACTTTTTGGCTGCTTCATTGCTTGTCTGAATGCCAGCTGTTCAAATGTAGCCTGCTGAGCAGATTTGCTATTAAGGCACTCATAAAACATTGAGATACAATGTTTGCAGAAATTCTTCAGAAGATAAATTAATTTCTGAAATTACCTGTTGTAGCAGATCTACATTTTGCAGGGTTCTTTTTGTTTGTTTCCTGCATGTTTGAAGCAAAGCTGTGCATTGCTTCACTGATAAAACTTTTTAAACTTTTTTTTGGTTTATTTTTTTTGTGAGTTTAAAAATTAGGTGTGGTTGATTTCAATGCTATGCAGGCTCCGAAATGACATTAGTACTCAGAAATTCTTTTTCCTGTTGGATGAATTCAGATTTTGCAATTTTGGGAGAAACTTGCCTTGACGTGAAACTGAGGGCACTTGGAGCACTTCATTTGCCTGAAGTTATTAATTATCCTGTTTCTCTGAACTTTCATTCCTTAAAATATAATTAAAATGCTGATAGTTTAAAAAATTAACCATTTGTACCATGTTTGTATCTGCCCTGTTTTTGATGTACAAGTAGTTCATTGCAATTGACTGCACTGAATTTTAATCTCTCGAGGTACCAGTAGGGGTCACTTGTGTTTTAAAAAAAAGAAACCTTGAGTTTTGAAAAACACAAGTATTTTTAGGCTATTGAAGGAAAAGATTATTTTATGCTGTTTACTTTTCAGAGGTTGTCCCTCCAGCTCCACTTGTTACTCGCTTTTTGAATACAAGAGCAATGAAAGAGACTTTCAAGAGCTACATGGAGTTGCTTGTTAGCATTGCCTTGGATCCAGACACAATGCAAGCCTTGGAAAAGAGCAATGGTACAGTATGTTTGACATTTGTGTGTTCTTACTAGATTTTAAGGTTATTAATCTATAAAGCAAGTGTTCTTTTAAAAAAACCCACAAACCTAACAAAATTCAAGTTGCATAACCTCATCTGAAGGATCTACACATATTATGTGTGTATATATATTTTTTTGCATTCTCTTTGAACAAACAAAGTAACTTGTAAATGTTTTATCTTCTTTGCTGCATTAGAATTTTGCTGTGAGTGTATGAATTGAGCTATTTGTTCCTACAGTTACTGTACTTCAAACCTTAGCAAACATTTATTTCAAATTACAGTTTCAAGTGTGTTTGCTTCCTTATGAAGAAATAGGCATATAACTATAAGTAGATATTATTCCTTCTGCTATTAAAAATTCTGCTTTATAAACTCTAAAATCTTGAAATCCTGATCAAATAAAATTATATTAATGGACACTTTTTCTTTGAAGATAAAATATTTGCATTTGTTTATCCTAGTAGACTCCAGGGTACAAGTCAAAACTCGTGTTTCTCAAAATTTAGTAAAACACTCATGGTCAAAGATAAAGGTTTCAAAAGAGAAATCATTTCATATATTATTTAATTGCAAGCTGTTCTTTTGTACTTCTGTTTGCCTGTGCTTTAAAAAAAAATATTTCTAGCCTCTCTTCTCTTGCCTCTTGATTTGTTTTGAGTGTGCATCAGTGCACACTTACCTCAAGATTTCAGACCCATGCATTATGTCAGTAGTCCCACTAAAATCAAAGTAATTGACTTTATAAATAAAATGCTCCATGCTGAGCTGTAAATTTTCATTCCTGGCCACATGCCCATGTTCAACTGTATATTGTGCAATTCTCAGTGGTTTATCAGATAACTTTTATCAGTAAGCACTTTCCTAATTTTTTTTTTTTTAATAAATGCCAGCAGGACCATTTCTTGTAAAATGGAATAACAAATGTCAAAACCACATGCTTGTCTTCATAAAACTGCCAGCTGCATTGCACAGAAGAGGATTATCTAGAAATGGGTGTAAAATGGTTTCCAATTTTTTGTTCTGTATTGCTCTTAATTTTTCCTTGCAGCAAAGGAAACTCAGAGAAGGAGCAGGATTGCAGTCAGCAATTTAACTTCATACTATCTACACCAGTTTAGAGGTCTGAAAAAAAAAAAGTTCTCTCAAATTTGAAATTAGATTAAGTGCCAATTGCTTTATTTTTTACTTTACACATTGTATATTGATGGGTTAAAGCCTAGAATGAAGATGAATCTCATTATTGTGCATCTCTTAATAATCAACTGCTGTGGGTTTTTAATGTGTCTTCTAGATGAGCTACTCTTGCCTCACATGAGAAAAATTGATGGTATGCTGAATGACAATAGGAAAAGGCTGCTTTCCAAATTGCACTTGGATCATGCTTTCAAGGTATCCTCCTTCAAATACTGGGCTTTTGAAAGTGGTGTTTTTAGTAAATCATTGAATTTGTACTGTGTAGGCACAGCTTCAAACCCATTTGTAGCAGAAATTAATATGGATTTGAAAGAGGTGCTGTAAATTTAGTGCTTGTATGTGGCATTTGGAGAACATTTTGGGACGGAGGAGTTTATACTGCAAAGGTAAAGTTCTAGTTTTACTCCCATGTTTTCTGGTTCATTCTCAAGCATTTTTTTCCTTTAAGCTTTTCAAGTTTGCCAAAAGAAAATCTGCTTCCTGTCCTTCTAGAGCTTTTGGTTAAGTGATTGTGTTGCCTAAAAATAAACTTTTACATGAAATAGCTATGCTGTGGAGCAGATGTCTGAACCTCTTTGAAGTATAGAACATGATCAGAGGAGTTTAAAACCATGACAGAGGGATGCAAGAACAACTCATTTGTGTGCTCTTTCATGTATCTTCAGCATGGAAGGTTGAGAAAAGTGTGGATAACAAGCCCATATTACAGCAGCTTTGACGTGGTAATAAAAAAACAGGTCTGGATGTGGACAGGGAAGAGAGAAGCCATCTCAGTAGAGAGAAGGTAAACAGGAGGATAATCACTGTGCTTCCTACTGTTCCCACCCACCCTCCAAGCAGCCATGCAGAGCTTGCAAGTGCAGGAAGGTTGTTTTCACTCATGGAGTTGTGTAGGTGAGAAGAGATCAATTCCAGCTGTTAACCCAGCACTGCCAAATCCAGCTCTAAGCTCTGTCCCAAAGTGCCACATCTGCTGCACCTGATTCAGAGACCTCCAGGGATGGTGACTTCACCAGTCCCTTGGGCAGCCTGTTCCAGTGCTTCATAACCCTCCTGTTGAGGAAATCTTTCATAATGTCCACTCTAAATCTCCCCTAGCACACCATGGGGCCATTTCCTCTTATCCTGCTGCTTGGCAATAAGGCATCCTTTAGCCTGTATCTATAACCAAACTTATTATTTGTTCTTGTAAAGTCTTGAGTATAAACACCATCACCAAATTTGGTCTTTGCCTCTCTTTCCCTGTCCCCTTATGCCCACAGTACAGAGACACTTGGAAAACTAGTGCTGTTCTTTGTACTGCTGTCAGCTTAGTTTTGAGAACTAGGTGAGGAGGGAGATAGTAACAAATTGAAATTCTGCTCTTTTTCATCAAGAAACCTTTTACCCCATTCCATTTCTGGTAAATTTTTTGGGACATAAGGTAGCTTTGTTTCAGAGAGGAAACCACCATCAACCAGTGAAACAGCTGTAATTCACACTATTCTTGAACTTTTTTGATGTTAGTTATGCTGTTTTCCCAACAGCTGAATAATTTGTACCTCCTTGAACACAATTTCTTGTGGCTTCCTCCTTGCAGTTAAAAGGCCAGGGTGGGCTGTGTAATTTCAAATTCACAGAGCCTCAGAGAGGTAACATGTGTTAGCCCTCCATTTCTGTTTTTCTGTTGTGTTAAGAATTTTGTGTTAATAGTTATTAATATAGATACCTCTTTTTTATTTTGACCTGTCTGTGCAGAGAAGATAGATCAGTTAAGGGAAATTACAAATTTGTAGAATTTCAACTAAGTACATTAAAAATTGAGAGGTAGTCATGCTTGATTTTTTTTCCCATTTTAGGGGGAAAAAGCTACTATAATTCTCTGTAACACTAACATGTAATTCCAGCTGCTGATTAAGTTGGAGTTCATAGTGAATACAATAACTCTGCTGTGTGTTCACAAAGAAGCAGATGATGTATTGCATATCTCCAAAGTTAACTTAAGACTGTATTCCATCATATCAACTGCAAGATGTTAATGGATGTAAGGAAAGGATCTGCTTGTGATGGCATCTGCAAGATAGAAAACCTTTTATATTTTTCTTCTGATGTGACAGTGCCAACTTGTGCCATCCTTGGGTCAATGTCTTGGATAAAAATGAAATGCCTATTTGTCATTGTCAGTGCTTGTGTTAGTTAGGAAAATGTGTTTGGTGCTCTTTAAGATACAGGAGGTTTCTGTTCCACCTTTAATGAAATAACTATTAAAGCTGAATTAGGCATTGAAGAAAGCAGTAAGTTAAAAGTATCATTTGTCATCTGATATAATTCAGTTTGAGTGTTTTACTGGTCTGCATTGACAGGCATGGATGAATTTAATACTCTTTTTCCACTGGATACAGTTAATATGGAATATGTTAGCACTGTATTACAAACCAAACAGACACTGAAGCTAGCACTCAGTGTTTGGTAGTTTTGCCTGTAACATTTTTTATAGTTCTTACAGTTTATTGCATCCTTTGGATAACAGTTGTTATAAACAAAAATTATAAAATATTATTGTTGCTTTAGTTGAAGCTCAGTAAGGCAAGCATCTCAGCTGAATTGGGTAGACTTCATTTGAAAATAATTCTGTCTCATGCTCTCAAAGATGCAGAAATCACTGGTATTTACTTCTTCATTCCAGTTCACATTTTTCTGGTGTAGGTCAGTGGTGTGGCCGTAGAACTCTTCTGGTTCTTAGGAATTCTCCAGAGGAGAAGTGACCAGAGCTCCTTGACACTCCAAAACAGCCTTGAGGAAAGATATTGTAGTGGATAGCAAAACTAAATAATTCAAACCTGTTCAAGTTGTTCCACCTTGAAAGCATTGCAAGGAAGACTGGATATGGACAAACTGGCTGGTCAAGGTTACTGCCACCACTGTGCAGCAGATTTAATAGCTGTTTACTGAGAGGTTTGTTTAATAAAGTAAAAAATGGCTGATATACATAAAGGGCTAATAAATTATAGGCAGGGGAGGTAGTTGTAGTCAGGTACTGTTTGTTAAAAGAAAATACAAGAATGGAGTCAACTTCATATTTTAACCCAGTAGTCCCAGTAAGGTCCTTAAGCTGCAGCATTGATTTGTTTTTCCACATGTACATTTTTCAGCCTCATACTGGAGTGTAATACAAAGATGCATGTTTATTTAATGTGGAACATATTTTTCAGGACCAGATTATGTAGCATAGCAGGACTATTCCAAAGCAGCTGCTAACATAATGCTGTATTTGTTCAACAAAATTGTATTCAAATTTACTCATGCAAATAATGTAGGATTGAAGCTGGCAGAAATATAGTTCACCCTCATGAGTTAAAATGTCTTAAACTTGTGTTTTTTGGAACCAGCCTTCTACTTCACTGTGCATAACTTTTTCTACCTTACAGATCTGATGAAATGCAATTAGTTTGTAATTTGCAAAATCTGGGACAAAATGTATGAAGATATTTAGGCATCCAATCCCTGTGTGCCTGATTATGCATGAAATACTTAGAGATCTTCAAGTATCTTAGCCTTAGAGATTTTTGGGTAGAAATGGAATGGAAAGCAATTTAGAACTTCAAAACTGCCCTGTGGAGCTTTTTTTCCCTCTCTTCTTAGTGATAGAATCGTAGATGTTAATCTGATGTACAGTCTTGAAAAATTGCAGTGATCAGGAACAGGTGGTCATGCTTTCCAGATTTTGCTGTATGATCTGATAAAAACACTTTATCAGGTCTTTGTGGAAGAATAAACTTACTCCTAATAGGCTGCACTCTAATATTTTCAAAGAAAAATGGGCAATTTATCATCAGTGTGACCATTCTTGATTTTTTTCATAATCCTTTGATTTCTTGTGCTCTATTAAAGAATGCTCTGGAAAACTTTCCTGAACTGACAGTGGTCACTCGGGATTCCAAGGCAAAGTGTGGAGGGACATCTGTGTCTAAGATCAAAATGAATGGTAAAGCTTACAACAAGAAAACACTGAGGACTTCTAAATCAACCACTAAATCAGCACAGGTGAGTGTTCACTGGGTTTGCTGCTGCCACCATCTGACTTGTGCTGTGATAACCATGTTTATATAAAACACAGCTTCGTGTATTAGCTGGTTTGGTTGGTTTATCAAAATATAAAATCTCTGAGAGAGGTGCTTTTTCTTTAACAAGGGAATGGTAAAAACCAACATTTAAAGGAATACATGAAATCATTATTATAACTCATATGTGAAACATAGTTTGTCAGCTTCCTGGGCTGTTGCTGGAGCAGCAACAATTTCCCTTCATCCTTGCTGCTGTAGATCATCATAATAAGTCCTATTATAATAATCATAATAACAATTTCTCACACTTGCTGCAAAGTAAATGATACAATGGCTTCTAGACCAGAAATTTAATAAAAATAATGTTAATACTGTAAAATCTGAGACCAGACAACAACACTTCTTAAAAATTGAATTCTATCTTGTTCCATTCCTCATTTTCAACAGCAGAATGAAACTATATATCTTAAATTAAAAAAAAGAAATTAAAGGAAACACAGAAAAAATTTGAGAAGTGCATGTTGTCCATTTTCATAGAATTCCTAGGGAACACTAACTAGATTTGGCTTGCTTAGCTTCATCTCCCTGCAGTAAATAGTGGCTTAACAAATGATCTGTACAAAGAGCTCACACTCATATTTCTTGCCAAATTAACCTAATTTTTAGGTAAGTATAAAACAGCCTTCTCAAACATGAGGTCTGTTGTATCTTTTGCAATAATGGTTAAACTTTGGTAGTTCTTGGAGTACTTCTTGAGTAGGGAGTCTTACCCATTTTGGGCTTGCAGTGCATTCAGGCCGAGTGAAAGCATTCTCACACCTGGTTTTGATAAAACAGCATGGGAATTTGAGATGGGAGATAATTATGATATAATGGGAATCACAGTTTGCCAGATATGTCACAATAACGATTTGAATTAAGCACTCAATTTCTGAATTGTTGGGAAGAAATTGTTTACAGAAGAGAATGTCTGTCATATCTCTTGGTAAACAACATGAGTTTTCCTAAGATAATTTTTCTTTTTGCAGGAGTTTACAGTAGATCCAGAAAAAATACAGTTGTATTCTTTGTATCACTCACTCCATCATTACAAATATCATATATATCTAACATGTAAAGAAGAGGTAAGTATTGTTCTCATTTTTTGCATTCATTGAGGGAATTTATGGAGGGAATTGAGTCCAACTCAGGAGATTGTTCTCTCATTCTTGGTACATGAGTGTGAATTGAAGCTTCCTATTTTAATTAATTCTTTATGGTAAATAAAGGCTGCACATTAGGTTGCCCCTAATGGGAACTGCTGCTCAGAACATTCAGACATGAGACTTGCAAGGTTTGTGGGATTCCCTGAAGTGTTCTTCCCTGTTATCCAAAATAAACAAATGTTATCAGTGTATTAAACTCCTTGGATCTAAAAGATTGTTTTTTGTTTTAGAACGCCATCCCTTATTTCTTCTGCAAATCCTTGGTGGAAATATTTCAGGTAGCAGAAATACAAGAGTTGAGCTCTGGCTCAGTTGTTAAGTTGGGGGGCATTACCCTTGTTGTTAAAACTTGAAGCTTTTCTGGCAGAGAAGGTTCATACTTAACTGCAGACTTTTATAAAAATGAAAATTCTCCAATTCTGGCAGCCTAACCTGTGTGTGTGTGTGCATCTCTCTCCCCCCCTCCTTCTCTTTTTTTAAATAGATTTCTTCTGTTCAGAAGACGAGTGCAGATCTAGGCCAGGAAGAGATTGTGCAGCTGTGCATGAAAAACATCAAATGGGTGGAAGATCTTTTTGAAAAGTTTGGTGAACTTTTGAATCGTGTCCAGCAGAAATGCTCATAACAAAAATATATCCCAAATCCTACATTTTTCTACGGCACTAACCTGATGGAACAGAAAGCTCCGAGAAAGGCTCTGATTTCTTGTACAATGCCAGACTGCATTCTTGTTCATAGCCATTTTTCTTCCTCTTTATGGAACTCTGTGCCTTGGCTCTTGCTAAGGAAAAGTGATGCTGCCAAGGAAATCAGTCCTTTGGAGATGGAACTAAACATAAACCTAATCACATTTTTAACCTGAAGAGTTATTTTCGATTTTGTAAACTATTGGATAACTTAGTTTTATTTTCAGAAATGTTTTTGACAAGTGATGAAGCATGCACTACACATACTTTTTTTCTTTTTTATTGCTCAACAGATAACAACACTTAAAATACTACAGATTTTTCCATCCCTGACTAAGTGAGAGAAAAGTCAGCGTTGGGGCGAACTAATTTTTACATGTCTGGCCACCAAATTTAGAGTTTTGTACATTTTGTGAACAGAGCTGGAGTGACATCAGTTTCTGCATACATATATTACCATCATAAAATCCAGAAATTTCATTATGCTTTATGGACTCCTTTTACTATTGTCATGTTCAGGAGACTGAACATGGAGTTGGTGCAATCCTATGACTGCTTTTGTGTCAAATTATATTGTAATGAAAGACAATGAACTTAACTATTTTCCCTGTTTTGAAGAAAAAAATATTTTCCTTTATACTGTGGTTTTTTTTTTCTTTTGGAAAAAAAAAATTCAATTGTACATTTTATCTCACTAATAGTTGTATTTTTCACAGAGGAAATATTGTGGTTAAAATTGTTACATGTATCTTTGTAATACACTTTCCATTGTTTTCAGTAAATCCTATTCATTTATATGTTGATTTTATATTGTAAACTATGTATCTCAAGGTAACCTTTTGTTTATACAGGTTTGCTTCAGTGTTAACCA
Source organism: Erithacus rubecula (assembly GCF_903797595.1). Taxonomy (NCBI): domain Eukaryota; kingdom Metazoa; phylum Chordata; class Aves; order Passeriformes; family Muscicapidae; genus Erithacus; species Erithacus rubecula. Next base: position 16,872,813 of record NC_136688.1, read on the forward strand.
GAATAATGCATAATGCATACTAGACTAGTTTTGCTTAAAGTGTAGTTGTGTTAGACACTGCAATTATTTTCTGGTATGTGAAAATAAATTTCTTACTAAACTAGCACTTGATTAACTGAGAGTTTAAATGAAGAGCTACTATACTTTATCTTGGTCAACAAAGATTGTTGATTGAAAGTAGACTATATGCAGTGTTAAACACAGCTTACATAATTGTTTGTAGAACTGGCAGTTGCAGAGCTGTTCTCTTTTTGGTGCCTTTCAAGTCTTCAGACATCTCTGTAGCTTTTCTCCCCCTCCAGGTTGCTAACACTTACTAGTGCCACTAGTCACACTCAGACAATGAATGTAATGGGCTCTAATCAGGAGAACATTTTCTTTGAATTTGCCAATAGAATGCCTTACTGAGTCCTTCAAAATGGAGATGTACTCTACTGGCGTCCTAAAAAAAAAAAAAAATGTCATGTTGGTCTTTTTTCAGATAATGTCAAAAAAAAAAAACTTCATTCCTTTATCCTTTTACTGCCACTTAGTGCCTTAATTTCAGCCAAGAGAGCAGGGTTCACTATTCATTGGCCAAATGAAATAATGTTCATTGCCATGTGACCTTTCCCCCATGTTTGGATCCTATTTAGTTGTTAAATATTCATTAGACCGTAGAACTATAAAGAGTTTAATGAATAGATGTGAAAATGAAATTATTTGATCTTAAGTAAGCTAATAAAGGCTTGAATATTAAAGTATGTACAGAATTTTAGCTGATTAGATTTAGAACCTTGTAGGATGTTTACCATTTTTCCAAAGCTTTTCATCCTTAAAAAGCAATAATTCTCCTTTCCAATTTGTGTGCAGACTACCATGAACAGAAATAGGTGTGTGCCCTTGCCTTTTTTAAAGCCTCTTGCTCGTGGTTTTGCTTTAAAAAGGGAGGTCACTGTCGTGTTAATGACACATTGTGCTACTGCTGTGTCTGCAATTATCTAGGAGAGAGAGATGGGTTTGGGGTTAGGCAGAATATGCAGATTGTTAGAGCAATCATGGAGCTAATTAATTCCCACGGTGAAAATAAGATGGGGATAAGGAATTTCTATAGTTTCAGTCCTGCTGGGTCTGGTAAGAGCTTGAGTTGATAGGGTGAAACCAACCAGCAGAGTTAGCAGCCTTGGCAGCAATCAGATGAAATGATTTTAATGTAAATGTGCACACTGGAACAGTAGGAAGGTGCCTGGCACACTCTTCAGTCACTGGTGGGCATTCCCAAGTTTACTCAGTGCATTCCCTTGCTGGGATGTGGGTGTAGATTCAGGAGAGGGAGTCAATTGCCCAGGCAGAGCTCTGGAGTCCCAAAACAGTTTGGAAATTCCTGGTCTGTGGTTGTAAAAATCATTGGGATACAGACTGAGGGAGCAATGGAATCAGCTTCTTGATGATGCAGTAAAGAGCTGGTCAGAAAAGAAATGAGAGGCTTTTGGAGTAGCTTGTCCCTGTTTAATAAAGAAGTAATTTTAGCAACAACCATAAAAAAAAAAATAAAAGGGGGCAGGGGGGGTCAGGATGCTCTGCACTGCCATAGAAAGTGACCTGACTTATTTTTGGCAGTTTTCTTCCCAAGGCCAGTTAAACAAGCACTGTGCCTGTAGAAGACAGGAAAAACTTATCTTGAACAAAAGTAACTGCCCCAGACTATTGAAGATTAATATAATGGAGCTTCCATCTTTGTCTTGAGGTGCAAAAATGGTGGCTGGATTGTTAATTTACCAAATTAGAATAAGTAAAATCATGGAACTCTTGAGTGTGTTAAAGGGTCATAAATCAAAGCAAAGCTTTGTTAGTAGGATTGAAGAGGTTTTTTTATACTGAAGCAAACTTAATGAAAAACTCAATGTACAGATTACTTTTTTCTTTGCACAAATACTTTGTTTTGTTGCATTTTTGGTAATGAAGTCTGCACCCACACCTCAAATTTTTTCCCTTTTGGAGTAATAGTGAGGTCTTCATCCCTTACTATGACAGTGGAAATTGAGCACTGGTTTGACTGCAAGAGAAGATGCACTAGGAAGGATCAAAGCCCTCCTTAGACTATGAATTAGCAAAACAGGAATTAAACAAATTGCATAATCAGATATTTGGCTTTTAATTCCACCATTCTCTCCTTTAGTGTGGCATCCCAATTACACTGGGTTTGATTTTATTCAAATACAACATTTCTCTCAAAAGCAGGTTTTGCTTTGAGATGCTACTCCCAAAGTTTTACTAGCAAAAAAATGAGAGACAAAATTGGATTGAGAAATTATTTCTGAAAACAGCTAAGGACTTTAGGGTCTTTGAGGTTCTGTGGCATGTATTGTATTCATATATTGTCAAAATGAAATACTACTTTTTAAAAAGTCAGATCTTACAGGCTGTCTTCCAAGTAAATGATTTCCATAGGAAATATATTTTAAATATTATTTAAATATTTACTACTATTTAAAACAATTTTAAAGCAGAAAAGCTAATACTATGGTCACAAAACGTCAGTGTGTCATCAACCATTTCTTATTTCATTGCCAGCACTTGACATTTGGTCTCTCTTACCCTATTACAAACCTGTGCATTTCACAGGGCACATTCTGCCATATTTTATTATTTAAGCTAATATTAACATGTCATTGGTAATAAATGCATGTTTTTCTGCATATCTGTTCTACATATGGCAAAAAAAAAAAAAAAAAAAAAAAAGAAGCTAGGGCTAATTAAGAGACACTATGCATTCTTAGTCCAGATTTTCAGGTGGTCCATAATACAATGTATGGAAATGTGAAAAAAGGACAGTTTTGTACCATTCATGATGTTATTAACTAAACCCATTAAAGTGAAAACACTTTTTAAACAAAACCCTTATAATGCTTAGTCATTTGTTATTAAAAATATTAAGTCTTGAAAAGTTAAGATTGTTGGAAACAAATTGACAGTTTGGACTATATTTTCTGCTTGCATCATGAAGAAATCCATTTCTAAGGTTTGGGGTTTTTTTCCATTTTGTTGCCTGAATTGAGCATGTCTGGTTGATCTGGATTTTTTAGTTCTGGATTCTACATTTTCTGAATTAGTTTGTGCAATCCAGCTACCAGATCTTAAAGTGCTGTAGTGTTGGGATAAAAGAGAGTCTGCTGCTGTGATTCAGGTGGGGTTTACCTGAATTTTAGTATTTTCATTTGTTTTCTTTCTTGCTCAACTAGAATGTCACCTCTCTGTACCTTAGAAATGGTGTTTCACAGAGTTTTGGTGTTTTTGCCCACCAGCTACAGTAAATTACCCTGGATATTCTTACTACTGGTTTTGATTTTGGGTTTTTTTGGGTTTGTTTTTTTTTTTGCTGAACCCCCATGCTGTGGATATGGTCCATGAGATCCAGGCCTTCTCTGAGCAACTTGCTTGCAGAAAAGGGAGATTCTGGAGGCTGAAATATATATTTTTAGTGGCTCTCTTTATAACCTTCTTCCCAAACCGAGGTGAATATGAGTCATTTTCCCATGAAACTGATTGTTTTCTCCAAAAAACCCTTTGGGAGGCAGGTAGGCAGAGAAAGTCCTGAAGATTCCAATGCTGTGTTTCAGATACAACCTTTAATTTATGAAGGTTTTGTTAAAAAAAAAAAAAAAAAAAAAAAAAAAAAAAAGAGCAAGGCAAGAATCTGAATGCACACAGCTTTTTTTTTTAAAAAAAGAAAGCAACTCATACTGTCAGCAGTTTGTGGGTAAGTATCTTAGACAATCAAAATTACTTGCCTTGCATTTGCCTTTCCCACAGATAACCTAACAAATCTTTGTTTCATTTCCAGAAACTGAAGTAGAGAAAACCATCTTAAAATTCCTTTCATTTGATCTCTTACAAGAATACAGCACTAAATACAGAGAACAAATTATTTATGAAGGAGAAAAATAAATGATGAGTCAGAGAAAACGACAAACAAAATTTCAGGGCTGTACTCTCTCATTTATCCTGAGTATGTCTTAGGATTTTGCTTTTAGAAGTTCCACTGGGCATTTTCTTTTCTTTGTGTGTGTTTATTTTTGGTTGGTTGTGTTGGGATTTTTTTTTTAGCTACCTGATGCCCAAAAGGGTAAAGGGAAGCAGCAGTAACAACAGAGCCCATCAGCAGGACTGAAGGAGCAGCTAAGGTACTTCATTTTAGTTTTTAGTTCACTTTAGGAATAAATTAAATTCTTCTTTATTCTACATGTGTTATTTGAAATCCTAAACTGTATAATTGGGAATATATATTGTAGCCTTCTCAGACTTCCAGAACATGTGACCTTTTAAGTAAAATTGTGTTGGTTTGCATTACCCTTTCCTTCCTAGCCATGGTGGCTGCTAGTGTGATTTGTCTGTGCATTATTTATGTATCAGATATTTTTGCTGTGGCAACAGAAGGTAAGTGATATGATAATTGAATAAAAGCTGGAGCATCAATGTTTTATTATGTAGTTAGGTCATATGGGCAGCTTGCTCAAAGCTCTGAGAGAATAAGGATTTAGAGCTCTTCCCTAAGTAAAGCAGCTTTTGTGGCTTCTGAACCCTCCCAGATTTTTGTTGGTGGTCAGAATGCAGAAATTCCTGTCCCTACAGCTCTCCTAAGAAATGACAGAAAGGGAACATGTATTTGTTTCAGTGCTGCATCCAGCAACTTTGTTTAGAGGTAGCTGGGGCCAGCAGAGAGGTAGTTAGACCACAGCCAATGGACTTTGCACTGAAGGAGATGAAGAAAGTGCTCACGTGTTCTGTGAGAATCTGAGTGTTGCAATTCTGGAACCAGCTGCCTTAAATAAATCCCAGAAACCAGGTAACAAGAAATGCTTGGCCAGGGACTGCCACTTTCTTTTTGACATGAACTGTACAAGTTCCCTTTGAGTTTAGTGGGGTAATAAAATTCTGCAGGATGCTTCTGGGGACATTTTCCTATCCTACACCATGGGCCTGGCAAAATATGGCATAATTGAATTAGGTGGCCCCAGCACAATGTACAGTAATATAAAAGGTAAATGATAGATTCCTGCTTCTAACAGACAGAAACAGCCTGATTCCCTTCCCTGGAGCATAAATGGTATGCAGCTGTTTTCTCAGAAAATCAAAGCAAATGGTCAAAATCAAGAATTAAGTTTTGCTCAGCAAATCCATTTAGAGTTTTCACTTTTCTCCCCCCTCACCTATAAGCTCCTTCTGTCCCATTAAGTTGATGCCACTAGTGAGTGGCACTGTGGGAGGAGCATGGAACTTGTCCCACACTGAAGTTTTCCCACTTCAGGGGGACATCACTGCTCATTTAGGCTCTCCACAGCTATGAACTGGTGAGAGCTGCTCCCCCAGTCCTTTCTGACCTCACCTAAAGCCCCTTTCAGCAGTAACATGGTTTAGTGTTTGGTTTTGTGTTGCAGAAGCAGAGTTAACTTTGGGTCAGTAAGTGCATCTTTGTGGAGAAATGGCACCTCCCAGCTGGGCACAGAGTGACTTCTGCTGCCTGAATTATTCAAAGTGTCTGGTTGCACTTGCTCATTCTGGCTGAGCAGGTTTCTGGCGTGTAGAGGAGACTGAGCCTGCACTGTTGTGAGAGGAGTTGTAATCCAGACAGCAGTGCCAGGACCCCTGTGCCAGGACACATTTAGAGATGGTGGAGCTCTGGTTACAGCTTGTAATGGTGCTTGATGTCCCAGGAAACCTCCACTAGAAGGAAAAGCTGAAAAACCCACTTAAGACAAAACCCTTTTATCTTTATTAAGGCTGAGACATGGGGGCTTGTGACATGACAAGCTGTGTTTGTGGGGAGGTTGCTCCATTCCCACTTCCTTGCCCTGAGCCACCTGGAGGACTGGTGCCTGGCAGCTGCTGTGGCTCCTCCTGGAGCACATTCCAGTTGGGTCAGTGTGCACCAGCATGGCTCAGCCTCTCTCCTGCCCCTGCCATGGTCCCACAGACACATTGGTATTCCAGCCTGGCAGTGGAAGGATGGTGCTCCTGGACAATGCTCCCTTTGTGGCCTCCGACAGCCTGGCACCCAGAACCTTCTGTCCTGGGAGCTTGTTTATTGTTCCAGGCTCTTCAGAAATGCCAGGGTGCAATCCTTACAGATTTCACTTCAAATTCCACAGCTGCCCATCGTGCTCTCTCCCAGGCCAGGTGCCCAGGAGCAGCCTTTCCATAGTGGGGCAGGTGCTGGGGTTGCTGTGGCTTCAGTGTTGCCAGAATCTGCACCATTCTCTTCTTGAATTCAAATGTAGATGGCAAATGGGACTAGGCAGAGTGAATTTGTGAATAACCTGCTCTGCACCCTAAGGGAGAGTGTCTGTCCTGTCCAGCCCGTGGAGCTCAGCCCTGAGCAATCCTCGTGCTCTGAGCTACAAAAGGCAGAACCTGCTAGTCAGTACTGAGGGAGATTCTGCAATCTGCCTTCAGATCTCTCCAGCTTGTCAAACAGCCCTTTGCAATCTGATATTGTGTGAATAGCTCATGTTCTTGAATTTGAGATTATCAGAAAGAGAGTTTTCCCATTTGTATAGCTCCATTTCATTACTGAAAACCTTTTGCACTGGCCTTGGTATATTCAGGCATTGCAGCAGGGAAGATTTGCTAATGCCATGATAATTGTAGCAATTTCTGTAACAGAAGCTGTTGATTTTCCCTTCCATGAGGATCTCTGTGCAACAGTGAACCATATGCTGAACTTTAATTTGTCTCGACCTTTGTGAATGGAATGGAGCAACATTTTAAGGGTAACTCTTTATAATGTTCTCCTTTCATCAACTTCACCACTGGAGTGAATACAGGCATTGTTGATATTTAAGTGGGGAAAAAACAGAAGTGTAACTGTTCTAAATAACTGGAATATTTTTCTGAATTTTTATGGTAATTATTAATCACTGCTTTTTCAGAAACAGACATAAAGATTGGGTTCAACAGATCCTGATGACAATGGCAATGCATTTTATGTACATACACATTCAAGCTGTGTTGATATACACTTAGTCTTTAAAGCTTTATTGTTCTGGGAAGGCATTTGATATCTAAAGGATAAAGTTTGGTATAGAAGAGCAAGTTTTCTGGTGTGTTTGAGATGTGAGAGAGGGATTTCAAATGCAGAGTTCCATATTAATAATTCCAAACAGTGTAATCTAAATTCTTTAGAAAATAAGAAATTGCATGATATTGTTCTGTGAAAATCTTCTTCATTTTCTAGTCAATTTTCAGTGAGAATTCAATATCAATTTTGGCATTAAAAATCTGAATAATAATTGGAACATTGAACAATTCTGGGTTTTAGAACAGCTTATGTTCCAGCTTTGGTGTCCTTCCAGGTTTTTAAAAGTTAATTAAAACTTTTTCCTGTGTTTTTTTCAAGAACACATAAAGTTTCTCTGTCTTAACCAAGCATTGATCTGTTGCAGATAAAACAGCAGCACCCCCTATTTTCTATTAATATGCCTTTATCTCTTTTGGACAACACAGCCTCCAATTTTTGTCTTTTTGAGAGTGATCCTGAAATACTTAATCACACATTCGTGTTTTTACTTTCTAAGGACTTACATCTCCTTCATTTGTGCCCAGGGTGTCTGGAAATTACAGGTGCTCTACTTCCACATCCTGGTTGGCTGCCCAGATCCCAGGTTTATTATGGGAAAAGCTAAACAGCATTTTCCTTGCAGGTGTGCATCATTCCTCTGTCCTTTTGACTTTGTGAGCTGCAGGTTTCCATTTTATCTTCTCCCTCCATCATCAGACAAGGCCTGAATGTGGGTCTTTATCCTTGATCATCTTCTTTATCCTTGAGCAAACACTTAATTGACACAAGTTAACCAGCAGATGTGCCTGAAATTGTGGCTGTTGAATTAAAATACTTTTTCTGCTTTATGCTTCTAATTAAACCTTAAAGGTCTTACATGAGACTCAGAAATTCTTGAAAAATGAAGTTATGTTCTTCAAAACATAACCATTCTCTTGATCCTTTTGGTAGCTGGTAGGAGTATTTCTAGATGACCTGGAAATAAATGAAAATAGATTTTTAATTTGCTATTCCTTGCTATAAAATTCTTTATGATGGTTGCAAAGAATCTGACATAACTGTACAAATTAGGACTTTTGTTAAAAATACATTGGCCTCAAATGATTTTTATGAATAAATTATGTTAATTGTGTCTTTGTAATTAGCATTCTCTTGTGCATCCTGTGTTCAGCTTTATGAAGATTAATTAGGGGAATATGCTGTGGAAGGGGAAACCAGATACAGTGAGTTGTACTGTTATCCTGATCTTTCAGATAATAATAACAGATTGTTATCCAAGATCTTTCCACCCTGGTCTGAGGAATTCCCCCAGCCAAGACTTATCCTGGCTGCACAAGGTTGCACTATTTAAAGTGACTAAATATAACTATAAACAAATTATTATCCTGTCAGTAATTATTTATATATTAATCACTTAAAAGTTTAACTGTGCTTTAGGAAAGCATTTTATAATTATGTTATTTTAAGAAATACCAAAAGATAGCATTTCTCAGATACTGTTTGACCACATCTGTCTAACCATTGCCAGTATCTGCTATCTGCCCCTGTCAAAACTGGAGTGTCAGGGCAGTGGGCACTGGCAAAAAACACAAAGGCAGAAATGCAGGGTAGGCTGCTGATGCCCTGGTAATAAAATACAAGAATAGAAACCTTACAAACTTCTCCATGGGCAGCCCACAGTGCATTGGCTGTGGTTTGGTCTGTTCCCTGCAAGCAGTGTCTGACAAACCATTCTCCAATGGAAGGTGCAGTGTTCTCAGCTGAACACCTCCTACTTGGAAAGGTTTGTGGGTTTAAATTCTCTCAACATGAGGTGAACCAGAAGAATTCCAGTATATTCTGGTTTGCAGGTATGTTTTGACATTGCACCAAAAGTTCTAGCATCAAACTGCTACAAGTAAAACTCCACTGACTGACCTATACATTATATGTTATTTTATTGGGTTCTTATTGGCACCTGTGAATCAGGACTATTTTTTTTTTTAACATCTTCCCTTCTTTCCCCAAAAGAATGAATCAATAAATCTCTGTTAGTCACTTCCTATTGTTCAGGGTACAAGAGGAACTTTCATTTTTGCAGACTGGCATTTTCTGCAGCTTGACTAGTTTCCTTTCTCTGTGCCCAGATAAGACTTCCTTACCTGAAAAAACTTCACCAAAAATTTCCACTTTAAGAACTCCCTTTATCAAATACTGGACTGCTCAGGCAATGAAACATGAAGAAATGTTTGTCTACCACAAGTTTCTGGTACCTAGTTGCCTGTAGTAATTTTTCACAGCTTCAAATGAAGTGCATTGTCTATTTATTTGCATACAATGAACAAACTTGCAATGCCCTACCTGTAAGTGTGACAAATGAGGAAAAAAAGAGCTGCCCTGAGTTTCAGTGGATAGCAAATATCCTGCATTTACACCTGCTAGCACAGAATTTGATATAGAACAAGCTAAACTTCAATAATGTGATGACTCGAGGTGAATTTTTTAATCATTTGTAACATTGTATTATTTGGTCTTTAATGTGCATTACATACTTCTGATTCTGTGTACCATTGGCTTTGTCTGTTCCTATGGAAAAAAATTTAAAAAAACATGAATTATGTTGCTCTAATACACTTCCATTGAGCAAGAATATCAAAATACTTGATTCTTAATAGAAAATTACACACAGTAGAAAATTATGTTGGATCTCTCAGCAGTTTGCTGCAGGGAGTAGAAAAAGCACTTGTTACTCTGAAGATGAATTTATTCTTTCATTTCACTGCAATGAGAAATGCCAGCTGCTATAATGAACAGCTCATAGAAGACATCACAAGAAAACTCCAACCACATGTGGTGTTCCAGCTGTGTGTCCCAAAGGAACAGCCAAGGACAGTGCTGAAGTTAACCCACAGAAATAGATCTGATCAGTCTGGGGTTTTCAATGACACAGTAAATAAGGGAAAAATAAAGAGAATTGTTTAAGAGAACTGTGAAGCTCCTGGAGTGGGTCCAGCTGAAGACAGTGAGGATGTTTGGGGACTGGAGATTCTCTGTTACAAGAACAGGCAGAGGGACTGCCAGACTCTTCAGCCTGGAGAAGGGAACAGAGAGGGGATCTCATCCATGTGTATAAATATCTAAAGCCAGTAGGATGGACCAGGCACTTCTCAGTGGTGCCCATCAATGGGACACAAGGAATGGGCAGAAACTGATACCCAGGATGTTCCACCTGAACATGAGGAAGAAATTCTTCCCTGTGCAGTGATCACACACTGGAACAGATTGCCCAGAGAGGAGTGTGGCTCCCTCACTGAGATATTCCAGACCCATCTGTGCACAATCCTGTGCTGTGTGCTCTGGGATGGCCCAAGAGAGGCTGGACCTGGTGCCCACTGTGTGCCCTTCCAGCCTGACCCACCTGGGATTCTGTGCAATCCAGCATTCTGTGCCCTGTCACCAGGGACACGTGTCCTGCTGCCAGGAGTGCAGGTGGTGCTCCCAGTGCTGCAGGAAGTGTCAGAGCACAGTTCCCCATCCAGGACCATGATCTTGAGTAGCAGCAGCTCTGTGCAGCATTTCCCCCACAGCAGACACTTCCCTATGGATGCTGCCAGTCTTATCTGGAATACTGTGTCCAGTTCTGGGCTCCTCTGTACAAAAAAAGACATGGAACTACCAGAGAGGGTCCAGTGGAAGGTCACAAAGATGATGAGGGGTCTGGAGCGTCTCTCTTACGGGGAGATACTGCAGGAGCTGGGCTTGTTTAGTGTGGAGAAGAGAAGACTGAGAGGGATGTCATGAATGCATAGAAACATCTCAAAAACAGGTGCCAAGAGGATGATGCCCAGCGACAGGACGAGGAGCACTGGCCATAAACTAAAACACCAGGAGTTCCACCTCGATATGAGGAAGTTTCTTTGCGCTGACGGTGGCAGCGCACTGGGACGGACATTCCAAACCCACCGTATCCCGTGCTGCGGGTGGCCTCGGCAGGGCGCTTAGCCCGGATGCTCTGCAGGGCTCCCTGTATCCCCGGCCATCACCCGCGGCTGTGGCGGTGCCCGGGCGGTCTCTGCCCTGGCAGCCCTGCCCAGGGGCGGGGAGCGGCCGCTCCGCCCCCGCGGGATCCCAGAGCCGCGGGCGCGCCCGGCGCGGCAGACGCGCGGAGCCGGCGCTCGCCATGGCCACGGTGCGGGAGAAGGCGGCGGCTCTGAGCCTCAGCACGGTCTGCAGCCCCGCCGCCAGGCCGCCGGGTACGGCCGGGCACCGCCGGCATGGGGCGGGAATGGGAGCGGGAGGAGCGGCGGGATGGACCGGCGGGCGGCTCTGCCCGCTGCGGGATGCGGGTCCCGCCGGCGGCAGCAGCTCCGCTCGGCGCCTTTCCCGGCTCCGGGAGATTCAAAAATTGGCCACGCTCCGGGAGCCGCTTCCGCCGGGGCCGAGGCAGCTTCGGGCTGGGGATCCGCGGGACCCCTGCCCGTGTCCTGTCCTGTCCTGATCCGCGGGATCCCTGCCCGTGTCCTGCCCTGATCCGCGGGACCCCTGCCCGTGTCCTGTCCTGTCCTGATCCGCGGGATCCCTGCCCGTGTCCTGTCCTGATCCGCGGGATCCCTGCCCGTGTCCTGCTCTGATCCGCGGGATCCCTGCCCGTGTCCTGCCCTGATCCGCGGGATCCCTGCCCGTGTCCTGCTCTGATCCGCGGGACCCCTGCCCGTGTCCTGTCCTGTCCTGATCCGCGGGATCCCTGCCCGTGTCCTGTCCTATTCTGATCCTCGGGATCCCTGCCCATGTCCTGTCCTGATCCGCGGGATCCCTGCCCGTGTCCTGCTCTGATCCGCGGGACCCCTGCCCGTGTCCTGTCCTGTCCTGATCCGCGGGATCCCTGCCCGTGTCCTGTCCTATTCTGATCCGCGGGACCCCTGCCCGTGTCCTGCCCTGATCCGCGGGATCCCTGCCCGTGTCCTGCTCTGATCCGCGGGATCCCTGCCCGTGTTCTGTCCTATTCTGATCCTCGGGATCCCTGCCCATGTCCTGCCCTGATCCGCGGGATCTCTGCCCTGCCTTGCCCGCGGAGCTGCAGGTGGGTGCCAGGGAGGTTTTTGCAGCTCCGTGTCCCCAGCGCGGGTTGAGAGCAGATTCCTCCTTGGCGCAGCGAAAGGAAACTTGTTTTGCGCTTTTTCTTTCCCGACCTTGAGCACTTTAGCTTTGTGAACCTTGTCTCAATGCCACACTTAATTGCTCTTCCCTGAGAAAAGATAGGAAGGCTCTGTGTGAGTAAAGAAGCGGTGATAAAGCCGTGAGTAGTAAAGCATTGCAGGTGGTTGGTGCTGGTGTTTATTCTAGCGCTGTTGTATGTTTGGTGGTGTCGGGTTTGGGGGTTCTTTCCTCCCCAAGAGCACGGCTGGCTATTGGAATGTAGGGCTGGAAGAGAATTCTGTACTCGTTGTGTTTGTTCTGCCTTCCTGAAGGTGTCATCAGGTTCAAGTGTCAGTAATTGTGTGCCTTGTCTGTCTTGTACTTTTAAAGCTTTGGAAACTGGAGAGTCTGAGAGTTTTCTACCTTGACTGGTTCAGTGCTGTGTATTGAGAAGCTGCTTTGTTGATTTTTTTTTTTTCCACCGACATGTATCTTTTCAGTAAGATAACTTGCTGTCTTTCTGGAGTGTCGGTGTGTTCAAATGGTATTGTTTTCTCTCCCTTGTTTTCTCTCCCTCTTCCCAGTCTTTACTGCCCCTCAACCTTTCTTTTCCCCTTGCTTATTTTCCAATTTCTGGGCTTTCTTGTAGCTGGGGATCTGCTGAAAACTGGTGCCCCAAATTGGAATAAAACTCTCTAGCTAAAGCCACTTCAGACTAAACAGAGCAGAAAAAAACACCTCCTTTATCTCTGTGGAAAATGCTCACGGTAATATGTTCCAGAAGGAGTTGCATGTTGTTCTTTTTTTCAAACACTGCATCGCACTGTTAATTCATTTGGTTTGAGCTCTGTCACAATCCCAGCTGGCTTTCTGTAGGATTGCTGCCAACTCCTCCTTCCATATTTTGTCGTTCAGCTTTTGATTTCTCTCTTCTTCCTCTGATTTTACTCTTAGTAAATTATTCATCTGACTTACTGGAAAACATATTCTAATTCTAGCCTCTCTGCCGGCTGCTGTTCTCCCCAGTTTGGTGCCACCTGCAAACTTCGTGTGTTTTTAAGTCCTTGTGGAGGCTGAGTGTAGCCCCAGGTCAAACTGCTGGCATTTTATTCTAATCAGACTGGTAAATGAGTAATAGTTCAGCGGTTTCACTGGGGGGGAGGCTCACGGAAGTGGCGTTGGGTGCACAGAGCTGAGGTTTCTGCCGGAGCCGAGGTGGCAAAGGGCTGTCTGCTGGGATGAGTGTGGAGTGAGCGGCATCTCAAGAGAATCCACGGACCTGTTAGTGGTGTGCTAAGCACTGATGTCAGGTAGCTTGTGTGAATGCACCGCCCTGTAGCAAACAGGGTTTTCTGACATCCCTGCTTCCCTCTTCCCTGCCCAGCTGTGTTGCTGGGTGTTAGGAGTGCATGCAGCTGGTTTGTGGTTGCGGGACCTGTGTGCTCAGCAGTGGTTCTGCAAGGGTAACCATTAGGTGACCGAGGGACAGACAAAAGGACAGTGTCAAAGTGACACAAAGTGAAAAAACAGGAACTCCTGGTTGCAAAGCTTAAGGCTGGTGTAGCCAGAGGAACCACCAAAAAGAGAGAGGGAGACAGTGGTGCAGAGCAGGCAGACTTGCAGAGGAAGTAACAAAGCCTTAAAGCCTGAGCAACCCAAGCCAAAGTGGAAGTCTGAAAGATTGTTAAATCCTGACGCGGTTCATGAAAGCTGGGAGCCAGAAGGGGGGCTATTCTGTGTGCTGCAGCATGAATCCCGTCTTTGTGTGTGCTCTCAGGCTTTAGCTTGGCGCAGAAGCCGTTCGGAGCCACGTTCGTCTGGAGCAGCATTATCAGCGCTCTCCAAACTCAAGTGGAAGTGAAGAAGCGCCGCCAGAACCTGAAGTGTTACCATGACTGCTTCATTGGCTCCGATGCAGTGGATGTTGTCTTTGCCCACCTCCTGCAGAACAAGTATTTTGGGGACGTGGATATTTCCCGGGCTAAGGTGGTTCGCGTGTGCCAAGCGCTGATCGACTGCAAAGTGTTCGAGGCTGTCTCAACCAGGGTCTTTGGGAAAGACAAACGCTCCGTGTTTGAGGACAGCAGCAGCAGCCTCTACAGGTTCACAAATGCCTCAAGCCAGCCAGAGCTTGAGAAAGATTACCAGCAGTGCACCCCACAGAGGTTAGTACATGGAGGTGAAGAGAGGGAATTTTCTACAAGAGGAAAATGTTATGCATTTTGGGGGAGAGAAAAAAAATTTTACATTTACAGGGTAAAAATAGACAATGCCTAGATGTTTGTGGGTGGAAGACAGGTAGGAAAAAGCAATTTGAAGAGACTAAATCACCCAGCCTACATGGTTACTTGTTTTCTCTGTTATCACCTTGCCTTGGGGGAGGGAGGTGAGAGGGTAGAAATTAAGTGCATTTACATACTGATCTAAATCAATACAACCAACTGGAATTCAGGTGCATCAAACAGGGCAATCTTTAGTCACTGCACACCTAGCTCTGGCATAAACCAGCAATCCATGCAACTTCTAAGGAAAAGCTATTTTCTCCTTTCATCATCTTCGCTTCACTACACTTCCAGTTGAGCTCTTTTTTTAGCTGTTTCTTTATGCATGTATGATTTGTTCCCAGGCAGGGTAGCAGGCTGTAATGCTGTTGCACTCCATCCTAGAACCAGAGGGGAATGCAGTGGTGAGGTTTTGTTTCCCTGTCCCTGTAGGAGTGGGTTAAGAAATCCCTGGTACTAACTAAACCTGCACAAAGCAGAACATGTAGATGCCACTTTGCCAAATAACTTCCCTCAAAAAGTTTTTAAGTGTTCATCAATTAAACTACTCTGACATGTCCTTACAAGAAATCACTGGGTGTATTTAATGCAGTAGTTTTAGCAATGTGCACTTTTGAAAATTGTAAATAGTATTGACTCAAAATGGAAATGCCTTATTCGATTGACACGTTCTTGTGAGTATCAAATGTGGAGTGCATCAACCCTGATGAAAAGAAGTAGTGAAACAGATTGAAAATATTTCCTTTGTCCTTCTTCTCCCCTCTCTCCCACTAGCTCTTGTTCTGTCCTGAAGCAAACTGTCTCAAGCCTTTATTTAAAAAGAGAATTAATGAGAAATTAAAACCACTTTAATTATATGCGGTATTTAAAAATATTTTCATCACAAGAGCTGTTAAAGTAAGACTTAGAATATATTGAACAAACAGTCATTAAACAGGATTATTCCTGTTCTATTTAGTGTGGAATGAAAGTGTTTTTCTTCTGGGCAAGGCACAGATCCATTGGGTTGCATTTCTTCATTTAGTGTGAGGAACAGATCTGTCCATACGTGCAGGTTGTCACATCCACGTCAAAGATAGTGGCCCTCAAAAAGATTTTTCAGTGCCCTAAAACAAAGAAGCTGTGAGAATTGCAATCATACAGCTGTGCTTGGAAGAACAGTAATTTTGTGGCTAGAGTGATTCTGTTACATGCAAATCATTTTTGAAGGTATCATACATGCTCCTGGGTGACTTGGACAGAGGAAGTGTCAGGCAGGGGAGCTGAGGGGGTAGATTATGTAAATATCTATATAGGAGAAAAGTTTTGGTATTGGGATGGTTTCCTATATCTGTATATTGCATGATATATTTGGTTATCCATATGTGTGGTTATAGATATATATAAAAACTGTTTTTAATCTCAGATGTGAGAAGAGCACCTTGTTCCACTCTACTCCATTCAAACCAGAAAGCTTGGAGGATCTTTGGGAAAACCTAAGTCTAAAGCCTGCAAGCAGCCCTCAAATGAACATCTCTGACAGCTTGTCCCGTCGGGGTAAGCCAAATAATGCCACAGCCATTTGTGGAGAAGGAAGGTACATCTGTAGAACTGGGAAGACTTGTGCTCCTAAGGTTGGAGAGGGAGGCAAACTGACACTCACAGAATTTTGGTTTGAACAGCAGGTCATGCAAAGGCAAATTTTTATTTAATCAGACAAGAGGCATTATCTCCTGATTGAAACAAATCAGTGTTGACTTTTGTGGAGAAGAATAGAGCTTGATTTGAGCTAGAAATATTAATAATATTCAGTTAGCTGCAGTACTTTGCTTGTTTTAGTCAGGGCAAGTAGTGTGCTGTTAGCTGGAAGTGAATTGTGTATCTGCACATCCAGCACTCCTTCAGTATTGTGTGAAACTGTTCTTGACAATTGGTGGCTTGTCTTTCAGACCAAACTGTGATCTAACGTGTTTTTTCCTTTGGTTAAAAGTGATAATGCATCCTAGAAACTGTGGTTCCATCATATGGAAATATTCAAGGAAGTTGTGATAAGGAGAGTGTCACTGTTGCACTTTTTTTTTTTTTCACCCCTTATCTAGAACAAAGATTGTTTGTGAATTAGAGCACAAAGAGTGTAAGTCACTTCAGACTTATCTGAAAAGCAGTTCTCCCACACTCGGAGTTAACTAAACAAATGGGTAGTTCTTGCCTTTTGTGGTGATAAAAGGCACTCGAAGCTGATAAGAGCCACATGCTTTGCTACTGCAAGTCTCTACTTTGGTAAAATCAATCTGTTAGGTTAGGCCTGATGGAGGAAGGGGAGTTATCTTTTTTGTGATCAGTTTTTGCCCATGCTGAGTCTCTGTGTGCTTTGTGTATCCACCCTGCCCAGTTATTAATGAAGTGTGGCAAGAACAAACAATTGCTCGCCTGCTGCAGCTGGTGGACCTCCCTCTCCTGGAGTCTCTGCTTGAGCACCAGGAGATCAGACCTCAGCTCCCACAGCCCAGGAAGGCAGCTGGATATGTCATCACAAGCAACTACCTGGACAGAGAGATCCTCAAGGCTTTCAGTGACTCGCAGTGAGTAATCACTGCTGTCCTCTGCAGCTCTGAAAAACTTGCTGCTTTCAGGGGAATGAATGTATAGCACAGCTGGTCTTTGGGTAGAAATGCAGCAGAAAGGTTGTGAGCAGGCACTTTTTTCCCCTGTTGGAATAACTGGTAAATAACAATTGCTTAGTGAGAGTCTGCTGAACACTGGGATAGTTCTTAAATGCAATGGCAGTAGTTGATGGTATTCAGAGGGGAAATTCTTTGCTGCATTGAGGGAAGCATGGAGGTTCCATAATCATCATGAAATTTTTTGCTAAAGACACCACTTGTGAGGAACTAGCTTAGCTCCTCCTACTGTATTAAAAGAGCTAAGAATGCCGAGCTTGAAACTGTGCTCAGAGTTAAAAACATTCTGTGAAAACTTGTACCAGTCTGAATTAGATCAAGGTTCATGTTTCTGTTTACCTAGTGATAATTGTGTCCTTATCTAACAGCAGAGGACATGATTGACTTGGGGTTTTACTGCCTGTGACTGTTTACTTGTGGGTTACTAATTTTTCATCTTGATAAAATACATAACAAAGAGGCTTATGACTATGATCTACCCGAGTGTGTCAGGTGAGGTGTCTCGTGTGTGTGAATTTCTAATGGCTTAAAGTGCCTACACACACAATTTTCACTGATGAAGGAACCAGTCTACCTGCTCTCTGTGGAAAGCAATGCAGCCAGCTCTGAAGGGCATCTCTAATTAAAGCTACAAACCCAAACTCCTCTGTGTTCCAGGACAGATGAGTGGCTCTCAGCAGCAATTGATTGCTTGGAATATCTTCCTGATCATATGGTGGTGGATATTAGCAGGAACCTGCCTGATCAGCCAGACAAAGCAGATACCTGGAAACTGCTGCTCTTTGAGAACATTGGTAGATACTACAGCCAAAAAAAGGAGCCACTCTTAAGCCATGCATCTGAAATTCATTTAGGAATTGCAGAACTGTTAGGTAAGCAAAACAGAGCTCTGTTCCAATACTTATGTGAGGTATGTACTAAGAAACTGAGTATTTACCTCAGCAACCAGGATTAAAAGTTGATTTCTACACGTGTTCTTTTGCTGGGTTTGGTTTGGTTGGGGTCTTTTTAAATTCCTAGTCATAAGTGATCTTTGTCATTTTGGTTCCTACTGTATGCAGTTCTGCAATTGTTGTTAAAGTCTATGTAGAATGGCTGTGAAACCAGGTGCTATAATTTGGTACTTGCTGGTATCCATGGAAGTCAGATATCCATGGGAAATTAAATATAAATATAGCCTAATAGTAAATATTTAGGCTATAAGAAAGCTGAAAGCTGTATGGATGCTTGGTACCCCATTGACAACTTTTACTTTTTTGAACAAAAATGTTTCTTAAATTTTGTCTGGACAGCATATTGGAAAGGTTTTGATGTTTTAGTTCTCAACATTTTATCCCAGATCTCCTTATTTTTCATAAGTTCTCTGCCTTGATTATTCTTTTTTTTCCATGTTAACTGGAATATTTTGCATTTATATCCCATTCTTCTTCTCTACATGATAAAGGGTATTAGTACAACCTACTTAATTTAAACAATGCTCAATTCTAAAATGGCTATTCTGCATAGTAAGGCAAATGAAAACTTAGCAAAGTTCCACAAAGAAATTTGCAATTAATTCATCAAAGTAGCCCATGTACCTAGGACTTACTCCTCAGTTTTTGTGCAATCTTTTTTGCTACAAGCAGAGGGATTAGTTTTTTTTTTTTAATAGAACCATTTTCCTGTTTTGGTGCTTCACATCCCCTTGAAGATGTCTGAGCTGTAATTGAACTTAATTACAAGGGAGCTTTAATGCCAGGCTGAATGCCTGCATGTGGGATGTTGTCAGAGAGTCTGCAAGCAGCTCTCCTCAGCCTGGAGAAGTTTTTGTGAGAATGAATTGCTGTGTTTGACCAGCTCTGTTTAGAGATGGGCATCTCTTCAGTGGCTAATTTAGGTGTTTTATGGTAACATTGATTTAAATGAATATGGCAGTAGACTCCTTTCTCTCTCCCCAGTGAATGGGAAGATGGAGCAATCTTTAGAAGCTGTTCAGCTCTATTTGAAGCTCCTGGACAGCCAGGTCAGGGAGGAGTTCAGGAGACTGCTGTACTTCATGGCTGTTGCAGCACATCATTCTGAGCTCAAGCTACAGAAGGAGGTAAATCTGCATTCTTAACAGTTATTTTACTCTGAAATTCAGAGGTCAAAAAACACCTTTGTAGTTTAAATTTGTGACTACAGGAAAAGCAGTGTCTCAGAAGAACAAAAGTGATGCCCTTCTTAATAACTAACTCTCCTCTTCTGGTCATTATTTCACTTTGTTCTTTAGAGTGACAACAGGATGGTTGTGAAAAGGACCTTCTCTAAAGCTATTATCAACAACAAAAACTTATCCAGAGGGAAAACTGACCTCCTGATCTTATTCCTTGTTGACAACCAGAGAGATGTGTTAAAGGTAAGAGCTAGAAAATGGCCAGGTTTTATTTATCTGGTATGCTCATGGAAAGTGCTGTTGCACTGTCCTCTCTTTCTGTTGCAGATCCCAGGAGCACTGCACAAGATGGTCAGCAATAAACTGCTGGCTCTGCAGAAAGGCCAGGATCCCAGCAAGATAACAGGTGACACTTCACACTCAGCCCTGTCATCTTGTCATGGCCCGAAATGGGTGGTGCAAAAAGCCTTGCTGTAGCAATGACTGATTTGATCTAAAGGAGGGTGGGTCTGTAGAATCTGGAGGGTGGGTGGAGTGTGGTGATAAAATGTCTCACTTTTCCTTTCAGGTTATACCTTCTGCCAAAAACTTGATGAAAGGGAGTATAGATCCAGCACAGAGAAGACCACAAAAGATGAGCTATTATCTCTATTGAAAGCTATTGATGAAGATTCAAAGCTCTCTGACAAAGAGAGAAAGAGGCTGCTAGGTCAGTTTCATAGTAGTAATCCAAGTATTTTTATGCAGTATTTTGGAGACAGAGTTACTAATATGTGTGTGTGAGACTTCAAATATTGATTACTTTGTATACCCCAGCCTTGAAAACACTAATATATTTGTAAATCTTTTATATTCATGTATCTGCCTAATAAAATTATTTTGTGGAAATTGATGGAATTTATGCAATTATTACCAAAGCCAACTATACGTGAGTTTAACCTTTATTTATAGTTTAGCTTTTCTCATTCTTAATTGCTATAGGACCAAAATATTATTTCCTTTTCGTCCCCAAAATCCAAGTCTGTGGACTCCCTCTATTCAAGTATCAAAATCACTGAGATGGAAGACACCATGAATGAAATCTCTCTTCCACCTTTTGCCCCAGCACCCAGTTTTATTCTGAATACTTTTTCCTCTAATTTGCCTTGGATTATGTGACTATCACATAACATTGCTCTTTGACTTGCTGTGTACTGGAGAGAGCTGAAAAACATGTTCTGCTTGATATTGCACAGCTTTTCTTCAGGCTTGCCAAGCTAACTAACCTATGTGTGTGACAAACTGCTGTCCTGTTTTAAGCTCAAATGGCACCATATTGAGGAATTGGCTCTCCTGGGGTGGTGAAGTCAGTCTGGATTTTTAAGTCAAGTCTGGTTTTGGTTGCCACAGGATGTTGTCTGTGGCTGGTTATCTTCATTCCTGCAGTGTTCTGCTCTGTCTGTAACTCTTACTGGTGGCACCAGCTGTAATTAGGAAAGTGCTGGAGCAAGTGAAGAGCCTTTGGCTTGTCTTGTGGCATTTCTTATCCATGTCTGGTCTACAGTGGAAATACCAAGACTGCAATCATATATATAGATATGTGTATATAATATGATCAGACATCTAATTTTGACTCTTATGGAGTTACTTTTGGACTGATACCACCAAAACTTCATTGCAGCTGCTGTTTCAAAAAAAAAAAAAAAAAAAACCAAAAACAAAACTGAATTTTGTTTCATTTAAAGTGTTGAGCTCCATTCTTTTATTTAGGAATGGAAGCTAATTTAATATGACAACAAAGTAGTAATAGCTGTTACAGTCACATGTGGTGAGCTGTTTTAAAAAACACAGTCCTGTGTCAGAGTCTCATGTCTAATGCTTCAGTGATTACTGCTGTCTGCTGCCAGAGCGTGTCTCTGAAATGGAGCTGAAGGCTGGTGTGCAGCAGGACAGTGTTTTATTGTGTCCTGATGGGGGATGGAAGACAAAAATGTATAAAGCTTCTTCTTGTTAATTAGAAAGGACTTCTAAAAATAACCAGTTCCTGAAAACTAGCAGGGAAGTATAAGCCTTTAGAGTAGTTACAGTTTTAACTGGAAGGTTTTTATTCTAAAGGCACTTCCTTAGGAAAAATTGACTTAGCTCATATTTTAAAACGTGGGGGTGGAAATCCTCGAGTCGTGGTGGCGTGGGATTGGTTTGCTCTGCAGCAGAGCGCTTTCCCTTTCTGCCTCCCGCCTGCAGCGGGATCTCGGTTAAGAGGATGAGATTCCAATGGCGGAGCAGGGCTGCTGCACTGCGAGTGACAACTCCGAGTCACTGCGCTGCCTCTGCGGCCACCTCTGCAGGGTCATCCTCTCCTCAGGGTGAGGCAGCTCCTCTGAGTCCCTCACATTCCCCTTTGGAGGATCTGCCTCTCACGGTGACCTGGATAAGCACAGCAAGGCCAGCCCAGCTCCGCGCTCCCTGGCTAACGGGGGTTAATGTGGCTCAGGGCAGACCCCCATCTACCCCTCGCTGCCCGGGCTGGGGTCGGGCCGCGCTCCCCGCTCGGTTCCCCGGGACAGCGGCCCCTCAGCCGCCCCGCCCGTGCCGATCCGCCCCGGCTGTCCGCCCCTCGCCCCGCCCCGGGCCCGCCCTCGCCGGGGCAGCGTTGCCGGCCCAGCCCCGCTCGCTCGGCGGCCGCACGAGGGGCCGGGCCCGGCGAGCCGGCGGCCGCGGCGCTGCTGCCGGGGCGGTAAGGCGGGGCGGCCCGGCGGGCACGGCCCGCGGCGGAGGGCGGCGGTGCCGGGCAGGGCAGGGCGGGCTCGGCTGCGGTTCCCCCGCTCGGCCCGGCCCCCCGTAGGCCATTGCTGAGCCCCGGCCTTGCGGAGGGGAAGCGCGGCCGGAGCGGCGGCGCTGCTGCGGGCCTGGGCATGGGGACGGTGCCCTGTGCGCTGCCGGCAGTGAGGGGCCGGGAGGGCCTCACAGCGGGGAGACAGCGGGGTTTCACTGCATCCCTTCTAATTTGTGAGAGGGACGGGCTGCTGGGGGGTTGCAGGGGAAGCAGGCTGCGATGGAGCGCTGAGCAGAGAAGCAGCTGCTGCTTGTTGGGGCCCGAGGGCAGCGGAGCTGCCTCATCCAGCGGCAGCTCCAAATTCTGTGTGTGTGTGTGTGTGCTCCAGGGAAGCACCGTGAAGTTTATTTAGTGCTTCACGTGTTTTGGAGACCAGTAAGGAAAAGAAGCTGTGGGAAATGTTTTGTTTCAATTTTAATTCGTTGCGTTTTTCTCTTGCATTCTCATATATTGAAAATAAATGCAAGGAAAGCGCCAAGAAGTAGAGTTTGCTCTATTAAGAGTCAGAATTGTTTCTGTGAAAGGAGGGGTGGGGATGGTGATGATTCTGGAAGAGGTATTGTCAAGCTTGTTTACCCAGTGGAAAGAGGATATGTTCTAGATGTGTTCTGGCAATAATAGCAGTAATCCATCAGAAAAAAGCAGACTATTGCAAGCTAAACAACTAAACCAACAAGTGTGCCTGTTTACCTCATCTGCTGAACAGTCATTTGGTAGAATGGCCCAGGAGTTCTACACCACCTGCCTGCCATCGCTGAAATAGGATTTTTCTAAAGCAGATGGTAATTAAATGAAACTCGGGCTGGGTTTGTAGCTCTTGAGCTGCCGTTTTGTGGCAGGCAGTGCTTGAGAGTGCAGTCTGTGGGTAGGAATGATGGCAAAGCTGGGGTAGGAATCACCAGACTGATGGTCTTTTCCCTGTCATTTGTCTTCTGTGAGTCCTCAGGCAGCTGAACTGAAAGCTCAGTTTGCCCTCTGTAAGTGAGTTTTGTTGTATTTCTCTGTTTTTCAGTGAGGATAAAGTGCAGTGAGAGATTGCCAGGCACTAGGAAGTGATGTGTGCATCAGAGACTTAAGTGGGGCTTGGTGGAGTCATCTTTGTGGCTCAGATCTGACTTCAGGAGGATGCTTTGTAGAAGAGAATGGATGGGAAGAACAACTATCTAGTCTGGAATGAATGTGGAAGCCTTTATGATAACGCTTTTATCCTAGCCAAAATCAACAACAGGTTTCTCTCTTTAAGCAGTCTTATTTGATATTTTATATTGCAATGGTTGCTATGCTCTTCTCTGTGAACCTTTATTAACAGAGCTCCTCATCCTCCATCTAGAGGTGGAGTGAGTCTAACAGTACCTGTACTGATGCCATTTATCCTCAGCTTTTCATGCTGTTTTCTCTTCCAAAATAGAAATGACACAGTGCTGTGGGCAAGTGTTGCATGCTGTTGTCTCTCATGCATCAAGCAAGATGATGATCCTGAGTCATTGCTGTGGAGCAAAACTGTTCCTTACATGCCCTGAGCTTTCCATCTGTCCTGAGGAATCACATTGTGCAATCAATTTAAGCACTGGTGGAGCAGGATTAGTTATTGCAGCTGTTGTATGAAAATAAATCTCAGTGCTGCATTTTATATTTCTTCACCGTTGCTTGCTTCTGCTGCATCCTCTTCAGTGGAGTTTTTGATGCTGTATTTTCTCTCAGTAGCTGTGGGGTGCCTCTCTTGCTGAGAACTTGGTTTATTTCAAAATGTGAAAGTGAGGATGGTGGGATACTAGGGGAAAGCTCCTGTTTTTCCAGGAGCTTTCTTCTATTTTGAAAGCAGACTCTTCCTGACTCCCACTTCACAGAACATCTAAGTTATTCAATTTAGAGCATCATATGCTCTCAAAGAGATCTCTGTAAAATTAAAGCCTGAGCAGCAGCTTCCTGCATGATAATTTTCAGTGGTGGATGTAGAAATTAGATTATTTATAGGGAAATCTGAGAATAAAAAGTGAAGATAAGGAACAGTGAGACTTGGTAATTTTTTCAGTGTAACTTTGGGTACACTGCAGGTATCTGCAATGTGGTGTGAATATCTTTTAATGTGTAATGTCTAATAAACAAGGATTTTAATTGCTGTAACTGTTCTGTCTCAATTGGAAAACCCAAACAACTGTGATATTTTATGCACAAATCAGGCCCTTGAATGTAATGAAAATATGGGCATAGAATTTTATATTAATTTCTCTGTAGCTCTTTTGCTGCTTATTGATGCTTTTGGATGTCTCATAGGAAAGTTTTTAAGTTGTGAGCATTCGTGGCAGACCATAATTCAGGAATATGTTACATTCAGGAAGATTTAATGTGTAGTAAGGAAATGTTGCCTCATAATCTTTTGTGAAACATGTTTGTAATATTGTTCTGAAGGTGTTTTTCATGGTTCTCTTAAAAGCAAGAAAGCAGTGCTAGGAAAGAAAACAGTGTGTTTTTCTCTCATCTGTATCATTATGGCAAGGGAAGAGTTTGAGATTTTTGAGAACTGACTAGGACTGCAGATTAAATAAATGGTAGCTGTGTTAAAAGCATCCTGTTTTATGGAAGATGGGAAGTGAGTCACTGAGTCCAGGTCCCCTGCCATTATGGGGATGACATCATTTAACTCTTCATAAGGATTTATGAAATTTAATTTTCATTCTTAATTTTTTTTTTTTCTTAATCAAGAGTGCTCCTGGTGATGTTTACCCATTCAGCTGTCTCAGAAAATGTTTATTCATTCCCTTTTCCATATTTTTTCTCTTTGTAAAGAACCAACTGAAGATGTCTCAGAATCCTGACAAGCTAAATTCAAGTGAAGAAAAGTTGAGTGGTTTGGAGGATGATCAGAAGGAGAACTTGGACAACTCAGATCAGTCTGTCCGAAAAAGAATACGACAGAGTGCTCCAGGGTCACACAGAGATGAGACACCAAAGTGTAAGCAAGACTGCTTTAGAATTATTTATTATAAATATTTTATTTGTTTATTGCATTCTGTGCAAGTTGGACTGTCTTGCAATTAAATACAGAGTGACTCTTGATGATGTACCTTGAAATTGTAACATTTTTCTCCCTGTTTTCTTTTTGTTTTCCTAATCGTGCACAATGACCATGTTGCTCTGAGCCACATATATCCTGAATATGCTGGTGTGTTTGTGCTCTTGGAGTGAATTAACACCAGCCCAGTGTGTTCCAGCTAAACTGACCCTGCTGTTTGCCTTATCAGCTGAACCTTCTGTGCTGCTGCAGCCCCTGTTCCTGCTGCAGGGCAGAAAGGGCTGTTATCAACAGAGGGATGTCCTGGCAGCCCCCTCACAAGATAGATGGAAAGTTGGGTATTTAATCCTGGTATTACTTCCATGTGAGCAGGACTGCATGTTTTTCCTGAGGCATATTTTTCTTTGCCATTCTGTTTTTAATGTGAAGGTGCAAATGCAAATATGGGAGCCAATATTTCTGGCAAATCTGTAGATAAAACCAAGGGGAAGTTTTCTGGCTCCAGGGATTCAATTCAAAGAAGCAGAAGTGCCCAGGGTTTTGAATTTCTGTAGGGAGTGGCTCAGCAGTAAGATGTTTGTTGCATTCTTTTTATTTTTTAATTGTGTTTGTTATGACTTGAGGTTTAGGGTGGTATTTAGGGTCGTGTTACTCGCAGGAGATGTTCTGGGGGAGTTTCTGTTCCTGTGCCTTGCTGGATGCCTGGTAGGAAATGGATGTTTGTATGGAGAGAGGCTCTGAGCATGTGGAAGTAAAAAGCATGGCACAGTCCAGCACAAGAAGTGGTTTGGTCTCAAGTGCTTTCCTCGTGTAAGGGAGCAGGTATGAGAATGAAGTGCTGTGATTTAGGAGCAATCTTTGGCCAGTGGAAGAGTCTTAGCTCTCCCCACTGCTGGAGTGAAGTCATTTGGCACTCAGACAAGAGCACTGTGAGCTTTGCTGTCTGCTGGTGCTTCTCAGAATATCAATCCTTGCTGTGTTCCCAGAGTCACTATGCAAGGTTAAGCTCCACACAGAAGGGAATAAAGATTTAGGAGGGCTGCATGAAAAGAGCAAGGTATTAATGAAAAATGAGCACACTGGAACCCAGCTGTATGAGCTCAGCTCTCCATGGCAGACAAGTGATAGACAGTTACTTTTGAAAGACCTGTGTAATTACTTAAGTCCAATCAACATGGATTATCAAATGAGGTGGTCATAATTGTTTGACTGAAACATTTCTCTGGGGATCTGTGAAGATCCCTGCTTGGTTTCTTTCACTTTGGGATTAGTATGTTGCTCCTGTGCCTGGGCTGTAGCTGAAGTGGACAAATGGAATGGATCCATCAGGGCACCAACTCTTTCACTAACCCAGGGCCCAGTTTGAGGCTGCTGGCCCATCCTGGTCAGTCCCAAATACCTGCCAGGGGAAGAGCTCTTGAGCATTGCTGCTGCCTCTGCTGCTGCTGCTGTCCTCTGTTGTTTGGGTGATTGCCTCTGGGGAAAAAAAGAAAAAAAAAGAGTTTGGAGGAGTGCCATTTGCATTGGAAGTAGTGAGAATAATTAGCTACTGGTGTTCTGCTGTTAACAGTGATGGGGATTGTTTGTTGACTGCTTTAATGATGAAATCACTTCCTTATAAAACTGAAATGGCAATATCTGCACAGTACTTGTGGAAGTAGTATAGTGAAAATACTGCTATTTGTAATTATTTCTTCCTACAGCATGGAAAAAGATGCCAAGATGCTGTTAAGCCATCTTAAAGAAGTACTGGTTTGTGTGGGGGGTTTTGTTTGGAGATGGTTTTTAAAAGAGTGTGATACTGAGCCCAGAATATCAACTGGGAGCCACTCCTTGTTTTTTTGAAATATCCAAACCTGTGTCATCCACCAGATGGGAAAGGAAGGGAAGGAAAGGAGAAGAATCTTCAGCTGATGTTGTCATTTGACCCTGTGTTCTGACAATAAGGTGGAAAGGGTCCAAAAGACTGTTTCTGCAGGCTTTTGTTGAGAGCTGTCTGACAGTGTAATTGATGTTGCAGCCAGTCCCTCCCGGCCTGTGTCCATAGAAGAGCTCATGGAGACAGCAAAGGGAGTCACCAACATGGCACTGGCACATGAAATTGTGGTGAATGGAGACTTCCAGATAAAACCAGCTGAACTGCCAGAACACAGGTAAGGCTGGTGACAAATAGGTTCCTAAATAAAGTTGTGTGTGTAGAACTGCAGAGCAGCTCTGGGGGATCAGGTAAAAGGCTCTGGCTGGTGTCTGGTCTGGCAGTGCCTGGGAGGAGGTGGGAAAGAGTATAAGGAGGTGGTACCTGTGCAGTTCTGCTTCCCCAGGTGTGTGTGTGTGTGTGGAAGGTGAACCTCTTGGATTAATTGGACATGTGTGGTGCAAATCCCAGAGTGCTGGTGTTTCTGCTGTGTCCCCTTGCCCCAGGACTCTGAGCCTTCCCAGTTCCCCAGTCTGGCTGCAGATGTAGGGAGTGCTTTTAGCAATTTTTATGCTTTCACTGCCTCTGGGCAGTAAGATAAAACTGATTATTTTAGCTTTTCCTATCTGTATAGGGGTATTTTGGGAAGAGATTCCTGTGTTTTATTAGGTTAGTCCTTGCTCCTTTCAGGTGTGAAGCCTTTCCTTCTTTGTGTGAGTCTACAGTAATTGTGTGCCCTGCTGAGAGGGAAGAGCAGAAAAAGCTTCATCTTCTGTTCTTCTGTCCCCCACACACAGCCAGGTGTGGCTGACAGCCTCCTGGCTTGATTTGGGAAGGGGTGCATGTTTCATGGAAGGAACCTGGTCCCCATTGTGGCCAGTGTTGGTTACACCTGGTGTGAACAGGAACTGTCTGTATTTTGAATTAGGAATTGGTGCTGAAGCAGTGGAATTCATTTGTTTTTTATACAAGCTTATCTGGGCCCTTATCTCAGAGTAGGTGCAATACTTATGTAGTGAAACAGAAGATTTTGTGTCAGGGAAGTTACTTAATTTCTGTTAGGTTTACTAATTAATTTTGTGTAGTGAAGTTTATTTTACTTCGTGGGGCCTTTAAAAGGAACATGACCACTGGTCTTTTGAAGACAAAATGTAATTTTTGCCATTTTTGTTTTCTTCCAATTATCTAGATGTAGCATGTGATAAATACTTTGAAGGATTTTAATTTGCAGCCCCTTTTGCTTGTGTGCAACCCTGTATCAGGACATAAACCATTCCAAACTCTGTGTCCAGTTTTTATTGCTTTTCTGAGTAACATTAACTAACAGATCTCTGTTAATTATCATATAGTTATTATTGTATTATATTGATATTATTACATGGTGTGCTTCAGGAGCTGCAGGTTATCTTTGTAAGGTATCATATCAGAGATCAGTATCATTCTTTTTAACATGTTTATTCACAGCTTGGAGAAGAAAGTCAGAGATATTGTGCATAAAGCTTTCTGGGATTGTCTGGAAGCTCAGCTAAAGGATGATCCCCCGACATATGATCATGCAATTAAGCTATTGGGAGAAATTAAAGAGGTAAGATGATGTGATATGAAGGGAAATGATTAAATTTGAGTAGCTGCACTGATACAAATGAGAAAAAGTGGTTGGAATTTGGCTTTTCATAAAAAATCCTCATGTTCCTTTTCATTACTGTGAACATATACAAGCTGTATAATCCTAGAGCAGAAATTTGAATATAAAACCAAATGCAAAAACCATATAAGGTGATTAACAGGTAGGCAATACCAGTTCCATAATTCCAATTTTCCTTCGTGTTATGGCACTGGTATTAGTTATGAAATCTGTGAGATGCTCCAACACTGGGCTGGTTAAACCAGCTTTTACACAACAGATCTGTGCCACAGAGGATTTACCTCCTAGTAACTTCAGTGTCACACAGTGTGAGGTGAAGCATTTTGAGTTGGTGAGTGGCAGTTATAGAAATTAAAAAAAAAAAAAGAAGAAGAAGATAAATTCAATGATTTAATTGTTTAGATAAGAATCCCTGGTAGTGTTCAAGGCCAGGTTGGATGGGGCATTAAGCAAACTGGTTTAGTTGGCAGAGGTCTAGGTGATCCTTAAGGTCTCTCCTCACCCAAACCATTCTAGGATTCTATAATTCTGTAAGAAGTGGTTCAGTAACTGTTTTGATCATTGCAGTCTTTGATATGTAGAATTAATGCACTGTTAAAAACTTTCCATTTCAGAGTCTTCTGTCTTTCTTATTGCCTGGTCATACTAGACTGAGAAGCCAGATTACAGAAGTTCTTGACCTGGATTTGATAAAACAGGAGGCAGAGAATGGGGCCCTTGACATTTCTAAATTGGTCAAATTTGTTATTGGGATGATGGGGACTCTCTGTGCTCCAGCTCGAGATGAAGACATTAAGAAACTGAAAGATATTAATGAAATAGTTCCTCTTTTCAGGTACTGGAATCTGTTTATTAGTCACATTCAGAGTCCCTTAAATAATTTTACAGGTTGGTGGGGGGCAGCTTGCAATTCCTAGAAAGAAAAGAGTGATAGGGAAAAGGATATAGCTGTGGGTATGAAGGGGAGAGATGCTCCAGGAGTCATTAACAAGGACTATCTCTGATCTGGTGAGTTGGAGTGTTTGCCTGGCTGCTGCATGTCACTGAAGGACATTTGCTTAAATGTCAAATGCAAATAAGCTTGGAGGTGGCAGATGAGCAGTCAGTTTGTATCAAAATTGAATGTCAACAGCAGAAAGTGAAAAAAAACACACAGGAACTTAGGGGAAAAGCATTACTGGTTTCCAGCCAGTTTGTCCTTTCCTCCCAGTTTGAGCTCTCTTTATCCCACTCCCTGTGTAATTCCCTGTCAGTTCTAAAGGGAATGTGTGTGTTCCACATCTGGGAGCATCCAGGCTTCTGCTTTGCCACCACATTGTCAGTGGAACAGCTCAAGGTCTCAATTATTGGGAGAAGCTTCATTAACCTTGCTGTTTTCTAATCTGAAAAGCTTCCAGGAGCTCAGGACTGACTTGGCAGAATGCTGCCAGCAGGAATTAGGTTGCTTTGAAATTAAGGTGTTTTTCTTTGGTGTTTGTTTGGTTTTTCTTTTTTGCCCCTTGGCTCTGATTATTCACTTCCCACTGAGCTTGGCTTTCCAGGCTGCCTACAGTCAGCAAGCTTGGAAACCCAGATGTCTTTCCATATACAATATTTTATCCTGGGAGATAAAATCTATGGAGCTAGAGAAGTTAATTCCATGGAGGCTTTTTTACAGGAGAGCAGGATTTGTTTCCCACTTGGAAGAAGCACATGCATGCATGTACATGCTTGCTCCAGCTTTCTCTGTCTCATGCTCTGAAGTTGTTAAGCTGTTACTGTTTCCCATGCATGTTTTTGCCCTTTCCTTAGACAATCTGTAATAAATCTTGTAAACAGCACCTCTGAAACATCTGCAGCCTCGAATAACTTTTTCTGTTTGTTTGTTTAGAGCAATTTTCTCTGTATTAGACCTAATGAAAATGGATATGGCAAACTTCGCTGTCAGTAGTATTAGGCCAAAATTAATGCAGCAGTCTGCTGAATATGAAAGAAAGAAGTTTCAGGAGTTTCTTGAGAAACAGCCAAGTATGACTTTGTTCCTTTCTTTCTTTCTTTCTCCCCCTCTGACTTCCCAGTAAACTGCGTGTCTTTGCTTGTAGACCATGAAAAGAACTCAGATATTTTTATAAGTTCTAGAATTCATATGGTAAATGACAGCTTGTGCCCTAACACTATGGTTAGAAAAAATCTGCCAGAACAATAGTTCTGCCCTTGGTACATTCAGTTTAATTTCAATACAGTGTAGGGCATGATAACCCAGCATCATCTCACCTCTGATTTCCTGTAGCTGTGTGGTTTTGTTTTAGATGTTCTGCTTGATGCAATAAATGAAATGCATGTCATACCTGATATCATGGGCATTAGTCACAGTAACTAATGGGATTGTTTGGAAATTATTGGTGGAAAAACCTGACTTTGAAAAGGAATTTTCTTGACAAGACTTTTTCCCCTGCTCTTCCAGATTCTTTAGACCTTGTCACAAAGTGGTTGCAAGAAGCAGCAGATGATCTTGCAAAGCTGGGACACGAAATGTTGCCTCCCCACTGTGGTGATGGTGCCACTGGTGGAGCTTCTGCCTTGTCCTTCACTGCTGTCCAAAATCAGGCCTATCTGAAGCTGCTGAAGTGGGATCACATGAACAGGCCTTTTCCAGAAGTAGGTATTTAACAGAAAAATTGGTTCTGTGCTTGTTCCACTCCTCTTTTCCCAGGATTTGTAGCCTTGCAACACGTGCAGTACTGAACCATAGATCTCTGATTGGGAGATCTGGCATCTCTAATAGGTGCTTGTCTTTGAGTGCTGAAACCTGGGAAAGGGGAGTCAGTGCTTTTCACTGTGCTGCTGGTGCTGGCCTGCTGTGCCTTTGTGCTGTATCCCAGTGTCCCTGCCCAGCCCTGCAGTCTGACTCCATGCTGGCTCCCTCCCTCCTTGCAGACAGTGCTCATGGACCAGACACGTTTCCTGGAGATCCAGCTGGAGCTGGAGCAGCTGCTGCTGGTGGGGACAGTGCTGCTGGTCACCTTCAGTGCAGCAGGCCCAGCCCTCATCGATGTGCCTGGATTTGCTGAGAAAATCAAATCCATCGTCAAGGTGCTGCTGACAGGAATGCACCTGCCGTGAGTATGGCACAGCCCTGCTCTCAGGGGCAGCTGCAGCTCTGCTCCCACCCTGGGGATGAGCATCTTTCTGGCCTGGCACTGCAGGAAATGCCCAGGGGGTGCTGAGAGCTTGCTGGGAGCCCAGGCTGGCAGTTTTTCTTCAGCTTACTCACACAGAGCTGTCTTGTCTCGCTCTGCTCTTCCATGATTTGTCCAAGCTGCTTTTTTCAGACTGTTTTTCACAGGAGAGTGCCAGCAGCTGGCCCTGCTCAGACTTTGGGCTCCCAAAAACCTGAGTGTGGCACAGTGGTTACTCTACACCTACAGGTTTTGCTTTAGTCAGAGCTGTCTTCAGGCTGAAAGTCAGCTCTTACCTGTATGAATTGTTCAGGCTTGAAGTCTTGAATGTTCTCCTCATTTTTCATGTATATTTCATGTGTATAATTCTATTAATCTTTATAACTGGCATTACATCTTTCCACTACATTTGATAAATAAGGCAACTCTGCTGCTTTTAAAAAGTGGGTAAACAGTGAGTAACTAATGCAGTCATGTTGTGCCTTGTGCTCTCCAGCTCCTTTAACCTGAAGGAATCTCTGGCCAGCGTGGGTGAGAAGGTGTGTGCTGAGGTGAACAGCTGCCTTTGCCAGCATGGCTTCACCCCCTTCTCAGCTGAGAGAGAGGCTGTGCTGAAGGGGCAGATCCAGGCAGTGGCCAGCCCAGATAACTCCATCTGCAAGCTCATAGGTAGGTCTGCAGAGTGCTCTGCTCTCCCTGCCTGTGCAGCTGGGCTGGGGGATGTGCAGGGCTCCTCTTTCCACCTCATTTCCACATTGTTTCCAACCTGCTCACCATTTTCAGACTTGTTACATTTTACATGTGGTTACTCTATTTCTAATTCACAGTTTCTTTTTTTTTTTCCCCCCAGATTCTCGAATTCAAAAGTTTCTGGAGAATTATCTTGCATGCAGTCACCAGAAGTCATTGCCTGCCATTCCTGGAGGATTAGGCCCTATTCAGAGGGAGCTGGAGGAAATTGCTGCCAAGTACATTCGTCTTGTCAACTACAACAGAATGGTCTTCAGCCCTTACTATGATGCAGTCCTTGGCAAAATACTGACTAAAGAAGAATCCCAAATTATAGGGAAGTCAGAAGAATCATAAAACCAATCTGTGTGCTACCAATACAGTATTGTCAGCTATTAAATAAAACTTGTACCAATATTTGTCTAGGAAAACAGCTTCCCATGTAAATATTAGTTCCTTTTAAACCCATGAGTGGTGACTGAGGAGGGAAATACAGGAGATGCAAAAAAGGTTGCTGAGGTAAAAGGTGAGAGGTGCATTTCTAATATAATTATGCAACCTGGGGGGGATATCATAGGAGTTTTCTGGCTGCAATTTTTAGATTTTTTTGAGCTGATGATAGGTAGGGCAAGTTTAAGAACCAAACTTTGTATTTAAGTGGCTCATTTTAGGGCATTCAATTCTTAATTTACAGTGAACTTAGTTTAATTTATCCACAGCTGATTAGCAATGGTTCTTCCCAGAGGGGGTGATTAGGTTTTTAAAAAAATCTAACTTTAAAGAATTAAAAAAGCTAAAATTCTAAAGAAGAACTTTACCAGACAAAACACCAAGCCAAGCAGCACTTTACTGTAACATTATGGTGAGTATGGTAGGCTTACTAGTTTTTTCTGTATTTTACTGCATTTTTAATAGCATTTTTGCTGTTTACCTGCAGATGTTACAAAACATAATATATTTTTGTAGCAAATTTTCTGGTTATTGGGTAACTGTCCTCTGCTATGTACAGTACTCCCAGAGGTGGCAATCTTATAGATTGCAGCTGTATTTATATCTTGTAAAGATTTCAGAAAGGGCAGAGCTAAAATGTTTTGATAAAAGTGGCATTTCTTACCTTTTTTTCCTAGTAATTTACTCCTTTTTAGGTGAAATACTAAAATTTTAAAGTAAATTGTCATTTGCAGAAGGTGGATTTAAAGTGTGTGAAACTTTTGGCTGAAACTTTTGGGTTTTTTTAAAAACTACAGAAGGAGATGGTTGCATATTCAATCATGTCTTCAAAAATATCCAGAAAGTGTAGAGCACTGTGGGCAGTAAAAGTGATTTCAGTGTACTGTGAGATGTGAATGGTTTGATGTTAGTTTGAATATACAGGGAATATTTTAGTAGATTCTTTCACTTTGTAGAGGTGTTTTTGAAACTTAGAATATTTGTAGGTCTTGAATTTAATGATCTATGTGTTGTATAGAGGAGAAGAGCCCACTGATCTTACATTGCAATCTCAGGCTCAGCTGGGAGGTAAGTGGAATTTTCCTCTGGTTGAGCACAACAGTGTATTACAGTAATCAATATTTGATGGTTTTATGAAAGCAAAGTTTGTAGTTAAACACAGTAAGTGGCCCAAGTATGAAGTTGTCCAAACCAGAATGTGCTATCTTTAAAAAAAACAGCCAACAAGGTGTGTGAAATAAATAAAGGGGTTTTTATATTGTCAACAGGCAGGTTAATTTAAGAATCAGCCAAAGTAACAGAATTTGTAGAAACATTTGATTATGATCCACTGTTGATACTTCCCTTTCCAGTTTCCTTTGGGTATCAGTGTGGATAAAGCTGCACCAACTTTATGTTTGGAGAGGGATGGAAGAAATAAGATCTTTTTTTTTTTATATTAGCCTATGCAACTCTAAACCAAATCTTTTCTCATTCATTACAAACCCCCTTCCCCAAGGGAAAAACTCAGCAAAACCCTGGGAGTGTTCATCAGCTCAAGTGATTCTTCTCTTGGCCAAATGTACTCAGCCAGCAAAATGAATGTCTGTCTTTGAATCCTTGTATGAGAACTCAAAGTTGAGGTTGGTTAGCCAGAAAAAAAAAAAAAGAGTCTGTTTCATTGTGTGACAGAGTGAAGGGCACTGCTTTACAGGGGACAAAATCCTAATTGAGGAGGTGGCTGCTCCCAGGGCTGGGATTCAGGATTCAGGGCCCATGAGGGACTGTCTGCCACCACTGCTTTGCTTGGGGGTTCATCCTCAGCCTCCATGCAGCAGAACAATCCTGGGATGAGCAGAACTCACCTGTGGCTCCACTCTCACC
Organism: Erithacus rubecula; assembly: GCF_903797595.1. Lineage (NCBI taxonomy): Eukaryota > Metazoa > Chordata > Aves > Passeriformes > Muscicapidae > Erithacus > Erithacus rubecula. Next base: position 16,907,628 of record NC_136688.1, read on the forward strand.
TCCAGGGCCCACACAGAAAGGAGCAGATGCTCCTGGCACAGCTGCTGGGGGCCTTTCAACAGGAAAGATCTAAGGGAACTGCAATAAATGCCCACAAAGCATGGCAATGATTCTCCCAGGTTGTTCTTCTTAAGGAGAGTGTTTGACAAAACAATTTCTCTGCATCCTAACAGAAACAGGGAGATGCAACTGAGTGGCAGAGCCAGGAGGATATTCCAGGATGGCTGGGGCCAGCCCCATCTCCCTGTGCAGGTGCTGCTTCACCCCTGGCTCAGTGGGAATGTCTCATCTGCCCCAGGCTCTGTCCTGAAGGCCAAGGGGTTCTTAGGATCTTACCAGAGTGCAATTCCAAACTGCCAATTCCAAGTGAAAAGCTGAAGTACACATAGAAACTGCTTGGAAAGCTCACATAGTGTTTTTTTAGCTTGTTTGAAGATAACAAGTGCAACGATGTAGCTGATAATTAACATTTAGCTTTGTGCATTACATGGAAGAGCAGTGCAGGTATCCAGGACCAGACTGTGAGTCAGTGCTCCTGGGCTACCCACATGGAACTGAGTTAGCCTCAGGATGCTGTCTTCTTCAGCCAGTCCTGAATTACAAGCCAAGTGTGCTGTATCCTCTAGAAAATGGAAGCCAAGCTCATTCTAATATGTATGCTCTGATCAATTTCCTGTGACGGTATAATTAGCATTGCTTTTGAAGTGGCTGAGTAATATTTAAGAAGTACCTTGTTGTGTTTGAATAAAATTAGAATGAGGCATGATGTTATGGATATCCTTTTATTTTAAAGGAATGTTTTTGTTGTTGTTGGTTTTTTTTTTTTTTATTTTCAACTACAAAACAGATTCCTTACATTCTGCCATAAATAAAAACGAACAATAAGGCAGGACACTACATGAACAAACTGAGAACAACTGTTTTCCAGAAAATGTGAATTAAAAATGCTTCACAAGTATAAGCCATCCAGTTTTTAAAATAAAACTGTTGAAAACCCACAAGAGTTCAAGTGGTAGATGTGTACACCCTCGAAGAACAAAATACAGTTTTGACATTTTGCACTTTTGGTTTTGAAAACCGAGTTTTGTTCAGAGCACATTCTAAGGTTGTTCGGGCTGTTTTCAGATCAAGAACCATATGGGAGAAGAGGCACCACAGTAACAAAACCATTTCCAAGGATTTTTTTGTTTGCAGCTGTCCCTTTTAAATGCTTGACTTTTAAGAGACTGATTCAATGCAAGTCTTTGTCTGTCACAGCAGAACTCCCAGCTTGTTTCACCGGATTCTCTTTTGCTGTCGTGCTCTGTAAATGTCATGTACAGGGGGAACTACAGATCCTTTCTCCTCGTCGTCATCAGAATCCTCATGTGATCTCTTCACAGCCTTGTTGAGAATGGTGTTGTTTTCCACAGGTCCATTGCCTTCCACAGCTATTTCAGGCAGGCCACCAGTGATTATCCGTACAGCTTCATCCACAGCTTGAGAGACACAGAACCACTCAGTGTGTGACACTCAGCCCCTGACAGCACCCACACCCCAGAGACTTCTGCAGCACAAGACACTTCTGCCCTGTTCTGCAAATATGGCTGAAACTGGCTGGCTGAAACTGAGCTGTGCTGAACAGCAATTATAAAGGAAATGCTGCTGCTCCAGCTCCAGCCCTCCCTTTATGCTGGAATTGAGGTCATTTGAGAGCCTCAATAAAACAGGAAGGCCTTTTGGGAATCAGGGTAACTAGTTCATGATTCACCAAAAGGCTGCAGAGCAAGTCAGTTTCTGCTTCTCAACAGAGGAAGCCTCAAAAATACCCTGTATAATTTAAATAGGTATTTTAGTTTCATTCAAAGAAATTAAATCCTACATTTCTTCTCTCTGATCATTTTTTTTTTCCTTAAACAAGAGGGGGTGAAGAGTAGCATATTATCTGCTGTAGCATCTGTGCTGTTTCTCTGTTCCAGAACTTTCCTTCCCCTCTTTGCAGGAGCTCAGAAAGCACTGCCTGCCCAGAACTGCAACAATCTTGAGTTATCCCTACCAATGACCCCACCATGCTGCAAATTTGTTATTTCACATCACAGCTGCAATGCTGCTGGCAATGCTGCCTTTAAAGGGTATTCTCAAAATCTTCATTTCTTTCTTTCAATTGATACCTCCAACATACTACAAGAGCAGCTGATGATTTGCAGTTTTTTGGATTTTTTGTTACCTCCCTCCAGGTAAATGTGCAAACATCTCTATGCAGATTCCAGCCCAATCTCTGCTCTTAAACACTAATTACAAGTCTGGGTATTTTAGACAGCAATATCCATATGTAAACCCAAGCCTTATGCAGCACTAGCACAGCCTCCAGAGAGGACAAGTGACTTACTGTCTGGCAGTTTGCATCTTCTGAATATCTCCATGAGCTCATCCACTTGAACAAAGGGACCCTGAGTTGTTACCAAAGAAAAAAAACAAAGTTTAGAAGGTTATATTCAATAGAGTGATACACACTGTGGTTCTGTCATGACAGAATGTCTCCCACAGCTTTCTGAAATGTTCAGAGTTCTTTAAAACAAACCTGAAAACAAATAGGAGGTGGCAGGAGCTTCATGAGAACTACAGCTGCTGGTGGAACAGGAAATACCCCACCTGGGACAGGATGTAAACCTGGAGCTGTGGGGAGAAAAGCTGGGTGAAGCCAGTGCAAGGCAGCTGAACCAGAGCTGCTTTTCACTGCATTGTTATTTGATACAAGTAATTAGTGCCCTGTCCCTTTGCCTCTGCTAATTCCATATTGTTCACTCAGCCATCTGCTCTGTGAGCAGTGTGTGTAACAACTTATTACCATTTACCAGACCCCAAACTCCTTGTCCTTATTTCCAGGTGACCTTGGCATTAATTAAAACACACATGCCTTTAGCAGCCCAGTGAAATGACAGCCTAGGAGTTAAGTACAGGTTTAGATGGCTGAGGAGTGGGAAAGCCTCTGATTAGGCTGAACAGCCAGGCTCCTAACTGGCCACAGGTGGAACACAAGCACCTCCCCCAGCCTGACTTACGTGCTAAGTGCCTTGGCTGAAATGGAATCATCTGCTGAGTGTCTGGTTTGGGATATTCAGGTTTCCTGTCCACTTCATCCTTGAGGACAGGCACGATGGAGGGTGCAACCACAGGGTCTGGAATTATTGCTGCTAGCTTGGCACGGGAGACATCCTGTGAAAGCCAATTACAGAGAGCTGAACTTGGCAGGATCACACCAGTTACAGAACAAAACCTCACTCTGCACCAGTCTCTTATTCTCACTTTGTCTTCATTATCATTCAGACCTCCTCTTACAAGACCATCTGGGCAAAACTTGCACATTTTAATCCTGCAGTGTCCCAGCTGGGAATGGAAACACTGGTTTCTGTTACTGAATGGGATCGTGTTTGTCATTTTCACCCAGCTCCTTTTTTTAGGTTAAGAGGATTTAGGGGAACAGGTGCAGACCACTAGGCCTTCACAACTATCATTTCTCCCTCATTTCATTCCCTGGATTGCTTTATCTGGAAAAGAAGTAAAGCATAAGGCAGTCAGCAGGCATGCAAAGCATCAGTTCAAACAGGATTATGTTTTGGCATGTTCCAAGCAGCAGGAATCAGCCCCAGGGCTGCACCACCTTAGGTACACACTGCTCTGCATGCACTTAGCAAAATGTACTTGCTTGGAAGTCACATCTAACTTCAAAATAACTTTGCCCTCACTGCATTCAAAGACAAGTATTCAGTGGCTCAATGTGAATCTGATTTCTACCTATCAGATTATTTTTCAGCTCTGTGATGGCCAACAATTCAGCTGCTTTGTTAATTTTGGCATCTGTATTTTTCATTAATTATGTTTCTGTGTAAGAAGTAAGAGGAAGCTGAGGCACTGTTTTAGAGGCATGGATTGAAGGCTTTCTTCCTGTCCATACAAATGGCAATCAGCTGTTTCTGCTTCTCTGGCAGGTTTAAAATAAATGTAAACCAACATCCTGTTCTGTTCTAATGATTCCCCAAAGTGTTAAATGACAGAAACAGTAAAAATGCAAGTGGCTAGAAACAAAACAGGAGACCACCAGACACAGGAGTCTGGCCCAGACTTTGAACTCCACATGGCAGCACCAAAGCACTTTAGCCCTAAGAAACAACTGGAAAAAAAGGCAGCCACTGATCCCTGCCAAGAGCTTTCCTCAGCCATTCACAGCAAACACTGGGAATGCAGCACGTGGGGTTTGATGTGGTTCCCTGTGAAGTCAGGGGAGCTTTGTCACCTCAGAGCAGAAGGACAGGCAGCCATATCCCACACAGATGACCTGATCCTACACATCTCCCAAAGAATTTTGGTTTTTGAAGGAGCTCAGGTGTGAAGTGGAAGCCTGTAGCTGCATGGTGATGGCATTAACCTTTCCATGGGAAGATGAGAGGTCACCAGGAACACCCAAAGCTGCAGCTGTTACTGATGGTCCTGTTTCACCTGCTTTTCTAGCAAGGGGAAGGACTGTAAGGCAAGTCCTAAACAAGGGATTGCTCAAGATTCCTAGGACTGAAAAGAACAACAGTGAACTGTTCTTACCTTATACCCAAGGGCCTTCAGCTCACTGGCAGAGCAAGGGTACAGATCCATGAACTTGTACCTGTCCACCAGCAGAGCTGTTTCCTTGCCCTCATATTCTTCCTTGAATGCTGTAAACCTCCTTTTTTCCACTTTGAGGATGCTGGCCAGATCCCCAATGTTACTTTCAAAGGCTAAAAACCGAGCCCAGATTTCCCTGGAACAGAACAGGGACACTGAGAGTTACTGAAGGAGGAAGGATTGCTGAGCACAACCCAATTAAAAACACCCAAGGGGTCAGACCCAAAGGAGGCCACCTGGGAGTGCATGGCCATTTCTGTTATTTACTTAAAATAGGCATTACCCTCCATTTCTATAAAAGCTTTCAGTCTGGTGGACTGCAAAGGAATTCCTTACAGAAAGGAAAGGATTTCTGGTGTCAAGGACTTCAGCATTTGAGGTGAGCTTTTGTCAAACACTCTGCTCAGCCAGCACACAGAGCTTCACTCTGATGCTGATCTGGGAAGGAATTTTTACCATGCATTATGAACTAGTTCCTCTAGATCATACTAGATATTCTAGCTGGCAAGAACACAACAGAATTTTCTACAGCCCCAAATATATATAGTTACTGCTGATTTCTCCATGGAAAATCTCACATATAACTTCAGCAACATCTGACCATATTGCTGGGCTTGATTCAACTTTCATTTTAGCTTTGGAGTTCACCTTTCAAGAACTTAAGCTTTTAAGTTCTTGTGTTTTCTCACTTTCAAATTGGGCATGAAAGTATTTCTCACAAAAGATCAGAACTGAAGTGCAGAATGGATGTGCACAGCAGTGCCATATTTGATTCCTCAGTTTTGATGCTTTTGTCTACCAGAATAATAATGGTGACTGCAAGGCTTTGGTGAGCTTTTTTTTTTGCTTTTTTTTGAGAAAGAAACTTTAAAAGTAGCAATGAAAATATAGCAATGAGTGGTTAATCCAAATCCTTTCTGGTTCTTTCCCTATTTTATTTTCATGGCTGGGAGATGCTCAGCACCCTCCTGAACAAATTCCTGACTCACCTTCTCAACTCAGACCTCTGAATCCTTTCTGTACAAGAGGATTTTGCATTCTATCCCCAACAATCCTGTATCAGTGAGGTTTTAAAGTCAATAAATAAATGAATTTCACTAGAAGTGGGATAGAGACTTTCCCAAATCTGTCCCAGTTGTTGGTATTTTGGACAGCATGAAGAGGGGAAGGAATACCTGCACCTAATTTTGTCCTGCTGTTCATGTTTCTAATTTCTTTGGCATATTTATGGTTGAAAGTGGTTATGTATCTTTTGCAGTGCAGTGAAACTGCTTTTGCAGACATACCCAGATTTCTCAGGTGGAAGGCTCCCTGAAGTTAAAACACGTTCAAACAAAACTCTTGTATTGTTGTCCTCTTCAAAAACACAAAGAAAAAAAATCACACTGAGTAAAATACATTAAAGACAAGTTAAAAAAATCCATTCAAAGAGATGTGTACATTGAATTAAGTATAAGGCTGACTTTGATAGATTTGAATTTCAGTAAGTATAAAAAGAGATCTCACATAAAACTTCACTGATGTTAAATTCCAATGTGAATTTGTTCTTTGGGAGTCTGTTTTTACTGATAGCAACAAACTGATCCTAATACAGGTTCTTTTATAACAGCACAGCTGTTGCTTGGCATCTCTTCAGGATTTCTGGGGGTTTTATCCATTTTCTTTAATTATCTCAATATCATATGTTGGTAAATTTAAATTTGGCCTTTTGATTCATTATTTCCCTTTTAAATCAGGGCAATATTAATTTGCTTCCTCAGAATTCCTCCCAAAATTATTAGACCTGGCTCCCAGCAGCAGTCAGTCTGCACACTGGCAGCTGGGGGATGGAGAGGGTGGTGGGTTTGTTCCCAAAACTGCAAACTCCTGCCCTGTGCATTGCACCACCTCTTACACTCACAGCTCAGAAATTAGTTCTCCTGGGCTTCAGGAGTTCTGCTGGGTTATTAAAATAGAGCAATACACTAGTGAGTTTTAAGATAATACTTTCTAAAGGCAACCTACAGAAAGGTACTCTTAATATTCACATAGACCCACAAGCACTTAGTGCAAAATTAAATCTACTTTAACTTGGATAAAATCCCTCAGTTTACACCTCACAGGAGAAAAAACCCTCAAAATCTTCCAACTCCCAGTGCCTGACAAGCCCAGGAACTGCAGTCTGCCAGGAGATGCATGGTGCCTGTGCTGCAGAATCCACACAGCAGCCTGGGTTTCCTTTTGAAGAAGCCATTCAGGGAATGCCACCCTGAGCCCTTCCACCCCCTCCAGCTGCTGCCCAGGTCTCCCCAGCCCCTGTGCCCTCTCCACTGCAGCTCCCCAGCAGCCTCCCACATGACTGATATGCCCAGTGCTGATTTCCTGTCTTGCCCATCTCATCTACTAGGGGAGAGTGAATTTAAATTCATCCCAGTCAGGACCAGCTAATCCCTCACTCCTCTCATGCTGACTTTACATCTTTTTCCTCAGGATTCAGGTTCCTCAGTGTACTTCCCACTGTTCACAGCAAATGCTGTAAAACTCCTGCACTGCCAGGGAGTTCCAATTTGGAAAGTTCACTCTCCACCCTTCAGCAGAATCCAGATTTAATGTCACTGTACTACTGGACAAACCAGCAGGTTTTGTGTTCAGCTTCATGAAGAGGTTTCATTGCTCTTCAAGAAGAATTTAAACACCAAGAACTTGGCCTGGACCTAAACTCACAGAGTAATGCTTCATTAGACCTCTCAAAGCTTAAAGCTTACCATTAAGGTGGGAAAGGTAGTCGATATATGCCAGTACATATTCTGGAATGTCCCCATATTTTTTCAGCCCTAGCTCAAAAATCTTAAAGGCCACAGATTTATCCTGCAAACATTGGGGGGGAAAAAAAAAAACAAAACAAAAAAAATGTTATTAGCTTCAGTGAGCTGTGCAGCCTCCTGCCACTTGTTTGGGGTGAGGGTGAGCAGCTGTGATTACCTTGCTGCAATAATACTCCATTAAAGCTGCAGTGACATAGACATGGTGGCGGGTCCGGGCATCCTCTCTGGCTTTCTTAAATATCGTCCTTCCCGACTTAATGCCTTCTGCTCTCCTGGCAAATTTCATGTACTGGATATAAACCTGAGGGGCACAGCAATGGTCAAATAGCATCAGAGCTAACAGAGAACACCAGGATGTCATTATCTGAAATGATCTTGATTCACAATTGTGATGGAAACAAGGCTGTCCTGTGCCTCTGTGTTGTTCTGCTTTAAATACCCAGGCAAACCGTTTTGTAGATGTATTTTTTAAATTAAAAAAAAATGGAATACACCTAAGGCTGATCCCATGAAAAGACAGTAGTTAACACACAGATTTTTTTCAAGGAAGGGGAGGTAAGGAGATGAAAGTCCCTCACCTAACTGGTGCTTTCAGAGAACTCAAGGCTTGCTGTAAAAATGGTAACTTTCCAATAAAGTTAAGGTGCCCATAAAAGCAAGGAACAGCCAAAAGGCCTGATGAAGCATTTTACTGTACATGACACAATTCAAGATACAAATCATCCTGCCTGCAAGTATTTATACCTGATCAAGGAAATAATGAATTCACTAGTTAATTCAGCAGCCAATTTGTGATTTGCATTTCTTTGGGATTCAACTTTCCTTCACTCTGAATTAGATCACAAATAGCAGCATTCCTCAAGCAGGAGGAACTGGTCCATGGTTTCCCACAAAATGTGCCTTTGGGAAGCATTAGGATGTGTCTCTAAAGACTGGCAAGTGTCAGTAAATGGATACCTCTCCTCTGACACTGATTTCTTGTTTAGACTTCACACCCTCTTTTGCCTCCTTATGCTTTGTTGTTTATAATAAACTAGACAACTTTTTGAGGGCAGGCGACTTCTGACACCACTTGTTCAGCACTGGTGCATTACAGACTTATCTACAAACTACATGGCCACAGGATGGTTATGGAACATTTCATATCTTTTATCTTCACTCCTTGTTGTAAAAGAGCCAGAGGAGGAAAGTGCAGAGGACTCAGCGCATTTCAGCGGGTTAAAGGCTGCAGTTGTGGCACTCCAGCTGCCCAGTCTGTGGTGACAGGCCCAGCAGGAGGCACTGAGGCTGTCCTTACCAGTGTGGGGTCGATGTCCTCGATGGCCAGCAGCCGGTTGTAGATGCTGTGCACCTTCTCGTACTTCATGCGGCTCTGAGCGAAGGCAAACACACACAGCTCAGAGTGCAAAGCTCAGCTGAAGACAAAGATACAACTCTCCTGGTTCTGTTTTTCCCTGGCTGAACCCTGTGTGTGTCAGTGCCTTTGCTCACATACCTACTCTCTCTTGTGCAGACATTTTTTATTTCCCATCAATGGGTACCCACACACTTTTCAGGAGTTTCTGAAGCCTTTTTTTAATGTACTAATACTGCAGCAGAACTGCCACTGGAGATGTTTGGCATTAAAAGACTATATGTACCTGTGCTATTGTATTTACCTCTGTCTAAAGTAATGTGCAGACAGGTGGGAAAACCTCCTTCTTAACCCCCCCACCTACACATTTCCAATAGTCCCTTCTGTGCCCTGCCAGCTGTATTGTGCAACTTGAAAAACCAGGACAGCACACAGGAGGCTGCACTGAAAACCAAGGAAGGATTTTTCTTTTAAAGGCAAAGGCTTTTTTCCTCCCCTGTTATCCTGAAGTTTTTCCTGCAAAGATTCTCTCATGATAAAATAAATGGGCAAAATATACTGCACAGAGGACTCCACAGGCAGCAAAGGTGGCTCCCATCTTCTGTCACAGCCATGCACACACAAACATCAACTCCCCAAGAATCAGACAGGAAAGGTGCCCTTTATGCCCATTTTAAAATCTGCAAGCATTTCACTCTCATGATAATTTCAGAAATATAGCCAATATTGAAATGGAAAAATAGTTGATTTTCAAGATTTTTGTAGCTCATACTATGGGCTTTTCCTCTCCATTTTGTCAGCTCCATCTCAGAAACACTGAATGAGAATAAGGCTAGAAGAATGAGTAAATTAATTCCACAGAATTTTGTGTACTCAGTGTTTCAAATAAATGATATTATGAGGAATGAGTAAATTAATTCCACAGAATTTTGTGTGCTCAGTGTATTTCAAATAAATGACATTATGAACAGGAGATGTATTTGGATTTTAATGTCAGTAGATCACTGTTTTTGCTCACCTCTTCATAATCTGCATATGCAAAATAAAGAAGCATATTCTTCTTTAATAAAGTGCTGATTGCTCTTTCATAAATATTAGCAGCCTCATCACTGAAAAGTTTAGCATTGTTCATGTCCTGTTTAAAATAAGCATAATAATACAATTGGTCAGCATCTGTGACAATGAAGGCAAATTTATGGGATATCTTCTGTGTGTACAAGCCCCAGTGAATTTCCATTTAGTGCCCTAATAAACAGAAAATTATCTCCCCAGTACTTAAGAAATCACAAAACCAGACCCAAAAAATCCCCCAAGCCTAAAACTGGCCGAGATTGAAACAATTTTTCCCAATTCTTATCTAAAATGCAGACATTTTTATTTCTTAAAATTTTGAATTCCCCCTCTTGAAAATTCTGAATATGTCACACCTATTTTTCACACCCCCCTCCTCGATTCTGAGGAAAAACTGACAGCACACCATGTCAAAGCAGGGAAATAAGAGAAAGCCAGTGGTAAACTGCTTACCCCTTTCTCAGCCAGCAGCTTGCTGGACTGCTCCAGGTACTGAGCTGCTTCATACCAGATGTCTGGGTGATGGCCCAGCACCAGGAGACACTGCTCATAGGCAAACATCACTGTGGGCAAAACATGTGGGAATCACTCCTTGGAAATAGCACCACCATTGTACCAAACCAAATCTGATGAATGCAGAATTCATCAAATAAATCAGACAATGCCAACACTAATTGGCTTTGAATACAATGGTCACTACTGCAGTTCTTTTATATTGCCAGGAACTTTATGAACCATAACCAGCAGCTTCAACTTGCCTTGTCCACAGAGGAACAAGCACAGCTCACTCAAAACCAGCCACAAAATCAGGCTGCAATCTAATGTTTCCTGACCTGCACTGGAGGTTCAGTGGCTTTATCAAAATCTAGATTGTTTTCTTTATTAAACAAAACCCACAGAACTCAAGAAACTCGATCAACTTCTACTCCAGCACAATCCCTGAACACCAAATCACGACTTAAGCTGGAGTTGAGAAATACAATTCTTTGTGCCTTAGCATGGCATCTGATGTAACTACCTCTTTTTGTTATGAGGGTTTGATCCTCTGTTCGTAGAGGGTTGCTCTTTTCCCACTGGATGTACTTCTTCCACATGTCCACCTGCTGAGCCTCCTGGGGGGTGTTCTGGGGGGGCACGGAGGGAGCGTTGCGGTCCAGCCCCTTCATCACCGTCTCGTATTCCTGAAACAAAAACCATTCCAACACAGCCCAGGCTTACTTCAGGTCATGCTTTGGAAAACAATCCTCACTAGTCTGACTTGATTTGAAGTCAGAGCCAAGTTGATTGGTGGTTTGTAGAATTAAATAGAACAAAGAGAAGCCAACAGAGGGTTGTACCTTTGCCACGCGTCGTGCGTTCATATAATCTCTACTCCTGTCCTCGATCATCTTCTTGGCTAAGTGAATATTGATGCCCTGGAGGAGGGTGAAAAAAGGAATTGGGAATGTGCAATTTCACTTTGGGCATACTGAATCTTATTTTATACAGGAAAGAGCTTGAAAGGGGATGTAAAAGTAGCAAGGACAAAGTTAGATTAAAATACCAATCCAAAAATATTTCTGCTCCAATAAATACGTGGGCAAAAACTTGTATCAGAAGATAAATTCACTACTAAATTCAAGTGACCTAAGCACCTCAGCTTATTTTTAATCACTTTGAAAAATACAATGAACTTCACATGAACTGCTGTGAGTGAAAGTAGGAAGAATGTATTTGTGATTTACAATTTAAATGATGGCCAGTGACAGCTCCCTGACTGAGAGCACATGAGCAATTTGATTTTTTTTGCACAAGGACTACCAGAGACTGACCTCCAGGCTCAAAGCTCTGCCCTCTCCTCTGTTCCTGAAGTTACTGACAGCTCTTAGCAGAGGCTCTATGCAACACACTCTGCCACAGGTGTGCCTTTGTCAGCTGGGAACTGGGATGTGCCAGCTCTGTGTGACATCCTACAGCACTGCACACGCGTGCTGTGGGGGCAGCCTGCCCTGGCACAGGGTCCTGGGGATCACAAAGCCTCAAAGAACTGCTCTTGGGCAGGAAAAGCAGCCACCCTTGGGCTGATGCCTGGTCTGGGGGGATTATGCTGCCATGGCTCCAAGACTCTGCAGAAGATGTGCACAGCTTTTAGTTCCAGTCCAAAGTGGCACCTGAGCTGGGAAGCAAAGGAAGCTTTGTTTCCTTTGCCTGCAGTACAGGAGCAAAGGCACTGTCTGGAGAGCAGACTGGGCCATGTGGCACACCAACCCAGCACAGCCCCAGCTCACCCAGGCCAGCCTGAGGATGCAGCAGGATTCTCCTGGGATGCACTCCCAGCTCAGCAGCCACACAGGTTTGGCAGCTGGATTGTCACTTTGTCCCTGAGTCATGTCTCCCTAAGAGCTCTCCCACTTTTGATCATTTAGTTAATGAAAGACTGGTGACTGACAGGCTGGTATTGCCTGGGGGCTACAGCTGAGCTACAGGAAAGCTCAAATGACAGCAAATGGCCATTAACTTCCCATACTGAGAGCTGCATGAGCTCTGTGTTGTTGGGAGCTGGCATGGGGAACCACCTCCCCCCAAAGAGCCCTTCTGGGAAGGAGCATTTCCCTGTGCCAGGACACCCATGAGCAGCAGCTCTTTCCCTTGAGGTCAGTGTAGGGAACAGCACAGGCAGATCCCTGTGTTGAGCTGGCCCTCAGCTTCCAGCAGCTGGGAACAGCCCAAGGGACTGCCTGGACTTCCAGGTGCTCAGCCAAAGCTGCAAACTGGGCAGGTCTGACCATTGCTTTGGCAGCCTCTCCAAGTGTATATTTATAATGGAAGCAGGAGGAACCAGCAGTGAAAGCCTTGGCTTGCTGTGTGGGAGGGGAAGGGGTGCTTTATGGGGCAGTGGTGTTGGAGATTTTCCTACACTGGGGAAGGTGTGGTATCCCCAGACACCTGTGGGGCAATCAGCTGTCATGGTACACTCATGGCTGGGGATGCCTGGAGTGCTCCCCCCCAGAGGTTTTCCCACCCACAGTTCCCCACCAGCTAAGCACCATGGATTATTATTGAGGGCACCAAGCTCACAACTTGCATAATTAGCAACAAGCAAAGAGAAACTGGCCCTTCTTTCCTGCTCAGGGCTCAGTGACCCACAGTGGCCATGCAGCAGGACCAGGGTGTATGAGCATCCCTGCCTGGCAGTGCTGAGCACGAGGAATCTACACCAGCCCTGCATTCACACCAGGGCTGGCTGGTCACCAGATGTGTTTAACAACACACTTTAAAGGTGCAGCTACAAACTGGCCTGAAAGGGCAGTGAGCTGAGCCGAGTGTGGGAGCAGACTCAGCTGAAGGGGTGCTGGAGATGTTTCAGGTGAAGGATGGTGAGGAGCATTTTTAAGCACTGACACCATGTAACTTAATGCTGTGCAGGAAGTCCAAACCATCCCAGCATCCAAACCATCCCAGCTAATGCCATCTGACCCCATTTGACTCCAAGTGAAAGATGCTCACTCACTCACCAGCAATTCCCCTGGGCCAGCTGGGAAACGGGACAATCAAATGTACCTCATGGAGAGTCTTTGAAAGAAATTTAAAAATCACTTGGATACCTGTAGAGTTTTGCCACAGGAGCTGGTACACACTGCACACAAAAATGTGTTTCTACTGCTTTTACACACCCTTGTTTAGTGGATGCACCTGGGGCACCACATTAGACCACAAGATAACCCTTTCTGAATGCCACAAAGAGCCCCATTGCTGGTTACCTCTTCATATTTGTTATAATCCCTCCAGAGCTGCTCTATGTTTATCATGGGGTTGACACAGCCTCGCTGGTAAACCCTACGGACAGCTGTGATCCTCTGGTTCTCTGCATAGGATCCCACTGCTTCTCTAAACAGGGGAGAGACAGCAACATCAGCCAGGGCAGATCACAACTGGCAGCAACATCAGCTTCCAAAAAGGGAATTTGGAGGTACTTACACGCCTTTCAAAAAATTGATGTAATCCACCCAGATCTAGGTGAGAAAAAAATATTACATATAGTGAAACCAATGGTTAGCTGTACTTGTCATAAAGGTAGAAATAAAATGTGTTTTGATTAAGGAAACATACCTGGTATGACATGATTTCCATGCCAATCTTATCCAGAGCAAAATCATATGCCTGAGCCATTTTTTCTCTGAGGAAAAGAACCACAAAGACCATAAAACAAGTGTTTAGTATTTCAAAGTTCTTTATTTAAGAGTCTTCTTTTGTGCAGCAAATTCTAACCAAACACCAAGGAATGAGAAATATCATTCAATAGCTGAGAGCAAAAATTGGTATTCAGATAGCTTTAAATTATTTAGATTCTGTTCTGGCTGTTTGTTTTATTCAAGAATTCTTTAAATCCATTGGTGGCAATCCAGTATTTTAACAGTTCCTGGCCCACCCCAAGTCAGTGGAAATACATAAACATGGAAATCCATAAATCCATGAAGTTGAGAAGAAACCAACTGCTCTCCACATCTTCTGAGCTGAGAGATGCACCCACAGTTTCTTATTTTTTCCCCTCATAGTTCCCCAAACCTTTCTGTAATTCTCCAGGAACCCCAAAAGGCTGGGACAATTAGGAGTAACTACCTTGTGTGGAAACTGCCCAGAATACTTCACATGATTTCTCATTTCCCCCAGATTCAAAGTATTTTTCCTCAAATTTAAAATGTTCACAGAATTTCCTTGGTTAAGTTTCAGTGAAAACTATTTTTTCTCTCCCCAGCTATTCTCCTAGTTTCCTTTACTCAAACACACTTCAATACCATTGAATGAACTGACACTTCTAAAATTGTTCCAAAACAGTCTTGTAAAAATAAATTAAAACCCCTTGCTTATTTTCTCTGTTAATTCATCACTTATTTTGCCAATTATTTGCAAAGAAATTATGGTGGGCTGGGAAAAAAATAGTTTATAGATACTGGAAGTCACTGCTATTTTTTGAAACTCAACCCACAGGAATATAAATAAGCAAAATGTAATAACTGAAAAGGGATGAACACTAACATATCCCAAAATTCTGACACCCTACATTTTATGATTTTTTTATGCATTCTAGAACTTCCTCCAATTCCTGAACTCTTTGCTGCTACTGGTGTCAGCTGGAACCAGTGCTAAATTTTGTGGACTCTAATCAGGACAGTGAGGGCAAGGACAAAAAGGAAGAAATGTGTTTCAGGCTGGCTGAAGCACCAATCCCACCTGCAGGGAACTGGGATTGAAACCCCAGCTCTTATCCCATCCTATCAGAGGAATTCAGGGAGCTCAATTAAAGAGACTTTAATGTGTTCTAAATACAGATTATATGTGAACCCCCCCCAACACTCTGACAGAAAATGCCCAGATTTGTCACCCAGGTTCCTCCCCATCCCCTGGTCAAAAATCAAGAAGAGATTCACCATAAAACTAAAACAATTCAGAGCAACTCTGGCAACTTACTTGTAACTAGGTAGCTTCCCCTTGGTTTCTCGTACATAGGAAAGGTAACATTTCCATAAATCAATGTGTAAAACCTTCATAAGGCAGCGCTGAAATAACTGTTTAATACATCAAGAAGATCTGATCAGGATTCCAGATATAAAAAGCAGGTTTCTACTTTTAAAGCTATGCAAAATGATTTTAAATAATCCTTGTAATTATGATTGGGATTTATAAGAAAGAATAAGTTCAGCTACTCATTCTTTTGCTTAAAGCATCTCCATGCTATGCAAGGGAACTGGAGAGAATTAAACAGAGAAATCCCCCTGCACAATTCACTGATTAGAGCTTGGCAGCAACAAGAAGTCAACTTTAGTGATTTTTTTAATCTGTTTCACATTCAATGACACCTACAGCATTTTTTCAATCTGATTTAGCCCAATCACAAGCTATTTGTTCTTGCTATAGAGATATATTACATATATTAATATGACTCACCTTTTCCACTTTGTCATAATTTTTTGCTTTAATCTACAGGGAAGCAGAAAAAAAAAAAAAACAAATCACTTAAGAAACTATTTTAGAATTGTAGGAATATATTCTTCATACAGTATTATAGCATTCCAGTCTGTATTTTGTCTGCCTAAACTAATTACACCAAAACACCACATTGCAAAAATTTAATTAAACATACAAAAGTAATGTACTTTGTTGCAAAATTAGCAGGTTTTTTTTTATTTTTATGTCTTCAATTCCAAAATGTAGGTACCAGTAAGCAAATTTGCTTTCAGGTTTGAACATCCAGACTTTGCCTTTTCTTTCAAGGAACCTATTGCAGATATAGATTTAGGTACCAGAGCTTCCAGACCAAGATTTAGTGAATTAAGGGTAAAATACTATATTTACAAAACTACTAGGCTAATAAATGTATCATGCTTGAATATTCATTTCTCCCAGTGCACTTTGCTGAGTAAGGGAATAGCCACCATGGAGAACCTGTTTCTCCAGAGCTGCCCCAGCCCTGTGCTCCCCTGGAGGAGGGACCAAAGCACACTCACAGCCAGCAGCAGCTGCACTCGTGCAGACACACACACACACAGGGGCAGGGGGAGAAATTCAGACCCCAGCTAACAGGCTGCCTTTCACACAGCACAAAGGAAAGCTGAGGAGGAGGGCACAGTGGCATCCTGCATGGATTTGTTAGCTCAGCTATGGGCTAGGAAATCTCTACAGACACACCCTGATGACACAAGGAAAATCAGCAACACCTTTTATGAAATAAAGCTTTGTTATGCTGTGCTGCATTTCTGCAAAGCATCAAACTCCCCTTTTAAATCTCTTTGTTGACTTAGAGGATTCCCAGCCTTCACTGTGGTGTGAAACACAAGCACCTCCCCATTTCCCTGAGGAGCACAGTGTATGCAGCAAACCACTTTTGCACCAGGGGTTCATCATTTCATTTTAGACCATTCCCACTCTAGAGCACAGCAGAATTTTGAATGGATGCATTAAGAGACAGAGTGCAGGGGATCTAAAATAAGTACACCCCACCTCCTGTTTCCTGAGCCTCAACTTCTGCAACACCCAGGGTCTGAGAGGCTTAGAAGAACCATCCCCATTTCTCTCACTCCCAGAAAAGATCAGTTAAAAATGAGAGAATTGAAATAATACTGAAAAAAACCAAAACTTTATTGCCACACAAGGCAGACTGAACCCTTGTGTCTGTACCATACTTGAACTGGAGCACTATCCCACCCAGGTTGAAAGAATTCCACACAATCCAGGATGGCAGGAAGGTAAACCTAATTGTGTCTTGTAAAGAGTCCAAAAAAAAAAAAGACATTTTTACTTCATCATTTTTTGACAGCAATTTTTCATGTCTCTCAGCACCTCTTATAATATGAAAAGAATTCACTAGAGACAGAGCTCTGCCTATGCCTCCCACTCCCTGAAATCTCCTGCTATCCTTGGCTGAGTGAAAAAGAACAAATGAATCTTGGTTTCTCTGTCTTAGCACACAGGACAGCTGCCTGCACCTTCTTTCTCTTGTACTTAAGTAAAACCTTCAACAAGATATGCAGGATTAATTTTCTTTTTTAAACAGAGTGAAATAGGAGACAGTATGAACGCTTTTTGTGAAAATTAAATAATTAATTCATGGCTTTGCCACTGACAAAAGGCATCACCCTCTAGTTATTCAGTAACAAGATGAAAAATAATTTTTAAGAGCTCAGAATGAAAAGCTGTAAGCAGACAGGGCAAAAAAAAAAAAGAGTTTGCCTCCCAGGTGCAGCCAGGTAAACAGTGTCAGCAAGTTTAGTAGCTCCTGGCAGCACTGTCACCAGGCAACATCAAAGGATGGAGCACAAGGAATATGTATCAATTAGAATGCATGCACTTCCCAGAACCAAAGACCTTGAAAAGAAAACTACTTTGCTAAGAAAAGAAGGTATATTCTTTATTTGCATGTGCTATGACTCAAAGCAAAATATTTTCTCAGTGATTATCATATATATGAAAAGCTGCTGACCACATCTGGACTTGGAGTCAGCATTCTGTATTTGTCAAATCCACACAAGTGGTTTGGTATCTGAAAATTCCCAAGTCTTGGCACCAGTGAAGTTAGGAGCTTGGCAAGCAGAAGGATTTGTTTAAAAAGGAAAGCAAAGCAATATTGGCCAGTGCTTACTGGGTCTCTCAGTGGAAAAGCATCTCCCCTGCAGGAATCTGCATTTCTTGGCTCACCACTCTCAGGCACACACCAAATTCCACCCCCAGTGAGGGCAGGTGCTGCCTCCAGCACCCACCACCACACATTCCTTGCTTTTCCTATGACACACACTGCCACAGGCAGTGATGAGATGTGGGAAAGCATTAAGAAGGAACTGACATCAATACTGTAATTTTGTCCTTAAAAGACAAACACAGAGACAACTATAAAGATTTACAGCAGCTTATCCTCCAGTTTCTAAGGCAGCCAGGATTCCTGTTCTGACTGTTCAAGGGGCAGGTATAACCCTCACAGGCTGACACAGAGGAGAGGCTCCATCACAAATCCAGCTCCTACCCAAGGTAAAATCCATACCATGAGTGTCTCCCTCCATCATTAAAGACTACACAAAGACCACCCAGTCTGACCAGCTATGCTGGGACATTCGTGCAGCAAAGCACACCTTGTACCCTTGACAAGGAGGAATTCCACCTGTTTTGTTAGAAGAGTAACTTTAAATTTGATGCTCTAATCAGAAATTTAAGTCAACACTGTATTATCTTTGAACAAGATGAATTTGTAGTATGAGTCAAATTTCTCCCCAGAATTCCCTCTAATGAGCTCCACAAACACTGAAGGGCAAAACTTAATCCATAAATTACACAGCACTTCACCCATTTAAACAGACTTTTACAAGACACATGAATCATTTATGATTATGCAAGGCAAATGATTTTACTAATCTAGAGACTTAATACTAGTTCTAGTTGTCTTAATGTTTGGGGTTTTTTAAAAAAAATGGATACACAGCATCTGTTTCACAGTACAAAATTACAACTAGAGTCTAAATATATGTATTTGGAAATATTGCTTTTGTTTGTTAACTGAAGGGAACTCACTGTAAAAGACTAATATTCAGTTACATGATGGGGGAGTAGATAAAGAAAATAAAAATTTAAAAAATAAAATCAGACTACACAAAATTTATCATCACTGAATGTATTTGTGCTGACAATTTGCTTTCTTTTTTTTAACATCTTGATTGTCAGGGTGAAATAATCAACTCCCCAGTTGTCAAGCACAGTGGGGTGCAATTTAGGTCTCTAGCAGTATAGAACAGTGGGTGTAACAAAATACATTCACATTTCTCTGCTGCATGTATTTCACTTGTGCCAGATATTCCAAACCCTTTCTTTAAAGCATGCGATTGCAGATGCAATTTCTGTAATATATTGTTTTGGTACAATTTGTACCAGATAAGGCTTGATATATTAGCTATTTCTGCTCTCTTCATCCAGAGTTTTAATATTCCCTGTGAAAATACAGCTTTTATCTTGCTATTAGTAAAGCTTGAAAGGAAGAGATTGAGTACACTGGCCATGGGAAAACTCATTTTCTCAAAAGGCAGCAAGATGAGATTCTACATATTTTCATTCAGAACTGTAATTTTTCACATTCACCTGGTTATATGTTTCAATTTCAAAGTCTGCTATAAATTGGGATTTGAGAAGTTCCTTAAGATTATTCTAAATTAAATGCCTCCAACTCCTCCAACAAGGACTATTTACAGACCTTCCAGAACCATGACATGAAAATTTAGAAAATGTAGAAGTTGTTTCCACTAGATATATCACGGGAAAAACAGGATTTACTCACAGCTGCCAAAAAAAATAGCAAAAAACCCCCACTATTTTGCAGACTCTTCTGAGGAAACCTAAGAATAGAGTATTTCAGTTGGAAGGAACCCACCCTGAATCAGCCAGTCCCACTTCAGGGCTGACAAAAGGTTCAAGGATGTTCTTAAGGGCACTTAAACCCCAAGCTCTGGGCACTGACCACCTCTCTGGAATGCCTGTCCCAGCATTCCACCAGCTGCCTGATCCCCATCATCTTTGAGGTGCCACTATATTTCAAGTTAGATACACTTTCAATTTGCTCTCAGTATTTAAGAATAAAAAAAAACTTCACAGTAATTGAGAATATTGGCCTTGCTAATAAAGCAAAGCTGGAGTTCTGTAAATCAAATTACCAGTCAATATCCTGCACTCCAAAATAGCTGAACAGGCACTTACTGAACAGATAGTGAGAAAGCTGACTTTTAATAGCAACATTCTGAGCCACATTACCATTTTCAACAGAAAAGGGTGGCCATGTCTACAGGAAAAATGATAATTAGGAAATGAAGGGCAGCAATTTTCATAAGGAGCTAAGTGGCAGCAGGAACTGGGGACAGGGCAGTGGCAGAGAGCCACTGCATGAATGGGCAGTAATATGCAAGACTGCTCCTCACTCTCTTAACTTTTTGAAAATTCTCATTACAGCCTCATTGCCCTAAGCCTTTAATAAAATCTGCAACAGCCTTCAGAAACAATTAACCAAAGCATATCAAGCTAAGACACTCTGCCAACATCTCTCCTCTCAGAGGCAGCAGCCTGGAGAATCCCTGCACTGACTAACTGCAAAAATCAGACTGAAGTCTTGAAAAGGCTATTTCTGAAACTGCAAACACAAGACTGGATTTATCTGGAGGTCTGAAAAGAAAGGAACCCAGCTGCACCAGCCTGGGGGTGGTGAGGGAGCAGCTCAGAGCAGGCAGCTCTGGAAAAGGGTGCAGAAGAAATCCCCTCTGCAGAGTAACATTCCCCAGCTAAACAGTGTTAAGAGTCATTCTTAATTAGAAAAACTATGTAAACAAGTAATTACCAATTACAAAACTCTGCAAGTGGAAGATGTATTTCTGTTTAATCTATCAGACTGACAGGCATGATACCTTTAATTTTCAGATGCATCAGGAAAGGAATCAATCCATACAAATACATGAATAGAAGATGTATGAGCAAACTGCATTGCAGAAGGGCAGTAACACAAGGCCTGAGAATATGGACAACCTCTCTGCTACTCACAGTAAACATTGATCTAGAAGTGATGGAGGATTAATGCACTGCAGGAAATAAACTTTGCTACCAGTAATATAGTTTGGAATACAAAATACCTACCCCATCTAATTCCTGAATATCTACTCTAGTGTAACTTCACTAACAAATAAGGGCTCAGAGACAGAGCTACTAAAACCAGCAGTTGTGCTTTGGTTTGCACCTTAGTGCAATTTGATTAATTTTCACAAATAGACAAATCTGCAGGATTAGCATCTGCCCCCACCTTACAAAAAAATTCTGACATCCTGGTCCTGTAGGGAGGGCCTTCCTTCATGTTCATATTTTGAAAAGAATGCACAATTTTCTCAAGAGACTAGACAGAGGGTATACAGAGATATATTTACTTATAGGCAGCCTTAAAAAAACCAAACCTATAGTAACAAAACTCTTCAGTGATTTTTCTGATTGAAGAATGATTCTGAATTGCAATCACTGATTCACTCCTACTGCATTTATTTCAGACATCAAATACATCTCTTTTGTTTTTAATCTGATTATTAAAAAAAAGCAATTTCCCATGTGTCTCTTCTCTTTCTTCCTATCTACAGCACCCTACAGTTATCTTTTCTCATTTTGGAGTTTTGCTTTCTTTCAAGAACACACTTCCATTGAAAAAACCCCAAACACACCCCTCACCCTAATCTGCAGTTAAGTTTAAACACCAAACCCAGCTGTTACTACTTGCACTGCTTTTTTTCCTGACTGTGAGATGTTTATCTCACATATTAGTAGTGAAGCTGCACAAACAGCCCCTTTAAGTCATGATGAAAAGCACACTCTGTGCTCTTCAAAACAAAAAGACAGCATCACTCCTCTCTTACTTTACCACCCTACAGCTCTGACATTGAAAAATTGGGGATGAAGAAGAGAAGTGCTCCATGTCTAAGCTTTCTCTTCCTGTGAGTTTACTGAAGTGGCTGTTCTTTGATGAAGCTCCCAGATAATAGAGCTCACATAAGCACTGCCAGCTTTTTTTTTCCCTTGCTCTGTTTCTAACAATTCTTTACTATGCTCTCAAAACTCAGGAAAACCATTACCTTTGACATTTAAGCAATTTGCCCATTATGAAATGGAATGTATTATTAGCTGTATGAAGTAATTTAAAAATGCTAAGCACCCACTACATTCTAGCCAGGTTCTATTTCATAACCAGATTCTCAATCTCATTTTAATGAAAAGTCAATTTTCAACACGCCCTGTGGCTTGTAATTTCCTCTTCAATTTCACACTCCCTTTAAGCCACAGCAGAAAACACCACCCCACATTCACACCCCTGAAGACTTGTTTCCTATGTGCTTTAGTTCACTTCTGCCTGTCATTCCTTTCTCAATGTCTTTTATACTTTACAGAAGTAGTGGGATGTTCTAGGATGTGTTTTTGGACAGCTAACATTCACAGATCTACTGGGATCCTTTGCAGTTCTTAGGAAGCATGCAAAGCAGCAGTGATTTTCCTCCTAGAATTAATTTTTTTATCATTTAACTCTCAAATTATTCAAAAGCACATACTGCATCATGGATTGCAAGTTGGTCTCTAACATGACAAAATGCAAGTGTAAATTAAACATTTGCAGTCTTATCTGTTGGCCAGATCACTGAAGTTAAAGTTATATTAAGAGGGAAGCCTAAAGCCAAAGTATTTGGCCTATCTCGTTGGGCTAGAGACCTTTAATTTGTAAAATCAAATTACATCCTTTGTCTACTTCAACTGGTTTTCAAAAGAGAACAGTCCCTCAGCAGGGCCAATGGAACTGGACACAAGCACTCCTCTAATGCTTTTTTCAGCTGATTTAATAGGATAATAGGCACCAGGGCCTATTATCTGAGGAGCACAGATCCACTGCAGTCTGCCAGTGCCACCAGACAGGCTCCACCCCATAATCCAAGCTGGAAATTCCTTGCAACACTCAGACCTAAAAAAACAAGGCAGGGGTCAGATCACTGAAACAGATTACATGGAATAAAGGGTATGTGAGGCATGACCACCTAGGGGAAAAACCCAATTGTTCCACTACACAGATCTCACACCTTACAAGGTCTGACCTAAGATTTAATTTATTAAGACTCTTAATTTGAAATCATGGGGTTTTTTTTCATTTCTATCAGAAATTAGTGCCCATTACAGTAAGGTACAGGTGTTTAAAAAAATCATTCCTGCTGTCATTTTGCTATCCTCCAATTTTTAAAGAAAGTAGCAATTTACTATGTCATTTGAGGTTACAGCTGGAGAAAATGGGTGTTTTAGGGGGAACTGGGTTCCCCATTAGGTTTATAACTTTATAATTTCTCACTATACTCATCACATGCCTACAGTTTAGACACATTCTTTTCAGAAGAAAAGGATTTGCACAGAAGGGCAGAAAAGAGTAAGTTTGATAAGCATTGTTTTCCAAGCTGCCAATTATAGTATTTCAGAGAATCTGTTTTAGTAAAATACAGCTATCAAATAATTTTTATGGAAGAAATCTCTGCTCATTCACCAAGTATATGTAAATAATACACCTGAGCAATTTCAAAGAGATCTTACTTCTTAAAGAGATCTGTGAAAATCAAATTTTTGAAAAGCTACACATTTGTAAGGCAGCCTCCACAGTGACTTTGCAAAAGGGGCTGGTACCCCAAATGAGGATATCTTAAGACCTGAAAGAACTGCTGCTCTTTTGAGTGTTCAAATTAATTCAATGGCCATGCATTAATGGCTCACATTTTCTAGCATGGAATTGGTTTCATAAAGGATCTCCCCAGTAAGGCCAACTAAACAATTAATTCTCCTAGGGAAAAGGAATACAGGTTATTCAAAGAGTAAAAATGGTACCAGAAGATGCAATAATATCATACAGCATAATGTTTTTACTGTTGTAATATTAGCAGCAGACCAGCTTGGCCCATTAGCAGAGAATAAATTATTCTTAGCATTTTGCCTCTGTTATTACAACATAAAGAACAATTTTCCAATAATTTGTAGCAGAAATGGCATAGAGAATGGTTCTCAAAACCATTAGAGTGATCCTCAGCCTCCAAAAGGGCCTAAGGGCTCTCTCATGTCTGACCACACAAGCCAGCTGTCTCATCCCAGGAAACCATAAATCAGAAATCTGGAAGTTAATAGTGCAGAATAATGCTCAGGCACAAGTAATTCTCTGCTACTGCATCCCAGCATCAATTTGCAGCTGAAAAGATGTTGTATTTTGTATACAAAATAAACCCTGCTCAAGGTAACCCACTAAACCCAAACCAAGCACACTCCAACTGCAGTGCTACAAAAAGAATTTTTAAAGGAAAGGATGTGGTTCCTGGGTTTGCTGTGGATTTTCTATGAAATCATTAAGAAACATGATTATGTCAACCATTTACTGAACTAGGATAATAATCTGCCTCAGATGATGACTGAGCTGCTTCTGGTTTACATTAAAGAAGATTCCTGAATTAATTAATTAATGAAGTATTCCTACTGAAGTTCAGGGAAGTTATTTTTCTAATATAGGCAGCTACCCTCCTCAAAAATCTTTCACATGTCTGTGAGAAATCAAGGGATTTCCCCCATCTTTTTTGAGAATGCATAATCTTAATCATAGTCACTGAGAAATCTCATCCATAATATTAAATTAATATTAGAGAAGGAAATACCCTATCTGAAGAGTGACTCACAGAATCACACACCCAGATTTCTGTCTTTTGGCCATGAAGACAAAACAGAATTCACTACAAAAACAGCATTCAGTGGTAAAATAGTTTCCTTCAAGATAGCAGTTTTACTGCAGGATCTCCTCAATATCTAGTTACCATATCTAGACTGATCATCAACAATTTAATACAAAATCATGTGAACAATGCAAATCTTCTTAGTAAAAACTTGATCCAAAAACTTTTTATGAACAGGCTCTGCATAGCTACTGTGGATCCTCTTTCCAGAACAATTGAAATTGAGTGCAATTACTGCTAATGAGACTGCTTGTATTACAAAGCCCTCACGTTTCTAGAATATTTAAATGCTATACTGCTTTTCCTTTTAAACAATGTATAAGTAGAGTTTTTAAAGTGGGTTCCTCTTCTCCTTCCCAAAATTTCAGCTTCATGCCCTCAAAGGTTAAAACTAAGTCTGCTCAACTTCCACCCACAGGAATAGTCCCTTTATTCAAAAAGTAGGATCAAGACAAAAATATTTGTATAGCTACTTTTAAATCTATGAGTTGATGTTAGTGCTTAGATAATTTAATATGGGATTTCACACTTGAGTAATTGGCTACATAGAGATGCACTGAAGCTGGAAAATAAAACCACAGATCACATTCCCATGCTTTAGAAATGAAATGTAGGGGACACTGCCACTGAAAGGTGAGAGGGGTCAGCTCTACACTGAATTCTTTCAATTTTCAGGTCAACTGAAAATGACTGACACTTTGTGTAAGGTTGGTTCCTGTTTGTGGGCTTTTTTCCAAACACTCTGTACTATCAGAATTATAGGATTAAAACCCATTGAAGTCAGCTACACTTCTAAGATAAAAGACTTGTAAAGACAATTCATTACATTGCTCCTATTTGAAATTCACAGGTGTTGGGTTAGGACAGAAAGAGCTGCTCTGATGTCAGATTTCAGTCTAACAGTCAAGTGCTAGTGTTCATTTCCCATGCAGCCTAGACAGGTGTATTTGCAGCTTATTTCAGCTCTCAGGAGGAAGATGAAATGCAGAAGCCCATCATAAAAGCAGTACAGAAACCCACAGCCCTTGTAGCCTAAACAAGAGAGACATGCAAAGTTCCCTCCCACCTATCCCCCTCTCATTATATTGAGAAGAAATACCATATTTAACAAATAACATATTTAAGAGGAAGACTCTGATTTTGGAGCAGTGAAAAGAAACTGGCACAGCTAAACCCCTAGCCTTGCCAAAAAAAGGTCAGCCATGAGCCAAATGCTAGAACTGACCAGAAATGTGTACAGACACCTGTACACAACAAATACTGCTGTCAGTCCTGGCCCCTTTGCTAGAGAACACTCTGAACAATTACAGCTTCTCTGCAGTAAAGCCCTCTTTGGTACTAATAATCTCATTTCTCTGTTGCTTTTCACAGGGAAAAGTGTTTTCTTTTGCACCCCACCACCACCAAGTGCTGGTCTTGTTCAGTTTGATACTTCCCTACCCCTCTAACCAAGCATTTTGGGGCTCTTCTGCTATAATTGATCATTCAGAAGCCCATGGTAAAGTCTTCTAAACTTTCTGGAGAATAGAGTCTCTTCAGTAGATGAACAGCAGGCAATTATTTGGTCCAGACTGTCAGGACTTGGCTATGACTGCTAAGCTAGGTGCATTTTTATGCAAATACAGAGTACATTCAGACAGCACATTACAGAATGCTGCAAATGCCTAAAAGAAAATTAAAGCATAGTGTTAAAAATGGCATGTAGGCTCTCAGCTAATTCAATTTGCACAAAAGCACATGAGGGATGTCAGAAATTTAAGACAGCTCTTTTTTCTTCTATTTTGCTGCTTTAAGCTAGGATGCCAGGATGGTTTGATATAAAACCACCAAGCACGTGACAATACCAAAGCACTCTGTAAAAGTGACACATAACTAACACTTCAGCTTAACTGCTAACCTCCAGCATATTGCAAAGTACAAAACACAGATCTGCTACCAAAACTAAATTGAGAAGGTGCAGCTCCCAGCAAGGCAGGCCAAGGTTCCAAAGGCAAGATGCCCAAACTTTAGCCCAGGTTTGGAGGAGAATGGTGCTTGGCAATGTGCTTGGCTCGGTTTGGGTGCACGTCGCCATGGTGACACAGCAGGTTTAAAAATCCTCTCTGAAGGCTCAGCATCACTCCAAAACCGCTGTGACTGAGTCAGCCAGCACTTGAGAAGAGAACTGGCTTCCAGTATTGACTGCAGCAGAAATCTCTGCCCACAGGTAAAAAACAGAATTTTCTAGGCCAGCCTAGGAGGCAAACACAGGTACTACACTGGGCTCAAGCAGCTGCAGCTACTCAGCAGTTGCTCAACATTTCTGTGCATTAGAGGCACAAAGGCACACTCCAAGGGCAGTGAAAAATGTTAGACTGGGAAGCTTGTGCAGAAATGACAGACTGCAAGCAGGGTCTTCATCTGACTCAGACAAAAGATCAATCAAAATTATCAAATTTAATTTATTTACAAACACCAGTACTTTTCTCTGGCAAATTAAAAAGCTCACAGCTGACCTTATTCACAACTTTTCTAGGGGTAAACCCAAATTTTGGGAACATCAGTAAAATGACAAATAAATATGTTGTATCTAACTTCATGCCTTTTTTTCTTTTGCAAATAGCTGATAATGCAACAGTAATTTCTTTAATAGCTAAGACTACTAGCACAAAACTTACCTCCATTTGCTTAGTGCCAGAAAATATTCCTGAATTCAAGTCTGTCAGCTAATTTTAAAGTTCCACAGTTCTTCCCTTTTAATACCCATCCTGTACACATACAAAAAAGCATGTGCTTTTGTGTATCAATCTGAAATTGAATCCCCCCCTAAAAAGAGGGAGACCTGAATTAAGTTTAGTCACATCTTATATGGGAGAACTTAGTTTTATTCTTTAACAATAAATCATACAGTCTGTTTCCTGCTCAGGCTTACAAGCACTGATATTTTATCAAGAGCAAATACTGTGAAATACTCTGAGGTGCTTGCCCATCCTGCTTAAGTATTTCTGTGCAGAATTTCAGACAAGCTAAATTTATTGATAACATTTCCCTGGGGAATGGTAACTGGTGGACAACAAATGAAACCTGCTAGACTAAGGCCCTCAGTGTAGTGTTCTTATCCAGCATGAAGGAAATGTTTCTTCATGTATGAACCTGTCAGCACTGTCAGGTTGTGCAGTGTTCCAAAGCACACTGCTTGTAACTAAAACTACTAATTACTGCAATACCATGGAAAATCTTGAGAAGGGGTCAACTGACATAGCTGGTGGAAAGAAAACTGCAAGCTAAGCTTCCAAAAGCAAATGTGTTACAAAAGCAATTTTTTGTAAACTTATTCACTCATCTTCAGCTTGTATTAATTGTATATTATAAATGCTTAACACCTCTAAGTAGCTGCAAGCCTACAAGTATTAAAGTACCTTCATTCCAGCCCCTGCTGCACTACCATTGATGGCAAGGCTGCCTGTACCTCAAGCTCCTGCATGCTGAGCATCTGTGACACCATAAGAGTAACCAACAGAGACTAACTAAACCATGATTCAGGGAAAATTCAAAAGAAATTAATTCTAAACTGTTTCTACAATACAGTGCCCAACACAGGCTATTAAATGTGTTTTACAAATGCAACACCATTACTAACCAGCAGCTATTCAGCTGCATAAGCAAAATTCAGAGAGAGCAAGAGTACCAGATTTCTTCTGCAGTAATTACAATGTCAAAAAGTTTGTCGTGGGATTAATTTGAGATTTATTTTTATATCAAATCAGCAGTTACATTTCATTACTAGGGAATCTCCCCCCCAGTCCTCTGGCTGCCCCATCTAAATGGTCAATCCAACTATGGCATGCAGGAACACATCTGAGCTGTGCAGTGCCAGTTCTTGCCAGGGCCTCCTGGGACCTCCTGACCATCTAAGGACCAACTGCAAGGACATGCTGAAAGATACAGCCCCCAGCAACACCTGAGAGTTCCCAATTCTTACACTGAATACACTCCTGCATCTGCCCATAAAAACACACAAAACCAGTACAGGGATGGGTAGGTAGAATGGAGAAAAGGCAGGCCAATGCTGGGTTCAAGACAATAGAAATAAAGAGGAAATCCAGCTCTGTCTTCCCACTCCTTTATATACAGCACTTAGCCTTGCTTTTGCACTCAAACTGAAACTTTTTCACTGAAATTCTAATTATATTCTACAAACATTATTTTTCTAAGTAACTATGAACTTTCAGGTAGCTTGAGTAAATTACCTGTAGACAATTTGCACTGATAAGCTTACCCACTCCTATTTCTACTCTATGATTTAAAAAGAATATTATTTATGCTGTGTGACCTTATTATCTAAATGTATATATACACAAATAAACACAGAAGCACATCCATAGTCTGAGAGATTCCTGAGGAATCCACAGGCATAGAACCTATACTAAGTCTCCATTTAACCATAAAAATTAAAATAATCAAAATCCTAAATTAAGAGAATGCTTTAAACATAGTTTGATGTTTAAATGCAGTTCCACTGAACACAGTGAAGTTAGCTGACATGCTAACTTCCTGTGTTATCTGCAGGACAGCATATGTACAACTACACACCATTTTTGCAAATCTAAATTTCAAACAGCTCATTTTTATTTTGTTTAAACAGCAAAAACTGTGTTTGAAAACCTACACTTTGAAGGTAAACAACAGCTGAAGGAAGTTGACTTTGCCTCAGTCTGCATGTAGAAAATACTATAAATTGAACATTTAGGTATTATTTTAGTCCAAATGCAAGACCTGAAATGTATTTTAAGCAATGTATTAATTCTCACAAAAACCAGAAAGTATCAGATTATTTATAGCAAGAATGTATAGTCATTTCTTGTTCTAGTTTCACACACCAGTTATTTCTGACTCTCTATGTCAAGCACTAATGCAAATCTTGAACTGGACAGTGTCTTGTCCTCATTAGAATCTCTGTTTCGTCCAGATATATTACAGGAATCAAAGGAGGCAAGACACTTGATCCTCTATCACAATATTAAACTTACCAAATTAGCTGACTTAGAGGAATAGTTTGAATTAAGGATAAGAACTATGCAATTTAAACATATGTACAGACTGCTTTGCTGAAACTCAGAGCCAGGGTGAAAGCAGGAGTAAAATTACCACAAATCCTCAGCATAGTAACTCTTCTTTTGGAGCATGTCAGAGATGTTAAAGCTCTGAAAGCCTGGAGCCCAGCACCTGCCAACAGACCAGCAGTGTGTGCTCACTGCAAACTAAGATGAATATTAATGCACAGCCCCTGCCAGGCTTGTCCAACCTGCTTTTGAGGGAACAGAGACAGCCCAGCTGTTTACACTTTCAGGTTAACAGGGAGGTCTAGCAAGCAGTCTTGCTCAAGATGCAACAGGACTCCACTTCAGAGAAGTTAGTACTGAAAACTGTGCAGAAACTGAATCAAAAAAGAACACCTTTCTAGTTAACTGCCTATCCTCAAAATGCAACATTTACCATGTTCCAGTGAACCCTGGAAATGCTCCCATGCTTTGGTATTAGGAATGTTTGTCATTACCAAAGCAGCTAAACCCCAATACAGATCAGATTCAAATTACTGTAATATTTCCTCATGTGTGGTTAACTACATGTATGTAATGTGCACAAAGCAAAACCTGTGCAATGCTACAGAGTTATGGACCACTGCATACTCCTTCTTTTCACTTTTGAACTCTTTTATGTAAGAAACAAAAAAAAAGATGTCATAGGATATCAGGTACACAACATGTCATTGCAGAAATCCAATCTGGACTGCCACTGGATATGGAGCAGCCACCACACTGAAGCCACTGGGGAGAAAAATCAAGAGAAAAACAAGGGGGCAACCCAACATACACCTGTAAATGAAGACCACTGGTACTAAGAGAACCATGGAATGCCATAGGGAAGGGCTTGTTTCCACAGACCCTCCAGCTAAGAAAAGTCACTGGATTTTATCCCAGCTGTGACTCCAAGTCTTCCCACAGTCTGTAAAGGCATTCTGCAGCAGTCACATTAATTTATGTAGTAGCACTAGCAGAGAAGGTTTAATGGAAAGTGTACTCTCAACCATCACCCTCCTCAAAATCTGAATAAGGAACATCAGGAAACTCTACCAGCTGGCAGCTGGAAGAGATGTAGAAAAGAATCAGAAAATTGGGAGTTTCCCAAGCAGAGGGAGAACCAATCCATACTGAATACAGGGCACACAAGAAACCTGTTTTTACCTCTAACCTTCTTTTACTATGCTTTCAGGTTCAGACATACAAAGCCCAAGTTTGTGCCTGACCTGACACACAGATCCCCCCCTCAAAATATCAACAAAGAATCAACAAATGACTTCAACAAAAGAAAGCACACAATGAGATTAAGTTTTCACTGTCCTTGTTACATTTAAAAGTCAGACTTCAGAAGTGTGGTGAGTAAGAGTTTGTAGCTAACATGTCTAATGGGGGTATATTTCTGTCACCCCACATGGAAAGAATACAACAGAACAGAAAGTAGTTTGTGTTTATTCATGTGTAAATAGCAACACACTATAGAAGAGGGTTCAGAGTAATCTCTTCATTAGGCAACACTTCCACTGCAAAAATTTCCTAAAACTTCTCCATAGTATTTTAAAGGACCAAATACAGAAAACAGAATTATGAGGAAACCCACTAGCATTGTACTGCACACATCTTCTCCAACTACAGATGTCAGTATGTGGGTAACTTTCTGATATTACACAGCTTGCAGGACCAGGGGAACTATGCAAGATGTACACACCTGTAGTGACATTTTGAGCAGAAGAGACAGGAAAGAAGTGCATTCACTTTCTAGTGCAAGTCTACAATAACCACACAGACAGAACAACATTTATTAACAGGAATGGAACAAGTCCACACATGAGTAAGAAAAGATCATAAATAATACAGTTGTAAAAAAGATTGAAAATCTCAGACTGAGGGAGTCAAGACTGTGCAGTATGGGTATTTGTACAGAGCACCTGTACAGCAGTTTCTCAAAGCAGAAGCTTACCATGAGAAATGTGGCTGGCTAGTGGGGTGGGCATGGATTATCATGGGGATGCCTTCCATTAAGAAATTCACTAAGATCAGCAGGTGATACACACAATATTTTCAGTTGAAAGTGCCACTAAACAGAATCTCAGCCAAGTCTATTCTACTTTGACTTCTGATCACTCCAACTTCATCCTGACAGAAGTCAGTTCCCATTTTTCCCCAAGCAGAATAATTTTGGTGATATGTACAACATTCGCTTTTCTGAATTCATAACCAGACTAAAGTAAAACAGGGGAAGAAAATGCTTTGAAGAAACACAGACATTTTAAACAAAAACAATCATTTTTCTAAATGGTTTTATTTACATTTTCATATACAAGTATGTTAAATGATACATTCTGACTAGTATCCACACCAGTGTGAATTACATGGATTAAAGATACTGATGTATTGCATATGATGAAATGCAAAACAATCAACCCTAAGCTGTGACCCCACCCTTGAATCCTCATACAGCATCTGGTTTGTTACCAAGACATTTAAAATTCAAAGTGACTGTATGAAATAGAAATTATCTAAACAAATGTATCTGGTTGCATTTCTTTAGGACAAGCAATAACACAGGAGTCTTACTTGCAAAATTCGCAAGACAAAAAATACATATTAACAGCCAAACCTTTTACATGCATGGTACCAGCTTTGAATTTATTGTTTCTAGCCTTGGGCTACTTGTCACAACTGTCTTCTGGATATCATTTTTATGCTTTTAATTATGGCAACTTTTCAACCCCTACTAACAACTGTTCAAAGTGACCAGGACATAGTGCTGTACACTCAATAAAAAAAAAATAAATGGTGTGGTGTGAACTGGCCTGAAGCATTCAGGACAATTACAGAGGAAAATTTCCATGCAGAGTAACTGGAGCTAAAAATTCCTTAGCTCATAAAAAAAAAATGTTGCAAATATGTAAATACAGTTTAATAAATGTGCCTAAGAAAATTTTTAACCTGGTGACTTCATAAAGGAAACTAGCAGAGGAAAAAAGTCAACTTCAAATGCTTGCTTCAGAACTACTGAAGTATTTATGACACTGGTAAAGTAAAAGTTCTTTCATGAGCATGGAAAGATTATCAGGTCTTCCTGCATCTAAAAGATGGTTCAAACAGTCAAAGTGACAAAGGAAATAGTAACAGACAGCTGAGCCTACAGGACCATAGGGTATTAAATTGGATTTATTTTCACATTTCTGCAGCACCTTTTAGCCAGGTGCTAAAAGCACTTTAATCACTAAAGCAGCCTCACAACAACCCTGTGAGGTAGGTAGGTATCTGTTTCATAATGGCAAACAGGTTAAATAACTTACCCAAGGAGACACAGCACATCAGCAGAGCAGGCTAGAGTCCAGATCGTGTGATCTATGAATTTAACATTATTGCACATGTGGGGCTGAGATTTAGACACTCCTTTACACAACTGTGAAAGAGGCACTGCCATGTGAATCAAGTCAAGTTTTCTGAGAGGAGGTTTTTATGAGGAAGGTATCAAGAGAAAAAGGTACTTTAAGTAACTAGAGAAAACAAGATTCTTGGAAGAGTAGCACTACTGTTTCATTTCCTAAATTTAAAGAGATGCAGAACAGCAGGTTAACTATTTTACTTGCTTACATACTTATCAAATCCAAAACTCTACTTAGATGTTCAAATAGTATGACCCCAAACCAGCTTTGAACTGGGAGTTGTTTCATCCACTTATTTCTAAGTCCTGCAATTCTTTGAAGGTCAGAAGAAGTAAGAACCAGTGCAAGAATCCAAACTTTTTCATCAATTTCAACTTTAATAGTGTAATTTCCATAACCAACTGTCAAAGCATACTCTTCCAAATTAATCTCCACGCTCTACTGACTACCTAACCAGTCACAAAGCAGAGAGCAGAGTATATAAATCAGTGCTTGCCAGACCAAATGCTAAATGTGAGGTATTTGGTTACTTGAGCAGGCTCTGTGTATCAGTAGTGGTGAGCTGGATGATACACCAAGTGCTGAGCACTGCTCTCCACTGTATTCCACTAGGGAACACAGTCATACACAAAAAGCAGAACAGTCAGTGAGCTGAACAAACAGTCATAACACCAAGAGGCAATCATGACAAAAGGAACTGGCACATGCAGTTTTTGTTCAGATAGTTTATCAACAAGTCCTACTGAAGACTGGAAGTGACTCAAGAGAACACATTTGTTAAGTCAGACATATTAACAACTTTGAGAGTACAGAATGTTGAAGGGCTAATTTCTTTTTCATAGGGCCATTTTCATAACCCTCACCCTGGCTCATCTTCTAAGACACCACAACTAGGTCATGTTATTCAGCTCTGATTGTCTTTCAGAGGGCAAAATTCTCTAGGGAAAGACAAGCTACTAGAAAAGAACTCCCCCTTCCCTCCCCCTTTCTGTTTTCCTGGGATGCAAAGAGCAAGTGTTTCCATGTTAAAGAGTAAAATGCTTGTTTTGACATCAGAGGAAATGAAGGTTACAGATGACTGAAGATTTTGCAATTTTCAGATTTCAATAATGAGGCAGCAAAAGTAAATTGAAAGCAGTGCTGGAGATCTACCACAGGTTTATTTTACTAAGCCATGGCTAGAAAGTTCTATACTTCTGAACAACCCAAGAAAAACTTTCTAGCAGGAGGAGACTATTAAAATTGCCAAGGAAAAAGCTTTTGGAAAACACTTTCCTTGTACATCTCAAGGCTGCAATAAAAGAAGCCTGAACACAATTCCTCTACTCAGATAGCCTTTAAAACTTAACTGAAGCCTTAATTTAACCACAGGGTTAAAAGAACATTGGATTAAGCATTTTCATTTGAATTCACCTAGATGGACTGTACAAATGATATGCAACTGAAAGCAACGCTGACAATGGTGCTCAATTCTGTGAGTTTTTTTAGAGAGGAATTTGGAAATAAGTTATTTCAACTTTTATATGCTCACATATGTTTAAAAAAACCAGAGAAAAGTATATTGTTTCATTTAAAAATTGGCCACTTTATCCCCTGTAACATTTCTGTAACCAAGAAAGTTGAAAAGTAAGTCATAACTGGGATTTTACAAATTTGGCTGTTAAGACAGAAGTTATATTTCTGAAAATTGCCCTCTTAATTTCTTTCAAATATAATCCTCTTCAGGTGCAACCTCTACCAGAAATCTACAGTTCCTACATTTCCATTGTTTTGAATAACAGAATTATGTATTCCATTTGTCTAATATTTGAAGAGTATTAATAAGCAGACACACAAGAACTAGTGATGGTTATGACAGCTCTTTCCCCCTCAGATTTACCTTGTGTTCCCTGCTAACCATTAACTGCTGAGGTGCTGATCTGCCAGATTAGATTCTGATTAGATTCTGAAAACTAGAACCTGTAGCAAGCATTTCAGGGTACAAGAGGCTAATGGATTTGGCTGCAGGGTCCAAAAAGGAAAAAATATGTATTTGTATGTTAGTCCATTTGCAATCTCCCAAACAGGAATAACCACCAACATTCTACCTACTGCTACAAACTGCTGGAAACAAGATAGTGAAAACTCTGTATACTTAATTTGGTAGCATTCAATTTAGATGACACTATTTTGCACTGTAGCATTGTATAATAAACTGCAATACAAAAATTTCACAAATTCCCATGATCCCAATTTTCCTTATCTTCAAAATTTACTGCCAGGTATTTCTGGATACATAATGTAAAATAAGATATGGTAATTATGCAATGGAATTTCACATCAAATGGAAGAGAGAGAGCTCATTTCTCATCTACAGAATACAGGTCCCCACCCCTGAAGTTCAGCATATCAAAAATCTGTCTCAAGGAAATGTGCAGCTGGAAGATGCCCACAGAAACCATGTGTATTAGTATTAAATAACAGCTACAGAAAGGAATCAAACCAAAATGAACACCACAACCACCTCCCCCCATGATTATACAGGGAATTTCATGGCATGTCATTAGAGGCAGTTCAACTGACCAATGCACTTAGTGGTAAGTCTAACCCAGTTATGGAAACAATCACAATTTGTTGGGATTTTTAAAAGCTAATGAGTTGGGCTAATGCATTTTCATTCCAGAAATTAGCTTCCACCCCCACACCCTCCCTGCAAACATTGTTCACAGAAACATTCAATTTCCTAAGAAAGCAAGAAAAAAAAAAATAAATAAAAGAACCAAATATTCAGAGTAAAGTCACTCAAATAAGTTTGTATGTGTAAATAAAAAAAAATCCTCTAAGTAAATGACACGGGAGGCAATAAATTGACACGACAAGCAAATAAAAGGCTAAAGCACTCCAATACCATTGAA
This sequence comes from Erithacus rubecula, assembly GCF_903797595.1. Lineage (NCBI taxonomy): Eukaryota > Metazoa > Chordata > Aves > Passeriformes > Muscicapidae > Erithacus > Erithacus rubecula. The sequence goes on from NC_136688.1 coordinate 16,943,618, forward strand.
ATAGTTTTAATGTTGTTGCAATTCCATAATGCAACAATCATCAACTCATGAAAGACCCAATACTTTAGAATTCATTTTAATCATTCCTTTGTACCTATTTTACAAAATAAAGGCAAGGTATATTTAAAATCCCCCTTCCCCTAGATATTATGTGCCTATCTTATTCATGCTTATAAAAATATAAACTTAAAATCCTATGAAATGTTATATAAGAAAAAATGTAAAAATATTAACCTCTGCTTCAATGTACAGTTTCCAGAATCTGCCAGAACTGGGGAACTGGGCAACAAGGCGTTCATAGGTCTTCCGTGCTTTGTCTATAGGCTGATTCTAAAAATTGAAAATCAAAACAGCATTTACAATATTATGATTTCTGTAAATGAATATGCTGATTTTACTCCAGAACCAAATAGTGTGAGTGGACCATAGATAAGGAAATGTAATCCTATATCACTAAACCTGTGCCTCTCGAATGAGAATGCTCCAAGCGTCAAGGTCATATGGATTTTCTTCTAGTTTCTTTTCAGCTTTCTTCACTTTTTCTGGGACATATTCAGCAGTCTAGAAAAATTAAAAAGAAGACATGAGAGATCACAAGCAGTGTTTGAAAAGTTCTGTCCCACCTACACAGTCAAGCTAAAGATAACATTCTGACAATGTAACATTCCACAGCTCAGCTTTTGGGATGGAGTTTCTAAACTGGAATTCAGCAGGAAAACAAATTGTCCCAGGAAGATAAAGCACACTTAGCACAAGTTCTACATGTTATGGACATTAACCAAGATGTTAGACTAAACCAATTCAATGTCTCTAAAACATAAAAACAAATTTGAGTTTGCCAGAGTATTTTACTGCACCATGAATTTTTAACATTTTTACCAACCTGGAACTTTAAGATGTAAAAAGTAAATTCAGCCCAGTATTTCTATTACAGAGCTCAGGCAAATAAATCCAGGTTACTGCAGGAGTCATTCTGCACATTGGTATCACATGTTTAACAAGAAAACCAGGAGGTGATGGTTTAGCAGAAACAGATACACACCATCCAAGCACAATTTCTGATCTCTCAATCCTACAGATGCCTTCCTGTAGTTTTGGCACTGACATCACCTTTTTTTTTTTTTTCTTAACACTTAGACATTCCTACTGAAGTTTATTTAAAAGCTTTACCAAATTCAATGCAAACTTGTTAACATACTTACTAGTACAGTAACAAACATTTTTGGAAATAACTTGCTTTATGATTTTCAGGGTTTTTTTTTTTCCTAGATCTAACACTGTTAACACAAAGTAGAATAAAAAAATTACATTGTGAAGGTCATGTACAGACACCCTTAAAATACACGCTTATTACAACCCTAAATGGACCTGAATTTATTATAAAGCTTGTTTTTTATTCTGACCTGTACTCAAAACCTCTTATTCACTAACTTTGAAAACTCATTTTTAGGCAGATAACAGTAATACAAAAACCACACCAACTAAATTCTTATATTTGTGAGATGTAACAATGGTAACCCTTAAATTGTTACTGTAGGACCTTGCTGGTGAAATTTCACAATTTCACTATATAATTACTGTTAGAATATTCATCTCTAATGTACAGTGTGGTGTGACTCATTTACTGTGCAGAAAATCCTAAAAAAATACCCCAAACCCTGTCATTTGCTATAATATTATTTCAAGGAATTGATTTCAATTCTGAATATTGGGTCTACATCCCAGAATCCCAGAGCAAGAATACAGGTCAACACATCCTTCTAAAGCTGAAAAAGACAAAACAGCACAGACAGAACCAACACTCCTCTCTGTCAAAATTCACTTTTTAGAATGAGAAGTAGAAGGTAACCACACTAGTTCTGAATAATTTTCAGCATGACAAGTTTTTGTGTCAGTCCTATTAACAGGATATAATTCAAAATATATCCCTAAGAAGATATTTTTAAATAAAACTACTTAAAAATGGAAAAAATTAAAAATGTTACAGAACTGTTAAATAGGCATGTAGTGGCAGATATGCAACAATTGGAGAAGTAAAAAAATCAGCAGGCTGGGCTTTATAAGAGTTTAAAGACCATTATTCCTTTTGATTCACTTTTCAAGCAATTCTTAACACTAATTAATGCAAAGCAATGTAGCTTGGAAGGCAAATATCAAGTCTCACAGTAAACTACTATAAAATTAATTTTGTTAAAAAGTAGAAGTAGCTCAAAGCTGTCAGCTGTAAAGCAGTGAATTTATAAACTTCCATAGGAGTAGTTTTATTTCCCTAAGTCCATCAAAATTTTGATTCTGTAGTACTAGGCTGTAGTTCAAGTGATACAGGCTTAAGATGTAAAACAGTATAAAATGAACTAGTGGTTTTATTTCTTCAAAAAATAACATGCATAAATATAATTCTAGAAACAGCACTGAAGCTGAAATTTCAGAAGTTTAAAATTATTTCTGTCAGCTACCTCTACAGGTGACCCAAAGCTGAAATGAAACAAAAAAAGCCCAAACCCCTCCCTCCCCCCAGAAAAAAGCAGCAGCATTTCACTGTAGTGGCAGCTGAGTTAAGACTTCCAGGAATTTGATTTCACCTATGCAGATACAGGGTCATAAACTCAGAAAGGAAGAAACAATTCACAAAAAACCAGATGGGGATAAAATGCACAAGCACTGCAATCCTAAATTAATTTTTTATGTTTGATACATGAGTCAATCTGTGCAAGAAGCACAATTATTTTAGTGGAAAATAAAAAGGACTAATTTTTAAAGTTGGGAAATAATTGTTTAGCAGCAGCAGATCAAGTTCTCCATCCAGTTATACATGACAAATTACAGGCACTGTACAACAGCCAATATCCAAAACAGTGAATATGTAACTATTGGGTGTTCACTGCCATTATCCTGCCCCTAGACAAGCATTTCCAGAACAGGGAGTTAATCAGCAGAAAAATAATCCTGTTAGAAAAGTGATTAACTTTCTAATGGTTCAGCCCCCTGCTTTCAGGATCAGATGCAGAAAAGAGGTTGCAAAATCATTCAGGACTCTAGCAGCCCCAACTTAAAGCAGCTCAAATAGCATCAAACTGAGTATGGTCAGATATTGGCTTTTAAATTTTCTTTACTACCTGAAAAACATAGTGCACACAGACTGTAAAAACTTTTTTTCCTCTGCTTTTGTTAACTATGTTCAGTAGATCTCTACATCACCAGGATCCCATCCCATAAACAACTCTTTGAAAGTCATGGAATTATTTTAGCACTTAGGATTTCTACAAATTATTACCACCTAGTCCAGTTCACAACTACCCTTTTATTATTTATACACTGACAAACAGCAATAGATTTGAAGTTTCACAGATATCAGAAGTACAAAAAGATCTTTCCAAAAGCTGAAGAGACCTAAATTCAAATTTTCTAAGGAGAAATCTAGGAGCTCCTTCCTGCAAAACATATCAACTGCACAAAACCAATTCTGAATTCATAAAGAATGTCTGAGAGAACAAAAGCAGAGGGAAAAAAGTTCACTTTTAGTATCTGCTTATTTATCAATCACCACCCAAGGGAATACTCTTGGTTTATACCATATTCCTAAAATCAATACTTTCCTCAAGCCTCTTGAATGAATTTTCCAGACTCCAAAGAAAATACCTAAACACATTTAAAATTATTTGCAAGACTAAATACATCCAATTGTTTAAAGCATCCTCCTGTTTCCACAACAGGATCCTCTGCAGTGGAAAGGAAATGTGTTTAAAACAGCTTTTATATCCATGAAATAACTTCTACAAACTATACACATAGGCTGTTGTATACAAAAAGGCAGGAATTTTAGTGGCTAGTTTAGTCAAATTGCTTCAATATCCAAAAAGAGGTTTCTGGCCATTAAGACAGAGCCACTGCTTGGTGGTTTTGGCTGAGTGTTTCACTCTTTAGCACAGCCTGGCCTGCAACAGACCCAGTGAATGAAATTTCTAATATATTAACATGTAAGTTAACAAGCATTCTTAGTTGTCCAGTTTGCTAAATTTACAGGTTGGTTTAGTCTAAGGCCTTTTTCCCATAAAGTTTATTTATAGCTGCATATGCAGAGAAAAAGTTTTAAAATCCCTTCCTCAGTAACACATCCCTTCACTGGGGGAACTTTAGTTTCAGCTCATCAATCCCTGCACTTTCTTAAATGTTTTTGATGCCTTGACTACTTCTACTCTACACTAAACCACTTCAACTGTGAACAGCCTTGAAAAAAAGTCCTTTTAAGTCTGGGTCACCATGAGCAGACACAACTCAGCATATTCACCTTGACCCAAAAAGGGTCCTTTTGTCAGTACTGCCCCATCCCAACATAATCTGGCCTCAAAACTCCAGATAAAGTTTCAGATCAGTAATGTTTACCATTCTTTCCTCATAGGACCATTTCCCAAATGTTGGACTGACACATTTTTGCCTGGAACTTCTTACTGGTGTACCTGGAACTGACTGACTCTGCAACACACCTAAATTATAATTTATTTACAGCTGTGTAAAAATTGTCATTAAACCACTGCATCACAAACTCAGAAGTTTTGTTTCACCAACACTTGTACTCATTTTGTCTGCTCTTAAAGAAGTTTCTCTGAAAAGGTTTCTTCTGTGCTGTTAAACACACACAATCCTGTAAGTAAAATCTTCTTTCAGCACTGCATTCAGTGACATCTCTTTTTAAAATACTAAAGTTAACTACAACATTTACTATTGTCTTTAGCATGTGGAAACTTTCATGATGTACCACATCAAACAGACACAAGACAAAGAGAGGAAGGAATCAAAAGGGATCAAAAGTACCATCAAGAAACCAGAACAAACTGTTTTTGAGTTATTTTCTATAGTCACAGGGGCAATACAGACATCTTTTTTCCCCCACAGTTTAAGTCTTAGACCAGATCCATATTCATGTAACATGAAAAAATTTATCACAGACCGGGGTATGTATCTTAGAAACTCTAACTGGAAGTGTAAAATGCATGTTCTGACCTTAAAACATCAAAAAACAACTAATGCAGGAGGCAAAGCAAGTGTTATATGACTTTCAGATTAATCTGATGCCTGGCAAGTATTTATAAAGTGGGGGGAAAAAGTGGGGAATTTAGTTTTTGTTAGCAAGCAGACAAAACAACCACCACAACTGAAATGAAATTAGATGTGTACATTAAGGACCACCAAAATGTCAAGACACACACACAGGTGCAAGCATGGGCTCTTTGTAACCCTGGCACATTTAACTGGGATGAGCCTGGCAGGGAATTTTCTGGCAATCAGTGGCAGATGCAGCCTTTTCAGCCTACAAAAGTGCATTTCTATACTACAGACAGGGCTGAGTGCTTGGTATTCCAGAAAGTGACCCTGGAAATTCTGGTTTGTTAAACACAGGCCTGACAGATTTTAAGTCCTCACATGACTGAACTGGTTCTTCAGGACTAATTTGGGCCCAGCACAGTTAACACGGAGCAAGAACTTGAAATGCACTCCAAGTGTTGTAGCTGCATTGTATTTCTTTGTCCTCCTGCTCCAGTCTACTCCACAATAAGATAATGAGGAGACAACATACATAACACAGATTAGGCTCCTGATTCACACAGTAAAGCAGCCCAAAAATTCCTGGAGCAAAGCTTGGCCTAAAGGCAGCAAAGCCACATTTCACCTGCACTGCATCTGGTACAATAAACCTCCTAAAGCCCAGCTTACCATCTTAAACCTTACATTCCCTGTACCCTCCCTCTCTTCCTACAATCAGCATTCCACTCTGCTTTTCCTTTCCACACTGCCACAGCTCTCTCTGCTTGCTGCAGACATGGCAGTTTATTATTCACCTGGCTGCCTTTTGGCAGTAAGCTGGGATCTGGGAAGCAAGATGCAGAGCCTGAGAGTGAGTCAAAGCCAGAGCTGTGCCTTGTCAAAGACTTCTCAGCCACATCACACTCTCACATCTAACACACAGCACAGATGCAAATTAACCGGGCACTCCCCGTTTCATACTGAGCACCAACCCAAAACCTCAGAGCTGGCAGCAGCAGATGAGACCTGGAAGAGCCAAGGCAGCTGCAATCCCACCTCTGGCCAGCTTCAGCTTCCTCCAGCTAGGCACAGAGCACTGTGCATGCTCAGCTCAAGGCCTTTGGGGTGTCCCAGTCACCAGGCTCTGCTGCTCCTCCCTCCAGGGACACTGGATTTACATCCCCCACGCCAATGCAGAGCACAGCCAGGCTCACTGAGGGGAGGGAGTGCTCAAAACTCCATGGCAGTGCTGCTAAAAACCCTGGGATCTGCATACGGCCTATGGCAACAGAGTCAGAAACTAAAGTCTGCCAGGAAAGAAAAAAGCTGCTATTGAAAGTGAAGAAAAGCAATGGAAGGGAGTAATTGACCATAACAAAATTAAAGACTTGTTGGAAATCAGAATTCAGAGGCTTTCATCAAGAAGATGGAGCAGTATAAATGAAAAAAATTAACCCAATCTGTAAGAACCTATAAGAGCTGTTTTAATCTGAAGCACATCCAATATGAACACAAGAACTGTAAAAATAAAGGGCAAGAAAAAGAACCTTAGTATGGCCCAAAGGCCAAGTCACAGGTTAGACTATGTGGTTTACAGAGGCTGCAAATTACAATTTACAGGTTTGGGAATGCTAAACTCCTCTGAGATACAGCGTAACAGCCTTACACCTGCCATTTTTATGCACTGTACAGACAGGAACTCAACTTTTTGCTTATCAAATTGTCCCTTGCAATTGAAAAAGTCTAAAGTCAGCATGGCTGAAGTTAAACAGTAACACTTTACAAGCAACAGAAACACACATGCTACTTTAACAGTTCAATTAAATGAAACATCTACCTAGCCTTAAAAACGTATTGGGGTGGGAGATTAAATCTGGAACATGCTACACACCAGCTTAAACTAATTTGCTGAGGCATATTCTTATTTCTCTGCAGCCATCCATCTCATGAAGAAGAGAACCATCCTGAGGAGCTCAAACACTCCAAATACCCTCAGCAGCCTGATCAACTTGGAGCACTGGGAAATTTGGGGAAATTATCCTAACGAGGCAGAAACTGAGTGTTTTACACTCTGAGCATTACACTTCCTATACCCACGTGATCTGATAAAATGTACACACCCAGACACACAGAAATTCACTCGTTTTGTAAGAAATTAACATTCTACCAACAGAAAGGCACCAACTTGGTTTTAAGTATTTCTAAGGACTGCACTGGCCACTAGGACACGTGATTTATCCATAACTCTTCCCTCCACCAGGAGCTTTCATCCCCATCCCTCCAATTAGTAGCGATTTTAAATATAATCCCGACTACTAAAAAAAAAAGCCATTTTGGAGAAACCCTGCCAGTAATTTAGAAATCGTTGAGAGCAATAAAAAGGGACATACAACATTCCGGTGGCACCTCTCTATAAAATAAGAGATTAGGGTAAATACATATGTTAGTCTTTCAAAAAACCAAGCCAAACTCCGCTGAAGGTGCAGTTATTTCACAGAATCCGGTGGGTTTTAATTGCGCTCAGAGAGGGAGACTCCAGCCCCTTCGGCCGCCCTAAACCTAAACAAGTTCTTCCTCCTGCTGAGGTGGCACTTCCTGGGTTTTAGTTTAGCTCCCTACTACACGGAATAAACGCTGCAGCACAAAGAACACCCTTTATCAAGTAATCCCGTATTTACAGTTTCTGGTTAAAGGATTAAGTGTATTTTAATGCTTTATTCTGGAGGGAGATGGCGCCGTTAAAGAACGCCCGAGCCCGGCCAACGCTCGCTTTACATAACATCGCAAACTGCCGCTGTAAACAGCTCGCCCGGGCTGCAATTTTCTTCACCCACCACGACGGAGCGATGGCCGGGGATCCACTGCGCACCTCGCGCGGGCCGTGAGGGCACAGCGAGCCCGGCTCTCCCCTCAGCCCGCCCGCACCGAGCCCGCACCGCCCCGCCGCCTCAGGGCGCGGCCCGCGCTCCCCCGGGCCCCGCTCACCTGGTCGCCGGCGGTTCCCTCTCCGGACATGGCGCGTTCAGGCCGGGCTGGGGCGGGGGAGCCCCGAGCGGGTTAAAGCCCCTTAACAAACGCTGCTCCGGCCGCAGCCGCCGCGCCCGGAGAGCGGCAGCGAGCGAGCGGCAAAATGGCGGCGGCAGCTCCGGCCCGGGGGCGGGGGAGCGGGGCTGGCGGGCGGAAGTGCGTCATCGCGGCGCGCGCGGGCGGCCGGAAGGGGCGGGGCCGGGGCGGTACTGAGGCGGGGCTTCCTCTTCCCGCTCCGCTCCTTTTTCTCTCCTTTTTCTCTCCTTTTTCTCTCCTTTTTCTCTCCTTTCCGCATTATTTCGGCTCCTCCGGCGCTTTGCCGTCGCTGAGGTAGCGCCAGCCGCAGACGCGTCCCTCCCACCTCACAAGATTTGCTAATGGAGGCGAGTTCAAAACACAGCTCGCGGTCACAAAAGACCTGAAGCGTGCAGGAGGCGGCTCCCCGTGAAGTTACTTAGTTTTGTTTATAAAATATCCATCAGCTTGTTCTTGAGAAAAGCGCCTTGAATCAGCCACCGCAGGGAAACCGTGCTATATGAAAAATAAATAAAGTAAAATAAATGTAGAAGGCTTGGCAGATAGCAAGGTGATTTAGCCGCCTTCACCACAGCGGTGTAAGTGTTCTTAAATTTGTGTAATGCAGAAATGCATGAAGTAACTCGGTGTTAGAAATGGGGTTTATTACGCCTGATCTTCCAGAAGTCACTGTCTTAAACCACAGAAACGTGTCCATGAGGAAATCTGAAACTTCGCCTGGAATAAATAAAGGGAGCAGGGGAGTGCAGTGACATTACTCAGAATTCTGATTCTTCAAAAGTGAAATACAAACATGTCTTGGCAGGTAAGCTGGAGAACAGAGACTTTGTGATACGAGCCTAATTTGTTTGAAAACATTTGAGAAATAAATGCTATTTCTTTTCAAAAACCCTGCAATTTTCCAATTCATTCCTGGAATATTTTCCCATTTCTAACACATGAACTAATTCCTTCCGAGTAATTGCTTGAAGCCATGCCGGTGAAACCTCTGATTAGACAATACTTGTGTTATTTTGGGGCAGCTGCCCAGGAATTGAAGACTGCTGTACTTACAGGTCTGTGGTGCTTGTAACTGGAAGAAAATGAGAACCTGAATAGGTGTTGAACCTTAAAGGCTGCCAGGCCAAGATCTTGGCAAAGCAAATTTGGAAGGAAGCTGCTTTCACAGAGACAGGACAGAGGTTGGCAAACAGACCTGACATACCTGTCTCCCAAAGCATTTTAGCAGCTTATTTTCAATGCTAATTATGAAATCACAGCAACTACAACCACTAAAATCATTGTTTGCACCTTTATTTCTAAAGGGATTCAATCAGACATATTATTATCACTGCTCAGCGCTAGAGAGAAAGTTTAAGGCCCGTAGATTCGAGCTGCTCTGTTAATTAAAAAATAATTCCAGCAGTCTACATAGTTGCAGAAATGTATTTTAACAGTGTAATTAGCTGTGACTCCCCGGGAGGTGGCAGGCAAACACCGCGGCGGCTCGGCTGGAAGGGAGCCAGGGGACGGGCTGGAACCGGCATTGAAGAGCCACATCTTGAGAAGATGAATCATTTTGGAAGTATTTTAACTTTATTTTAGGGAAAAGTCACGCGCGTGTTGGGTGTGAAGGTTTTAACTGTTAATTAGAAGGGCAGAAAGTAGGAGCATATGGAAGGAAAATAGAGTCATCAAAGGACGATTGGAAATCAAAGAGGGAACTTGCCAGTAGGCAGCATAGAGATCATCCAACAAATAAAAAGGGAGAACAAAATGAGGTGGGGCTGAACATACTTACTTATAATTGGTTTTGTGCTTTTGCATACCAGTATTTAGCCTCAGGTGTTTTCTAGTGTATGCTTGCTTACTCTGGTTGCAAATACACAAACAAAGCTGTGTGGAAAACACAGTGGTAATTGCAGTTATTTCTCACTTAAAAATTTAGTGTTCATTGTGATTAGTGGATATAATACTGAAGTGCTTCCAAAAAATTGCTAGTGATTAACAATAAATAATTGACTATCTAAGCATAATGTTGCTTGCACTCAATAGCTGAATAATCCAATCATCATAAGATGACATGTAAGAGTGGGTTTATAAGACATTACATGCTGTTCATTTTCATAATATACTGGAGAATGTGAACACAGAACACCACAGGTTTCCAGGGTGTTTTGGGCAGAACTCTTGTTTTCTTAAACACAAAGTGTCCACAGCTAGGAAGCTTACCCTGTCACCATAACTCCTACCTGTGCAAGCTCCGTGTTTGTGCAGCCTGGAGAAACAGGAAAGGTGGAACTGGCCACCCGGTCCACCTGTATTGGGGGTGGGGAGGTTGCTATGCAACTTTAGTATTTGATGTTTTGCTTGAAAGCTCAGCTCCAGGAAACAAGGGTTTACATAAGAATCAATCAATCTTTCTTTCTTCTAAGTTTGTTTCCTTCTGTTATGAAACAAAGCTTGTTTGCGTGATGCAAGTACATCATTGCAAGATTCCCAGAAACCTAGGAGCAATGGGAAAGAAACCAAAGTTTGGGATTGTTTCAATCTCCTCATGTTAGGTAAACTTGATTTACAAATCCTGGAAATGCCAGTATAATGGAATAGTAACCACCCCCTCCTCCTGCATTCATGGTGTACAGCTTGATCCACAAAACACCCCTTGCTTCAGTTCACCTTCAAAACCCACGGTGGCTGTGCTGTGTGTCCCACCCTAAGCTCCATCTCTGTCTCTAATGAGGCCATTATTGTTATCAAAGCTAATTTTGAAGAATTGAGTGATGTTCCTGACCTCTGTGTGAATCTCCTGTACTGCTGATGTCACCTCCTCCAGACCTGCACATGAAATCCCAGCCCCCTACGAGTTTGCCCCTGTGTAAATTTACCTTGACAGATTGCATGTGCTTTGAATTAAGGACTGTGTTTTCATATTTATCTCTAAAGCATCTGGGTGCCATGGTGATCATACCAGACAAGCAGACAAATACACTTATGCTTAATGGTAACTGCAGTGCTGGGGTCCTTTTCTGCAAGAGGCTGGGATTCATGTTAACAGAGCTCTCTTCTGCAGTTAAACCAATGATTCCAAGTTTTCTTGTGGGCCTTTTTTTTTAGTAAATTTATAAGGACACAAAGCTAAGGAGGTGCTTGTATGTTCTCTTTATTAGCTAAGCTTGTGCTGCATTTGAACCTGGAATGATACCACAGCCCAGTCACCACATGCTACAGTAGAATTTGCTTTGTTGTTGTATTTCTGAAACAGTATAACACTGCACTTTGAAATCTCATTTAAGAGAAATGTCTCAGCCTAAATATAAGAAAAAGCACCCTTCAGGTCAACAGTCCGAGAAGTATTGCCCCTTCCAGGCAACTCTAATTATGTATTGATTGTACTTAAATCTTGCATTACAGTTCATTTCATGTTACATTCATTCCTTTGTTATTTCTTCCCTTGTGTTGTTTTGACAGTTTTTAAATAATAATACATGGGTGAGTGTTTACTGTGGAACGGCCATTTCATTTTATTAGCATACAGAAGGCAATGAGGCAGAAAAGGAAATGTCATGCTTATATATTAGTTAGTACTTGTTCCAAGCAGCATCTTTCCAAAGACTGGGGACAGTTCCTGGGGAAATTACTCAAAATGTAATGATCCTGCAGTGATTTAACACAAAAAAATGAGGTGCCTTGGATTTTTATTATATTTGTTTGCTCTTTGACCAGAAATGATGTGTCTTTATTTCTCATCATTCAGGCTTTCTGTTGTCACTCTCATGGCAGTCATTTGTCTTGGTTTTGTTCCTTGGAGCAAAGAACTGGAGCTGCTGTGTATCAGAAGTATGCATCCATTATATGAAAAACAGATTTTCAATGCAAATTTCGTCGAAAATGAATGAATCTCACATTTTTCCCTCTTTTTCCCCCCGTAATTCGCTAGAAATCATGAGCACAGAAGGATGTGTATATCCCAGCTCAGTTTGGAAGCGCCATCCGCTCAGACATGACAGTAGGTTTGGGAACACTGTCAGCACTAATTACCTTGTAAATCCAGGCGCCCATTGCAAGAACTGCAGCTTTCCCAGTGACAAACATAGTGCCAGGAGATTTGGAACAATTAAGCAGTAATTGTTCTCGCAGAATGGGAGAAACAAGCCTCTGGGCTGTAGTTTGGATGCTGAAAGGAGCAGGGCGCTTTCCCACAAAGCAGTATGGAAAGCTCTGGAGCCGCCGTGGCTCCAGCTCCCATTCCTGGCGAGAGCGAGCCCGGGGAAAATCGCTGCTCTGACGGGACAGAAGCAGCCCGTGGGCTGTGTCAGGCCAGTCTGACAAAGCTGCTGCTGATGCTTTTGTGCAGCTTCTGAGCCTCCCGTTGCTGTGTCCCCGCAGAAATGCTGCGTGTCTCAAGCGCAACAGGTCCTTAATCAGGGAGAACTGGACCGGTTTCTATCTGATAACTTTGCTACTATTAAGAAATTCTTTTCAGGAGCCTCCTTTGTTTCGTGATCCCCGAGATGAATAAAGAAGTTATTCCTTAATTTCTTGAGTGTACAGTCAAGAAATAACCGCGTGCTGCGGTCCTGCGTGAGCAGGAATTTTTGGAATACAGAGCCGGGCTGCTGTTCCTGGCTGATCGAGGTCTTGGCAGCAGCGTGGAAAACAGCACCGGTGCTGAGGTATTACCGAGGGATGTCCGGGGGAAAAGCAAGTGGCAATCCTTGGTTCAGATAACGCAGACAATGTTAAGGGGCATGATGGGCGGACTGATGTCTGTGTGTAAGAATGAAGGGTGGCACTGCGATAGCGCCTTGTGAGATGTTTGCTCATCAAAGGATGTAATTGTGCTCAGAGACTGAAAGCCAGCAGGTTTGGCGGGTTGTGTGCAGTACTTGAAGGACTGAGTGCATTGTGTGTGTTATCTGCTCGATGTGCTTTTCTCCAGCCCTGTCTCTGTCCTCACACTGCCTTTTGTTTCAGCCTTTGCCTTGTGACTCATCTTTAGAATACGCGTTTGCTGGGTTTCGCAATGAATCCCACTCCTTCCCTTTGCCACTCTTTTCAGGTTTGCTTTGAGAATTCGTATTTATAAATTCACGAGGATGGTTTTTTGGTTTTTTTCCTTTTTCTAACAGAAGGTACTGGTTACCAGCGTTAAAGAGCCACGCCTAAACTATGTGCTAAATCATTTATTTTCTGAACTAATTAAAGTCTGTAGGGAAAAGCACTGCTCTAAGCACCAAAAAAGGGAGAACACTGTGAGAAATGTTAATACCAAGCAATAATGAAGAAAAATGTCACTGTTTTAAACACAGTGGTAAGTGACCCTTACAACTGTGATAAATTTCAAACCTATATCTGCTCACATTTTCAAAGGTTTCAGAAGAACACTGTGGATTAAAAACTGTTATTAATTGCTTTACACTTCTCTTTTGTAGTTAAAAGCAGGAGCAGCTGTCACTCACACAGAACCACTGCTATCTGAAAGAATTAACTGCTTAGATTAAATACATTAAAGTATCTCTACAGCTTTTTAAAATGCCTATGTCTACATGCATATATTAAATTGAGTACACAGTTTCTCTTTCCCAATTGAATTTCATTTGTTCTGAGTTTTGCCTTTATCTGCTCTTAAAAACGAGAACACCCAGCACAGGATGGTCACAACATAGACAAAGGCATTTATAAACTCCAGACATAAGGCAATTTCAGTCCTGCATTTGGAAGTTCTGGGGTTTTTTTCTTCGAAATCAATTTAAAATATTTTGTATTATTAAAATGCATTTTAGCTAAGACTGGCCTTAGGAGCTATTTTTTCAGTGCTCTTGCTTCTGTATACTCAGGGCATTGCTTATACATTTTTCTCATATCTTGTGTGCTTGACATCGGGTTCTAGAACATGAACTGAGTTGTTACCAAATGTGGGCCAAGAGCTACATTTAGGGTGATAAAGTGAGTTGTCTGAGAGCCATCTGACAGAACTTTCTGGTAGCATTGCCATCTATTTCAGTAAAGCATCCCAATGACACAGAACAGCAAATGACTAAGAAATTCCAGCAATGTAAGAAAGAGGAATGAAAACCAAGCAACTATTTTAAGAGAAACTATTTCATCTTTTATTTTTGTGAATTCACAAAAAAATATTATTCCTAATGTTTATCTAAGTACATAGGATTCAATTCAATTAATTAGTTTCGTATTTTAGAAAGATTTTGTATAAATACAGCTTCCCATTTCAAGCTGAGAATAAAGGGGTAAGTGAATACTTTAGGTACTTGTAAAATGACAAAATTCAGAGAAAGAATTTGTGTTACTATTTTGTGATTGTGTTTGAAACAATATTTAGAATGCAGTCAAAATGATAAGAATTAAGCCTGCCATAGACTAAAGCAGATACCCAGAGCTTGAGGGGGATAGAGTAAGAGAAGTGTAGTAGCCCTTTGCTTTCTCTTCAGCCAATTTTGTGAATAAAAAAAAAAAAATGCAAGGTACAAAGTCTTCAGTGTGACAAAGCCTGTTGAATTTGTCTCCTTCAAATCCTAGGCACACTTGAATCAGCACTGAAATTTACTGTCAAGTTCATATTCAGGGAGTAATCAATGCTTAATATTGGAGTGCATTTTGAAAAATACTATAAAAATAAAAAAAAAACCAGACCTGGCTTCACCATTGCTAAAGGAAGAATAAGTCCAAACATGCCATCTGAAGAGTTTGTTCTTTCCATGTGACTATCTCAGATCTTTATTTCTTCTCTTTAGATTGTTCTTGGATTAAATTTTGAACCTAGAGAAGTTGGTTGTAATGCTCACAAAGATCTTACTGTCTTACTCTAAAGAGTCATCACTTGCTGGAATTTGCAAATCTCCAGCTCAAAATGGAGTTACAATACATTTGAGGTGGCCATCTCATTTCCAAGTGCAGTGCTGTTTTCTGCACATCAGCTGTGTCAGATCCTGTAGACTGTTGCATTTGTCCCCTAATTGCAAGAATAATATCTTGTCCCTAACAATTACTATAAAAATGTGAAGAGGTGCTATAGTTCCAGAGCAAATTTTTTCCTTGACACCTATTGACCCTTCAAATCCTTTTAGGAGCTGGCTATCTTGAAAAGAAATCACTAAATCCTTATTGAATTTGCTCTCTGGCCTCCATCTTTCCTCTCTGCCTGTTTCCTGACCAGAAAAGCAAAAAGGTATTTTTAAAAAAGGCATTAAAAAGAGGGGAGTTCAGTCCAGACTGGTCTGGCAGCTCTAGGCTGTTTGAGCAGAGGAGGAGTAAACAGCTTTTATAAGGATGTTTACAATTGCAAAGAGTAAAAAGGTAAACCCAGAAAAAGACATATAAGCTTGTTTATTTGCTCACCTCTTAAACTTTCCCTGCCAGCTTTTGAGTATCCTGTCACATCCAGCTCTGCTATTCATAAAGCATCTGCCCTGCTTTTTTCACTGCTGTTTCTGCTACCAATGGTGTGCTTGCAGCTCATCAATTCTCCTTTACTGTAGGCTAGCTCCCCTACAAAGGCAGCATGTGAAATCCAGAACAGGGTTAGGGTACTGTAAAACATCACTAATCTAGTGGGTGCTGAACTGGAATGTGTTCCTCACAAGATCTGGGATCTTCCCTATTCCGTCTGAAGGCTAACACTATTTTTTCCCCTTTAACTTAGTTTTTTGTCTCTTCTTTCTTACAGAATATTTAATTTAATAAATTGCATTCAGACAGGATTAAAAAAAAAAAAAAGGTTGAAGGCATTTAAGAAGAGACACCAAACTCAATATTTTGGTCATTTCTCTGGAATAATCTGTGCCAGTAACTGTGTCACATCACTCTGCACAGCCCTGGGGTTCTACATGTGTCATGGGTGACACAGTCTTCTTCATATTCTCTTTGAAAATGGGGAGGTGGAAGTAAACAGGCTCCTCCCAGACACTTCTGAAGTAGCTTTAGGACTGCAGAGTAGGTGCCATGGTACTCATTAAGTTGTGCCCTGGTTTCCTCAAGTGTCCCAGTGTAGGAGTTGTTACTGAGGCAACTCAGGGACTCCTGTGCAACTCCCATAAAAACAAGTCACTGGGGCGTGTCAGGCGTCTGCTTGTACATACACAGGGCTCTGCATTTACATTTGCCTTCTTGTTTTTGAAGTTAAGCCACTGGGAAAAGCAAATGGGGATGGAAATAGTGATTTAAACAGAATACTTGAAGGATTTTTCAGTATCTTGATTTTATGTTCTTTTTCTGTGTTCGGCTTTGGGTAGAAGAGAACAGAAATGCTGCTTGTTACTGAGCTCAGTCTTCATGAGATGGGTGGGTGGCTTTACCAAATGGCAGTCATCTCTGTCAACTCTGGCACTGAGGGTTGAGCAGAATCATTCCAGCTTGGACTGGGAAGGGTAATTTCTCCATTTGATATGGAGAACTTTCTCCATGGAGCCACCAGTGTTGTGTCCATTGCAGCCACATGAGAGTGCAGGGTGACCCAGTGAAGGATATGATCATGTTGTTCTATACATGTTAGTGATGGCTGGAGTGCTGTGCTGGAATCACAGCTATTCCCTTGGGCTGGAAATGGAAGGGAGGCAGGAACCTGTCATTTAGCCCCAAGTGGAAGAGCAGACCCTGGGGCCAGGCAGCAGACATGATTCTCTCTTATTAAATCACAAGTTGCATATAGTAATTTGTCTAACCTTTTTGGCTTTTTGTGTGTATAGAGCAGATGCTAATGCACCTGAAAATAGCAACTCTGAAATTTATCTATTCATCCTTGTTGCATATTTTAATGCTTGCGTGTATATTTATATGCATATGTATAAAAATATGTCTACAAATACATCTGACAGGAGCATTTCCTGGTAATCCCTGACCCACTCATTTCCATCATGCAGAGCTGACTCCCACATATCTGCTCTGCTCTCCAGAGCCCATTCTGCACAGTAACATCCATGCTGCTTCTGCTGCTAGGCTGAGCACAGACTCTTACTGGAAATTACAAGGCACTCACAGGCTGCCTGCATATGCCATCTCTTGGAATAAAACCCCTGTTTATTCCCATCCTCCCCTGGAGCAGAATATGTGTAGATACTCTTCTATGGAGTATTTTCTTCTATGAAAATCTTGGTCAAAGTATAGAAGGCAGGCAAGACTTGCAAGTTGTTGCCTAATACAGTTTTATCTCCAGATGTGTTTTCTGCTCAAATCCTGCATTTAGGGCATCTTTATTTGTGATAGCTGAATGTCCTGATAAGGGGAATCTCAGACAGGTAATGTGAGATCTTCATGTAGTGGTGCTTGTTGGGTTAGCTAATTTCAAAACTGCTTGTTTTGGCAAGCTGCTCTATGTTGCCTAACTCTTGTTCCACAGATGCCACAAGCAGATCCCAGAAATGAAAGATTCCTTTGAAATGCATCCAGGGTTTGCTAGTAGGACTTAGAGGAGTTTTGGAGTAGCTCAATTTGCCGTGGTGATGAAGTCTAAGGGCATCTCTGAATTTAAGACTGGCTTGACAGACCTGGGAGGAGGCATATTTTAGTGAGTGCTTTGGCTGGTGTGAATACCTGTTGGGAAAGGTCCATCCCAGGCTACTTGTCCACCTGCTGCTGGGTTTCCTTGCCAGTTTAGTCAGACAATTCATTTCAGACTGTAGCCAGATGATGAGATGTCATATAGGTGCTGATTGCAAAATAAAAAAAATTTTTTTAAAAAGGGGATGAAGTGCTAGAAAGTGCTAGAAAGAGAAGAAATCACTGTAAAGACTCTGAACAACTGATGGTGTTAAGAATGATCAGGCTGAAAATTAATTTCATAATCCTAAATATATGCTTAAAATACTGAGACCAGCAGAGTGTCAGGATACTGACACATGTTGGCAACATCCAGGTGTTTGAAAAGGTTAGGCAGAAACAAAATGTACTCTGCTCAGCAGTACAAATTAGGGCCTTGTCTTAGTGGGGTGTCCAAGACAAGTCTCTGCATCTCCTGAATTTTTTCTGCATGGGTTGCCACATCCATTGATCTCCGTGCACAGGTTTTATTGTACCAGCATGGAGGTACTGGGGAAAGATTAGCTCTGAAAGCAAGTTTTAAAATAATTGCTTTAGAGCAATTTTGAAAGATGTTTTTTTCCTTTTATTCAACCATGAAATGGAAGTGTCCTGCTGATGGCTCCAGCATATTTTTTAATTGAATAATTAGCATGGATAATAGGCATTCAGCAGCGTTTTTGTTGATAATCACTGGATTTACTAATCTCCCAGAAGGTGGGATGATTCAGAATCTTTTAATGCCCCAAAATAGAAGATAATTAAAACCCTACACACACAACTTGAAATAGAAATGAGTACAAATGGTGAAGAGAAATTAGAAAGTGAGCTTGAGGGAAAAGGATGGTGGTGGTGAATAGTCAGGATACTTATGAATTGACACGTTCAGTACTTGGAGATTTCCTTGCACTGCCACACTTGGCTCTCACTGTGCTGTGCATGGTGGGGCTCAGCAGACTCTGGTCACACAAGCTGACAGGAGTGGGTGTTGCAGGAGTCAGCTGCTGAAAATGGTGTGTGCAGCAATCCCTGGTGAGCTGGCACGGGGAGAGGACACTGGCAGGGTTTGTGGGGAGGGTTTGCTCACAGAATCGCTGGTATGCTGCTCCCAAAGAAAATCCAGCCAGGGAGTGCCAGCCCTGGCATTGAATTGACACAAAGTAGGCTTTTTCTCTTGAATGTGGAAGAGATATTATTTTGACATCAACTTTTCCTCTTCTGAAAAAGTGGGAAAAACCCTGCAGTCACAAATCTGTCATTTACTTGACTGGATGAGGATAGTCATGCTGAGGTGACTGGGCATGGGGTGGAACCCAAATGGAAAAAGGAGTTACTAATCTTATTTCCAATGTCCATAAAACAAAGCCATTAATTAACCTGTTTAATAAGTACTGTTTCTGAGGTACAGTGGATACTTGAGACTTCACTATTCACTTTAAAGAATGAATGATTAAGTTTGTATTGGCACAAGCAGGGCAGAGCTGGATTTCTCACCAGTGTGCTTCTCTGCCAAATTCTGGCTATTAAAATACATGAGTGTGTGTTTGAAACATCATTTTCCAGCTTTGTAAAAGAGATGCCATTCAAAAGCAAACATTATTTGCTAATTTGGAGGCTCTCTTTGGTTTGTGGCAAACATCTGTCATGAAATTGGGAATCTTTAGAGAGGCCTGGTTTGCTCCCACAGAAATTTTTATTGACACATGGGTGGAAGAGAGAAAGAGCACAGCAGTGGGCAGTGTAACCTTAAATTGCTCTGACCCTTCCCAGGCTGTGATGCCTTCCTAGTGAAGACTCAACAAAGACAATTGTTCCTTGAGGAGCAGTGAAGAGTGGAGTATCCTCCTGCCACTAACCAATTCCAGATTAGATAAACCAGTGGATTTCATGGAGTAACCCTGACACAACAGAAGGATATTTACCTGATTGTGCCTGCATGGGAGCTGTTTTGGGCATAAACCCACACAGATCACTGCACCAGGATGGCTTGGCAGCCTCTCTGTGAGTGAGCAGTGCTGTGATTTGGCAGAACTCAGAGGAAAAATTGGGCAGTGTCTCTGGAATCCTGCTTGCCTCTAGCACATAGCATTGTTCTCTGTCGTGTAGCAGGACTCTGCTGCAGACAAATGAACACCAAAATAAAGCAGATTTGGAGCACTGCTTTCGATGAAAAGGCAGACTGTGCCTGGATTTTGTGCATCAGGCAGTGTAAGAGCTACCCAGAGCATCGTGTATCCTTCACACAGCAAGCAAGCAAGAAAAAATGTATTCATTTCTCCAGCTAGGTATGTCCACTTGGGGACACATGTTACCAGGAAGGGAATGGCCAAGAGGATCAAAATGGTTTCATTCCCCATTAAATCTCCACAAGACACAGAAAGGAGGAGCTGCAATGCCTTCTATTCAAGTGGCATGTCTTAGGAGTCTCTCCTCATCTTAGTGTAGCTGGTTTTGGGTTTGTTTTTTCTTAAAATCCTGCTGTTCTTGAAAAATAAGTTCAGTTAATTGAGATTTTCCATGGGCAACTGTTTTAGAAAAGAAAACGAAGCAGTGAGCTTTAAAAACACAAAGACTGGCATTTAAACAAACCCAGTATTTATCATCATTTTGAGGTCCTTTGGATGTCTGACTCTAGTTTATAGGTCTATATCATGCTTTCACAGACATTATTGTACCAACTATCTCTGGGATAAAAGCTTGTAAAAGCATTACTTTTGCCCCAAAGTTCCATGGGGTAGTATAGTATTTTACCACTGCCATGTCAAGGGGGTTTGAGTTGGAGTTTTTTTGAGCATAATATTCATTAAATACTTAAGAAAGATCTGATACTGCAAACTTAATCCCAGAAGATCATGTGGGGAATTATTAGGCAGTGATTATTCACATAACTAAGAATTCTTCATGTGGTAACATTTTTACAGTAATGAAAGCATATAGCCTAAATATTGTAAGGTATTTGACATATAGGGAGTTCTAAATTAAAACTGGACTTTGTTAATAGAATACAGTTATTATCACTGCTGAGCCTTCCTACAATATCTTTTGTAAATTTTCCCCTCCTCTTGTCTTTTCCTTCTTTCAAAAGCCATAATCCTGGAATAGAAGGTTTTGAAACTGAATTTTATATAAACCAAGTGGTAGAGCCATTTCAGATGCTTTGAATTCACTTTGGGATGTTCTGTGCTCCAAAATTTTATTCATTTAGTGCTTTGGAGTACAACTGGGATCAGAGAACACATTGTCAATGTTAATAAAATCATGTTACCTCAACATTATCCATCCAGTTTTGTAATAGAGGAGGGATGGTGCCTGTATTATTTCACATAATCAAAAGAACAGTTGTTGATTAGTTATTAAAATTTCCATTCCATATATACAAAGCAGTGGGAATCTCAAAGATTTCCAAGATGCTTTTAATATACATAGGGCTACTCTTTGTCCATGTGCTGGTGGAATTATTGGGAATTCAAATCCATGCAGAGTTCACTTTTTGTTGTAGTCACAAGACATTTTGTATGGATGACAATCTTTGATTTCATTTTTTTTTTTTTAGCTAGGTATTACTGTTTTGAGCAGCTTGGGATTTAAGAACACATTTTGTTTAATGTACATTGGATCTGTTTTGATTTTCAGAAGGCTACTTGTCCCTTGCATGGTTTATTATCATTTTGATTGACTGAATGACATTAAGCATCCAGAAATTTTGAGTGAAAGTTGCATTCAAAGGTAATGCTGTTCTCTCTTTTCCATGTGCCAAACATGCTGCTTGATTGCTGGGGAGACAAAACTCTCCATGTGCATCCCAAGAGTGAGCATGACCCAGGGAAGGGAAAGGAAGCTGAGCCTTGGATTGTCCCATCTTCAGCTGCACTGGCAGAGGGAAGAAAGTAAGGAGGTGGGAATTTTCCTCTTCTCTTGTCCTGTGATTGAGGAAAATGTAGATTAACCTTTCAGTTTCTCTGGGAAGTAGGATACTAAGCAGCATTCCCCTGTGGTGGTTACAGAGTCCATGATTTGAAAGAGGAGGAGGGTGGTGGGAACCTTCCCTGTTACCATTGCTGGGAACTTTGTAGTGATGTTGCTTTTTTCACTCTTTTTCTTTTTTTTTTTTTTCCCTAGTGAATTATTACTTTGGTCAATATACATTATTTCATGCTGGTAAAAATAATTAGCATATGAGAATGATAAATAGCTTATGGCCATGAGGTACAACTTAAATTGCCTGGATTATCCAAAGAAAAGAGGGAGTACAAGTGGGGATTTGGCACTGGAGACTTTGCTTGCTGATAACTTCATGTATCTCCTTCCACTTTCAAATATTAAAACTCAGGCTGAGAAAACCAGTGCTAAATGTTTTCTTTTGTTTAGTTGCCCTGGTTAATTTTGCTTTTTTTTTCCTGTAAGTTATATATAAAGAAAAATCTATTTTAAAAGCTTTTGGAGAAGTCTTTGTCTTCCATCTGGCATGAAGAGCATTTCTGGAGGGGAGGGGAAAGAAACAGAGTACTGTCTGAGGTAAATTTGATAGTAGAAGATGGGATAAAACAAGAGGCACTTAGACTAATTTAATTAATGCCATGGTGGATTTAAGAATATGCTGTCCTCTCCAAGCATAAACATAGATCAGTGGCTGAATTAAGGAGGCAGTATTAGACTGCACCTGTTGGGTTTCAAACTGAATTCAGACCTTGTTTCAGTATTGCAGTTGGGACTGGCAGTTGCTGAAGGGATTAAATTATTTAAAGCCTTCAGCTGGCTAGTGTAGGCTAGCAGTAGCTTATAAAACACTTAATCTATTTTTTTAATCTCTTCATATGTTTGCTTTACTTAGACAGTAAAACTATACACGACACACACCTGCCACATTCTGAAGCCTCTTTGTCAGATATTTTACATTTATCAATTAGAGCAGCCTTTAAACTGTAGCCATTTGGGTTTCACACACAATACACTTCTTGTTAGCCTGCACGTTTTCTTCAGTGAACTCAAACCCAAATATGCAGACATAAAGTCATTTTCCCACAATTTGGCCTAAAAATGATGTTCCCTTCTAAAGGCAAATGCTGCTCTCCAAATAATTAATGTTTACTGTTACCTTTTGGGTCGTCATTTAAAAAAAGAAACAAACAGTTTGGAGCTCTGGAACTATTTTTGCAGTGCATTAGCTGACTGCTTATAACATAGTAGAGTAAAGCTGTTCAAAAATAGGTGATACTGTTCAGCTTGTTACGTGTCTCTTGTTTCTAGAAAGCCAAGAGTAAGTAATGAATAGCAGCAATATGGATTGGTAGGAAAAGCCATTTGGATAGCTGTGCAACACAGGATTAGTTAGGCAAATCCTCTTAGGTTTGATAAGCCATTGCTTAGACCTACAGTTTATTTTGTCATTGGTTCTCCTATTAATGTCTTCTTTCTGTCGGAGTTTATTACTCTGATTTCAGTTTTGCATCATACCTTTTTGTGTCAAAGTGAAGTGCCACTTCCATCCTTGTAAGAGCAACTTACACCCTTCCTAATGATAAGCAGAGAAATGCCTGGAGTCAATTCAAATCAATGCTGGCATCCTCTTAAGAGTCTTTTAAATAATCAACTTTTTATATGGATCATTTCTGTTGAGCAACTGGTGTATGACATCTTTTTAATTTGGCCTTCAGTGTTAAGTTACAGGACAAGCAGGCATATGTGTCTGCTAATAAGGATGAGCAAATGCTAATTCATGGAGATGAGATGGTTTCTGCAGCATGCTCTTCATAAAAAGCATATAGTTTTGATATTTCTGGGCAACCTTTAATTTTTTTCTTCTTTATGACATTGCAAAAAAAAAAAAATTATTTCTGTAAAAGGGGTTTTTCTAGTACCATCAATACAGAATAACTTTGCTGCTTGATCTCCTCTAGGCTGGGATTTTTTTTTGGATAATGTGTAGAATATACTTGAAAAATATAAAGTACACATGTTGAAGTCGTTTTACTAATTAGTGTTCACACTCTGTCTCTTTTTAAAACTGGATAACGTGCCATTTTTCAGAAATAAGAACAGAAAAAACAGAGGAGAAATGAAAAGTTTTAACCTGCTGTTCAAGAGATAGAGACTAACAAGCAGACACCTCAGGACTAGAGCAAGATGGCTCAGCCAGCTGGGTGGGGGGAAAATGTGCAAAAAGGCATGGGAAGAATTGGGCATTTCAGTGGGTGGTAATCAGAGTTTCATCAGCACTGGGATTTCAGATTGCTAGACAATGCTTTGTACGTGTCAGGGCTCGTGGCTGCTGTGTGCATGGAGCACAAAATGTGGGAGAATGCTGCTCCCAGTGCTCCTTGTTAGTCAGAATTTACTGCAAGTCTTTGTTCAGCAGTCATCTGAATATTGTTTCTTCTCTAAAAGGGTGTTACACCTGAAATTCACTTTCACCCTGAGTGACCTGGGAAACTTTTCGTGTGTGATTCATCTGATGTGATCTGTGAATTGGGTTAACCTCTGCCATGTCCCCCAGACCAAACCAAAATAAATCTGAATTATAGTAGAAATTTAACTGTGAGAATACAATAGAAAATCAATTGAAATCAGAGCTGCCTGTAAAACCTGCAGGAAAAGACTCTGGCTGCAAGAGAAAAGTGGGGAATGCACATGACTGAGTGGTACCTTTGGGTTGGTGTCTGTGAAAAACGAGAGCTGCTGCAGTTTGCTCCTGCCTGCCAATGCCCTGGAGGCCATTCCAGCAGGGAGTGGAGCACAGTGTGTGCCCTGGCACACCTCTGTGCTGGAGGCTCTGGTGGCACAGGCACAGCACCTCCGTTCCCAGAGCCTGCTGGAATTACAGCACGCCAGGAGAAGGGGTCTGAACCTTTGGCTGGGCAGGAGGGAGGGCCCTGGAAGTGAAAAATAACCACACAGCCTAGGAGAAGCATGTTCTTAATATGGGATAAAAATTGCTGAATGCAGTGAAATTTAATAATCTTGAATTTATGGAATGTTTATAAAGTTTAAGGGCACCTCATTCAAATAAAATGAAAACCTTGCTGATATAACTACTGATTTTTTACTTCCTCACAGACCCCTGCAGAGCACCATGATCTCCCTTTAGCTGGAAAGCAAATTTCCTGCAAAGCTTTGTGATGGCCAGAAGAATAATCTGATTTTACCACCATTTCTCTTTGATTCTTTGGCTGTTTTTCAGTCCTGCTGTGTTGCTGGGACCATCAAGGGCATGATGTGGACACATCCAGGATGCACTGAAACAGCATCAGGGAGAGGGATGTCCCAGTGAGCCTCAGGAGACACACTCATCTCAAGAGCTTTAAAAATAAAGCAGTGATGATCAGTGCAAGAGGAAACAGCTTAGCAACTTTTTGTAAAAATTATTTTAAATTTTTTTAAACCAAACCACGCAATTTGCAGTAATTGCATATTCCCAATGCCAGGATGGGATTATATTTGTAAGGTTTTCTTAATGAATAAAATATTCAGTGAGTTTTCTTTTGGTTAATATCTAGATTAAGGTCAGCACTTTTGCAGTATTAACCATTCTTTTCTGGAAAATACTGATTAAACCTGACTCTCCACTAAGAAAGACTGATTCAACTGAGCTGGAAGAATTCATGAAAATGTAATGATTTTGTAAGAATCTGTAATTAATAATGTCAACATGTTGCAATGTAATCAAACTGTTGCCTTTAAATCATGATTTCCTTCCAATGTACTTCAGCTCAATTACTTCTCTGGGCTGTCTTGGTGTGTCTTAGGTAGAAGAACCTTTCTACATGTGTCAAGGCAAACATTTTAGGGGATGTGTTATCCACTTTATTTTACATACTCATTAGCACCAATTAAGCAAGAATGTATAAAGAGAGGTGAAATTATTTTAATTATTTATTTGAGGAAAAAAAACCCCATGGATTTGTCATTCTGATTTGTGGAAATGAATTCTTTTTAGGCAGCATTAGTGATATTTCCTGTGAAAGGTTACTTTTAATGGTATAATGTATGCTCTCTGGCTCAGACAGAATAATTTTCTGAGCAAATATTGATTTAGGATTAGAGTGAAAAATAGATCTCACTTTCTCATGTTAAACTAATTTCAAATTAAGATTTAAATTAAAAGGTTAGAAAGAGGTCTCAAAAATAAATCACTTTGGAGGCCTCACAACTTCATTATTGTTTGTCTAATAAACATCAAGCTTTAAAAATGATACCCTGGATAGAAACTAAATGAAAATTATGATTCAGAAAGGAGCTTTGCCAAGATGTTTTGATGAGGAAGTTTGATTCCACAGTCACTTAGTGAGTGTAATAAGGTACAAAAAGCAAAGTAAAGTTGTTGTAAATAATGTAAATGCAAATGATATTAGAAATGACAGAACTGAGTCTGCTGGAGCAGAAGGGATTTCTGAGGCTACTGTGGAAAATATGAGATAAAACCACTGAAATGAAAGGGGGGAAGGATAAATGCCCAGGTTGCTGCCATCAAGATACTCCACCAGCCATCAGAAATAAAGGCAGGAGATGCACTTTTGTCTTAGGTTTAAAGCTTAACTTAAGGGGCATGGGTCAACCAGCTCATTTTTAAGTATGACTTAGTGCAAAAGCTACAGACAGTGATTAAATTAGTTTTAAGTGCCTTACACTAAGAAGTACATTGCTGAAGACTAGATAACTAGGCAATTTCCTTTTGTGTTTTTAATTAAAGATAATATTTTGTGTTTGGAAATGCAACACAAGGAAGTTAATTATTGAATTAGGCTAGGGCTTTTCAGTATCATCTGCTGAGTGGAATGCTGTTCTGCCTTAAAAGCCTCATATAAGCAGCTAAAGCAATCTTTCACACATGTAACAGATACAACTATTTAATAAAAAATGAATGAGAAGCTACTCATGCCCTGCTGTGAAATAGTTATTAGTTCCTACTATAATACATGAATTTGATTCTCCTGAAGAAATGCATTTAAATGATAAAGAACAGTTGATGTCTGATTGTTACATTTCATGTGTTAAACCAAAAAATATTTATACTGCTTTTAAGTTCAGGAGACAAATAGCTGTCATCATGCCAGGCTATAAAAAGCTGATTTCCATGTCTTTATGATGGTATGTGATAATGAGTGGAACCACACTAACAATCCAGGTTTCTTTAGGATTTTATTTTAATACTTTTTTCATTAAACTGACATTTCCAAGGGCTCTCTTTTGAGGGGGGATGAACACGTTTAAACACTACTTGAAGAAATGGAAAATGTCTGAATAAAATCTAGATCCCACCCATTCTACTAAAGTTGTGTTTTTTTAAGATTTCAGTGGGACTTGCATTTTATTTATTGAGCTTTACCTGACACACACATTTTTGTCTTTCAGGAGAAAAAACAAGTCTTGGCAGTCCTACAATAATGAATAAAAACTGGCACTGGCAGAATTTCTTCCTTCAGGAAACAAGGACTCCTGAGGCAGGTGGGCAGCTGGTGCCCTGCTCTGATGCTCCCTACAGTGCTGGCCAAGGTTGTCTCCTCCTTCCCTGCACACTCTTCTTTTTCTCTCTGAATCCATCTGTTGTCTCTTGTCTGATACTTGGATAGCAAGCTCTGGAAGATTTCATTTGGAAGCCATCTTTGTGGTTTATATTTATTATTTTATTGACTCCTGACCATGAAATTCTCTCCATAATTTGGGCTACTTTGTTAATTAATTAAAAATAGTACCAATATTCTGGGTATTCCCTTAAATGTTTAATATAAGCATTGTGAGAATTTTGATTGATTCCACAAAAAGCATCAGGAGATACTTCAATGAAAATGGAACTTCTACTATTATTCCAGCATAGATCTGAAGAGCAGCACACATAAGAAAATAAATAACATGTTCAGTGTGCAAATTTTCATCTTGAGTATTCAGCAATTTCTTCTTGAGTTTCTCTAAATAATGAACCACTTGCACAGTCTGGGATGTTGCTTCTCAAGACCTGTGCACATCCTTTCCCTGTTCTGTAATCTCTGCTTAAGCATAAGTCATAAACAAGTGATTTAAAAGAGATATGAAACTGGCTACATGTGTGTACACAAAGTAGTGCTCAAAAATAAACACCTTAAAATACAATCAGTGTTTTAAAGTATCTACTCTGCACACAGTCTGCTTGAAGAGCCCATACCTATTGATGAAAAAATGATTTTTCCTGCTCTTTTCCCTGCCTTAATTTTGAGATGTTTCAGTCTGTGCTCCAACTTGCCCTTTTAGTTATTACCTTCAGCTGCTTCTTGGTATTTTTGTGAAACATGAGTGACAGTGATCCATTTCCTCACAGGATGCACTTTTATCACATTTTGAGCATTATCCAGAATAAGAACCATCCATTACAGTGTCCCCATTTCTGTAATTAAATATTAAATTGATTAATAAAGCATATTTTAATAAAAATGTCTCCTCTCAGATTTGTATGTTTTATTTTAAATTATTTTATTACATGCATATAGAAAAATCATGGAGTCTATACAGATGCTTTTTGTCATTGAGGTAGAAACAGGATAAACTAATTTGCACGTATTAAATTTGCAGAAGGATCTCCAGTTTTCTTGAGACCTTCAGTTGAAGTGGCATCTGAGACTGGAGCTTTTCTTGTGTCTCTGAGTCCTGATGGCAATTTGTCCATTCCTTGTGAGCCCCTCCAAGAGAAAATCCAGCAAAATCACTGCAGTGCTGTTGCCAAACTCCAAGGATGCCGTGAGAATTTTTGCATGTACATGGAATTAAATCTCACCATGATCTCACCAGGCTCAGTCTTCCTGGGCTATTTTGTGCTCTGAGGTTTCTGTCCTTTCATTTTCTCACCTGTTGTATCTCACTGCTGCTCATTTTGGTGTTGAGTATGATGTGTGTGACCATGTTTTTATTTATAAATATCTATTTGCCATTTTCCTTTCCATTTCTCTCTTTCTTTCCAGCATCAGATCATGTCTAAGGCTCCCTGTTTCAGAAGCAGAGAGTGGTAATTTTATCAAAATATGATAAAGCCATAAAACCCAACTGATTTCCTGTCTGCCTTCACACAAAATCAAATTAAAATGTCAGATGGGTAGACATGATATTTTCGTGTATTTTACACTAAAACATTTTAAAATTAAATTTATGTCTGTGCTTCTAAGAAAACAATGTGAGTTTTACATTTAACTAGCAAAAAGGCGTTAAAAAATTTAAAAATAATATTTATAAAGGTTTTATTGAAAGTGCTACAGGTCAGAGCAAGCAGTCAGCTCAGCAGTGTTACCTGATCTTCCCCTGCATTGTCTGGGGAAGGATTGCTCAGAGGTGACAGGGCTCTGTGCCAGCCTGCTGCCATTGTCCCTGCCATGTGATACTTTCTGCCCAGTGTCTCATTACCAGGAGGGGACACGGTGTATTTCACTGGGTCAAAACAATTCATTAAACTGCTGCCCAGCATCACCTTTTCCTTTGGAACCCATTGGGGCTGTTACTGGTTAGCAGCAGTAAAATAAAAAAAAAAAAAATAAGCGCGAGTTTTGTAACCTTTGTAAGAATTCTGCACCTCTGAATAAACACATTTACAGGGAAATATATTGTGTACTAAAGGAGGATTTTATTTTTCTTTATGATGGTTTGATCTGTTTTCATAACTCGTGTAATTAATGTGCCTTTTCTCTTGCTCATTCTAGGAGGAGAGTCTCTAATGTGGTAATTTAAACCCTTAGAAGATATTTTTAACTGGTTTTCCATTAAGGATGTCTCATGAGGGAGGGGAGAAATAAGGATATGTGCTTTTAAAAGGTAGGGGAACACATGGAGAAGTTGCTGATGTATTGAACTCTTAAGAGAGGGTGTAGGTGGACATTTGCAAGCCACGTGCACATTGACTGGGGTGAAAATGCTTCTCAGGAGGGATTTGTGCCACAGACAGATTAGTGACAGGGCCTTACACCAGTGCAACAAAAGGGGGTTTTGTGCAGTTTGGGTTTCATTTTTAGCTGCTGATAGCAAAGCCCTGGCTCAGTCCTCAAGTGCTTTCACAGTGAGGTTGGAGAGACCCAGGTAATCATCTTCCATTTAATTCTAGAATAGGCTTGGATGTGACTGAGTGCCTGGCAGAGTTAAAGCAGGCTCCACTCCTGTGTGCTGCAGCTTGTGGGGGAGACTGGAACACCCTGCATTGAGATAAAACTTCTCTTTGCAACAGCAAAACATCAGCCTGGAGCAGCAGCCAGTTCATCAGTGTTTACTCTGGGAGGTTTTGGAATATGCAAAAGCACAGCCCCAGAAACATTCACTGCTGTCAATAGTTTCCTTATTTTTAGTTTCCTAGTTTTCCTATTGACTCCCTGGAGTAATGCAGGATTATGTTTTAATTCTGTAATTTGACTGCCTGCTTGTGTTTAGTGAGGTTTATTTGTAGGAATGATGTGTTTTGGAAGGTGAGGTCAGCTGGAACATTTGTTGTGCTCTTTGTCATCCTGCAGCCCTTGATCTTCCAATGTGTCAGTCACCAAGGAGAGAAGTCATTACTCACCTGTAAAAATGAAATAATTTAGTGTTAGTGGATGGTACCCTATGGATATTCTTAAACTAGGGTGCTTATTGATGCTTATTGTAAAAGCCAGATACTGTAAAATATATTTGTCCTTGCCAAACACCTCAAAAATAGAAACATACTGCATTTTGTACACATTTAACATTCATTAACACTAACTTTCAATTCTTTTCCTGCTTGAGTGAGTGAGCAGAAAAATGTAATTATTAAGTACACTTATGTGAAAGACACTCAGACACCACAAAGGCTTCTGATCACATGAAAATAGCTGATTAGAAAGACTCTTGCAAGAAAATTTAGTGTCAAACTAGAAATGTACATTATCATGATGCATGATAAGAGTAAAACCAGACTGAAAATGAAAATACAGTCTGAAAAATACCACACCATGATAGATACTCAATTTACTCAATCCAGTAAAGATATTTCAACCACCCCACAAAATACTGCATTTCATTGACTCTTTGTTAAAGAAAATACGTTAATAAGAACAAGATCTCAGCAGAGTTTAAAACACAGCAATGAAGCACTGTCAAATCTTTACCTATTGATGCAGTATGAACACAAGCAGAGAAATGAGCATCTCACAGTGTCCCTGAGCAAAATTATCTGTGACAATTAGCAGGGTGCCATATTTTTAAATTATAGTTGTCCCAGTTAGCTGTTTCAACAGCTATGGCACTGAAAAGGACAATAAGGTTGAAAATAAATGATTAAAAGAAAAAAAGAGAGATAAATTCTGTAAGACCTTAATTGAACTTGTAGGTATTTGTGTAATTTCAAGATAAATTCATTATTTTTTTTTACTTTTTTTTTATTTGTTCCTTTTGCCTTTCACATAAACATCACTCTTCTGTTAAAGGTCAGATTTGATGATCTTGGAGGTCTTTCCAATCTTAATGATTCTATAGTGTAGTTATTCTGCCTTTCTGTGATGTGAAAAATTAGGGGATTAGTGTTTTAGTTTGGATGAGGAGTGCATTTCATCTCAAGTTTCTCAGCTTTTATCCACATGATAACCAAAAAGATTTTGGATTCCTTCTCACATTTTCTAAGAATGATCATTTTAGTCACCTTTAAATGCCATACAAGTTTATTTCCTAGGAGTTACCATTACCTGGCAGAATCTGAAATAAGTGTCAGGATGGTGCAGGAGATCTCTTGGAACTGAGTTTTAAAGGCTGAGGAAGGAACAAGTAGAAGCACAGGCAATCTGCAAGATGCTTTAATCTGATTTTCTTCTTTGGAAGAGCCACAGTGGATCACTCCTCATGCCTTGGGAGGTGCACAGAGATCTGTGGTGTTTTTTAAAAAATCTTTCTAGAGTAGCCAGGATGTTGAATTTGTAAGTTAAACAGCAAACAATAAAAAAATATTTTCCCCCACCTCTGCTCCACTGTGTATTTTTTTTTTTTTTTTTTTAGTATAGCATTAAATCTGCACAAAATAAAGTGGAAATAAAAGGTAAAATTTGGGCTTATTTTTGCAAATGACTCAGTGTAAAATGCATAGAGAAACCTATGTGTTTTTAATTGAGGAAACACAGTGCTTCTCAACTGACCTTCCAGTTGTTGCAAAAAGGAGCAAAGTGTATGTTTGCTTTAAATTTGAAAGTAATTTTCCATTTACACCCAGCAACAGGAGGCTGGATTTTGGATATATCTAGCAAACATATCTATGGGGAGGGGAGATGGGAAACTTTGAACTGTGCTTATCTGAATATGATGGCAATCAGTGGGAAGTGTAGAATTAAATTTTTGTATTTTAAATGAGTACTTTTTATCAGTTTAACAGTGATCCCTTTACAGGTTTCCACAGGAATTGGGATCTTGAAAAACTTTTGATTCATATGCAGAATATCGAATGTTTGTTTCTTATAATACTTAAGTGACAGTAACATCTGTTTAAAAAATGCTTTAGATAATGAATTGTGAGTAAAAAAAACACCTAATTTTGTCCAGTCTTTTGTCTCTTTGGGAAGGATAAATAATGTAATTTTAGCCAGTGTGAAAACCAGTAAATATTGTCATTTCAAATCCTATCATTTGAATCAATTAATTAATTCCCTGCTTAACAAATTACTGAATACTGTGAGAAAGAGTAGAGACTGTGGCCTGCAAGTTTTAAAAAAAGACAAATTTAAGTGGAACCTTTGCTTGTTCCACCTGTGAAGGCCTGGAAAGCTGCAGTGCTCACACCACCACATTGCCAACCAGCTTCTGGGTTTTTTTATTTCATAATTTCTACCTAGAAAACACAGCTGGAGCCTGCAGAGCTCTCCCAGAGCTGTGGACAGAGGGAAAACTCTGCCTTCCTCTTTGTGTCAGCTCTGACAGTCACTGAGTGTTTTCCTGAACCAAGAAAAGCCTTTTTTGCTGGGTGAGTTGAATCTGCTAAATGGGATGTTCAGTGCCAGCAGTGGAGAGCTATCCCTGGGAAAATGGAACTGCTCAGGAGGATGGTGAGAGGCCAGTTCTGTCCCTTTTCCCTGGGAATGTGGCTTGCTGTTCCATGCACTTGCACCTGTGTTATTGGGGACTGCTGGATGGAATTACAGCCCTGTGCTCTTGCCTTCTCCTGTCTTATCTTTGTGGCTTTGCTCTACCAGCAGAGACTCATTCAGGACTCCAGCCTGTTCAAAAATTAAGAGTCTAGCTGATACAAGCAACTCATAAACTGATATGAACAACTCACACTGGCTGTAAAAAGTGTTTTGATGATACAGCTTACAGCAGTTTGACCAGTAAAACAAATTGTTCTAGCCAAAGCATTTTTAGTCTGCATCTACACTTGGGATTTTGATAACAAAAATAGCACAAAATGTCATTGGTAGGTGTTCTGCCAAAAGCTTCTTGCCTGTGTTTGTCCTCATATAGTTTCTTTTTGCTGCATAATAGATTACATCTGTTGGAAGTACCTTCTTCTTCCAACTTCTGGGTTTTTTTTTCCACTCAGAGCACTCTCACCTAACTGTTATCCTCTGCAAAGGTTTAGAGACAAGAGGAGCAGGAGCCCACAGAGGTGTGTGTTTCAGAGCTGAGCTTCATAAATGAATCTAAATGACACGGGGCCTCCTTCCACTGAGTTACTTAAGCACTTTGAAACAAAACACTCCCCTCCAAACGCTATCAGGAGCCCACAGTGCTGAGAAGTGTAACAGGAGTTTCCACATTAACCCCTCAGCTGCCTACCAGCACAAAGGATGTGCCAGGAGAAAAATAGGACAGGGGAGTGTTTGCTGTTTTCCAGGTGACAAAAAAGAAGTAATGTGAGGGTTTCTCAGACACAGTCACATTTAACCTCTGATAGAAACGATCATCAGTGTGTTTAAAGCTCGCTGATACATCTAATGTTGTTTTACTGTGCTTTGTGGGCACTTAAAAAGTATTTTGTGGCCAAAGTAATCCTTAGGAGTCACTGCCAGAGGAGGTTCATCACTTGAGCCCTCGGTCCCAACGCTGAGGAAATGTGCAGTGAATGAGGAAAACTTTTAATCGCAACAGCTCCCAAAGAAGGGAGCTTACTGAGAGAGGAAATAAGGACAAATGGTGGATCTGCAGAGGGGTGCTGTGCTCCACCAAGCAGCTGAAGGAGTTTCAAAGAGATTTGAGAGTTTGATTACACGCTGGTGATACTCCTGTTGCAAGGTGAGTCTAGCTTGATCTAATTAGCAAAAACTGGAACATGAGGACAAGAACTGACAGGGCTGGGATGTTTCAGGAGGTGCTGTCATTTAGCAAACGTGACCAACGCAAAACTCCAGTGAGAGAACAGTGGTTAAGAGAGGTTAATGAGCCCAAAGTCACCCCTTCTTTTCTAAATTTAAATTAAAATCTGTTCCTGAAAGTTGGTTAAAATTTGGCATATGTATCCATGGAGCACTGGATTCAGAATTTTGCCTGTTAGTAGAGGATTGGTGTCGTTCAAATTTACAACTGTATTTGGATTATTTTGGTTATCAAACTGTGAGAAGGTACATGGTGAAAAATGAGAAATTTGCTAAAAATAGATCCTAAAAAGGTGCTGGAAGAATTATGGTGAGACTCATCAGTGAATCACAATTTGGGGTGATATACACCAATTTAAGTTTGCAGATGAAGATTGAATCAGCACATATTTAACGTGCTTTTTTTGTTAAGCCATTTTAGATTTTGTATGGTTAAGTAATCAACAAGAATGTTTATCAACATTTACTGTCTATTTATATGTTAATAAAATGTGTAGAAATAACTCTGTAGGATGTTATTTTTTAGGAGCTTGATTAATATTTCTAAAATTAGTAAGCAATAGATGTGATGAGCAGCTCTTGAGTGCTATAATTTACTACCACTGACACCCACCTATTTCTTCCCAATCCCTAAATTATATGGCTCATTACTTACAAGACTGAGAATTGGTGGTGTTGTGGTGTTAAATACAATGTTAGGTTTTAGCATTTCTGTACAATAAGTCTGACTTCTCCAATTAATTAATTCAAATTCTGACTTCACCTCCTAACAATCTTTATTACAAGGATTAGTCCTAAATAAAGGTTAAAATCAAGCAGACACGTGTTGAAAATACTGGAACAAGTAGCGAGAAAAAATAGCAGAGTACGTGTAGTTGTGCAAGTAAATAAAGAAATTCTTTGTTATTTTTGGCAAGAGGTGGAGAAGCATGTGATGTCCAGTTGTAGCTGCAGCCAAGGATTTATCTTGGGGCTAAATACTTTATAGGCAAACAGTGTAATTCCTTTCTCGCCCCACATCAGCTGAACACTATTTCGGGTCAAGAATGCTGTTTGCACAAGTTGACCAGTCCTACAACCAACCACTAAAATTTAAGTGATGTATAATATTAGGGACACGTTGTTGCTGGGGTGGGGGTGTATCCTGTTATTTCGCGAAGCGTGGAGCAAGGCGGAATGCTGAACTGTGATGCAGGATGCGAACTGGTCAATATCCCGGAGCTAGTGATGGGCTCGGGCTAGCGGGGCAAGCGATGCTGGCCAGGGAAGGATGTCAGACCACTGGAAGGTTGGTGTTTCACGGCTATTTGCAGGGCTGGCTGGGCGAGTATCTTCGTCTTACAAGGCCAGAGCATCCATCTAAATGAATCGGGAGTTTCCATGCTCATTCTCACCTTGTCATCTCCGGCTTTTGAGCCGGGCCTTTCTCCGGGCACCAGTTCGCTCATCGTTGTGTTAGGTGTGAATGGTGTTAGGGCAGCTATCGAGCCGGGGAGAAGAGCTCACCGTGCGGGGAGCGGCGACTGGGACGGCAGCACCGGAGGGGCACCGGGCTGTGCCTGGGAGAGCAGAGCAGCGGGAGCATCTTTACCTGTCCCTACCGGCACTTGCGGGGGGACCGTCAGCAGGCGCTGTCCGGTGGGTGCGGAGGGCAGGGGGAGCGGGGAACGGGCGGGAGCGCGCTCCGGGCGGGCGCTGCCGGCGGAGCGGGGAACGGGCGGGAGCGCGCTCCGGGCCGGCGCTGCCGGCGGAGCGGGGAACGGGCGGGAGCGCGCTCCGGGCGGGCGCTGCCGGCGGAGCGGGGAACGGGCGGGAGCGCGCTCCGGGCCGGCGCTGCCGGCGGAGCGGGGAACGGGCGGGAGCGCGCTCCGGGCCGGCGCTGCCGGCGGAGCGGGGCCGCGCTGCGGCGCGCGGCGGGGCCGGGCGGGGGCGCTGCCGCTGCCGGTGCCGCCGGGCCGGGCGGAGCGGGCGGGCGGCCGGAGCGCCCCGCAGGCTGCGCCCCGCGGGCCGGGCCGGGCGGGGGCCGGAGCGGGGCTCGGCCGGCGCCCCCTCCGCTGCGCTCGGCGCGACCGCGGCCCGCCGCTCCGGGGCCATGGGCGGCGGCGGGCGCCGCTAGGCCGCCGCGGGCAGGGCGGAGGCGGGAGGAGGCGGAGGCGGAGGAGGCGGCGGCCGGGGGCGGGCTGGGTTCCTCCCCGGGAAGATGAGGCGGAGGCCCGGTCTGTCGAGCGGGCTGAGCTGGGGCTCTTCCCTCGCAGCCGCCAGGACAAGATGGCAGCGGCCGAGGCGGCGGCGGCGGCAGCAGCAGCAGCGGCGGCGGGGCTGAGCGGCTGAGCCCGGCCGGAGCGGCGCCTCCCGGAGCGCTCCCGGACATGCCCAGGGCGGCGGCGGCAGCGCGGCCCGACCCGTGAAGGTGAGCGCCGAGCGGCGGAGCGGGGCCGGCCCGGCGGGCGCTGAGCGGCGCTGCCTCCGCCGCCGGCGTTCGCGCCCTGCCCGCGGGGGCTCCGCGCAGCCCCGACCCCCCTGCCCGGGCTGGCAGCCGGCAGCGCCGCTTCCCCTCCGCGGCGCCTCCCCGAAGTTTCCCGTTCCCGGGCTCCGAGGCAGGCCGGAGGGTGAGGTTTGCCCGCCCCTCGGGCGCTGCCCTCCTCCGCGCCTTGTATGGAGCGGCGGGGCCGCGGGGGGTCCGGGGTGGCGCCGGGCGCTCCTCCCGGCGCGGGCGCTGCTCAGTGCCGGCGGGACGCGACCCTGGCCCGCTGAGCCCCGAGCAGACACCGCGGCAAATGCAGCCCGGGGCCGCTATCGCTCGCAGCAACTGGAGGGGAAGTGGACGCTTTAAAATCTGGTCAGTTCCCAAGAGCGAGCTGTGTGGGAACAGAGGGGATTGTTTGCTTTTTGAGGGCTCCGCCGTAATGGTTGCGGCAGGGATCGTGCGGGGTTTGTTCTGGATTCGTCGTGGTGTCGATTGTGAAGCTGGCAGGTGCGTTTGCGTCTGTTTAACGCGGGGGGAAATAGTGATGAGTTTGTGAAAATTATTTTTGTTTAAATCCAGCCCTCAGTCGTCAGTACTGTGTCCTTACGCGTATGTAATAAAGAGCTTTCTTTTGAGGCTATACTTTTGTTACTAACTGTTGCATCTGACTTGAAATGTCAGAAACTGCGATTGTTTCCTTTTTTGCTAACTTAGTTTTAAGGACTCCAGGGCTTGACTGGCCAGAAATTATGTTGCGCTCTGATATTTTCGCGTCTTCCTCCTTGTATATCGCCTTGTTTATTTCAATTATTGCGGTGCCTTTAAATTGTGGGAAAATATGTTACTACGAGAGACGAGGTAAATCTACAGTTGGTGATAACAATGCATGTTTCGGTGATTATTTATTTTCAACCCAGTGTTGCCTCCCATGACATCGTTTGCGAAAAGTTTAGGCTCTGATTGAGCAGGGATGGACTGCGAGGACTTACTTTCTGACATAATAATAATTCCATAACAGACTTAATTCGCTCCAGCTTTTCTATAAGTTTCAAACACACGCAGCAACTGCCCAACAAGTGTGGAAGCCAGCCGAGAGATTAATTAAGCACCTGGAAAATAGGTCAATACTGTATTACGGAGCGGCGTGGTGAGATGGCAAATAAATAGAGCGAAGTGTTAAGGCGGGTTTAAGCGGGGGAAAACTGATCCCGCTTTATCTGCGCTGCCGCGGACCTTTTATGGTAGCGGCACCCGGGGGATGCTCGCAGCCCTGCCAGACGGGGCTGGGGTTTTTCACTCCCTCCACCTTCTCCTGGGGGCTTTGCTGCCTCAGGGTGTGGCACGGCTTGTGCTTCTAAAGGATTTTATTTTTTTTTTTTTTCCCCCGTAGATAAATTTGGCTGGGTGTTCTAATTCCGATTGTGGTGTGTGGCTGGCCGGGCTTGGGGACGGTTTGTAATTGGATGGATTCCACGAGCTGGAATAAAGTTTCATTGAAAATTTGCTCGGGTCTCTGCGGTGATTCTGTTTTTTCTTTGTTTCAGGTTGGTTTTTTTTTTTGTGTTTGCATGTTTCCTCCCTCCTCTCTTTCAAACAACTACCTACAGAAACAGGGAAATGAGACCGGCTCCTGCATAACAAGATAGCAGAGACAAAGACAGGGTGTGGGGAGGAAGACTGAGCTTGCAACTCATCCCACAGAACTAACTGATGGAAATACTAGAATTTGCATGAGCTGCTTTTCTCTTTGTGTCCTCCAATTCGTAGCAGTTGCTTCCAAACAAATGTTGTTTTGGAGGTGATTTTTTCCAAAAGCATCTCTCTGTTAAAGGGAATGGGAGCAGCACTTTCAGAGGCAAAGGGTTGGGTAGGGGAACAGAATTAACTGTGCTTAATTCTTGTGAAAACCCCAATCCAAAGGTGCAGGAATGTCAGGCTGTGTTTTTCCAGGCCCATGTGTTTAGGTGTATATATCCCTCTTTGTGTACTATTTCAAGGGATTGCACACTTCCTGCTTTTAGAACAGTTCTCTTTTTACCTCTATAGGTTCTCTTTCTTGTATTTTCTCTTTTGCCACTGTGCTGATCAGGGCAACAAAGGCTCTTTTGACAATGGGAATTTAGTAGTTGGCTTTCTTGTGTGTGAGGGGGGAGAAGAGCAGCATTGGTAACAGGAACAGCACTGTCATTTGAGGCTGAACATATATTTTGGAGGAATGTTAAATACAGATGGAGAAACTGCTTTTAGTGGAGCTAAATTTTGCTGTTGCAGTGTGGGGTGTCGTGGCAGAGTGCTGAACAATTCCTGCAGGCAGTGTTGCTTCCTGCACACAACTTTGGGGAATAAAGGAGAGGACAGAGGGGCCTCCTTATATTTTTTTTTTTTATTGGATCAGCCTCGACTTTTCTGAATATATGAAATTATCTCATCTGATCTGCAGAAGCACTGCAGCTGAATTAAATTGCTCTGACTGACAGAAGCAGGAGTTGGGTAGAGCAGGCCTGGTGATCCCTGGTCCAGGGAAGAAGAAATGTGGAAGCAGCATGGTGGTGCTCTATTCTATTCTATTCTATTCTATTCTATTCTATTCTATTCTATTCTATTCTATTCTATTCTATTCTATTCTATTCTATTCTATTCTATTCTATTCTATTCTATTCATCTCATTATTTTGGGTAGGTATGGGATGGGACTTTAGGTATCTGAAGCTGTGTTTCAGAGCCCTGGCTGGGTTAAGCACAAGCCCAAACATGGGGAAAGGAGCAAGGATGGGCACTGAGCATGTTTGAGATGACTGCTGTGTGTGCAGTGCACCTGAAATGACTGTGTGACTCTATTTAAAGCAGCCTAAAATAACTGATGCTTTGATATGGGTTAGTAATGGGTTACCTTTTCTGACTTCTACAGGCAGTGAACACCCCCTGTTTAACCTGAAATAACCTATAATGAAGGATAAAGCCTGGAAAATCCTGTTACCTGGTCTTGGCTTCCCCCACCTCCATCTAGAGACTGTTTTAGTTTAGAGCCTCTACCTCTTTTGCAGAATTTTAGAGAAATTGTGGCTTTGTTTTTCTTCAGAGTCCCTGAGCTTTGAGTGACAGGTGAGCAGGGCAGCAACATGTAGTTGTGAAAGTGGATTTTAGTTGGTGGCTTTATTTGATAATGGAATATTTTCTGCAGGCTAAGTTCTTCCCCCCCAGTTTTTCAGTTGTTTTATTTCCATGTAGTGAGTGTTAGAAAAGGTGACAGGAGTTGCTGTGAGTCTTGATTTTAGGTGCAGTTTGGGGATAATACTTGTAAAGTTTTGTAGTATTTTTTTCATGGTATGTCACTTTTTTTCCATATAGCTTCTTAATCCTTCATTTCACTTTTGAGAGTGGGTAACTTCCTGACAGAAGGGAGTTAATCTCTGCTATAGCAGTTGGGCTTGGAAAAGGAAGAAGAGCCAATTAAAAAACTGAACTGTTTTTTAAGCAAGTCAGCTCAAATAATTTAGTTCTGTTTTATTTTATTTTTTTCTTCTTATGCTGAGACTTGGAATCAGTGTAATTTCAAAATACCTCTCCTAATATTAACTTTACATATTTGTTAGTTTCAGCATTATGTAAACTTTTTGTACAGTCTTTTTTTACATTATATCTTCAGAAAAAATATTGTAAAATTATTCCTTTTTGTAAGTAAGAAGTAGGATCCTTTTCCCCACTTTTCTCCAGCTCTCTTATGTTCTCCAGTATTTGGGTATAACAGGAAAATGCTAAGGTTGGGTTCCAAAACAGAGCAATAAAATAAGATGCAGTCAAACATCCAAAGACAAAACAGATATAAGAAATATTTTCCTATCTTTTTGGATGATCAAAGCTCCAGCAACTCCCACTATTAATAAAGTAATTGGACTCTTATGTGCAGAGGACTCTTTTTGCATGTTAGGAGGGACACTCCCATCAAAAAAGCTAATTTAAATCAGTAATCTCAAACTTATGCTTTTAATTCTTGATGAAATAATGTAGCAGTTCTAGAAAACTTTTTAGTGCTTTTTAAGCCACGTTAAAAATGAAGTACAAATAACATTTTTAATGTAAAAAGTCGATTATTGCCAAATGAAAATTCTGCTTTTATTTGTGAACATCAGTTGCTGGGTACATGTGGTGCTGTAGTAACCACTCTTTTAGAATAAATGCTAAGGAAAACTCCTGAGCAAGAAATTCCTGAATCCCAAAAGCACCCATAAAGAAGAGGTTTTGGAGGTGCCCATGGCTTTTTTCCAGCCCTGTTGAGTTTCATGCTCCTGTGATCTGAGTGTGTTGAGCTGCTCTGGGTCACCACACTCCACTCTGCTCTTCTTTGTGTGACCAGGACACTAAACTTCCAAGGAACTTAAATTGCTGGGTGAGGCAAGATTTTTATCACAAAGCTTGCCTTGGGACAAGCAGCCACCAGTACCTGAGGAAACCACTAGTATCAGGTATCCATAAAGAATATTTATGGATATTTACACAGTTTTTTACTTATTTACACAATTACAATTGTTTACACATTTTTTTTCTAAAGCTTTATTCATTTACTTTTGCAAAACTAATTTACTTTTTCGTATATAGATAGAATAAACATTTCTTTTGTGTTTTTTGTTGGCACAATTTAGACAATTTCCAGGAGGATTTTTAATTGTTTCTTGTAAGATGCCTTTTTGACTGAAGCTGTTGATGTGCATCATTATCTTGTCAACATCTTCCTTCTTGTGTTTTTCCTAGAAAATTTGGTCATAGTCTACTTTTTACTCCTTTCAATTCTTCCCTTTTTTTTTTTGTTTTTAAATATTGGACTGGGTTGCTTGTCTACAATCTGTGTTGTTTGTTTTTTCCCTCAATTTCTTTTTGAAGATTTATAGGATTGTATGTGGGTAGAAAAGGTACTCAGATAATCTTATTTTTCAGCATTTGAATCTGTTAAATATAGGAATTTTGGTGTTTGAGATCTTGTCAAGTTCTTCAGAAGGAACCAGATTTGTTCCTAAAAGGAGAAAAAAAAGCTCTTTGTCTCCTCTTAACTTTTAATACCAACTTATTTGGTGATTCATGGAATTAGTTGGTGTTCAGCCTAGTAAGATTGCTTCAATGAGATATTAAAAAGTGATTTTAATAACTTCTCTTTATGACTTTTGTGCTGATGCTGTGGGTTGCCTTCTTCCTCTGAGCCCAGCAAGAGGACATTGTGCAAAGTTTTCCCAAGAAATATTTTGGGAGCTCTTTGTGACAAATGTTGTCTGAGACTAAATGTGTTTTTAAAACTCTGCCACGGAGGTGTCTAAACATTCTTTTGAAGATTAAAACAAGAGTGGCTGGTAAAAGTTTATTTATCCTACAAGTGGAAAGATTATTAAACATGGAAGGGAATACAACAGAGAAAAAATGTATGCACATTTATCAGCATTATTATGGCCCCCAGGTAGTAGGTCATATGCTGCATATAATCTTGCCTTTCTTTTCACATGCTTTCTGGGCAATTAAATCAATAATTTCCTTTGCATAGGGGAGGGGGAGAAATTTCTTGTCCTGGTGGCTTTGGGAAATATGGATTATTACAGTTATTGATTCATTAGGAGGCAGAAGGCTGATCCTTCTGTGAGAGAGAATGGATTTCTAATGCACTGGTTTTTACCTGTAGGAAATTCTGCTTTCCTCCCCATCCTTAAAAAGCTGAAAAAAGTGGTAAACACCTTTTCCCTCTAATTTTTCTTTACTATTCCACATATGCCATGTCCAATTTTTACAGCTGTTTTTGGTAAGCAACCAATGCTATTTTCATGTTATTGTTTACAAGGAAAGAAAAACACCTGCTGTATAAAAGCACTAACCACTTTGAAATTACAAATTTTTATTATGGGAAAAATACTGGGACTTCATAGAGCTTTTTTTCTGTCTGTGTATGTATAAAAATACCTTCCAAACATGTGCTTGCTCTGTGTGTGTGTGTGTTTACCTCAGTCTGTATATGTTTGCAAATTGTTACTGGGTGTAGCTGGGGCAACCAATCTGAAAACTGCAGCAGAAAAACATCAATCCAGATAAGTATGTTGGATTAGATGCCTTAATTATTTTACAGTTAAATCAGTTTTAAAACAAATAAAGGCTGAAGTTCTTATTTACTCTTGGCATTTTTATTGCAGAGGAAGTTGAATGTGCTCTAGGTGTGCTGTCATGACAACTCAGTAACCACTTGGTAATGACATTCTTGTTGGTTTTCTTGGAAGAGGGATTGATTTTTCCATGTATTTGGGCAGAGATTTAACTCAAATATTACTTACTAGCAGGTAGTTCTCAATGTGTAGGAAACAGTTTTATTTACCTCCTTGGTACAGGAGAGCCTGATTTGCAAATTTTTG
Source organism: Erithacus rubecula (assembly GCF_903797595.1). Lineage (NCBI taxonomy): Eukaryota > Metazoa > Chordata > Aves > Passeriformes > Muscicapidae > Erithacus > Erithacus rubecula. The sequence goes on from NC_136688.1 coordinate 16,986,312, forward strand.
CATTGCATGTCATACTCAATGAGCTCAACAGGTTTTTTTGTGTGTGTGCTGCTGCAGACTTAATGTGCTGCTCCTGTGGGGAGAACAGGAATTTTGTGGTGCTGTTGTTGGTTTTGGTATTTTGTTGCTTGTTTGTTTTTGTTTGGGGTTTGTTTTTGTCCAGCTGAAAATCTTTTTTTTAATGAGAGGGAGAAAGAATTTTGGATGAGTTTCTTCCTCCTTGAGTAGTTGAGAGGACTTGATGAACTCTGTGTAAGTAGAACCCCGTTCATGTGCATGCAGATGTGCTGCCAGGCATTCTCTATCAAATTTTATTTCTGCTTTAGGGAAGGTGGCAAAATCTTTAGGAAATACTTAGGGCAATGAAAAAGTGTCCTGCCTGTCTGCTTGTCCTTGGTCCCTCCTGCATGGAACAGCAGTTTGAATAGATTCTTCAGCACTACTCTCTGCAGAAGGTGTGGGCTCTCCTAAACCCCACTGCTGGGGTTTTATTTTATTTGAGTGTGCCTGCTGTTTCCAGGTTCACAAAGAATTAGTCTTCTAAAAGAAGAGATTAGGCTGGCTGGTTGAAATGTGCTGTTTGTGTTGATGGTGGCACATTCTGATTTGGAGGGCATGTTCTCACTGGGGGCTGGTGGCCAGCACTGCACTGCTTGTGTGTTGCTTTCCAGTTGCACAGCAGCAGCTTGCCCAGAAGAAAAAGAAATGCTTCAAGTGTTGTTTCATTTATCTTTTCAGCTATGATTGCAGTCATATTGGTATCACAAGATTTAGCTTTTGATATTCGTGGAAAAATATGAATAAAGCAATTGTATTCTGGAGAACTGCTGCTGGTGCTATGGCAGCATTGAGTCATAGCAGTTCACTGGGATATTTTATGTAAAATATGTTTGTGCTCAGTCTATGGCGTCAGTTCTGTTTCCAAGTATCCATACAGTGATGCAATTGAGGCTGGTTTGTATCACACTTGAACCAATTGATATTTTCAATTTCTGCTATCTGTGCAACATTTGTGGTGTCTGATTAAAAATATCTCCAGTATTGCACAGATCTAAGCACACCCTGTAACTTTTTTTTTGGTAGTTAGTAACTAAGTTCTCCAAGGACAGAATTGGATCATTGTATCATTTGCTTCCCACTGAAACTCTAAAGCTTGGAACCAACCTTTGGCCTTTCAGCCTGGACCTGAGCAGGACTGAGGTTTCATTTGGGGCAAAGGCTACTTTGGCTCAGCTGAATGCTCTGGGTGTGTGATGGGCCAAAATCCCTGAGCTCTGAAATGCATGTTTTTATCAAGATTTCACTTGTCATTTAACTGTTTGCTACCCCAGAACTGGCTGTTGGTTTCTTTGAGTTATCATCAGCATCACCCAGTTCTCTCTGGGGGAGTGTGCATGGAATTTTGTGTCCAGAATTGCCTCTGTGGGTGTGTGGGGAAACCATTTATACAGCATGAGTTACCTGAAACACCTTGGTGCTTCCTCCTCTGCCCTGCTCTGTCCCTTCTGAGGGTCCCTGATGTGCTCTCATAGCTGCTTTGGAGGTGGCTGGAGGCTGGGGCTCCCTGGGCTTGTATTTCTGGGCACTTCACACTCTGAGGATGTGTTTTCCTTTATAAATTGCATGAAACCTCAATTGTCAGTGTTCTGTTATTAATTGTACAGCTGGAGTGAGGGAATTCCTCAGGGTGAACAGGTCATGGGGTATGAAAGTATCAGTACAGCTTGTTCAGCTATGTATCCAAAATAAACAATAACATAGAGGTGCTGCTACTACTGCTAATAAACTTTCATCTGTGTGGAAAGAGAGGGCAGCTGAACCAGCTTTGTGTTTGCTAAATAACTTGAGAAGTTGGGTGGCACCTAATATAAGGAGAACAATTGTTCTACCTGGAAAAAATGACAGTAAGTACCCCTACAGTGTTTCCAAAGTGATGCATAATGCAAACAAAACATTTCCTAAGTGCCACTGCTCAAATTGTGCATTTGCTGGGAGTTACTGACTGTTTAGAAAGCTGCACTGTTGAGAAGATGTGAGAGTTTTGGAGCTGATTTTTACCCATGGAGGCCAGAAAGAAGTTGGAAAACAAGTTTTCTTGGGTTACAGTGTAACTCTGTTATTAGGTGAATTTACTACAGCAGGAGGAAGGAGCTCTGCGTTTTGCAGAGGAATTAAGGGAGCAGTGTGGCAGTTTTTCCTGAGCTCCCCTGCAGTGGATTTATTAACCAGTTCCTTTACCACACACCTCCCTCACTCAGTCATGTGGAAATGTCACTGTACAGTTAATTATTAATGGTGCTCAGCCCTGGAACAGCCTGTGCTGCTCCAGGTTGTCACAGTCTGCCAAATCAGTCGTGTTCTGAGTTTGCCTAGAACTGCCCAGAAGGCTGGAGGTGCAATTTTGAGAATTAAAGAGCATTGTTACACTTAGGTGAACATTAGCAAGGTGTTAACCAGAGGTGCCTCATTTTGCTGAGACACATCTGCGTGTGTCACATTGACACATTTGCTGCTCAGTTTCTGGGGGAGACAAACTGAAGTGCCTCCTGTTCACTGATATTACTTGATGAAAATATGTTTGTTAATTTATTTAAAGGAATAAACAATGAATTTACTTAGTTGAAATTGGTTTGCTTCATTACTTTGTTCATGCTTTTTTCAGAAGCACAGAATTCACAGTCTTAATTCTGGTCAGAAGTCACATGTTTTGTATAGTTTCATGTTTATTAAGCCAAGTTTTCCCAGTTCTCTCTGCTTCAAAGCAAGAAGACTCATTCCTTTGCAGGAAGCCTTTCTAGAGATGGTAGGTTATAGATGGGATGCTTTTGCTTACTCTGCTTTGGTTTGCATCCTCAAGGAGTCTTGTATGGCACACATGTGGTTTTTATTTTAGATTAAATTGAACTGTAAGATGTGCACCAGTTGCTTATGTGTGTTCAGGCTCAGGTAACCTCCCTGAAATGAGCACAGAATATTTTTCTTTATACTGGTTGGCTTTACACATCCCTCTCATTCTGCTGCTGGGCTTGTTAATGTAGATGTAGCTTCAGTTTGTATGAGGAAGCAGGAACAGTCTCATTAAGAAGTATGCACTCAGTTAAATGTTTTGTGACAGGGGAAAAGAAAGATCCACTCTCTGCTAGGTGAAAATGTGCTGTGCATTATTTTATTTTGCTGGGAGTCCTGGTTTATAAAAAAAAAAAGGGGCAACAAAAAACCTGTAACACAATAACTCTTTATTCTTTCAGGTGTAGCTATCCATAGGATTGTAAAACAATCCAAATACCTCTTAAAAAAGCTTCTGAACTCCACAAACAAATCAACCCAGTAAGAAAAATAGAACCAAAATACCAAACCAACCCCAACCACAAAAAAACCCCCACAACCCCCAACCAACAAAAAACCCCTTACAACACAGCAGTGATGTTCTGTCCAGGGTGTTGTGGTATTTTCCCTTTCTCTTGAAGGTTTGTTGTGCAGCTCTTTTGTCTGTGGGGATTTATTTTCATCTGGATAGGGGGGGAAATCAGTTCTGTTTATCAACTTAGCTTCTCAAAGCAGAGCCCCCCCAACAGCTGGTTGCATTGGATAGTTCCATGCTGTGCTGATAGATGTCATTGCATGTAAGTTGGGTAAAGTGTCTGAAATGCCTTCTGAGCACTCTGAGTGTGTGGCTGAGGTCTTTAAGCTGTCTCAGGTGTAGGATGCTGCAGGGTTTTGTGTGCCTGTTTCACCTTATTCACTGGTTATGTGAAGATACTGTAGCTTCCCCAAATGATATTGGCATCTAGAAGTGTGTGTTTAGAAAAAGACAAGCACAGTGTTGGGAGTAATGAAGAAATGTTTAGGAGAAGGTAAGAAATTAGATGATTGTACAAGTCCATTTTTATTTGTGTAGAGTAAATTTTTATTAGTCCAGTTTGTCATGATTGTATCAAAGGTTGATCTTCCAGGGTATGTTATCTCTTCTATTTAGTGCTCAATCTTCTTTTTTTAAATTTTTTTTTTTTTGAGTTCTTGTAATAACTCAGTAAACATTTCTTATCTGTGAACAGAGCTGTTACTGTGGTCAGAGTTCAGGGTTGTGGAGCTCAGCCTGTGAGAAAAACACTAACCCCAAAAGATGATAGTCTAGTTTTTCTTATCCAGCTGAAATTAATGTTGAAAGAAAGCTGGGACTGTGTTCCTCCAGACCTTCTGGATTGGTTTGAGCAGCATGAGCTATAGAAAATTTACTTGTTTTTAAATGCCAGGCTCAGGTGAGGATGTCCTGTCTTCTGAAAACATCTTTAATTTCAGTGGAGCTTTTTCAAAGTAGTTATAATCATCATCTAGTGCCTTCAACTTTGGTGTCATGCTTACCCAGGCAAATATTTCTCCAGAAGTTAAATGGAGCAGGATTTTTGCTGTTAGGTCACAGCAGATCCAGAGCAAATAGAGCTGCTAGGGTTGCTGTGGAAATGTTTTTTTTAGTTTGAATATTCTACTTGTTTCATGCACATATGTGTCAAAAAGTAAGGGGATTGTGATGAAAAAGCAAGCAGAGTAGTATTTAGTGAAAACCTCAAGAAGGTTTTAAGAAGAAAACTCCCAAATATAATTTTGATATTTTGGTATCGTTGGCAGATGTGGTATTTGAGTCATCCCAGAACAGGAGGAATGTAAGGTGCTGATAGAAGATTTGGCTTTGCTGAACTGTGCAGGTGCCACTGAAAGCTCCATATATGGATGGATATATGCGTTTTTTGGGGCAGTCAGTGAGGACTGATTTTTGGGTATCTAAATTATGTGATCAATGTAAGTGATGTATTTAAATACAATTATGAAAAGGCAGTAGTAAATGCTTATGCACCTTGTAATGAGGCACATTATTTAGGAGAGAAGTCAAGAGCTTGGGGAATTTTTTCCCCCAAGTGTTTTAAAGTTAATAGTTAGTGTGAAATCCTTGGTGTGCAGCAGGAGGCCAGTGGCAGCCCCATCATGTTTGGTGGTGGGAGAGCCCAGCTGCTGGCTGGTTCCTGGCTGTCTCCAGCTTTCTACACCTCTGGCTCTGAGAAAACACCTTTGGGAAGGAGAGAGCTTTGAAGTTTTTCTCTGCAGCTGGGACAAAACCCATTAGAGGATTCTAAACTGAGGTGTTGGTATGATTATTTTAATTGCTCTTAAGATATCGAAATGTTCATTTGCATAAATCAAATCACAGCTTCAGAATAATTATGCTGTGCTTTTGGTTAGTTTTCATTTGATCACAGTCACTGCAATGTCTAGCTCAAGTTTTATGTGACTCATCAGCAATTTAAATGCCTATTACCAGAATTTTCATGTGCTTGGTATGATTAAGTGATCTAATTAAGGTATTATTGGTCTTGAATTTGTCTCTTGGAGCTGATCAAGGTTCCAGGGAAGTTATGGTTTATACCAGTCTGTAGTTACACTGGGGTCCATCCAGAGCCTTTTTCTTAGTATTTACCTTACCTACATGACAGACAAGTTTCAGGCTGGTATTTGACAGGTCTGGGAGGGGACACTGGGTCATAGAGGACACCTGGAAGATAAACTCAGTGCCTTTACCTCCCTGACTGTCACTGGAACACCAATTTCTGCAGTGAGGCTCAGGGAGGGCACCTGCCTTTGGTGAATGGATTGGGTTACTGTACATAGTAAGTTACTGGAACCTTGTCGTTGTTTATGTGTACATACCCATGCTCCCTAAGCTATTTTGGGCCCCATCACATGGCTTGATCACTTTCATTTTCATCCCAGTGAAATTCTTTGAGCTGTGGCAGTTGTGACATTTGTCTGTTCTTGGAAGCCTGGTGGTGTTTACAAGGAATAGGTTGGATACCTTGTGTAACAGGTAGCATTGACTCACAATTAAGATCTTATGAGTTATGTCTTCATTGCTAAACATTTGAATTGGTTTTTTAGAACGCTGTGCTACTTTTGTGTGTAGAAATGGTGGGAGGTTTTAAATGAAAGTTGAGTTTAACAGCACAAAGGTAGGAGCCCTGCTTGAAAAATGAGCTGTAGTGCTCTGCTGCAGCCTGTCTCAGTCCTGTGCAACCCAGCTAAAGCACTTAACTGCAGTGACCTGCTGCTGCAAAAGACTTCCTGTGGGCACTGGTGAAGTGTGAGGACCATGTTCTGGCCACAAGAAACTAAACAGAAAACAACTTTAGACCAGCTCATTTGGAGAGCATAATTGTGTCCTGATTTTTTGTTTTCAAAGTAGCAGCTTCTGGAAAGCTTGAAAACGTGCATAATTTTCACTTCTTTTTTCTTTTTCTCTTCCCCCTGTAGGTATGGCCTCACAAGTCTTGGTCTATCCACCATATGTTTATCAAACCCAGTCAAGTGCCTTTTGTAGTGTGAAGAAACTCAAACTAGAACCAAGCAGTTGCGTGTACCACGAAAGAACCTACCCGCAAATCTACGTGAATGGTCAAAACTTTGGGATTTCTCCCCACAGGGTTAGTACTTTCTTTCAGACTAAAAACCCATTGGACAGACCTCGAGGACAGAGCTTTTGGTCGCAGTCAAATGCTGTTGCTTTGAAAACCCCTGCAGGTGCTAGCAAGGCTGAGCTGGAGGCCCCCGGGGCCGGGAGCCGCTCGGAGATCCTGGAAGGAGCGCAGAGATGCGGGTTGAAGCGTAAGAGCGAGGAGCTGGAGAACCAGAGCAGCAGCATGCAGATCGTGGATGAGCTCTCCATCCTGCCCTCCATGCTGCAGGGCAGCGTGGGCAACCCGCTGGCAGTGGTGGCTTCCAAGCAGGGCAGCAGCGGGGACGGGGATTACCAGCTGGTGCAGCACGAGGTGCTGTGCTCGGTGAAAAACACCTACGAGGTCCTGGATTTCCTGGGAAGAGGCACCTTTGGGCAAGTGGTGAAGTGCTGGAAAAGGGGGACGAACGAGATCGTGGCCATCAAAATCCTGAAGAACCATCCCTCGTACGTGCGGCAGGGGCAGATCGAGGTGAGCATCTTGGCCAGGCTGAGCACCGAGAACGCCGATGAGTTTAACTTTGTGAGAGCCTACGAGTGCTTCCAGCATCGCAACCACACGTGCCTGGTGTTTGAGATGTTGGAACAGAATCTCTACGACTTCCTGAAACAAAACAAGTTCAGCCCTCTGCAACTGAAAGTAATAAGGCCTATTCTGCAACAGGTGGCCACTGCACTGAAAAAACTGAAAAGTCTGGGTTTAATCCATGCTGACCTCAAACCAGAGAACATTATGTTGGTGGATCCTGTTCGGCAGCCTTACCGGGTCAAAGTCATAGACTTTGGGTCTGCCAGCCATGTATCAAAGACTATTTGTTCCACTTATTTACAATCTCGGTATTACAGGTGGGTGTCTTTTATTTTGGTTTTTTTACCTGTTGTGGAACAAGGTTTTAGCATTTCTTAATGGCTTTAATAATTACTCCTCCAGATAACGAGTGAGAATAATTTGGAAAAGATAAAACCATCAAGGAGTGTGAGAATTATGTAGCTGGTTGCCATTTTGAATGTGAATACTTGCTTTGAATGTTTTGATAGTGTTGTCCTTTTCCTGGAAATATGTTTTGTGTTGCTCTCTGAAATCATCACATACTGTTATTTTGAGACCTCTGTGACTGTTCAGAAGGAAAAGAAAAATAATTCTCTTCTACTTGCTTGCTTAGGATGTCTTTCCAGCCTTCCTAACATGATGGATTTTTTTTTTCCTGTAAGCAGCTGGACAGTGTACTACAAGTGCCATGTTTCTATATCCTGTTGCCAAAGATTATGTAAATGCCTGTGTTTTTCTCCAGCACTTGTAAATATTTTCCCTAGTTCTTAGAAACTCCATTCTGACTGAGTGCCTTCAGCAGCTGTGGAGTTCAGTAAACTTCTGAAGTTAGGGGGTGATGGGATGCTTAAATGTTTAGGGTGATACCAGAAGGGCATTTAAAGCGATTTTGGTATATGGTTGCATTCTACTTTTGCCTGAAAATGGATGCATGCTTTTGATAGTTTTGTTTGATTATTTTTTTAAACTTTCTTTGAATAGTTACCCAATCTGCCTGACATGTAAAAATTATCAATATTTAGTCCTTTTGTTTTTCTTACAAGCTAAACTTGTCTTGATTGAAGATCTTTCTCAGTTCTGCTTTGCATCATGGGCAGTAGTATGTGCTGTGCATCTCCTGTCTGCCAGTTCAGTAAGAAACTGGTGAACTAGAACAATGAGTACTTCGTAAAATATTTAAAATTTTCTTCAGCTATTCCTGCTGGAAATGAAAACTTCTGCAGTGCAGTTCTAGGCTTGGTGAAATTAGTGATTGGAGTTCATGCCAGAGGAATCTATTTTGTGACTGTAGCTTGTAAACAAGAATGCTTCATGTACAGTGCTCACATAGAATATTCTGATTCATCACCTGCACTCTCTATTACTTAATTGCAAACTGCAGCAGAGGATTTAAAAACTACACGAAGTTCATCAACAGAAAACTAAATTGGGAAACTTAAATTATGGATTGATGCGTGTCCACATTATACAAAAATATATACGAGAGGGAATAAAAAATTAAGTAACTTGGGAATTCATTTTGGTGTAAAAGCTGTGCACTACTTAACATACTGTGGTTCAGGACAAATCAGGCCAGGCTTGCAAAGATGGCAGGAATTCTAGACAAGTGCAAAAGTCTTGCCTTCATCTGGTCTGTCCAGAGTCATAATCCAGCAGATACACAAGATGGGAATGTTTCCCTACCTGTTTTGGGTTTTTTATTTATTACAATTACAGATTCCTGTGAGCTGTTGCCATTTTCCCTTCTCTCTCCCCAAGAACTGACAGAGGGAGGCTGTGCACAGCCAGCCTGGGTGGTCCTATTGTAGTATTTCAGCCTCAACTAACTACTCAGCTATTTTTTTTTCTTCTGTTTCAGATGGCTCAATAGACAAGATACTGTTCTTTTTTAGTTGCCTACATAAAAATGTAGTAGCTGTAGTTCTGTTTTACTTGGCTTGATGTTGCTTTGCAGCTCTCAGTAGAATTCTGCCATTGCTGGCAGGATCAGCCTGCAGCTCCTTGGCATTTTGGATGCTTGTATTGCACTCAAGTGTGTGTAAGTGGGGTTCCCTGTGGATGTTTATTCAAAAATAGCATCCCCCAAGAATAAGATAAGATTTGTGGATGCATAGACTTGTGTTGCCTCAATGATGTTGAATGATGTGGACACGTATGGCATGTGCACCTGAAATTTCCTAGTTATTAAGTTGTGCTTAAGTGCTTTGTAAATATTCAGGCTTCAGTAGATCTTATTCTTTGTTCTTTATAGTTTTGTAATCCTTCTATAAAGTAGCATCTAAGTCAGTAATGTGTGAAAATCAAAAGGACATAAAGAGAAGAAAAATGGTTAGGGTCCATTTACTTGGTGGTTTTTTTTATTTGAATATATAAATATTGGTTGGGATAATTTTGAAGAAAAAACAAACAACTATACTTCAAAGTTATTTCCAACAAAAGTTTTTGCTTCTGAACAAGTTTTTAGCATGCTGGATTTCATCATGGATGCATAGCTCTCTACCAGTTGAGTAACTCAAATTAACTTGGTTTGCAGGAACCTGGTATTTCCTCAAAATTTCCTTTTTGTTCCATTGGAAGCACCAGATTAATGTAAATAATATAAAAAAATAGGTATTTGATTCAAAAAGTTTTAAAATAGATGATGCTGGGGAAATTTGAAGTGAAAAGTCTTAGAGAAGAATGAGAAGGGCCTTCAGAGAATTTTAAGAATCTTGTTTTAAGAGAGATTGTGCTTTTGTCAATCAAATAAGGAGCAGTTATATATAAAATATAACTGTACTTAAATGCTTTTGGTATTAGAAAAGCCTGGGAGTGATAGTGCAGGTTTGACCTGTTTGAATATGACATGTTGAAACAAGTTTTACAAAACTGAATAAAGAGAAAAGGTTGTTGTTGTTTGGTGGATCTTTTGTTGGTTTGGGGGTTTTGTTTTTGGTTTTTTTTTCTAGTCTGATCGTTACTTCTGTTTTTTTTGTTCCTGTGACCATAGGGAACTAATGATCATGAGAATGAAGAGTGCCCCAAAGTCCAGTGTTAGGGTGTTTATTTTGAATTCTCATGCCACTATTTTGCATTTGTAAGAGGAAGTGAGTAATGAGTTGGAAAAATGAGTAATAAGAGGATTAGGACTTTAAGAGGGGAACATAATTTAGCCAGGTGAATGGATAATAGGCTGGCTTACCTTAGCCTATAGCAGAAGGAGAGGTGGGTGACCTGATGATGACTGTTAGAGATATTAGGGTACTTTTGTATGAGGAGAGGTCCTAAACAAGTGAGACTAAGTGGATTTTAAAAGGGTAGAAGCTAGCAGAAAAATGGAAACTGCATGGGGTGATAATGGCTTGATATTTTCCTGTTTCTGTTTCAGCTTTGTCAAGCAAAGAGAAAATAATAAAATGGTTAAAAGAAGTATGGAAAATAGATTTTGACATTTTGTTACCTTTTGGAAGCTCCTGTTGGTTGTATTGCTAGAAATTGTTGAGTATGGGTGTGAATAAATGCCAGCTACACAGTGTCTGAAGTCACAGATGATTTTTTTTATTTGTTTTAAAGATCAGGTGTTATTCTCACTGCTCTTTTCCCTGAAAGGCAGTGCCTGTGCTTACATGCTCTTTTTATGCTGGTCTGGATTTTAATAGCTGTGGACTAGAGAGATCTGGTATTTGAAGCCCTTTTCTGCTTCTGGCCTCACACGTTAAGACTGCTGACCTTTTGTGAGTGATCTAAGGAGGTAAATAACTAAGCAGTGTGTACATTTTCAAAAGAAAATACCCTCCATGCAGCATAGGTGATCAGGCTTTTATCATTTATGGAAATGGTATGAGGAGTGTGTTGCTGTGCTTTTGGTCAACTGTGCCCCAAATCATGGAAAGGGGAGTGTTGCATCCCAAATGGGAAGCACTGCAGGCTCTGGAGGAGGAGAATCAAAACATCTGTTTCTAAGTCTGGTCTCTGGTGCTCATCTGGGAAGGCAGAAAGTTTTCCCAGGGCATGGTGTTTGTCTCTGGAAGTCATTTTCCTTTGTTTTGCTCTTTCCTGAGGTGAGATGCGTTTGGGAAGGCACGTATGAGAAGAAAGGCTTCCAAAAGGCTGTCTGTAGTGGGCAGTAGGCTCCGAGAGGAGTGCAATGGGCAGGGTGGTGCTGCCCATCTGCTTCAGGGAGCCAGGCTCCTTCCCTTCTCTTGCCATGGGAAGCAGTGACCTTCTCTGTGTTGCATTCAGAGGTGACTTTTCAGGGAATTACCACCTGTTTTTTGTTTTATTTTTTTTTTTTTTTTTTTTCAAGGGGAATCACCTTCATATTGATTTAATTTGGGTTGTCTTCCTAAGGGGATTTTGAAGATGAGTCTCCAGTAAGCCTTACCAAACTCATCATTCATAAAACCCTCCAATATTGTGGATGTGCCAGCAGTCATTGCAGGCGTAGGAGTGAATGTGTAACTTGATTGCAGGCTCCTGCAGCACAGCCCCAAAGGGAGCTGAACAGTGGCTCATCATCATCCCTTGTAGCTGCCTCCGTGGTTATTTCATCTCCTGTCTCCAAAGAAAACATCATCACCTCTGTGCTGTGTCAGATTCTATTGCTGGTAGAGTGCAGCTGGAAGCTTGACTGAAAATATGGTGAAAAGGATGTTCCTTTTGGCATCCAGGGGTCTGTTGTTTAGCACAGCCAAATTCATTGGGAAAACAAATCATGGGAAGCAATATAAGTGATCTCCAGATTAAACTGGGCACCTGTAGGCAACTGCAGTGATGTGGCAGGATGGAAGGTGTCTGGTTAGTGAGAGATGCTCATAGCTCAGAAATGCTTTTCTGTTCCACTGGTGAGAGCAGTAAGATATGATCCTGGGTATTCTGCAGTGCACTGATAAGGAAAAGCAAGTGATGTGAGTAGGTGCACTCAGTGCAGTCACCCCATTCCAGAGCTGGGCAGTGATATCCTCCCTCCAGCCTTCCAGCTCAGGGTAGTTGCTAATCAACAGGCTCGTTCCAGACAAAATGCCAAATGTCAATAGTGTTGCAGGGGAGCTCAGAGAGATGGAAAAACTGCTGTTGGATGTGTTCCTGGTGGATGAGAGCAGCCTTTCCCCCTCTCCTTCTCTTACCCTGCTCTCCCATGAAGATCAGAGAGGACAGAGGAGAAGTGATAATGATTGTGTTCTGTGGTCACAGCACTGTTTTCACTTGCCCAGTCAGTCCTGCTGCAGCTCCAAGAGCAATTTGGTCTGATATGGGCCCTTGTGTTTTAAAGGGTTTTGGAAGAAGAATAAAGTGGTTGAGCTGTGTGGTTTAATTACTGCCCGTGGGCTGGGCTCAGCGAGGGCTCTGTGCGTGCTCTGAGGCTGTTACAGCAGGACAGCTTTTTATTTATGACTTTTGCAGCTTCATGCTAAGTTTCTGAATAAACCACCATCAGCTTATGCTGGTTTTCCCCCCCTCTAGTTTATGCAATTTGCTTGACTTCTTGTTCTCCTTTCCTTCAAAATTAGGAAAAGAATTCTCATGGCCGTAAATTCCTGGGAGGTTTGTTTTTTCCCTGGCCTTTTTAACTTGGTTAGATGTGGTCCTTGTCACTCCTGAGAACACAGGGTGACAGTGACTCTCCCTGGAGTGGATCTTGGGAGTTGAATGTTTTCTCTCTGTAGGTTGGGGTTGTCAGCAGGATGGGTTGTTATGACTCAATAACTCAACTATTGCATCTGAGTAACTGGAGGATTACCTTCCCTGATATCAGATCAGCATACAACTTGTGTGTGTTTAAAATAGGATTTAAAAACCTGTATACAAATAGGCATCTCTCTTCATACAGCTTTTCTTTAAAGCAGTGAGCAAGGGGAGAAGTTGTGCAAAACTGACATCTTGGGAAGCAGCTGCCTTTTAAGTTCACCCATTGCTGTCACATACTTGAAGCTTTATCTAGAGTGGGGTGTCATGGGGTTTTTTCTCCTTTCACAATGCCTGAAATTCTTGTTTAGTATTAATTAAATTTTGGGGTTGGTATGTTTAAATGAGAAGCAGAGCTGTGTTAATCAATCGATTTTTCTGTCAGTTTGGGAAGCACGGTGTGAGATCAAGCTAAAAATGCCTCTGTAAACAACTTACACTTCAACATGCTAGCAGATGTTATTCTATCACTTTGAACTGTGCATCACTGAAGTGTATTGGGATATCTTAAAATAGTCAGGGGTGGTGGCCAGGAACGGTAGACTTCTATAGATGGTGAGGCTGTTTTGCTGCTGCAGTGAAATAAGCCAGAAGTACATGCTGCTGAGGTCGTTGGCTTGCTCAAGGTCAGCCTGTTCAAAGTCAGCTGCTCTGCTCTGAGCATGGGTACTGTCAGTGCTATATGTAAGAGAGTCCTGATAATGTAAGGAATTGCTGTTACAAGTGAATTGGGACACTTCACAAATTCCCCCCCCCCCCTTTCAAGTCGCAGAGCTGTGGCTGCTGGTTTATTTCCTTATCTGAGCAAACTGAGCTTAATGTCAAGATAAGCTTTTGTGGCTTGTGTCTGTGAACAAATTGTTTTATTGATTTGGCAAGACTTTGTTTGTACTTTTTGCATTCATTAATTGTTCTATTGAATTCCCATTTTAAACTCCTCCTTCATGATTAATAGGACCTAAGGAAAACCATTACGAGCATCATCCAGGAGTGGCAATCTTAGCTCATCATAACTTCATGTTTATGTTGCTATTTGATAGCAAATGTATTTTCAATTCTCTCATTATTTTCTAGTCAACATAACATAAACATAATGTGATCTCTAATACCTTATTATTCTCTTATTATTCATAGATGCAGAAAACAAGAGTAGATTTTTTGATAATGATGTGGGTTTTTGGTTTCATGTTTGGGACTTCCTTTTAAAATTCTGTAGAAATGAGTGTCAGGGTTTCTGTAACTTTGCAAGGTATTTTTTGAGTTTTTTTAATCCTCTCTGAAGATCCAGAGGAGAATGAGGATGGGAGTGGATGAAATGACATCCAGCCTTCATGTTGGGTTTTTTCCTGAGCTGGGCATTTTCTGAGTAGCATAATCTGGGATAACACATGAGGCATTTGAAGGTACCATGTACCTGCTGGAGGTTCTAGTAATGTCAGCCCAGATTTCAAGTTAATCATGATGACTGGAGCAACAATGTGAATCAGAGTTCAGATGAGGGTTTTCCTAATCTTTAGGTTGCTTCAGTTGAACAGAAGGGAAATTCATGATTTTCAAGGCAAAAGACCTCTTGGTTCTTGCTATATTTCATTTTTGCTGAGATTAAATGATAGATCTGTTTGCCACAGCTAAAGGGAAGCAGCTTTTATTTTTCACACATTAAAATAGATCTGCTGAAACGTGATCCTTTTTTTTTTTTTTTTTTTTTTTTTCACTGCACTGATATTTAAGTCTCAAAGATCTGTTAATCATCCATCTGCCTGTACAAGTGTGGCTGTATCAGATATCTCACTGCAGAAAATATCACTGGTGGCTGCACTGCTGCATTTGTAAATATTGTGACAGATTGCTCCCACTGGGCCTTTCTTGCAAATAAGGCTGTGCATTCCTGCTGTGGTACTGGATCTGAAACAGTGTGATGGAAAGCCAAGCCTCTGCCCATCCTTGGCTGCATCCTTGGAGTTTGGTGGCTGAAGGCTCCTCCTGCATCCATGGCATCCACCAGGAGAGAAGAGGATGGAGCAGACATGTGGGAAGTGGAGTCAGACCAAAACCAGCAGGAAAATCCTAGGGAATTAAAAATCAGCACACTGCCTTTGTGAATTCAGGCACTGATTGGAAAGTGGTGTGGTGTCTAGGATAAAAAGAACTGTTTAAAAGTTTAAAACTGTTATAAAGTTAATATGAAAATAAATTGCCTGAAATGCCTGGACTCTTAGATTTTATACTGTACATTTGAAGGTCCTTAGTCCTACAGTGCTAGCTAATGTTTTTAAGGTTGTTTTTTTTTTCTTTTGTTTATTTGGACTGCTAAAACAGCTTCTAACAAGTGAAATGAGATTAGAGGGCTGGGAGGAACAAGCCAAAAGCATTTCACAGATAAGGTTTTCAAGCAGTTGCATTTTGACACCATGATGTTACCTTAAGAACATTTTCCCCTTTGTAAATACCAAGGATATTTTGGTTGTCCCAGGACAGTGCAGCAGTCTCTCACAAAATATCATCTCTTTATGTGGTTGCCTCTTTTCAGAATTGCACTGTTGAATTTTCATTAATGTTTTGAATGCCTTCTTGGATGTTTTTGAGAATGATAGGATCTGACTCTGGTAGTGAATCTTTAAGTATTCAAAATGTTTAACCCACCCAATACTTCATGATGAAATCTTTCACAAGAGTACACTTCATTGTTTCAAGTGTAGTGCACAGAACATTTCTTACTGTTGAAGATTCAAAATTAATGTGAATTTTAAATATATTTAATTGCCCAAAATTGATTCTAGGAATTGAAATGAAACAGATTTTACCATTATTTTTGTTACTTCCTTTCAATAAAACATAATTCCCTGATAATTTTCAAACATGTGCACTTCATGGCTTCTTTGAAAAACTGCTGGCATCACCTCACTTGTGTACAAGGCTTTTGTATAAATGTAACACTATATGAAGCTTTTGTACTCTTATTATTGTAGATAATCTAGATCTAGTTTGTTTATTTATTTTAACATAAATTATGATGTATGTCTACACATATTTTGTTGAGTGTTTTTAATATCTTGAGGTATTCAAGAATACAATGAACCTCTTCTCCAGCTCTCTCAGCTGTTCCTCATAGGATTTATGTTCCAGACCCTTCACCAGCTTTGCTGCCTTTCTCCACAGTCATGCTGGCTCAGCACTGTGTGGAGATGCAGCTGGTTTTGGACACTTCACCTCTCTGGAAAACCAGCTAGAAGTAGAGCAGAGAGCCTCAGCATTTTCAGTACCAAGAGCTGGAAAAGTAGAACAGGAGGATATAATTTGTAGATTATATGGTATGGCTGCTTTGGTTTTCATATAGCCTTGAATTATTTCAGCAATTTCCAGTAAGAAAGTCACTGGAAAGCTTTCCTGTGCCACAGAGTAGCTGGGACAGCTCTATAGTTGATGTCTGTGACTGTGCTAACTTCTGCAGAGAGAGTAGAGTGCTTAACTCATTCTCAAGTTTATTTCTGCTGCTTTTTAACTGCTCTCTTGGCCCTGCCATGAGCTGTGAGTCTTCTCTCTCTGAGTTGGCAGTGATCTGTTTTGTTCTGACCAGCACCACTTCCATCCCTGGTGTTACTTTGCTTTATGTGATTTTTTCTATTTGATGTAGTGTTTAATATAGACAGTAGCTGTTCAGCTGCTAAAACTTACAAAAAAGAGGAAACTAACTGGTATTTAGCAAGGGAAAAACCCTGCAACCCTGCAGGCTGTTCCATAGTGGGATAATTAGGAATTAACTAGTGTCATTAGTGCCCCAATGCTCCACCCTGCCTGTGGAATGACTGTCCCACAGGGATGGTTGCTGCTGGAGTGGTGCTGTGTGCCATTTGGGATATTCAATTTGTAGCCATGTCCTTGCCTTCCTGAAAGAACAACTTCAGGATTGCCTAAGACAAATTAGCACTAATTTTGTTCCACTTAATCTCTCCACACACAACTTCTTCTGAGGGTATGATTATTAAAAATCTAGGTATATAAAGGACCTTTTCTTCTTCATGTGTGTGTCTGTAGCATCATTATTAGACTAGTTCAAATATCATCAAATAACTCCCCACTGACTCTGTTCTAACAGTAGTATCTGATATAAAATTAAACGAGACACCCCCAAACTTAGTCTAATATTTAATGTATTAAATTGGATGGATGCCCATCTGTGGTTTCCTGGTTTTCCAGGTATTTTTTAACACTTCACCGTTTTCATTCTGTGTATCCAGAGGCCTGAGTTTGTGTGAGACCACTGACTCTCTCTTGCAGGTTGTATGAAATAATGAAATTACCCCTTCAGCCACTTTGTCAACCAATGTTAACATTCCCCCAAGATGCAGAATCTGGATCCATGGAACCATTTCAGAGAAGGTGGTGTTACCTGAATGTGGAATGCCAAATGCATAGCAACAGCCTCAGCCCTTCCTTCTTCTTTACTGACACAATGAAAATTCTAATAGAAGTTAATCACTTTATGATTAGTGCTGTTCTCTCTCCAGACACAGGAGACCTGCAATTTCCTAGTTTCAGCATGGTCCTTGTTTTGGGTTTCCATGTGTTTCTGATGGTGGGTG
This sequence comes from Erithacus rubecula, assembly GCF_903797595.1. Taxonomy (NCBI): domain Eukaryota; kingdom Metazoa; phylum Chordata; class Aves; order Passeriformes; family Muscicapidae; genus Erithacus; species Erithacus rubecula. The sequence continues at coordinate 17,003,611 of NC_136688.1, forward strand.
CCAGGCTTGATTTTTAGCTTTGCTTTTTAAGTTTTGAAAAGATATTTTCAGACATTTTTCCCTTTTTTTTTATTTATTTTATTTTTCCCTTGTGGTTGTGCCTTAAGAGATGGCTTTTCCTTCTTGAGACAAACTTAACATTTTGTCAAGCATGTGATTTACATGCTTTGAATTACAAGGCAGTACACAGGTTAGTGTGTTTTAGCAAATCAAAAAGTACAATGGAGTGGATTCATTCTGCAGTTTTGAAGTTGCAGTAGCATAACTTAATTTTTCTTCTGCACGAGACTGTCCATTTAGTTCCTCTTAAAGATTCTTCAAATATTTTGAGTTTTTCATGAGAGAATGAAAATACTGAAATGTCTCTGTGTATGTTGCATCTCTAACTTTCCAGTGGTTGAGCTGTGAGCACAAGCAAAAGCACCAGTTTTGAAAGTGGACTGTGATCAGCTTGTTGGAAGGGGCACTTGCACTTCTGAAATGAGTACTGCAAGAAACTCCTGCAGTAAGAAATCTGATGTTTTCTGGATGGGATTAATCTAGTGGGCATTTTTGGAAAAACTTCAGAGCTGACCTCTGAGCTTTTTTTGTCTGACTGATTAGTGTGCATAAAGTGTGCCTTTGTCCCAGTACCACTGAACTTTCAAGTAGTTCAACCCAAATCTGACAGGAGATGAAAATGCCCAAGGTGCCAGTGCCAGAGGTATGAACAGCAGCTGCAGGGTAGAGGGAAGATTCAAACTAGTGACTCCTGCAGGGTGAAAAGGGAGAAGTTGGTGGTTGTCCCTGCTGTTTTGCAGTAGCTATTTGGCAAGTCAAAGTGTGCATAGCTCTGGGCTAACTCAATAATATGTGTGCTGCCTTTGCATGCTATAGAAAGCAAAACAGAGATTGAGGGTTGTTCATTGTTGTCTGGGAAGAGTAGCAGTGCAAATTTGAAGAAACAGCAACAGCAAAGTGTAATTAAGTCCAGAGGTTGTTGATAGGTTTGTTTACATTTGTGTGGCATGACAGCAGATTCTCTTCTTCAGCAGAATGTGGCACAAGTGAGAGAAGCTTCCTGACCTCTGAAGTGGAAATAGTTTCCTGATGTTGACTAAGAGTGTTCTTAGTTCTCTTTCCAGCTCCTTGCTCAATGCTTCTCATGGCACTGCCACTGCAAGAGGAACAAAAAGCTCTGCAGACAGGGCAGGGAACTTTATTTCAAAAGCAGCAAGACAAAACAGCCATACCCCTGCAAATGCAAACAAAAAACCCTCCACCCAACAACCAAAGCAACCAAACAAAAAGCCACAAACCCCCAAAAGCAAAAGACATCCCCACCCAAAAAATGTATTGGGGAATGGGAAGGGAGTGCATGCTCAGAGATAACTGTAGCTGTATACACTGCACTTAAAGGATTGCCTGCTCACAGCAGTGTACTGCTGGATTTAATTTTTCTTCTGTTAGTTCCTTTAGTTGGGTTTTTAATCATCCCATGGAGAAACAAATACTTTATAATGTTTTGCTTGCTTTAACTAGTCTGTAGTATCTTGTGCCAAGCTTCTGCAAGTCTGAGTAAATATCTCAAAATTTAAAATTAGCCCAGATTGTTCTAAAATATGTTTTGATGTTTGACATCTGAAATACTGCAATGTGGGGTTCCAAATATATTTTCACTAAGCACTGCCCTTTGACTGCAGGAGCTTGAGCAGGAAGGAAGAGTTCTTTGTGCCTGTAAATGAACTTCAGTGGGAGTCATATTTGCCTTGTTGATATAACATGATTAGTTGTGTGGTTGGGGAATTCTTCCATCCCTTGGAAGTGTGTGGGTGCAGCAGGAGTGGAGCTCAGTCCAGTTCTGCCTCCTGGTAAACACCAAGGGTCAGCATCTGCCAGCTTGGTGCTTGGGGCACCAGGAGAGGAGGGGGTGTTGGAGCAGCTCCCTGCTGCTCTGGGTCAGCAGCACTGTGGCTGCAGTAATCTGTGTAATTATTTGGAGTATTTAAGTATCTGCAGTTAAGCAGCCAGGCTTTGCTGCCCTAATAACATCTTATGCAATGGGACCCTTCCCACGCTCCTGGCTGGCTCAGGGCGACCTGGCTCTGTGGGACTGCACTGCAGAGAGGTGGGAGTGCAGGAAGGCACTGGGTGCAGTTAACAATATTTTCTTTTGCAAGTCAAAATATCCATTTTGTTCTTTTTTTTTTTTTTTTATTTTTTTTTTTTTTTTTTTTTTAATTGAATGAACTGTTACATGTTACTAGAGGACTGCTAGCTGAAAGGGATTAATGCCCTAGGTGTTAATTTATGATGTGGTTTAACACAGTCTTTTTTTATTTTTTTGTCAAATTTAGCTTTTAATTTAAACTGGATTTTAAGGAAAATTTGCACTTTTAATTTATAACCAGACTAAGTTTCCAATTTGTTTTTTGTTTTTCATTAGCTATGGTCTTTTTTGGTTTATTTGACTCAGGTGTGGCTTGTGTAAGAAAAAGACATAAAATTTTTCGTGCCTTGAAACCTGATTTGTATAATTTGCATAATTGACAGCTGCATGCTTAGGGGTGATGTTTTTGATACATTTTAAAATAATAAAATTAAGTACTCAACATACATTTCTGTGATCCACAAATGTATCTCAAGTAGATTGTCATTACAATATAATTTCCTCTGTAAAGGGGGAACCTTCCTATGCTCAGTCTCATTATTTTTCCTGCATCAAACATAACCCATTCAGTAAAAGATGGGATGAGGCAGAGAACTGTCTCTAATAACTTCATGAAGAATGAAAACTCTAAGATGCTGTCAGTGCCCAGTCTCTATAGCACATTAAAGGTAGTTTTTTGTTGCTTCTTTTCCTTTTTTTTTTGTATTAATGGGATACTGCACTTCTTGCCTGGCAAAATTGCACAGTGAAACTCCCCAGTCCAATTCTGTTTTATGGAATAGATTCTGTATTTGCTGTGTGAAAAGTTCCTGATGAGGAGTTCTGTGTGGTGCAACAGGCAATTTTATTGCATGAGTGGCCAGCTTTGAAATGTGATCACTGGCTGCTGATGTTGCAGAGGCAGACAAGAGCCCAGGAAAATAGGGGAAATTGTTTTGGAAGGATGGGCTGATGAAATTTCCAAGCAGCCCTGTGTCAGTACAGTAGGGTGGCACTTTTTGCCAGTACAGGATGTGGAAATTGTAACTTGCTTTCTTGGGTCCTTTGTGCAGCCAGCACAGTGGCCTGTCCTGCCCCTAACAAACATATTTTCTTTGGATTGTGCTCTTGTGTGCTTTAACCTCTTTGGTTATTCCCCTTTGGCCCTTCCTAGGGGTGTTTTGGGGCCCTTCATTAGGAAAAGCTGGGCTCTGTCTCCCACCCAGCATTATCAACATCAGGAAACACAGAGTGTTGTTGGGAGATGAGGAAGGAAGTCAGGCTTCAAAATTCCCCAGTTTAGAACCCATTCATTTTTTTTATTGTTTTTGTTCCTGTTACTAAGCCTGACTTTAAAATAAATTCCCTTTATGTGAAGTACAGCAGTAACAAACTATGATGTCACTTTCAGGGTTTTTTTAACTATCTTTCTGATTTTAGTTAAATGCTGCAAATGGAAATGAGATTAAAAAATGAGGGTTCTGCTTGTATTGACATGGTTCTTGATTCCATGAAAGCACAGAGGTCAGAAGTTCCTCTTGCTTGTTTACCTCTGAAAATAAAGTTATTTCTGTTCTTTTCCTATCTAACATCTCTGTGGAAAACCTGTGTATTGTGTGTGCTAAGAAATGGGTGGGGAAAGTGAGTGTACATATCTGAGGGTTGCTTTTGATAAGAAAAATGTAAACATTTTTATGAGAACTATTTGCTGAGAATGCAGAGCTGGATTTGCTTTCCCTAGAAAACATTTGAGAGTTGAGTTCCAGGCAATAATAAATTTTCACAGCATCAAAACTGAATCATCTTTGTTTTATTTTTTTTTTTTTTAATTTAATGTTGAAAATCAGATGAGAGGTTCTTGGTTGGCTGCTAAATGTATTTAGGTTTCCAACCTGTGACTGATGTATGGTCTCATTTCATTAGAACAGGTAATCCTGTGTCATGCATCTCTTGAATGTTCTTTGCAGCAGTTTCTTTTTAGAGCACTTTGGGAACAAATTCATGATGAGCTTGGTGTAATAGTTGCACACAGGATAAAGAAAATAGCTTATAGGTTTGTTCTGGAAATGATGACTTGACAGTAGCCTCTGGCAGTGGAATTTAGCTATCAATAGTGTGTTAATCCAGTTAAGTAGAGAGCCTTTCATAGGGAAATAAGAGTCATGTGTTCTAGCTAAATAATTACCTTTAAAGTAATCATGCAACTTGTAAACATTGCCTCGATATTTTTGTGATTTCTTTTTTTGACTCAGTTATGACACAGCAATAACTTCTTATTGAAGCAGTGGCACAGGCAGTGGATTTGGGTGGTTTTTATTTCAGAACATTCTTATCTAAAGCTGTGTTGATACATGCAAGCACTGACTTCATCAGCTAGTTTTTGCCTGTTCCTGTTTACTGCTTAGAAAATACCAAACATATGACAATTGTAATTAAGCTTGTGTTTATACACCACTTCTAAATCACAGCAAGCTTGCATTGAGACACACTGGTGATTTGGAGAAGTTTATGAAGCCAGTCCTTTGTTTTGTCTGGTTAGGTTTTCCCAGGGGTCAGTTTTACCCTAGAGATGCCCTGGACACAGTTCAGCTCCCATCCTCTTCCCCCTCCAGAGGCTGAGTGATGAAATCACCCAGAGGAGGAAGAGCCAGTTAAATGAATGCATGATGACTTCCTTCAGTTAACTCCTGGTGGAACTACAGTCTCTCAGTTCATAGATTTTTAACAGTTTTCTTTTCCATGCTGAACAGTGAAACAAAAACCACTATGATTTCACTTGTCTCTCATTTCAGTGGGTATACTGGCACCAGTGGGCATAAGAAATACACAACAGTCAGAGGTATGTGCTCATTCTGTAGAACAAAGCCTATTTTTGGGAATCCTCTTGAATTTGATAGGCTTGTTTTTTTTCTTTTTCTGCTGATGAAACTATAATCACTGAAATTTGAACTCCCTGTCCCCCTGACCTTGGCAGATCAAGTCTGATGATGCTTGTTAGGTTGGTTGGTGTTCCTGGTTCGTTTGCCATGCTGCTTTGAGGTTGGAAGGGTGATGGAATCTACTGAGTGGCAACCTGTCATCTGCCACAGTTCATATGAACTTAAAATGAAGTCAGGGATATTTGAGTCTGTTTTCATCACATTTAAAGTAATAAAATTGATTTAGAAACAAGCCTGGTGTCTTTGAGAAACCTTCCCACCTATAGTTTTATAAATCAGCAGGCCTGTTTACATCAGGTGTAACTGCTGCAGCTCCATCAATTTGTTGCTTAGTTATGGTTTTAAATTGCCAAAATGGTCACTTTTATTCTATGGAGCTGCAAGCACCTTGGGGAAAGCACTTAGTAATCATAATGCACTTTATTGCTGCATGGTACTTAATAAGCTGCAATATTACACTGGCCATCCTGAGAGCAGCAGAGAAAGTAGCAGAATGTAATGTTCTGTGTTTTGTAACAAGGCCATCTTGCCTTTTATTCCCAGGGACACTTGTTTGAGGTCACTGAGGTAAAGGCCTGTTTCCTTGGTACCTGACCAAAGCAGCTTTCTGTCTTTAGGGACTTACAGTACCCTGCAAGGCTTGAGAAGTCAGTGACATACTTCTTGTAGACTTTAGTGATTTTCTTCTTCAGATGAAAATTTATTTCAAAAATGTATCTTTAGGGATTTTTTTTGATGTGTGCTGGATTTTATGTCTTTCTCTGTTGGTTATTTTTATTTATGTCTGTAAAAAATCTGAAATCTTAAATCATAGTACAATCTGATTTGCCCTAAGTTCATTTGCAGTGTCAGAGACAGAAAATAATAATAATAAAGAGTTTGTCTGGTTCTGAAATGACTAATGAAAATACCTGTATTTATCATTATGCTCTAATGGACTCTTCCTTATAAGGTTATGTTACCAGCCTCTAAATCTCTTCTATTTTGATTTTGATGTAGATCTGATATTGTTCTTGTTTCCAGCTATTTATTCTCAAGAGGTTGTTTCTGTGTAAGGCTTCAAGTATTCCAGCATCTCAGCAATTGCCTGATAATGGATAAATTTGCTGCTCCTTTCCCAGCATCATCATTAATGTATATGTTGTTTACAGAGCCATGGCAAGGCTGCTTGACAGCACCTCTTCCTGGGTAATTGTAAACAAATTTGTAAGCTTGTCTTGGCAGTGGGATTACTGCCAAGGATTCATTTAGTGTATTGGCCTGCTTGGTGGTTTATGCTACCTTTTCATGAATAATATAATTTCTTATTCTCGTATCATCAATACTCTTTACTGCTTCAATCTTAAAGTTGCCATTTTGCAAGGAAGACATTCAGGAAAACTGATTATGGGGAAAATCACATTACACAAAAATCCCACTGAGCTGATGATAGCGATCCTGTCTGATTTCACCTCTGAACTTTTGGGTCAGGGACCCAAAAGAACTATAGAACTATATGAATGTAGAAGAAAACCACAAAGATTTCCCCCAGCCATTGAAGTGTGTGTGAAGGGACTGCAGGCAGCAAAGTAGGACATTGCTGAAATGGAGCTGGAGGTGGCTGCTTTTGGGAGGTGGTTTTTTTTTTATTATTTCAATAAGATTTTTTTTTTCTTCCCTCCCAATTTTAGCATATGCAGGTTACACTTATTTTTGTAGGTTGACTTCTTCCTAAAAGTGAAAAGCACAATGTAAAACTGCCAGAAAACTTAATGAACTTGACTCAAAGGGAAATATTAATTCTGATAGCAAAGACACAGCAAGGCCAGTGCTGGGAGCCTTACTGGAAAGCAATGACATAATGCAGGGCTGGCCTTTGAAAGCTTGTCCTATCAATTTGTGGTGTGACAGCATAACCTAAAAATAGTTCCTGGGACTAAGAAAAAGTAGCACTTTGATTTGAGGGTTATTTTTTCCCCCATGGAAAATTTGTATATGCTGGAAACAAACCAATGTGTGATTCTACACATATCCAAGGAAATCACATGTAACTTTTTAGTAGAGATTTGTCGACTGGACCTTAATTTTCATCCTTTCAAGGAGCAGGAGTTCCTGGTAAATAATCCCCATGTGCAGACTCTCATAATACCACAGCCTTTAGGGCACTGTTCAGGATCTGGCCATCACAAGCAAAATAGTCCAATTTCACAATGATTTTATTTTTGCAATTTTTGTTAGTTATTGATGCTTTGCATAAATTTTTAGTTGGCATTGTCTTGGTTTTGTATTTTGGCACAAGTCATTTGAAAGCTGAACCCAGAATATCTCCCTGGCCTAGTATGGTACTTAGATGGATTATGGGCTTTATGTAGTGTATATTTTTATTCTTTGTTCAGGATGTATCTGGGAGTGCTTAATAATCTTTATTGATATTATATTAATGCATGTTTAATAGTTCAAATTAAATGTTAGTTATGTTCTTGAAATAAGTATTGCTGTTATTTTTTAAAGTCCACTTTCCTGGCAAAGCCTTGTGGGGCCTTGTGAAATTGTGTATAATTCTTTCTGTGCACTCTGAGAAGAGCAGGCAGTGAAGATATCTTCCCTTTCCTTTTCTTCTTGGAGACAAAAGTTCTTCAGCCCCAGTCAGGGCACTGAGCAGTTTTTGTGCTTCAGCCCAATTTGAGCAGCAGCTCTTCTGTAAATGAGGGGAAAGTTCCCTGTCTATTTGATCCTGGTTGCTTCTGTTATTATTGTCAACAAGTGTGCCTTTTCCTAACATGAGTGTCTGGCTATATTGGGAACAGAATGAAGTTTTTAGCCATAACTAATGAGCTGCTTGCACTTATTAGTGTCCTGGATCAAACTCAAAGGGTTCACTCAGATGAAAGGCTCCCATTATTATCCAGTTATTATCTAGATCTCTTTTTTTTTTTTTTTTTTTTTTTTTTTTAAACTGCACTACCTGTTTTTAACTTCTGTTTGCTCACAGCAACATTCTAACATTCAGCACGATTAAAAAGAATTCCCAGGATAATCTGGTTACCCTGACTACTTCTTCTAGTGTGCTGGTAGAGGCTCTGGGTTTTAGTATTAGATATCAGGCAAGAATTGCTTGAAAAACATCCCCATTTATGTAATGAGAAGAAGAAATGGAAAAAAGTCCCTACCCAATGCTTTAATGTTTGGGTAGATGAATATTTGAATGTAAATTTACTTCAAGAATCTTTGCAAAGCTGGGCTTGCAGAAATGCTGGGGCTCTTTGCTGTGGCTGCATTCCTGTTGTAGCATGTTGTCAGGGTCTGATGTGACATCAATTCTGAATGTAATAGATACATAGTTAAGCAGTTTATTTTAGGATGCAAAACTCTTCTAAGAATAGACAGGCTCTCCTTTCAACGGGAAAGGACAAATAAACTAAAATGGAATAATAGGGAAGGAAAAATAGGGAAAAAAACAGGGAATAAAGCATCTAGGGAGAACAATAAAAGGAAAAAACCAGGAGCCCCTTGCTGGTGGGGTTCAAGGCTGGGGTAAAACTTTTGTAGGGATCATTGCATCTGGATTTTTTCAGTAGACTGGTGTAATGGGAAGCAGGTGATGGGATGTGCTGGAAGGCTGAGGTCCTAACAATACAGCCTACCAAAATAGACTTGTGTAGTTTTCCTCAATAGGTTAAATTCATCAGGGAGGGAGAAAAAAACACCTTTAAGTTCTTCTTTATCAGAGCATTAACAGGTGGCTTTGCATTGTGCCCCAGAGTTGAGGTGCTGCTGTGTTTCCCCATGGATTGCTAAGCCATGGGTAAGGATGAGACTTGTTCTGCTGGTGTCATATTCACACCATGGGTCTAATCATAGAAATCTGTATGGCAGGAACTGGCCAAGTCAGCAGAAATTACTGCAGCAGCATTCAGGTGAAAATTCAAGTGAAGTATTGGTGTTTACTGGGTGCAGGGTGTGGAAGTTACAGATTCCCACAGGACATGGAGCCAGGCATGTAACTCTTGGGTATGAATCCAACAGAACATTTAAAAATATTTTTATTCACCAAAAGGTCTCTACTAGTGTAACCCTGAGAAAGCAGATTTAATTTCCTGTGTGTTCATTCATCTGCTGATCTGTAGGCTTTCTGTCATAACTTTCATGTTACTATTCTTTCTGATTTTTTGTGTTTAATTTAGCATCTGGCATAGGTACTAAGTGTCTAGATAACACTTTATATAGGGGAGTATCCAAAGTGAAATGGATTCTGGTGTTCCATTCATTCAGTGAACAGGACATGAATCTCCAGTGCTAATCTGTTATATCAAAATCCATTTTGCAAGACACTACTGTTCAATTGAATATTTGAATTCTAAGTTATCACGTTGCTGTTAATAGATAATTTTTAAATACTAGATTCTCCTACAAGCCTGTTGCTTGTTTGTCTTTCAAAATTAAACAGCTTTGACAAGCCTACCATTTCTGTTTATCCTGATGTCATGTTGTCAGTGTTGAATCTTGATTTGACAATGTTTTTATAATCCAGTATCACTTCAAAAATAATCTGTAACGAAAATACGGATTTTCCCTAAGATTACAATTTTTAAAAACTTTTTTTTTTTGGTGATGTTTTTATAATTTAAACAATCTAATTTGAAGTCAAAATTTGTCAGTCTGAGTTGCAAAATTTCCCCATAGCATCACTCAGATGGGCACATATCAGCAGTTTCAAAAATCCTTTTCACAATGAGCGAGGATGTGAGCAGATTTTCTTGCTCTCTGCAGTGTCGGTGGGGTGTGTTCATCTCAGGGCACTGTGCAACAGCTTCATGCTGGAAAATGATTTCAGATAGTTCAGTAATTCCATGGTTTGTTGAACTCTTGCAGCAGGCAGGTCTTTTTGCCTGTGTGGGAGGGAAAACTCTGTTACTCTGCTGAATAATTGAAGAAATGCTCCTTTGTGTCTCAGGCTAGACTTTTCTTTGGCATTGTTTTGGGATTTTATTATTTTTTTCTTTTTGTTTTTCTGGGCAGGTTTGTTTTTTTTGTTTGATTTTTTTGTTTGCTTGTTTGTTTGTTTGTTTTGATTAATAGCTGGTTAAATGAAGTTATGATTCACTTGATTCTTGACATAACAGCAGCATCCTTGTGTTCTCTGTTTTTTTTACTTGGATTATGCCAGTAATGGTTCATGCTAATCAGTGATATTAAGAAGTAATTCCTCTTTCCACTGCCTTGTGTCTGCTGGGTTTTGTCAGCAGGATTTCCTTCAGAAATAACCCAGACAGTTCAGTTTTGTTATGTCCCAAACCTCTGTACGAGGTTTTGGATGTTTTCCTTTTCTGGGCAGTGTCTCTGTGACCATCTCTTGCAACCTTGGACCAGTGCAAGGATGAAGCACTGCAGGGTGGCCCCAAAATTAAAAGTAAATCCTACAAGCACACAGAGGGTATTGTCTAAATTCACTTATTGGTAAGTAACCTCATTTGACACTTCAGATATTGACACTTTCCTATCCAAAATGGAAATGTATTAAATAGCAGGCTTTATTTATCAGTAAAGCAGTTTATATCTGCACCATTTTGTTCATTCTGTTGCTACATCAGTATCTACTTTTCTTAATTTTCATGTAATTCAAAAAACTGCTTGACATATCGAGTGTATAAATAAATCACTTGGTAAGTCTTTTCAAGGAAAATCAAAATCATGAAAAGGCAGAAGCATAAACATCTGGTTTTAATAAAATCAACTCCTCCTTTCATGAGAGATAGTGGATAATTGGAAAAGAGTTTGCTGAAATCACTTGTTTCATTATTCTCATCTGAATAAATCAAACAGGAATAACTAAATTATTTTCTTCAGTATTTTTGCTAAGTACTTAGAAGAGCAAGTATATTAGCTTAAAATCTGTACTTGCTCTTTCAAAATTGTTTTTCAGTATCAGGATAAAGATCTAGGACAGTTTGAGAATTTTTTTTTTTTTTATTATTTGAGGAAATGACCTAGGATTTAATTTTTGTCTGAATTTTCTTTTCCCTATTCAGTTATGAGCCATGAGTTCTAAAGAATTTTTTTGTGCTTCTTTTTTTAAGTAGTCACATATGTGGGCTGCCTTCTATATAAGATTTTTAAATCCTTCTCTAGGGCAGACCAGGGTTCAAAGTTGAACTGGCAGCTGCATGACAGTTTTGTATGTTTTATATATATATATATATATATATATATATATATATATACATATATATATTTATGAGGCTCTGAGGGGAAGTAGATTTTTTTCTACCTATTGAGCATGCATAGTCCTGTGAAAATGTTTTATTAAGCAAAAATAAGATTTTATCATTTTGGGGTAGAAAAACTCATCCTGTGGCCATAGGATTTTACAGCAGATCCAGTGAATGATTTCTGTCTTCACTACCACTTCCCATGCATCAAACTCCTTCAAAGGAGGAATGAAACTGGGAATAAGGGGGTAGCTTCCCAGATCAGCTTGAAAATCTGAATTTTCACTGTATTTTAAGGTTGCATGGCCATATTGATTTGGAGGGTGGGATTGAGTGTTTCCTGCTGCCTTCAAGACAAAGATGCCCCTGTCCAGTTGAGCTGACATTTCATGTGTCTGTGTCTGTCCACTTATATTTTTGATTTCCAACTCCTCTTACATTCTTAGAGTTTAAAAATATACAACCCTATCAGAGTTTGCTACTTATGTACTTCGTAATGCCTAATCATAAAAGAGTTAAAAGAACCCTAGAAAGCTACAAAGGAGTGTGAATGGAAATCTAGAATTCAGTTTTTCATTACTGGAGTGTGAATGGAAATCTAGAATTCAGTTTTTCATTACTGGTTTGCAGGAGTGTTCCTTCCTCTTTGTCTGGTTTTGTGTACCCTACTTGCATTTCTAAGATCAAATATATGTCAGCACATGACACTGCCAGTCTGCATTCTGACATCTCAGTGGGTTTAAAAGCAAGAGAGAATAAAGGCAGCTATAAAAGTGTTCTTAGCAAGTGAAGTTGAGTGATTTTTTTATGTGTAACACAACTATTTTAAAGACACCTATAAATTTTATTGATACAATCCTTATTTTAACAAAATGACATTACAAGTAGCAATTATTCTGGCCATGAGGAAAGATTGTAGAGACCAGAAGATTGTAGCTTGGGTCAAGAGATTTGCTTGGGTAACTCGTATATTTGTGCAAGAATAGTGGTTTTAATATGTAGAAATGAGATATATGTGTGTTCTCAGATCAGCAGCCTGTATCCTGGTCTTTTGTTGCTGGAGAAAATTTACTGTAGCACAAGGTTGTACTTCAGTGTCTTCTGATGCAATTTTCTTACAGCTCTGCACAATTGATGGCTGTTTTTGTTCTACATGGATTCAACCCTTACTGTATGATCTAGAACCCTTGTGGATATTTTCCTGTCTATCCATTCTTAAATACTCCTAATATTTTTTATCTCAACAGGGACCTGTGATTCTGAGAGTAATTGTAATTCTGGCTTTAAAAATCCACTTTTATATTTACACCAGTCTTTATCTCAAATTGGGTGGGGGATTCCTTGGTCTTCTAGAGTGAGGCAGGAAATTAGAAACACCTGTCTCCTTCTCTTCCCTTATTTATTATATAATTTGAATAATGTTACTATCATTCATTCTTCCCTGAAGCTTTATAGTTCTAACCAGGGTTTCTTCTTGTACCCAAATCTCTTCAAGTCTTTAATTTACATTGTTCTTTTCTGCGTCTTTTCTATTTGATGTATCCTTTTTCAGATGGGGGTGACCAAAACTGAACACAGAATTCAAAAGTGAACACACACTATTCAAGGTGAGGGAATATCACTAGTTTTATATAAGGCATAATATTTTTATATGTCTGTCCTTTAAAAAGAAATACTGGTGTTCTGATTATTTTTTGCTCCCAATTGTAAAATATTTTTCTTGAGTAATCTGTATAGCTGTCTAGATTTTTCATTGAAAAGTTGGTTAAATTATAACATAATTTCTGCTGGGTAATTAATTAATGCCTATGGTACATTAATTTTCACTGTGGTTTACTCTACACCATGTATGCCTTACTTGTGTTGATTTAACTGCATATCTGAAATTCCTTCTGAAGATGACCATGAATCCACTACAGAGCCAACTGATCTTGATATCATTTCCATGGCTCCTTCCCATTTCATCCTTCAGATTACTGAAGTGTACTTGCCTGGGAGTTTTTTGGGTATTGCCACCTTGATTTTGATCCCTCCAGCCAAGAGTTTTTCCTGTATTCTTGCAGATCTTGAGGGAAGGTTTGCATTCCTTCAGGTACATGGTAAAGACTGGTAGTTGAAGAGAATTAATTGGGGGGAAACTCATCAGAATGCCCACTGCCATATCTCATTAACTTACCCACTGCATCTGATCCTTCTCTCAGGCTTGGAGGAGTTGTGATCTCACACCCCATGGGTGGTTATTCCTTTCAGAAGGGATGTGCTTGCTTTATGTTTGTCATGGTAGCAGGGGAAAGAGCTGTTCTCAGGCTGGTAATCTGGTTTTTGACTTTAACCCTTGCAAATTGGATTCATTTACATCAGTTTTCTTTACTAGGACTTCCATCAGGTCATTAATTAAAAAATATATATATAAACATCCCACCTTTTTGATGGCTTCCTTGCATTAATATTCCTCATCATGGTGACATTGTGTTGTACCCAGTGTAGGTAATTATTAGATACTGTCAGCACAATGGTAAATAGAGGTGGAGAAGTTTAGCAGTAAAGTTTGAGGTTATTTCTATTCTCCCTACTCTGGAGAGCAGCAGGTGGGCAGTAAATAAACCAGTGCTGTGATCAGCAGTCCACACACTGACCCTCCCACACTGCCAGGGAAATGAAATAAAAACCACTCAACCTTTAGTCTCATTTCCTTGATCTGCTGTGCAGTGTGACTGTGTCACAGAACCTTCAGTGGGAACATATTTGAAATTATTCCTGCATTCAGCTGAATTTTTCATGAGAGTACAGTTCTGGGAAGCTGCTGTTCTTATTGTTTTGTGCTGTTCTTCAGTTGTTACTTTGTACAGTGACTGTTGGGTTTCAGCTTTTTCATGTAACTTCTGTTCTAAATTGCATTTCTAACCAACCATTTCTAGGTAATGGACATCTGAAATGGTTTGACTTCTTACAGATTTTTTTCTGACTTGTTTTTGTGGTATGAGTAATTGTTGCTCTTCATACTTTGTTCCCCCAGTGTAAGGGTTGGAAGAAATTGTCAATTTTATGTTACTAGGCTCCAGTTTTGATTTTTTTTTAGCAAGTTCTTTTTATTTTTTATTTATTTATTTTTTTTAATCCTCCATCAAGGAACTGCCTCATTTTTCTTCACATTTGTTTATTTTGTTGCTTTTGTTGCTGGCTAACATGCTGAAGCTAAACTATTTTATGAAATATTCTGGTCTTTCAACAAGTTAATGGAACCAATTGTCTGATTTCTTTTCTCATAAGATTACAGAAGGTTATAGGGTAGTATATGTATTTATGACCTCTGATGTCATAAATAGAAATGTGACTATCTAAACAAGCAGCTGAAACAAGTATTCATTTGTATCTTTCATCTTTTTATATCTAATTGTAAAGTCTAAGCTGTGCTGGTTTATGATAATGTCTTTAATAAATGTTTAATTAACACTGATAAAAAGGAAATAGGTGATTTATCTCCAAAATCTTGCTCTAAACATTTAAGTAAGATTCTAAACCTAAGTAGTTTAAAAAATTCTGTGTTCTCTTTGTTGATGTCTTGGTACTGGTGCTGTTTGCTGAGGTGGAGACTGTGGTGTCATCTTGTGATCTGCAGTAAAAACCAAGCAGGAGTGTGTGTGTGATGCTGTTTTTAGAGAGAAATACTAAGTTATACTGTTTTTTGAGTAATCTGATGTTAGAGTGAGTGTTGGGACATCTGCAGTTCCTACCACTCTCATGTCTATGCTTGTAATTAGGAAGGGGAGTATGGTGAAATATTCCTTATAGGAGAAAACAGCTGTGGATCATCTTAAAAATAAAAACTGAAGAATGATTCTTTCCACTTTAGCACTTTTCTCTTCAGCTCTCCAGACAGATTTTTAACAGGAACTTTAAAAGAAGGAGAGACAGAAGCAGGTGTTTTTGAGTTAACAAACTTTGATTTAACAAAAATATGTGAGCTGGTTAAGACTGCTCCAAACATGCTCAAACTCAGTTACAGTTCTCCTGCAGCTGTGAGAGAGTTGCTCCATTTAAAAGACTAGCATGAGACACATGGTAAGAGACATTGGCCCCAAAGGAGCAGCAGCTCTTCATGTTCCTCTCTTCAAGCTGGCCTGAAAATGTTTTTTGTCCCCTGTGCTGCAGAGTGGTGCAGGTAGCTGTGCTCAGGAGCACAATTATTTCTTCTTCTTTCTGCATGGTACATCCAGTGTTGGAGCACCTCCCTTCTCCTTAGCCTTGTTTATTAGTGCCTTTCTTTGTGTAAAACTAACAGATTACTGTATTTTTGAAACACAGTTGGTTTTTTTTTTTTTTTTTTTGGCATTGTGTCTACCCTCATCCTTCTTTTCTTTGCCCTGTGTCTCTGGAGGGACAGACCGACAGACTGCAGCTATTTTTGTTTGAACCACTGAGTAAACCTAAGAGGTTTTACAGAGCTTATTTTAGCAGAAGCATTTGTTAAAGCCCCTGTATCCATAGGCTGTGTGTATATTCATTAACTATTCAGGGCTGTAACATAATACAACAAAAGGAAGTGTATTTTAACAGAGATCTGTAACAACCATAGGCAGACTGGCACCCAGCCAGGGGAAAGGCAGACGTTTCTCACTGCTATTTCTGTCTTGTGGCATCCAGAGATATTGAATTGATTTCTTGGATAACAAAACTAGCTGAGACTTACTGCAGTGTCATGATCCTGCATTGCAAAAATACATATGTTTGATCCCAAGAAATTTATTGTAGTCAAATCTTCGGGGGCAGTGGAAAACTGAGCCTCTCCAGTTTCACTGCCAGCGTGACGAGATTTAACTCCCATATAATCACCAAAATGGTTTGTGGCAGGGATGGGGAGAGCTGAAGTGCTAGCATGAATGGAAAGTACAGAATTATTTAACAGAATATCCTGTCCTACATGTTCTCTTATCCATGTAAAGTGTTGGTTTTTCCCTGTGGCTTCACTGGTCAGAGATGGGGCAGAGCATAGGGAATCCTTTCCCTTTTCCCTGGTGGTGAATGTGCATCCTTGGAGCTTGAGATATGTCTGTGCACAGCTTCTACCAATACTCCTTGTGAAAAGGGATGGAGATGCCTCAGCTCTTGATCTGCTCTACAGCTACATGATAGCTGCTCTGTCCCAATCTAGCATAAAACCAGGAATTTTTTCCCAATCCATGTCTGTAATGTAAAGAATATTTTGGTGAAGGTGAATGTCCAAGGGGAGTGAGATAAGTAGGTATTTGCTATGAGCAGAGTCTGTTTTGTGTGTGAAATGTCAGTAGACTACTCCAGGATGTGCTGAAGCATAAGATTTGTGAGCTTTTACCCAGGTGAGAAATGCCTGTTTGCTGATCAGCTGGATGCTCCTGTTCTGCCCAGCTGCAATGGGAATTACCCTCTTGGTTTTAACCACCTTCCTACTGCTCTGTGACATGCTGAGCAAACACCAGATTGTCTGCTTTAAAAGTGGATCCCTTTATAGTGTGATGCTTTAAATAATACTTTACATCTCCAGGCATCATTAAAATGCAGATATTAATTAATTCTTTTTCCTTTTGTTAATAGCTTGAATGAGCTGGGAGGGAAGGTTTTAAAAGGATAAATACAATGAAAATGGATATTTGTGAAATACTTGAGTTCCATTCCATGTGAACAGAGACATTAAAAGCCCCTCTAGCAGCTGTGTCAATACCAATTTTTCTGGTTCTTGAGTGCAGACATAAATTCAGATGGTGTTGGTTAAATAATTCACATTTGTTTTTGGTGAAAAATAACACCTGCTCTGTTTAGCAAGTGCAATGCTTTCATTTAAGTGATTTAAAAATTGATCACATTCAACTGATTTGAGTACATTAAGGGATTTGCAGTTGTGTAATTAAATTGATATTTTAAATAGCTTGAACTGTACTGTACAGTTGAGGAGTGTTGAAGTGGATTTTCAGATAACACTTCTAGTTGGTTGGGTTTTTTTGAGATAAAAGATTATTGTGTTTGCAATATAGTTACAATATGACATTGAGTGGACAATTCATTTGAGGCATACTGGAGGAAAGACAAAAATTCTGAATCAGGGACATGCTGTTTTCCAGGCATATCAGTTATTTTCATGTACATAGCAAATGGTACTTGTAGGGAAAAAAAACCAACATCTTGGAGCTGCAAAATATTAGATAAATAAAAATGCAATTTCTTATGCTGTGATTTTATTGAAATTATTATCAAGGAACAGATTTTGTTGCATTGTTTTTGTCATGTTGGATTGTTGACTGACCTCTCTTCCCCAAGGACAAACCTTCAGTAACTTTGTTTGATTTGCAGAGCACCAGAGATCATACTGGGATTGCCATTTTGTGAAGCCATAGACATGTGGTCCTTAGGGTGTGTGATTGCAGAGCTGTTTCTTGGATGGCCTCTCTACCCAGGAGCATTGGAATATGACCAGGTAGTAGAAGAAATTCCACAACCACACTTTCTGCAACTTAAGAATTTCAGATCATTAAATCCAGAGTTTTAAATGCTAATAATATTCCCTTTTATGTAAGCATCTCTTCAAGCCTGCTCAATGCTTTTAATTTAACCTTATTGATTGTCCTAGAAACATAAATCCTCATTCTGAACGAGGCTGGAGATTGTGCTGCTTTTTTTTGAGTTAAATTTCCATTTGTCCTTTTGGTATTGAAGTTTTTGGTATTGAAGCTGCTTTTTCTGATGGAAACCAAAGTTTGCAGCACCATCACTGCATTACAGTCCCTCTCTTTCATTTGCCATGAACAGGGTTGACTCTGGAATGTCCATTCAGATGTCAGGATTAATTGTGTTCTGAATCCTTTCTGATGCTTTCTGGAAACCCAACAAAGCTCAAGGGTTTGAGAGCCTGCACTTCAGAATGGGCTGTCACAATCCTGCTCTAGATAGGCAGGGGTAAAGCTTGGAGCTCTTAAAGATTTTATTTATTATGTTGGTTTTCAGCTACTGACACCATCAGTATTAGTGAGCAAACTTAATAAAACCCCACATTGCTTCTAATGAAAGATGTAGAAGGCTTTTATTTTAAACACTTAGAAAATAATGTGGAATTTGGAAGGAATCCCAAAATTGCAGCATCCTGACTGTACCCACCTGTTTTTGAACTTTGCAAGTGAAGCAATCTCTTGGAAACCCCAGAACAGCACTGGCTTCTTGCTAAATTCTAATCTTTGATGCAACATTTAGTTCAGAGGAGATTGTTTAGGTTATTGAAGTGGGTTTTGGCTCTCTACATTTTTGATTTTTTTTTTTTCAGGGGATATATTAATTTTATGTTGATGTTGCTCATGTTTCATATTTCAGTTTCCTTCATTTACACAAAATGCAGCATTTCACATGTGGAAAATGAACTAGGAATGGAATGTGGGTTGATTTGTTGATGTTTTTAGAAGACCTTTTTGCACACTGTTGCTGTTAAAATGGAAAATTAAAGAGGAAACATCTAACAACCCATATAATTTTTAAGGATAAAATGAGGGATTTTTTTTTTTAAGAATTCATAATGCTCTCTCAAATTTCCAAGAACTTGGCAAATATTTTACCTTCTATATATAATTTAGATTTGCTGGAAGCCTCATTTACTAACTCATCCAGCAACTTGCCTGATGCTCATGTTGGGGAAGTGTTGGTGGAAGAGGGGCTGCACCTCCTTTGCACCATCAGGAATTGCTTTACCCAGCCTTGTAACTGCTCCAGCAGAGCAAAACTTGCTTTGGAGAAACTGAATTTAGGGGCCAACCACTGGCCCTTCAAAGGGCCTTATTTCTTAAATCCATTTGTGGTTAGAAGCAGTAACAGCTGTATTTCTCAGTGGAAAACAGCCCTGTCTTTTGAGCTTTAATACTCATCAGAAACAGGTGCTTAGCTGCTGAATTTTTGAATTAATGCACTGGCTTTTCCCCTCTGCTTTTTTTTTCTGAGGACATTATAAATGATCTAGAAACATTCTGGTCAGAGTAGGATTATCCTTACTCCCTGAGGTAGGGAATTATGGAGGATGCTAAACACCAGAAGTTGGCAGCATTGTGTTTGTTCCTCCCCACTTGGGTCTGTCACTTATTTCTCAGCAGAAATCTCACATGTTCCTTTTACTCTCCACTGCCCATCAGTTTTTCTCCTTTTAGGTGCTCCCAGCTCTCAAGTCCTTTCTCTTTCATTGACTTTATCTTCTCATCTCTCAATTTCTGATTCAGTGTGTTTGGCCACTCTCTCTTTTTGATTTTTGCCTTTCTTCTCTCTTATTCCCTGGCTGCTCCTCCTTTTCCAGGGGCTGGCTCACCCCAGCAGTGCCTCTGTGGTGTGGGACCCTGCCCTTCAGAAGTTCAGCCCTGGCTGCTGGAATCTCTACCCTCTCCATCCCAACCTGCAACAAGCTTGGTTTTCAATTATTGTTCCAATTCCAAGGTGGTTTTTAATTTTGAAAGCAATGCTGCCTCTGGGATAACTCTCTCCTTGTAGAGTGAGTTAACAGTAGTTAAAACATATCACGTTTCAACAGATTTCTATTGAAGCCTTGAAACTTAATTTTTCTGTGTTATTCATTGATCAGCAACTATGATATGCAAAATGCAAAGTAAATCATCTTCTCCAATAAATGCATCTTGATCATTTCAAAGCAGGATTTCTTTCAGGCATCAAGCCAGTCCATTCCCATCACACCCAGTAGCAGATTTTCTTGGACAACAACACTATCTTTTGCTGCCTGGAGCTTGTACAGGCACTCCCTTTCCACATGGAATGTTTCCTTGAAATGCAGGTGTGTCAGATGTGTAAAAGACTGATACACTGGAAACAGCAAATGGGAAGGATTGTTATCAAGTTACATAATGAGAACATGCAGGAAAAAAAAAAAAATCATTGAAGCACTGTAAGCAAACAGAGCACTCCTACTGATTCTCCTGTTTAGAATTAAAACAATACATTTAGGATTTGAGTGGGTTGAGGAGGTAATGACAGCCACTCTCCCCAGCTCCTCCTTGCTGTGACCCAACCTAAAAATCTTGCTTATATAGGTCACTGGAGAGGCTTGTTTATGTGTGCCTTTCTCTGGAGATGGAGACAGCAGTGCCAAGTGCTCAGGGTTAGGTCTCTCCCCTCTCTAAGATGCACCTGTCCAACTGTGATGCTCTGAGCATGATTCATTTTGTCATTTTTTAAAATGAAATTACAATCCTTTAACTGTGTGGGGATCATGTTTTGAAAAACAAGAGGCCAATTCTTTTCCCTGTTGTATTTTTTTTTCCCTCAGATTCGTT
This sequence comes from Erithacus rubecula, assembly GCF_903797595.1. NCBI lineage: Eukaryota > Metazoa > Chordata > Aves > Passeriformes > Muscicapidae > Erithacus > Erithacus rubecula. The sequence continues at coordinate 17,024,153 of NC_136688.1, forward strand.
ACATTTCCCAGACTCAAGGTTTGCCAGGAGAGCAGTTGTTAAGCATGGGAACGAAAACTGCAAGATTTTTCTGTAGAGAAACGGATGCACCATATTCTAGTTGGAGATTAAAGGTAAACAGTGGAAAGTAGTAGAAAACAGCACAATATTTTGTGAGCAGAGAAGCCAAGATGCACTATAAGACCATTCTCTTCCTGGTGCATCTCCTGTGGTTTTCCCCAGCTTTTTTTTTTCTTTATCCCTTCCATTTTTTCTGTTCCCCAGGCTGTGCTGTGGGCAATTCAAATTAAGCCTTGTGTCTCCAGAGGTACTAAATGAGTGGGTGTGTTTTGTTTTGCTCTCTTTCTTGCTGGGTTGCTCCTTTTCACTTCATGTAAGGAATACTGTCAACATTTGCCCAGAATTGGCTTCAGGATCAGAAGTTCTAGGAGAAAAAGGAGATTAAGAAATAACATGGCTGTGTACAGCTCATTTCTTCTAGATCTGCTAAAACAGCCTTTGTTGGCTGAAATCTGCCATACAGTGAGTGCAGACAAAGTTAAAACAAAATGCAATTTTATGTCCTGCACACCTTGCTTATCTCTAAGCAACATTATTGCACTCTGTCCATAAGCAGAGCTTTTGCTTCCTATGCAAATAATTTGCTTTTTTAGTTAAAAGCACTTTCCCTGAAGTCCCACCTTGCCTCTTGTCTGTGTTCAAGAAGGAAAATTGTAACAGAAGGTACCATACCAACTCATAAACCATTCATTCTCTAGGATGATTTTGTTTCTTACTGAAGTATTTAAAATATTTACACCACTGGTTGTGTATGTGGAGGAATAAAAGTATAAAAATAAAAAAAGAAAAAACAAGGGAGTTGAGCAGAGACTGCCTGGGTTTTGGTTTATTTCTTTTACAGTGATGTGATGCTGCTGCTTGGGTTTTAAGGTCTGAGTTTGAGAAAATTGGTAAAATGCAATAATAGAAAAGCTGTGATATATAAAAATACAGGAGTTTCATTTAACTGCTCTGTGCTAGGCTTTCAGCACTTCATGTGTGATGCATAAACTATCTATGTAATCCAGTAGTGTGGTCTGTCAGATGGAAAATATTGCAGTCATTGTCTTTTGATTTAGAGAATGAAAGTAGCCAGTAAAGCAACATACAAATATATAATTGATATAATAATTATTTGGGAAAGAACCAATATTTTTAGGTCAATACATACATAAAGTTACTTTATAGGTATAGGTGACCTTTACTGACAGATTCTAAATTCAGCTTTCTCTTTTTTTTTTTTGAGACATTGGAAGAACATGAGGCAGAAACAGGTATGAAGTCTAAAGAGGCCAGAAAGTACATTTTCAACAGTTTGGATGATATAGTGCATGTGAGTACTAAAGCCTCCTTCCTCTGCAAAAGGAATGTGATTTTAAAACTTCTTCTACTGGTTTTGAAAGAAGCTCCTTTTAGAATATTATTTATTTTGTCTCCATCATATTCATTCTTCTCTGCAGCTCTGGGGAAAATATCTGGCTGTGTCAGCCCTTTGAGCTTTTAGTAAAAATCTTCCTTTTCCATTGCTTGTGTTAAACAGTGGAACTTGTCCTTGTGGTGGGGGAACCCTTGAATTTTGTGTAAAATGTTTACTTTCTCTTCTACCTTATCTGCCACTGTAGCAAAGAATAAACAAAGAATGCCTATGGAAGCTGCTCTGTTTATTGTATAATTTCCAGTATAATTCTGTTATCTTAACAATATAATTCTAAGTGTAGTTTTTTAAATTTTGTTTTTCAAAACATAACTGTTTCCTCACTTTTCTTTAGCTTTATACCTCTCCAGTCAATAAGAAAAGGCAATTTTTTGTTGTCTTTCATATCCTAAAAAAAGGATCAAATCTTGCTGCAAAGTTGGCATTAATACATGCTTAAAATTATTTTTTGAAGATCAACTCTGTAGTCTGAGTTAGACCATATAAAGATCTTTATTTCAAATCTTACTTCTTAAATTTCAAGTCCCAGACTGGAATAAAGCCTTCAGAAGTTTTTGACTGGGGAGATTGTGAAGGGGGAGTAGTGTGCATACCTAAAAAAAGTCACCAATTCCAAGTCAGCTGTTTTGGGATAAGACAAATCCACTAATGTTGAATATTAATGTTTTATAGCAGAAAACAATAGCAGAAAGAGTTAAACTAATATGCATACCTTCTGTTTTGTTTGATGCCAGGTGAACATGGTGATGGATTTGGAAGGAAGTGACCTGTTGGCAGAGAAGGCAGATAGGAGGGAATTTGTCAGTCTGTTGAAGAAAATGTTGCTTATTGATGCTGATTTAAGAATCACTCCAGCTGAGACCCTGAACCATTCTTTTGTTACCATGAAGCACCTCCTTGATTTTCCTCATAGCAACCAGTATGTAACATAGAAATCTCTGTTGTTGCAATTCATTTGACTAAAAGTGTTGTTTCTTCTGCTGTCAGAGAAAAAAAAAAAAAAAAAAATCTTTCATCATTTTTTCAGCATCTTAGAAAATTCTTTCAAGTGCTTGCAGTACTAGATAAATCTACTGGGTCAAGGAAACTGCTTGAATAACTATGTTTATCTCTGAAAGTAACATTTAGAGCAATAGATTTCCAAGTTGTTTTTAGGCATGATTGTTAAAATTCCAGCACTGCAGAAACTTGGGTGTGATTTTTGGAAGTATGAGGGGCCCTAGTTCCTGTCAGTCATTGAGGGCTGGGGTAGGCATTTCCTCTTGAGGTTAACATCTCAGATGCTTTCTTTCATGTCTTGATTAATGTGGAATACATATATATATATATATATATATATGGAAAGTTTTCTTGTAGTTCTGCATTTCTTAAAGTTGCAAGCATTTCACTGCAAAAGCAAGCTTTTCCCATCTATTTAATTTCCTATCTTTCCTGTTTGTACCCAGCTGTTAGAAAATGATGTTAGATAAGAGGAGAAGGAAGCAGCAGTATTTTTCTTGAATTTAAAATATGTACCACAGAGGCTTGATGGGACCATAGTAGCAGCAGAGTTTCTGTTTTTCTGTCCATGTGGATGATCCCATTCTGTGAAACTGGGAAATGTGGGGTTCGAACTAATTTTTTTCCCCCTTATTTTGGGGAATTTTTTTTAACCTTTGACAACATGAAATGGTGATTAAAGCAACTTCTTTTCTGGTTCTGATAGAGTGAAGTCCTGCTTTCACATCATGGATATCTGCAAATGTCGATCCAACCTGTATGACTTAAGCAATTGCAATAAAACATCACTAATGAGATCAGTTGCCTCAGGCAGTGCAGCCAACCTGACTGCAAGCTTTACCAAAATTGGTCCAGTAAGAAGTCAGGTAAAAACAATGGTTCCTGTTTTTCTTGGTTTTGTTTTATTTTGTTTAGTTTTAATTGTAAGTTCGATTATGGTAATTTTAATAATTCATTTAATAATTGAAAAAATTGCATCTGTTAGGTGGCAAAATCTTTTTTTTTTTTTCCCCTAATGTTTTCTTAAACAAATAATTTAGAACATGTTTCAAATTAAGTTACAAGCTGGGATTGCCAGTGCTGTATTCTGGTGCCCTCCAGTGGCCCAGTGTGATGGCTTCCTGTGAAATAGATTTGAAATGTTCATTTTTTAAAGTTGTTTTAGTTATTTACTATGTGAAGTGGTGGGACAAGTGTATGAGAGATGTAGATTCACCATTACAATAACTTAGCCTGTGTTGAATCTGTTCCCATAGGCATTAACTGCATCTGCCCACTCAGTTCTGCACCAAGGGATTCCACTGCAGGCAGGAACTGCTCAGTTTGGTTGCAGTGATGTTTTCCAGCAAGCATTGATTATATGTCCTCCAGCTATTCAAGGTATATTTATTGGTAATTGTCACAGTTCCTAAAATAGGAGTGTTAGTGCCTGTCTGTTAGCAATATTTGAGTTTTCTGTTATATCCACTTAAGGTTTATATTTAAACCAACTTAATTATGTCATTTAAAATCAGTGTGTGAGTCAGATGCAGATACATGGTACCTTTCTGAAAGAAACAGCAAATCAGCACCTGCAGAAAATTATTTAAGCAGTGCAGAGCCCATCTTCATATACTATACACACACATATAAATTAATGTCTTGGTTAAAATAGGAGAAAAAAGTGTGAAAGGAGGTGCAATAAAGAGGGTTCTGAAATAAAATTTGAGAGGAAACAGGAAAGATGAAGGGGGAGTATCAGTGTCTTATCCTAGTAATAGTCATTTATGGAAATGGGAAGGTATATTGCTTGCTTATTAACTTAGCTTGGTTATAGTCTTTGTTCCAAAGATGTGATTTATTTGTCTTGGTGATGTTCAGCTTCATGTTGAGATCAAGTCTTGAAGTTACAAAATTAGAGTAGTTTCTTTTAAGAATGACCTTAGTTTTCCCTCTACATGTTAAAGTTTCAGAAACCACACTAGATGCACTCTGAAATGAAACAAACCAAAAATATTCAACCTACACTTAAACCCCAGGAAGTCTTCTTCTGAGCAGTTAATTTTTTAAATTGTATATGTTCTTTACACAATGGCATACTCCATAATTAAAAAAGCCCAAAAACCCCTATTGTTTTCATTATTCCCAGATGAATAAAATGATTTGTAAGAAAGGAAACAGTACAGGCAGACACTTTATCTGTGATTTGTATACTGTATTCTTAGGATGATGGTAACTTTCCAAATTTAAATTCTGCTACAGCTGAAGTGAAGGGGGATATATTGTTTTCATCACATAGGTGACGAGTTGCTGGCACAGATGAAAAGGGGATATTAATGGTATCTGGCACTGCTTCAAAGTTTCCCAGCTTGGCTGCTCTGTGGAATATCTGAGTGCTAAAACTCTCTACTTCTGTCAGAGCTAAGATGTTGCTCTTCTAGATGGCTGTGGGGAAAAAAAATCAGCCAAGTGCATTTCAAAAGGAAAAGCTTTGAAGTGCGTGGTTATAACTGGGTATTGTGTTATGACATGAGAGAATTACATCAGATGAAAACTTTCTTTCATCCTGTGCTGGAAAGATTAAAAAAAACCCAACCAAAACACTTATAAACTTTAGAATAGTAATTCTGTAGTAGTTACCTGTGAACACAGATTGCTTAACCTTTGAGTAAAGCACGAGGCATGAAGTGCAGTTAGAAGATGAGATCAGGGATATCTTTCCCTAGCCAATAATTTCTTCAAGCATGGCTGTTCTGCTGCAATGCCTGTTAAGAAAAATACCTCTTTCATTACAGTTTTACATTATTATGTAAAAAAAAAAGTTATTATAGTAAGCATTGCAGCATTGATATGTCTTAGTTTCCTGTGACAATAATTAAATTTAGGGCATGAGATCCATCTTTTTTATTATGTTCTTGTGAGCAGTGCTGTAGTTTGTACTATTTTGTTGAAGAGAGGAATAGGATTGTGGATTCTACTGCAAATATTTGGTGAGGTACACAGAAGATTTTCCATTGTTTCCCACCAAAGAGATGTCAGTGAAGAGGAACATTATAGATGTGGCATTGCCAGCTATGAAAGCTGAGAGGAATGTGTTTCAGCCTGCTGGAAATACAGAGCATGAGCTGTGCAGGAGTCCATCCTGAGAAGCTTTGAAATTCAGTTCTGCTTACTTCTGCCTGCTTCTTTCATATTCTTTTAATGTAGCTTGTGATAAAGAGTAAATGCTTAGCTCTGCAGAACTTTTCTGCCAAAGTCATTCCCCTTTCCAGTAGTCTGTTTCCAACTAGTAGCTATTCTGGGAACTACAGCTCAAATATTTGTGCAGATAAGTTGTAGTACAAAAATCTTCTAGGTGTTAATTTGTTTGGCTTGAAAGTCTAAATTATGGAATTGGATCATAAACAATTAGATCATTTTAAAAAATGGTGAAATGTTTTAAAATTGTCTTCCCTGTTTGCACAGAAAATATATGCAAACCTGCTGTTTGCCTAGAGCTTGGTTGTGTGTTTTTTTTTCCCTGACAGGAATTCCTACAAACCCCAGCAAAGCCACCAGTTTCTCACTGAGGGTGGATAATGCAGTTCCACTGGTGACCCAAGCCCACGCAATTCAGCCACTACAGATCCGAGCAGGAATCCTTTCTCAGGTTGGCCTGCTTTAAAACTCTTCCTTATTTAGTTAGTGAATGTTTTTCACTATAGACTGTAACCCTCCTGTCTGTGTTGAGTGTTACTCAGTGAGTTGCTGTGCTTCCCAGCAGGCGTGGTCGAGCCAGACACAGCAGATCCTGGTTCCTGCATGGCAGCAGGTGGCACCAGTGGCAGCTCCAGCCACATCTCTGCCCTCTGATCCTGTGGCTGGCCCACAGAGGCTTGGAGACTGGGGGTGAGTCCAGCTGCTCTTGTGCCACACCTCAGTGGCTGTGATTTGCCAAGCACCAGGAGTGCAGTGACCTGCAATATAAACCTGCCTCTCCTTTTCCTCAGGAAGATGATTACCCAGGGCACCCACTACAGCTCAATGATACCACAGCCTCTTTTAGCACATCAGATAACCTTGTCTGCCCCTCAGCCAATTAGTGTGGGCATTGCACACGTTGTCTGGCCTCAGCCTGCAGCTACCAAGAGGAACAAACTGTGCCAGAACAGGTTGGTAGAGTATTTCTAAGATAGAACATTCAAAGACAGTGTACCTGTCATTGCTGTTTTGTGGGCAAAGGAAGGAATTGTAAAAGTGACATCTTTGTTGGACACAGTTCCTCTTAGTCTTTTGGAAGAATGTGTCCTACCTCCTTAGGTTTTCAATGTTATTTTGGTAGTAGACTAGATGGAGCAATACTTGCAATACTAATTAGTTTTAATTCTTTTTGATTAGTCTGTGCCTGTCATGGTGGAATGTTGTCTTTACAGGTTTTAGGAAGGTGTAAGAGTATACTGAGGTAGCTCTAATGAGATACTCCTAAGTTTACATGAATGAGGTTATATCGGGTTTAGACAACTGACAATAAAAGAGAAGTTGTATAACAGGGCTGCTGTGTGCCTTGCAGTCATCTTTCACTGATAGCCAAAAATACTTCAGCTGCTTGCTGAAGAAAATAGAAGAAAGTAGTGGCAAAGGTGTGGGGTGCTCCATAAGGGGGACAGTGTGGGTTATGTGGGCAGTGTCAGCAGGCCTGTATTAAGCAAGGGGTTCATCTGGAGGCTACCAGCTCTTGTTTTTAAGGAGAATATTTACAGGAAATCTGGCTGGATTTTGTTTGCTTGTTTTTCACCCAAATGGGATTTTCATTTGTTTTTTGCCTTTATAAGAAAGTGGGATTTTCAGTATACTGTATTTGATGTTACGTACTTGTTAATGTCTGAAACCATCCATGCAGAGTATTTTTGCTTGTGTTTACTGTTCTGTGTTTTTCTAAACTGGTGGTTTAGCCTACCATTTTAGGCTTAGCCTACCAATTGCCTGCTTTGGTTTTGTTGAAAACAGCAGAGTTTCCAGATCACTAAACACCAAACAATGTGTTTCCTTCACAGGAGCAACATGCTACAAAACACCAACATCCAAAACTCAGCCTTCATCTCTCCAAAGATCCTCAACCTGAAGGCTGTCAAGAGGCTGAGTTGTGTGGAAGCACAGGACAATCTGAACTCAGAGGGGGGGCTCAGGCTGGCCCCTGACCCCTCTGTGGCCAGTGGCCCACGCCAGGCTCTGTTCCTGGCCAGCCCCAGCCCTGTCAGTGTCATCACCATCAGCAGCGACACCGACGAGGACGACGTGGCTCGGACGCACTCGCTGAGAGAGTGAGACCTGCCTGCCTTAAGCTTGGCTTAAACACAGTCTGTGCTGCCTCAGAGGCTGCTGGAGCAGAGTTAAAGGAATATTAGAGGGATTTATAAAAGCCCTTCCAAGGATTTCACTTTGGGCAGTGCAAGAGCCTGGCCAGGGCTACACCCAAGATAGACCCCGAGTCACAAATTGTCACAATTTTATAAATTTTGCTCCATTGGGGTAAATTGTGCAATTCCAGCTCCAGGTTCTGCAGTCCCATCTTCCCAGATTCTCTCCTCAATTCCCTCTTTTTTTGCACTTTTTGGGGCTGAAGCTGCTCCTTGTTTCTGGGGCTGGAAAAGGATTGTGTTGTCTGACTGAGCTGTGAGGAGAACTTGCTAAAACTTCATATAAATTTCAGAGTCACATATCAATGCAGTTCAGAATCTAAAAAATATGAAAGCTAAAACTTAAGGCATCATTTTAGCACAGCTAATGAATCTGAGTTTAAAAAGGACAAATGGTGTGCTCCTAATCAAATTTCAGCAGGAAGTTAACTCTGTAACACCCTGTTACTGAAAGGGAGCAACACCAGCAAAAATCTACCTCATTAATTGTGTGTGTTACACCTTTTCAAACCATGGGGATTTTAGTTTTTTTTCATATTGTCATGCCCCATTTATTTGTTGAAGAAGAATATTCTTGCTGTGTATACTCAATGTCACCATTTTAACAGTAGCCTCCAGTAGATACTATTACACTTTTTTTACTATTTACTGTTTTTTACTATTACATTTCCTACTATGGGTAGAAAATAGTTCTCTAACAGTGTAAAAGGGTGAACCTTTGGGTGCAAAAGCAGGAGCTGGGTATTTTCCTCCAGTAAAGTTTTCTTTCACAGAGCCATCACAGAAGCAGGCAAGGCTTAAAAGTTTAATGTTAGTTTGACTTCATCCTTGTAATAATTCAGAGCTGAAAGAACTTGTATTTTAAATCCAGGCTTTGTTAAAGGTTTCACGGCTCTGAACTGCTATAGTAAAACATTTTAATCTATGTGTTTTAATATTGATTAAGTAAATTTAGTAGGTTTCAAAAAATTCTAGGCTAGGAGAGAATTTTAAAAGAACAGCAGTTTAGATGTAAAAGAAGCAAGGAATTGGGTGTTAATTTACACTTAAGGAGCCTTGTGTAATCATGTACCATTTTTTATGTCCTAATTGCCTGTAAGAGAGTGGTGAGTGTGTGTTTCTGTGTGCAGGTGTAAGGGGAGCCTGGAGTGTGAAGCCTGCCAGAACACGCTGAACATGGAGCGCGTGTGCTCGCTGAGCAGCCCCGACAGCACGCTCAGCACCAGCTCCTCAGAGCAGTCCAGCCCCTCTCCCTGCAAGAGACCCAACAGGTGACACCTCAGGCTCCCTGCAGCAAAAACAAACAGTGTGCAGCTTGCACTGAGACATGCACAGCTTTTATGTTGTCAGCCGGTGGGGGTAAATGGTCTGTTTAAAAATTGATTTACTGGCCTGCAGTTGCACAGCACAGACTGATCTGTTCTCATTTCTAACTGATCTGTCTTGCTGCATTGGAAGCTTTGAGAATGCTGAATGAATGGTGTTCACACAGAAAATAGAAATGTTGCATGCAACTTCCTTTGGAATAAAAATCTAGAGTTGCAAGATTAAAATAAGCCAAAGTAGTATGTGACAGATTTGGTCATCACATATTTGTAAATTTTTGCAGCTTCTGGTTTTCCTATTGTGTGTCTAGTAATCTTTTCTTCTACCAAAAGTAAGGCTCACTTAAGTGAACACTGTTCATGTGAACAGCTTTTAAATGCTTTTATCTTCACTGCCTCGTGTCCAGCTTGAGCCTTCAGTTTCATTGTGCAAAGTGAATTCTAATAAAGGTCCTAACGAAAAAAGTTTGTTTAAAAAAATTAAAGATCCTATCAGAGCATGTATTGACAACTCCAAGTTGCACCAGGTGGTCTTACTGGCTGGTAGTTAACCTTGTCAGTCCTTTGATATTCTTTAATAACAAAACATTCCAAAATTCAGATAAGTTTTCATAGGTACCTGTTTGATTTTATGGAATTATCTTTGAATTGTAAGGAACTGACCTGTAATTTAATTCTCCTTGGTAATTCTACTTAATGTCAATAGCAGAGGAGTGTGTTGGATTCTGGTTTCAGTAGCATTCTACTTATATTAAGTCAAATAATTAGCAACTCAAATCAAAAGTTGTTAATACACAAGTACAATTAATTGCTCAGTAGTTGTCACATTATCACTATTTGTTACTTGATAAACTACTCCAAATTACCTGGTTCTGTTGGTTAAATCTTCAGACTTTTGTGCTGGCCCAGTGCCAAAGTGCTTTTCACAAAAGTTAATTTTCACAAGTGGTTTTATTTGCATTGTCCTATTTTAAACAGCATGCAGAAAAGATGTGTTATGTGAGTTGTAAAATCACTAAAGGACTTGATCATATTAGTGAATTCATTGCTGTTTCTTGTATGCTGTAAGTTAAGCATATATTCCATCAATTTTTAATATAAAGAAATTCTCTCTTTTCTCTGAGCCTTGCAATTTGTGGGCAGGGTGAGTTTGAATGGATGTGCTTGTCTAATTACAATGCATCAGTTTTATCCACCTTTGAGTAATTTTACTTCTCTACATTTAATGTGTTGATTTAAGAAAATGTACCTCTGTCGTGAAAATCTCTTTGCTTCATTGCAATACTTTTATTTTTTTGTCAGTATGTCAGATGATGAACAGGAAAGTGGATGTGATACAGTGGATGGTTCCCCAAGCTCAGAATCCTCAGGACACGACAGCCCCTTTGTGGAAAATGGCTTTGTAGACAATAACAATAAAAATAAGGAAGCAAGAGCCTCAGTTAACCCTGATACCAAATCAACTGTTTGCACAGTAGTGGTACCACCCATGAGACTTGAAAACAGGTTACATCTTGAGGAACAGATGGTGAATACAGGTAAGTTAGTTCAGGTGTTTTTTCTTTCTATGCCAGTAGATAAAAATAGAAGTATCACTCTTTATTCAATATATATGTGAAGATTTTGACCTGCTCATGCAGCTGCTAATCTGTAGTAACCACTTCTAAACAATGCTAGTGTTTGACTTTAATTGGTGTATTGTATTATTATTTCTCCCTGCATGCTTAAACAAATGAAACCTTGTCTAACTTTTGCCAGAAGAGAATAGTGACAACAAAAACATTTAAAAAAAAGCATAAAAGAGAATTGTTTGTTTCTGTCTTGCAAGATGCTTCGTGCCAGCCACTGAGAAAGGGTCGTTCTGTCCTGGGAAGGATAAACCAGTCTTGTGTGGCAGGAAAGCGTCAGCAGAAACTGGCAGCAGCATTCCATCAGCAGCATGGAAACTTCAGTCAGGTATGGGCACTCACATCTGGCAGATGTGGGGCTGGAGGAGATGAGTTCCAAACTGAGTGCTCGCAGTTCCAGTTGCTGTTTGTGGCAGCTGCAGGTTTTCAGTAGATTGATTAAAGAAGTGCTAAAATCTTGAAAAACAGTTTTGGACTCATTGGGCAAGTCATAAGTGTCTTTCATTTGGGGTCATCTTCTTAAACAGAAAAGCCACACTGGGAAAATTGGACAATATCAAAGCACAAGACAAAAATAAAAATATGTTAGCATTTCTTTTTCCTGCATCCAAATGCTTGGTGTGCAGTTAAAATCTGCAGCTGTATCTCAGTGTTGTTCTGTCAGTAGTGTGCATGAAAATCTTTTAGTTTGAGTATCCAGAGGTGAGATAGAGCTCAGCAAACCCAACTGTTTCTTACCTTTGCTGCCAGGTAATGGAGGGGAGTTCCATCCAATGTTAGAAGATACCTACAGCTAATTTAAAAGTTACTTTTATCATTGCCCAACAACACAGTAAATGTGTCTGCTGTGGTTGAGAACTGAAGCTGACACATGACACCAAGCTTAAGCCCCTTTTAATTAATTATCTTGGAGCTGTAGCTGTATTGAGCTTTGGTTAGACAGCTGGAGGTACATTAATGTGAGAGCAGTACCTGTTAAAGTCTTGCAGAGAAACTGTGAATATTGTAAGTTAAATGCTAAATGAAAGCATGCCATGTGTAGATAAGAGGATTTAGCAATAATGACTTGAATAGGTTAGATTGAAAGAAACATTTGGGTGGGTGACACAGTCTCCCCTTCTGCTCGATTATGCAAAAGGATTGGTTTAATTAATTCTAAGCAAACCTTAATATGATCAGCATGGTATTAATTTTTAATCTCTTCAGTGTCTGCAGCTCCTCAGCCTCTTGGCAGAAAGTGTAGAACGTTATTTTTATTACAAAAATTTATGCTGATCCTTTCTTCTTTGGGAGATGCCCTATGTAGTTTGAAGTCTGCATCATTTAATGGGAGTAATTGATTTTTAGTCTTTTCTCTTTATAACTGTTAATGATTGCCACATCTTCCTGTGATCATAGACCTAGACTTCTGTTTGCCTAGTTGTCTCAGATATTTTCAATCCGTTTATTATTTTTCCTGCTCTCCTCTAAAATTTCTCTATTTGTCCTCTTTGTGCCTCATTATGGTGCCCAAACTGAGTGCAGCACTTCCAATTGATGCCAAGCCAGTGCTGAGTAGAGTGGAATAAGCACCTTGCTCATGTGATACATGGTATTTCTGTTAAAACAGCCCAGCATGGCATTTTATCCTTCTTTTTTCCCCTTTGCAAGAGCATTAAAATAAACTTGTGTTCCGTTTTCCATCTCTTATTGTCCGTGCCGCTACCTACATGGCTAACACATCTTTTTGTTCTATCAAAGCATTTAATAATCCCTGTCTCTATCCTGATTTTAAGTTGACTAGTTTTAGTGCATTTTCCTCCATTTTTCCCCACTCTCTTTGCCCTTGAATCTCTAAGCCCTGCCCTTTTCTGTGTTGCCAGGTCCAGCACTTCGGCTCGGGGCCGCAGGAGCGCAACGGGAACTCGGCGCCGCGGAGGCAGCAGCAGCAGCAGCAGCAGCAGCAGCAGCAGCCTTTCCTGGCAGCCACGGTGGCCAGCCACGCCTTCTCCTTGCCCCAGGGCAGCCCCAGCCACCTGGCAGGTGGCAGCTCCCACCTGGGAGCCCAGCCCGCCCTCCTGCCCTACGCGTCGCCCGCGCCCGTGGCGCACCTGCTGGCGTCGCCGTGCGGCTCCAGGGCGCTGCTGCAGCACCCCGCGCACTGCTACAGCCTGGCCCGCCCTGGCGTGCTGCACCAGCTGCCCGTGGGCATCAACCCCCGCCTGCTGCCTTCCCCCAGCCTGCACCAGACTCAGTACAAGCCCCTCTTCCCTCCCCACTCGTACGTGGCGGCGTCGCCCGCCGCCTACGCCGGCTTTCCGCTGAGCCCCAGCAAGCTCAGCCAGTACCCCTTCATGTGAGAGATTGGCTCGGCAAGAGGCATGGTGGTTGTTACCTATTAGCCATGGCACAACAGGAAAATTATTTTTTTGAATCATGTAGACTTGGGTGCAATTTAAACAACTCTGAGCTTTAAAAAAAAAAAAAAACCACAAAAAAACAAAAAACAAACAAACTCACTTTTAATGTGTTTTGCACATTTGGTATAACTTGTCTTTGGTCATGTTATCTTCTTATATAGTAACTTTAGACAGGTGACTTATGGGAGCAGAAATCTGGTTTTGCTCCTGCTATTTTTTATAAAATTGCCTTCTAACTAGTGCAAGACACGTCTACATTTGGGAAGCCATTCATTGTACAGACCTAGAGCAACAGATGCACATGTGTCAGCAGTACAGTGTAGGAGTAACTCGTTTGTGTTGCGTACCTTGGTGTTTAAATGTTGAGTCACTTATCTAAAAGTTGAGCTGTTGTTCTTCACATTGCATGTGTCTTTTGCATGGGCAAAGAAAAGGCCTAAACATTGCTCTTAAATGTTGTTGTCCTAATAATCTCAGCTGCATTGTAAACTGTTCCCACACATAGTGCCTTAAATATTTGAGGTTGTTAATGTTATTACTTATATATAAATGTTGAGGACTGCAGCACTTAAAAATTCAGATCTGCTGATTTTTTGATAGCGTAATGCTCTTTTTGGGTTTTGTGTGGTATTATTTTAGTATTGGGTGTATTTTCCTGATTGAGAAGGCAGCATGTTTTGCTGTAGCTGAATTTTGCTGTCTCTTTTGGTTTTTTTCCCTCCCCCAGAATGATCTAGCTTCAAGACAGGACTGTAGTAGTGCTTAAAGAAAGTTGATTCAGTAGCTATTGAGTAGTGACACACAGGACAGTATTTCATACTGGTAAATGGAACTGCAATACAACCTAAGTAGTTTATTTTAAAAGTGTTTGTCTAATTGGGTATAATAAAATGTTTAGAGGTGAGGTAGGCATGACTGACTAGCTAATGAAAGGAGAAGCCAAGTGCTCATTGATCCGTGATGTGGTTTCATCTTAGCTTGAGCAAACCATGCAGTATTTAATAACTAGTAGCAGAATATTTACTGTTGAAGCTTGAAAAAGATGTGAGTTCTTTGTGTGCAATCTTTCATTTATGCATGGGAGAGATTTTAGTCTTTTTACATGACTAGTATTTGTTTTAGCCTGTTGTGGGTGTTTGCTTATTTAATACATTCCGTCAGGGACGTAAATTACATGCTTTTTGCATAATTATTTTTTTTTTCTTTTTCTTCTCCTTAGGAAGTGTGTCTTTCTATTTTTTGTTTTGTTCAAATGAAGTTGCTTTTGCAGCACCAAAGACTTAATCATCCATTTCCTATAAAAGGTAGCTACTTTTTCATAGACCTCAAGTATACTGTAGTGTAGAGATGGGATTTATGGAAGGTATTAAGCTGAGGCTGTGTTTTAGCTTATGGGCAAGTAATAAATTGTATCATTTATCTTGAATGTATCATAGATAAGCTGCTATATAATGATTGCCACTTCAGATAGCTGTGAAATTAGGTGATTAACTAGTTCTTTCTTAGCCTTCTAATTTCTGTACAAGTCTAATTACATGAAATAGAAGCTGGGTTTTGGGTTTGGTTTATTTTATTTTGTTTTTTAATTTCTATTTTGTTTTCATGTTTGAAGTGTCGTAACTACTATACTGTAAATGATGGAAGATGATTGCATATGTTTTTTTGGGGTGTGTTATTTGCATCAGTATTTTATCTCCATTAACTTTGAGCTCATCACTGCATATAAGTGGATGTATTAATGTAACTTAATTTTTTTTTATGTTTTCATATTGGCATTGTGTAGACACTTAAGGAGCTGCATCTTGCAGGCTTGACTTAACTTTTTTTAAAACAAAATCTGGAATACAATCCTTGCAATGTTGACTGGAATAAGAGTGAGAAGCATTTGAGTTTAACTGTGTCAATAAGCTAATAACTGGTAATCTTTTTCTTTACTCCACTAACACAAGCAGTGTTTTATTTAATGAATGTCTGAATGAAATAAATGTGCCTACATTTGATTTATTTTATAAGTAATAATTAAAATACAACAGTATTAGATCGTAAAGAAAAAAAAAAAAAAGAAAATGCCAGCAGTACATTTTTAATCACACTGAAAATTAAGAAACCTAACTTTTCCCAAAAGTTTCAATGTTTTTAATAATCAACTCTATGCATTTTGTACAAGTGTGTGTGTGTATAAAGTATACATTAGCAACTAGGAGTATCCTGATGAATTTGCAATCTTACCAACACATGTGTAAAGCCTGAACACAGGGAGTCAATTTGGATGTCCACCTTCACCACTTCCAGCTCGTGCTGTGTGGTCCAGCAGGCAGTTTTCTGTTCACTCCCTTTTTTTGGTGCTCACTCCATTGCAGGCAATGGACACACCAAGAACCACCAATGCAAGCAGAGCACATCGATTTTTGTATCCTGATAACAGCAACAACAACAACAAAAATACTGTTTTGTTTTGTTGTTTTTTTTTTTTTCCTGGGGCCACGGGGATCATCATGGGTCTGATGTATTTTCTGTACTTTCTTTTTACTGTGCTTGAGGTTTGGAGCTGATGTGCTTGTTGAATTGACACGGTTCTCTGTGTATCACCACAGTATCCTGCCCTATGCAGGAAAAGGTTGCTGTAAATGTGCCCCAAATTAGATCTGCTGCTCTTTCTATGTGTTGTAACCTTAGAAATGTCTGCATTTCAAAGAATGAAATATTTGGGATCCTGCCACTGCTTAAATTGAGCACACCAGGTGACTTTCCCCCCCTCCTCCCTCAATACACTCTGAGAGAACGGACTCTTGTCACTGCAAGTGTCTGGGGCCCATCTGCAGAAAATAAAAAACAAAAAAAATGCTTTCAGGGTGAGGGCTTTTTCTGTGAAAAAAGTCATCCTCTGAGAAGCCTTTTCACACCAAACCATTTTATTGCCTTTTTTAAATAAAACACTGCATGACTACGGAATTGCATATCTGCATTTTACTTTAATTTGCAAGGTTTTATATGAATTTCTTGTGTTCGGTTTTTAACTTCAGGGTGTTTTATTGGTCAAATATGCTACTGTATTAACTTCTCTTTTCTTTTTTTTTTTTTTTGTGTGTTTTGTTTTAGTTTTTAAATTTCCTGTTTTTACTGCTAATTAACGTGGTTTGTGTTAAGTAAAAGTTAAATCACACTGCAAGCTGTAGGAAGACTTGTTCTAGAAAACACCCAGTGATAGAAACTTGATTAATAAGGTTGAACTGTTACTGTTTAACAATTTGTAGACTTGTGGCTTCTTTTTTTTTTCTTTCTTTCTCTTTCTTTTTTTTTTTTTTTTTTTTGTTTGCTTTGGATTTCTCTGCTACACTAGTTCGCCATGTAGCAATTGCACTGTGCAATATTACAATATGAGGACTGGGAAAATTTTTTATGGATG
Source organism: Erithacus rubecula (assembly GCF_903797595.1). NCBI lineage: Eukaryota > Metazoa > Chordata > Aves > Passeriformes > Muscicapidae > Erithacus > Erithacus rubecula. The sequence continues at coordinate 17,040,759 of NC_136688.1, forward strand.
TAATGTCTCTTACAGTTTGCGATAGTATTTCTTTCTAGTTCTCAGTGATTTAAATGTGACCAAGCCTTCTGTACTTTGTCACAAAAAGCGGGTTTTCCAGGTGACTATTTTGGTGAGTGTCAAAATAAGAATTTATGGTGTATTACTGTCAAGATTCACTTTGAATTAAAATATATATTGCAGCAGGTGACTTTTGGTGGCTTTTTTTTTTTTTTTTTGCTGTGTTGCATGAAGGCAAAGATAGTGAAATTCTGATGTGATCATTCAACTAAGCTTCTTTCTGAATTCAAGGAAAAGCTTCCAGATTCGATGGGGCTGTCACATGCCACAGATCTGCTGTAATTTAATAAATGTAACAGGCCTGTGATGTTCAGCAGGTGGTGTTGGAGCAGAGCAGAGCTCTGGGAGCACCAGGGCAAGGCTGCAGCCCCTCCTGCCTCTCCCCACACTGTGGCTGTCCTCCTGCTGTGCAGGAAGGTTTATTAAGTCATGGGTAAGGTTTGATGGTGATTAATGTTAATTATGTCTTCCTGCCTTTCACCTGGGGGAAGGAAGGAAGTTGCATTTTCTCTCTCAGGAGGGGTGGGTTTGTGCTCTGAGTGGGTTCAGATAATTCCACCTGCCCTTGTCCTGGTGCACAGTGCTGAGTATTCTTTGTTAGAAAGATAAAGCTTTATGCTGAGAGGCTGAAATACACATTACAGAATGGATTCTTCTCCTTAGACCCTGAAATAGCAGGGTAGGAGCATCTACACCCAGTTGGCAGAGATGCTTGGAGGCTGGACTCCATTCTGTGGTTGTATTTGAGGAGTGAGATGTTCAGCAAAATGAAAAAATGCCAATTGTTCTCTTGCAGAGGTACCAAAGCCTGCCAGCAGCTTACAGAGAAGTCACTGCCTGGCCACAGTCACTTCTCATCTGTGGATGAGATCCTTGCCTTATCCCTTATATAAAGAAGCAGGACTCAGAATGCTTGCAGGAGGTCTGCTGCAAGCAAGGCACTTTTGGATCTGGACACAAAAAAACCCCAACCCAAACAATATTAGGAAGCTTTAGGAAGTAGCTAACTACAATTGTTTGGTAAATCCCCAGTGATTTTTCACTAGCTGTGAAAGATCCATTCCTCATCCTGGAAAACACACATTTTTAAAATCCTTCAAAGTAACAATCTGCTGTTTGTATTTTATACATAATACACACACACACACAGAGTCATGGAAAATTAAGAGAAAACCCTAATGCTTAAGGTCTAGACTGAAAAAAGTGCTGCAAAAGTAGTTTATTGATGGCTCTATTACAAAGCTGAGTTATGACAAAACCTAGAAAAACAAAAAAAAACCCCGAGGTTTTTTTGTCTCCCTGGAGGTGCCAGCAGAGGGCCCTGGATTCAGCAGAGTGATGAGCCAGCTCCATTTCACCATAATAATCATAAACTGCCATCTTTGCTCTGCATAATCATCAAGGGGAAGCTAATTTTGCACGGAATGAATCAGTGGTTTGGGGGGAAAGGAAAACGGCGGAAATGGGACGGCACAATGGTGTTGGTGACACCGGGAGTGTGCTGCAGCAGCCGGATCAATTTGTAATTATGGGTTGTCAGGGCTTTGGGTGCTGCTTGTCAAGCTGTGGCCGGCCCATGCTGAGGCTTGCTCGCCCTCAAACCTGACTTCTAAGAATTTCTCAGCACGGCAACTTCCAGCAGAGCCGAGTTGCTGGGAGGCTGGGGCAGCTTTCCTTCATATAAGCAATGCTGCAGCTTTTCAGGATCAGCTCTGGGGTGCTGGAGCTTTCACTGCTCCTGCTCCCACCGTCACTGCCTGGGATGATCACTGTGGTCTGGGACTGAAAGAATTCAGGGATGCAGTCCGGGCAAGAGGCGATAGCAGAAAAAAGAATTCACGCTGCCTCTGCTGCGGAGAAATCACGGTCCCAGTGCTGGTGTGACCGGGGCAGCAGCTGGGGCTCACCCCTCTGCTGCCCATAGCACATTTCATGTTCTCTGTGCTAATCTCCCGGTGTACCTTAGAGCAATAAAGAGAGGAACCTGTCTTGGGGCTGCGCTTTGAGCCTGGATGCCTGAGCCCCATCCCAGCCAGAGAGAGAGTGATGGAGCAGAGCGGGGGAGCAGAGAAGATCTTTGCTGTGGTGCCAGCTTGGTCACCTCCTGCGGTAATACTCGAGCTTCTTTATTGTCAGAGCTGCTTCTGCACTTGCAGAAACGCTGCCAGCGCTGATGGGCGCTGTGGCTGATGCTTGGGATAACGAGGGACATCTTTGGAGATGTCCCGGCCCGGCAACTCTCAGGTCGGGACATCAGCCGGCAATGAAACGTTCCCACTGCGAGCAGAGAGGGAATTTAGCCTCGCCAGGTTTTTAGCGAGCGGGTTCACCTCAAAGGCAGTGCAGGGCTCCAAAATCACATCAGGGAGGTGACAGAGCCGCTGTCGCGCTGCTGCCATCTCCATCCCCGGCGGGCGAGCACCAAACCCGGCCCCGCTCCATCCCCGGGGGGCGAGCACCGAGCCCGGCCCCGCTCCCATCTCCATCCCCGGCGGGAGAGCACCGAGCCCGGCCCCGTTCTCATCTCCATCCCCGTTCCCATCTCCACCCCCGCTCCCATCTCCATCCCCATCCCCATCCCCGCTCCCTGCGGAGCCCGGGGAGCGGCGGAGGGTCCCCGCAGCCCCGGCAGCGCCGCCCCCGCTCCCGCCTCCCCGCGCTCGGAGGGCGGGGAGCGGGGCCGGGCGCTGGCAGCGCCCAGAGCCCTTTGTGGGCGAATCTCCGCTCCGAGCATCCCCGGCCGGGCGCCCCGAGCCTCGGGCAGCATGCGGGGCCCCCGCTCCGCCCCCTGGGCCGCCGCCCGCCCGCGGAGCCGGCGCTCCGGAGCGCGGCCGGGCTGGGGCAAGCGCTGCCCGCTGAGCGGGGCCGAGCGAGGATGCGGAGCGGGGCGCGCCCCGCGGGGCTGCGGGCGGCCAAAGGCGGCCCCGCCGAGCCCCCGCAGCGCGCCCGGGCCAGCGCCGGGGCCGTGCTGCCGCTGCTCGCCCTCGCCATCGCCCTGCTGGCCAGCCCTGCCCGCGCCGAGCCGGGTAAGACGCCGCCCTGCCCGCGGGGATGCGGGAGCATCGGGGGGACACCGGGAATGTGGTACCCGGGAGCGGGGAACGGCCCGGCACTTCTCTTTGTCTGCCGCATCCTTCCTCGCCGCTCCGTGCCAAGGGGGATGCTCGCGTTTTGTGCCCGCATTTCCTACGGGACGGGATAGTTGGGTTAGGTCTTGCTCCTTGCTTGTTTTTTTTTTTTTAGAGGATCAATTCTAGTGATTCTGTGTGTGTTTGTGTGTGCGGTGAGGAGGAGGGGAAGGTAAGGAGGGGTTAGGAGAGGGCAAGCTCTGCTGAGATCTCAAATGCAGCTGAACGCTCCGGCAATTTCTGGGCTGTGTTTTTTTTCCCCATCTCCCCGGACTTTGCGAGTCGGGCAGTGCCCTGTGCTCTCCAGGCTTCTCACAGCAGTGGATGTACTCGGTGACCTCAATGCAGAAATGGTTACTGTTGCTGGCAGTTATTGTATGTGCCAGATAGAGGTGCCAAATATAATTCTGAGGCTATGCTAAAAGAGGCTAAAATTCATATAGGGCTAGATTATTCCTATGGATTTAAGAAAGGGCTAGGGATGTGAGCCCACCTTTTGAAGCTGTTGACATGCATGTTCAGTAATTGTATGCAACTGATGCCAGTTTTACAGCCATAACATAATAAGGGTTTGTCTTCTGCAGGTTGTAGGTTGGTGGAACAGAGCCTCTTACTGCATTACTTGTGCTGGGCATGAACATACCACAGTCTGATTTACCTCTATAACACTAATGATCAGAGGAATGGCTGATTTTTTACCTTTGCTTGTCAAGTCAGCATGGATTTCACAGGACCTCTCTCACCACACCTGAATTATGTGTTCATTCACTTGGAGGTAGCCAGGCTCTCAGAACTCAGTTGCCAAAGCTGAGATATTTCTGACAATGCAACAAGACACCTCTTCATGCTCCAGGATGAGATTCAAGAGTAGGATGAAAAGTGTTAATATTCTGTTTCTTCCTTTGTGGTCCGCATGTATTTATGGCACAGCCATGATCTCATTTGCAAGTGAAGAAATCAAATAGAGTTAAAAAACATATTTGTAGGTATCTTATAGCCAACAGCTTGGAAAAGAGAAAAAGAGGTGAGAAGCAACAACAGCACCAAGTCAAAGGATATAATCACAGTGTACACAGCCCACACAGTGGAAAATACTGTCACTGATAGGCTTTGCCTGGGAATTTTAGATTATTGGGTAGTTATGGGGAGATACTAAACATAATTTGTTGTACTTGATAGCTTTGAGCTTTACAGCTGAAATTGCAAATAAAACTTTACTACTCCTGTGCTGTGCTGATCACTGGAAATGATTGCTGAGGTGCACAAATTGGATGTCAATTAACCTTAAAAGCTCTGCCTTCCAGAGGTGTAGAGCACATGCAGTGCTGCCTCCCTTTGGAGCCAGCAGCAAAACGTGGTGGAGCCAAATTTTCATTATTTTTCAATAATGTAATTTGTGTCTAAGAAAGAGCAGTCTAGGCCTGGATTTCTTTTAAGCAAATGTGCTTTTGCTCATTTTTGGTGATTACTAGAGGAATGTGTGTGATTAATAGAGCTGATCCACTGCCATGGAGTCCAAGTGGTGATACAGGATGAGTAAACACTGGGAACAGCACTTGCCACGCACCATTTTTACTACAGCTTCCTCCACTGGGCAATATTTGCCTCTCTGGGTAAATTGTATCTGCGCAGATGCACACACTCATGGATAAATGCTCCAGTCTTCTTCTGGGATTGTGGGCAACACGTGGCATTGCAGTGTGTGAAGATAAACAGGGAACCATGAGCATGGAGTGAAGAACCTGCTTTACTCTGGTGCTGCTACTTCAGAAGACAACTCAAAATTTTTCCTGATCCCTGAGATCAACCATATTTCCTTAGAGATCAACAGTTACATTGCCCACCATAACCAAGATTATAGAATGGTCAGTGCAGAAATTAGGTAAAACTGAGCAAATCTGTCATGAATGAAAATAAAGAAGCACCAGAAATCAAAGGAGGGGAAACTGAGGGTTTGGCTCAGGTAGAACTCATTTGTAACCCAGAGGTGTGAACTGTGGGCAGACATTTCTCCTGGGAGGAGAAGACAGACACAGTTTTGAAAGGCAGCTGCTGAAAGCTGCTCTGGTGTTGGTGGAGCATCTCTCAGCCAGACAATTCCTGTGTCACTGTTTGAGTAAAACAGAGGGAAGGGCACATTGCTGATGAGATTAATCTGCTAATCAGAGGGAGCCTGCAGAAATAAAGTTTCCAGAAACAATAAAATACATTTTCTACATTTTGAATCATCCTTTGTGCTGGCTTGTGCAGCCTGTTTGAATGATAGACTTGCCAGGGGAAAGGTCCATTTCTCCCTGTGTTGGCTGAACACCAGCACAGCGAGATCTCACCTTAATTAACAATGATTTCACAAACAATGAGGACACCTCCAGTGCTGTGGCTGCTTCTCACAGCTGGAGCTTTGGTTGAACAACTCAAGAGTGCTCCGTGCCAGCTGCTAAATTGTCAGTGCCACCTCCCACAGACCAGAGACCTGAGCACTGCCTCGGTGCCTCTCAGCTCCTGGAGCTCCCAAAAACCCCCAGAGCTGCATCTGGGAGTGAGCAGCTTGGTGTTCTCACTGCCAGAGGAGCTGCTGCAGGGCAGGAATCCTTCCCTATACAGCCCTGCATTGTGGAAGGGATGAGGATGTAGAAAAAGGCACCCTCCACCTCCTGTGGTTGCTCTCCACAATTACATTCCAGCATTTTGGAATAACAGTAGTTTCAGTGCTGCTCTTTCAGTGTTGCTAAATGCATGCAGAAATCTCAGGTACCCTGTGAAAGAACAGTGAAAAGTTCCAGTTCTGCCTCATTTTGGTCAAATCAGAACAGGGATGTGCAGCAAGGCTGGAAGAATGGGATACCAGGAGCACAAAGAAGGTGCTGCTTTGGTAGGATTTGAATTTTTGATGGATCCTCCAGCCAGGAGTTACCTTCCTCCACTGCATTCCTGAGTCTGAGCTGATCACAAATAATCAGCTGCCAGCAAATAACCTGGTTTTAATATCCATATGGACAGAGAATGCTCTGAATTCATCAGTACTGAAACCATTCTGATGAAGCTGTTCTCTGTAGATTAAGACAAGCAATAGCTCAGAGTAGGTTGAGGGGTATCCATGTTTATTTCTGTAGGGAATGCTGATGTCTGTTTAAGGCCTATGGTAAAATAACTTTTAAATCTTATTTTCTGACATGTTCACTCACTCACTGCATCCTCCTGGTCTTCACTGGGCTGTTTTTTTCACATCTTTCACACTTGCTTGAGGTCAGGCCAATGAACAAGAGAAGGGGGCTGTGAGTAATTTTCTGTTGATGTTCCCTTCTTAGTCATTTGGGAAAGGTTGTTTCTGTTGCAGTAAATATTGATAATGTTTGCAGATGAATTTAGGCTTTAATGTCCAAACATGTCAACATTTCATTGAAAAATAAATGAACATTTTGGTGCTTATTTACTGCTCTCTAAATCAACAAGGTGGGATAGCACTGAGGGGCTTTGGACAGGGCAATTCTCAGCTCAAACAGCACACAGAAAAAGTCACAGTGTTTATTTAATTACAAGTGAATAGATATGAACTAGATGCTAATCTAGAATATAGAATTGATTATACACTTTATTGTTTTATATAATATTTTATAATGCATAATTAATATGTATAATGTATTTAGGTAATGATTGCTTTTAAGAGGTATATACAGCACATACAGCAAAATGTAACACACATGTTTCTACTTGATCTGGAGGTTAAATCAGGTTTCTGCATTGTGGAAGCAGGAGGAAAAAAGGAAAAATGAAAGAATATTCAAAGATGAAAACAATAAAACCCCAGACTCATAGGACAGTGCCCATTTCTGTGTTTTCTCCACTGTGCATTGCTCTAGATATGAAACTGTCTCCAGCACCTTGTCTGTCATTTTAACACCTGTTAGCAACCTTTTTAGGGAAATGCTCCAGCTGATTCCTCCTGGCTCTGAATGGGAAGAATAACGTGGGAGAAATTACAGCAAAATCTGTGTCAGACTGTAAACACACAGTCAAAGTCTGGGCCTCCAATTTCCAGGTATTATCACCAGGTTTGGTGCATCAGCAGGGGAGCAGCTGCAGCTCCTCTTTTGCAATTTCTCCTGAATTGCCCTCATGTGTCTGCATTTCCCTCCCCATGGCTGCAAAGCCTCTGTGTTGACTGCAGAGGTTTTTTTTTTGCTCTCCAGGAAAGTCTTTGTGCATGAGGTCCCCACTGGGGTGTGATTTCCTGCAGATGGGTGGTGATAAAACCTTCCTGGAGGGAGCTGGTGCAAACTGCAATCCATCTGAATCCCAGGTAATAAAAAAACAAACCAGGTAGCAGAGCTGTCCTGCACCACTCTGCTGCTCAGTGATGTGATGATCTCACTGCAGTGTCTTCAGCTGGAAAGGTGGGAAAAGTCTTTAAACAAATTGGTGCCCTGTGTTTGAGAGGTATGGATTTGGTAAATTAAACCTGGTGTTATTCCTAGCTAGGCTAACACCAGGTTGATGCATAAATGCATGTCATTCACAAGGGGCTGCTTTTGCTAAGACAAGAAAAAGGCTCAGCATTCAGATGCATGGAAATAAAAATGTCAACCCCCCCCCCAGATTCCAAAGGAATGGGAAACAAAGATTGGTTTTCTCTGGTATTTCTTAAACAATGCAATAGCTGGCACCAGCAAAATATTTTGGCAACCAATGTAAAAATGGTAAAAAAAAGAATTGGAATATAGAGATTTGTCTGAGGAATCAGTTTTTTACCACATGGCTGTTCTTTGTTTTGGAAATAATGAAAATTATTTCACTTATATGATGTTCTTTTTCATTCAAGTTCTGAAAAACTGATTTAAAAGAGACTATTACAGACTTGACAAGTTCTTCCTTTGTGTAGTTTTCCTTTAATCTGATGAGTAGTTTTGGCAGATGAATGTGTCAGTAGTGAAAAATTGGAGTTTTATTGGGGTCATGGCTAATCAGAACAGTTTTCTGTCATTGTCTTCCATGAGAGGTCTTGAAGCTGAAATTCTTAGGACTAGTTTTCAAAAATTCTTAAAATTGATGGTTTTTGTTTTATTTAGCATATTCTGGTCTGGCCTTCCATGATACTGTAACTTTGGAAGTATTTTGTGACCTTGTGGTCTTGGCTGAATGTTTTGAAGACTGCTACAGGCTTGGCTGTTGTAGCTGTCCAGTGTTCTCTTGGTTTTTCTGAATTTCCTGGTGCTCATCAGCTCTGAAAGTCTCAAAACCTGATGTGTGGTTTTCTTTGTTTGTTTATTTGGCTGTTTTTAAAAAAAATTGTTTGTTTGTTTTTTTAGATTCACAAAAAGTAGACTTGGAAAAAAAACCAACTTGTCCACTGCTGTCTGTCAGTCCCTAAACAGACAAGAGCTCTTGTAGTGGGTACTACAGGGGTGTTTTCAGAGTTGCAGCCTCCTGAATTTATCAGTGTATTTCCCCATGCAAGGTTTGGCATCTAAAATGTTTGACTTTATTGGACTATTAGAGCTTGACCTCCAAATTGTCTACAGGCAGTGATCTCTTGCTGAATAAATGTGGGAGTGTTGATTAGATGTTTTATTAGATGTTCTTCGTGGCTCTCCTGCTGTTAAAACAAGCATTATGTTCTATGGGTACCTTTCTTTAGGCTGTTGAAACACCTCTGAAAAGATTATGGACTACTGTCACATAATTAACATGAATTATTGAGTTATTTTCTAAAGGAATTTCACCAGATTTTAACAAGACCCCTTTGTGTATTGAGTGAAGTAAAACATTTATATTTTACTGGGAGTCCATGCATAAAAGTGTTGTTGACCAGCTGGGGTTACTCCTGAGCACATGAAGATTTTCCTCCAGCAATCCCATATCCAAAAGAATGACCAAGTACAAGCTTAGAGAAGGGTTGGCCATAAGAAGGAGTAGAGAACATGGGAAAACCTTTTCTGGTAAAACATTTCCAGGCATTTAGGTGACAAAGGAGCCACTGGTGTCAAATTTGCCTTCTGAAAAACGTGAGCCACAAGTTTTCTTTGTTTTAGTGAGTGATGCACATGTGGCACAGCTGCTTTTGCTTTCAGTCTCAAATGGTTCCATCAAAGGTCCTTTCCCACATTTTTCTTCATCCTTGTGGGTCTTTGAGGTGTTTTCAGTCTGGTGTCCCTCTGTCCAAGCTGCTCTGGTGTTCCTGGTTCACCAGCAATGGCCATCAGCAGCAGTGTCAGATGTAATCCAAGTTTTTATTGTAGTGCTGGTCTTCCCAAATATAAAAGTTGAATTAAGGTTACCTCTGAAGTGCTGTCCATTGATCTGATTATTCACCTCTGCTTCCAAGACTTACTTTGTTTTGTTTTTTAGAACAAGCCTACTCTGCAGGCTGTGGTGTAATTGAGAGAAGCAAGATTAATGACCTTGCAGCTCAAGTGCTTCTCCTCCTTGTGGGAGTTGCTCAGTAGCCACAGCTCTCCACCACAGCTGCACATGGACACTCTGACCCTGTACAATATTTCCAGATGTGTGGTCTGGTGCTTGACTGCATCTGCTGGGGCTTCATTGTTCCTCACCTCCCCACTTGTCATCTCAGGAGGTTTGTCAGATAGTTTTGACTTCCTCCTGATAAAAATGTTGGCTGCAAGGCTGTGAATCAGTGCCCATGTGAGTCTATTAAAAGCACTGCTGCTCAATTTAATCATTTAAAGTCTGTTGCATAGGCACCCTATCAATTTTATGTTTTATTAATCAAAATGTGAGATTCAAAGTCAAATGTCTCGCTGAAATTTAAGAATACTAGATCAAAAATTTAGTCTGATAGAAATATAAAATGAATTTAAAGTGGCTCATTGTCCATAAAAATTCAATCCTGGGCATTAATTATTCCATCCTCTTTTTCTTCCATCATCAGTCAAATCCCTTCTCTGCTAATCCAGTCTATCATTGTCATCAATATCAAAATCTCTATTGGACAGTTCTCATTTGTCCTGTTTAAATGTCACAATACTGTGGAACAAAAGTAAATGCTGTTCTTTGTTTGATTTGTCTCCTAGCACTAGCAATAAGGAGACAATCAACAATTGAGGGGGGAAAACCCAACAAACCCTTATTCCAGGCCAGTCAGTGATGCTTCACTTTGCCTGTAGAATTCTTCTTTTGTGGTAGTTTTGGCTTCCTCTGCTTGGCAGCCTGGGCCTTGCTTCCCTAGGTAGGAGAAGGAAGGGAATCTTGATATTCACCTCCTTTTTGTCCTCTAAAGTCAGCCCCTGCAATTAATGGAACCCTTGAATGCTCCAAGGGAAGCACATCTAATGCTTATCTGAAATTACACTCCAGCCCTCCAACGTGCAGAGCATCATCCCTGCTGGAAAACCAACAGCTTGTTTGGAAAGAAAAAAAAAATCAGTGATGAATTAAAAGTAGTAGATAAAGGGAGCAGGACTGAGATAAACCTTGAATATTCCACACAGTATTATCAGATATTTCAATATAGCTAATATTTTCAGTTTAATTAATAGATAATTAAAATCACCCCAAAGAAATCATCTCACAGGAGTGCATTCTCACAGTGTGGTGTGTTTTCAGCAATATTAACTTTAGGCTACAATAAAGTAGCATATTGTGCAGAGTCTGTGTAGGACAGAGTTCTGCAGCTATTATTACAACTGTCCAATCAAAGAAGTCTCTCTGTATAATTTCTGCAATTATTTAACTGCTAATTTGATTCTAAAATTATCTTTCTAGGCAATTATTGCTGAAATCAATGCCATCTACTCGTGCAAGCAGAGCAAAATTCTTACCATTGTAGCCAGCCTAAATTCACTGAATTAATGGTGAATTGCTTGGTTAATTTCCATGGCTAATTAGGTCTAACCAGAATTATCTTGACTGTGAGGTCTGGGCTGGTCAGCGAAGGGATAAAAGGAATCCTGGGGACATCAGGGGGTGGGGACTGGGTCTCTGAGCAGTGAACTGGGTCTGAAATTTGGGCTGGTTCTCCACTATATTTGTAGGGACTCAGCTGGGAGAGGTTTTTCAGAAGGTTTTCTGGGTTTTGCTTGTTTGCTCTGCAATAACCAAAAAGGTGAAACTGCTACAGAGAGCATCAAGTATAGATGACACTGATGCTCTCCTAAAGTGCAGGCTTAAATAAACTCAATTTGCAATTTTAAAGTGCCCAGCAAGTTGTACTGCTCTTCTTGAGCCCTTCAGTGAGTGGGACAATGCAAATAAATAAAGATTTATCTGGAAGATAACTGTAGTGTGATATTTGAGTTATTTGTGCCTTCTTAAAATTGGTTTTCCCCCTTCAATAAAGGGCAGGTCTTTCCAGGAGATGTAATTGTTAGCCAGAAACAGAGTGTGAAGTCACCTGCATTGGTTAAACTGGTGTACCTGAGACATCTCTGCCTCTGCTCTGTGTGTGTGACATTTTCAGGAATGAAATGTGAACTATATTCCAGTTCAGAGTGATGCACAGTTATTGTTTTGATACTGTTGGTTTCTCTTTCCAGAAAGAGGAAAGAAATACAGTGATATGTTTATAAGTCTTCTCACTCTTTTTTACTTTTGTGTTTTGTTGGGTTTTTTCTTTTGTGCCTCTGCAAACAAAGATTTATTAGTCACAGACCTTCTTCCTCTTTTAGCAGACTTTTTAATATCAGAATAAGTCATTGTTTCTCTTCAATACTATTTAAACATGTGAAAAGTTACACAAAAATGATAGCAATTGCATAATGAAAATTTATGTCTTTTATTCCTCTATTTCTGAATGAAGAATTAGATCCATTCGAGTAACACTTAGAATTCTTTTGCTGTATCAGTACTTTTCCCAATGACAATATTGGCATTTGTTCTTGTAAATAACCAAAGGATTGTAACTTTAGCTCATGCCACAGTCTCCTTAGGGAAATGATTTTTTGTGACTATTAACATTGCACCTTTGATAATTTTCATGTCTAAAGGGGGAACTTAATCTCAATATGGATCACAGAAAGGTTTTCTGTTTAATACAAGTGGATTCTTAGGATTGAGGTGGCAATACAATTTGGGAAACTTAGAATAAATTGAGTTTTATGCAAGAATTCATTTTTTTATTCCTAAAATGTCTACTGACAGTGTTGATAGAGTGGCATTTAGATGAGGTTTCTGCTGTGGTTATTTTTAAGTACTTTCCAACCTGCACATATCCCATTGTGTGCTAAAAATTGTTCTTTGGAGTATTGGATAAACTGTCTGCTGGAGAAAACTCATAGTATTCAAGAGGGGAGAGACAGTGAGGTCTCTTAAGGAAATGTCTCCTGTGGGTGCCCCAGCAAGGAGTTTGTGCTCCTGATTTGTATTCTCTCAGCTGGAAAAGCAGGGGAAATTCTTCATCTTCTTGAGGAAACAGAGGGTTCACATCCCACAGTCCACACTGAGCCTGTCCCCACCAGGAGTGGTGCAGGGATCTTTGGGTTCATTGGGAGTTTTTCAGCTCTTTTCTGAGGTTTCCATGATAGGGATTGTGCTGCAAGTGCTGTGCCCTTGGTTTTGAGGGATTTCTGGGTAGCAGGTTGTCCTGGTGTGAAGGACAGGTGTCTGCCAATAAAGGCAGGAGCTTCTCTTTGAATGTAAACCCTCTCCCTCCAAATTATTATAAATTGAAATTAAGGGGCTCTCAGGCAAAGATATGGGAATACAAATAACAGTTCTTTAGTAGGAAAATTAAAATAAATGCAGTATTACACAGAACAATCCCAAACCCTGCCAGAGTCAGAATCCAAGCTGGCACAGTCAGTCAGTCAGGGTGGTGGCACAGTCCCATTCCATGGTGCTGCATCCTCCTGCAGTGGCAGATGTGGCTCAGCTGGAGCAGTGCTCCTGGAGAAGGGGCAGTTTCCTCTGAAGCTCCAGGGATGATGTGGAAGGGTCTGGTTTTCCTCTGGAATCCAGTGGAAAGAAGGTTCCTTGGTGTCCAAAATCTCAGTTTTTATCTGAGTAGGAAAGGCTTGGCTCCTGCCCTGGCTGGAGCATTTCCCAGTGGGATGATGGAATTTCATCAGCCATGCCCTGGGACTCAGTGGCCATGAACAGGAGATATCTCCTGGAGGGAGGATGGGCTGTGGGAAGATAAAGATGATTGCCCAGCTGGTATAAAGATGGCCCATTAGCAGATAATATGTGCCAGGAGATCAGGGGCACTGCCCCAGCTGGTTTCAGCAGATGGTGACAGAACACACATTTCTGGTCAATCCTGTATTGTCAAGACACAGGGGCTTCCTGCATTGACTCCAAGCTCTCTGTTCCTCAAGCACAGCATGGGCATGTCCAACACTCCTGATCCTCACTGGGGTGTGCAAGTGTCTGAAAGGTTTTAGTTAAACTCTGCCTGGGCCTCTCTGCACAGCTCCTGCTGGCAGAGCTGCCCAGAGATGGCATTATGTGCACTTATTCATGCCACCAGCTCCAGAGAATTAATGTGCTCTAATGAGCTCTGTGCTTGCCACACCGACAGCAGTATTTACATTCCTGAGCTCAGGCTTTTGCAATCCACACTGTTGCACTTTTTGCTTCCAAAATGTCATGAATTGCAGGAGCATCACCAGTGCAGAGTCAGTGATGCACTCATGGAGCTTGCTGTATTTAACCTTGTTTTTTCATGTGTTGGAACCCTGGGAATTTTGAACTTTCTGTGCTTTCTGGCACTGATCCCTCAAAAGAAGCCTTGGAGAGCGTTTCCAAAATTGAGTGATGGAGTTGAGATCACTGGTATGGGATTGAATAGAAGTGTGTGATATCACATGGTGAAGTGTTTGGAATTTGAGGTTTTAGAATATAGCAATAGGTATGGGACAAGATGGAGGTTTTGGGGCTTTGATTTTTCTTCCTTCTTGTTCTTCTTCTTGGGTTTAGGTGGTAGTTTTTAATTGCATAGAGGATGCTGCAGTGCAGGTCACAGGTGTTTGGTCATTGGGTCAAAAGTAAAAATAATGTCAGTGTTAGCTTTTAATTGGACCTTAAAAGGCCTTGCAATGAGCAAGATACAGCTCCTTTTTTTTCACTTTTAACTTGTTAGCTGGAAGTGCTCTAGAATTCACTGCACTGTAGATAAGAATTATTATAAAACTGAATCTGAACATGAAACTTTGTCCCTTGTGCTTTCAATCCCAACTCTGACTGAAGGCAGAGGAAAAAAAAGAAGATAAAATATGAGACTGTATTATGTATTAATGTATTTCTTGGGAAACAGTGGGCATGGGGTAGTTTCTAAATCCAGAGGAGAGGGCCCCAGTCTATTTTACTGTACATATTCCCTCACCTGTGGTTGCTTTTTCTGAGTTAATCTCAGATTAAAGCATCACATTTTCATCTTCACTCTTTTATGTCAGCCTGGGCTGACTCAGATCAGACAATCTGTGTGGTCCCAGTGCTGCATCCCTGCTCCAGGCTGACAGTGTTTGCCATCCCAGTGTGACAACACTCTTTGGGGAGCATTTGCAGCAAAGAGGCAGCTCAGATCTGAATGCATTTCTCCCCAGTGCCACCTGCCAGCCCTGACACCCTCTGAAGGCAGCAGGCCACCAACCTGCCACCAAACACCTCCACAACACCCTGAGAGGCTGCTCCTTTCCTGGCATCACAGCTCTCCATTTTGTCTTTGTGTTTGCTCTTTGCCTCAGTGCATTTCTAAATGGATGTTTTTATCTAATTGTTTTTAATAGTTGTTTCTTTCAGCCCAGCTGATTCATACACTTTCCCGAGCATTTAATTTGGTTTCTGCATTAATTCCATATCAGGCAGTAATTAGAATAGACAAAGAAAGAATAAGTAGGACTGAAGTTATGAAACAAAACCGCCATGTGAATTTATTGCCTGTGGTTCTTTGGGACCCAGTCATCTGCTACAACTCCTTTTAATAGCTCCCTCTGACTTTAATGTGATCAAAACAAATGTAGCATCTTGTTCTCGAGTTCCATTTGGATTCTGCTGCTCTGTGGTTGGCACAGAACCCACGGGAAGGGTGGAGCCCTGACCCTGAACTTGGGGTACCCAAAGCATCAGGGATGCAGGGCAGAGCCTGCCTGCAGCCCTGGGCTACAAGGTTCTCTTCCCTGCCTGGTGCTGCTGGCAGAAATCTTCTACAAACAACTGATTCTGACTTCTCTGGGATTTTGCAAATGCGTTGATTTTTGATAAAATTTGATAGTGCAAGAAACACGAGGTAACATTTGGAAATATTTTGGGGAACAAAACCAAAGCCCTGGATTTTACCTTTCTCCTCCCAGTCTGTTTGGAAGATTGACAAAGCACAACCTCTCTCAGTAACTTTTTAATCCTTTGGCCACTTTCCATCGAGTTTGTCAGAGATAGAGCTGTCTGCTGTCTCAGGTTCTTCCTGCTTTCATAACAGAGATGGAGGGGAGCTGATAACAAGTGCTGGGCTGTTATCTGCCATTTCCTGATGCTCCCAATGAACTCCCCCAGCATTCCTGTTTTATTGTGGCAGAGGGGCACTGATGTGTGCCCTGACACTGGCAAACAAATTTGAATTTGTCATGATGCTGGGTGAGGAGCCTGGAGCCACTTTTGGGTGTAGGGACAGTCTCCACTTCCCAGGAACCACCATAGGTGCAGCTGGGAAGATTCCTGGCACAGCTGTTGTTTCATTCCTCCAACAAGCAGTACCAAGAAATACAAATTGTTTCTTAAAAGGTCTGACCTATTTCTCCAGGCTTTTCTCATTTGAAACAAAACCCCTGTCAGCACTTGGTCTTGTTTACACAAACACATGTACACATGTAATAGTTCCTCTTTAACTCCATGAGCATCATCCTGCTGAGTGCTCCCTTGCAGTTCTGGGTCCTGCATTCATCACTGTGGCACTAATTTAAACTTTTCAGCACTTTTTTTACAGTGTGATTGTCAAAAAAATAACCCCAAACAAACTCCCTCATTGCATATTTCAAAAATACAAAATTATATTTTGTCTTCCAAGGCATCTTGCATTTAAGCTATCAAGTGTCAAGCACTGAAATTTCTCAAAATAAGCTTTTAATTTTTTTTTTCTTTTCCTCTGAGAGATTATTCAAGAATTGTTAGCTAACTGGTATCAAGTTTTTGGGTAATCCCATGAAGAGGTGATGCAAATGGTGCTCAGCCATTTCTTTGGGGAGAGAGAGAATAAAAAGAGTACATGCTGCAGTGGGGAGCTTTCAGATCAGTGATTACATTATCACAAAGTGTGATTTAAGCTTTTATGGTAAAACAAGATGAAATTAACATAAACTTTGGTTCAAAAATAGCAATATGTTCCAGTTGGAGCTTTCAGAAAATGCTCAGAAGTAAATAGCAAGTTGGGCTCTTGGAAGCTTCTCTTGCTCACCCCTGTTGCTGCCTCCTGGAATGAAAATAAAACCTGCTCCATCACTCCTTGGTAGCTGGGTCAGGGCTTGTGAAGGTGCTCCCATGGTTACAGGAGTGAAAAGGCAGGATCCCAGTAGGAAGCCATCCCTATTTTGAGTTTGCTGAACTCTTCCTGTGATTCTCTGGATGTGACAACCTAATGCAGCAACCTGTGTGGTTCCTCCTGTGTCCTGATATTCAGTGTTTTATCTACTGGAGCACTGCTCCTCGTTGGAGGGTGCAATATTACAGCTAAAATTGACATCAGGGCTTTCATCAGCCACGAGCTGAGTTTTACAGCATCCTATTTCTTATAATTTTCACCCTTTTTCCAATAAGAAAAAAAACCAAAACCAAGCCATTTTAAGTACCCAGGGGTTTCTAAAGGCTCAGTTTTAAGCCTAGGTAGCCCAGGCAGCAGGGCTCAGTAATTTTTAGTGAGTCAGTAGCACCAGAGCTGGCTGCTGAGAGCTACAGAGGCGTTTGGGTGCCTGCAGTTGCAGATGGGAGCCTGCAAGATCACTGGGGGAATTTAAACACTTTTTTAAAATTTTTTTTTTAAAAATTTCACTGCCTCTCCAAGGGGCTGGTGGCTTCTCAATGAGTAGGTGTGAGCTGGCAGCTCCTGCAAGTCTTACCAGGCACTTCCATGCCTGGTTTGTAAACCTGCCCCTGAGGCTCTTGTGATGAATTGTTCCAAGCCCTGCATTAGTTTCGTGTTTGTTTTGTCATGCGTGCAGGCACTGCCCTCTCTGGATTGTTTGCAAGGTGATGTATTGCAGGTCATCCTCTGCTCAAAGTCTCTTTACTTGCCTTTGGTGTTGAACATAAAGCACCAGCCCTTCGTGTTGCTAGCAGTTAAAGGATTAAAAATAGCTGGCACACATCTGTGTTAATTTTGCAGTTAACAGAGCTGCTGCAAGGTGCCTGGGCTATTCAGTGAGCAAAGGCTGCTGCTTACTCCTGACTCTGCCTTATGGCTCCCAAAATGCCCTTTTAAAGGTGAAAGAATCTCTGCCCTGTGCATGTGCTCACACGAGTTTCAGGCTCTTTTGTATGGGGTGTTTTGGTGGCTGTGCTAGACTGGAATATTAAGTAAATGTATTTCTGTGTGAATGTATGGCTTGCATGCAAATGTCTGTGCTTTTTTGAATTCCTGCTTTTTCCCCCATGTTTCTGCAAGACCAGCATGTGTTTATCTGAAGGTGTTATCTTTAGAGTTGCTGTTTTCATGAATATTTGATCCAATATAGGGTGCCCAGCTCCGTGATTTATGTTAATGAATTAACAATCGCTGCAATTTCAGAATATATGAAAGAAATGGAAACTAGCTCTCTCCCTGTATTTATTTCCTCCAATTTGTATTCCTGATTTGCATTTGAGCCACCCACACTGCTCCACAGAGGCTGGTGGAGCTGGGGAGGGCTCTGCAGTTTCCTCCTCACTGGTGCAGGTTTTTGGGGTGGTTCCCTGTGTCACTGCTCTGCCTGGAGCTCAGCAGTGGGTTGGTGGGACAGGGACATGGGGGCTGTGACATGTTTGTTACAGGAGATGGATGGGCACTCCTGCTCATCCTGCCTGGGCATCTCCATCACTGCCATCCCTGGCCTTTGCCTCATGAGGAATGAGCATTTTAAAATTCTTTAGCCTGAAAAAAAGATGAATGGAGTTTTTTTGCAGTCATGAATTACCATTCATGGAAGTGATCAAGGTGGTGACTAGAGACTCACTACTGGCTCTTTTCATTTATTTGTATTTATTTGCTGCATATCTCTCTAAGCCACTGGCTGCTGTACAAACACCAGGCTCAAAGGTCACCTCTCCCCAGCAGCTCAGGATGCTTCTGTCTGCTGATGGGCAAAACCTTCTGTGCTGCTTTGAGATTAATCTGGAGTAGTTTTCCTCCTCCATTCAACTTCCCAAATTATCTAGGGGTGCTTTATCCCATACAGTTCCTAGATCAGGTGCTCAGGAATGAAACATGGACATCTCCTGGCACCACAAAACTGGATTTTGCTCCCTCTCCCCAGACATGCATTCTTTGCTGATGAAAGCATTTACACATGAGAAAATGTCTGTCTTCCACTTTTCCCAGCTGAAAGTACAGCCAATTCACTTCAGGGAGCTACATGGGGCATTTTTTAATTAATCCTCCCCATAAATGTTGACATTGCATTACATGATTGGGATAATGGGTACTAAACTCAGTGGCTCAGGGTTGTTTTCCAATTATCATTTTGCAAACATAAAAGAGAGGGAGTAGAGTGAGGTTCTCCAAAAATGCCTTCTGTTATGCAAGGTAATATCTTTCAATCAAACCACTTCATTACCACCTTCTGGTTTTTGGCATTTGTAATTCTTAGGGAGCTACTGAATTCTACATGGTGATTGTAAAACATGAAGTTGAGGTAGGCTGCTACTTATCCTCAAATCTGCTGGATTAGGGTTTGCAGGATTTTCAAACATTTTAAATCTTGATAGTGAACAAGGTACATTGAGCAGAATCTGTCAGTCAGCAGTGAAAAGGAATCAGCACTTTATTATTTAGAGCACTGAAAGTAATTCAATGAAATTAACAGAAAAAGTCAATTATATCAAATTGCTATGGCAGATATTTGGACTGAAAGTGCAATGTAATATACTTATATCAAAATGGAAAAATCACATGTAGTGTAGGGCTGATCATTAATTTTTTTTGCATTTTTAATGAGCTCATTTCCAAATGAACCTAGTGATTTCACTGCAGTGTTGATTTTCCTCACCTGCAGTGCACTTACTGTGTTATTAATGTCATTTATGAGCAGTGCTACACTAATACCTCAAGGTGCACATTGGCAGTGCTCCTCTTATTAATGGTTTACTGCTGTTGATTCACACTTGGTAATTTTTTGTCACAGCACAGGATACCTCTTTTTGTACTCCCTTCTTTGAACCTCTCAGCTCATTTATCCTCTAAAGGGGCTCAGTGAGTGGAGGGAGAATGTGGAATGAGGCACCTGAAGCATCTTCCATGCAACTTCTCTCCAGCTACAGTGTGCTCATCATGGGGTAGTTTCTGCATTGCAAGCAGAATTCATTTGCTGTTAATTTATGGAAAATGGCTGAATGTTGATCATCAGGGTAAGAGAAGCCTCCATGTGAGTGTTTTTGTTGAATTGCTGCTGACAGCACTCCAGTGCTGCACCATGATCTACTCACTCTTATCTTTGCACGTTTAGCAGAGTTCCCTGTTCCAGCAATTAAATAAGTGAACTATTATTGTGCCATATATGTTGATAATTAAGAGATGAGGTGGCTGAATTTTAAGGTGCAAGTGTAACTACTACAATTTACACCTCATTAATTATAGCCAAAGTAAGGAGTTTTTAATAGTTGCTTGGATAAATCATCTTTTTTCTTGCTTGGGCAGTATTACCAGACTGTGGGATAAAATCACTTAATGACCTGCCCCTTTATGGTTATGTAATTGGAAAGAATTTTACCTCAATGAGCAACATCAGACCTGGGAACCCTTTGGTGGGGAGGGGAAGCTGCTGTTGGTTTTTATTGGTGTATAACCAGAGTAAATGCACTGGCACAGCAGTGATGCTGCAACGAGAGCACAGAAATCTGGAAATTGGGAAACATTGCTATTCAATACCTACAGAATAGTCTTTAATTTCATAGTCGCTTTTCTCACTTATTTTTAAAGCCTTTGGAAGTTTTTATCTGTTTCAGTAAATAATGGATTAAAAACTAGGAATGAAGCAGGGCTGTTATCAGCTGGAGGATTTGGAGGGTGATTTTTGCAGTGGAGAACAAATGCAGAAAGGGAAGGGGCTCCTGGGACAAGGCAGCTGCCATGGGCTTGGTGCTTTTGAGTGCAGAGAGTGAGCACAAGAGGGTTTGCTCACGATGCTCATGCAAAATGTTTCAAATCAAATTTGAGTTTACCCTTTTCCCTGAGCGTCTAGATTGAGAAATCTGGGGCCTGATTTAGAATATGTGTGTTGAGATGAGGGAGTTTTGACAATGCTGCCAAATTCTAACAGGTCTTTAGAATGAGTGAATTGTCATTTCTCAGAGGCTTGTATTGAGTAGATTTGGCTGGATAATCACAGGGACAGTAAATGACACATTTCTGTATTTCACACTCCTGCTCAGAAGAATTTGTATGCTTGTGTTTCTCAAAGAAGGAGCTGCAGGAATTTCTGTGAGGACAGAATAGCAAGTCTCATCCTGAATTTTCTTTTCTACAAAAAAAAAAAAAAAAAAAGAAACCATAATCTATTTTATTGAAAACCCACATCCCTTTAGGTCTGATTTAAAGATCATCTCTACATACAACCTCCTCTTGAATATTCCAGTTTAGAGAGCAGAAAGAAGTGAAAATAGGGCATTGTGGAAAGAATTCAGCTGCAGGAGTCCCTGCCAGGGATGCCTCTGACACAGCCCCTCCTGTCACATCCAGAGAGCCACAATCAAAGCTGCAGATGAGATCTGGGGACTGAACTCACCTGCACCAGTCCAGAACATCAGCACTGGGGGATTTCTTGCCTTCCCTCCTTTTTAAGTCTTCAGTGGGCTGTGATTTGTGGTGCTTTGTTAAGAGGGTTTCACAGTGTTAGCTCTGGTTTCAGAGGGAAATTCTCATTTTCCCCTAAAGGAGCTGCCAAGACAGGTACCTGGCAGGATGCAACCTGGCAAAACTACTTCACTGTTGGAATGGTGATTTACATATAAATATTTAAATATTTACAGCTATTTCTCCAGAGCTCCTTAGTATTGATAAAATGAACAAGTCTGATTAAGGAATGTCTGTTGAGTCTGTGGTGACTTAGAACAATGAACAGGGGAACAGTGAAATTTTCCTTTCTTGCTTGGAAATGCTCCTCATGTGGTTTTGTGGCAGGAGTGATTGGAGTTGGCACCAAAAACTTGCATCAGCCCTTTTTGAACCCCCCCATTAACTTGCAGCCAGAATTAAGTACCAATTGCTTTTATGATATTTTATTTTGATAATGTCTAGCTCATAGTGAACAATTCTCCAGTGGCAGTTTGCTGTGCTCAGATTAGATAATTTTGATTCATTATTGAAAGAAAAATGTGAACATCACCTGCAGCCCTTGCAGGGGGAGCAGTGGAGCTGCAGAATGTGCTGTGCAGTCCCAGCCCCTGTTAGTCTGAGTTTTGGAGTGAGTGGTAGCTGAACACTGCTCTTGACCTGGATTTCTGGGATGACAAACCCCAGGAGAACAAGCCTATGGAATTTTAGATGGGTGTAATTGGTAGGTTTTATAGAAATGAGACTTCCTTTTAAAATCTCTACAGCTCAGCAGAGAGCACTCTGTGAATTGCTACAGGGTCATTCAAGAGCTCCACTGAAATTTGTTGAATTTCATAGTATTTCACCATAAAAAAATTAGTTTATAACCTCAGCTTACTCATTGGCAGAAAAACCTCTTTTACTGTGAGGGTGGTCAAATATATCCAACAATATATTAGGAAGATATGAGTCAAATACAAGAAGCAAGGTTTCCACTGAAGGGATACACCTGTGGGAAACAGGCTGTGAAGTTGTGAGATCATGCAGATTTTTTTATAAACAGCATTATAAATTGCAATTTGAGTTTAGATGTCTCTGTTGCAGCTGTGAGAAATCAGGAGCCTTTGGCACAAAAAAATAAAATAAAAAAAAACCCTGAAGCACTGAATTGTTCCATTAAACTCTATGGGCATCCTAAATTAAGCAGGTCAGCTCATTTCAGACATAAATTTATAACACCACACCTGAAAGCCTTTGCAGAATTGGAGGTCACCCACCAAACAAAGTGACACAGGGTGTGGAATTTAAAAAATCACTGAATCAGTGCAGGAGCTAAGCTGGAAAATCAGGGTACCATGATGGGTATTCTGAATGTGGAGCAGGCTGCAGGTGTGTTTTTAGAACTCCTGGAGTGAAACAGAGATCTGAAACTGGGCATATCTGATTTTATTATGATGGGCCCAGCTTTTATCTGTGATTACACCAAAGAAAGGAAGAATTTTATAGTACAGCTCCAAATATCCTCAGTGTTTGCATTCAAATTCATCCATTCAACACCCTTCCTAATGGTTTAATTCAACTCGCCTTGCATCCTATGCAGTTCCATGGAAGCAAAATTTGGCCTTGCAGCTTCATTTTCACCATCCATACACATACAGGAATTATTCCACAGGGTTTCTAATTTACACTGGAAGCATCCCTGTGTGATTTGGCTGAGACCATTAGAAAGAAAGGTGGTGAAAAATTAAGTCTGAAACGAGCTGACCTGCTTAACTCTGATGTGCTATATTTATAAGCTGTGACAATTGAACAGTTAAATAAGACACAGTTTATTCTACCAATCACTAATGAGCTGTTTCCTGATTTCAGCATGGGTCCAGTATGGCACTTTAAAAACTAGCATCAGCAAAACTGGGCAGGGAGGGGAGGAGATGTCAGTGCTGCTGCCTGGCAGCAAATTGGCTCTGCTCAGTGAGTGATGCTGCTCACAGGATCCTGCCCACAGCCTGCTCTCAAAGGCCTCCAAAGGTTCAGTTTAGTGCAGAAATGGGCAGCTAAAGCACCTGTGTTTAGGGGTTTGGTTTTTTTTGTGTTTTGTTTTGTTTTTTTGTTGGGTTGTTGTTTCTGCTATTGCCAGCAGCAGCAGTGAGCTCACGTTGGTTTGTCAGTGCCACAGATCCTCCTGCTCTGGGTGCTCTCCCCCACACAGCAGTGGTCTGCTTAATCAAAATCTAATCTTTGCTGATTCAGCACACTTGGCCTGACTGAAGGCCTGCATTTCCTTTTTTCTTGGCTTCCACATCCCTTTCTGTCCTGCTGTTGTCCTTCGGATGTCAAGTGGTATCAAGGGTTCTGCTCTCCCAGCTCCAGGGGCCTCCCTCTGGTATCTTGCTCCCTGGTTTGACATCCCTCAAGAGGCAAATGCTTTTTGACAAGATAAAATATG
This sequence comes from Erithacus rubecula, assembly GCF_903797595.1. Taxonomy (NCBI): domain Eukaryota; kingdom Metazoa; phylum Chordata; class Aves; order Passeriformes; family Muscicapidae; genus Erithacus; species Erithacus rubecula. The sequence continues at coordinate 17,064,280 of NC_136688.1, forward strand.
CCAGCTGTAATTCTTAAATCAGCTGAAACATGGGATCAGTTGGTGTTCAGGAGCAAAATCACAAGAATGGGCAGAAGAACTCCAGCAGATGACAGAGGAAACATGAGACAATGTTGACCATCACATGCAATCCTGCAGCCTGATCAGGATGTCCTTTTCAAGCTGCACCAAGAACTTCTCCAGCTAGACTTGTTTTGAAGAGGCCTCATAATTCTCAGGTGGATAAGGCAACACAATACCTGAGATTCATCTCAAAGGGCTTTTCATGGGGAAAATTCCACAGAGATCAAGAAGAAGTAATGGAACAAACCCCAGCCATTGTGTATGACTGAAAGGTTGCAATTTCAGTTTAGAAATGAAGCTGAGCTATTTGCCAGTGAGAGGTGATGGCATTATTGCAGCCAGGCACAGTGTGCATTCCTTGCCCTACTCTGTCTCTTCCAAACACATCCCTGTGCTGCCACAGCCCCTCTGTGGGTCAGACCAGCCAATCTGCTGACTCTGGAAATGTCCCTTGGACTCCTAAGCTCAGACCATCACCAGAACTCTCCTTTTTCCCACTTTTCCCCCCTCAATCTTCCAATAGCTCCTTCACTTTCAGTCAGAGCTGAGTCACACCTGTCACTTGTTATTTGCTTGTTCCAAACCCCAGTGTTCTCAGATGAGCTGTGAGCAGCAGGGCTATGGGAAAAGCACAGAAAGTTTCAGTGCACTCAACAAAATGTTCTCTGAAAAGACTGGTCTGGCTTGTTAATTGTTTCATGCAGCCCAAAATGGCATTTTCCCCAGGTGACTCGCAGGTTATTGCACAGTATTTGCTGACTTAAATCTGAGTGTGGGGATGAGGGGCAATCAATTTATAGCTTATGGAGATCTTGAGAAATGCTTGTCTGTCTTTGCCTAGTGGTGGAAAAATCTTTTTTTCCACCTCAGCTATGTTTGGGTTGATATCTTCTGGCAGTAAATCAGTACAGAACCTCAAATCTCCTTCTCCAGGATATGTAAAAGTTGTGATTATTCCTCACTTTTTGTGAAATGTCCTATAGACACTAGTCTGATTCAGTTACTCTGAGAGCTTTATAGAGGATGTAGCAGCTACTCCTTACTGACAAAGAAAATCCTCATTTAATAATTTGATATTTCTCATAACATCCCTTCCCATTAGTGGATACATTTATACATTGATGCCAACTGTTTCTAGATTTTATTAAAAGTAAATAGCAAGGGAACCTGATGCATTCAAAGGAGAAATGGAAAAATATGGCACATAAACTGTAGGGTCATTGTGGATGAGCAGGGAACTCCTAAGAAATTCTGTGCTGCAAATGTTTTACATGAAAATTAAAAACTCCAGTGCTGGAAATGGAACAGGAAAAATGGATGAAACTTGGACCTGCAAGATCAACCTGAACTGTGTTTAGTAATCCCACAAAACCAGACTATAAAAACAGTGTGTTATAATCTTAGCTTATGTTGTTGGTTCTATTTAAATACTTGTACCATGGAATAACTCAGCTGTTAAGTTTCCTGGCCTTGTTTTATGTTTTATTTTATATTTGTTTTCATTGTGTTCTGCTCTGTGTGTCAATGGAGACACTCAGTGCATCCATTCAAAGCACTTGGAGTCCCAAGCTTTGTCTAGGTAGGAAAAAATATTGTTGTGTCCTATCTGCTGCCTTTTTTTTTGGGGAGATTAGCTTTACTAAAAATCCTTTGCCATTGAGAGAACCATTTCCTACACTTGCTGTGCTCATACCTCACGAGCTGACAGGAGCAGTGCATCTTCTGGAGGTTAACTCAGAAATTATGGGGAAACAGCATCCAACAGCAGACCCTGTTAAATCAGACATGAAAAAAATACAGATATGTATTTTAAAAATTCTTATATGCATATATGAAAAAAATACAAAATAAATTTGAATGTAATAGAGGGGGAGCCAATGGAACTGCTGTAAAGAAAAACACAAAGCTGCAGATACATTTCTGTTTGGACAGTGGGACAAATTCCCTGGATTTTCTGATCAAAAACCCCAGAGCTTCTCCTGCTGCCAACATATGATGAGAAAGATGTATTATTATTATTATTATTATTATTATTATTATTATTATTATTATTATTATTATTATTACTATTATTATGATGATGTCTGAGAGGGTGTTACCTAAAGCTGCTCCTGCACTTGTTGCCCATATTAGTAATTTTGATCATGTAGACAGGTTAGAAGAATGAATCAGTGTTTGGTAACAGAAGAAGCATTTTATTTATTGCTCCTAACTCCTGAGCCCTTTCTCAGCTTCCTTTGATCTCAGGGCTGCATTTTCCATGCTGTGACTAACAGGCTCCTCCATCCCACTGTGGAGACATGCCAGTGCACCACAGAATGCAGATTTCTGCCTGGGTGGTGATTATGTTCTAGCCTGGGGACAGGAGCAGAGCTATAAATCCTTTGGGGAAGCCTGACAAAATGTAACCAGTATCTAATCTTTGCATTACACAGCTGCTGATGGAGCTCTAGTGACACATCTACCAACTCACTTGCTGCTGCCCATTAGGCAACTTCCCACTCACCAGCTACTCTAGGTGTTAATCTGTGCTCCTGGGAAGCAGTAAAGCCTCTGGTAGCACAATTTTCTGCCTTTAATGCCTTCTATTGCTGTAGAATAATTTTTTTTTCCTGCACAGAATGGATAAATACAAATTTGATCTACCTATTACCAAGGTATTGTTTTGTGATGTACGTACAGCTGGAATTTTTCAGACAATATTTGCCTATGGGGAGTCCTTATGAGTAGAAAGGCAGCCAAAACCACCTCAGTGGTGTCATAAAACTTCCATCAATCCATGGACTGGGATTCCCTGGCTTTGCTTCCTTACTCACCACTTTGAAATAATGCCATGTAAGTGTTGTGGCAGAATGGCTGAAAGCACAGGTGAGTTATGGCTCTGAGCAGGAGAATCCTGCTGATCTTAGAGTTTCTGGGGTCCAGGTTAATTTCTTCTTATTGCCATCTGCAAGGCTGGATTGTGCTGAAAGGGCTGAAAATTCCCCCAGAATGGCTTACTCTATAAAAATATTTCCTTAGCCATGGGAAGAAGACATGAAGATCTGCATCTCCTTAGCAGGGATGTTCACTCCTCTTTATAGTAGCAACTCTCATTCAGTAAAAATTCCATTAGAGCAAACCCCCAAAAATAGACATTTCAGAGTTACATTGAAAATGAAAACTAAAAAGGGTTTGTTTCTTTATTTATTCAATATATATTTGTTTTAGGCCATAAAATAAATAATTGCAGTGCTGGTTGGATCTTGCATGCTGCAAAATTAATCCTTTTGTGCCTCCCAATACTAAATTTTTACTCTCTTTCATCCAGAGCATGGAATATTGCTGCCTCAGTCACAGCACCAAGGGCTCAACTAAAAAGTGATTTTTACAATTTCTGTGTGTTGCAGTTTCTATACCCTTTGGTTAAAAAGCAGTGAGGTTCATTACAGGAAGACCACTTCAAAGACCAAATTTACATTTTTTGACGATGGAAATGTTCTGAGCACAGACCTAGGCTGTTAATCCCATCAGGACAGACCTCCTATAACCTCCTGCAAGTTTTAGATGCTTTGGGCAGGTTCTTTTTTGGCTGATTTGGGAGCTTTGACTGCTTGCAGTGGGTTTATGACAGCAGCTCTAAATCTGTGTGTGATGAGAGTGAATTTCCCAGAAGATGTGTTTGCTTTGTGCCTTATTCATCACCATGAGCTGTTTTCCAGGGAACTGGAAGTGTTTGCTATACTAACTGATCATCTGGGTCACTCTGCTAAGCAGAAACCTTCTGGAATAAACAGATCACAATCTGGGTGTCGTGCTGCTGCATTTTTATGGTACAGTAACTTTGAGAACAAATTATTTTAAAGATTTCGGATTTTTTTTTTTTTCTCTTTCTCATTTGGTGTGTCCCCCTGTCCCAGCCCTGATGGGCAGATCCCTCTCCTAATGAACCCCCACTCCTCTCAGCTCTGAAATACCTCACTCTTCCACCTTAGGTGCAGGTTTGCCATGAGGATGTCTGGCATCCTTTATTCATCCCTGAATTCACTGAACTTCTGTAAACATTAAAATAATTCCAATGAGACCACTGCCTCTCACATGGTCACTCTTTACCCCTCCTGCAAGTGGGGGCACAAAATCATGAAGAGATTAAACACTGTCCAGAGGCTCACACAAGGAATTATTGTCCAAAATCCATTCCAGATTTGCAGGAATCCCTCACACCATTCCCTTGGGTGCTGAGTATGCAGGATACACGAAATGAAAGTACCTTTGATCTCTTGATTTAACTGCTACACATGCTTAATTAAAGCCTGTTTGTATTTCCTAGAAAAGGTATCAGAGTTTTGCTTTGTGAGTCTCAGATTTGAAGGAGCTGGTACAAGAGGCTGTTGCAGTGCTGAAGCCTCCTGTGGCTTTGATGCAGGAAAGTGAATTTCTAAGACATTTAGAAAACACCTTTTGAAGTGGAATATAATTGCAGCACTTGCACTTTTAGCTGGTAACATGCAGGTGAGTATCTGCTTGCTCTGACTATCAAAATGTTGCCCTGAAAATCTCCATCTCACCTCATTTCCCCTCATCTGAGGGGAAAATCTGAGTCTCTTCACATTCTGATTTAGCCTGTATTTCTCTAATGAATATTTTAAGAGTTTTATTTTTTTGGTATTGTGTCTGCATTTTGTGAAAATGTCTGCTTCCCTCTGAGAAAGACTAAGAGTTTGTTGGTTTTTTTTTAAGAGTTTCTCACGTGCTCTGTCACCTGCTTTTTAAAGGTGCATCCAATTCAACCCTTTCATTTAACAATAAATCTATCATCCAGTCAGGGAGCACTCTAGTTCTTTTTCAGCTTGCTGTTTTAAGCCTAAATCTTTATTTTAATGTCACTGTTGTCCTCAGAGTGAGATTGATTTTAGGGCTTTGCTGTCACAGGAATGTTACTTCAGCTTATGCTGGGAAAGGATTTGGATAAAATGTGTGGATGATAATTTCTGATCCCACTACACAAGTTCTTTTCTCACACTTTCCCTGCCTGCACACCCCACCATGTGCTCCCCATCTCCTTCTGGCCAACCTGTCCCACCTCCTTTCCCCCTGCCCTGGCTCAGGAAAATTCCCTTTTCCTGGAAAATAGAAAAGGGATCACAACCTCACTGGCCATGCCATCAGTGCTGCTCAAGTACCACAGCCAGGATTGGCTCCAAAGGAATCCCCCTTTCCTCTTTTCCAAGCATTTAAATAAATTCCAAAGAGAAATCACAATTTATTCTCTTAAAATTAACACTTTCCAAGCAAGGTGATCACAAGTAGCAGCATCATTAAAGCACTAAATAACTGCACCAGCACACTTGTTTCCATGAAGAATATGCACTTCTTAAAGTGGTTATGAAACAATATTGAAGTGGACAGGTCTTTTCTTGGCACACTTTAACCACCAGTGGATTTATACTGATTTATGACAGATAAAACCTGCAGCTTTGACCCTGCTTTGATCCCACCTCTCCTGATACCAGTGTGTGGAGCAGAGGTAGCTCCACATTTAATTTAACAATTATTTAATAATGTGCTGCTGGCTTGAATTCTGCTTGCTTACTTCACAGGCATTGAAATGAAAGAATTGCTTGGGCATGTGAAAGTCTTTTGAAGAGAGGGATGCCAATCACACCTGCTGGTTTAAGGCTCACTGGTATCAAAAATGAAGCACACACCTCAAGCCAGACTCTTCTAGGAAAACACTGATTTCTGTAACTGTGGGCAGGCCAGAAATATGATTATTCAGAGGCACATCAAAACCCACTCTGGAAATTAATAGCATTTCCTAAAAATATGCCATTTGTCTCACTTTCTTCTGCAAAGAAATCATCTCTTAACCATGAACATTTCTGCTAAATGAGATATTTGTTGCATTCAACAAGAACAAAGGCAAACACAAATACTAATGATTTTTTAAATCACTTGGCTTAGCTATTTTTAACCCCTTGCAATCAATAGCTGACTTTTCCCTAATTCAGCAGAAATGTTTGCACCTTCCCATGTAGCACCAGCTTCACTGGAAATAACTGTGGGGAATATTGCACCCCATATTTACAATTTTCAAGGTTTTTTTTTTTTTTTTTTTTTTTTTTTTTTTTTTTTTTTTAAGGATACAAACCCTAGTATCATTTTCAATAAGAGTCTGGAGTTTTGTAATTCACAGACCAAGTGTGAAATTTATTTTTCTTAGCTGTCTGTACAGATCTGGTAAGGGTGAGTTTGTACATCCCTTCCCTGTGCCTTTGGCTTATTAGGGGTCAGGGTTTGTACATATTCTGCTGATGCTTTTGTCCATAAAATATGTGGAAAACCTCTGATGGGGATAAAAGGATGGAGGGTGATAAGGATAATATAGATTAAATATTTTATTGGGAACAATTTGCAGAATTCCTGTTTTAGATGCACAGATCTTTCTGCATCTTTTAGGTCTGAAAGGAAAGCAGCAGCTGCTAAATGTATGAATAGAGGTGCTCATAGTATAGAGAGGTATGAATTAGAACATGTTTGTGGATCTTATGAGAAAGGGGTGGATTGCTCTTTAAGGCATGAAAAATGTGCAGGGTTGAGTCCTTTCAGTTTCCTGAGACCATGTACTCACAGATATGTCAGTTATATTTTTGTTCACATTTTCCTGTGTAAAAGAAATTATTATTTAGTGTCTGTTTTGGACTCTGACACCCCAAGAGCAACAGGCTTAGAAAAATCAGGTTCTTGGGATTCCAACTTCATATCCAAAAGCAGTGAGAAGATGAATTTTAGAATTAATTTTCATGTACCTCAGATTTTTTATGTTTTCCATTTTTTGTTTTCATTTAGGGAATGGATGAGACAATTTTGTTAGGGGTAGCATCCTCAGTGATAAACAGGAACTCATAAGTGAAATGTGGTGCAAATGTGGCAAATGTATGGTGTGAAGGGGATGATTAAAAAAACCCCATGAACTGATATCTTAATTCCTGATTGCTATCCAGTCCCTCTGCTGAATGAGGCAAGGATTTGGAGGAAAGGGTCTGCAATCAAAGGCTGTTGTAAGAGGAACATTTTCTAATTTTGGAACACTCGACTTTCCAATTTGAGGAACATTCACCACTCTGTGTTTTTCTTTGGGAATTATCATTACAGGATGTGTAAGAAAATAAAGGAACATTTATGCATGAATTATGGAACCATTTCTATAAGGATACTGAAGCTTCACTCATTTTTTTTTTTTTACATATCTTAAATGTCACTGATTTTGTTGTTTATGAGGAACACAATATATTTTTGCTGTGTTTCAGTGATTTTTTTTTTAATGTTGAAATTAAACATGTTGCTGCTGTAGTCTAATGCTGGTATTACAAGTTCAGATTTGACTGGAGAGTGCTTTGCTCTCCTTCAGGCTTTCTCTATATCAAAATAACATCAGATGTATCTTTGTGAGAAGCCCTTCAGACTTATCAATACTTTTTATTTCCATTCATTTCATTTTAATCAAAATCCCTGGTTTTTAGTGTTTATAATTGTTTTGAAGCCACCAGATGAGATTTAAAGTCCTGTTTTTATCAGTGAGGGGAAGGCTGTTGCTAGCAATACATTGTGTTTCAAAATCTTGGGCTTTTCACTAAAAACCTGTCTTTGTGTGACCTCTGAGTCTGTCAGGCCATTAAATGAGTGGTAATGAGGAAAATCTCTATATTTCACCATTTGTAAGATTATCATCACATCATCCTTCCCCAATTAATTCTCCTTGAGTTGCTCACTCACCATCAGTTTTCCTCCATGCTGATCTCTCTGGCTGCTGTAGGTGAAACTCCTACTAGAAAGCTCCCACTTGTTTGGTATTTTCAGGATTTGGGTTGGAAAAAGCACGGAGTGAGCTCAAGCAGAATGTGTTGTGGGATGCAAATGTAAATATGTAAATCTGGAGGTGTTTTTGTGGTTACAGGGAGGTTGGTGTGAGAGTGGGGGTGTCTAGGGGCAAAGGGATGGCAGGAAAAAGAATGGAACACATCTCAGGACGTGCCATTAATTAATTAACTTGTGTGCAGTTTCTTCTGTTTTTACTCAGAGTCAGGATTAAAAACACAAAGGAGATGGATATTCTCGTGTTCAGGTTTGGTTGTTTATTAATCTTATCTAAAGTACAGAGTTCTGCCACACTCCCAGCTACCAGCTAAAAGTGAGCAAAATGGAGATGAAACTAGTTAATTAAAAGGTCTTTTAGAGCTAAACAGTCCAGTAGAGAATTAACACCTGCATAATTTATACTTTTGACCCAATAACTAAATTCCTGTGACTCTCAATGCAACATTGTCCAAGCAGAAATTACTGCCTGAAACAATGGAGAAGAAGGAAGAAAACAGAAAAAAGACACCTAAATTTCTCCATTTTGTCCCATACCTATTACTATAGTATACAAACCTCAAATTCCAAACTCTTCACCATGTGAAATCACACACTTTTATTTATCCACACACCTGTGATTTTAACTCCATCACTCAAATTTGGAAGCTTCTTCAAAATCTCAGGTCAAAAGCAGTGTTCTGCTGGGAGTCAGTGCCAGAAAGCTCAGAAATCCCAGATTTCAGAGACACACTGCAAGCAGGGAGCTCTTGGTCTAAAGATCTTCATCACACTCCTCTGGGCACCTGTGGGTTGGGGGGTGAACATGAGTGAAAAAAGTTTTGTTTTAAAATAAAATCATCTTGAAGATTTGCTCTGTTGATGTGTCATCCAGGTTTGTAATAATTATATCCTGAAGTCAAATCAGCATTCCACCTCACCTTATTTAGGAAGTTTGTCTACATTGGAATAACTACAAATTTAAAAGGTGAAGAAATAATATTTAAAAGAGCAAACTATGGTTTTTTTTTTTGTATTTAGCTCAATCAAGCATTAAACAGACCATTCCTGCCATGACTGAGAGCTCCAGGCTGTCTGAAATGTGAGTGATTCTGCCACACTCCAAACTCTCAGTGACATTGCAGCACTTCTGGGGTCATTGGTCTGAGCACAGAAAATATTTGAATTTCCCATTTTTTGTTTGAATTAGTGAAAACTCTTCCTGGCATTATGAAAAAAGACACCTGTGCTCTGTTCAGACTATATAACCCCTTCAGCTGAGGGTTTTTTGGGTTACTTTGGCCTTAAATTGTTGAGAAAAATGTAAACAATGTACAAGATGTATTTGTGCTTCAGAGAATAATGTTCTCAGGCCTTTGTGTGTGCACAGCAGTCACTCACTGTGCCCAAAATGAAATTACTTCTCTCCAGAAAAGCAGTTTCTGAAGTATTTCCTACATTCTTGTATTTTGCCAGTATGAGTGGCAGATGATTTTTAAAGTTGCTTTTAATTTGCTAAGGGTTCATGAAGATGTGTTAATGATGGTGGGAAAACAATCTGTCTTCTGCCTAATGGATGTGCTTTATGCCTGGTAAACTGAAAAGAAAGAACCAAGTTTTAATAATTTCAATTTTAATTTTTTTTTTGCATGCTTTACTTATTTTCTTGAGGAATTTGGGGTGGTTTTTCAGGACCTATCAATCTGCAGTTGTCTGTGGATCTGCAGTAATATGAGCAAGAAACACGTGAATTATGTTTGCTTTGGAATATGTTAAAAAATTGTACTGCCACTTAGGAGAAAATACAATGTTGTAATTGGTATATTTTGCTCTTTGATACAAGCAACACCCAACTTTGATGAGCAAACAAGGAATGGGAGGTGATAAATATAAATGTACTTTTCCTTCTCAGTACCTAGAGGTTTGACCTGTGAGTTTTCTTTTTGTCTTGAATCAGAGCAAAATTTTCCCCACGTGGTTCTGTGTAAAATAATTATTAATTTAAGGAGAAAAAAAAATTTGTTTGGTTAGGCAGGAAGGGAAATTGTTCTTCCCCTGCTGAATGGTCAGAAACTTGGTCTTAGTCATTTAAACCAACTCAGGACTTGGGCTCCAAATTCAAACTAAGAATCCAGGATGATGCAAGGTCATTTGGGGTCAGCAGAGTGAAAATAAATCCTCTCCTATTTGTGTTCCAGCTGTAACTCCTTTCATTTCAGTGAGATCCTCAGAGGCATTTCTTCATCTTGCTGGCATTTGAAGAATTTAGGAAAACTTGTATTTTATGCCCTCTCTATTGGTGCTATGATATTTTAATGAGCAGCCCCTGGGAATTGGGGCTGTGACATTAGTTCTGGGTGAATACTTTGTAAGAACTTGCCCCTCTCTGGGTGGAAAAGGTTGTTCTTGGCCCATTGGAAATGCAGCAGATTGGTTACATTTACTGACAGGAGAAAATATTTGTTTTCTCCCAGCCTTTTTGAAGAATGATCTGCTTTTATTTCTGGTGTACAAACACATCTGTTTTCATGGATTGTGGGTTTTTAATAAATTGTGTCTGGAATGAGCATCCCAGTCAGAGTTTAAATACAGAAATAAGTGTTTGCCCTTGTGTGGAGGAAGGAGGGAAGGTCTTTTTAAAATTTATTTTACTTCTCATTATCCTGCTATGGTCAGTAATAAATTCAGTTGATACCTCTAATTGTGGTGATATTTTGTGAGTGATCTCCCTTATCTCAACCCTTAGAGAGGCTTTAGTGGGTGCCTGGCCACATTCCTTGGTAGTTCCAAAGCAGGAGGTTTGTCACCTTTCAGGGTGACATCCATTATTTACATTAAGATTACTTATTCTCTAAGCAGGTCTAAAAAAAATGTTTTACTTGAAAATGAAATTTTATTTCCTGTATTTTCAGGAATATTTCCTTGGTTTTTTTATTGTTTTTGTTTTTTACTTAACATCAAAATGCTTTATTGGCTTAGAGAATTTACCTGCCTTTCATTTAATTTTAAATAGTTAAATTTAAAATTCTTTCTTATTTTCTTCACCTGGATTGGAATAATTCTCTGGGTTTTTTTCTGCCCTTATTTTAATTCCAGTACCAGTCAGAGCAGCAAGTGTAAATCAGGTGGATTTATTTCCACAAACTCAGTGTTAAATTTCATGTTCCTTAAAAATACTCACTTATTTACCCAAAGTAGCAACATACCCAAGACTTTTTTTTTTTTTTTTTTTTTTTTTTTTTTTTTAAGGGTAAAAACCCCCATAAAATCACCTTGAAAAGAAGAGCACAATACATAATTTTTATACCTATAATTTATTTTTAATTTACTTTCACTTTTTGAGAGGGCAAATCACAGAGGGCAGATGTCCAGGCTCTGCATGAAAATGTTGATTGCTGTGTGCCTGGCAGCTTGTAAATGCCAAAGTGCTTATTAGATGTTCATGAAATTATTTTCAGGCACTTCAGCTGATGAGTAGCTTGCAAACTGAACCTCTTTATTGAGAAATATGCATAGATATGTGTGTGTGTGTGTTTGTGCACTTATACAAAATCCAAAAAGAACTTCCAAAGCTCCTAGAACTGTGGCAAATCTCTGAGGATCCTTCACACTGGGTTAAAATGTTTATGTATTCTGTATTTCAGGACCTGAAGACCAAGCTACCATATAAATCTGTAATGCATAGAATTTTAAATTACTCTTCAGTGAACTCATTGTAGAGGGATGGTGTGAAGAAACCCCACAGGAATGGAATACTGCTAATTCCAGCTTGTATTTTCATTTTCTTAGAAATTAATGTGTCTCTGCTTAGCAACAAATGTACTTTAGGCCACATAGCTGAATTGCATATATCTGGGGGTCTTTTTGGGGACAGGAATGACAAATTTGACTGTCTTTGTAAACGATCCTTGAAATTTTTGGTCACTGGGTAATGAGCAGATTTACAGCTCAGGAAAACAGGTTGCTCTGTTTTGGTGACTGAGTCTGGAATTGAGTCCACCAAGTTTGTCAGTGTTGCTATAAAGAAATAAAACTGCTGAAGGGGAAAGTTTTGGGCAATTTCCCTCTGACAGGTCGCAAAACACAGTCACTTTTTCCCAGCTTGGTCCCTACAGCCTTGGGAATCAGGAAGGGAGGAAGGGTGGGCACAGAATTCAGTGATGCTTCTGTATAACCCCCTCCTTCCCACAGAGAGAATAAATATCTTCATGGAAAACACTGCACATCCCTTCTGAGGGAATGTGCTCATGAGTCAGGAGCTGTGGGTGAGCATGGAGATGGGATTTGCACATCTCTGGAGATGATTTACAGCAAGAGTGGGTTTGGTGGAAGTGTCCAAAGCACCACTCCAAACTTGTGCCTTGGGGAGGTTTGTGGCTCAGAGCAGCTTTCCTTGGCAAAGCTGGCTCTGAAACCCTTCCAGACAGAGCAGAGGAAGTAAAAAGGGAAAATCAGTGGCCACAGGAAAGTAATATTTGGGTGCTCAGTTAAAGAAGACACTCAATATTTTGGATAGAAACTTTGTCATGGTGCTTTGATTCACCTGGATGTTGATGAGTTTACCTAAGCAACTCTATCTGTATTATTCACTAATAATAAAAAATCAAGAGAAACATTATTAGTTATCTACCTAAAAATGCAATGTGGTTTTTTTTCCCCTCTTTTCTTTTTTAAAGAAATGGCTTTTCTGCAGAGAAGCCTGCTTGTTTAATTGTAGCCAAGCAGCAGGTCACTGATCACTGAACACACATTCCTCCCCTGCCTGTTTTTTTAAAGGAATGGTGTTATCTTCAGGATACTTGTTAAAATGGCATTTATAATTTATTTATTTATTTATTTATTTATTGTATTATATTTTGCAAGGAGGGAGCAACATTATTCTCAGCACTGGTTGCAAACCTTACCCCAAGATTTATTTGTCTCTGGCTTAAAAAAACCCCACATTTTCCTGTAGAAACAGTGGACCAGCAAGGACTAATTCATTAATTAAATCACTGGTGGCTCTTCCTCCAAATCCCTCAGCAGACATGGCTTGGCTCAGGCCAGCTCAGAATCACTGCAGAATGCCTGATCTCTTACAGAAGTCTAAATATACCAATTTATTTTTAACCTTGGAGCCCTTTGCCACATTGAGGGGAACCACTGGAAGGTATTTTTTGCCTCCCAAATGTTTTCACTTATCTGGCTGTGGTTTTTCTTGGATAGCTGGAATGCATTGCCTCAAGGCACATTGTGTGGTACCAAGAGTGACTAATGTGCATCCACAATTAAATAAAGTTCCTGAAGATTTATTTTTTCATAGGATAGTGCCAGGAGATCTCAAAGGCTTTGATGTTGACAGTTACAGTAATTGCACTGCTTCCATTCTGGTGTTCCTGGTAAATTGGATTTCCTGAATTTAGCAGAGGTTCAGTCTCCTGTTTTAACATGCTGTCTGTAATTTACTCAGTTTTGATCTACTGAGAATTAAATTTGGGATTGTTTTTGTCTGATCAGATTACTTGCAGATATATAGTTCACTTCCTTACTGATTCTTCACATATTTCATAGGTGCCTGAGAATGAAGGTGATTAACAGAATAGCTTACAAAAAAGCTCTCAAAAATGAGGGGAAAAAAGCTACAGACAGGAATTTAAAGTAAAATTACTTTATTTCTCATTGGAGTTCAGAAATTAAGACTTGCCTGTAGGATTATCCATTTCTTTTGCTTTTACAGCTGCTCTGACTGGGTGTGCTGCTGGGTGATTTCCCAGAAATTTCTCATTTGTGTTTTCCTTTTCTCAACAGCCTTGAGTCCCTGGGAAAACTGGGCACCAAAATAAAGAGAAAAAACAAAACAAGAAGAGTAACAATAATAATAAAATAGAAATAATTGGTGATTTCTGGCATATTTTTGTGGGATTTTAAAGAATACTCTGGATTTTCCAGAGCTCTCTGGATCTGAGTGCTGGAGCAGCAGGTGTGATTCATCCCTGCCCTGCTGCTCCTGCAGCTGCTTGCAGCTGTGAAAAGCAAGATCAAAATGCTGCCAGATCAACAGATGATTCTTGGAAGGGGTAGGTTTTAAAAACAGGAGCTGAGATATCTTAGGCACTTGCAGTCCCTTCCTTGAGATGTGATGGTATTAAGTGACCCCAGTTAAGATGAGCTTTACTAAAACTCAAGGGGTTCAGGGCAATGGGGATTAAATTTGCCATGTTTTGCAGTAGGTTGGAATGTATTTATGTAAATAACTAAAAAAAAAAAAAAAAAAGTTGAGTGAGAAGAAAGCTGGCTGTGTTCCCATTTAAAGAGTTCTCTCCTAAACAAATGGAGCCAATATTTGGGAATTGTGCTTTCATGGTGGAACACAGCAAGTCAGAGTTTAATCCCACCCTGGCTCACCCTGCAGTGTGAGCTCTCCTTCTAATCCACATTATTTCTTTGTGATGGGGATAAATGCATGGCATTAATTTTTTTAGCTCCTAGCTAAATTTTGCACTGCCAATGAGCCATCTTATTTCATAACAGTGCAGCCTCATTGTGATAGCTGCAAACTGAGGTCCTGTGATTGATGCTATTAAGCCATGTAATATATTGCCTTCTGTTGTCAAAATGTATTTTTGTTATTGTCAGCATTTTAATGTTCCCAGGCAGAGTTTTAAATAACTGGTGCAGCAAAAGAAGCTTTTGGTTGAGAAATATGGTGGCCCATGGTTTACAGGAAAGGGGGGTGTGACTGAAACATGTTTATGACTTTGAAATGACAATTCCTGAGATGACAAATATTTGCAGAAAATTGTTATTTAGTTTTTTAATTGGAATTCTGGGAACATTGCTTGTGCTCTTTTAAGCATCACCTGCTAATGAAAAAACAGTAGCCAGTGAAGAATGAAATTAATTGTTAGTCTTTTCTTAAGATTCAGCTTTTGGTAAAACCATGAAAATGAAATTAATGGGAAAGCCAACAAGACAAATCTCTAGACTATGACCAGAATTTCCAATCTCATTTCTGCACTTTTCTGCAAATAAAGCATTTGGCTCCAGCTGAAGGTAATTCAGAATGGCACCTGTCTTTAAGCCCAGATATTGGGGTGGGGGTCTAGTGTGTCCCTGTCTCTTTTGGGCTCATTTTGGGCTTTCCTTCTGCTGCTCAGCTCAGACCATGGATAATTGTGAAACCAGAAGCTGTCTTGATTTTTCAGCTGCTTTTCTCTGCTCTTTCAAGGCACTGTGCAAACCAGACTTTCTCTGTGGCTAACTTAACCCCAAGGAACTGTAATTCTTTATAAACTCATGATCCTGGGACTTTTGGAGAGTTACAGGAGGACAGGAAAGCAGACAGAGCTGCAATAGGTGTGGTGTGAGAGCTTCTGGGCAGGTGCCACAGCTCATGTTCATAATGGGGCTTGCAGGGAAAGAGAACAAGGAAAATGGCAAAGAAGCAACTGGGAGAATTTTAAAAATCATGAGGCAAATAAATATTTGGAAAAAAAAAAATTTAGGCACTTTTTTTTTTTTTTTTCCTGCGTGTGAAATTGTCATGAGCATCTTTCCATGTTCTGCATCCACACTGTAACTCTGTACTGCACTCACAGCTTTAGTTCATGCTCACCCATGAAGTCACCAGCTTTCTGTGCCACTGTCCTGGCTGATGACAACTTTTGGATGAAAATCCCCTCTCCTGAGTGTGGTGTGTCACCTCTGTGTCTGCACTCACACTTCCTGAGATGTTTTCCTGACATCCAGGCCAGGAAATCTGCTCAAAGAGTACCTGAGGTGGCACAAATCTGACTTGGGAAGTTTGCTGTGCCCTGGTTTGTGCCATATGCCACATGTCAGGAAGGTTGGGGGTTCACCTTCTTCACCTGATCTTCCTGGAGCATTGGATGGTCAGGGTTGCTTTTTGTAGCATCAGGTGCTTGGATCTTGATGCTGATCCCTTGACACCTGAGAAACTCTTAACTGAGTAAAATCAGTAATAAATGACTGCATGACCTGAAAATTTTAGCACCTTCTTCTTTCCTGCCTTTTCTCTTCATATATCTTTATTTGATTTTTAAGAAATATCCCCTATTCATTAGTTTCCCCTGGTTATCCCTGTCTCATTTGAATTAGCTCATTTAAATAACAATACCAGCATAGAGCAGATTAAAGGAAAACCTTCTTAAATACTATATAGTGCATGTGTTTGACAGTGTAGCAGTAAAGCTCCTAAAATCCTGGCTAGGCTGAGGGCTTGAAAATCCAGATATTCAGTTATACTGACATGAATGCAAAATGTTTCCACAGTGTGTGTACAAAGGAAAAGCCTGTCTGAGTATGGCATTGCCTTTCTCCTTTTGTTAGAAGTGACTGTGCATGTCCCTAAAGATTAACTGAGTGGCTGGAAAGAAATTAGGGTCTGTTTTTGTTGGAGGCTGTTTTTAGAAATAGCTCCCAGAAATTTTTGGAGAGCAGAGTCTCATGAAACTTTAGCAAAAAGAGCAGCAATCAAGAGGCAAGAAATATCGTGGCAGTGCCCAAAGTGGGTCACAGAGATGAGATTTTGGGGGTTTAGTTCTGAGTTAAGATGGAAGTGGGGAAGGTGGGGTTCAGCTGGGGATCCAGGGGGGGAGAATTTTCAGTTTCTGTCCTAGCAGAGCCATGCTGGCCATTCTGTGATGGAGCATGGGACTTCCATGAGCAAGCACAGCAGAAGACAGCCAAGAAAATCATGTTGCTGTGGAGGAAAAAATACATTTTATTTGGCTTTTTTTCAAACTTTCCAGAGGCAATCTTTTACTTACTATCTATTCAAGAGCCCCATATCTTTCTCCTGTACCTTGGATATTTAAACTGGGAGATCCACCAAGATCTGCAAGAAATGACATCATCTTTTCTTTCTAATAATGCCCTTTCTTCCAGGCAGTGTCATATTTTTGAGAAATCAGCTGGTCACTTGATAATCATTAACCATTTACAATTAAAAGTGACTTCAGCTATTAGTGCAGAATATTGTTGTCCCTGTAGAAGTGATCCTGCTTTTTAAAATTATTTTTTTGGGGCACCTGTCATTTCACAGGGAAGATGTTGTCCAGTGATTTGACAGAAAATGCTAATGCCTTTATCTTAGAGAGAAGAATCAACTTTTTCACACCACATCTCTGATTATTAGTGACATTTTTTGTGCTTGGGCAGCCAATGTGAGCACAGAGCTGTGGCCTTTGGGTGCACCCACCTGCTTTATCCCTGTGTTTGGGTCTTCCTCAGTTGAGGGTTTGCTGCTTAGATCCCTGAAAATTAAATTCAGACAGATCCATCACTTTTGCAGGAAAATAGGTGAGGAGCAGGTGCAGCACCTTGTCCTGGTGGTGGTTTGAGTGTTCATTGTTTCATTTTCATTTCTCATATATTTGCATCAGTTCAGGACTGAAAAGTGTGATTTGACTGGGCAGTTTTTGAACCTTTTTGCCACCAGTGACCAGGATCCCCCTTGCTGCTTTTAGCCTCTTGTCCTCTGTCCATGAGTGTGGCTGATTTTTTTTTTTTTTTTTTGTTATGGACAGCACAGAAAAATATTTGCATCAGTTTCCAAGAAGTGAGAAAGGGGAATGAGGCAACATATTGTCACAAATTTGAGCTATTGACACTTTTAAGCAGCAAAAGCCCTGAAAATAAGTACTAATGACTATGCAAGACATAGAAAATGGAAATAACTTTTAAACAATTTCATGATAGTTTGTAGCCTGAGCCAAGTCTTCATTTGCTGTAGAACAGACAAGGAGTTTAAAATTAATTTCCTGGTTGATATGCATAGTTCATGAATATGTAATGGATATTGCACTTGGTGCTGAGTGCACACAGCAGGTCACAGCAAAGTTGCAGAGTGATTTGCTGTTCAGAAGAATTTAATTGTTGCCTGTCATCCTGACTTGTCCTGGAAGTTGGAAGTTTGCTCCATAGGAAAGTGTTTTCCCCTTTTTTGAGCCATTTGTAAAAGGTAAGAATCAAAGGGCAATATTGAACTAAAAAAGAAAAAAAATCAGATTTTTATTTAAAAGAGATTTCCTTTAAATTG
Source organism: Erithacus rubecula (assembly GCF_903797595.1). Lineage (NCBI taxonomy): Eukaryota > Metazoa > Chordata > Aves > Passeriformes > Muscicapidae > Erithacus > Erithacus rubecula. Next base: position 17,082,215 of record NC_136688.1, read on the forward strand.
GTAATTTCCAAAGAGCCTATATGTAAGGAAGAACAAGGTGGTCTGTATAAGACCTTTTCTCTAGATTCTGTCCTCAATATTTCAATGTTTCAAGTCAATATTTGTCTAGTGGCTCATTGATATATTAAATATTTTAATCTTTCTGCATTTTGGGACTGTGTAATAGATTGCACTTTTTTTGGGTTCAGAAATTACATTGTATACCAGGATGGATAAACATTGGTTGTTTGGGGCAAATCTTGAAGAGAAAATAGAATTTGGATTTGATTATTTTTGTTGCATTTTTTTTTTAAAGGAATGGCTTTTGCTCCTTTCTTCAGTATGACCTGAAATCTTTCTAATCTAAAAATCAATGTAATTTAATTTTTTTTTAAGAGCAGAGATTTTTATACTTTGAAAGCATTGTCAGTGGGGCTATGTTGAGCAGTCTGATACTTCTGTGTGTGACCCACATTTCTTTCCTGGTCTTCACCTCTTTATCCTTCACCACAAGAGCTGGAAAGCAGCAAAAGATTGTGAATTTAAAAAAATAATAAAATTGTGGCTGTATTGATCCTGTGCACTTGGCACCTCTGAGATTGCATCTCTCCTTAGGGAGGATTAAATTCTCTCCTGTTTATCTGGCTGGAGCAGAATCCAAGCAGGATCTGCCTGCAGGGCAAGCACAGGGATGCCCAAGGCACATCCTCCCTGCCTGCCCTTGGTGGCTTGGCCTGAAATCATCACTGAAAATCACACAGAGTCCTCTCCCAGCCCTGTGTGTGTGTTTTACCTTCACAAACTGAAACTCCAGAGCTCTGAGACAAACTGAAATTAGTAAATATGAGGATGCAAACACTTGAGGATGCTGGTGCTGCCAACCTGTTTGTCAGCCTTGTTTTGGTGTCCTGGCTGCAGCTCCAGTTTTGGGCTGAGCTGCACATGGTCCATAAGGTCTTCCCTGCTCCTGGGTTGTGGCCTCAAATATTCTCTGAAGGATGTGCTTGGGTGGGTGAGCAGAAAGCTTTTTGGCTCAAGGGAACACACACAATTGCTCAACAAGCATGTCAGAATATATTGTATTATGTAATTTGGCCCACAGCTCAACCTTTTGCAGGCACTGTCGTTTCTTTAGGAAAGTTCTGCAAACAATAGTAGTTTTTTTATTTACTTTTGGAGGATAAATTAAATGGCTTTTAGCAGGAGCTCTCTGTGGTCTCCTCTTGTGTTGATTTTGCTGGGGAGTTTAAACTCGGAAATCCTTTATTAAAGGAGTTGTTTCTAGTTAGGAAAATACTCATTTTTGTTGCATATAATAATAGAGCTGTACTACTATTGCTATTATTGAGTACTCAGATACTGACAGTAGCAAAACTGCTACATGCTTCCTGTATTTTGCTGCCTAACTCCAGAAAATCACAGTTTGCAGCCCAAACTCTTCTCATACTTCTTAAGAATTTGATGCCACCCTTAGAGTCTATCCTAGCTCTGGAAATTTAAAATAAGTAAATAACATTAATGTAGTTTAAAATTAGTTAAATTTTCTTTTTTTCCCACAATCTCAAGAATTCAGAATTTTTATGTAAAAACTGAAAGATCAGCTCCTTATACAGTGTGTTTTACTTAAGATTTTTTTTGGGGGTGTTTCTTTTGTTTGTTGCATAAAGAGCCCTTCAAATATTGTAAAATTCAAAGTAAAAGCAGGAGAAATGGCAGCTTTGCTGTTGCAAGTTCCAAAATGACCTTGAGTTTTTTTGCTACATTGCTCATGAAATCATTTAGGCTGATGCAAGCAGTGTCTACAGAAACTTTCCTGAATAAACACAATTCCTTTGCAAAGGTTTCTGCAGATGTCTGTTTACAAATAAATACATAAGTGGCATGTTAAAGCAGCCTGTCAGGTTCACAAAGGTATTTATCCTGAAAGTGCTGCTGAAAAAGCTCCAAAAGATTAATTAAAATAATAGCAAATACATAAAATAATAACAAATACATAAATATACATATCATTCATTCACTTAAACTCTGTGACGAGCCAGATCAGCTCAGGCAGGGATGGCAAAGGGGGTGTTCAGCAGGCTCAAGGGCAGAGCCCCTGCAGCAAGTTCTGGTTTCTGAGTGATTAAGTGCAATTATCCCGTGGTGATGAACCCTCCTGTGCCAGGCTCTTCCCAGTGATCCCACCCAGCATCTGCTCCCTGCATCCTGCATGCTCAGGAGGCAGAGGATGCTGAGGATGCAGATAATGCAGAGTGTGCAGAGGATATAGATTATGCAGATGTTGCAGATGCTGCAGAGGATGCAGATGTTGCAGGTGCTGCAGAGGATGTAGATGATGCAGGGGATGCAGAGGATGCAGATGCTGCAGATGCTGGAGAGGATACAGATGATGCAGATATTGCAGATGCTTCAGATGTTGCAGAGGATGCAGATATTGCAGAGGTTGCAGAGGTTGCAGAGAATGAAGATGCTGCAGAGGATGCAGATGTTGCAGGTGATGCAGAGGATGCAGATGATGCACAGGATGTAGAGGATGAAGATTATGCAGATATTGAAGATTATACAGATGCTGCAGGGGATGCAGATGTTGCAGATATTGCAGAGGATGCAGATGTTGCATGTGCTGCAGTTACTGCAGATTATGTAGAGGATGAAGATGATGCAGATATTGCAGATGCTGCAGAGGATCCAGCTGATGCAGATATTGCAGATGCTGCAGTTCTGCAGAGGATACAGATGTTGCAGATGCTGTAGATACTGCAGAGGATACAGATGCTGCAGATATTGCAGATGCTGGAGAGGATGCAGATGTTGCAGATGTTGCAGGTGCTGCAGGCGCTGCAGATGCTGCCTCTGGGCTGGCTGCTGGCAGGTTTTCCCCCTGGCCCCCAGAGTGTGTTTTTCTCACCCTGGCTGCCCCTTTGTCTCTTGTCCTGCTCTTCAGCTCCCTCCCAGCTGCTGGAGCCTATCAAGGGCTCCCAGCAGAGCTGGCACTGGGAGCCCCAGGCCAGGCTGACACTGGGATGTGTCACAGCCTCCTGTCACCTCCCAGAGCAGGGCTGGTGACATTTGGGCTGGGAGAGCCAGGGAGGCAGGCTGTGCCAAAAGCAGGGGAAAAGTGAATTTTTGCTGCTGTCAGGTTGTTGTGGGTTTAGGTCTTCAAAGAACACAGCAGCTGTTGGTTGCTGTAAAGTTGTTTGCTGTAAAAGCACATCAGTCTCAACAGGCAAAGAGTCCCAAGTGTTAAAGTCTGTGCTAAAAACTTTTGCAATAAATTCCTGATTAAAGCAGGAGCAGCTCCCTGGAGCAAGAGTGTGAAGCTCTGGCCTGGTGCAGAGTCTCCAGAGGCAGGTGATCCCTGGCCTTTCTTCTGCTGTTCTTTTCTTCTTCTTCTTCTTCCTCTTCCATGTGGTGGAAGTGGTGATGATGATGATGGTGGTGGAGGAAGCTATCACTCCAATACACTGATTTTTATTTACAAATTTATTTAGTTATTTATTTATTATTTTTTATTTACAAATTACCCAATGAGCTGAAAACAGGAACCTGAAGCATTTCCTCTAAACCTATTTAGAACCTATAGAATTATTCTCTAATGCAAATGTTTATGTATAACTTGTGCACACAGCCTACCTGTTCTATCTGAAGAATGTAAGCAATATCCTTACTGTACTTTTATTCTGTCTAGAACTATGTTTTTGAGCTCTCACTGCAGCTTGTTTTTTACACTTTTACTATTTATGGCACTTAAAATGCATTCTTACTCACTTGAAACTAAGATTTATACTTCTACTTCATATCTATGCACCTGAATAATATTCCTACTTAAAATTAAAGCTTACACCTCTATTTCATGTCTGTGTGGCTTAATAGATTTTAATTTCTCTCAAGGCTTTAATTCACACCCTGCATACTGTTCTCAAATGTTTTTCTATTATTTGTTATAAAGTCCAAACTTTTGTTTGTTGAGAAGGAAACCTTGAGCAATGTGGTACCTCCTCACAGAGTTTTTCTCTCACAGTAAAACCCTTTCATTTCAACAGAATTCTGATGGTATTAGGACAAAATATTTTTATCCTGGTTGTCAAAAATAAATTAATAATAGTATTCAGTTTTAATTTTCTAAGATCATTTGAAAAAGGGGTTTTTTGGGATGTAATGGTGCTTTTTTACTGTCTGCCTCTTGTAGACATTGACAAATAGAGGCTAGGCTGTAAACAACGTCAGCTGTTGGTAAAATAATCTGAGTTAAAATTAATCAGGACAGAATTTTGAAAAGTCAAGACCTAATGTGGGAAAAGTTACAGCTGAAACAAATGTAAGAAGGTGTCTGAACCACTCATCTTTTCCTAGAATCTGCCTGAAAATAAGGATATTATTGAGATACCTGTGAAGAACAGGATTAATTCTCTGGTTTCTTTACCTTCTGCAGTTTTCTCTGTCTCTCCACCATCCATTCCTGCTGTAGTAACTGTGGGTTTGGCAGCTGCCAAAAACACCAGTGTTCTCCCTTCCAGTATGATCCTGGTGACTCCTCCAGGCAGATTCCTTGGGGATGAACACAAAACACACTGACCAGAAAAGAGGGCTCAGGACAGGTTGGATTGTTGGCAGGGCTAGAAAACATCAATTGTTTTGCAAAATGTGTGTAAATTAAGCTGCAAATGGAATGATGCCAAAAAGATGTAATGATCTCCTCAATGTATAATTGGGATAACATATGATGAAGGCAGAGTTTTTGCCATTCTGCACAGTGAGCAAAATTTTGGATATGCTACATAGCTATTTTTACAAATGCTTTGCTGAGCATTTGTATTTTCACTGGTAGTGTATTTCACATCCTTTGGCTCATGAAATCTGTGTTTTTGTGCCATTTCTCCCATTGTAAACTCTTAATGAATAATGAAATTAAAAAAAAAAAAGATAACATTAGGAAAACTCTGAAGTGGTGCTATCATCATACAGTGTAGGGTTAATGCTCTTTAATGGAAGCAAATTGCAGAACCCTGTGATTAGGGTGTGCATTTTTTTTCCACTGGTGTAATAGAGATTACTGTTAATTTCTGTTAATTCTGTTAATTTTCTTATTGTATCCCCTACCAGTCACATCTGACCTTTGATCACTCAATCTCTCATGGTAAAACAATAGTGAGAGGGAAGCATTGTACTTTTGAGAAGAAAAAAATTGCTTTTTTTGGATTTGTTAGTGGCAGTGTTTTAAAGAGGAGATGCAGGAGAATGTTTTCAGGAGAATGTTTGGGAGACATTATCAAAGGCTTTGCTGAAGTGTTTGTTTGCAAGTAATTGTGTTTCTCACAATCTGATTTTTTTTAATAAAGTGTCTTTGGAGTTACTCTCCCTTAGGGCTGATGGATTTAGAGCTGTATAAAATCCAGATTGTTTATGCAATATAATGTTTGGATTTCTACTGTGCTTTCTATGGCTACAATTAGTCTTATATAGGTATTATTGTATTCCTAAAATTTAGCCTTTACAACACTTAATAGGGGTTTTTTTTGGTTTTTTTTTTTTTTTGTTTTTTTTTTTTTTTTGTCTCAAAAATGAATAATTAAAGCAACTTGATTGGAAAATTGAAATTGTATCTTCAGTATGCTGCAGGTTATGAAAAGATACATACTTGAGATATAATGGGGAAGATGTCTTTGTCAGTCATGCAATAAAATTTCTGAACATCCTCTTTATCAGCTTTACTTTTCAGTGTTATTAATCCAGATTATCTGTGAATAATGCAACCAAAGTTGAGACAACAAAAATCTTCTGTTGTTGAAGATGCCTTTGTGTTGATATTTTGTATTGGCTCAGAAGTGGCAGGAGGATATTGTTAGAGTGTCTGAAGAAAAGAGAGAAGAGAAGAGAGAAGAGAGAAGAGAGAAGAGAAGAGAAGAGAAGAGAAGAGAAGAGAAGAGAAGAGAAGAGAAGAGAAGAGAAGAGAAGAGAAGAGAAGAGAAGAGAAGAGAAGAGAAAAGAGAAGAGAATAGAAGAGAAGAGAAGAGAAGAGAAGAGAAGAGAAGAGAAGAGAAGAGAAGAGAAGAGAAGAGAAGAGAAGAGAAGAGAAGAGAAGAGAAGAGAAGAGAAGAGAAGAGAAGAGAAGAGAAGAGCTTTTGGTAGGGAGCTGCAGTGGTTGATGCCATCTTAACAATTCTCAAGCAAAGAGTTTGTCCTTCAGTGAAAACCCCATGCACTGTGTGTGTCTGGTTACTACCAGGATGTTGAATTTGTGGCAGCTTGAAGCTGACAGTCAGTATCTTTCCATAGGCATAGAATAAAAGAAAATCTGCTGCAGTGGAATGCCAGCATCATAGCTAGGTTGCAGATTGTTGTGTAATTTTCTTAATGCTTCAGTAACTCGAGAGCTTTACTTCATTAACAGGCATGAACAGAGAAATTGGCAGTTTGTAGGGAATGGAAGCAACAAGAACTGAAGGACTGGAATGAAGCAGTGGCTAGAGGATATTTTTATTCAGTGTTTTATCTTCTTTGCACTATTTGAACTTTTCTTCACTTCTTGTCAACATCACTGCTTCTTCCAGGTTTATGTTGTCTCTGCTCATAATTGTTCTCATTAAACCAATGTGTGAAGAAATGCATGAGGAATGGTGCAATCTGTGAGAGGATTGATGTTGACAAGTTTTGCTGTTTTAGAAAAGGAGAAAACATTGGCTTGCTTAATTCCCCTTTAGGATTTGTGCTAGACTGGTTCTAGGACTAAGTGCTAGAAGAAATCCCACGTGAAGGGTTTGCAGTCACTTTTCATTTCTGAGGTGAAACAGGACAGTTAGAGGTTGGATAATGATGACTTCACCAGAGATATTTAAACTGCAGGTTGCCTAAAGCTTGGTTTTGCAAAGCACATCAGCTGGTTCTTAATTTCAAGCACATGCTTGAATCCATTCTAGCTGACCAAAATTCATCTCATCTTCTTTCCTACCTATTGTTAAAAATCTGCCAGATTCACAGGAAGGAAAAGCCACCAAAACCTTTTTCCACCATGGCTTAATAAAACTTTTAAATACAGGCACAAAATGGAAGATCTCTCACTGGTTTGGGTTTTCCTTTTTGGTTTTCTTGGGGGTTTTTTGTGTGGCTGGGGCCAATGTCCAGCCCATTTTATGTGTCTCAAGACCTGCTCTGCCTGCTCTCCCACACCATTGTGCTGAGTTGTTCAAGGGGCTGTGGAGGAGGTTGGCATCCCCTGAGTCTGATCCAGATGTGCTGCAGCTGGAGGGCAGGATTTGGCTCTGTGTTTTCCCTCCACTTGGCTATGCAAGACTGGCCTGGTACCAAGTGCCAGAGCTCAGTTTTGATCTATTGTCTTGATATGGGGGAAAGGGAAAAAAAACCAACACCCACCACCTTAAATTTTACTCTTGAGTGAATCCTAATCTTTAAATTAGTACAAATGTGAGTGTGCCCATTCTGTGATTTTAGAATAATTGTAGTCATTGCAAGAAAACAAAGCCTGAGGACACTGTGGTGTTGAATGCAGAGTAAACTGGTGCTTGAAATGATGTGTTGTGCATCTGCACATGTCAAAAAAAGAGAGATAATGTCCTAATTTGTTTTGGATCTTGCCCCCCTCTCCTCTTGTTCATCCCTGTTTTATTTTCCTCCTTTTGTGCCCATAATTGTGTGTTATTGGAGCTGGCAGGATGAGCACCTCCAGATGCATCCTGCAGGAACACAGCCAGGCTGACTATTCCCATGTCACACTGCCTGCCAGGGCACTGGAGCTTGCTTGTCAAAACCCATATCCTTTCTGCACTGCTCCCAAACCCATCTTCTCTCACAGTATTTTGTCACAGGGTGACTCATGATGACCTCAAGAATTGTCCCAGGCTGAAGAATGTGTCTTTTAGTTTGTTGAGGCATCCCTGGTAAAAGTAGAATTTTGGAATAGTGTGGCCTAGGCAGCTTTCCTTATTCTTCTGTCAGATGAAATGAACTGAAGGTTTAAAATCTATTGTGTTGAACCTTTTGCTGGGTTTCATGTTTGTGATTTTTTTTTGTAAACTTTCTGTGAATTTTTATGCACTATGAAGACAACAACAAAAAAATTCTGCTTGTTTTACCAAACTTGGTGCATTTTGTGTTGGGATTTGTAACAACAACTTTTCATTCTGGGGAAGAATATGCTCATTTCCCTTATTATTTTACAGGTATCAGGCAACAGCATATCAGTGATGCTCCTTCCACAGGAAGTTTTCCTAACTGGAGATCTATACTATCACCAACACGGCCTTCCACAGAAACTAAGACTCCCTCAGTGGCTGATATTTCTCTGGGGCAGACTTTGGAGAATGCAGACCTGCTGCAGATGATCAGGACAACACTGACTGGAGCACGTGCCAGGACTTTGGAGCAGATGCACCTGTCCCCCTCCCTGTACCAGGGCAGTGGCAGCAGTGCACCCCAGGATCCTGCAGAGCTCTCAGCTGAGTCCCCTCTGAGGCCATCCTCTCCAGATGCAGAGGACACAGCTGCTCTAACAGGTTTGCCCCAGCTTGGTATGTTTGCCACACTGCCCAGCACACCAGCAGGGACACATCTGGGCACAGCTGTGCCATCCCAGCCAGTGCCATTAGCAACCACCCTCCATTTCCAGAGAGAGCCCATGAGGATCAGACATGCTTGCTGCTCTTCCATCACCATCATTCTGCTCATTGGTTATTCAGTCACCTCATGCCATTAACTCTTCTAAACCAGCTGCACTGCCCATCCAAGTGCCTTTGCCTGCAGATCCTGAAGGTTTCTTCAGCACAGATTCAGCTAGCTCACAGGTTAGTGGAAGCAGGAATAGTGCTCTGAGCATGGTGCATTCCAGTGTGGTGAATCACAGGAGGGGCCCCAGCTCCTTTTTGGGGGCCATGCTTTTCACTGGATCAACAACAGTGCATTTCACAGAGTTGGTGGGAAAAGGGTTTCTTTAGGAAAGGACCTCTTTGTCATCTGTATATTCTGATATTCCTGGGTCAAAAATGCATCAGTCTCCCCCAGCAGTAACTTCCCAAAAGTTTGTCATGGTTCCTTAATGAGAGTATGTAAAATGTCTCTTCTGCTGGAGCCATTTAGGGCACTCACCTGTCAGCATCAGTTTTTCAGGATAAAGCAGAGGTTCCCACATCAGTCTCCCATGCTGTGGGTACATCTAATACTGCCAGTGAGTCACCCTCAGTCCTTCACAGCACTGACTAATGGCACTGCAGGCTCTAACCCTGCACCTTGCATGTCACCAGCCTCCAAGAGCCTGGCTGAGGTCTGCAGCCCAGCACAGAGCACATCCTCCCTTTCTCTGCCATTATCACACATCTCAGATGCAGAGCACGCCTGCAGCACAGTGCTGCCAGCACAGGAATTTAGAAACACAACAGATTTTCTCTTTAGAAATGCAACACACTCCTCTCCATCAAGCCCAAGGTCTCTCTGGCTAACTGAGACAAACGAGGTGTTTACTGGGGCAGCACACACAGCCAGCCCCAGTCCCAGGCTGCAAATCCCTCCTGCTGCTGCCTCTAAATCAGACTTTTTGCAGAAGGTCAGGCTGTTGGAACTCAGCAGGCAAACAGCATCAGACTCCCAGCTCCCTGCTCTCCCAAATCCTGGTGGCTTTCCTGTGGCATGGACAGCTCAACAGCCTTTCATAGAGGAGTGACAGCAAAGATGTCTGTGGACTTTTAATGCTAATAATGTTGTGCATCATGGAACTCAGAGTTTCTCCAGAAATCCAGATCTGGACACTCCTCATGGGATCAAGGACACAGACACTGTTTTGGAGATGGCCATGATGACTCTTGCTCTAGCTCCACTGCCATTAATTACTTCCACTGTACACCTTTCAAAACCTGAACCTGCTACCACAAATTCTTCTGCCACCACTGCTTTTGTGACTGCACATCCTCCACCTGGAGGTGCAGAAAGTTCAGATGTAGCTCTAAATGAAGACAGAAAGACAAAGTACCCACTCTTGTTACCCCCATGCAGAATATTAATCTCCAAGAGCTTTAAATCATTTAACCTCTGGTCAGATTTTGCATTCAGTTGATTAAAAGCCACTTGCCAATGTCATGCCTCCAGTGTGGAGTACCTCCCATCACTTGTTCCCATGACAGCAGTGATGGGCAGCCACAGTTCTGGCTCTTCCAGGATTTTGAATGCAGACTCTGAAAGCAATTTAGATCCTGTCAGCCTTCCTGAAGTTGTAACTTCAGCTTCTACGTGGACCAGTAAAGCATTTGCTGCCTGCAGCTGGCATTAGTATTCCTTTGGCAAAACCTCCAGTCCAAATGGAAATAAGGGAAGTTGCTCCAAGTACTTTTCCACTGGAAGATGAGCACCATGTACCATACTTGGTTGTGTCAGGTCTGCAAAACAAAATTAATACAAATCAGCAGCCACTCTTCTCCACCCCTTCAGCAAACTATACATACACATTGTATAGTCAAAACATTTCAAATTTACCCTTTGCTGAAAAGAGTAATTTTTCAGAATTTGATGTAGATGCATTTGCACTGAAAACATCTCCTGTTCAGTATTCATCCATTGCTACTGCACTGACAATGCCTCTGCAAAAAAAGCATGGACACATGGCTGAAAACATTGCTGATTTCTTCTGTGTTGGAGATGCTTCTATCAGCACACATGGGAAAAGCACCTCTCCATTTAAATGTGCCTCCTGTTAATGCTGCAGGTGCTTTCCCCAGCTCTCCAGAATCCCAAACAAGTGATTCTGGAAGGATTACTGCCCAAAACATTAGGCACAGCACCAGTGCTGGCTTTTCAGCTCACTGACAGCTTGAATGTCTCAAACAGCAGCAGTGTCACCCTCAGCACACTGCTAGCCCAGTCCCCCTGCCCTGTAGCCAAGCCTTCTGGCTCTACTCTCTTGAGTAGTTTTGTCTGTTCTGGAAGATTTCCAGAATTTGCAGACAGCCAGGTGGAATCCCTTGGTTATTTGGTTATGGCTGATAAATCCCCAGCCACGTTCAGTGAGGAGGAGTGGGACACAAGTGCTATGAGTCATAGTCTAGCTCCCAGTAAGATATCAAATAAAGCTTCCAGGGCATCCCATTGCAAACCCCTCCCACCAGTGCTCTGCAGTGCAGTCATCATAACTTCTGTCCATGCATCACCAACAGATAGAGTCTCCTTTTTTGCCAACAACCAACTTTACCCATTCTGTTCTTACAGTGTTATCTGGAGTATCTTCTGGTGCAATACCTACAGTAGAAACTTCAGAAGCAAAACCACTAACGAGAAAACCATCTCCAGCTTCACCAGTGCCAGCTTCTCCCTTCTTTTCTCTAGGCACTGCAAACACACCTTTGCCATCCGTGATGGCTTTAAGCACACAGACACTAACAAAAGACATCACTGCCACCCAAGTGACACCAGATGTGAGCTCAGCAGGAGCCCAGGCAGATGTTGCTTTTGCAATGAGGAACATGAGTGCCTCACCTCTGGACATGCCAGCTCTGCTCACAACCCGCAGGAGCAGCGCGCCCACACTCGCACCCACGAGGCAGATAGAAACAGCATCAGAGCCTGACACCCAGAGCCCCCCGAGCTCAGACATCACCCCAAGGCCACCCCCATACCCACTGACAATGACAGCAGCTTTGGCATCTATTACAGCATCAGCGAAAACAACTAGGCTTCCCCCTCCTGCAGCGGGACCCAGCCCTGCTCCTGCCGGCACCGCCTTCGCCAACATGACGGCAGCTCCCGCCCTGGACTGCAGGCTCTCTGCCAACATGATGGTGAAAACAGGTACGTGCAGCCTGGCCTGGGGGCTCTCCTGCTCTGGGGGGCTGTGACAACACACCCCAGTGCCAAGGGATGGGAGGCAGCAGTGGTGGATCTCAGCAGGATGGGTACGAGCAGCGGTGTTGGATGGAAACGGTGTTGGCTTTGCTTGTGGCTTGGCTTTCATGTGTCAAAGCAGCTAATAGTTAAAAAGATTATTTATTACAAAGCACATTTTATAGCAAAGCACATTGGTTTTAAAAGGCAATGGCAAAAAGCAATGGTAAAGCAGCTAGCAAAGCAATAAGTGAATGTCTAGAAGCCTTGGCAAAAGCTGGTGGCTAAAAGCTGAATGGCTAAAAGCAACAACTCTTTTTAATACATACTTTTACATGGAATTTTTCTAACAAGCTAAGGCACAAGCTCGGACCGCTGCTTTTTAACCTATTAGGATTTTAGTTTTTTATCACACCAGGTTACGTATAGAACTACGCATACAACCTATTTTGTTTTATGTGAAAAATGTAAATAATATTTTTACTACAGCTTTATCATGTTTAAGTCTTGTTTACAACCGTGTGCCTAACTCACTGGCTCCAACATCAAATGGAGTGGTGAGATGAGGTGCTGTGAAGCTCAGGGACAGCCCTGTAAGCCAGGGTGCTTTGGTGCCTGCTTTGCAGTGAGGAGTCAGTGCTGCTGAAGAGGACAGTGCAATAACCTGCCTTGGTCAATGCTCAATGCACAAAACCATCATTCTGTTCTAATATTACAATCACCCAATTCTATCATTGCAGGAGAAATAGGACTTTTGGACAGCAAATCAATATGATTATGCAGAATTATGTTTACTTTTTAGCCCTAATTATACATTCTAAGACTACTGTCCGTGCATTTCTTGATTAGTGCCTCTCTGCTGTTCACACACTGCATGAGCCCTTTCAGAATTTCACTGCCCACATTTATCTTGAGTCTTCTAATTTCTGTATTCTGTTTTTCAGCTTCTTCTTTCCTGATTTAGCACAATTTATGTTTCAGTGGTCTTGGAGGGTCTTAACAAGTTGCAGAAAAATACTTAAAAATGGCTTGTGCTGTGCACTTGTTATAAACATTGGTTTAAAATATGCAGAAAAACAACTAGGCAGCAAAATATGGACAAAACCAGCTAAATATGGTTTGGCTGGTGCACACAATACAGAGCAAGGCTTGGACTTGTTCAGAGATGTCACTGTGGCCCGAACTTGTTCAGTATTATAGCATCACACCTAATTCTATCATTACAGATCCATTTGAAAATTGCCCACTTCAAAATGGGAGGATTTTGAGTTTTCTGTGTGAACAGTGCCACTTCTGGCTCTGGCTGTTTTTTTTTTTTTTTTTTCATGGACAGCTTCTCCTCAGCTGTAAGAATTATAAACTCAAGGGGCCTGGAGAGGTGCCCTGCCCAGGTTTTTATGGGCTCCTTGTGGCAGCACGGTACAGGTGTGTGTGTGTGTCAAAGATCTAAAGAATAGGTACAGAAAAGAGTCTGTGACCTTGATACAGGCTACAGTGGAATAAGCAGCTTTTGGACCTAATGTGTGTTTGTTAGCTGCTGAATATCCCCATCAGTAGTGTGATGAGTACAACAGCTATTTCTAAAGATAGAAGTAGCTTGTGTAGAGTTTATGATTGAAAGGACTTGAGCACAGCTATAAAAGTCTGTCTGCAAATTGCAAGAGAAAAAGAAGAAGATAGCAATAGGTTTATTGAAGAAAGTATACAGATGCTTCCTAAATAGAAAATAATTATGACAGTGGAGCAGCAGATTTCTTTTAGATAGCTGTGGCCATGAGGATGTGGAGCCCTGGGAATGCTGTGCCAGCCTGTCCCCAGGCAGTGAGTAAGGCAGCAGGGCAAAGGCTTGCTGCTGCTGCTAAAGAAATTGCATTTGTTAGACCTTGCTCTGGAAACAATGGGCTATTGCCATGGGATGAATAGGGAATTCAGGAGCTGCTGATCCCCTCAGTTGTTGTCTTTGGAGCTGCTGCTAATCCAGGCTGCAGCTTTGATGATCCCTGCACAGCCAGCACGATGTAAAACAATTAAAGAAAGCAAACAGGAGCACGGTGATGTCTCAAACCACCCCTGTGGCTTCTGTTGCTCCACAGTTCTGTTTCTGAACACAAGGAGGATGATGATCAGCAATGCCTTCAGGGAGAGTGTGAGAAAAGGCCTCAACCAAGTGCTGAGACAAGCTTTCCACCAGAATGTCAGTGCTCAGGTAGGTGTGCCTGCCTTCTCCTGCTTGATTTCACCAAAACAGCTCTCCCACCAAAGAGCTGCAGCTCCAGGGCTGTCTGGATGCAGGAAGCCTCTTGGAAGGGAGCACTGAGATTTTCCTATGGAGAGCAGCCAGAGGTAGCACTCTGGTCTCTGAAAATATAAGGAATACTTCAAAATTTTTAGCAGTTAATTTGATGAAGAGAGAGATGCAAACTTCTTTTTTGGGAAAATGATTAGTGGCAGCAGTTTCCTGTTCCCCCTGCAGCTCAGGAGTGATTTCTGCTCAGGGTGCTGCTGTGCTCTCCTGGATCAATGGCAGGAGCATGGCTGGTAAATGGGGTGTCACTGCTGTCAGGTCCCTGCCCTGGAAACCCAGCACCTGACAGGTGCAATTTCACAGGGACAACAATCCAAGCAGGGAGAGAGCCTGTTTTATTGGAAATAAATGGAGGTGATGTGTTCTGCAGGTAAATTGCACAAACCTCTGCACTGCTGTGGGTGAGAGCAGGCTCGGGTGGGCTGCCAGAGATCTTTTCCTTGGGACACAGCTTCCCTCAGGGTGGGATTTGTGGGGGTCCAAGTTGCTAGGAGCCACACTAACCAAGCCTCTGGGAAGGAAAAAAGCAGTTTTTCTCAAAACAGAGGTTGTTTACTTTGGTCCTGGTGCTTTATTGGTGCAGGTGTCAGCTGGTTTGGGAATTGTGTGCTCCTTGGCAGCAGCAATAAAAACTGCCAGGTTTAGTCCCCTTCCCACCTTTTTGCAAACTTCTAACAGAGGAAACCAGCTCAAACTTAGTGAGGAGGACCAGTTCCAGGGGTTAAAACTGTTTTTGAAAATGCAGAATTTTGAGGTAAAACTGAGTTCATGTTTGGATTCACAGTGTGTCTATTCTTGAGTTTTGGTATTTCCACTCATATAGGTCCACTCACAGACTTGTGTGGGACAGTACAGGAGATATGAGATAGCTTGATTAAATATTGGAAACATGTCTTTCAAAAATTTATCTGCAAACCTGTAATGACAGAAACACACTTCAGGCATGGAGTAGGAGCTGGAAGTTCTCTGTGTTTTTCCATGCATATGTAAAATGTCCCAGTATCTGTGCATGAATGAAGGCCCAGCCTAACCTGAAGATTGGCAGCTCTGCACTCCTTCATTCTGCATGAGCTGAGCCTAAAACTCTCTGAGCAGTTTTGCTGATAGACACTAAGTGATCCCACAGGGTTTGTAGGGATTACAGGATTAAATCCCTGCAAGGCACACACACTCAAGCTGAAAAACCCCACCAAACAGTGGCTGAACTGCAAGTAAAATAACCCCAAACCTGCTTGCCTGTGTCTTTTAGGTTGAAGTGCTGGAGCAGTCCAGTAACCTCACTGTTGGGTACTATGTCACACGGGGCAGGCTGGTTTTCACCCCTGCTGCTGTCACAGAAAAGCTGCTGGCCTATGGCATTGGCAATGCCACTGCAGACATGAGGCAGCACGTGCCACACCTGCAGGCTCTGGTGGCCCTGGCCCTGCCCTGGCAGCCCCAGCCTGCCTACCACTTCCAGCTGAAGACAGGTGAGTGAGGGATGGGATAGCCTCTGTGGGATGGGATAGCCTGTCTGGGATGGGATAGCCTCTGTGGGATGGGATAGCCTGTCTGGGATGGGATAGCCTCTGTGGGATGGGATAGCCTCTGTGGGATGGGATAGCCTGTCTGGGATGGGATAGCCTGTCTGGGATGGGATAGCCTCTGTGGGATGGGATAGCCTGTCTGAGATGGGATAGGCTGTGTGGGATGGGATAGCCTGTGTGGGATGGGATAGCCTGTCTGGGATGGGATGGGATGGGATAGGCTGTGTGGGATGGGATAGGCTGTGTGGGATGGGATAGCCTGTCTGGGATGGGATGGGATAGGCTGTGTGGGATGGGATAGCCTGTGTGGGATGGGATAGCCTGTGTGGGATGGGATAGCCTGTCTGGGATGGGATGGGATAGGATAGGCTGTGTGGGATGGGATAGCCTGTGTGGGATGGGATAGCCTGTCTGAGATGGGATAGCCTGTGTGGGATGGGATAGCCTGTGTGGGATGGGATAGCCTGTCTGAGATGGGATAGCCTGTGTGGGATGGGATAGCCTGTGTGGGATGGGATAGCCTGTGTGGGATTGGATGGGATGGGATAGGCTGTGTGGGATGGGATAGCCTGTGTGGGATTGGATGGGATGGGATAGCCTGTCTGGGATGGGATAGCCTGTCTGGGATGGGATAGCCTGTCTGGGATGGGATAGCCTGACTGGAATACCCTGATGGTGCTGGAATAGCCTGATTGGGCTGGGATAGCCTGATTGGGCTGGGATACCGTGTTTGTGCTGGGATATCTGTCTGGGATGCCCTGATTGGGCTGGGATACCTGTCTGGGATGGGATACCTGTCTGGGATGCCCTGTCTGGGCTGGGTTACCTGTCTGGGATACCCTGATTGTGCTGGGATGTCCTGCCAGGGTGGGTGTGTGGCCATGGAGCCGTGCCCAGGGCTCTCTGGGGCAGTGGTGTGCAGCAGGGCAGGCTCTGCTTGGGTTCAGGTTCTGCTTTCCTGTGGGCACTTTCCCAGTGCCAGGGCCATGGACACTGCTCTGACAGTGATGCCTTGTAGTTTCAGCTTTTACACATTCCAAATATTTCTAATCCTGCAATTCTTCAGTGCACAACTCTAAACTCTATACAGAGTGTTAGCTACTGCTCTCCCAGTTTGCTCAGAACCAACAATTCCTCTCCAGGCCTGGGAATCAAGGACACCTCACTGCCTCAGGCCCCAGAAATGTAAACAAAAGAGAGTTGGGGGAGAGCAAACTTGGGGTAAATAACTTCATTACCTGAACCTGTAACTGGGAGATCAACCCCCAATATTCCCCCAAATTTATAAAAGCGCAGAAACCCCTGTCCTGGTGTCCATTTTTGGGGTATAGCCCCGGGGGGTTTTGTCTGCTCAAAATGTACCTGAAGACCCTGCAATAAATATAACTGCTTTTTATTCCCTTAATTCTGTCTGGCCTCTGTTTTTTAGGTAGTCCCAAAAAAGACATCAAGGGGAGGTGGCAGCAAACATCGGTACAGAGTAATTTCAGTGCTCTGAAATGATGTATTAAATGATAGAAAATATTTCTCACATGTGTTCTTACAATGTTTGTGTACACATACTTTTGGAAGTTAAGTACACTTTTCCTAGAGTGAAAATAAAACAGAATGATAATCAATTGATTATAATTTGCAGGACCAAATGACCTGCAGGATTTAGGATCATAACTTGTCTTTTAGAATGACTTTGCTTACTGCCTGGTGAGCAGTAAGCAGGCCCTACCATCTTATATATCATTGCAGTGGCAACCTCCATTTGTTTGTGGAAAGAATCACTTCTAATAATGCAATTTAATTCCTACATTTTGTCTTAATTAAGGCTAATTTAGTGCAGTTCCTGAAGTGGCATTATTTTCACCTGCTTAATGTGTAAATTGATCATTTTGTTCTTGGTGCTGCACATGCTAATGCCTTCCTTTTTCCAGAGCTGCAGTTTGTGGGTCAAACAGACAATATTCAGTCATGCAAATTTGTTCAGACCATGGAACAGAGGCTCCAGAGAGCATTTCAGGATGCTGAAAGAAAGGTCCTAAACACCAGCAACAACTTAACTGTTCAGGTACAGTGTTGGGTTCTTTCAGTGCCTGTTGGCAAACCCTCCTGGTTATTCTTTGCCATGTGTATGTTTTTATTCCAACACACTGTCACTCTGGAAGGAAGTTTGTGTTTTCATCTGCAGTAAGATTGTTTTATGCATTGCAGGAAAACTTGTAAGTGCATGATTTATAGAAGGCTGTTGCTTTTCATGAATTGGAGTTTTACTGTTTGCAGTTCAGTCATATAAATGAAATTCCAAGTATAAAAAACACAGTCTTCCAGATTTATGTCTTTACTGAACATGTTATTCTGACACATCAGTGGCTTTCAGTGAGGCTATTCAGGTATAAAGATGAAATAATGGAATAGATTTCCTTCTCCTGGTGTGCATATCAGTTTCATACTCACAGGCACAAATTCACCACTAAGAGTCTGATTTTCACACACCTTTTCAATAGCTGGACACTGAGGGGAATTTCATGGTGGCTAATTTGCTTGTGGTGGAAGTGGGAGATCTCACAAAGCACCTGAGCAATTTTGGAAGGAGCCCTAGAAGAAGGTGGTGGGTGTTTTTATGGCTATTGCCAATTTAGGAAGAGATAGGATGGAGATCCTGGAGGCAACATATAAGCTGGGAAGCAAGAGGCTCAGGGGTGTGATCTTCATGATCAATTTTTCTGAAGTTATACCAGCACCACACAAAAGACTAAATCTTACAAAACACTGCAGGAGGGCTTTAGATTAATTGAAAACTGGGGAACAGTTCTGGAGCAGACAGAGCCAGTTCAGAAAAGGCATTGCTGCCCTAGGAGAGTAGAGGGGAGGTGAGGAAAAGGCAGAAAAAGGAAAAGGAGAAATGAAATTGGCCTTGGCTCTCCAGCCATGAGTGCTGTAGTGAATCAGGAGTGGTCACTTGGAGGTTCCCATAACAGAACTACCCAAATTTAAATAAAAAGAAGCATCCTTTCACTCACTATGTGATAAAGATGTCCAGTTGTAACTGGAGAAAAAAACCCAAGGAAATGACAAAAAACATTTGGGCAAAGATACAGAATAAAAAGTCATCAACCCTTTTTAAACCCAGCCATGATCTATGGCTCTGACATAGCTGTGGGATAATCTTACACTGTTGAAAGCCATTTATTCCTCTTGTCCTGTGCTGATTGTCCAACCCTCTCTCCAGCCATTTGTAAGTAGATATCTTGGTCTGACCTTGGGCTATTCTGATTTTTTTTTTAATACAATGTTTTTTTCTTTCGACTTGGTGATCCAAACCATAAAAATGGGATATTTAAATAACATTCATGAATGCTGTCAGCCCTACCTATCAGTAGATAAATAACCCCATTGCCCTTGTCCCTGGGCATAAGTTTTCCAGGAAAACGTGGGGTTTTGTTCCTGTTGTTTCAGAATTTCATCCAGTACTTGCCAAATAGAATTGGTCCTCAAAATGTAATATTCAAATTTGGGGTCAGGAAGAGACAGGCACTGAGCTAGAGTGGGGAGGAGAGCAGGCATTCATATGATGTTAGGAACAGAAGGACATGATATCCCTTAATTTCATATGGAAAATGTGTGGGTATAGAAACCAACAGTAGGAAGGCAGCAGAGACAGCAGAACAATTTCTCTGCATCAAGCACTGAATGATTTTTCTGATAAGAATCCTCTCCTCATCCCACATTTCCTGGTAAAAACAGGGGAAAACATTTTCAATCCTGACTGCATCATTTCTGCCTCTGTCCTCAAGGAACCCTGCAAGTGCTAAAGCAGGGATTAAAGTATCACACAAGTAGAGTTGAATGAGATGCAGCAAATCCATTCTTCAGGTTAACATCTCCTCAGTTTCTTTGCACTGTCTTGGTGTTTTTCCTTTTTTCTTTTTATTTTTTTTCTTGTGTGTGTTTTTTTTTTTTTTTTTAATGAGCTGAACCACAACAACATATTATTTTTTTCCCCCCTCTGTTTCAGATTTTGAACACCTCCAATGTCTCCCAAGCTGTCACTCTGTTTTATGTAGTGAAAAATCAAAGCACAACTCTAAATGGCACTATTTCCAGCAACCTTCTTAATCAGCTGTCAGCTGAGCTGGTGGGTTTCTACCTCACCTACCCACCTCTCACCATTGCTGAATGTAAGTATGTGCTTCCCAGCATCAAGAACAGCCAGAATTTGGCTTTGTTGTCAGCCTCAGGGTAGATTTTCTAGCTACTTTTTAAACTGTATTTTGTTAAACAAAAAGGAGGGGAGGGGGGAATGAAATTATTATTTTTAACCCTGGGTTCAGTGTTAATCTTGGCTGCTGGCAAAAAACTAAGGAAAAACATATATACTCTGTCATTAATAAAAAAAAAATTCCCATGCCAGCTTTCAAACAAAATCATAGTTTTGTGAAAATCAAAGCACAAGAGGTCCCAAAGTCTTAATTTCAGGAGTGCTTAGCACAGCACTGAATGAAATTTAATTTCAGCCCTGTGCTTCAGTGACATCCTCAGCCCAGGGGCTGGGCTGGGCTCAGGCAGTGAGTGTGTGTTTGGGTAGTGGGTGAGCTCCATCTGTTCTTCTGTTTTAAAGAGATGTTGGTGCATTTTTTGGACTGTATCCTCAATTTGTGTGTGGTCTGAGTGCTTTGGCATCCATGGTTTTCTTGCACTCCAGTTGCTGTGAAAGCTCTGAGGTACAATTGTGGGCAGCCCATGTGGTGCTCTCTGACTCTGCATGCTAATTTATTTAAAATGATTAAAGGGACGAGGCACCTGATTATGGGGATTTCTGCTTAATCAGCTTGTTAATGTGATATGTGAAATTAAGCTTGATGAAGACTGAAGTTCTGTGTTTGCTGGGAGTGACAAGAGACAGGGACATGCTGGGTGCATCAGTGCAGAAGCAGACTCTTGGAAAGTGTGCACAGAGGAAAACAAAAACTATCTTTTTTTTTTTTTTTTTTTTTTTTTTTTTTTTTGTTGTTGTTGTTGTCAGTCCATTTTGTTTGCAAACAGCCCAACAGCAGAGAAATGACATGGTGCAATTCTTCATCTTGCTTTCTCTGGGGTCAGTGGTTTCTCTCTGCTGTGAGGCAGGAATCACAGCTGACTTAGGTGGCTGTGCAAACCTTTGGGAAAGGAGGTTTGTGTGCTGTTTTGAGGCATTGCCTATCAAATGATGATGTTTGGAAACAAATGGGTGGCACTGCCCTAAAGGTTCTTGCACTTTGTTGGTGCACTTTTGAATCAGAGTTTCCATCACAGGGTAAGAGACACATCTCAAGGTGGGCTTGTGTTACCATGAAGACTTTCCACAGGTAAGGGGAGGCAGAGAGAGATGCTGTTGATAGAGGATGTGGTCCTGGACCTAGAAGGGATGTGTCTCCCATTCCTCATCAGACAGGTTCTTTTTGATGGCTGCTGGCTGCCCTCTGCTTAGGACATGTCTTCATGGGCCATCCAGGAGCACAGGGGGAAAGCTGGAGGAAGTTTTGATGCTGGCTGTGCTCAGTTCAAGTCTTTGGCCTCCAAAATACTCCTGTTGCACAGGGAGAGGGCTGTGGTTCCTCTCACAAAGGCAGAGCAGGCATGTGCTTGGTAGTCAGGAGCTGTTCAAGCCATTCGTCACACAGCCAGTCTCTTGTGGTACTGCAGCTCTCTGCTGATCCCCACACATGATGAACAAACATGATAAAGCCTTTAGCTAGTGTTTCTTTAACAACTAATGGCTTATATTTCATTTTGGAGCTCTTGGTTTTACTCCCAGTGCAGCAGCTGTACTGCAGACTCATGGACTTAATGCACGCACAGTGTTTACAGCTCCAGACTGAAAATGTTTCCTTTGAAGGGTGTTTGATGCTGATTCACGTGGCAGTGGAGTTGTCTCAGTTTATCAAACAAATATTGAGGTTGTTCTCTGAGCATGTTATTTCCCAGTAGGCTCCAGTGGCTCCTCCAGAGCCTTTCCATGTCGTGGAAATGCAGAGCTCTGGGCACGCCGTGAAATCCTCCTCAAAAGCAGCTGCTGTGCATAATTAAATCCTTTACCATGTTTACTATTCTCAGCCACTTCGGGGTTTAAAAATCAAGGTGACTCAGTAGCAGCCTATCAATGTGCAGAGCATGGTGGTTTTCTGAATTAAGTTCCCAGCATTGATCCATTGAAGAAACTCTGAGCTGTGTAATGAATTAGCAGCACATTGAGCTTTACAGCCTGGTGCACTTTGGGGATGGAGGAGCTAACAAAAGGCATCACAACAGCAAATACCAGTTTGTCACAGATGCAGACACATATGGCAGTAATGCCTTGAACTGTGCACAGTCAGAGAGCACCACACTCCAAGGTGTGCTCACAGTTTTGTTAGTCTTGTTTGCAATCCATGTAGAATCTGGTCCTGGAATATTTTCATATTTTAGGCTAAAACTATGGTCTGGGCTATGTAAGGATTAATCACAGAATCATCACGGAGCCTGGTTTTCTGCAGGGGAGAAAGCAACAGAGATGAATACAGCACCTATTACTTATCCTTCTTGGTTCTGGGTATTCCTGGGCTTCATCCCAGACTCTGTCCCAGCCAGTATTTTGGCAACAGGAGATAGATGTTCTACTTTGTATGGCAGAGCTGCTTCTGCTTACACTTGGTGTTCTTTTTCAGACAGAAGAGAAATTGTCGCCCTGAAAATGATGCTCTGGATCTCCTCTTGGGCCATAGTTCAATTTTATTTATTGCTGTCTGGGTAGCCAGTTTTGGGATGCATAATGTGTAGGATGCTGAAATATTTTGACATAATTTAATCTTCTATTTTTAAAGCTTTGGAGTATCCAAACCTTGATGTCTCGGAATCAACTAGAGACTACTGGGTGATAACAGGTACTTTCTAATGTCCTTCCCTCCTCCAGGCACTCCAGGCAATAATTTTTAGTGCTCATTTATGTGAACACAGAAATTTTACACAGAAATAAGTGGCTGCCCAGTGAACCTGCCTGAACAGCTGGACAAATGTCCTTACAGTCACTCTGGGGCATAAGTGATTGCTCATCTTGAACAGTGACATCTCCAGGACCAGCATCCACCTCAGAATTTGGAGCACTTTGGTTGAAACAATTCTGAGAGCAGCATTATCTTCTGAGAGTTTTGTGACACAAATAGACCTTTTATTTTTTCTTCTCCTCTCTCTCTCTTTTTTTTCTTTTTTTTTTTTTTCTTTTTTCTTTTTCTTTTTTCTTTCTTTTTTTTTCCTTTTTTTTTTTTTTTTTTTTTCTTTTTTTTTTCTTCTTTTTTTAAACCCTGGGACACGGATTTAAATCTGAAACCAAAGAGGCAGGTAGACATAACTCAGGAGAAAGGTGAAGCTGTTACACCAAGGAACTTTATTGTGATTTGCTGACTGTCTGGGTGCAGGGATTTTTGCAATTTTCACTTGAAACTCTTAGGCTTCAAAATTCTCCTTTTATCAAGTCATTTCACAGGTGCAACATTTTCATGCACAATCATTTTGACTTCAGAACTGATAACTGGGCAAGAAAGAGACCCTTTCCCTCAGACATCTTTGAGTGATACCAAAGCCTTTCTAGTTGGTGTGTCTGTACCTGGAATTGTTTAATTCTCAGGAGAGCAAGAGCAAAGGGCTCTGCCATGAAATAGACTTGGTAGCAGTTCCATCTTTTCATAAATTTGAAATAAAACATAAGTTTATGCAGAGATTATGATCCTCTGAAGGGAGTGGTACAGCTCCTCCCAGTATGAACCCTGTGAACCTGATACTCCATTTCTCACCTCTGTGCACTTGCTGGGATGGATTATTATTGATATTACAATGGAAAAATCTGTTTTCAAAAAGATCCTGGTGGTCCCAAAAGACTTTTTCAAAATAATACTGAAAAAAAGCATACATATGTATCAATTGAATCAGCATGTCATATGACTTTTTTTGAACTTTAGAATCCAGTGTCTTTTAAATTCTGCATTCATGTATACTTCAGATGCCTTCATTCATACTTCAGAAATGTTTATTCAGGTTTCAGTGCTCTCAAACAGGGTATTTTGTTTGAGGCTGTACAAAGTCCAGACTTCAGAGTTCAAATCCTCAGGATAGAAACTGGTTAACAGGAACATCTGGCAATAAGCATAAACCCAGCAGCTCTCAAATAGGTTTGAATCTAATTTTTACATTGAAGATCATAAGAGTAGATGCTCCCCTGGGCCAGAAATGGTATTTTGATATTTTTACTCTGTGAAACATCACTGATATTATTTGAGATGAGAAAAGAAGTTGTACTGGTTTGAAAGCAAAACCAGTGAGAGACTCCAAGTAAAAAATACAATTCATTAGGAAAAAAAAATTTAAAAAATAAAAAAAAGAAAATTAAAATACATGCAGTACTACAAAAGAAAAACCACTGACAGTCAGAATACAACCTGACACCCTGCTAGTCAGGGTGGTGATAGTAGCGCACATGAAGTGCTCTTGTTGTAGCGGGGATCCCATAGAAAGGTCTGGTAGCTCTTGTCCTCTGGAAACCTGAGGGTAATGCCTGCTCTGGTGCTCCAAATCTCAGTTTTTATCTGGGTAGGAAAGGCTTGGCTCCTCCCCTGGCTGGAGCATCTCCCAGTGGGATGATGGAATTTTATCAGCCATGCACTGGGACTCAGTGGCCATGAACAGGAGATATCTCCTGGAGGGAGGATGGGCTGTGGGAAGATAAAGATGATTGCCCAGCTGGTTTAAAGATGGCCCATTAGCAGAGGGTATCTCCACAGAGATCAGGGTCACTGCCCCACCTGGTTTCAGCAGATGGTGACAGAATACAAATTTTGGGCACATCCTTACATTGTAACCTAGCACAGAAGTGTGTTATATCCCCACAGGGCTTTACTGAGAGGTGATAAGTGTCCAGGTATTTTTATTCTGAGTCAGCCTGCACCTCCCTGTCCCAAACTGCCCCACTCTACCTGCTTGTGCATGAAGGGCTGATACGTGTTTTTTCTCCTTTCCCATAGTCATCCAAGGGGTTGATATTGCCCTGCTGGGGCTGAACAACCAGAGCTTTGCCAGGCTGATGGAGCAGCGCCTGGCCCCGCTGTTCATGATGTCCCACCAGCAGGGAAGGCGATTCCGCCGCGCCACCACCGTGGGCAGCTACACCGTGCAGGTGCTCCAAGGACCTGTGCTCAAAGAAGGGCTCTGCTTGCACGTGCCCTGCTTCTGTTCCTGCAAAACACATGCCTAACTGAATTTCCTGGGCTGAAATTTCCTGTGTTTCTCATGGATGTCAAGGCAGGGAGGGCAGAATGCCTGGCATTGCTGATCGTGCCTTTTTCTCCATGTTGGCATGCCTGTCATCCTCGAGAAATCATCATTAGTTAATCAGTGTTCATAAATATTTTCTCTCTGGTTGCTATGAGGATTGGTGCAAAGTACATATTTTAGTGTATTCAGCATAATGAAGAGTTCCAAGTTTTTTGCTTCATGATAAAAGTTTCCTAGGTAACTCAAAGCTAGAACTCCTTTTTTTTCCTCCTTTTTGTTCAGAAAAAAGTGTGAGAAGCAGCCTTAATTTATACAGGGTTAGTCATCAAATCATGTGACCCCAGATCATGCTATGAAGTAGAGACTTCAGACCTGAGTAATTTATTAATCATCTTCCTCTTATTTTCAGCAGTTTACATTCAGTATTTTGAACTGATCGTGTTTTGTTTTCTCACCAATTAAGCCAACTATGGGCAGTTAAAAGATTTCTTCTTTAATCTCCAAAAATTAGTTATTTAAAAAAAATTTAAATTATGTTTTTCAATTATTGTTTGTTGTAAGGTATAAACCCAAGTTATTTTCTTTCCCATTTGCCCACAGTTCTTTGTATACAATACAGTTCTTTGTATTGAACTGTATACAATACAGTTCTTTGTATTGTTCCACTGAAATAATTTAAAAGAAGGAACACATCTTACTTGCCAAAAGTAAATTTTTTAAAATTTTACTCCATAACATAATGGAGAAGAATCACAAAACTCCTTTTTCTTCTAATCATTAAAAGTGTTTGGCACTCTCAGGAAATGTAGAGGTACAATGGAAAAATTCTGCCAGTGTTCTGCAGAGTGAAATGGAAAAAGCATGATTCCTTTGTTATCAACCTGGGACCAAAAAATAATGAGTATAGAAGTGAAATGTGAGGCTGTTTTTCAACTGCAATATTCCAGAAAAGTAGAGTTTTCAGTATTAGAACAGATTATAAGAATTCCCATTTACAGAGGACTGCAATGTCAAAAATTTTGATCCTTTCCTCCTTACTGCATGCTTTTCTTAGTGTAGAGTTTTACCTTAGGATTATGTTTGAATATTTTTAAAGAAAAATTTTAGTCAATTCTCTGACTGACTGATTTAATAGCCTGGGCTCTGAAGGGGAGAAGCTCTGATCCTATGAGAGTATTTGCATGGAGCTTATGCTTGTAGGAGCTCTTGAAGGAGTTCCCTGTGAGAACTGCCTCCAAATAGCTCCTGGCAAGTTTTTGCAGTGGTTTAACATGAACACACTTTATTTCTCTTTCTCTCCTTATTTATTTAATTTCATTTATTTATTTATTTATTTATTTATTTTATTTCCCCTGAAGATGGTAAAAATTCAACGTATTCCAGGACCCAAGGAGCCAGCTGAACTGACATATTACACTTTATACAACGGGAAGCCTTTGCTGGGCACTGCAGCTGCCAAAATTTTGAGTACAGTGGACTCCCAGAGGATGGCCTTGACACTGGGCTATGTCATCCAAGTTCAAGCTGATCGTAAGAGTCCTTTTAAAAATTCCATTCTTAATCCCTTTTTTATTCCATTAACTGAACACTAGGGAAAGTCAGAATTAATTCTGATGTTCACAAAACCATTACAACCTCAGACTGGGGCAAAATTGCTTTTTATATAACTTGGCCAAAAAAAGTAAAATGTGGTGGCTATTAAGATGTCCCTTATTTTTGTTTTGGTCAGAATAGTGTAGATTCCTTCTATCTCAAAGGGATTATTATTTTTTAAAATAATAATTTTTACCAAGAAAACTACCTGTTTGTTGGAGATATTGTTTTGACACAGATCAGAAAAGTGAAGTTGAAAAGAGCTACTTGTGCTTATGGGCAGTTTTCAGATTCAAGGTATGATAGTATCATTCAGGATAACGTGGCCAAAACCAATTCATTCTTGAAAAGTCAAGTGTTTTCAAATTTCTCTTTCAAGACCTTCATCAGGTACTGAATGATTGTGGACACAGGTTTATTTCATTTTATTTAAATTTTGATTTTACCATATACTTGGCCCATAGTGATAAACTTGGAGTGTTTTTTCATGCACTTAACAGCTCAGTCTACAAATCCATGCCTTTTGTTAACTGGAATTCTCCACTTTGCCAAAGTATTTCTTTAGAAGGAGTCAAAATTATATAGTGGACTTCTGCACTGGATCTCCTTATAGGTGAAACAGCACATAAAATGGTGCAATTATATCTGCATGGAGGAGCAGTGAAATTACTGAAATAATTATGTGAAATGGTGACAGGAAAAGAAGAGACCACTATAATTAGTAATGTATATATCATCCATAAACATGGGATTGAGTAAAAAGACTGAAATATATTATTTCCAGAGAATGTACCATGTACTGTCTGATCCTTGACTTGATCATGGTCTGCTACTAAATTTAACTCAGCTGAACCTGAGGATCTCCATTCCAGCATTTAAATTCCAAGTAATTTTGTTTTCCATGAGAATATTTCTTTAATGTGTTTTTTTGCTGAAGAAGATATAGATATAGCAGTTTCCTAGCTCTTTGTGCAGTGATGAGATTTATATTTATGCAGGTATTTAGGCAATTATGAAATCATCATCTAACTTTGCATTTCCATGGTCTGCTAAGCCTTGTTCATCTGTAGATTTTCATACCAGCCACATATGCATAGAACACTGTAAAAAGAGAATATAAAGAAATTGAAATTGTGACCTGAGGTACCTGAGATTTTGAAGGTGAAGTATTTGAAATGTAGGAAGTAATTCCATCTTTATACCTTATTATGGAAAAAAACCCCAATTTCTTTCCTTTTGGAAAGAAATTTATTTGCAGCCTGTTTTTGTATTGCCACAGAAAATTCTTTGTGTGGATTTCATTTTTTGCTCATTATAATTTCTGTTCTAGCAGAATGAAAAGTTCTGTCCCAGAATACTGTAAGAAAAGATATGTACCCTCAGGAGCTAATAGCTGGGTTAGATGAGACAGACAAATAATAACACAAAAAAAAAAAAGGATTTTTATGTGTTATGAGCCAGAAACTGAGTTACAACAGAATGAAAGGCTTGTTTCAAATTCCACTGAAGTCTTACTGAGTGGAATGAACCATGGGTTGACTTTAGGTCACATTGGAGACTGATAACTGAATTGAAGATGTAAATTAGGACTCCTAAATGTCTATCCTATTAGTTATAAGGTCATCATTTCCTCTGCATCCCTAAGAAGGAATGAATATAATTGTTCAACCATTGTTTGCTGCTTCCACAGCAGCAGTCTATAATTAAAGTTTCTGTTATTTGTTAAAATTCAGGTTCTTTTTCCTTCCCCACAGCCCTTTCATCCCTGAACTAAATGTCAAAGTCAATAATTAAAAATTCTGTGAGTCTGTTGAAAAGTGAACCCTGGAAGTCTCCAACCTTGCTTTTTGCAGTCTTGTGCTCAAGCTCTGATCCTAAAGATGCTGTTCCTACATCACCCCACAAACTTCACTTTCCAAAAAGTTGCAAATCAGCAAAGAAAACAGGCTCAGGCTCCAGCCAGGCTTTCATCTGGAGAGCTGGGAAGTTCCTAATGACAGAACAAGCTGGTTTGCATCTGAGGTCTGATCCTGGGAGATGCTGAGTGCCTCTGACAGCTCATAAGCTCAATGACATTTGAAAGCACCAGTCCCCCAGGAAATGGGAACTGCTCTGTGCTGGTGCTCTCACCATTGCCTGCCCACACCAGCAGCCAGTGCCAAGCAAAATAAACAGGGATATCATGGGGAAATCCACTAAATATTTCACAAATACAGCAAAGTTCAGCTTTATAGGGAGGTTGTCTGGTTGTTCTTCCAGCAAGGAACAAAATGAAGTGAGAGAAGTGGGAATGTGCCACAGGAGAGTCTCTTATGTGTGAACAAGCTGAAGGTTCATACTAAGAGAGATTATTCTGATGAAATGGAATCTAAAATGCTTTTGCATCACTGCATTTCTGAAATGTACCCTTTTCCTGTGCCATCATTAATATATCTGCAAGTAGCTCTTTCCAACCTTGTTATTTCCACTCCTTTAGAAATGATGAATTTTCTGACCTTAACTATGATAAATTCTTTCTAGAGCACAAGAGAAGCATCTTCTTATTGCCTTATTGATATAGACAATAATTATTTGAGCTAGTTTCATTGTTTTTTTAAAAAAGCTCTGCCAGTCAGCTCCTGCTGAGCCAGCCAAACTTTGACACCATGTATGTTCTTTTGACACACATGCTATGCTACTTTACTCTAGGCTGGGTTTGAGTTTGAAAAATAGTTAAGGATGCATTTCTTGCACCTTTGTTTGTTTATTGTGTAAATGAATCATTGGAGTGATATATTGCATTGACTTTGGAGTGGATGTTTGCTTTTGCATATAACCAGGTTATATAAAACTAAGAGAAGAGAGCCCAGGGATTTCTGAATTCAGTGTTGCTGATTTTCCCCCTTTTCTTTTTTCCTTAGTAAAGTAATACAGAAGGTATTGTTTTATACATCCTTGTATAGGAAGCTAGATCACTTACAGTGTTTTTACACTAATTTCTACTAATTTTTCCTCTAAATGGAGGCCACTGAAGGCTGGAAGCAGCAGGAAGTGAAGCTTACCAATGCCTTTTTCTGCAGCTGTGGTGAAGAACCCCCCAAACAACCTGTGGATCATTGCAGCTGTGCTGGCCCCCATTGCTGTGGTCACTGTCATCATCATCATCATCACTGCAGTGCTGTGCAGGAAGAACAAGAATGACTTCAAGCCAGACACCATGATGAACCTGCCCCAGAGAGCCAAGGTCAGTGGCCCAGCTCCAGACCCAAAACCCATTTCCCTGCTGGGGCTGTGACTCTTGCATAGATGCAGCTGATTGGGTTCAAACAATTATGTTTTTCTTAAAGTCCATATCAATTGCAAGATTTTTTTTTTCCCCAAATCAAATGCACTTCCAGGTTAATCTTCTGACAGAAACATGTCACAGAACTCTGTTTCATCTCCACAGTGCCCTCTCAGTGTTGCTATTCAATGGTTCTTGATCAGGTTCACCCAAAAATAGGAGTTTTTAGCCTATGGAGCCTGTGTGTAAGTCAGACTGTTCCTTTGCCCTTTTAGCTGGCTTTGTTCTTTCCCACTGGCATGAGATTGAGATGATGAATTTTTTCTTTGGTTTCTTAATGCTACAGACAGCAGGATTATTGAGATTTCAGCTCTGTTGCTTGTGCTGAAAAATGTATATTGGAAGAAGAGTTAAGGAAGGCATGATGCATTTGACAGCTCTTTTCTCCTTATCTTAGGTTTGTTGCAGATGGGTGCAGCTGGTGCCAGTTGGAAACCAGACATTTGTATCAAAAATGATGCAGAAAAGACATTTCCATTCTGGTGCCAGTTTGCTTGTCTATTTATCCATTATTATCCTTTCAGTGTTAAGACCAGACCTGCAAAAGTGAAACACACAATATCACAAACACAGACAAGAATTAATATCACTGCAGTGCTATGAGACTCCCCATTGAAGCCTCTAAAATGCAAATTATGCTTTACTTGGGGCTGTTGCAAGTGCTATGCACCATTTGATTAATTTTACTTATTATCTTGGTCCCAACTAAAGAAAAAATGATAAAAAACTTGTACATTCTTTTGACCTCCCCATCATTATGGGATGCTCTCCAGCTGAAGAAAGTTGCTATTAAAAAAAGAACAACCACCCTACTGCTGGTTGAGGCTAGAGCACAGGAAAAAACTTGAAAGTATTTTCATATTTTAATCCATAGTTTTCATTCCAAAAAGAAAGACAAAATTGGATTTTTACTGTTCCTGAGAAACCAGATTTAATCAGGCTGCAAGATACAGACTCAGGTTAAAGCCTGAGTGAGGTCAGGTCATATTTGCATCAGATGGGATCTGCAATTGCTGGAACAAAACAATTGGTGCTGAGCTGCCAGCACCCACACCAGATCCTTTCAGGAGCTTTTCCTGCAGGCTGGAGTGCAGAAAGTCCCTTCCAGAGTGCATTTCCCCTTTCTGGTTTATTTTGAGACTCCATAAAATTTAATTTAATTCATTACCTGAAAAGTGATGCTTTTCCAAATGAGAGCTGAGTGACTTTCCATCTAGTTTCACAGTGATGGCTCCATCAGAAAGGTTCTGCCAGGTCTAGTTCAGGATCTAAGCTGGTGTATGGACTGTGGAAAATAAATCCTGCAGGGGACTGGGACTGGTTTGGTCAATCCTGATTTCAGCATCTTTACTTAAAACAAGGCTAAGGAATATGTTTTGAGAAGAAAATGAAAAAAGAGTTTTATTATTAATTCCAGTGTTAGGGATAGTGGTAATTGCTTGAACTGTAATTGCTGTACTTCATGCAGTTTGGGAGCACATATCCATGCCATTTAAAATGAGTCTGTTGTATCTCATGGCTGAGAGTGCTGATTAATGCTGACTGTGCTGGAGGGGAGTCCCACTGGAGTGATTTGTTGAAGCAGCAGTTTCAGGGTTTGCTCTGTTCATCCGAGCTGTGCTGCAGCATCACCAGAGAGATCCTGTGATGCCTTTGGAGCACCAGCAGCAGGGAGGAGAGGAGGATCCCAGTCATCCCTGCCTGTTGGGATCCCTGGTGTGGCTTTTTTTTTGCTGTGTTTGGGCTGCAGAAGCCTTGCTCTAAGGGGGCTGATGCTGCATTCCTGCAGGAGGGAGTGGAGCTGCCACATCCAGCATCAAACATCTCTGGAACAGCAGCAGGAGCTGCTGCCTGAGCCTGGCAGTCAAGGCAAGACTTTGGTGTCCTGGCAGGCTGAAGGGTAAATAAATGAGCTTTGCAGAGTGACCTCTCAGTTACAAACTCGTGTTTACAGCATGTCTCTTAGGAATTGTGTTGCTGTTTCTAATTTCCTCAGCACTCAGGGACATCTAGATGCAGTCACAGGGAAAAGGAAAATTGAAAAATACCTTTTTCTTTATTTTGATTTTTTTTTCCAATTTTCTCTCTAGCTGTAAAGTGAAAGAAGTATAAATTCAAATGGGCGAAATTCTGATGGGATTGTATTTTAATGTTATTTTAATGCTGTTTTTATTTTAAGCAACTGTTTTTGCTTTGAGGTTTTGGATGGATGTTAACTTTTGACCCCCTTGCTTTCTAATTCACAGCATGCTTTTTAAAAGTCTAGAATCTCATTTGTCCCTTCACCTTTTTTTTTAAGACCATGAAAGAATAATTTTGCAGGTAAATAGAGATAAGATCTATAGTCTAAGACTCACAAGCAAAAGCAAGTGCTGCAGGCCATGGGAAAACAAACCTTATCAGTTTGATAAAGGGCACAGAGAAAAAGTCAGTGAAACTGTACTGACTATACAAATAGAGGGGAGAGGCCCTTTCCTTTCCTTTCCTTTCCTTTCCTTTCCTTTCCTTTCCTTTCCTTTCCTTTCCTTTCCTTTTCCTTTCCTTTCCTCCCTTTCCTTTCCTTTCCTTTCCCTTTCCCTTTCCCTTTCCCTTTCCCTTTCCCTTTCCCTTTCCCTTTCCCTTTTCCCTTTCCCTTTTCCCTTTCCCTTTCCCTTTCCCTTTCCCTTTCCCTTTCCCTTTCCCTTTCCCTTTCCCTTTCCCTTTCCCTTTCCCTTTCCCTTTCCCTTTCCCTTCCCTTTCCCTTTCCCTTTCCCTTTCCCTTTCCCTTTCCCTTTCCCTTTCCCTTTCCCTTTCCCTTTCCCTTTCCCTTTCCCTTTCCTTCTCCCCTCGTTTTTTTTACACCTTTACTGTCTTTTTCACAAAATTACAAGGGAAGAGAGTCCCAGGAACAACTCTCTATACTCAGCCTGCCCTCCACCAGGCAGTGTAATCACAGCTCTCTCTCTATCCATGCATTATTTCCAAAGCAATATTAGAATCTCAGCCCTTGTCAGTATTTTGGATCTATTGGACATTTACATTTGCAGTGTTTCAGGTTGTGATTTAGCCTTGCCAGTTCCCTCCAGGGGTGGCAGAGCCATCTGCTCCTGTGGGCTTTTACAGAGCAGGGATCCAAGAGCAAATTTTATTTAATGCAATATGTCTGCTGATGAGGATGACTTTCTCAGCTCTCCTTTTATTGCAGTTTGTTGCTGGACATGGTGGTAAGTAGAACTCTGATTAAAATAATCCTTCATTTTCTTCCTGTGGCAGATCTGAGCTGGGACACTGCAGAATTCTTTAGTAATTCTCATGTCCTGCTGTTTCTGGTTTGGTTTGGGTTTTGTTTGGAGAGGTTTTTGTTTGTTTGCTTGTTTTTTGGTTTTCATTTTTTTTGAAATAAGATATGAAGTTGAAACTTATTTTACTCTTTCAAAGGCATGGAGGGAGAAATAACTGATTTAATCATCTCTTCTCTCTTGTTACCTTTTTAAGAATATCTAAGGATGTCTTAATTGACACTTAATATTTACAATAAGGCTGAAAACCATTATTTTTGTCACCAATATTATTATGTAGGATGTTGTGCAGTATTTGTCCCTAGCTTTGTTTGCTGCCTGGCTGTGTTGTGGTACCCTGCTTGCCATGGAGGGGTGATGGTGAATTGGCATTTCCCTGACATATTGCAAGTTCCATGGGGGTGATTTGTGGAGTTGTCTGCTCTCCCTTATCAGCATTACCCTGCTCCTTAATGCACTGAAGCTTCTTATCAGAGGAATGAAGTGTGGGAACACATTAGGAACCATTAGCCTCAGTCTGAGCAGGAGTTTGGGAATGCCATGCAGGTCCACATAAAGGAAATGCATTTTTTTATGTTTCAAAAAGTGAAAAACAACCCCATTCTTTTCAGACTGAGATCACATGTGAAATGTATCTGAATTTAGAGCTGCAGCCCAGATTTAGTAAGGGGCACAACAAAAGAAAATGCTTTTCAGAGCTCATCCTTTTTCTGTGCCAACAGCAATTTTTTTTCTCCTGCTGATTTTCTTTTGGAGCTAAACTATTCAGTGATGACATGACAGGAACCTGGAGTGACCAATCAGTCATGAACTAATTCCAAAGTATTTCCCAAAGCACGAGTGAGGTTTAAAATCACCTCTTTCTCAACTTTGAAGTGTTTTCTGATCCTTTCTTAACATTTTGTCAATAAGCTTTTTACTTCAGAAAGAGCAACCTTCCTGTTTTTGGCAAGTTAGTTTTATTTAGTGTAGCAAGAACTCATTTTCCAGAGGTGGTCAGGAATTTCTTTGAGTGATTTATTTTTCTTTTTTTTTTTCTCCAACAGATAATGCAGGTTAGTTTTGTTCTGTGTTTCTTCTTCTTCTTCTTTTTTTTTTTAATTTATTTTTTTTTAATTCTGTTTTTCTTCCAATCAAAAATGCAGTTTGAAAAGTCAAGTTTTGTCTGAATGTTTAATTTTTCCATTGAGAGAATCCACCTTTCCTTGGCTGCTTTGCCCAGAAGGCATGTGTTAATTCTGCTGGGCAAGAATTGCCTGGCTGCAGGGCTCTGGTAAAATGCCACTTCCCAAGAGAAACAGGTGAAATCAGGAATATTCTTCCCAGTAGACAACTGGCAAGCCAGGGGAAATAAAATTTCACTGATCTGAAAAAGGTTTTTTTTCTGGAAAATGTTGCCCATGAAACTTTCTGATGTGTGCCATTTTCACTTTGGCTTGACTGGGAATAAATTACTCCCACCCTCTTTGGAAACACAAGGGTTTTGTCAGAGAAAGTTTTCTATATGGTTTTTTTTTTTTTTTTTTTTTTTTTACTCCTAATTTTTTCTTCCACATCCTCATTCTGTCACTGCCTGTCAAAGTAAATTCTGGGGGTGTTGCAGCAGGGTAAGAAAGGTTAGCCAAGATCAATTTTACTCTTACTAATCATGTTTAAAATGTGTGGAATGGAGGTCTCTTCAGAAAACTGGTTTCCTGTTGAGCATTCACATGTAATCTATGTATTTTTACCTGCCACTTAAGTAATTAAAAAAGTTAAGGAATAGTGAAAAATTTTACATTGGACTTGAGAATTTAGATGAAGTCTAATACAGGCTGGAAATTTCTGTTGTTTCTCCTGTGGTTTTTTTTGCAGCCAGTACAAGGCTTTGACTATGCCAAGCAGCACTTGGGTCAGCAGGGAGCAGAGGATGAGGTTCTACCTGTGACTCAGGAGACTGTCATCCTTCCACTTCCAGTCAGAGATGCTCCTGCCTCCCAGGACAGAGAAACCACCCAGGATGGGAGCACCATCAAAACTGCCAAATCCAATGAAACCAGGAAAAGGTATGGGCTGGGTCTGCTGCCTTTCCAGAGGGGTTTTCATATATGTGCTGCTGGTTGCTCTAAGGTTTGGCACCTGGGCTCTGTGTGTGGCAGATGGCTCCTCTCCATGATGGATCCTTGGCACAACACTGGTCTGTGCTGGATTTCTCTCACAATATGAGAGAAAAACAAGTGAAGTCCAATGAAATGTCAGACCTGCAGCATGAACACTGGTAATTCCTCAAGGAACCTAAGGACAGGTCCTCAGCCACTGTAAATTGCTGTCACTCCAGAATTGGACCCAATGCCCAGAAGGGGGAACTTTAAACACCCACCAAATTATGGAAGACCTCTAGATCCAAAGCATCTACAGCAGGATAAAACTTTTGAAGTGTAAGAATAGATTAGACAATGTCATTATCTAAGGTAAAGTGTCCCAGGTTTGCACTCTCTTCATATGAAGCCTCCAGGCTTGTAGGATCATGGATTCAAGATCCCCAGGGAGCTATATGGCTCCTCTTCTCTGCTGCAGGGTCCAACACCCCCCTAACTCAACTTTATCCACCTTATTTTAAAACCTTCCACTGGTGGGATGATCACAACCTCCTCCAGCAATCTGTTCTCTCCTGCCTTTCCTGTTAGGAAGTTTTACCTCATGTCTGCCCTCAACCACCAACAGAATAGCTGAAAATTTCTTGGTTTTGGTCCTTGCAGGTGAGGAAATGAGATTATCCCTTTATCCCAGCTGTTTTGAATGCTTTGAGGCCAGTTTTTCCTTGACCCACTCTCCTTGGTATTAGATGAGAGGGGAGCTGAGGATGGATACTGAAGGGAAGAGAGGAAAATAAACCTGTTAGGCAGACAGCCTGGATAGAGTTAACTATTGTTGTGTAGCTCCCAGGAATTACACAGAATGGATTTGATAACATACAAGAAAAGCAGCTGACTAATGCAGAGAAATTCTAGAAAAAAGTTCTAGAGAAAACCAAGTTTTTCTAGCTGAGCTGGTGCCTGGTTTGTCATATTCCTTTGGCTGTGTAGTAAATTCCCTGGGATGTGGAAGGAGCTGCCTGCAGGGTGTGCCAGTAGAGAAGAGCCAGCTGCAATTGGATGTAAACCATTAAAATTGAATGGATTCTGCCATTTAATGCCAGGGAAGTGTTGTCCATGCTACAAATTGAAGTGTGAGGGGTAGGTCCTACAGTGCATGTGAACCAAACAGCACCTGTGCCTTTAAAAGTGTTCCATCCTTTGGAAAAATGACAAATGGAAGATGACCATGGCACCCACAGTGGTTGCTGGTTCTGGGCAGGTCAGGTCTTTGCAGGGATTGTTGTTTAAAATATTCTGAAGCCTCTCCAAAGCCATGTGTAAATACACATAAAAATTGGAAACCAGCCCTGTTAATTAATCCTCTAACCAAAGTGATTAAGCACTTCACTCAGTCCTTTGACTGAATGCAGAAATCCCCCACTTAATTTGCACCATTTGAAACAAATGCTGATAAACAAACTTGATCCAGTAAAGTGTGCTGAACCTTGGTGCCCCTCTAAGCAAATAACTGAGTTAGTTTTCCCTCTTTCAGGGTGATTACTTGAGTAAGTGAGAACATGTAGAATTTCAGTATTTTCCATTCCCAGGAGCTGTGTCTGGAAATGGAATTTAATGGTTGCTGAAGATGAAGAAATATTTCTTGACCTTTCTGTGTTTGCTCTTTCATTCAGGGTACTTTACAGCCTGGAAAGGTCAATTCAAACCAGACAGCCATGAAGTGGCTGGTAACTGATCAGAGCATCTTTTCTGCTACCACCACTGAAAGAAACTTCTCAGTTAATAATGTGAGGGCCACTTAAAAATGAATATTTGGATGAATATTTGGATTAGTGTACCACAGAAATAGTTGATCACTTCTTTTCTGTGTTTCCAAGTTGAGCAAATTTTCTTCAGGTGTTGGTCTGTCCCTGGATGGATTTTTTTTTACTGGGCTGGGATTATTCATTTAGCAGTGACAGACATCTTTATAGGGAGGAATGCTGCTCCTCAAAAATTCTTATTTTCAGTGGAATTTCCCAAGGAAACCCACTGGCTGGACCAAGCTGGATTGTATGCTGGGTTCTTCTAGAGCCCTGTAGCTGGAAGGAGCCTGTCTCAAATTTTACATATTTCCACCTAGGCTATCTTCAAAATGGAATCCCCAAGAATTGCTTTTCTCGTATTTGTCCCTTGCTGTTCTGAGCAGGCAGGGTGGTCAGACCTGGAGGTAAATGAAGGTTTCAAGCTGATGATGCAGTACTGGCAATGATTTACAGGATGGTTTTGACAGTTGTTTTGTCTTATCATTTTCTGGTGATAAAATCACTGTGACAGCAATAGAATTTGATTTGATTCTTTTTCTCTGTAAATGGAAGCCTCTGTGGCTAGGCCCATTTTTTCCCCTCTAATGTAACCTCTCTACATCACCCTGTCACTGCCCATGACAACCCAGTGGTAGATTGCAGGTAGGTTTGTGCACAACTACATAGGTCTGTGGAGAGTTTTCATTCCCTTTGTGGCAAGACATGTGAAAAAAAAAAAAAAAAATGTGACTGTGCCTGGATGTGGCCTAGCACCAAATGTACAATTTTCTACTGTGGCCTGCATTAGGATTTGAGTAACATGTCCACCCCAAAGAGCAGAGAGGCTGTGGTGGGCCCATTCCTGTCCCTGCTCTTTGCTGGGAGGGAATGCACAGCAGCTCTGCTCTCCCTCCTCACCCTGGGCAGGGATAAGTTTCAGGACAAGGAATGCAATGGCTGATTAAAAAGAAGCATTTCCTGAGGGGTTTCAGCCTATGAGGGTGCTAGTTAAACCAGGGTATGTGCCAAAAGGAGAAAAGGAGAATTTTCTCATCAAGTTGTGTGTGTATATGTGCAAAGTGAGCAAGGGTATTTTGCATTGTGGCTGGCAACAGCTGACTGCAAATGAAGGCTAAATAATAAAGGAATCAGTTCAGCTATGCATCCTAAAACAAAGGTCTACTTTATTTTGTCTGGGTTAATGCCACTGAATTGACAATGGGGTTTTTTGTCCTTGGTGGTGGCACTTTTTATCATTGTGGGGCTTATACATGAGGAGCAGGTGCATCCTGAGCCACCAAGATGCCCATCAGTCCTGAACTAATCGATAAAATTGTGCTCACCTCCCATCACTCTGTGGTTGGATGCTGCTGGGAACCAGGGAAAAAGCAAGCCTTGAGTTTCTCAGGATGCACAAGGGCAAGAAATTATAACAATGATTAACACCTGCAGGGTGGGTGAGAGATGTGTGTCTCATGAAGTTTTGCACAAAGCATGATTTCAAAGAGGTGTTGCCTTCTTGGACACATGAGCCTTTTCTATTCTGTTTTGCACAAACTACCCTGTATAAATGTGGTGTTTCTTTAAAGAAAGCTCTCTCTTTTTGCACGAGGAACTATGTTCCATTATCCTTTCCTCCTCTCCTATAGCTGAAAATGCAACAGCAAAGCTCCTACCTTTGCTGTGCCGCTGTTTCTATTCTGTCTCTTTTTGGTACCAGAGTTGAAAACTCAGTGATGCAAACTGTGAAATGACCTTGAGGGGAAGTTTGGGAGGAGAAACTCATGTCCTGCCTTGTTGCTGTGGTTCCTTGCAGCCCATCCCCAAGCCAGAGTGGCTCCATCCTCAGCAATGGCTCGGGGAAGCCCAGCTCGGGCAGGAGCTCCCTGCAGAAAGTGATGGCACCTCAGAAAGCGGCGAAAGAAGAGGGCAGGAAGAGGAATGGTGAGAAATGTTCTCTGTGTCACACCCACACAGACAACAGGGACCTTGGAGCCAACTGCTGGTCCCCTCAGCAGCCCCTGGGCGCTCTGTGTGCAGCTCATTTTTGGGTTTTCTCCTTCCCCTTCACTGCTTCTCCAGATCCCATGAAACATCACCATCTTTGCTCTTTTTTGTTCTTCCTTTTTTTGTTCTTCCCTCCTTTTTTCTTTTTTTCTTGGAACACCAGTAAACTAACGAAGATGTGATGCTTCTTAGTAGGGTTTGCACCTTTTTCTGTTGTGTAGATCCCTAAGATATTAATTTCCTCTTCTGCTGCTGCCAAGCTGACCCAGGTCTAATGAAGATGAATTAATTAGATAAAAATTAATTTGAGAAAGTGTGAAACACCCAGTGCTTTGTCTTTCCTTGCATCGGTGGCACACCTGTTTGTCATTAACACCTGCTGTTAGCTTTTTCTGATGCACCTGGGATGTCACACTGGATATTTCTTATAAGACCTTGGTTAATGGTGGTGACCTTGTGACTTGAGATGGATCAGGAATATCTTATGAGAGAACTACCCAATCCCCTTTAGTTACTACCCAAAGTTACAGCTTTGTTCCCATAGCTATGTTTTCTTTATGAATAGAGAACTGGCTAACAGGTTCTAAGTTTCAAGGGGGTTAATCATTTTTTCACATGTAGCTCATTTTACAGGACAACAACATTTGTGTTTTCCACAGTTAAAAGCTGTAATTTATGAATTCTTCCTCCTTACCCATCCAGGAAAGTCAGTATTCAAACCAGTGCTGAGTGCTCTTTACATGGCTAGACAAAATAATGTAGTGAAGATATTTTTTGTCTTGTTAGGTTTTACATCTTCAAAGAAAATTGGTAAGAATTCAGTTTTGTTTGGTTTTTTTTTAAAGAATTGACTAGCCACCTTTCTTCTGATCCGGGCTGGAGTGCATTTCTAGAACATCCACATGCTACCTAAATAAGTCTCTGAATGTAGTGGAAGGAAATGGTGATTATTTTAAATCTTAATTTCATTAGAGTTTAGGAGGGACCTGTGCATGAGGCTGCAGAGCCCTCCTGGTAGAGGCTTCAGCTCCTTTTGGAGGAACTCTCTCCACTCCACTGCCATGGCACTAAAAAGGCTCACTTGGCCATCTGGCAAGGGTGGGAAAGGGAATAAATACCTTGTTCCCTAGTAAAGAGAGGGGAAGTTTTCAGCTGTAGGCATATCTTTATTGTATGTTTAGGAGAGTTTCCTCAAACAACCCTTTCAGAACAGCTTCTGAGAAGGAGAACATGGTTATGGCAGATGAAATGACCTCCCCTCATCAGATTTAATGGAGTTCAGTTTGGAGTTGTGTGATCCCAAATACCTGATGAAGTTGAAATTAAAACCCAAAACCTCAAGGTCCCCATCACTTCTCATCCCAGAACCCGCACTTTGCTCCCCTGTGTTGTGTTTACCAACGCTGCTGTCACCTCTGAAAATTTGTGCTTTCTGCAGGGTTTTACCTTCACCCAGAGTGTTTGGCACCCACAGAAGGTGCTGATTTTCCTTCCAGTCTCAGCAGGAAGCTGCTTTTCTCCCAGCTGTTTGCCTGAGCCTGCTCCAGCTCCCCAGCCTGGCTGCTGGCTCTCGCACACGCGCCTCGGCAAAAGCAGCAGCAGATTTTCTCCTCTGAGCAGCAGCATCTCCAGACTGGAATGAATCCCTTGATGGTCACATGTTGGATTTGGGGACTCCAAGTCAGAGTGGCTCATTAGTTGCCATAGCTACAGGCCAATTTTAGATTCTATTTCTTGCTGACATTTAGTTACAGGGAGGAATGGCAGCGCTGGATGTTACCTCAGTACGTAAATTCTGTATATCAAAATTGGCTCCACATGGAGTGTGTCAGGGCTGTGAGTGAACAATGTGAAAGCAGCACAGACTGACAGGCTTGGCTTCAGGACCTGATGCTTTAAAGGATCAGGAGAACTCTCCAGCTGAGCATTATTTCTACAGAAAACCCAACGTATCTGCTTTAGTCAAACAGTGATTAAGATTTTGCAAGATAACACCATGTTTTTTCTTGAAGAACACTTATTATTACACAATTAGAAAGTTTTCTTTCTATAAGGTGATTTCTACATTTGTTTACTTTAGGCACTCAAAAAAAAAAAAAAAAAGCAACATTTTTTAAAAAGTGCCCAGTTATGTAATGAATCAGCCAACAGAGGTACTGGCAGTTTCTGAGATGGGTTTGTAAGAAAATGTGGAAGAGAAGAACAGGATATTAGTAGCTCTGCCCTGGGCTGAACCCACCCAGACCTAGAGAACTAAACCAGCCCACAGTGCAACCTTTCCTTTCCCCAGCTCCTCACTAAATGAAGCCAATGAAATTCATATAGGTTGTTTTTCAACCATTAAGTGCTTGATCTTGCAACCTTCCCAATAACATCTTTGGAAGAGTGTGAGTGCTTGTTCCTTTTTTTTTTAAAGAAAACCAAAAGCTTTGATTTGCTATCAATTCTTAATGTAGCATGGGACTCCCCAATTTTTGGGCTAAGAACTTGTGTGGTTGAGCTCAGGTTTATACTTAAACCTCATCACCACAGGTGGAGATGCACAAGCAGCATTCCCAAAGAGTCAAACTTCTTTGTGTAAGAAACTTTCCCCAGCTGGACCAATTTCTCATTTTCCAATCATTTGGACATTATCTTTGAAAACAGATGTAACTTTTCAAAAGTCATTCAGTCAAGTGCCTCACTCCTTTTTAAAATATCAGTCTCTAAGACTATCATTTCCTTTGTCCAGGCAAGAGTTGTCTACAGGAGCAAAGTGACAGGGGAAAAAGCCTGTCTGTATTATTGGTTTAGCTAAAATCAAAGGGATTTTTGTAAGTCAGCCAAGCTTTGATACATTGCCTCCTTTATTCTACTAAAGCGTGGGCCACCACTTTTCACTCTGTCTGATGTGGCAGCTCAGCAGCAGAGCTGTTTTTCTGAATTTCTGAGCAGTTGTCTGTGGTGACTCAAAATAAAGTGAATTATGGCTACAGCAGCATTGCCTAGTGGCAGTGATGCAGCAGCTTGGACACAGAGTTAGTATGCATTCCCTCATCCTGAAGAATTATTTTCATTTGCTCCCCAAATGGGAGTTAATTAGGGATGTTGTCTAGCTCTTCACCTCCTCACAGCAAGCTCCTAGACTTTTTGAAGTAATTTACTATATTTAACCACAGGGGGGTAAAAACCCCCAAGAATAAACAAAATCCACCTGTTTAGCTGAAATCCTTTGTGTTGGCACCAGTTGCTATTTAACTTCCAGAAGTTTCACACACTGATTTCCTTTCCTCCCAAGATTTCAGCTTGTGTGACACAGACTAACTCTTCCCCTTACTGTTTCCATTTCTTCCACTTCCCTTTTTTTTTTGTTGTTATTTGCTTTAAATAGGGAGAGCACTGTGACCCTGCTAACATCCTGCTGGTGACTGTGAATCCTTTTTTTCTTCAGACTTACTCAATATAATTTCTTCTCTTTTTTTGGACCCTTTTTGGTTGCTGTTCTCATGACAAGAAAATACTGCATGCTGTGTTGCTAAGGCTGTGTTGCAGCAGATCCCTGAGGGATCTGGGATCTGCAAGTGGTCACACAATTAAATAATTCTTCATTCACCTTTGCCTTCCCCTCTGGATGACTTTTGCTGTGCCACTGATGCAGTCTGGCAGGAGTTTTCACCCAAGCAGTAGTGAAAAGAGCATGTAGATGTTCCTGCCCTCAGACCCAGTCTGGATGGCTGAGATTTTTCACTAATATGTCAGCACTGAAGAAGACAAATGTACAGTTTTATTGTGCAAACAGAAAACTCTTTCTGCAAAGGTTTTTAAAACCCCTGGGACACCATTTCCTTAAAGAATATTCTGTTGTAGGCTCTCATGTCTTTCCTGTCTTTTGTGTGTTCATCATCCCTGTCAGTTAAATAATTTTCTTTTAATTAGTGAACATACCTACTTATTACAGAAGTGCCAGCCAAGAAAAGGGGCAGGTGGATTCACTGGAAATATTATGAAATATGTGATCTCTTTTTGAGAGACTTTGATGTTTAGAAAGATGAGGCAGATGTGGTTGGAGAAGAAGACATAACCACACAGAGAGATCCTTGCTCCTGCTTATGAGGACAGGAAACCTTCACAAAAAAGGGAACAGAACAAGCAGCTAAGGAGCAAGTAGTCACCCTGTGCACACAGTTTCACTGGAAACCTGCAAATGCCACTTTGGAGATCTCAAAGGACCTGCCCAGGTCCCTGCTTCAGGATCCCAGGCAAACCCAGGCTGCAGCATCACCAAGATTTAGCAGAATTTTACACCTAAGGAAATACTGTCCAGGAGGAGCCATGAGCTGCTTCCATTGGTCTGTGAGCTGTCTGAAAATACAGTATTGGTGCTGTTTGTGGGAGGTTTAGCACTGCACTGTCTCAGAGCTGGGTGTGATTGTCACAGGGTGTGTGTGTACACAAGTGTGTAACACTGCAATATCTTACAGAGAGTGCTTCTGTCCAGGACAGGTTCAAATACTAATGTTGGCAAACTTGTATTTTACTTAGAGGCCTATAAATTCCTTCAGAAACAGATTTTTTTTTATTACTCAAAGCTCATATTTGTATCTTTCTGGAGATAATAATCTTACCAAAGCAATGACTTGGACGATATAGAAAAAAGTATATATTTTTTTCTTTATATAGAAATTCTTTCTAAAATGAAAATTAGTTCCCCATTATTAAATCATGTTCAGAAGTCAGGATTTCTGTTTGAAGTACTGATACCTGGGCTTTTTCCTAAGGAGCTATTTTAGGTAGGTGACATTGCAGGTATATTCTGAGGTATGGTTACAATTTTTGCCTTCCCTTCATGTAAGATAAATCTTCAAAAATGCTTCATTGAGTGATGTAAGAAAAGGCAGAGCATGTCCACCTG
This sequence comes from Erithacus rubecula, assembly GCF_903797595.1. Taxonomy (NCBI): domain Eukaryota; kingdom Metazoa; phylum Chordata; class Aves; order Passeriformes; family Muscicapidae; genus Erithacus; species Erithacus rubecula. Next base: position 17,126,062 of record NC_136688.1, read on the forward strand.
CTTGTAGGTGTTTTCCACGTTTTGGCTTTATGAGTTTTTTCCCTGTCTGAGGGCTTCCAAAATATTTCAAATGGTTGTTTCTGAGCAGGACAGCACAAATTTTTGTTTCAGGTGTCTGGCTGGAAGCTTGCCTGATTCACAGGCAATTTAAGTGTCCTTAATTTTTTTTTTTTTTTTTTTTTTTTTTTTTTTTTTTTTTTTTTTAGGTGAAAGTATTTTAGTCCTTTTTTTTTTCTTCATTCCAGCTGACAAAAAGCATCACTTTTTTTTTTTTTACTCTAAATCATTAACTAGATAAAAATAGAATAGCTCACGTGTCTAATTGTCTTTTAAGCATCCAGAGCTGCAGTCCCAGAGCCCCTTTTCCTTGGGACCAGCTGGTCACGGGTGGGCAGCACCACCTGCTGGCATTCCTGGCTGGAATGCATCAGTCTGAAAACAGAAATTTCAAACACCACTTTTAAACCATGCTGAGAACTACAACAAGCAACTTGTGAGTGACAAGTGCTGGGATGGACTGGCCCAGGGCAGGGATACACTGCAGAAACAAACACTCCAGGACTTCTCCAGAGTTTCTCTGAACTTCCTTTGGTTTGTTTTTCAGAGTTTGGAGGTTGTTGGGGCTCAGTCATGTCATAAAAGGTTGCTGGAAATTCTCTAGGAGCAAATGAAATTCCCAGTTCTTGCTACAGCTGTTATAGCAGTGTGCCAGTGGCTTCAGACCACAGACTCTGTCACCTTCCCTAAGTGGGGAAAAAACCTTTTAGATTATAAGTGAACAAATGGTAAGACAAGTGTAATAAAACCCCAAATTCCAAATCCAGTGCACTGCAGTGGGTGCAGGAGTTGTGTGCTCACCTTTGAGAGGGCTGATGCTGAGGGTGCTCTGTGGTGTTAGTGCTGCCCATCAGAATTAGCTCTCAGCTGTGGTTTCTGATTCTTTCCACCCTTAATTTTTCTTTCCTTTCATGAGTCCTAGAGGAATTCTGTTTCATTAAGAAAAGCTCTTGGTTTCTGCTCCTGAAAGGAGGTCTGAGGGGATACCCCATGCATCTGCAGGTAGCTGAGCTCTCTGTGGTTTCAAAATCCCTCCAGGGAAGAGCATCCACACTTCGCCTTTATTCTCACTGTAAGGAGAATTCCTCCCTGCTCACCTGTGCTCAGTGCCAGGTGAGGATCCCCTCATTCTCTGGTCCTGCTGTGCTGTCCTGGTGGTCCCTGGCAGTGGCTACCACCCAGCTGGGCTCATGAGCCACTCATTCTGCTGAGCAAACACCTCTGGAGAGTCTGAAGCCCAGGAGGGACAGGAGCATCCAACACTCACTAAAGCTTCTGCTGTGTTTGGACAGCTCTGTGGAGCTGCAGGGACAATATTTAATTGTTGCACAATGATTTAACCCCCATCTATTGCTCAAGTGGTGCCCACTCCAGCCACCCTGAGCACAGACAGGGATAATGAGCTTACTCAGTGGGTTCATAATTTATGTTACTGCTGTCAAATATTTCCTTAGCAAAGTCACTGGCTGTCTAAACTGCTGAGTTTATACAAGTCCATTGTAATTTGTGCAGTGATTAAATATTAAACCAGAGTGTATTTTCAGAGGAAATAAATTTGGAGCAGACCACTTTGTTCTTTAGCAGAGGATCTCTGCTCCTGTCAGTTAGGAGATGGAATAAGCATTCTTCCCTCTAATAGCATAATTATTCAAAAATGTTTGCAAGGATCTCTTTGTAGAATTTGTGCTCATGCTTTAGTGTCACTCTTTCATTTCAAAATGTGGGTTAGAGTTTTCAGATTCAACAGCTGACAAAGTGATGCAGGTTTGCAAAAAAGTTTGGAGGAGAAAGTGCCCAATTGCATGTGGAAGAGTTACCCATTTTTATAGAAATCGAAAACTAAAGATGCTTTGCCATGCCATTTAATTTTAAAGATTTACAGAAGCCTTTTTTCTGGCTCTTAATAAATTTTAACAGCTTAACTTCACAGAGACCTGAGGTACTGCTTACAAAGCAAGAAATTAACATAAGATTAGATACCATCAGTTTCTTAAGCATTTTTAACACACAGTAGAAAATGCTTTTATTTTAATAAATCATGATTTTTGCATTAATAAGTTTTGAAAAAGAAAACTACTTATTTTAGCAAATTTTGAGTCTTGCAGCATAAGACAGAAAAAAATAAAACCCTTGGGTTTGATCAGGTGTAGCTACAGGTGCCTTGGCACTTGGGCACTTGTGTGTGCATTTCCATGTGAAACCTAGGAAATCAGTCTCAATCTCATCATCTGAAGGTCCTGAGTTTGATCCTCACATGGGGCACCACTTTATTGCTTTTTAATCTTCTTTTTCTCTTCTTGATTGAATTGAATTGCACAGCAGATGGTATTTTGTGTTTGGACTCACATGCTTATTCTTACCTATGTTACACTTAGTGCTACAGCCTTTCTATCTAACAAGCTAAAAATGGTGAAATGGCAATGTATCTCTCTCATTACAAGGTCTTTTAAGACTTAACTTGTCCCATTAAGAACTAACACCTAATTTTTTTTACTTTTAACCCAATGACCAAACACCTGTGACCCGCAGTGCAACATTTTTTATCCAATCACAAAAGCACCACACAGACCCATGAAGAGGAAGGTGAAGAAGAAAGAAACCTCTGCCCCAAAACCTTCATCTTGCCCTCCATATACTGCTGTATTCTAAAACCTCAAATTCTATTTTCCCCATGTGATATTACACACTTCTAGTCAAACTACACACCAGTGATTCTACCACTCAATTTTGGAAGCATTCTCTAAGGGTTCAGGTTAATAGCAGTGTTCTTTTGGGGGGTCAGAGCCTGACAGCACAGAAAATTCAAAACTCCCAGTTTCCAGGGCTCTAACAACATCTACATTAACTTCCACTGTCATTTCCTGTGTCATTCTCCTTTTTTCCATGAACACACAAAGTGACCCAACGGGATGTTTTTCCCAGTGTCTCCCAGCACACCACCAACCCAAACTCCCCCTAGAGCAGGCAGGGATGTCAGTGTCCTTGTGCTGAGTGGTTTGCTGTTCTCTAGTGGCTGTGAGTGATGAAGAGGAAGGAGGGATCCTGTTTGATAATGCCAAGGCTGCTGCAGATCCCTTTGACACCTCCTCGGGCTCGGTGCAGCTCATCGCCGTCAAACCCGTGCCCCTGCCTGCTGCCCACGCTGCCTCAGAGAGGAGCCACCACTCTGCCATCACCAATGGGGAGGTAAGACCTGCCTGAGAGGCCTTCCAGGTGTTTTCTTGGCTGCAGCCACGAGTGGGATGATGTCAAGCCTGTTAGAGCTGAGGGCAGCTAGGGGTGTCTCACCTTTGTGCTGTATGAAGTTCCATCAGCGCTGTGGGCTCAGAAATCTGACAGTTTAAGATCTGCTCTTTCACAGTTCACCTGTGAATGCCTGCAGCCTTGGAAGAGGTGATTTTCTATATTCCTGCCCACCCAGTGTCCCTCTCTCCTATTTAAAAAAGCGAGTCATGAAGGCAGAAAGCAGAATAAGAGCTTTTCCTACATGAATTCTGTGGCTGGGGAGGAAAATATGTATAGATCGTCTGGGTGCCAAGCTGATCTTTCTATACTGGGCAATTATCTCAACTGATTGAGTGGAGTTTTTGTTTTGTTGGGGTTTTTTTGTTCTGTTTTTTTAAAATTTTGATTGAGTGAGAAGAGGTGCACTGTGACCACAGCCTTGCTCTGTGCTCCAGGTGCAGTTGTTTTGAAGGCAAAAATTGGGGTGGCACAAATGTCTGCTCCAGGTGCTGGCCAATTATCATACTTTGACTGCAATACTCATGTTTTGATGTAAACTTAATCAAGACTAATCCATTTACAAAGGACTGAAGCTTTTAGGAAGTTGTTGAACATGATGGGAACAAGACACAGAGGTGCCTTGTTTACAAACTCAAACTGCAACAGTCATTTAAACAGCTAAAACCAGTTTAAAAGCAGCAGGGAAGGCTGCTGCCAGCGACACTGAAAAAGACTGTCATCAGAGGCCCCTTGTGGGATTGGATTGTTGCAGCCTGTTGTGCTCCATTTCATACTTGTATTCTAAATCCTGATGTGCCATGGAGCTTCCAAGCTTGGGGAAAGGCTTATTTAGCTTTCAGCATCTTTTCTGTAAGGCAGCAGGATGGCACTGCTGGTGCTGTGTGCTGCCTTACACACACAATTCCTGTAGTGTGAGAAGACTGTGGAATTTGCCTCTGGAAGCACAAAGCTCAAGGAAATTCCTGATTTCCAATGAACTTGCAGCTTGAAGCAGGAGAGAAATTCTCTCAGTGCTTAGGAGAAACCGTGGGACTAAACTGTGCCAGGACAGACCAAAAATAAGAGATGTGTAAAGAAGCATATAAACAAAATAAACATTTGATGGCATTTCACTGGAGCTCTTCCCAGCCACCAGAGGTGACTTCTTTAGGGTTTTGTGCAGCCAGGGGTGATGTCCTGTACCCCAGCAGGGTTTCCAGGGGGGATCTGTGCCCGTGGGTCACAGCAGTTGGCTGACACCACCCGTGTTTTTCCCTCAGTGGGTGTCTCTGAGTCACTGTTGTAATGGCACACAGCTTTCTCAGGCTAAAATTATTTAACCATCTGCCAAGCCATAAAAATGCAGCGGCTCTGTTCACTTGCAGCTCCTTGCTGCTTGCAGATGGCACAGGGGGATGATCCTCTGCAGGTAGCCAGCCCACCAGCAGCCCTGAAACTTCTTCTTGCCTTTTAGGTGAACAAGGCTTTGAAGCAGAAGTCGGACATAGAGCACTACCGCAACAAGCTGCGCCTGAAAGCCAAGAGGAAAGGCTACTATGATTTCCCACAGGCTGAGAGCAACAAGGCACTGACAGACAGGAAGAGGATGTATGAGAAAAACCAGAAAGAGCTTGACCACATTTTGGATCCAGATGCAGATGTCTCGTCTCCATTTGCTGAGCCTAAGAACAGGTGAGGCTTTTTATTTGCAGTGCTTCGTCTGGGAGGTGAGTTGAGCCAGAGGGGCTGATTTAATGAGCCAAGTGTTTTTGGGTGCTCTCTGGTCCCTTCTTTATAAGGAAAAAGGTGCTGTGTGGTTAACACACAATTGGAAAGAAACAAAAATAAGGGAGGGGACTGTTGCAAGTTCTTGTGAGTCATTCTCAAAGGTAAACAGAAAAAGTGGTAGTAATGTTGTTGGTAATAGAGCAGGCTTTATGCAGGAAGTTAGCATCTGAATTGGTTTTTTTTTTTTTTCCAAAATACAGTGCTGTTGGTGTTTTGTCATTATTTTAAGCTGAGTGTCACTATTGCAGTGGTCATGAGCCAGCAGAGCCAGTGTGCTGTCCATGTAAGCCCTGCAGTGACAATATCTGTGTGTGCCTGTCATTGGTGAATTCCTGTGCCTTTAACAGAGAAATTCACCATTGGCTCATCTGTCACGTGCAGCTGGCACATTGTATAACACTGCCAATGTTTGATTAACACTTGCCTGTCTCCTGGCACAGGAGTAGCATCCAAAACCCTGTTTTAGCAATGAGGGGGCAGTGCAGGTGCTGGTTGTGCCTGAGCTGCTGCCGTGGGTGGATGCTCTCTGAAACACAAACTGGGACCTTGGAAAGAGGAGATCACACCAGTCCTGCCCCAGGAGCTGCACAGGGCACAGATTCCTCTTCCTTGGATGGTGTGAAGGGTGATAAGAGAGGGTGTTTGCACACCTTGCACAGGAGGGCTCTGGCTCTGTAATAAGGGACTGAAATCAGCTGATCCTCGAGAGAAAAAGGGACACTGAAGCACCTTTCCCTTGGAAATGGCCCTCAGGCCTGGAGGTGCAACCTTGCAGCTCATCTCCTGGAAAGCTCAGACCAAAACTTTCCTCTGAGGGTAAAGAGTCTGCAGTCAAAGCATGGCTGGAGACACAGGCACTGCACAGAGTGCAGCTGCAGCAATCACCCTCAGGGCACAGGATGAAAGAGGCTGTGATGGGAACTACAGGAGCACTGTGGGCTGAGCTGAGATCAGATGTGTGTCTGTAGGTCTAGGGCTCAGTGGCTGAGGGATGCTGCTCTGGAAGAGCTGTTTGCCAGAGCTGCACTGGTCAGTGAAGAGAAAAGGTGCTGACCCAGCTGTATCTTATATTCTGGATGTCCTGGGCACTATTTCCTTGTGCAGTTTTGCAGTTTGTTGTGCACTGAGAAGGTAAGAAATGGAGCTTTCCCACCATGTGCTCTGCACACTCTGTCCAGGAGGTACAGACAGAGCACTGGGAACCTTGGCTGAGGAATTAATTTAGTCCAGGGAGCTGGAAAGTTCCCCCAACCCATTGGTGTGGCTGTGACTGATTGAGGCATTCATTTGGATACTCATTAATGTCACAGATGTTGAAAACCTTCACCTGAAGCTTTAACACAACCACACTTTGGTTTTTTGTTGGATTTTTTTTTTTTTTTGTTCACGTGCCAGGGTGTGGGAAGATCCCAGACATTTTTTTCCTGAGTGTTTTCCAGTGTGTTGTGTAAATCTGTCACAGGCTATTTGGGACAGTGGTCCCTGGCATGATGGAAAGTGTTGGGAGGCAGGTAAACCCCTGATTTCAATGTGTAGCTACACCATAAAAGGCTGGACTTGTTAAATATATTATCTGTATCCCTACATGAGGAGAGACAACCACTTCTGATGCATTTTCTGTGAAGACACAGAACACTTAATGAACTCCACAGATGCTGCAGATGTTTAAAAACAAACCAGTTCTGAATTCTGTGCTAAAATTTCCATTTTAAGACTTGGAACTGAATTTGATATGCTGCAACACACATGACAATTATTGCCCTTATTTTTCTAAGAAAAATAAAATGGCTAAAATGCTATCCTATAAGATGGCTAAAATGTGTCCACTGCTGGAGGAAAACCTTGAAAAATACTGCAAGGTAATGTGGAATTTGGCTATTGATAGATGAATATATACAATTGCATTTATGTAATGAAACAATATTGTTTTAAAAGCAATCTGGTTAAGCATACAATTAAAAAAAATATTTCTTTTCTGATCTGAATCATTGTTACAACAATTAAAACTTGAAAAATTGCAATTTTTAAAATGACATCACTAAAAACAAAGCCAAAGATTTCAAAGTTTCTAGGGAAAAGGTCTATTCTACTCTTTCCTGTTTTGTATATATTCCTCTCACTTAAGTCACATTGTTACAGCACTTCCAAAACACATTAAAAAATAGGGATTGTTGATTACCCAAAGTTACCTTTATATTTTGAATTAATTTTAAATTGTATTTGAAAGTGATTTACAAAAACTTGCTGCTAAATGATTTGATTTTTTTCCAGAACAAAGAGCTTGTGCTCTAGGTACCTTTCATTCATCAGTCCCATAATTTTCATGTTTTAAAACATTCCAGCTGTGCTCCCAGAGGGCACCTAACCCATTTGAATGCCAGTTGTTCCTGTTCATACCTCCTTTCTCATTAGCAAAGCTCCTTTAAATGAGGTGATTGGCAATCTCAAGGTAATTTTTAAGAGCCTACTGATGATATGCACTATTCTTGGATTTTCTTTAATGGTTTGTAATCAGGTCAAGAATCTGCCTGTTTTACAGGGCTGTATATTTGAATCCCTTAGAAAATATATCACAATTGCCTCAACTAAGTATTTATGGATGCATTGTAAAACAGATGAAATTTTAGAGACCTTTGATGTAAGAAGATGAAGATTGTCAGATCTGATTACCCTGTGCATAACCCTGTTTTCTGGTAATATCAATGGTACAGTCAGAGAAAGATCCAGAGGAAGAAAGAATTTCTTCAATATTATTTTTGGAGGGGAAACTTATTCCAAAATCTCTGCTTGTGTTCTTGGGACTTTCAAACACGAGCATGGTGATTTGGGAGCAAAGGTCACACAGAAGTTTTGGAAAGTTGCCTTAAAACTAAATAAATGCCTGAGTAATTTTTAAAATCAGAAGCATAAAATTGATTTTTCCCCCCCTACCTTTTATCCTGTCTGATCATGTAAATGTCCTACTTTCTGGATTTCTGCAAATCAGTTTCGGCTGCTCTAATCTGTCAAGGCAAAAACTGCTGTTAACAAGATCTGGAATAACAGGAGAATTATTTATCAGTGAATTAATTTGGGCTGTCTTGTCTGTTCTTTTCATTGATGGCTCTTGGGACATTAAACCATGAAGTGACTTGAAAGTGACTTCAGACATAACAGTGCAACTTGTCGACTTCACTATGAGCATTGGCAGGTCCCCTGTGTAAAACACTCAGCACAGGGATGTGTTAGGTGACCTGATCTAATTTTAATATTCTGAATGGAGTAATTGCAGAAAAATAGCAAGGCTGGGCAGAGATAACTTTGTATCAGGCTCTAGCAGTGTAATTCTGTGTTAATAAATGAAGCTGGCATGCCATTATTTCATCTGGTCTCCTTCAGAACTTCTCTGGAGTGTGCAACAGAATGAGTAATGGCCAGACACAGTGTGAGAACAACTCATAGACTCTGCTGGTGTAGAATTTGCCTTCCTAAAAGATGCAGCTTGATGGAGCATGAAGCTCCTGTGCCAGCATTTGGCAAACCCTCCTGCAGATATTCACAGACACGCTCTGCATTTCACAGAGGGATGCTGCATTTGTTCTTTGTATAACCAGCAACAGAAATGGTTTTGCTGGGGAGATTACTGGGTATTTTGGATATTCAGTTTTATTCTGCTTTTCCATTGAGTTTGCTTCCCCTTGGTTTGGACTCCCAGCAATGGAAGCCCCAGTGCCCAGGGATGAGCAGCACTTTGTCTCAGTGGAGCAGCTGAATCCCAGGAATCACAGCTCCCTGAGAAAGCAGTGGACAGTCACCAATGTGGTTATTTAAAACCAGCATCTTGCAAGCAGCTTCCTCCCACTGCTGTGTTCTCCCTGTTCCCTTTGCTGGGGGTTTGGTTCAGTGGAGTGTTTTTCTGCTTCTCTCTCCTTGCTCAGGATCAGCAATCAAAATCTCTGCTTCCCATCTGTGTGTGTGGGAGATCTGTTATTTTTTTTTTATATGTTTTTTTAAATGGATTTGAATCATATCAGCTGAAGTTAAAAGGGTCCTGATATCTCCTTGGGACATATTTAATCTGATAAGCTCCTACCATCAATATCCATGTCTACCACATGACTTTTATTTTTCTTAAACCATAAAAAAATTTAATCATCTCTTAATAAGGTTACAGATTTCTAGTACTTCATATATGTAGAAGGAATATCCTGTAACAAAGTGGCATTTTCATTTCATCATAATTTCAGAATAAAGGTGAGTATTGACAGCTACTTCCTGTCATTAATTTTTTAAATTTAATGTAACTGTTTTCTCGTTTCATGCTTTCTAGGCAGCCACTGAAGAACTCAGTGTACAGAAGCAGGCAGTCCCTGAACAGCCCCAGCCCAGGGGAAACTGAGATGGATCTCCTGGTGACTCGGGAAAGGCCTCGACGAGGCATCCGGAACAGTGGATATGATGTGAGTTCACTGGGAAACTTTTCACCTCCCCCTAAACCCAGGGAGCTGCTGATAAACCACAGGACAGACTGCCATGGGATATTTGGTGTTACAGGGGTAAATGTGCACTCAGCATCCTGAAAAGCTCAGACTCTTTAATGTACTTTATCACTCTACATCATTTCACAGTCTGAAAAACCAAAACCCCCCAAAGTATTAAATCTTGAATTTAGATAATTCTTCTAAGAGTGTGGCTACTTGACAGTGAGCTTTTTTCATTGCAATTAAAATCCTCTGTCTGTTCTGAAGAACAGCCTGGAGCTGCTTTCTTGATGCAAAGAATGAACTTCTGGGATTTTCACCCAAGTCCCCATGTCAGATTTGTGGAAATCCCCCAGGGACAGGTGTTGTCCTCTTGCTCCCATCAGAACTGGGAGAGTTTTGTGCAGGTAAATGTCAAACCCAGCCAGAGGAGATGCTGCTTTATGGTCCAAGGAGTTGTCTTGTGCAGTCTGAACAAACACTGGGTGCAAGCTGACACTGTGTGAACCCAGGAGGAGAATTAAAAATAGCCCCACACTGGGGCAATGTTGAGTTTTTCAATCCTTTGTCATGTGCAAACTACTGTAGCTCAGCCAGCCCTGAAAATCAGTCCCTAGAGAGGGTCTAAACCATTCTGGAAAACAAGGAAGCTCACCTGTGGTTGCCCATCCTTTAAACATTCTGGGTGAAAAACATTTTTTTGGGGGGTGGTGCTTCATTGTCAGCCCTCTCTCTGCCAGAAATGTGATTTTAGCAAGGTGGAAGAAAGTACCAAAGTTGGGGGGATGTGTTCAGGAATGTTTAAACCTTTTAAAAAATTATTCAGGGCATTTTGTAGTTGTCAGATTTCTGAAATGATTCTCTGAGTTTGGACACTTTCCATCATTCAGGAGTCATGTGGGGCTGTGTGAGTGGGCTGGCTGGTACACTGCTTTCTGAGGAATTAGAAATACTATGCTAATAAAAACTGGTTTTTCACAGGGGATATTTCCCTGGAAATCAATGTTGAAAACATCCTGGGAGCAGGCACAGCAGCAGATTTTAAAAATATATTTCAATATATTGTGTATGCTATATATAAAACATATTTTAAAGTAAATTTGTTAAATACCTTAAAAGCAGATTAATGACATTATGCAGATTCTGAAGTGTCCACAGAGTAATTACAAACTCAGTGTGCACATCACAGAAAAAATTCCTTTTGCCTTGCCTTTGGCTTTACTGATGAGTTACATAAAATCCCACTGCAGATTCACTGCAGTGCACCTCTCCCAGCTCTGAATGCATTCCCCCTCTGAAAAACACAGAAATGCCACCAGCAAAATGGGGCAGGATATTGAGATTTAGCTGCCCAGGGTGGGCACTGATGGATGCAGCCATGGGATTCATGGATCTCACCAACTAAATCCTTCTGGGAATGGGTGAGAAAGGGTTGGTTTGATGCTTTGTGCCCTTTCTGTTTCATGCAGCAGCACCTGGTACCTGTTTTTGGCATCTGATTTGTCACTCTGAATGTTCTAGTCTTCTCAGACTGCTGCTAACCTCTTCCTCCCAGCATGTTATTCAGCATGCCAAAGAATAGTGAAGTTTGCATTTCGTAAGCAGTGCCAAAAAATTCGATTTATGAATCAAATAGTTGGTGTTGCCTTCCTGTGGTGAGATTTTTAAAGCTTAAAAAAAATTGTGGGGGGAGTGTGAGGTGTTACCAGGACACCCAGGTTATGTGTTGAGGTTTTTCTTCCCAACAATAATAATGCTTTTATTTTTAAAGAAAAGAGATTGAGATCTCCCAGATTATTTAAGAAAACTCCTTAAGAATTCCTCAGTCATGCACACAACCACAAGGCTTCCTTTCAATACCAAATTTCTAAGTGGTTTTCTAAAATGCTTCATTCATACTTTTCTAAAATTACTTCATTCTCTATAATTGCTTTTTCTGTAATATTTCTCTCAAACATGATTCTATTTCTCAAGGCTAAAAACTGGTAAGGATAAGAGGATAAAGATACAATATTCTATATTTGTCCATATGGAATATGTATATATTCTTTTGGAGTGTACATTCTACTGTTTGATGTTCTCAGTGTATTATTTGCCTTTAAAGTGCCTTTTATAAATGAATTATTATTGCACAGTACCTAGCTTTCAATTTTAAAGACTCCCAACAGGTTTTGCTATCATCACCTTCAACTAGGAATTAGATTAAGGAGACTTTATTAACATGTTTATTATTTTTAACAAGTTAGTGAATAACTGTGTGTAGAGTAAATGCCATAATGAAAGGCTCTAGAACCTCTAGACTGCAGTAATGAAATTTATACCAGAGCAGAAAATATTTAGGCTGTTTTTGGTATAAAAGGAAGTAAATAACCTTATAATACATGTCTAAGAAATCAGTATACAAAATAATTCATGGGCATAATTTTGTTGATATGGCTAAATTAATGCAAAGCTTATAGAATAATGTTCACATAACTGATAAAGCTGCAGCAGAAGAATTGTTCAAAGGTGTATAAAGCCAGCCTCTCACTGCAGGGTTTTTTTCCCTCTTCATGTTCCTCTAGCTTTTTCTATTACACAGGAACTGTGTATGATTTTATGTAATGGTTGCATTAAGGAGTAGTGGCCTCTATTTAGTTTCAGTTGATAGGATAGCAAATGGCACACCTCAGAAAGTGATAGGAAGAATTGAAATAGATTTTAAAATATGGGAAAAATAAATTATTATTACTCTCCTCCAAAATCTTCATGTCAGCTTTTACAATGATAAATTAAAGCTGCCTTAATGTTGGCTGGGAATATGCATTTTGTGTAAATTGATATATTTTAAACATTCTGTGGGGGTCTAATGGCTTCACCAGTGAGTTGTAGTAGAAAACCTGATTTATTTCAGTACTGGGTACTAATAGGTCTGTGTGGGATTCCACTCACATTTTTGCAGGCATGAGCAAATAGAAGAACCATGGTTATTAATCATCCAGTCAGGATATTATGATTTCAGAGGCTCTTTGGCTGCACTTACACAAACTACCTTTGCATTTTATAGTCAGCCCTTCTCAAATGTGTCTGATTTTTATTTATTGTAGCATCAAAAACAACAATGGAATCAAAAAGGAGGAATGAAATTAAGGAAGAGCATTTAGTTAAAGTTTTTTCATTTGAGATCATATGGTGTGGTTGCATTCTTCCTCCCACAATCTGATGTGTGTGCCACTTGGGAAACTTGAATTTGATTTTTTGGTTTTGACCTAGATATTATCTGTATAACCATGACTATGTAAATTATGGTTAAATTCTAATGTGCAAATGTTTAATTTTTATCTTAATTTTTATCTTTTTCAAAAGAGAAATACTTTGCCATATTTTCCTTAAATACAAAATATATCTATACTTACATCAGAGATAGAAAATTAATATTTTACTTATATTTATTATCAGTTTTCACTAGCAGTGTAACTTTTTTTCTGAGTGGATGATAACAGAAAAGGAAAACCAGTATGACATTTCTGTCTAAAAAGGAATAAATATATTTTATGATTGTCCTTTAGCTTGCAAAAGCTTGAGGGCACAGTCACTTATCTATTCAGGTGCAGAAAAACAGTGTTACAGGAAAAAAATTGCCACATTAGGAGCTGCAGAACCCTGAAATGATCAGAATAGTGCTGGGATTTTTAACAAAAACATCCTGTTGTATTCTTTTATTTATGGCTATTTTAAACACTAGCTCATGCTAGAATATAGAATATAGAATATATATATATATATAGAATATAGAATATAGAAGGAGGCACATATCTTATTGCTCATCCCAGTTATCCTGGCATAGTCAATGCATTTTAAAGAATTTTTAAAAATTAAAGAATTATAAAGAATCAGTTGATGGTTTAACACATATATTTAAAAAACTCTGGGCTGTAAAACTTATTTTAAAAAGTACAGGTGAAGTGTGGTATTCCACTTTCCACTTCTTGCAATGTGATGGGGTTTTTTATGAGTTTTCTGAGTTTCGGAGTTACAGCCAAAAAAATCAGGAAGGTGATTTCTGTTTGTACAGCAGGAATCACTGAGGAGTGACCCTTCAAGCCAAACACTGTCTTCTCTTTGGAGAATGTGCATCATTCCCTGTTCCCAGTTTAACTTTGCACAAACCTGCAGCTCCTCTTTGGGCTCTGGGTAAAACCCCTGAGCTGGCCCAGGGTGTTCTCTCCAAGGGGCAGGATTTGGGGTGACATTGTCAGAAAAACTCCTAAAATTTAGTTCTAGAATGCTGAAGCAGCACAAATGCTGTTGATGTACTAAAATATGAGTATTTATCTAATACTGATATCCAACTGTGACAGACAAAAAGCTCTCTAACAGTTTAGAGTTAGAAAGTGAATGTTTAATCCAGCTCCCAGCAGCTGCATGGGATAATCCCCTAAAACTGCGAAATCACAAGTGATTCCAAAGTCTATTTATTTACAGAAATTTTGAATGATTGCATATTCATAACACAAGCACCTCCCATTCTCCACTTCCTATGGTAATTAGCTTGAATGGCTATTTAGCATGAATGGTTTGTTTTCTCAATTGGGTCTGTGGTCTTTTTTATAGGGAGGGCTCATGAAAAGAGAAAGTAAGGTGAGTCTTCCTCACCCTGATCTTTAAACCTCAAAGGTGACAACACAAATGATCTCTGGGAGATCTCCAGTTTATTCCCTTCAGGACTTTTGAACTAGTTTCAAGATATAAAAGATTTAAGATTGTTTGTGTTTCTCTAGATCTATTTATCAGTTTTTCCTTTTCTCATTGCAAAACCCAGCTGAGCAAACACAGACATGATAAGCAATTGGTCTATAACTATCTCAAGTCCAGTTTCTTTTAACCAACAACTAACTCCTAATTATTCACAGCAATGCCTATATATATCTGCTTTAATTAATTCTAAGGAATATATCTGTTATAAATAACAAAAATATCAAGATTAATAAAGTATGATCAAAAAAGTGATCCCTCTGCAGCTTACGTTCTAAAGTTTCCTTATTATTTTCTTTACTTACGCAAACATGATTTATTTCACATTAATTACAAACCAACATGAATTATTTTGCAACACATATTACATGTCTTTTAATCTAAAACCCCTAACTTAGTGTCTTGTAAAGCCTTTGACTGTTGGGAAGGAAATAGAAAAAATCTTACGAGTGCCTAGCAAGTAGTTCTGAGATGATAGATGAAATAGAGATGTTAGCATATTTTGATATAGAGGGTGAAAACACTCATGTGAAGGTTCAAGGCCTCTTCCTTTGTTTAGATGATGCCAAATGCCACAAACACCAAAGAACCAACAGACATCCTGTCCCAAGCCAGGCAGGAAAGAAAGATAAGACAGATGTGCAAATATTAGAAAATCAGTACATTGTATTAAATTGGTTAATGGGAATTAGAATGTTCATCATAAAAGAATATTATATTGTATTGCAAATGGAAAATTGCTCTCTTGCTCTTACTCTCCATGCTCTACACTCTCTCTTACACCCGCACCCTTATAACAAACTACAAACCTAAAGAACAAAACCCAAAAAACCCCTAAACCTGTCCAGCAACCACCCAACCACCACCATACCCTCAATATCTCCCACATTTGACCTGTATTTCCCTTCCCAGACGGAGCCCGAGCTCATAGAAGAAACCAACGTGGACCGCGTGGCCGAGCCGCGCGGGTACGGCCGCGCCCGCCACGGCGCCAAGGGCCACTCGGAGACCTCCACGCTGAGCTCGCAGCCCTCCATCGACGAGGTGCGCCAGCAGATGCACATGCTGCTGGAGGAGGCCTTCAGCCTGGCCAGTGCTGGCCACGGGGGCCAGCCCAGGCAGCAGGACGCCTACGGCTCGGCCCCTCACCTGCCCTACTCGGAGGTGGTGACCAGCGCGCCGGGCACCATGAGCCGGCCGCGGGCGGGCGTGCAGTGGGTGCCCACCTACCGGCCAGAGGTGTACCAGTACAGCCTGCCACGGCCTGTAAGTGCTGCTGGAAGGTGATTCTGTTACCAGCCTCTTTTCTTTTTTTATTAAATAGTTTTGTTGATGTGTTTATCACGGTTAGATGCTTGCGGGGAATACGCATGTGTAGGTTATATATGGTTATACATCTGTGCTTGCTGTGAAAACAAAGTTCGCTTTCCTGGTAAAATTTAAAAAGTTTAGTAAAAGACAATAAGAGGCAAACAATAAAGCAAAAGGTTATAATGGCTGGGTGCTTGACACCTTAAATTCATCAGCCTGTTGCATGTTCATAGACCCATCAGACATTTTTAAACTTTTCTACAGATTATTTGCCATATTCCAAGAACCGCTTTACATTACTCCTTGAGTCCACCTTCTCAGAGCATGTGTGTTTCTTGGTTGTGGTTTTAATTTATTTTTTTTGTTATCAGTCTTAATTTGAGCTGTGGTCTAATTTTTGCAGATGGTCAGTGCTGGTAGCTGTGTATCAGTAGCATGTGTCTTCACTGGGTGTTACCCAAGAAGCAGGCAGTTCACTTACTATAAAGACACTTTATCAGCTTATGTCACTCCTAAAGAAAAACATATCTTGAAAACCATTTCATCACCACAAATACAGTATCCACCCTAACATTTGTGAAAAGCCAATACCATAATATGTATTTATAACATTGCCTAGACACCAGCCTTGACTTAGCACTTGGATGAGCAAGCCACACACACCATGAAAGACTCAGTGTCTATCTCAGCAGCAAGGTTGTCATTGTCTGAGCTGTACTAAGAATTAAACTTATAACTCCCTTTATCCTTCAATTTCTAGCCTCAAGCAGCAGCTAAGGCATCCTCACCTCACAGAAGTAATATGTGGATTAGGAACTTAAACCCAAGGGTGGAAATTGCTAATTTTGTAGGAATTTTGTAGGTGCCTAGACAGCAGTGGCGCTAGCACTGTGCACACCCTCATGTGTGAAACTGCCCCTGAATTCCCATACATGGTAATATGAAACTCAATCATATATATATTTTTAATGTCAGATAGAAATCTTAACCAGAGGTGATTACTTTCAGATAAGAAATAGTCCATCTAACAATACCACTGTGATAAATTATTCATTTTAAGGCCTTTTTTGGTCAGATTTTTTTTTTTTTTAAAGAATACATTTCAAATTGAGTCCCTAACAGTGGCTAGAATAAGAAGATGATGCAGAAAAATGTTCTCAGTTCAACATAACCATTACCATGACTTCCTTCCATGACAGTAAAAAATACGTTAAGGGATGCTGCTTCTGAACTATTCTGAACATAGCTGAAAGCCAGTGGCACTGCTTGCAAAGGTTCAGGTTGATGCTATTTAAATCATGCTAAAGGTTATTTCTGGCACTTTGAAATTGGTCTGATGAAATTGGTACGCCATATAATCATATTTTATGCTTAGAATTCAATTAAAAGCTTAAGAGACAGCTAATGGGGAGTCAAATTACCTCAAAACTTCAAAGAATCTCTCTAAAATGAAATTAAAAATATTTTATGGGGAGAGGTTTTTTTAAAAAAATATAATAGCCACTCATTTTATGGTGAATTATTCACTGTTGTATTTCTAAGACTTATTACTCTCCTAAATCATCAGCATTTTTGGCACCTCTTGCTTATCTTTCTGGCATTCTGAAGACAGAGTTAAATTCCCTGAAGATAGTTGATTGCCACAGATTAGGATAGGCACAGACTGCTGGGGGTTGGATATAGGCTGGTAATTCATAGTTTTATGCATATCAATTTCATGAATGTGCACTGTGCTTCAACCATCCCATTTGCTGGTTTGTTCTCATGGGGATGGAGGGTTGGAATTGAAAATATTCCCAACTTTGGGGATGTCCCTGAGATGATTGTTACCTCTGTAAGCCAAGAATTATTTATTTTTTGCCCTTTCTTAAAATTAAATTCTTAATGGCAATTAAAAGTCAATGTCAGCAATGCTGCTGCAATTCAAAACACTGAGCATTTTGAGAATGAAAATTTCATCTTTGAAGATTCATAGCATTTTATCTGCTTAGATGGAACAAGAGCAGAGAGGTCCAGAGCCATTCTAGCTCTGTGTCTCTTCAGATGTCCTCCAAATTGTGGATCTTTAATTTTTTGTATTTGACTTCTTGGCTAGTCCCACCATCAAACATTTGTGTATCTCTCCAGAGTGTGCATGTGTCTTTTTTTTTCCCTTTTCCATTTTCTTCTCCCTTTTGAGGCTTTCTGTGTGTTTTTGATTGGTTTGGTTGGGTTTTTTATAATACTGAAATTATCTGTAGCTGTTGTGAGGGAATGCCAAACCTGCCTGTTGGGTGACCTGTGAAAAGACAATTCCTCCACACTGGGCTCCCATGGTTTTTGAGCTTCCAAACCCATGATGAGTGACACTTGGCTGAGCCCTTGGCACCCAGCTGTGACTGGAGGATGGAGTTAAAGAGTTGAATGTGTGACACCAGCCTGACCATGAGCTTAGTGCCTTGCTTGATCACATTGCAACTTTGGAAATTTGCTCAGCTGAGTCAAGTGAGAGCTGGGACCAGAGAGGAAAACTCTCTCCATCACAAGGCTGGACCAGTTTCCATCTCTCCTCTTCAGTGCTCTGGAAAGAGGAGTGAGAGTATCAGAGCTCTGGGTCCCAGGGTGAGACCCAAAACAGGCACTGATGGCCAGCACTGACAGCCTGAGTGACTGGGACAGCATTCCCATCCTCAGGGCTCCCCTTTATTTAGCAGAGGTAAAATGGGAGTATTTTATCAAAATCCAGCCACTTTTCATTAACAGCTGCTTAGAATAAAAGAGGACAGCTGTAAATGCAAAGCCAAATTAAAAAACTTGCATTATTCCTGAATTGCAATTTAATAATCATTAAGTTTAGTTATTCAATGAGTTAACAAGGACACTGACCTTTTAATTCCTCTGGTGAGATGTAAGGAGATGGATATTTCTGTAATTAGAAGGCAACACAGAATACTTTCATCCAATACCAACCTGTAAGTGGAAGGTGGTAAAAATATTTTAATATTACAACCAGGGAAATGTAGCTTTAAAACTGACTGCAAAATTTCTGTTTGACTATAGTTATTGTGTGCAGACCTGGGATTGTTGCAAAGAGCCTAGATAATCTCTATGCTCCCTTCCAAACCTTCTGTGATTTTTATTTTCTAGATCCTGACAGGTCCTTGGGCTGTCATGGGATGTAGGACACAATGGTGCAGGTGTCTGCTGGTGGCTGGGCTTTATCCTCCAGAGGATTTATTGTCCTTGGCCCCATGGCTGCTAAAATGAACTTCCTACTTGTTAGAATAATTTATTGGTTTGCTTTTTGAATTGTCAGTGTTTTAGCTGCAGCAGACTCCTTCACTGGCATTTCTGTCTGGAAGGGGTCTGCACCCTGCTACCTGTGCAGTCTGTCCTGCATCTCAACTTCTGCCAGTGATGGTCACAGCCTTTGTATTATACATGTTCTCATTTTTCAAAAAATAGAGTTTGGAACCCATGCAGAATGTTTTCCATAAGATTTTTTTCTTTTGCTCTTTTTGGGCTTTTGTTTAGTTAGTTTTTCTTTGGTTGATTTTTTTTTTCCCTAAAACCCAACAGATCATTTTAAAAGGATAAATACATTTTGAAGTGTAAAACCAGGCAAATTTTTGAAATCAGCTGAGTTGGTTTTTTTTGACTGCTGTTTTCCTCCCTGACTCGTTTCACAATGGTGAAGTGACTTTAATTCTACAATCATTCCAGTTGGCCCAGAGCCTAAGGGTTTATAAAAAACCTTTAACATGCCTCTGTGGTAAAACTTGGATTTCATTTAGCTTCTGAACACTTTTTTTTTTTTCCCATTTAAATGTTGCCTGCAGGAAAACCCATTGGAGAAACTCTAGAAATTTCACTGGGTTCCCTCCCAGAGCAATGTTGGTGTGTGGCAGCTCAGGTCCCCTCTGGATGTTCCTCAGCATGGTGTAGCAGATCT
Organism: Erithacus rubecula; assembly: GCF_903797595.1. Classification (NCBI taxonomy): domain Eukaryota; kingdom Metazoa; phylum Chordata; class Aves; order Passeriformes; family Muscicapidae; genus Erithacus; species Erithacus rubecula. The sequence goes on from NC_136688.1 coordinate 17,145,568, forward strand.
TTTTACAGGATTTTTCACTCTGACAGGATTCTCTCTGCCCAGCCATTAGCAAAATATTGCCACTCACTCAAAATTGTGTAATTGTGTAAGCAGCAAAATGAAGGCTTAGATTTTCTATTTTACTTATTTCCCCCGAAATTTCCAGTGCAAGTCTCAGCATATTTGTGAAATGTGATCCCTTAAAATACCAAATACCTCCTTTGATGCCCATATTCCAGAGCACAACACACCAGAGCAAACCCAGAGCTGCCTCTGGGTCTCTGCCTACCCTGCTGAACAGGATCTGGAGTGGCTTTCCACTCCAAAACATCATCTCAGTGCTGTTCCTTAAAAATGGGGGAAAAAGATTTCAGCACAAAAAGGATTTTTTGCTTGCCACTGAGAGCAAGATATGGGATGAAAGAGCCAGGAGGGAGTGCTCAGTCAGCCTGTGAGGACACTGCCAGTGTTTGAGATGCAGATGAGGCATTGCAGACCATTTCACTTTTTTTTTTTTTTTTCATTCCCAGCACAATCAGGAGAAGTATAATTGGAATTTTCTTTGATGCAAATGGTATTTGTTTTTTTCCTTACTGTTCTTTCATTAAAAATCAGTGTTTTTAACCCCTGGCTAAGTAAACGTAGAAGAGTCTTTTTAGATTTTTTTTTTTCCCTCCCACTCAAATGTAGAAATTCTTTAAATATCATGGTAGAGTGGTGAAAGTAAATATTAGGAGACTTTGTAGGTGGCATGAAAGAAAAAATTATTTTAAGAAACATGCCTTTGAGGGTTTCTAACCTGTTTTAAAAGGGATAGCAGTGAGAGGACAGAGAAATATGCTGTGTCTGTACTGCTTTTCCCTTGGAGACACATCAAAAATCAGTTTGATAATTTACCTTTCCTTTTTTTTGACCTAGTTTTGCAGGTATTTGTGAACAAAGGTATTTGAAATATGGTCTAAATGTAATTCTAAAAGATGATTACTGAAAGACAGTGTTTTCTGATATATAGTGTGGGATTTATATTGCAAAAATTCTAACTTAAATGTGGGTGGAAAGTCTGAAATAATCATGTAAATCCTGTAGGCTCTTCCTCTGGGCAGGAGATGGAGTGTGACTCATCCTATGTGTTTTAATGTGTTTTTAACTTTCACTGCTGTTTGTGGGGGAGATTCTCTGGCTAATCCAGATGCTTCTTGTTTAGGGGGCCAAAGTTCCATCACTGGACTCCACTTGGTTTTTTTTGTTGTCTTTGTTGTTGGTTTTTTTTTGTTGTTGTTGTTGTTTTGGTTTGGTTTGGATTTTTTGTTGTTGTTTGGGTTTTTTTGTTTTTTTTTTTTCCAAAATGCCCTCGTCTTGATAGTGGTCAGCCTTTCCAAAATTTGTTATTTGTTATTCCTCTGATTTAATTTTTATTCCTGTGCATTGCTCTGAAGCATCATCATGAAAACCACAGCTGAAAAAAACCCCCACAACCTAACAATAAACCAAAAAACCAATAGGAAAACAAAAACCCTCAATAATGATGTGTTGAAGAAAAATTCAGTGAAGCATCTAGTGAGATATTCCTCTAAGTTTATTTGGAAAAATGGTGGCCTCTATAATAATCTATAGCAGTGCAAAGCATTTAGGAGGAAAATTTTGTCCAGCATGTCATTTCTTGGGTGCACATAATTACTCCTCCTTCACATGTATTGGTGATGAAATTCAGAATTACTGCAGGCAAGCTGCTTAATTTTGTGATTTTGTGGGTTGGATCAATCTGACTTTTCAGGACTGTTTGAGGCCTTTGTGGATGTGTTGGAAAATTACAGAATTTGGGGGTTTTGTGGGAAATTTCCTTTTCATCTCTTGAAGGCTGAAAGGTTGAAATATGGATTGCTGACTGAAGGCTTCACCATGGTACACACTGCTCTGAGGATTCTTTCTGAATCTTTGAAATACTTTTTTTCCTGCAGAAAGTGAAAATATTCAGGTCTTTTCCCCATGATCCAAAGCAGCTGTTGAGTCTCACATAATCACAGCAGATCTGCTTTGCCAGCAGATTACAAATGTCACAGAGACAGTGTTTAATACATTTTATTTTAATTAGACTTCATCTTGTCTCTGGGCTCATTTTCAGGTTTTCTTCTACATTCAAAAAGTCACCAAAGCACTGTAAATTCTCTAATAAATGCAATTACTGCTGAAGCCACAAAAAACTAACTTCCTGTTGTCTGGCACACAGAGAAAGGATTCAATTTCTGATTTTGTTTTGTTTTTTTCCAATTTTACTGAGATCTACTGTTGTTTCAGAAAAATATTTATTTTTCTCTTTTACAGGCTTATAGATTTTCTCAGCTTCCTGAGATGGTAATGGGTTCTCCTCCCCCTCCTGTCCCTCCCAGAACAGGTCCTGTGGCTGTTGCCTCTCTCAGGAGGTATTTATCTCTTATTTTATTTTAGGCATGATCTCTAAAACCCACTGTTGTAAGAAGAACCAGGGCAAACCCTGAGGGGGCACTTACAAGGCACTTAAAAAAACACATCAATGAAATTAGAAACATGCTGGTTTTATTTCATTTAAACACAAAACAAAATAACAATGAATTTCCTGTTAGCTAGCCTGTGTCAATAAAATTAGGAAATGCAGGCTCCTGTTTCTTTTAAAGCATCCTTTGCCCCAGCTCAGATAATGATGTACTGGATTGAGGCAGATAATTCACAGCATCATTCTCCTGCTTTCCTGTGTTGGAAGGGATATTGCTGCAAAATTTCTAAAGATATTAGCATTTCCCAAGTGCATTTAATGGTATTTACCACAGTAATCTCCTACTGCATGTATGATACCATGTCATGTACACTGTTGGGGCTGTTTGTGGATTGTGCTGGTTAATTATGGTGAATCTTTGGTGAATTATGGTAAATCTGTTGCATTTCACAGGAATTCGAAGCAGCAAGCAAAGCCCCTGTACAATGGTAATAACACACTCTGGTACAATAGCAACCAGAATTGCAAAATTCTCCAGACTTCCCCTGCTGTCCAGCTGTTCTCCAGACTCCTGTCATGCCAGAGCAAAGTTGGACTGATTGTTCCTCACTGTCTTGCCCTGCTGTGGCTCAGAGCTGTGTATGTGGCTACAAACCTCATCTGTAGGTCAAAATGACAAACATTTCTATTTTCTCTCTTCCCTAACGAGCAGGTCTACATCAGATATTGGCAGCAAAGTGAGAATACCTGAGTCCAGTGGAGCAGATCAGGCCCAGCACCATGACCAGGCTCCTTTTGCAGCAGGATCAAGAGCTCCCATGTCTGTTGGTCCACTTGATCAATCAGCTTTTCACTCAGGTGAAGAAATAATGCAGATTGAACTTGGAGATTTGAGAGCCTCATTAGTTGTTTTGGATAGAAATTAATGTATGGGATACAGCAAATAAGGATGATTGTAAGTGGGTTAGTTGTACCACATAATTTTTTTTTTTTGGTCTTCACGAAGAGTCAGGATTAAAAACACGAAGGAGATGAATTTCTCATGTTCAGACTTGGTTGTTATTAAATCATATTTAAAGTACAGAGTTCTGCAACACTTCCAGCTGCCAGCTAAAAACAAGTACAATGGAGCTGAACCTAACTAGTTACAAGGTCTTTAAAAGCTACACAGTCCAACAGAGAATTAACAGCTATATTATTTATACTTTTGACCCAATAACCAAACTCCTGTACCCACAGTGCAGAACTAACTCTCCAACCAGAAACTACTGCCTGAAACCATGAAGGAGAAGGAAGAAGACAGAAAGAGACAACGCCCAAAATCCTTCATCTTGTCCCATACTTATTACTATATTTTAAAAACCTCAAATTTCAAACCCTTCACCATGTGAACTCACACACTTCTATTTATCCACACACCCGTGATTTTAATTCCATCACTCAAATTTGGAAGCTTCTCCAAGGTCTCAGGTCCAAAACAGTGTTCTGCTGGGAGTCAGTGCCAGAAAGCACAGAAAGCTCAAAACTCCCAGGTATCAGTGTTCCAACAGATGATTATTTGGAGAAAAACTGTATTAGGTGAGGTTTTTTATGCTACAGAGCCCTCCAGAGGATGGCCTGTGCCTTTGAAAGTGCAGCACCAGCTGCATCCTAAAATACTCATCCTGCAGTAGCACCAGGAATTGGCCTTTTTCTGAAGGAAGGATCCAGCACTAATGTCCCAGATGTTCTGTGTTCAAGCATGGCATTCTGCAGGCACACTAATTAAACTCTGAATTGATAAAACTCAGTCAATCTCAGTTCACCAGTACTACAAAATGCAGTAGAATTTTTTAGGGAGGGTGTAGATGGTGCTGGTGGCAAAATAAGTTGCAGTTTTGGGACTTCTGTGTGACTCCTTTGTGTTGCACCTTGTACCAACCAAGCAAAGTAGGAGAGACAGGAAATTAATGGGGGAGAAAGGAGTTGGATCCTTCCAATATTTTGTCAGTCAAGAATATCGATCCAAGTGCTTGAAAACTTCTTGAAGATTCCCTAATTCCTCTTGAGAAACTTTACCCCTGCTCTTGTCACAACAGTGGGCTGCTGAGGAGGGCAAATTGTCCCCTTCCCTTCAAAACAGAGGCAGTGATGCTATGGCACAGTCAAAGGAAATCTGTTAGCTCTTCACCCCTCCTCTTCTGGAGAGTATAGTTTCTGCCCAGAACTTGTTTTGGGTCTAAAACTCCCAGTTTTAAAAGCCTAATCAATTAATGATCCTCTTGATATGAGTTGTATTTACAAATTAATTTATTTAATCATGAGATGAAGCTGATGTACTGTTTTGATGTTACATGGGTAGCATTTAGCTGGAACAATATTTGAAATGGTTTCTTATTGGCAGAATATGTTTTCATGAAGAGTTATGGGAAAGAGCTTACAATATTCAAAAGAATTTTCCATTAGTTCAAAGCTTTGAAATTAGTAGGTTTGTTATACATTACTCTGTTAATCTGCCAGAAAAAAAAAAATTATCTTCTCAAAAGTAATAGAGAGTTATCTGCATTATCTTTGAGATCATCAACTGTGACTGAGCAATAGTGTGGCCAAGCAAATGTTCTGTCAATTAATTAAATACAATGGGTTTGAAGGATCCATTCTACTCTCAGTTATTGTCATACCTTCTGCAAATGCTGCAGAACCTGGAAGGAGCAGATGCTCAGCCTCCCATTTCAAAACATTTCAAACCATAAAACATGCCACACTAGCTAGAACTCTCCTTTATGAGTGCAGCAATGGGATCCGTGGGGTACATTTTCTTATTGGATCCAGTGATGGGGAAATTTTATTGCTGTGTGCTGCTGAAGGTGACTGCAGTTCAGAAGAGACAAAATTACCTTCCTGTACCTTGTGGAGCTTGCCAGAATAATTCTGGGAGTAGCTGAAGGAAACTTTCATATATAATAGGTGCTACAAAAGGCTGTAATACAGGCAAGCAGAGACAAGGACAACTGTGAGAAATGTGCAATTGTAATACAAGGTTTCTAGCATTCTGATATGAAAATAAGTTTTTACAGCCTCAACACATGAAGAGACATTGCAGCAGGTGCTGATTTGGAATGTTAATGACTAATGTCACTGTCATGCAGCCCTGCATCAGCTTTAAGATAAAGATGTTGCAATGATAATTTAGGCTAAGGTATTACAGCCAGTTGAATATTCATTTTGAGTAGTACCTCCTTTTGCTGTGATTAGATTAGGAGTGCTTTGGTGTAGAAGCCATGTGCCATGTACAGGAGCAGCACTTTCTTCTCTGTACAATTATGAAGAATGTTCATTTTCAGCCTTGCTAACTCGTTTAAAATGAAAAAACAACCCCTGTGCTGTTTATGACCTGGAAGAACCAGGCTGACCACACCTCTTCTCTTAGCCCACCCTCTTCCAAACCATGGAGGAATTGGGACATAGGTGGTTTGTTTTTTCTCTGGAGTGTGCTGCAAACCAGATTTTACTCCTCTTCTCATGCCCTGATTGCACCCATAGCAATTCTGGCCTGGGACTGTGTGGGAGATCATTGAGAAACTGTAAATATCTGGGTTTATGGAGACTGGAGTCTTTCTATCTCTGTGCATGTGCCCAGCATCTGCCAGAGTAGGCAGCAGAACCCTCCTGAGGATTGTTCAGGAGCAAAAAATATGCCAGGGCTGTAAATGAGATTCTGGAGGAGGGATATTTGAAGCAGCCAGTAATTGATGGTAATTCAATTATACTCCAGATGAATTTCAGGAGAAAGCCCATGTCTTTGTGATTTTGTCAGCATATCATAGCTACTGAGAGCAATTAGTAGCATTATTCAAATCATGTGCAGTTGGAAGGGGAAGAAATTTTATTTTCTCTGCATTGATTCTAGTACAGGGAATCTGCCCAGCTGTGTAATGTTACTGTGCTTCCATTCCTCAGAGTTGTACTTTGTTGTGTTTTTAAAGAGTTTACTGCCCTTCTGCTTTCATGTTATTTTTGCTCTATTCTGTGAACCTGGAAAGTAAAAGACACGTCCATGTAGTATAACTGAACAAACTAAAATTAATAACTAATAACTAATATAATAAAAATAATAAAAATGAAATCCTAATAACTGATATTGATGATATGCAGCTTTCCCTGTGCTTTCAGTGTGATGCTGATTCACAGCTGGATTCTGTCTTTGTAAATAGGCTCTAGAGGAAGGAAGACTTAACTGTTTGACTTAAGTTGTTTGTATTCTATTTTTAACTGGCAAATGCATGGAGTTATGATAGCAAATCTCAAGGCAAATATGCACATTAGGATGCTGGTCTTCCAGATAGTCCAGTTATAGCCTGTGGATAATCTCTGTACCAAATTGTTCTCTGCATCTCAGTGAGCCAGAAATAAACCTTCCCTGAAAGCAGGTGTGGCCATATCCAGAGATTTGACTGAAATCTATGCCAGCATGGCTGGCTCCCTCCACAAAAACTGGAGTGTGATAGTGGGATTTTAATCCAGGAGGATTCATGGATATTCCTATGCATACATGTTAATTAAGAGGTGATAACCCAGGTTTGGAATTGGCAAATATTTATTTACGTTGTAGCTAGTTGTAGCTAGACAAATATTTAGTTAAGTTGTAATTTATGGCAGTCATAGACTATTCTTATGAAAGGAACTGAGCAGGTAGAACCTTGGTATTTTTGGCAGAAGCACTGAGGTTTTATGATTGAATTGTTGAGAGTGCAGACTGTTAAACATACCAGTCACTTGTTTCTGTAGGTTTTTTGCCAAGAGATATTAAGAAAGAGTGGGTAAACTGTGAAGAACAAGGTGCATTACACTGAAACCCATGGTAGCAACAACTGAAAATTGAATAGAAGGAAGAAAATTTAAGGGGAAAAAAGCTTTTTCTCTAATGAGTCAAAGTTTTGACAAGGATCAAGTCCTAGGGACCCTTTACCTGAAGGCTGTACATGGTTATGAGGACAACTGCAAATCTTTCCTCCTCCAGTATTTCCCAGCATCATGAAGATGCTCTAGTCAGATGGTGGGACAGAAAAAAGAAACAACAACCCAAAGCCCCAAACAAGAAACCTCACCAAACAAAATATTTCCTAAGCGCTATCTTCTGGTTTACAACTGAAAATCTCAGCTATTAATGATGCCTACTCTCTTTTTATTTGGCAGGAAATACAGTCCCAGCAGTGTTTGCCATTCCAGCAAACAGACCTGGCTTCACTGGCTATTTTATCCCAACTCCTCCCACTGCCTACAGGAACCAAGCCTGGATGCCCTATGCTGGAGAGAACGAGTTGCCAGGGCAGTGGGCAGACTCTGTAAGCTTGCTTTTCTAACCATCTGTGTTCCCGTGTTTTGCACAGGAGGGGTTGTCAGCAATCCCTCACTGCTCTACAAGGAAGCTGAAAAGGATAATTTTAAAATTTTTTCCTTGAGTGGGAATAATCTCTGCCATGAGAGATGGCATAGAGACTTCAGATGTTCATAGCATGAACTGTAAGCTAGGTCTTTAGAGGGTGGAATCATTCACCTGTTTAAAGCTGGTGGGTTAGATGTCTTTCTTTCCCAAGAAAGATCAAATTTTTGGCTAGACATGTGTCAGGAGAAGGGGATGCTGCCTCTCAAAGCAGCTGTTTGAAAGTTGGGGAAGCATCTTACCCTCCTGGAGGCTTCTCTCCAGACAGCCTGGCTCCCAAATCTGCTGTGCAGTGTTTCAAATCCTCCCCAAGGCTGGAGTGACACATCATGAATTAAATAATTAATTGCACAATCCCAGACTGGAACAGATGTAATTTTTAGCCCAAAGTAAACCTACATTTCAAAGAATTGAAGTTGAAACATCCTAAAATGAATGGCAGTAGTTTATCACGTTTGAAACAATTCCTTAAATGTAGAGCTTTTTATTTTTACACTAGGGAAGAAAAGATCAATTATTCTGCTTGAGCTCACATCTGGCATTTCTGCAGAACCACTCTGGCTAAAAAACCTGGGAGATAGATTCAATTTCCTTGTGCAAATCATCAACAGAACATTTTAATGAATTGCAGTAGAAATCTAAGTTGGCTTTGAGCAGCTAAGCAAGAGACAACACAGTCATATAAATGTTCCTGGGGGCAGCTTTTTGTTGTTCACTCTTTATTGCTGCTCCCAATGCCTGTGAGAAGAAGAATTCAGTATGACTTTGAATTCAAATTCAAGTCTGAATTTGAAGGCTAAACTGTCAGAAAAAGTCCTGTTCATTTGTAAGCTGAGCACACTTGCTGATGTGCCCCTGGCACCTGAAGTCTTGTGATGCTCTGGTATAAATTTTCTTCTCAGAGCTGCCTTTTAAAGCATGAAAAGCTTTATTTTCCTTTATTGTTGTTGTTTTGGTGTTTGTTTTTTCTTTATTTATTTGTTTTTTTGTGCATTTTTAACCCTTCTAAATCCAGGAGTCCATTGTATCTTTGTAATGATTTTAAACTTTTTCTATAAGAAGGAAAAAAGCCACGAAACAAATAAGGAAATTGAATTGTCTTCCATTCATTCTCTCTTTTGTGTCCCTACTCTTGACTGCAGTCCTGTGGAAAGAGAGTCAGGTATCACTTGCCAAAATTGGAGACTGAAATAAATGAGCCAAAACTGCAAATCCAAGTCTCCAGCCCCCAGCTCCTTCTTCTGGAAGGAGAAAAGTATAACCCTGTTGTGGGTTTCCTTGTCTTCAAAAAGAGGAATGGAGAGGAATGTAAAAATCTGAAAAACAACCATGGCAATATAGGATTCAAAGGAAACAAATGTCCCTTTTAACTTCACTTACCCATGGCAGAGCTTTAACAACTCCTTGTTACTCAGATTTTCAGCCCTCCAGTGCCTTTGCAGAAGAGGTAAAAATGTAGAAACTACTGCAGTTTCTAGAATGAATTTGCAAATCTGTCAAGGAACTGTCTTTATTTATTGCTAGAGGAGCTAGCAATATCATTAGCAACACAGCACAGTGAGAAATCCTGAATAAAAGTGAATAGCATAAAGATCTAAAGTAGCACTCAGGTTTTCTCAGTAATACTCAGGGCTTAAAATTCTGGATGTGTCTTGGTTTCTGAGCCTCTAGGTTATAGCCTGATCACACTTCCAAGATTTTCCTACAGTTATTGAAAACAGAGTCTTAATGTCTGTAAGATTGTTTATTTTTCACACATTTCTTCTAGCCTAGACTGTAAACAAGGCAGTAGAGGAAAGAGGAGATTTGACAACAAGGAATTATTTCATAAGCTCCATTACTGTAATGTATTATTCTCTGAGACAAATGGCAGGTATTGAAACACTAAGTTTTGTGGGACAAGGCAGCTGTATCCACAAAACCCTTATTTTCCAAACTGCTGGACGCTGCTGAGTGAAACCAGTAACTTGGTGGCCTCTAGTGGCCTGTTCATGTGTTGTTCTAGTAAAATCACCTTTTGAGCAGCCTGTTTAAACTAAACAGAGGGGCCTGCATCTAATGATCACTTTCATATCATACCTGCTTCCTACATTTGTCTCATCACACCACAGTGAACATGCTTGACATTCTCTTCAGCATTTGATGGTACTCCAGGCTGTGTAGAGGATGTGGAAATCCTAATGGTCAGGCTTCAGGCATAAAAGCTTCTTCAAAATTAAGGTCTGTCGATTCTTGTTTTATAGACATTTGGAAGTCATAAATGCTATTTTTTATTTGGTGCATTATAGTCTCCAGAAAGGCTGGTATCTTGGTTCATGGATTTGGAAAGTAATTTAATCTCTCACCATGACTAAAGGGCCTATATAATTGTTTTAGTTTTAGCTGGTGTAACATGAGGTTGAAATCTGTGAAGTTACAAAAAATGATGAATCCCTCATGTAATCCTGTTAAATATGGCCAGAAATTCTGTCACTTTTTAGCAGTCGAGCATCCTTTGAGTCTTGAGTTTCCAAGCTAGTGCACCTGTGCTTATCCCTGTTGTCTGGATCTAGTGAGTTGCTGTCAGGAGCACTGAGACCAGACACTGGCTGATTTGGATCAGACAGTGGCTGCAAATCAGAAAACACTGCTTTTCTGTTCTGGGCTATTTGATGTACTAAAATAATCAAAAATTATACTAAAAATCATCTGTTTAAAACTGAAGGGTTTACTAAGCAGAGAGCACATTTTCAGAAAATCCTTATTCTTTGGTAGGAGTTTATCATGTTTGAAACAATTCCTCAAATGTAGGGCTTTTCATTTTACACTAGAAAAAAAGATCAATTCTTCTGCTTGAGCTCACATCTGGCATTTGGAGGTGATGATAAATGAGGACAAGCAGATGTTTTTGCTGCCACAGCTGGGACATTGTCTTGGTTTGAAAGACAGGTGTCTGCTGAGAGAGGCAGGAGCCTCTCTTTGAAATGGAGAATGTAACAATTTCCTCCCCCCCCCCCCCCAATTATTATGATTTTGAAATTAAAGGGCTCTCAGGAAAAGATATGAGAATTAGGAATAACAGTTCTTTACTAGGAAAATTAAAATAGAAATACTTTATTACAAAGAACAATCCCAAACAGTGCCAGAGTCAGAATCCAAGCTGGCACAGTCAGTCAGTCAGGGTGGTGGCACAGTCCCATTCCATGGTGCTGCATCCTCCTGCAGTGGCAGATGTGGATCAGCTGGAGCAGTGCTACTGGAGAAGGTGCAGTTTCCTCTGAAAGTCCAGAGATGATGTGGAAAGGTCTGGCTTTCCTCTGGAATCCAGTGAAAAAGACTGCCCTGATGTTCCAAATCTCATTTTTTATCTAGGTAGGAAAGGCTTGGCTCCTCCTCTGGCTGGAGCATCTCCCAGTGAGATGATGTAATTTTATCAGTCATGCAGTGGGATTTAATGACCCATTAACAGAAGATATCTCCTGGAGGGAGGATGAGCTGTGGGAAGATCAAGATGATTGCCCCAGCTGTTTAAAGATGGCCCATTAGCAGAGGATATCTCCCACAGAGATAAGAGTTTCAATAGATGATGATAGATACACACTTCTGGCCACATCCTGTATTGCAACCTAAGACAGACATCGACACGTGCATTAATGGCACGTGCCAGGATTTGTAAGTAGAAGCTGGCAATGCTGAGGTGTGCATCCCCCCATCTGTGCCCCTCAGTCCCATCTGGGCGGGTGCGTGGTCGCTCCGGGTCGGTCGTTCCGTGTAATTCCGAGCGGTTCCGATCCCCGCAGGTGCCGCTGCCCGGCTACATCGAGGCGTACCCGCGGCCCCGGTACCAGCACAGCTCCCCGAGCCGCCTGCCCCGGCAGTACAGCCAGCAGGGCAGCCTGCACCCCAGCCTGGAGCAGCCTCCCCTGGCCTCCGCCGCCGCCTCCCAGCACAGCCTGGCCGACACCGACCCCGCCGACGCGCCGCTCACCAACATCTCCACCGCCGCCCTCGTCAAGGCCATACGAGAGGAGGTGGCCAAGCTGGCCAAGAAGCAAACAGATATGTTTGAGTTCCAGGTCTAACTCGACTTCTGTGTGCAGTGTTTGTGTCTTGCCCGCCTGGGGTAGTCGAGGAAGCAACTCCTTTGATTTTCAGCTACAAAATTCCTGTGAATTGTGCCAAAGCGATGGCATTTTAATCTGTCTGAAAAGTCAACACCATGCAATGACTTCCAGCAGAGCACCGGGACTCTGAAGATGTGAAATTCCGCTTCCCAGCTAAGGAAAAGCTGCCAGGAAACTGTTTCATACTGATGAGATCAACCATATGCAATCCTTTGTCACTTTGCTCTCGTATTATGACCCATCTTCACTAAAGATGCTGCTGAACGTGTCTGTGCCACAAGAAGTTTCATTTGCAGGCCCAGAGGTAGAAAATAACTCCTGCATGCCTAAACTTCGATTCAAGAAGAAAAAACCTGCAGAGCAGGTTTTGCTGAAGGCCACGGCTGGCGTGGCAGTGGCCATGTTAATTGTTTGCTGTGGGACGTTGTGTAAGTGGTGCTGATTTCAGCAATGCAGCCATTCCAGCCCTTTCATCCCAGAGGCTGTATTCACACCAAAAGAACTCAAGATGATTAGGTAATACAAATAGAAGCCCTGTAAATAGCTCCGTGTCTCTTCATCCTATTAACAGGACAAGGAGGTGAAAAAAGGGAGGGCTGTGAAGAAGGTGAATGGCATTTTGATAATTGGTGGCTACGTTGTCCCTCAGTGCCACTGATGAGTTATGGAGGAGATTTTTTTTTTCAGCCTGAGAGAATACAATGCATGAAGAGCCAGCAAAGGATATTGGTGCTAAAAGCTTCCAAGAAAAATGAAAAAAGGTTTTTTGTGTTCCCTCTATAATCGGGCTTTTCACTCTGAATGCATGTGAAGCTGGTAAACCTGAGACCTTTAAATCCTTCCAACCTGGAAAAATAAATCCACCTGCTTGGACAAGGAAATGCCTGTTCAACACAGTGCTTTTTTTCTCTTTCTTGAACAATGCTATTTACTAAAGTGATGCCAGAAAGTGCTACCTGAAGCTGCAGTGGGTTTTGATTACGCTGGCACGGTGAATGCACACCCAGGAAGTTCTGAATGTAGAGGACCTAATTACTATGTTAAAATGTAAATAAGCTAACAGTTACACGGATTAACAAAAATGCTAATGTTCTGTGAAAAAGACAGCATTGCCAGAAATGATGTTGACTTTGTATTGTGCAAGATAAAGGTCACTGATTGTTACACTGCGTTGTGGTAGGAATCCAATCCCAAAAGGAAATCAAACCACTTGGATGGGACAGTAGTTAATATTTTGCAGTTGTACAAACTAGTTGGAGATCATGAACAATTGTTTTCAGTTCCTTCAGCAGTTAGCTTCAGGAACTGAAGTTGTTGCAGAATTTGTTGTGTTGGGCGTGTTTGATGTCAACTGGAGTTCAAGGTAATGTCCTTCATTTCAGTGGGTTATTTAGTTATCCTCAATTACTATTTTGTCTGATCATTTCATTTCTCTGAGTTTCTTTGGTCTTAACTGATGTGGGAAAGGGAACTTGGTTTAGCTTTTTGACCACCAGTAAATTGAGAGGAGAGAGAAGACTAGAATAGGGGATAGAAGAAGAAATAGATGAAGCACAAACTTTTAAAGCAGAGCTATTTTCCCCCCCAATAATTACATTATAAATCCTGACTGAGACTGTGATGCATAATTATCCTAGAATATACAGACAACTTCTGCTCCAGTACCTTGAATATTGCAGAAGCATTTGGAATGCTAGTTAATCTTTCAATAAATGTGAAATTTCGTTTTTATTATTTAAAATCAGATATAAATAAAATGTATTTTTGTAATTTCTATGTATATATGTGCTGTATATTTATATAAGTGACTAGTCTGCTATAGAAAGAAAATTTCCATAAACTAAGCGGAAAAAGAAAAAAAAGAAAGAAAGAAAAAAACCCTGGTGATTTTACTGATCAATATAAAAGTGCTGTGTCTGGAGAACACAAATATACAATTGGGTGACTCGGATACTAAACAACCAAAGAAACTCAACTTTTCATGTAAATGCAATTCTAGTAAAGGCTGACTGCTGTCTCACTTACCTGTCAGCCAGATAATACTGATATAACTAATGTAATACAACACAGCCAAATTGGGTCGAATTAATAGCTGGCTAAGAGCATCACACTTTAGAATAACAACTGAAAAAAATACTCAAACTCAGTGTGCCACAGAAAGACTGGTTCTGGTTGGCTTCAGTGGGAATTCCACTCACTGAGAGCAAGGCTGAGTTTTGCATCAGCTTTTTAATCTCATTTTGGAATGATTCTTCTACACAGTCCAGTGAAATTTTGCAAGTAATTGGGCCCTTCTAAGCAATGAGGGTGAAATGTGCTGTATAATAAATTTTCATAGTTTATACTCCAGTTTTGCAGAGTTATCCTGGGGCTGAAATGATGGAAGCAGCCACGATCCCATGGATGGGCTTGTTGAAGCCATGGAGGAAGGGTAATGTAACAATATATTGCCAAAAAAGTCACAGGAAACAGGGCATTCCAGTTTTAAATAGCATCTTTTGGACACTTAACTCTGTCTGTAGGTCTGTTCCCATTCTTAAATTTTAGCAATTTAATAGCTCTACTGAAAAATGTGTGAGGGTAAAGTCTCATATATCTTAACATGATGAATCTTGTATCTTGCCATACTGGAAACTAAAAATTTTGGAAAATACAGAGATGTCCAGGGTTTGGATGTCTGTAAAAAGTGGAAAACCCCCAAACAAAAGCATTTAAATAGCCTTCAAGAAAGAAAAAAAAAAACATTTCAGTAAAGTTAAACAAAGTACTCTTCATACTTCTGAGGAAGACCTGTTTAGAGTTTCAAAATTAATTTTGTTTGGTATTATTATGGATGATGTGCAGTCTATTGACTATTTCCTGAACCATCACTCTGAAACCATTGTGGTGCACTTTATTGAGAAAACCATCTTACATTCTTCATTCATGATGCCTTTTTATCCTGTTTGTAATATGTTTCTGTATTTTTTTTTAAGTATAAAGTATGATTATATCAAGACAGTTAGGACATTCCTGAGAAAGAAAAATCATGCTGTAATATTTATACTGTCTGAGCACAAAGCAATGATAAAGTGAAAATATAGTGTACAAATAATTTGTAATATAATAAACATTTTGTATGGCTACAATTACAATATAGTTTTTCAATACTGATTTCAAAGAAGAAAGTATTTGTGTTTAAGGTCATAACCTCATCCAGATATATCCATGCCATTTTTACTGAGAACAAAGTAGTAATTAACTTTTTCTACTCAATGCCCCAATTTTCTTTGAAGATATGTTAAATGTGTAGGTGAAAGTGCTGTTTACTGTGTACATAAAATGTTGGTGTTCTGACCACTGTCTGTCTTCAATTTTAGAAAAGTTGCAAATGAAACAACGTAAAATTCCATCTTGGTACATGTGTGCTGACCACCTTCAGCTGGAAAACCACGTGTGACATTTATTAGTATCAGTAGAACAGTAACTTTAAAAGGATAAAAGGGAACTTGGCAGTCATTTCTTGACATATTATTTGTATTGGAGAGAAACTCTAGCACTCAGTCTAGAAATATGAGTAATATTTGAATGTCATAATATTAAGGGTAGAGCTCAATAGAAGTGCATGCAAACCCTATATATAGAAACGAGGATATTGTCTTAAGCAGTGATCATTTCTTTTTCAGACTCTCTTTGAAGGATGAGAAGTGTAAGATAAAAATGAGAGGCAGGTAGAAAATACAACACTGGGTTGAGTGGGAGAATTGTTTTGTTTAAGTCATAAAGGCAAAGCTGGTGAATATTGCAGTATCTCTCCTGGGAATAACTGCATTGCATAATGTCCAGATTTTAAAAACAGCTGAAATGCCCCCAAATAATACAATATTTCATGTTTTTAAAATCACCTTAAAACCATGTTCTTATGAATATTGTATCATATTCATGTATGTATATATATGTGTGTGTGTCAAAAAATATTTTTCCAAAACTGGTTCTATTTGTCTATTAATTTGTCCTAATTCATTTCAGGTTCATTAAGGGGTGCAGAGGTAGTAATGAAAAGATAAATCTCAGAGTTGTTCTGTTATGAAGGTCATGATGGATGAGAAATGACCTTAAGTAGTTAGGTGGTCAAATTATATCTTCAAAATAATTAAAGTTATCATTAAGAGGTGTTTCAGGCATTTGATTTTTTTTTTTTTTAATTTGTTAAAAAATAATTCTCTTTTTAAGAAGTCTGACTTCATGAATTTTCCACGTACCCAAGGAATAAGTTGTTACTATAATTTTGTAAATAATTTTGTAACTTTATAAATGCACATTTACCTACTGAGCAATAATGGGTGCTAAGGGCTGTAAATCGCAAAGAAAGGTGATTCCACTTAGTACAATATTTAGAGAGCAGGTGAATTTCTCTTCCAAAATATTCCCTCTTCACTGGAGCCCAGAGCATTTCTGTGCTGTGTAAACCAGTCTAAACTCCATAACCAACAGTGGCATCAGTTAAGGTCTTGTGTATCTGCCAAGGACATCTGGATGTAAGTAAACTTGAAGTTTATTCTTGATCCCTTTCTTTATCTAATACTCTCCACGCTGAAATGATGAAAAACCCAAACACTTTATCCTACACCAAACAAACTTTAGTATTTCCATGACAAAAAAAACAACTGGGAAGGCTTTTTCATTTCATCCTGGTGTTGACTTCTGCAAGCTGTTTTCAACATCATACTTGATAGGAAAAAAAACCAAAACAAGTATGAAGCCAAGAATTTGGGAAAATATTATAGAACCCATCTTGCCCAGGCATAAATTTTGATGCAGGATTTAGAAACACAAAAGAAGCAGCTCAGGCCCAACAAAAATTCTGGGCAGTCCTTTGGGTCTCATCAGAAAACATGTTTGCCCAGCATAGATGTTCCTATGCTTCTTGACTTTTTATTTTCATTTAATGTCTGTCCTGCCATCACTGTGCATTCTGAATGTGAGTTTTACATTGTGTAGACAAAGAAGTGCACTCTGCCTCACTGACAGGCTACTGGTGTGACAGGAGCAGTGACCAACATGTGACAGAATTTTTAAATAGCCATGTGTCTTGGTTTGAAGGACAGGTGTCTGCTAAGAAAGGCAGGAGCCTCTCTTGAAATGGAAAATATAAATCCCCACCCTCCAAATTATTTTAATTTTGAAATGAAGGCGCTCTCAGGCAAAGATACGGGAATAGGAATAACAGTTCTTTACTAGGAAAATTAAAATAGAAATACAGTATTACGAAGAACAATTTCAACCCTGACAGAGTCAGAGTCCAGAATGTAATTTTATCAGTCATGCACTGGGACTCAATGGCCCATTAACAGGAGATATCACCTGGAGGGAGGATGGGCTGTGGGAAAGATAAAGATGATTGCCCCAGCTGGTTTTACATCCTTCTTTGCAAGCCAAAACACCATGGCATTGCATGGCTTCAGCCCATCTTGTGCTTTGTGTGTTCTCCTGTTCTTGTTAAGGGAAAACACATCTGTAGGTAACATTTTCCACTGAAATTACTGCCAAGACACCTGCTGAGGACTGAGCCAGCACCCACCCAGTAAATTAGCCATCACAAGTGTCTTGACATTGTGCCAAGAGAGGAGGGATGCTGTCTGGTTGTGGGTGACTGGAAACTGGGGGATGGAAGGTCAGTTTGCTGTTCTTCAGGATTTTGGGTTGGTCCAAAATGTGACTGCCTCAGTGTCCCATCTGTTGGGCAGGGTGAAGGGACTGCCTCTCCTCACTGAAACTCCAACCCTGGACTGCGGTGGATACTTTAGTAAGAAGCATTATTTATTACTTCATGGAGCTTTGGGAATTGATCAGGACTCTAAATTACCTGTTCCTATGGTAGCATTTTAATAGATGTGAGTTTACAAGTGAAAAACACCTCTTGATAATATTTCAGTATATTCTAGGAAACCTTTCCAATAACAGCCTCTACACTTTTTTACAGAGATTTACAGAATTTATATCAATAAAACCATCTCACTTCCCAGGTAACAGATCTCACTTACCAAGGAAATGAACTTTTCTTACATCTTTGAATTATGGAAAGGACTAGCTCTGCATGATTACAAATATCCATGTTATCTTTGGTGTTCACAGCTTTATCCAACTGAGTTGTAATGGCTGTGCCTGTGAAACTTGCTCAAAACTTACAAGTGTTTCAGCTGTAAGTGGGAAAATTAATTTTCTGAAGCTGCAAAATTGAGAGCAAATTTAAATCTGAGTCTAGATAAATAGAGAGAATAAGAAAGTAAATAATTAAAATTTTATACTATGCAATCAGAAGGAAAATCTCCAAGAACTGTTCTGTAAAACTACATGCCGATGGTAGAACTTTACATATGACTGAAAAGGAGGGATTCAAAATGTTCTGGGTCATTACCAAATGACTATGTTTTTACTCTGAGCCATAGGGTGATTCTAGAAATAAAGTTTATGAGTACATAGAATAGCTTCTTTCATGTTAGTGGCTGTAGCTTAGCTGAAGTTGTACACGTGTTTTCCTTGGCAATTTTGCACATGAAATAAAATATGTCTTAAAATCTGTGTTGCTACTTATAGTGCTGTGCCCTCCTCTTTAGGTTTTGTGGGTTATAACATCATTTACTCAGGCCTAAGTTTAGCCCTGTCAGTCTGAAGTAAAATAAAGAGGAAAATGCAGCTTTTGACAGGGCTGCTTTTGAATAATTTGCGATAATTTGGAATAATGTTTGTAGTTTCGGAGAAAAAAAAACAACAGGAAAGGATTTTCCAGGAATGGAAGATAAATGAACTTCCTAGTGTATGTATCACTACATCAGTTCTAGACAGATGGCCCTGTTGAGATATAACGTTTTAAATGTGTGTATGTATTTATATATTTTATGTACATGCTGTGACTGTGAGTACTTAAACCGCCTCAAGGGGTTGTTCTGGCTTTCCTCAAGACACACTGAAATCTGAGCCTATTTCACAAATGTATGTTTTTAGTATGTAACAGAACTCAGCTGACTCATGTTACTGATAATTTTATGTTTCCTTGGAAAAAACAAATGCAACACTCATGGAATGCTTCCTGACTGGCAACTCCTTGATTCAACATCTACATGTCTTAAAAAACTCTACCTGCCAAACAAACAAACAAACAAGGACAAGTTTCCCAGAGTTAAGTGCTGCTCAATTTCCCTACTTCACATTGAGATTTTAGCTCTGAACTTTTAGGGCAGGTGGATCTAAAATGCAGCATAAGCTGCTGAAAACAGAAAAATCATTTCATGATGGCTTACTGCTTTTGGAGTTTCTTTCTAATCTCCCCCTGAACTAATTAAGGCAGCTTGACTTGAAGATTAATTTAAATTCTAATGATCCATTGTAATAAGGCTGAATATCTGTTTGGAGAATTTTAATGTGGCAAACTCAAACACAGCAGTCTGAAATCTAATGGACCCAACTGTTTGGTATAAAATAATCTGAAATTGAAAAGCATTCTGGTTTTTGAAAAGCTTTGTATCTCATTTTTCCCATCATAAAGCAGCCAAGGCCATTTGAGGTTTCAGGAGTGAGGCCTGGGGGCTCTCCTTGGGGAGCACCTGGGTGTCCCTGCAGGTGCCCATGAATCAAATTTGTAGCCTAAAATCTCTTTCTTGAATGCAACAGGGATAGATTTGTTGACTTGCAGGGCAGCTACACTGAGATTCTGAACTGTGCCAGCATCTAAATGTCAAGTTTAGAGTCCCTTGAACAATCTAAAAGAACATAAACAATTTTAAAAAATGAATGACACGTTCTTTGTGAATAAAACGCAGTGAGTGCTGTTCTATTTTGTCTAATACATGGCTTAATTTTTACAAAAGAAACAACAGACAGATCAGCTTTGAGATGAAGCCATGAGCCCTCAGATGAGAGCAAATTAGTGTGTTTAACAAGGTGGAAAGAGAGCAGAAAAGTAAAGGTAAGTAAAATGTTTAAGGGCAAATGAAAATCAGCATATGTGACATTATGTATCAATAGCCTGGGGGTTGTTTGTTTGTTTTTTAGAGGAAGGGTTTTAACCAAAGCATCCTGATGGATCCAGATGATTTTTCCAGGAGATGTGTCTGCCCAGGCAACTCTAGCTGAGATTACATATCAACTGATGTCATTCCTTGTGTTATCAGCCAGTAATTAAACACCAAGTGCTGTTTCAACATAAAGGCCATATGAAAATCAGAACAACAGATGGAAAATGTTTCAACTCTGTGCCATGAAGAGCAGCTCTGTTTAAGCCCAGAAAACCTGAGTGAATAATGGTTGATGAGAGATGGATGTAAAGTGAAGGACTTGGCAAAAACTGAGAAATAATTTTCAGGAAGCAGCAATTGCATGGAATAGAAACCTTTGTAGGTCCTTGCAATAACCTTGGAAAATATGGGGTGGTTTAGAAATTAAATTGATTTGGAGAGTGGGAAAATGAAGATACTTTCTCTGTTACTTGATTTTAAAGCTCTCACTTCTCCACAAAGCCTTTGAAGCTCTCTGTGTATTGGCCCTTTTTGTCCAATCCAAATTTCTTTTCCAATATTTAGTTTGGGCACTAGCAAAATTCTCATTTTCACAGTAACCAACAATTTCACTTTAACCATTCACATGTTCACAACAATTAACCATTTCTGCTTAAGCCTTAAACGCCCTTGAGAGACTTTTTATCCTTTTTCTGCAGAGGGAGCAGTGAAACACTGCAGCCCAGATTTCTGAAGTGTTCTGGTGCTCGTTTGTAATCACATTAAAATGTGAATGCTATAGTCTAATGATTGACAAACTAGATTTCTTTTTTTTTTTTTTTTTTTTTTTTTTAAATATAAACTGTGTACAGTAGATCAAA
The DNA here is from genome assembly GCF_903797595.1 of Erithacus rubecula. NCBI lineage: Eukaryota > Metazoa > Chordata > Aves > Passeriformes > Muscicapidae > Erithacus > Erithacus rubecula. The sequence goes on from NC_136688.1 coordinate 17,166,396, forward strand.
ATCTGGCTGGAAAGATTGAGGCAGTATTAGGATGAATGCTGCAATAAGCAGTAAGAAGAAATAAAATTTTGGTATTGTATTGTGTTAAAACAATTCACAGCCAAGCAATTTGAACACAGTTAAAAAAGAACAGAGATAAAAATATTACTCTTCAAAATAAAGCTCTTTGCCAGAATATTGCAGCTTCAGGGTTGGGAACTTTATTATTTCATGCTGCCACCTACTGCTCTGGAAATGGAATGGGAAAAAATAATTGGAGTTTTTTTTTTAATCAGTCTGATGAGCCCATTTACTACTTTGTGGTATTATCAATGTGTGGCATTTTTTTGAATGCTAAATGCTGCCCAGGTCTTCAGTCTTCCATCCCTGCCTCTAAAAAACCAGCTTAAGCACAACTTCTGTAATTTTGCTGTACACCATAGCTGTAATAGCAACAAAGATTTTTATGCTAATGTGAAAGTATTTTTTAAAGCTGGTTATAGGCTTAGGACTCTTGGCCATACCTATTTATTTAGCTATTATTAATTAATTTTATTTAATTATTTATTTACACTTAATATACTTAGCATTAAAACAAAACTCAACCATATTTTATATTGCCATTTCTGTGTTTTCCAGCTACACATATAGACTGCTGGGAATCCTGACAAAAACAGTGTTGATTTCTTAGTGTTTTTAAAGAAAATATTCTATACTTCCTGCATCTAGTAATTGGAGGGGGAAAAAAAGGTTAAAATACGCAGTAGTGTTACCAGTACCTAGTACCAGACAAATAATACACAAAAGAAATCAACAATATGCTATATTTTTGATTTGTCAGGAGAACACATAGTGAGTAGAAACAAAATATTGAAAACCCATTAAAACACTCCACAAATTTGTGATAGTGGCAAACAACCAGCTGAAATAATCCTCAATATGCTGGTGGGCATTACTTCAGGTTCTGCATGGCTTTCATGCTCTGTATCTTCTTTTCTTCCAGTGCCTTCAGAATTTTATCTAAACAGGAATGAAACATAATATGTCGTTAATGATGTCATTAACAACTTACAATACTTTTAAGTAAATTCAATAATGTATTAGGCAAACTAATAATCCTTACAATGCCTTGGCTAGCAAATATCTGAAAAAATATCTGAAAAATAACAGGTATTAAAAACGGAAAGAGGTATGTATTGCTATAATGAAGGGAAAAATATGTGCAAACTAATGCTAATGCTGATTGGAATTTCTTTGAGACCATATTTTGAATGCATATTTCTGATGGATAATTTTCCTGTATTCTTATAACCTTTGCTTTCCTGAAAATTTCCTGTGGCCTTGCAGGAAATTATGAGCATCAAATCCTTACAGCTGTTGGCCTCACCACTGGAATTCTCAGTACCATCATCACCTGCTGAACTATTTTATTCCCTGCACTTCCTTAATGGCCAGAAGATTGCAAAATTAAAATGCCAAGCTCACTTATAATTTAAGTGGAGGTGTTTTTGTTTGGTGGGTGGTTTCTTTTAGTGTGGGTTGTTTGGGGCTCTTTTTTTGGGGGGGGGGTGGGAGCGGGTGTGTTTTGGTATTTGAATTTTTTTTTATTCCTCCGATTATCTGTGGCTTTTATTTTACATCAGAGCTGATGTACAACCTCGGGGTTTTGACACATTTTGCATGTACGAGCTGCCTCTCGCTCGAATGGTGGTTTATTTGCGGTGGTTTATTTGTTGCCATTGAATGACTTTGGGGGTTTTGGGGCTACACACGCAGATTTTGTGACTCCTCGCTCTCAGCAGCGAGAGAAGTGAGAACAGTGAGCAGTGTCGGGCTGGCTGACCCGGGACAAAGCCTTTTCTGCTGAGAGCAGTGAGCAGTGCCGGGCTGGCTGACCCGGGACAAAGCCTTTCCTGCCTGCAGCAGTGAGCAGTGCCGGGCTAGCTGACCCGGGACAAAGCCTCTCCTGCTGAGAACAGTGAGCAGTGCCGGGCTGGCTGACCCGGGACAAAACCTTTTCTGCCTGTAGCAGTGAGAACAGTGAGCAGTGCCGGGCTGGGTGACCCGGGACAAAGCCTTTTCTACTGCAGCAGTGAGCAGTGTCGGGCTGGCTGACCCGGGACAAAGCCTCTCCTGCCTGCAGCAGTGAGCAGTGCCGGGCTGGCTGACCCGGGATAAAGCTTTTTCTGCATGTAGCAGTGAAAACAGTGAGCAGTGCCGGGCTGGCTGACCCGGGACAAAGCCTTTTCTACTGCAGCAGTGAGCAGTGTCGGGCTGGCTGACCCGGGACAAAGCCTTTTCTGCTGAGAGCAGTGAGCAGTGCCGGGCTGGCTGACCCGGGACAAAGCCTTTCCTGCCTGCAGCGCTCCTGCACGCACCTGGAACCCCAAACCCGCCCCACGCTCCTCCCGCTCTAGGGCTCAGTGCCGGGGGGCGCCGCGGCCGGGCTGTGCGGGGCGGAACCGCTGCCGGTGCCGGTACCGGTGCCGGTACCGGGTGCCCGCATCTCCCCGCGCAGCGCCGGGCCGGGCGCTTCACGCACACTGCCTGGCGTCGAAGCCGTCGCCGATGAGCGCCGCCAGCTCCAGCTCCTTAAGGCGGATGCCCAGCTCGCACATCTCCTCCTGCAGCCGCAGCTGGGCCAGCTCCGGGGGCCGCCGCGCCAGCTCCCCGGGCCGCGGCGCTCCCGGCGGGCAGCAGAGGCGCGGCGGCTCCGGCACCACGGCAGCGGGCAGCGCGGCGTAGCGGGCCGGCAGCGGCTGCCACGGCCAGCACAGCGCGGCCAGCGGCGCCCAGGCCCCGCCGGCGGCCCGCGGCACGGGCTCGGAGCCGTGGAAATGCGGGAAGTACAGCGGCGGCCAGGACGGGCGTTGCACGGTCATGCTGCCGGGGCCGCTGCTGCCGTTGTGCCCCGCAGCGCCCGCCGGCACCGGCGGTTGTGCCCGAGCCCGCCCGGCACAGCCCCGCCGTTGTCCCCGAGCCTCCCCCGGGTCAGCCCCCGCCCTTGTCCCCGCGGTTGTGCCCGAGGATTTCCCCCGGCTCAGCCCCGAGGTTTTCCCCGAGTTTTTCCCCGGGACAGCCCCCGAGGATTTTCCTCTGAGGTTTTCCCCGGGATAGTCCCGCCTTTGTCTCCGAGTTTTTCCCTGCGGTTTTCCCTGAATTTTATCCCGGGTCAACCCCGCCGTTGTCCCCAGCAGCGTTCCGCCCCTCTGTTCCAGCTCCTCTCCTACCCCATCCATTCCCCTCTGTTTTAAATACATCTTTGATGGTACTGGTTTTTTTGCAACCCGTTAAGGCATGTCATCCCGCTTTTTGGTACAGCTCCATCCGTGAATCTGATGAAATGATGCTGACGCTTTTCTTGCTTGAGAAATAAGCAATGAAATCTAGGTAGTAAAAGAGAATAATCTCCATCATCCTTGGGTTTGACTGGTGGATCCTGTATGTGTGCTGTTGAAATGGCTTTTAATATACAGTTTTCTTTAGGAGTGACATAGGATGATAAAGTATCTTTGTAATAAATAAATTACCTGCTTAATCGGATAATACCAGTCACCAGCACAGACCATATGCAGAAATTAAAGACCACAGCCCAAATTAAGACTGATAAAAATAAGTTAAAACCAGGGCCAAGAAACCCGCATGCTCTGAGAAGGTGGACTCAGGGAGTAATGTAAAATTGTTCTTGGAATATGGAAAATAGCTTGTAGAAAAGTTTGAAAATGTATGACGAGTCTATGCAACAGGCTGATGAATTTAAGGGGCGTCTCCAAAAGAGCAGATGTGCTCTCAGCTGAACGCCAAGCACCAGGCTGTTATAACCTTTTGCTTTATTGGTTGTCTCTTATTGTCTTTTACTAAACTTTTTAAAATCCACCAGGAAAGTGAAGCTCGTTTTTCACACCCCCTTTGTTCCAGAGCGCCTCCGGAGGAGGCACCGAGGCTGGTCAGGGGCTTGGAACACAAACCTGTGAGGAACTGAGGGAGCTGGGGATGTTTATCCTGGAGAAAAGGAGACTCAGGGGTGACTTTATCACTCCCCACACTCCCTGAAAGGTGGCTGTGCCCAGGTGGGCTTGGTCTCTTTTTCCAGGCAGCACTGACAGAATGAGAGTCTTAATCTGCACCAAGGGAAATATAGGTTAGGAAAAGGTTTTTCACATTAAGAGTGATCAAGTACTGGAATTGTCTGCCCAGGGAGGTGATGGTGTAGTATTTTTTAAATACATCCAAGGATTTTTAAAATGCACCATCCCTGGATATGCTAAAAGCCACAAACAAACTGGATGTGGCACTCACTGCCATAGTTTAGTTGAGGTTTTAGGGCATGGGTTGGATTCAGTGATCTTGGAGGTCTTTTCCAACCCAGTCATTCTGTGAATTCTGTGATTCCTTCTCTCCCTGACCTCTCCCCAGCCTCTTCCCAGTTTTCCTGTGGAAGGGCAGGAGTTTCACCTGGCAGTTTTATTTCTGGGTGTTTGAAAATGTGCACTGACCTCTGGAAGTAGCATTGGTTAAAAGAAGTGAGGAAGGTTCTGTCCTAAAAGTCTTAGTTTTCAGAGGTTTGTCTTGAAGGCTGTGTGTGAAATAAGCCAGGTACTGACCATGGAAGGGTGTTGGTGATGAAATGAGGGAAAATTCATCCTCAGGTGGCTGCTCACAGATAGCTGATACTCTGCATATCTGGTGTTCAGGATTGTGAGGTTGTGAGGGTTTTGGTGGGTGGGGATAGGTGTTCCCCTACTCCCTAGAATTTTTTGTTTGTTTTTATTTGAGGATGAGACCTGTTATTAATACTGATTGGTGAGTATTTATTTAGCCTTTTTTTGGACTATTTCTTCTTTTTATTTAATTCCATTAAACATGACAGCCCTTCTCCAGCCCTAGGCAGCAAGTGAGGGCATTGCTGATTGCTTCTGAGGCTGAAAAGTTCCCCTAGGCTTCCAGCAGGAAGACTTTTGGGATGGATTTGAACTGATTTGAGGTATTTTGGAGAACCCTAGCAAGAGAGGTGCTGTGCCAGTACTGTTTGATAAAGTATTGATGACTGCAGGGGCTGTAGAGTTTAGTCAGGATCAGTAAGCTCACTTAAAACAAGCTGAAAATCCCACTGCACCACTAATGCAGCCTTGAGCAAACCTCAACAGTACACAGACCCTAAGGGACTGCTACATGCTCTGGAGTGAATTCCATTTTTCAAGCCTTCCCTTGAATAAAACAGAATTATTTTCTAGAAGCAGAACTTCTGTGTACTTTTAAGTGCAGTGCTCTGAGCTGTGGGCTAATGCTGATGTGAATGTTTTGAAACTTGCCAGATCTGCAGATGCCAGCTGTCACCAGAGTGTCACAGTCTGTGCCCTGAAAAGTGGTGGGGACAGAAAAACAGTGGCAGGAGTCACCCAGTATTTTATTTTAATGTGCAATGTTAAGGGAGTGTGCTCTGAGTTAATGCATGTTGTGTTGCATGCAGTGTGCTTGCCTAATTAAAATTCCAGTACCACTTGCATGTTCTGCAAAGGGAGCACAGATATTTGAAATAAACACTGCTCAGATGAGTTCTCTCTGGGCAGCCTGTTCCAGTGCTTGGTCACCTGCACAGTAAATAAGTTTTCCCTGATGTTCAGGGGAAGGATCATGTCCCTGATGTTCTGGCAATATTTGGGGGAAGAAGTGCTGGGCAAATTTTTGTCCACCAAGACCCCCAGATGCTTCTCCACAGAGCTGCTCTCCAGCAGCTGAATTTTTGAATGAATTGCTGAATTTCAGACAGTTCTTTTCTGCTCATCAAGACTGTGAGTTGTGAGAAAAATTCTGCTTTTAGAAAAGATACATGTATAGTGTAACACACAGGTCACACACCTGCCTTCACCTTTGGCATTAGAAATTTGTTACCAAAGCTGGGAGCATTTGCTCCTGGGCTCTGCATAGAGACAGGCTGACCATAAATGATACAAAGAACAGAGATTTGGGATAAAAAGTGTCTATTTGTGGGTTTTTTTGGCCAATAGCTACACAGATGAGATCCGGCAGAGGGAGGCAAACACATGCTTGTTGCTGTGTCCCAGTTTGTCACATTTAGCACATTTAACACTCTGTCCATCTCTGTGTGCCTAAATGCTTATGAGAATGTTTGTCTTGGAGAAGCAAATCTTTTGCTCCACTACTTCATTAAATACAGACACAATAGCTCTTTGAAAGGCTTTGCAAGGACAGTGAATTTAAATGATGGAGTTTGAGGGCAGCTGAAATATTCTCATATTACTGGCAGTGGTTAAGCTGCAGTGTTAATGACAATAACTAATGATACTCAGAAACACAGAATGTGTGTGTGAATTGATGTTTGCACACAGGTTGCTCCAAGTATCTGTAAAAGCCACAAAAGCTACAGCTCTTCCCCTTTTATGAGCAATTTTGATGTCAGTTTTGACCCTCAGAATGTTGCCAGTGATGTATCATGAAAGGTTAGAGCAAAAAGTTGGATTTAACATCTAATGTGTTGGTTATAATGTAAAAATCACATTGTTGAACAGAGTTGAGGATTGTGTTGGTGCTCAAGCATGAATATTCTGCTATCTCTTCTTTATAGTTTAGGGGTTTTTTTAAGCTGAGTTGTCTTTTTTTCCTGCCCTTTAAAGTCAATTTCATTGTACTGGAGATCCTGGTTGGTCCAATAAAATATTTTATATCAACTTCCCATTTTCAGCTCCCAAATTCCCAGCGATCTTTTTCCCCCTGTCATTCATTCAGATTCTCCAGCAAAAATTGCTGTATTTTCTCCGTTCTAGGGGAAAAGCATCTAAAAATCTCTCTGGGAGCTGTGGTGCTGTAAAAAAGCAAAGCTTGTGTTTGCTGTGACCCTTCTGCTCTCACCTTGATCCTTTGTGCTCCTTGTCTCTCACATTTGGGGCATTTCTGTAATAATTTTATTAATCATTAATTATTCATTACAAATAGAAGTTTCATTTGCTGTTAATAACCTGCAATTGTTTTTCCTGAGTTCCCCCTGGTTTCAGTCTATATATAGGAAAAATATATTTATAGTTAGATGGTTTTCTCAGTGGAATTGGTTCCAGAAGGATGCCACTCCCTTCCCTGATGTGTGCCTGGCCTGCCACAGGTGTCACATCCCAGCAATGCAACCCAAATATGAAGTGGGCTATTTATAAAGTCTCAGAGCACTTTGCCAGCAAACTTAAAATTAACAGAGAGCAACTAATTAACAATTATACGACTCGAAAGAAGTGCTAATTAAAAAGTTTTTTGAGAGATGAATTTTCAATTGAAATACAAAATTAACCAGAGACTTGGTGCCTGAAATAGAAATTTGGACTGATTAACAGAAATGCAACAACAAAAAAAAAAAGCTAGCTTTGTAAGAAATGAATTTTTATTTTCTCTTCAGGTGAGTCTGTGCCATGTTTAGCACCTGAAGAAGACATGCAGTTTTAGCTAGAAGGTATAAATTTAACTTTTTCAGTAGTGTTGTTTTAGTCTTACAGTGTTTGTGGTTGTGTTCAATCACAAAAATCAGAGATTTTGGCAGAGGAGCTGTGACTGCCCCTCTCTGAGGATTTCTGAGTTCAAAATGCCTGCCTTATTTGAGGAACACAACATGAAGTAAGAAACAAGAAATTTCTGGTAGACAGGAGTTGCTTAAAGTCACTCCAGTCTGGTAACTGGGGAGCCTTTTTATGTTTTTGAGGTTTTTCTCCTCTGTGCCATTCTCTCCTGTTCTATGCAGTGTTGGGAATCTGGTGGCTTCAGGAGTGGCTTAGATGTTGCATTTTTGCCAAAGTGGAGCAGGGTGCATAAAGAGAATAAAAGCAGCATTAGAAACTGGTCTGCCTGCAGGCTCTCTGAAAATTTTCTCTTGAAATTCCTTGGGTTTATGCATTTTATCTTCTGCAGGAATATGTGTAGGGTGATGGAGAAGAAATGAAGTTATTTTGATAGAGCAATATCTGCATGTTAATATCTGCAGGTAAATACTTTGATTAGCTCTGTTTGCATCTGAGTTAACCATGGGTGCTTTTTCCCTAAACATGAATCTCTGTCAAACCCTGATGGTTCTCTCCAAATTTATGTCCAGGATGACCTCATTTCTGAAATGTAATTTTTCACAGTCTGTCTCTTTTTTGGGAAACTACATTGTTTTAGTTGTGTACCTGGCAATTTAAAGGAAATAATGAGAGATGCTGTGAGATGAGAAAACTGAATTCCACTGAGCTTTGGGCAAGAGATCTGGGTTCATTGCTGCTGAAATGAGTCATCACAGCAGGTGAGGTGGCTCAAAAATTCACAGTTCACCACACAAAGAATTAAAGAGATGCAATCCACACCAGCTGTGAAATAATAGAACTCCTGGATAGCCCTGAAGCAGACTCACATCTTGCTCCTGGCTGCTGTTATGCCACACTCCCAACATTTTCTGAAATTCTTATTGTAGAACCATTTAATCTTACGGGTTGACAATATTATTATTAATTACTTATCTATAATTAATATTAATTAAATATGTATTATTATAATTTATAATTTACTTAGAAGCGTTCAAATGGGTTGCATATTTTGGGTTTTTTTCCTGTTTTGAATTGAGAGGTGTTGGGAGAGAATCTACATGTGAGAGCCAAATGTATTTTTGTGTGTTTTGGGAATTGACACTGCCATAGATCTGTGCATTTTCAGGTGATGTTGTGATCTACAGGTCTCAGAATTTAATTGGGAGGCTTCATGCATCTAAAATTCACATGGATTTCACTGTGAATATACACATGCTCATAACCTAATTCAAATAGGCATTAGCAAAAAAGCCTTTTCATGGGTTTGTAAGATTTTTTCTTCAATAATTTACCCTATAATTAGAGACTAAGCATTGTGCTAAAAGCTTACCACATCTTCAAGGGTCAGCACTGTGAAATGTTTTTCAGAACTGTGTAAGTATCACTGTCATGTAAAGTGATTTTTTCTCCACACTTTGCAGTAGTTTCTGTGAAAGACAGTTTATCCTGGTTATCCTCAGGATTAGGAGTGCTGCAGTTTGGAGATTAAGATGGTTTCTAATTATAGGATCAGAGGAATGTGAGTGGTCTCTTCAGAGCTGCATCCTGCCCTACCAAGGAGTGTGGAATCCTACTAAGGAATGTGAAATCCTATCAAAAAATGTGAAATCCTATCAGCAAGTGCAATCTTTGCCACTCACATTAACTAGGAATAATGGAGACTGCCTCGTGCCAAACATAAAAACACAGTGACTGCAGTTGAGACTGTGCTATAATGGTACAAGGGGTTTCATTAGGAGTCATTTTCATCACACAGCCCAGCAGATTCAGAGCAGAAATGTCGTTCCAGTATTTCAGGGCAATATGCCTCTGCTCACTCTTACTGGTGCCATGCACCAATGAAAAGAAATTACGAGAAAATCAGCATTTTTTTTTTTTTGAGCCTATTAAGGCTGCTTTATTAAAGTGTCCAGACAAGATGTGTGGCTCATAAACAGAAATAGCAACTGGTGTCTGCTGACGGATTGTTTAGCTTTCCTCTGTTATTAGCATAACTTTGTTTAAAATATATTTTCCCTGAAGCATTAGTATTTCTCGGGCTTTTTACTGTTTAGGCAGGTGTGCTACTGTAAATTTTCTGCTGCCTCTTGTAAAATTGTTTTCCTCTCCCTGCAATTGACTCATTTGGACAACAATTCAATGGCCTGATCCAACAAAAGATGAGCTTTCAATTAAACCTGAGCCACCTCTGCTGTTTTCTTACTTTCAGTACTAAATTACAGCAAAAATGTGAACAGGTCATCTCATTTAGGTACCTATGGGAGTAGAGGGAGCTGTGCCAATGATCACACCTCCTTTGGTCACTGACATTGCCCTGGGTGATGTTAGTTAAGGTATCAGCAAAGCTGGATGGTTTACAATTAATTGCTGTGCACTAATTGGTTAATGGATGGCATCCTGTTGTTAATTTGCTAAAATTACAGGAGTCATATTTATCAAATACTGTCTTGGGTTGCAATACAGGATGTGGCCAGAAATGTGGATTCTGTCACCATCTGTTGAGGTTGGGTGTGGCAGTGACCCTGATCTCCTGGCACATATTATCTGCTAATGGGCCAGCTTTAAACCAGCTGGGCAATCATCTTTATCTTCCCACAGCCCATCCTCCCTCGAGGAGATATCTCCTGCTCATGGCCACTGAATCCCAGGGCATGGCTGATAAAATTCCATCATCCCACTGGGAGATGCTCCAGCCAGGGCAGGAGCCAAGCCTTTCCTACCCAGAGAAAAACTGAGATTTTGGACACCAAGGCACCTTCTTTCCACTGGATTCCAGAGGAAAACCAGACCCTTGCACATCATCCCTGGAGCTTCAGAGGAAACTGCCCCTTCTCCAGGAGCACTGCTCCAGCTGAACCACATCTGCCCCTGCAGGAGGATGCAGCACCATGGAATGGGACTGTGCCACCACCCTGACTGACTGACTGTGCCAGCTTGGATTCTGACTCTGGCAGGGTTGGGATTGTTCTGTGTAATACTGCATTGCTATTTTAATTTTCCTAGTAAAGAACTGTTTTTCCTAATTCCCCTGGAGTAAAGCAGCAAACCGCATCCAACAAAACCAGAGGAAATGCATCACAAATGAAACAGGATGCACCTGGGAGAGGGTGTCCTGAAAAAAAGGTGTGGGTTCAGCAGATTGGGTATTTTTAATTAGCCTTAAAAGATTAATTTTCATGGCTAGGTGTATATCCACATAGGTAAATAGGATAACCAGCTTTGATGGTGCTGGTTCTTTGTTGTTATTGCCAGCAGATGTCTCTCTTGATTATTGCACAGCACTGAGTTGAAATCTGATTTACTGTCCATGGACAGCAGGAAAATTCCCCATTCCTGCCCTCCCCAAAGATGTGCAACCCTGCTCTGTGCAGGAATGTATCCAGGTAAGAGAAAATGTGCAAAAAAAAAATGTGTCAGTGCCATGAAAAATAACAATGGGGTGATGTACTCCAGGATGGACCATTTGAGAAATATATCTTTTGATTTGTCTGCTGAAGATTATCACAGAAAAAAGTGAGGGCTCAGACAAAGCTTGAATAATCTAGCTGAAAGGAAAATCTCTTACCTAAAGCTGAGAGAAACCATCTCTGCCAAAATAATGAAATTACTCAAGTGCCATTTTAGGTAATTTTCCCCAGTTCCTATTCTGAGGTGAAATAATAAAGTAATCTGAGTAGGGGTGGCAAATAGATATTATAACCTTTTATATTTCTGACCTTTGCTAAGACTGAAATAAGTTTTTGAAACAGAAAGTGAAATTTGAGGAGAAGTTTGAACCAAGTGGAATTTACTCAGTTTGAGGCTGGTGTACAGGAGTGGCTGCTGAGAAGATGAAGGCAAAGCTAAAGTTGGTCTTTAGCAGTGATGTGTTTGAAATTCCAGCTGCCCTGATGAGTGGCAGAAATTCTGCCATGCTGAAAAGGATTTTAGAGAGAAAAGGAAAGAATCCACAGTGGAAAGTAAATAATTAGTGTATGTTGCAGAAGAAATGGTCTGAAAATAAAGATTAAACCAGACAAGGATTCACTGGGGATTTTCTCCTTGTTAGCAGAGCCTGGTGCTCCAGCCTGCTGCTGAGATAAATGTTCACAGGAAGGATAAGGAACTTTGGAAATAGGAGGGATTACTGAGAGGGGAAAACAGGGAAAATGGAAAGGGTCCAATTTTACCATGCCAGTTGAAAATGGGGGTGGTGTGTACAAGAAAGCATGGGCAGCATTAGCAGGCACTTAAAAATAATAAAAATAAAATAATAAAAATAAAATAATAAAAATACATCTTGCTGAAATGCAAATGCATTTTACACCCAGCTCCCTCAATAATGGTCGAGGTGGGGGGTGGTGAGGACTTAATTTTTCTAATTAATTTTGGTGAGAGATTAATTTTTCTGGAGTTGGAACAAGGAATTCTCTGCACTGAGTCCTCTTGAGGTGCAACATGAGCACAGTGCTGGGGTGGAGGATCCCCTCTGCCACCTGGCATCAGTGTTTAGAGTAGCAGAATTTGATTCTTTTCAGAGAATCAGTTAGAATTGAAGCCTGATAGAATCCCTGAAGAAACCCGAGTGTGTTTTTATAGTGTTTTTTAAAAATACAAACCCTTTAGGAAACTCTTGACACATCTCCAAAAGGATAGACACTTCAGAAAAGCTCTGCTAGAAATAAATTCCTTTATTGTGTTTTGTATCACTTTTCAAGTTCTTTTGGTTTCCTTTATGAAAAGCTATTTCTCTTTCTTTGTGAGAGTGTTTCTGAGGGAAATGTGAATCTGATATCAGCAGATTCCATGTAGGGTTGTTTCAGGGATATTTGTAGTTTCTGAAGGCACAAATTCCATTATGGGGAAAATGAAAGTTCTTCTTTTTTAATGAACCACACAAGAACAAAGAGGCCCTTGATAACTTTGCAACAAAGAAGAGGGAAGAGAGTTTTATTTCCAAGCCTGTAAGCAGAGATTTTTTTTTAGTGTAGAATCCCAGATATGCAAAAGGAAGAAGAATCCTGGATTTTCAGGTAAATCACCTTGAAGATGAAGGCAAAATGGGTGTCCATTTTCCTGTCTGGCTTTGAAAATGTCACTTGTGGGTTTTTCCTTGAAAAATCTAACCTTTGAGCTGCTCTGCATACCACAGGAAACAGTGGAGCATCTCTCTCCAAACACAAATTGATTTGTTGGAAGGTTTTTCTGCACAGCTGCTCAGACCTTGTTCCCCTTGTGGAGTGGACATTGCACAAAATTCTGGCTGTGGGCTCTGGTGGTAGAAAAGGATAAATAATTGCTGATAAATAATTGGGTCAAATTGCTGATCATGACATTAAAATGGATTTACTGAATTTCCATGCTTTGCTGGAAAGGGAGAAACTTCTTGCTTTCAACCATGTTCTGTGGAAAATCCAAGTAATTTGCTTTAAGTGGCAACCCACCTCTGGAATTAGGACAAGAGAAACAAAACAGTTCTGTGAGCATTTTCTGTGGCAAGAAGCAATTCTCTCATTTCTAGTGATGGCAGCTAACTGAGTTGTGCAGCACTGGTGGTCCTTTGCTGCTTTGTTTGTTGGTAAATTGAACTTTGAAACCAATTTAGATAGTCTAAATATTATATTGCATTTGAAGAGAGGGGGAATGTTTTTATTGGCAGCGAAAACATTTAGGTCAGACTTTCTGGACTTATTGTAAACATTGTAAAAATCTCTTGATTTTTATGTAATTGCACTTAGAAAGATTTCCTCTACTAAGATTGCCTTCTTTTAGTGGGGAAAAACCCTGCTGGAAAGTAGTATAAACCTCGTATTTCATATTTCATATTTCATGTGAAACATCTAATAAAATCAGCTTTAAAAGCTACTTAGATGGCTTAGGTAATTTATGCTGATTGATATTAGAAATCAGTAAGCTTTTCACCATCTGAGATTTTGTTTATGTTTTATATTTCATTTATGAAGTTAAATATGCATCTGGATATAAGCACTTTCATTTATATTATTTTAAGACCCCAATCTATTTTTTTATTTCAGTGCTGCACAAAAATATCAAGTTAAAATAAGCCTTGTAGTATTATTTATGCCATGTCCTTAGAGAGATAATTTCAGTAATGTTTTGTCAAATGTTTTATGTAGTATCTAAAATATTAACTTTTGAATTATTTGATTATATGATTCCTAAATGGTACCAGAGGGGGTGATATAAAGCAAGACACAAGAAATGCTAAACTAAGGATGCCATTTTTCAAGGTTTAATTCATATTAAGATGTATCTAAGTAAATATTATTTCTTTGACCTTCATAATTCTGTGTTCCATGCTCATTTATTATTTTTATATTATTTTTATCAGTGCATATGAACTTTGTGTGATACTATATTCCAGTAACTTTTTTCTGAATACTTCTGCCAAATGTAATAAATGTATGCTGCAGTCACAGTTTATCCTGATTTGTAATTATTCATCTGAACTTTCTTTGTCATTTTAAAGTACCCAAAGCTCCTTGTTAAAAAACTTTTTTTTTTTTTTAAAGTGAGTATGAAAATTAGTTGGGTAATTGCAAAAAGATTGAAATACACACAATGGCACATGGTGTCTGCCTATAGAGTTAATTCAGTATTTAGAATTTACAGCTGTTATGAAGATCAAAGCAAACAAGCTGGCTGTAATGAGAAACACTAAAGGGAAATGCATTTTGAGGTTGCTGCTTCCCATAGGAAACAACACAGCACTTGTAATGAAGTCTTTCCAGGTGGAAAAAAAAATAAATGAGTTTTCCTTTCAGTCCACAGCAAGTCCATCAAAGGGAAGTTGGGGATGCAGTGGGAGCTGAGTGATTTGAAGGTGTGAGGATGGCACAGGGCCCCGCTGTTCCTCAAATACTTATTATTATTATTATTATTATTATTATTATTATTATTATTATTATTATTATTATTATATTGGCTTTTTGCAAATACTAGCTGTTGAAATAGCTTTTAAAGTATAGTTTTCTTTAGGAGCAACATAAGCTAATAATAAAATGTCTTTATAGTAACTGAACTACTTGCTTGGTTGAATAACACCCAATGAAAACACCTGCTGCTGATACACCAGTTACCAACACCGTCTATGAAAACTAAAAACCAAAACCCAAATTAAAATTAATACAAAAAAATAAATTAAAACCACAGCAAAAAAATACACATGCTCTAAAAAGACAAAGTCAAAAAGCAGCCATGTAAAACAGTTCTTAGAATATAGAAACGTTTATAAAAAAAATTTTAAAATGCATGATAGGTCTATGAATATGCAACAGGCTAATAATTGTTTTTCATTTAAAATTTTAATAAATTTTAAAAATTCTCCAAAGCTGAAAGTGTTGTTTTGGCTAAATACAAGCACCCAGCCATTATAACCTTTTGCTTTATTGTTTGTCTCTTATTATCTTCTATTAAACTTTTTAAAATCTACCAAAAATGTAAACCTTGTTTTTCACAGGCTGGATGTGAACAGGATAAGAAAGAACTCATTTTGCTTTTTAGAGCAGCACTATGGCAGGAATGGCCTTGGAATATGAGGATTTTGATTCATGTTTTTTTTTCCCTGAGCATTTTTAAAGTGAGAAATCAATTGTCTTTTTTTTTTTAATTTTAATTTTTTTTTTTCTCTTGCAATTAGGATCAAATGAGGCAACTGAATTCAGCAGCCTAGTGCTGCTCTGTTTTGATGTGACACAGGCATGTTTCATTTGAAAATCAATTGTTAAAATGTGCTAAATTTTCAAGAGCAGAGCCAAGGCACATCCCTCTCACAATGCAGCTACCTTGGCTCCTTGCCTGGCTGGAGCTGGAATCTATAGTCATTTCACAGCATGCCAAGTTGCTAAATCAGAATTTAACCCTGAAGGAATTTACAAGAATCAAAAGCAAAGGGTGGCATGGCACCAGCAACCATTTTCCATCAGGAAAACATGATCTGAAAAACTGCAGAAAAAGATGAGAGATGGGAAGGAGACAAAATTCCTGCCCTGTGCTACAAATTTCACTCTAGTGCAGCCTCTGCACACACAGCCTCTGCTGAATGGGGATAACACAGGTGAAAATAGAGAATACAGCCATTGTCATCCTCTGCTGCCAGCACTGCTCCCTTCTTCCTGAGCAGAACTGAGCTCTGATTGACACCCTGAGGAGCATTTTATCCCCTGCCCTTTTGTGAGCCCCCTGGGCTGTGACCCCCAGGGCTCAGGGGGTCCCTGCCTGCAGCCCTGGAATGCTGGGGGGGAGGAATGGGTGGTGTTTGCACCACTTAACTGGGGGCTTGTCTTCATTTCCTTCTGTCTTCATTTCCTTCTGTCTTCATTTTCTTCTGTTTTCATTTTTCTTCTGTCTTAATTTTCTTCTGCCTTCACTCAGAGCCAGGATTAAAAACACAAAGGAGACGAATTTTCATGTGTTGGGACTTGGTTGTTTATTAAATCTTATCTAAAGAAGAGAGTTCTGCAACACTTCCAGCTACCAGCTAAAAATGAGCAAAATGGATGTGAACCTAGCTGGCTACAAGGTCTTTAAAAGCTAAACAGTCTAATAGAGAATTAACACCTGTATTATTTATACTTTTAACCCAATAACCAAACTCCTGTGACCCTCAGTGCAGCACTGACTGTCCAACCAAAAACCACCTGAAACCATGAAGAAGGAGACAACACCCAAAATTCTCCACCTGGTCCCATACTTGTTACTGTATTATAAAAACCCTCAAAAACCCTTCACCATGTGAACTCACACACTTCTATTAACCACACACTTGTGATTTTAACTCCATCACCCAAATTTGGAAGCTTCTCCAAAGCCTCAGGTCCAAAGCAGTGTTCTGCTGGGGGCCAGTGCCAGAAAGCTCAAAAATCTCAGGTGTTTTCCATCCTCCCCAAGCAGAATTTCTGGACCTTTTGGGACCTGAGGCCACTCTGTGTGAGAATCACCTTGGATTAAAAAGGGACTCACACCTTTATTTCCCAGCTGATTTTCAGGAGGGGCTGCTGGAGTGTTCCTGTGCTGGGACATCTCTTCCCCATTTCCAGCTCTGCAGCTGACTTGGGCTCAGTGCAATGAGGATTATGAGCAGTGCTGGAGCACATGGAGTTCTGCACCCTCCTCTATTTCTGCTCCAGTTTTCCATGCATGATGTAGTGCCCTGTGTGTTTTGGAACAAGCAGCTCTGCCCTGGTTCCCAGCTGGGATGTCCAGTGCTCCTCTCACAGCCCAATTTTCTGTGCAAAATGGCCCTAAGTGGTGCAATTGCTTCTTCTAATGTTTAATTTCTCTCTGGTTTTGAGAAGGTTTTCTCCCTGGTCTTTTAAAATATCTGTTTCCTTGAATTATTTCTAGATTACTCCTGTGCTGTGAGAGGTTTCCCCAAGTTTGTTTATTAATTTATGAGCTACCTCCCACTGAGAGTGTTTCCTGCAGAGTCAGAACTCTTTTTTTCCTCTACAAGAGACTGAAAACCTTAAATGAAGCTCTGATAAAATGAGAGCTATAAACTAAGTTTTATTTTTAAAGAGAAGAATTATTTCCCCTGTCTTCTGCCATCAGAATGCTCAATGCCTGATTTCCAAAACACAGGGAGTTTGCAATCTCTAGCACTTCCTAACAACTGCAGGTCCCAAAAGATCAATAATAAACAATCATTTATAGTCAAATCTGACAGTTTCATTTTTAGAAGGAGCTCTTTGTGTGTAGAGAATGAATCTCTGCTGTTTAATTTAATATTCATTGTCTGGCTGCCTGTCTTCCTTTGCTTTATTGATGCCAAGAGCAGCGAGGTTAGCTGATATTCTTGCCTTTTCTCTGTTTCTGATGCTTTAAAAATAACAAAATAATGAACTAAACATGGAAGGTTGAGCACTGGGCTGTGTTACAGGTGTGTTGCTTGTTACTTGTTTATTTTCAGCAGCCTAAACATAAATGAAATTGTATTTCACCAGACCAAGGAAGGTACAGTTAATTAAAAATTCCAGGGAACAGAGTTATCATCATCCACTCTAGATTTATCTAAAAATAAGTGATTTCTGAGAAAAAAAAAAAAAAAAGGATATTTGTTGAATCATAAACTGAATAAAGAACAAACCTTTGCAATACCTACAATGTAGCTCTAGATGTACAATTGTTAGGACTTTACCAAAATGTACACTTTATGTGGATTCTTTCTGTTCAATGAAGATAATAAATTAATGTTTTTCAGCAGGTCTCTGCTGAAATAAAACTTGAAACAGCAATTTTGCCTGGTGACAAAATCAGCTACTTACACCAATCCTGAGCATGTTTCCATGACTTTAGCAGTACCAAGCCATTGCTAGAAAAGTGCTCTTCATGCTGAAGTCCCCAGAGATAAATGTTTTTTCTGGGTGGGAACTGTGCTCCCACAGTTACATTTGGATATTTTTGAATTCTCTGAAGGTGTATGACAAATGTGCCCTGTGTATAAATGACCCAGGGGAATAATGGTTGTCTGAGAAGACTTTCCATTTCAGAATCTAACCACTGATATGATGGTGAATGATGCTGTAGAAATGCTCAAAAATAGAGTCAAGAGCTAAAAATTATTTTTCTTTCCAGTTGTCTCTGTGAAATGTGAGTCACCCTTGCTGTCATGTGGTCACAGACACTGTCCCAAACCATCAGTAATTATTGCTCCTCTTCCACCAGGTGCCACCCAGAAATCCAAGGATGATGGGGTTTATACTCTTACTTAGATTTTCCTGCTTATTTCTCAAGCACACTGATGGATTTGTACCAAAAAATGGGATGAAATGCCTCCTTCTGCCATTTGCTTTGCTGGAGGCAGGGTTTGAACCTTTTAAGGGAGGTATTTTGTGTTATTTGTGCAAGCACTGGTTTTGTTCAGTTTCTGCCATCAACTCCTCTTTGTACTCCTTCATTTGTAATTCATACTCGTGCCTGATAACACAGAAAGAATTAAGAGATAGCACATAAAGTATTGAGAGATATTTCCAAAGCAGAGGACAAGCAAATAATTGACAGACAGCTGGTGGCAGGAGCAGTGCAGAAAGTGGAATAGTCACCCCAGGTATCTTAAAAAAGATCAGAGAATCCTCTCATCCTTTCAGGCTGATATTTATAGACTTTGCCTCTTGACTTAGGACACAGGTTACTCTGGGGATTGTCTTCCTTTTTTCAGTTCATCTGAAGCCTTTTTTTTGCCAGCAAAGAATAAAGTTCAAGTAAAACATGACTTTGTACATGACCTTTTCACTACAGAGAATTGTACCAGGTTTGGAGGATGCCTGGTATTCTCCCTGGGAGATAAGCCTGGCTCACACAGGGATTTTTTATTTTTTTTTTCTGAGTGAGCTTTTAAATCTGCTGGACAAGAAGGTCCATGAAATTTTAGTAATGACAGAATGGCTGAAGCCAGGACAATACACTCAAAACCTTTTTTTTTATTGCCCTAGTCACATCCACATTGATGCTTGCAATTAGTTTTTATAGGGGAGCATAAAAGTGGCTCAAACAGAAAGAATGCCAACTCCAAAACTGCATTGCATGGAAAACAGAGTTAATTAATTTTACTGAATATTGGTTCACAAATCTTCTTTCTGGTTACCCAGTTATTGGTTTTTTTTTTTTATAAATCTTCTTTCTGGTTACTCAGTTATTATTTTTTTTCAGTCAAGATTGTCAGAAAAGAAGATGTGTAGGTGTGGCAAACCTTTTCCCCTGCTCTATGGGTGCTACTCACCTTTTTGTCTCTCTGTATAGGAGAAAAAGTTTTTATATGTCCCAAATTTAAATTTATGTCTTCTTTATTTTTTTCTGAAATTTATTTGGGCCATAATCACATGTAGCAGGCTGGATTATGGATAGTGCTAAATCCTGTACAAAAATTCATGAAAAAGTCAGTTCTTCCCTAAAAACTCTTTTGTCCAAGTGATTATCACTTGTGTGACAAGAATTACTCTACCAGAAGTTATTTTTCCTGTTGTGTTAGAGCTCACTGCTCTGCACCAGAATAATTTTGTGTATTACACATAATTTATTCCTACCCCAGCACATTATTAATAATTAGCATAATCTGCATCACAGTAATGCCCAGAATTATCAGTTGTAGGCCAGAAAGCTCTTGTGCTCAGTGCTGTTAAAACACATCACAGCAAGAAAGGTTTTCATGGGAAATCCTCATGGCTGAATGGATAATAGGTAGGGTTGGAAGCCAATAATTCCTATTTTCTGGTTCTGCTTCTGCCACTGATTCCCTGTGTGGTGAGTGCCACACAGAGTCTGTGTGTGTCTGTTTTCCTTGGCATAAAATGGGATTAATTCTGGGAGAAGAAGAGCAGATCATGCATTGTCTGTGTAAGCATTTCATGAGGTTTTTGATGGCTTTACCTCCAGAGTTCCACCTGAATATTTGCTTTGCCTCCCAGCTCCCCCCTTTTTGGTGTCCATCCCAATGATGGTACAAAGTGGCCCCACAGGACAAATTTAATCTGAGAAAAGCAGCACTGGGCAATGCCCATGGTGTGCTTGTGTCTACAAGAGTAGAAGGGTGATTTTAGAGAGGAGGGCAGTTTCCTTCACCTTGTTAACAGCCTGTCTGCACCAGTCCAAAGGTGATTTATCCAGGGCTACAGAGTGAGAAGCACCAGAACTCTCAGTGGTGGCACTTTGCTCTAAGTGTTAGCCATGCTAAAATGAAGTAAAATTTGATTATACCAACAGAGGCATAGGAAATGCATAATCACATACAGCATGTCTCATCCTCCCTCCCTCCTTTGTGCTCAGAGGTGATTTTTTATTTAAATATGTTTGAGGGGGAGAAGGGAAAGAGGGAAATTGTGAGAGTTCCTGTCTGCACACAATGGGGAGATTTAGAAATCAGGTTGCTGCCTTAACTCTGCCAGTTTAAGCCAAAGCCACAGGGATATTATTTTTGACACTGCACAGTGGATTATAACTTCAGCTCCCATTACCTCTAATGGGATCTTTGCTTGCAGTCTGCCACTGCTACAGCAATGAAAATTTGTCCCTTAATGCTATTTTGCTATTCCAGGTTTCTGTGTTTAATTATATTATATAATAATTTGTTGCAGCATCTACACGATTCCTTTAGGAGTGCACTTGAAATGCTTATGAATTTTTATAAACACAAGCTGTGTATCACTTTAGGTCTCTCACAGCTTTTGTAAACTATTCTGCCTTAATACAGCAACATTTTTTCTCCTTGCAGGCTGAGAACCATCTTTTAGAGTGTGGCCATTTTGAAAAGCTGAGAAGCCCAATTCTCTTTTTATTGCATTTATGACTTGTAAGAAAAAACACTCAGTTGTCACAGCTGGCTCCCACTTGAGCCAAATGCAGAAAGAAAAAAGGCAAGACATAATAGGAAGAAGATTTATCTTTAGTGTTGGAAAACATTATAATTGTTATAAAATTATTGACATGAGAAAATAGATATACATGACCCCATATGTTTTTTAATGGTTGTCCATTCAACTTTACATGAGCTGGGTTTCATTTTGCTGCTTTTTCTTGGACATGGAAGTACAGTTTGCTGATCTGCACAATGCCAAAATTGTGAGATATATCTAAAAATTACTGTGTCTGAATTGCCAAACTCTGGGCTGTCATCAGCTCTCTAGCTCTGCAAAGCTAATTTCTCAGATAAAAAATGAACATGTTGGCTGTTGCTCTTTTCCTCCTGCAACTTTATTTTTTTCTCTTCTCTCTCTGTCCCTACATATGTATATATTGCTTGTAGAGAGAAGGAAAAAAAAAGCAAGATTTATTCTTCTCCTTTCAATTTGCTTGGGAGGCACTGCTGTCTGGGGGCACAGTGTGTACTGAACAGAGTGTTCTAATTAACTAGCAGAAGGCAAATTAAAGTTACTTGAGACTTTGCCACAGATGCAATGATTGTTTACACAATGCTTTTTTTACCCACTTCCCCCTTAGTTTTTGAACCACTGGTGACCTCAGCTAAGATGTCCCAAAAAGAGTTTGTGATGTCTCTGCTCCCCCAGCCTTGAGCAAACACACAGAGGTGAGTGTAAATTAACAGGGAAACACCACAGCCCATTTTAATCCATTTTGTCTGGAATAAACCAAACAATGATTTTTTTTTCACCACCTGAGTTGCTTTTTTAAACTCCCCCAGCTCAATATTTGCATGGATGTTTTAAAAGAATTATTGAAATATTGGATAAAAAGTATCTTCTAAAAGCAGTGCCTCTGGCCAGCAGAAAGGAGACAATTTCTCATGAAATAATTGATATTTGGTGTGATTTCTATCCCAGACTTAGAGGATGGAGAGGTTTAGAGAGGATTGCTCTAAACTCTATCCATCCTTGCTTTAAGTAAAATATTTCTAATTATTAGTGGAGCACTAACTCAAGAGGGTGAACTGTGACTTTGGGAGTGTTCTAAAAATAAATAAAAGGCTTAACTCTGGTGGCAAGTGGGGAAGAAACAGAATAGTAAACCACTGTATCATGTAAGTGTGGTGTGATTTGTTCTTTGATTTCAATGTTTGATAATTTTTTTTTAAGTGACTGCCTTCAAAGAGGAAGGTAACTATAGAGGAAAGTATTTATATAACTGAGGTAGAAATGGTCACAGCAGGTTTTGAGAGAAGTTAAGGAAGATCACACTTGTTATTCTTGCTTTAAATTTATCACCTACAACTTAATAAAAAGAAGAATATTTTTCTGTAGTATTTGTATTATTTAAACCCACTGCATGCCCACACTTAAATACCTACTGAAGGAACTCTGTAAAATACTGTGCTAACACATAATGAGAACTGATTTCAACCACAGTCTCCTCTGAAATGCTAATAACTAAAGTGCATTTACACAGTGTCTCTGTGCATTTAAAGGGAATATACTGGCTGTTGCACAGGCAGATGTCTGCACTGTGTCAAAACCTCTTTATCTCTGCTTTGCTTTTTTCAATTTTTTCCTCTTTCAGAAAGCAAAATTCCTGTGTATTACTTACACACCTAGTTTTGAAGATTTGCTTTAGAAGTTATATGTAACATTAATAAACCTCTCATCAATATTTTCCTGGTGGCACTCCTTTTCAATAGCTTCTCTTTTGGATATCAATCTTAAATTGCAAATTAAAGATTGAAGATATTTCAGGAATTGGTGAGAATTCTGAGCCATATTTTATTGAGTGTGACATGGTTTGACTTGATCACAAGCCTTGATATTTTAACAAATACATAAATTGTTGAAGGAAAACAAAGCACAGGCAAATTCTAGCCACTGAAACTCAGGAAGATAAGCAAATCCATGAGTATCACAGCTCAAGAAAAGTGTTTTTAATTTCCTTACAGCTGAGTGAAGAACTGATTTTCTGGTCACTGTGGCCACAGTAATGACTGTGTCTGGGATTAACTGCTCAGGGTGTCTGTTAAAATAATGATTTGTTATTCAGTGCTGGAATTATTGAAGCTTTGGGGAACAAAAGGCAAGGTTTGTACTGAGTGAATCCAGGCGTTTAGAATTCCACCAGTATCAAGAATAAAAGTTGTATTGAAGCACTGGAGAATAAAAAAACCCTTAATTTTAAATAACAGAAAAATACCATTAATAATTTAAATAGTTGTTGTTTAAAAGTGAAAAAAAAAAAAGGAATAAGCACTTTTCCAGCAGAATAAAGTTTCTGGGCTGCAGGAGGTGAAATGTCAACCACAACTCTGAAGTTCCTCTTCAGCACTAAAAAACCATTGAAGAGCTGCAAGATGTTTAATTAATAAAAAATAAAGTAGGAGAAGAAGCATTGTTAAAAGAACCCAAACCAACAGGTAAGATAAGCATATTTCAATAGAACTGCTTGTTGACA
This sequence comes from Erithacus rubecula, assembly GCF_903797595.1. Lineage (NCBI taxonomy): Eukaryota > Metazoa > Chordata > Aves > Passeriformes > Muscicapidae > Erithacus > Erithacus rubecula. The sequence continues at coordinate 17,189,759 of NC_136688.1, forward strand.
GTTAAGGAATTGGACAGCACAGTAGATAATTTATTAGCTCTATTCCAACTCACATGGCCCTGATTCTGTATTTTCACAGAGTGTTAGAACAAAACAAGAAGGAGCTCAATTCATCTGAATTTGATTTTTAGTCTCTTGGATGGTTTCTGTTCTGCCTATTTTCTCCAATTAAGACATTTAAAGGAAGAAAAAGAAACAAAATTTTACGATTTGCCAACTTCTTTAAAGGGAACTTGGAACAATAATTAATGTAAAATCATTGTAAAGGACTTCATGATTCAGTCCATTGTCTGTGAGCTTAATACTTCTATGCCCTGCCTCATAAGACATTCTTAATGGCAACAATGCATGGTAATTACTGATTAATCATAGAGAAATATTTTATGTGGCAGCTTCTCAGATAAAAATCAGCTATTCATCCAGATTAAGGACTTCTGTACTGAAGACCTTTCCTCTGCAGTTAATGGTTGTGATTTTCCTGCCTATTGTCAAAAAACCTGAACTTAGGGAATCTCAGCAACTGAGTTGGATTTAGCATTTGCTAATCTTCCCTTCTCAGATGTTTTTCAAACATTTATTGGGAAATAAAAAATGAAATGTGGGGTAGCTGTGGCTGCCAGAGGTACCATGCTGGATGGGGAGCACACACAAGCTCCTCCTGCCTGGTTATCACAAATTGATTCACAAGTGCTGTGCAAAACAGGCAATTTGAGAGATAAAGCAGCATTTCTGAAACACCAGAAATTGTTTAAATTGCTGCTTCTGAGAAGGGCAATGCTTTTCTTTTTCCTTGCAGTGAAAATGTGATTGAAACATTTTCTGTCCAGATAAGTAAATATCATTAATTGTGAATAAAACCAGGATGTGCAAGATATCCACTCCTACTTTTTTGTGTACTTATGACATCTTTGAATAATGGCTTCTGCTGAAAATCTCCTTCTCAACAGTGTTTATTCACACAGTATGCCCAGGCTTAGCTGATATTTCTCCCCTCTTCCCAGACTTGCTGTATGTGTAGTTGTATTTGGCATCATAAAATGAGAATTTAGGGACTATGGGGTTTTTTTCCCCTATTTATTCCAAATCAAAATTTGGACAGCCTTAAAGGTGCAAGACTTTGTTTAATGGGCAGAAATGCAGGTTGCAGCCAGAGTCTGAAAGCCAAGCTGAGTTTTTCAGCATTCCCAATAATAGAGACCTGGCAGGTCAGATTCTACCCTCATTTACACATCTGTTCAACCCAATTAGCATCAGATTTAATGTGATGGCAGGTACAGATAAGTGGGTGGGGTTCTGGCTGTGTGACTGGAACTTGGCTGACAGTTCTGTTTATTCAGTGGAGAGCTTCTCTGTTGTTTCCCAGAGCTGGTTGTGGCTCTGCACAGCAGAATTGCTGAGAAATGGTTTTCCTTAGAGTCAGACCATGCTAGGACTGTGAGAGAGGAGTAACCTGCAGAGAAGATAATTTCCTTCCTTCTCTTGGTGAGAAGTCTGCCTGGCCCTGAGCTCCCAATGAATTTTTCTATCTGTCCAGGAGTTCTGAATCTCTGATTCCCAAGGAGGCTGTGCCCTGTTTCTGACAATCCATTGCAGAGCACTCTGTCTTTGCACATGGGACTGGGTTATTTTGAGTGGCAACTACCTATTATCTCTCCTGGGGGTCATTTTAGCACCAAACTATGAGAATCCAGGAGGTACAGAAGTTATTTTTCCCTTTTTTGGGGCCCTCTTAAGTATAAGTCAAAGCTCAGGGTTCATCCCACTGAAGCCTTACAAGCCTCACTGTCTATCCCTGTTAACTTCTCAACAAGGATAAAAGGCATCTGGCTTTTGGCAGAAACTTTTTGGCACCTGAAGTTGGACAAAATGGATTTGTTGAGCCATGATAACAATTGGACTTTTAATATTTGGTATTCTTTGTGAGCATGTACATAAGCAGTTTTTGACACATAAAGATGAGGCAAAGTCATTAGTTTTCAAAAGTAGAGAACTGCTGGGCAACCAGGATGCTGTAAAACCTTGGAAACCAAAATCACCATGTTAGTGCATCATCTCACCCAGCCTTTTGTGTCCAATAGCCACAAAAAACTCAGTTTGGAGTTTATGCTGCAAGAGACTCATCCGTTCAGGCCACATTGGTCCCAGTGAGGATTTTATCTGCTTGACTGGCTCAAAAGGTGGGACCTGCTCTCTCTGTTACTGCTGCTGAGTCCAGCCTGGTTCCAGCAAGCAGGGAAGTGTTCAGCACTCACCACAAGATTCCAAGCACAGGTGGAGCCTAAATTGCCCAAAAAAATAACATTTTCAGACAGTAACTTGCTAATATTGACCACCAATAGAGCCATTCCTTGTATCATTTTGCCTGAATTACTCACCAGTCTGGATTGTCAGGACACAAGGCTCTAGAAGAGGTGAATGTGATATTTGAGTAACAAATACACTGTGAGTTTTCCATGTTTCATCACCTTATTTTGTAAAAGGGCATTTGGTTCTATCAACTGCAATATCTAGAAGTGAAAGTAGTTATCACCAGAGCACAGCACTGGATGTGCTGGAGGTTCAGAAACAAGTTCAAATGGGAAATGGAAATGCTGAATGGCTCCTTGTGCCTCTGATGAAGAAGTGGCTAAGCAGGATCAAGGGTTTCTCTCCTGCTGAGGTTGCTTTGACCTCTGTGAAATTTGGAAAGGAATCAAGAAGACTCCAGCTCATGCCTGGCTGCAACAATTCTCTGTGCCATTCTTGTACTGCATAAATACACCTTTGCACTATTGCAAAGAGGGAGTTAAAGTTCATGCTCTGTTTTCTGCACTTCAGGGAAAGATTCTGTGTGTATAAAAGAGGGAAAAAAAGAAAGAAATGCTGCAGAGCTCTGCTCCTCACTCCTGGGATACTCAGCAGAGCTTGATGGAGCTCACTGGATTTCCTGAGAGATTTCCAGAGCTGGGGATGGAAAAATGCTGTGAGCAGAGATGTCCTCTGCTGGTTTGTCACCCCTGCACTGTCAGCAGTGAGCACAACATGGTTTGGGCATTTAAAAATTATCTGTTTCTGTCACAGAAAGGTGAGAGACAAAGATGGTTGGTCCTGATCATCTTCAAGGACTTTTCCAACCTAAATTGTTTCTGTGATTCTATAAAACTTTTTGCACCAGAGCTGTCCTACAGATGCCATGTACATTATTTTTTTTTGCATGCACATGACACTTGCATGATTTGCATGTACATTTTTATTTCTTCAGTGGAAAATGTGAGGGGGAAAAAAATTTCAGATTGTGTCTCTTTCTGAACAGTCCTGCTTTTTGTTTCAAAGATAAATCAGGATGAATCCAAATGAAGTTGCAGAATGCAGTGAATGCTGCTTTCTAGCTGATTTCCTAGGAGGAGCCCAGTGCATGAGGATGACTAGCTTTCCCCTCAGCTCATTAAGATTCTTCATTTCCCTCATCACTCTAGCACTTTCTCTAGCAGAGGTCAGGTTTGTAGTGGAGGTCACAATGGTTTTCTGTCACAGCATTATTTTCTTTTCCGTCATGGAATCTTCCAGCCTGGAAAAAGCAGGTTACAAACAGACCTTTCCTTGCCCTGCAAAAGTGTGTTTGCATTTTTCTGTCCTTGTTCAAAATGTCTAATGCCTTATCTCATCTTTCTGACAGTTCCTGACTTGTCCCCTCTGCCTCCAGAACTTCCTACTGATAATCTGCCTCTGTCCTGACTGCTTTTTTTGGTCTCTCCTCTTACCACCCTTCCCTTCCTGAAGACAAAAAATCTGTGTCCTTTAAACCCAGCCATCTCCTGTAGGGATTATTTAAACACTGAAAATGGCCATCCTTGGAATGGCCTTTTTAGGAACTCTGTATTATGATTTATTGATAAGTGTGCTGCAAAATTTTGGCTGAAATGGCTGCTTGTCTTGATAAAGGAGCATTTTAAATGTACAACAAGGATATACATTGTAATCTGCTAAAAATGTTATTATGACCTGCTGTTCCAAGATTATAAATGAATTACTTCTGCAGAATTTGTTCCTTCATTGCTAGTTTTTCTCCCCACCAGTCCACTTTTGCTGCCTTGTAAAGACCTAAATTAAATTTAAATAAAAATTTATTGCAATACTGACCTGAATATTGTTCAATTGAATATGTTACACAGCTCCTTCACAGCTGATTTTTAGTATTTCTGAGTTTACTTAAGTGAAAAGTTGCAAAGAGCAATAGCAACAAACCACAACCCTTGGTATGGGAGGCTCGGAAAAAATGTTATTACTCTGTTTTATTTATTACATATTGCATCTATTAAATAATAATATTATTTATTATTTATTATTTATTCATTATCCAGGGGCTCAGACCTTGTGCTAATGGAGCAAATGGAAGCACTGGGAGCAGAGGCCATCAAGGGGTTTGTTTCAAGTGCCAATTCCTCACCCAAATTAAATGCCTGACCAGATCCTCCTTGTAATTCCACATAGTTGAGCCAGGCTAATCTTTCTGAGGGGCTTCACCCTGTGGGAAATCAGTTCTGCAGGACAAGAAGGTGTTTCAGAAATTAATATCTCTATGACAGAGAAGAGTTAAGTGGTGTGGGAATGTGCTGTGCTCAGTTCTGCCCAGGCTGCAGATAGCACAACTTCAGACAGCACATCTTCTGTGGGAAGTGATGAAATGGAGGGCTCTGTGTCAGACACAGCATTTTGGAACAAGATTCTCACCAGAGATATGGAAAAAGAGATTAATGCTCTTTATTGACCCCTGGGCAGGTCTTTCCTTTACAGACTGGATCTGGAGATCTCCCAGTGCTTTTGCTGAGGATTTGCTTCCTCTTCAATTTATGAAAGCATTCCTCAGCATTTCATCCTTGTCATGCCAACTTGAATGCAAAGTGACTTCCCACTTATTGTCCCCCCCTGCTCCCTGAGCTCTCTGAGGCACCAGCACCCCAGTGAGACCAATTTGGCTCACAGCTGCACTCATTGTCTGGAATTATTTGGGTTAATGTGATGCCTTTCACTTGTGGCACTGGGAGGTGTCTGCTGCTGCTGCTGCTGCTGCTGATGATAAATTCCCCTGTATGTTTTTTTTGCTGAGCTGGTTTATGGCACCAATTGCAATGATGGCAGGTAAGGGAGAGGCTGAGTGAGCAAAGTTGGAAATAAAAGCAGACAGGAGCAGGTGGGTGAAGCCTCTTTTATCCCAACCAAAATGCATGCCTGCTGCTTGCTGTAAGAACAGAAAGAACCCCCACAGAGAAGATTTTTATCTTCAGATATTTTTTTCCTATCTAAAAATTGTGGAAAAATAAGGTTTATTTCACTCAAATCGACTATTGATTGGTGGTGCCAGGTGGGTAATACCAAAACTCAGATAAGAATGGGTTTGCTGCTGATACTTTCTGTGTCATTCAGGTGCTGGTGGCAAAAGCAAGCTCTTCTGGTATTCCAGAATGCATTTAAATCTGTTTCATTTATCATTTTAAATGAAATAAGAGGTGGTAGGTGAAATGTCACTTTCTCTCTCACTTTTATGAACAGAGCAGGAAAGTGAGATGAATTGTAGTCAAATATGAGGAATCTTCTCACCCTTAATTTCCCATCTGAGAATCATAAGGTTTAAGCACAACAAGTAATGTGTGGGAATATGAGCCAGTGAGGGAGAGAATCAGTAATATAAATTACCTTATTCATACAAAATTAAAAAAGACTCAGTTTATTCTGCTGTTGTAGATTAATAGGGATATGTGGAGACTCAGATGCCTGAGATTTTAGGGGTTAGCACTGCTCCTGGAAAAGAGATTTGAGACATTGAAAGCCACTTACAATATTACATATATTATATACAATAATAGTATTATTACATATAACATGTTTTTTATCTTTATCTTTTACTTCACTGAGTGTGTGCAGTGTATGTGCACATCTGTCCCTTTTCCTTTCTGCTTTTGGCCTCCTTCCTTCTCCTCCCTCTCTTCAGGTATTTGGCTGTCTCCAACATGGTTTTTCAGCCTTTTGCCAGTACCTTCATCTTTGCACCAAGTATCCACATTCCTCTCGAGCTGCTAAAATTGATTTAAAGCTGAAAAGATAAGAAAACAGACAAGAAATATTTTCAAAATGCAATTGGAGATAAGAAGGGAAACCCCTTTCCTAAGATAATGGGCGTTTTGGAGCACTAGCAAACTGAAAATATGTACTTAGTTCTTGATATGGACATTCTGCAGAAAGAGCCTGTATGAAAAATGGATTTTGTGTTTTCTGATACAACGAAATCTTTTCAGATAAAGAAAAATTCAGTCAATAAAATTTAGTCTTTTATCCATTTGAGTGCATGTAATTCCCATCAAAGTGGCATTCAGTCTGGTATGGAAATGAGAAGCACATTGGGCTTTTGTGCAGATTTGAATTAAACTTGGGCACAGAGATTTGTTTTTAATGCACATGTTTTGTGCAGAAATTGCTGCAGTGTCTTAGGCACTTGCAAATTCCCATCCCCAGTCAGAGATTTTACTGGAAAGCTTATAAAGAAAAACATTGTGACAAGAGTGGGGAGAAGGACTTTGTTCTTTTGTCCTTTTGCCCAATCTTACTCTTCAAATTTTGTGATGATATTCTGTCAAGCTGTTGCAGAATTACTATTTGCAATTCAGCATGCTCAAGTTCCTCTCACAACCATCCTGGTGCATATAAATTGCCATCAATGCCTTCTTTTATATTTCCAAGCTAAACAAGTGGTGGTGAGGAAAGAATCTTGTGGATGCTTCAGCTCCAGTGAGAATTATGACTCTTCCAAGAGCATGGAGCCAAGGTGTTGGAATTGTGACTGATCCCCTCTGACCCAGCTGCTGGACTCTGTGCTCACCTCTTGTTTTGGCAGCTGCAAGAGCTGCACTGGCAGGGCTGGCTCCAGCAGCCAGGGACATGATGCTGCATGTTTCTCTTGGCAGGATGGAGTTTTGCTCATCTTTCATCTTCAGCTCTCTCTCCTGGGAGCTATTGTGCTTCCCCGGGACCAGGAATGGAAAAGCAAGGTTTTCAGTCCCAGCTTGGCTGTATTTTAAGCATTCTGTAAAGGCAAGTGTGTTGGGTTGATGTGACCAGAAATGTGGATTCTGTCGCCATCTGTTGAAGCCGGGTGGGGCAGTGCCCCTGATCTCCTGGCACATATTATCTGCTAATGGGCCAGCTTTAAACCAGCTGGGCAATCATCTTTATCTTCCCACAGCCCATCCCCCCTCCAGGAGATATCTCCTGTTCATGGCCACTGAGTCCCAGTGCATGGCTGATGAAATTCCATCATCCCACTGGGAGATGCTCCAGCCAGGGCAGGAGCCAAGCCTTTCTTACCCAGATAAAAACTGAGATTTTGGACACCAAGGAACTTTCTTTCCACTGGATTCCAGAGGAAAACCAGACCCTTCCACATCATCCCTGGAGCTTCAGAGGAAACTGCCCCTTCTCCAGGAGCACTGCTCCAGCTGAGCCACATCTGCCCCTGCAGGAGGATGCAGCACCATGGAATGGGACTGTGCCACCACCCTGACTGACTGACTGTGCCAGCTTGGATTCTGACTCTGGCAGGGTTTGGGATTGTTCTGTGTAATACTGCATTGCTATTTTAATTTTCCTAGTACAGAACTGTTATTCCTAATTCTAATTTCTTTGCCTGAGAGCCCCTTAATTTCAAAATGATAACAATTAGGAGGGATGGGGTTTACATTCTCCATTTCAAAGAGAAGATTCTGCCTTTATTGGCAGACACCTGTCTTTCAAACCAGGACAGCAAGTTTTCCACAGCCTTGCAGGATGTGTCACCCCTCCACCCCTCTTTTATTCCATTTTCAGGAGAATACCCATCTTTTCAAAGGAGCCACCTCCTGCCTGTGTGTCTGCAGCCAAGGCTTTGTAGTAAGGAGAAAATGTAGCACAGCCAGGAGTGTCCTGGGCTCCAGAAAACATTTCAGTCACAGACAAATGAAAGGAGAAAATAATTCCTTCCCAGGCTTCCTGCACTTCAAGAAGAAAAAGGTGCTTTCTGCACTTTGTTTGAACATCTGCAGTGGCTCTCTGGGCCAGTGGCTTCAGGTCTTGCTCTGCAGACCCAAGCACAGGGTGTAGGTGCTACTCCCTCTAAAAAGTTTGTTTTAACTCCTGGTTAAACTTCATGCTTCATCCTTTTTTTTCCCCCAGGTAAAGGTTGTTCCACAATGCACAGGATTTTTAAGTGTCTGTTTCCAACTCAGAGTTGTGCTGTTCTTTAGGGGAATGCTGAATTCTGTAGCTTTATGTATATTTATTCAGAGCCTTCATTTTTGTGTTTTCATCAGATAACTTTTCCCCCTTTAATTTTATTTACTTGGAATTTGTCTGGCTGTATGCATGGAAATGGAAATTTAACTTAAATGTAGTTTAATAGTACACTTGATTTAATTAAATAGAAGCTTTTTTTGTAAATGACATTTATTTTTCACCTAAACTTAGTGATCAAAGGAAGTTCACTAAAGCTAGTGTATGAAATATTTCTTTAAAGCTGTTTTTCAAGGTAAGTTCTCACTCAAATTCTGAAAAAAATAACAGGTGCTTTGACAGATAGTTTTTATTTGACATATATAATTATCTTAAAATTATTAATTATCTTAAAAACTGACTGAAACTCCAAAGGAAAGATTTGCCAAGAAGAACCATTAGTTACCACCAGTTGAAACAAAGGAGGTATCTTAACATTTGTTTCATTGTAGAGAATAAATCCAGTACATAAAGGTTCTAATATATTATGGAGCACTGAAAAATGTGGAGTGGTTGTGTTGATATAAAACCAGATATTTGCCTTGAAGTTTTACCTGTAATTATAAAGCATCTTTATTACTTTATAAATTATTTTGTTAACAAGTGTTTTAGTCTTACTTAATACAATAAGGCTTTTCCATCAGCTGCCATAAAGTCAAGTTTAATTTTTAACAAGTTCTCTTTTTAATAAAGTTTGACTTCAAATATTTATGCTGGGGTTTTTTTGTTTTGTTTTGTTTTGGTTTTTATTCTGTGATTTTAATGAAAACAAAAAGACAGAGGAGCAAATAGAGTCAACTCAATGGTGTAAAGCTGCTACAGAGCCCTGGAATGGACATGAGCATGAGAAATTAATAGTGTGCAGCCTATAGAGTTATTGGATTTTAGTGAGCTGTGCTCAGTGGGCTCCTGGCAGAGACACTTTTGCCACAGCCCTCCAAAACAGGAGTGCCTAAATATTAAGAGACATCTCAAGGATGCCTGATGCTATCCATCTGACCATGGAGTGATTAATGCAGCTTGTTGAAGCCATTAAATTGAGAGATGCAGCAGGCTGAAGTTTACAGTATTGATCCAATTTCAGTCCTGGTAAAAAGATATATGGAGGAAATATAATGGTGTTATTACTGCTCATCGTAAAGCCATGTGCAAAGAGAACAGATCTCTTCAACTTTAGTGTTGCATAAACTATATAAAGCACTCCAGGAGCAAAAGGTACATCCATGCTTAACAGCAGGGCAGATGTTTTATAATGGAATTAAGTTCTACAGCACAAATAATTACATTCTAAGTCACAGCTGTGATTGTTTCCTTTATGCCGTTCGTAAATGATTCCAAAGTTCCAAAGACATAAACAGTAAAAAAATGGAACTGCTTCCAGTGGCAAGTTGCAGGTGCAATGAGGCACAATGGAACTCAAGAAGAAGTACTGAATTAAAACCTTTTCCCCTTCCCATCTGGCCTGCAAAGGGCCACATCAGCTGGCTGCCACCTGATATAACTTCTCTTCTCATCCTTTCCCAGTGATTTTCCTCACTGGAACAGCTCTGGTGACTGGAAAAGGTCAGTCCTTTTTTTCCCATGGAATATTTTTGCTGTGTCTGGGCTGCCTCTGGGAGCCCAGGTGGGATGTGCACTCTTGGGAGGTTTGTCTCCCTTCTGTGCAGCCAGGCAGCACCACAGAAATACTCAAACTAATGAAACAAGGAGGGATTTCAATATTTCCAGATGGCTGAGTCCCTTGCAGTTTATACTGCTGTAACTCTACTGTATATCAATTATTTCTCAGCCATTAGCATGCACAGCTTAGCATTCCTGGTTAACATTTGATTTCCCAGTGAAGGAAGCAGAGGAAGCTCCTGCTACAAGGAAATACTTCCAATGGAGCCTAAAAATATTCATAAAAATATGAAAATTTCCTTGCTCAAAATACAGTATGTTTTTCTGGCACTTTCCAGTGATTATGAAGCTAATGAAAATGGAAGCTGTTGCATCCATCTGTCCTGAATATTACTTGCTTTGGAATTAAGAGTGTTGAGAGCTGTGTGTCACAGCCTTGGCAAGAATACAGGGTGGACTCACACCTTCACCTCTAAGGGCATGAGGGACAGCAGGAAAAAGGAGAAATCTCTTTTGTTTCTCCTCTAGTTTTCACAGTTTCAAGCAGCAGGAGTGGATGCTGGTGTCCTGGTTTATCATATATATGGATTTAGGCTGGTAACTCCTGTGTTTGCCACGATTTGCTGACTGCTGTCAGTGCTCACAAATTGGGAGCTGTAAAGGAGGATGTTCAGACTCATTTATTCTGGATATTACCAGTGTCAGGGGCAAGTGTTGTGTTATACAGCAGCAATTTGCCTTTTGTTGTAAAACTTCTCCTTCTCCCATGCCAAGGGAGAATTCTGTCTCTGTCCCTTCATGTTTCATGCCTTGACTTTGAGTTCTTTGTTGCCACAGCAACTCTGCACCATCCTTCTGTTGCATTATTGCTGTTCCCATAACTAAGAAGTGCATCAAATAAATTAAACTTGCCAATCACATCTGAATAAAAAAAAAGATGTTGAAGATGTTTTCTGTTTTCCCAGGATCATAGCAGGTGCAATCCCTGCCTTGTTTCCTGGGTCCTCATTACTTACAACAGATGCACTGAGCCTGGTGGGAAATGTTTGTTGGCTGAAAATAGTAACTTCCTCTGGATGCTGAAAGTTCTATCACTATTGCACTCTGTACTGGCAAAAACATCACTTTTTATTTTTTTGTTAATTTATTCCTGCTTGTGGAAGTAAATATATTAATATGTGCTTAAACTATCTTGTAAAAAGAGTTATTCCTTATGGTTTTGGCCCCTAAGTTGAAGACCAAATCTAGAACAAGACTTCTCAGTCACTTGCAAGTTGGGCTCTATCTAATTCCTGCAAACATTGATTTTATTTTGTAAAGTGTCTGTCAAGACATGAGAATGCTATTCCAACCTGGCAGTCCATGGGAAAGAAAAAGCAAAATTATTCTTTCAGGGAGCTGCCCAGAAAAGACCTGGCCAGTTAACAGAGCTGACATATCATGCTTAAATATTGAGATATTTATAGCTGGAAATACCAAGAAATAGCAAATGTGTTATTTCACTAAGACACTGATGAAGATAATTACTTTTCACCATTTTATAGGTACGTGTTTCACTCAGTGAAACATTTATTTGTCTTTTGCCAGGCTCTATAAAAGTAAGAAAAATTAAAAGAAAATATTTTCCACTTGTCACTCTTTAGGTAACAATAACATAATTTTAGAAACATGTAATCTGCTGCAAATTATATATACCATTATATGCCTGCTAGCTGGAGGCTTTTGTTGTGTTGTTTGTAATTCCCAATCTGAGACTGTGCTGAACAGGATGTAATTTGCTCCAAGGCTCTGTAACTCACGGGAGGGGATACAAGGAATTCCAATATTCCCATCAACAGCAAATTGGTCTGAAACCATATTATTTGTTTCCATTTTCTTCTGAGGAAGAATAACAACCCTTACACAGATTTTTCCCTCGTGCAAGGTAAGTCTGTTGGCTTCCAAAGTTAGATAAATGTGTTTCTGGTATGATTTAAAAGAAAAAAAAAAAAAGAAGAAAGCGATTTTATAATTCAATAAAAGTCAAAGCCCATTTCTTTTTCAGGGTAACATTAGCTTTTGTTTGCAATGGTTATGAGGCACTGCTGCTTCTTGTGCATTTGAATGTTCAGGTGATGAAGCAGAGTGTTAATGATGCATGAAGTGAATAAATAAATGCATTATCAATTAAAAAAATAAAAGTTTTTTTTTTTTGTTTGTTTTTTTTTTTTTTTTTGTCTGTGAGGATTTTGCAAGTAATTATCTTTTTAAATTCAGCTAGTGGTTAAATTCATCCATTTCTTGCCTTTGAGGTCACAAAACTTTTCCCAGGTCTGAAAATCCTCTTGGTGAGGAAGAGTGGAGATGCCTGCACTGATAATTATTCCAATTACTATTTTGTTAACTATTGCAAGAAGGCAAGTGGGTGGAATGCCTTTTCTGGACATTTAAACATCCTGTCTTCTCCACCAGGGGCAAGTAAAACCATCAATTTGCATCCCAAGAAATGTGTTTATATAAGAAAATGGCTCTGATAGGTAATGAGGATTCCTCTGTTATAGGCTGGGCAGAGCAGGGAAAGCAGCTCTGGCACTGATTAAAGCAGCAGGAGTGTAGCAATGCTCACAGCTGTTAAATTTCTCCCCTGCAGAGAACTTTTTCTTCATTTTTTTGCCTGCCACAGGGCTTGGTTTTGTATGGGGGCTCAGTAAATCTTGGTGTGAGAACAAATCTCCATCAAGGAGACACCAGTGAGGCTCTTCCATCCTTCAGGATCCATCTGAGCTCATACTCTGAGCTGGTGTGAATCCAGTGGTGCAGCAAAGTTTGTTCCTCTCACACCACCAAGTGCAGCTTCAATATTTGGATGTGCTTGGTTTGCTGGCTCCTGTTTGAGCAGTCCCATGTAAAGTGTGAAGTGCTAAATGCAGAACAGGCACCAACCTCCTTGGGGAGCTGACAAGTGTCTTTTGGGCATTGAAATTCTCAAATAAAGCTTGTGACAATGAAAAATATTCCTGCTGCTCTTCAGAGCCTCTGCAAACCCTGTAGCAGAATTTCTGATTCTATTCAATGCCACTGGCAGTTTATTCTAGAATAAGCTATTTTCTTTTATCAAAGGAGGTGATAAGAAGCACAGTAAGCTGTGATACAGCCACTGCTGTAATAAGGAATCATGTTCCTGGAACTCTTCTTTATACCATAGTTTTATAAAAATCTTCTTTCCCCCAGAAGAAACAAACAATTAAAGAATCCTGTGAAATAAGTGACAGCTCTGCAAGCTCTCAGCATTCTCCTGGGAAAAGGAATTTATGTCTCCTGTAGCTCAGAGCACACTTAAAAATAATTCAAGGCAAGGAATGGAAAAGCATGGAGAGAAGTTTCAGGGGAAGTTATATCAGAGTTACATCAGTTATATCCTTACTGGTCGAGTTACATAATTAAAGCAATTACATAATCAATGACATTTCATTGATAAAGTTGAAATCATTTGTAACTGGGAGGCCTCCAGGACAGCTGTAGGCTTGCACTGCCAATGCTACAGCTCTGGTAAATTCAATAAGAGCTTGCACAACCCAGACATTGGAATACTCCAGTTTATAGAAACAATAACAAGGAAAGTTCAGGGTAGATGAAGGAAGTAATTAGAGGACATTAATATACATAATAAATGCACTAATAAGTCATGAGGATGTTGGAGATGACACCAGGGGCTCTGTCAGGCAGCACCAAGCAGTATTTAACTCCCAGAATAGTCAGGGGTATGTTGTGGAAGGTATTTGCCCTACCCCAGGAGCCATTTGAGGAGCTGAATCAATCTCTGATTGCAGAAGACATTTTAATCTATGTTGGTATTACTGCATCTTTCTCTTGTTTGTGTAAATCTGTGGTTCAGAAAAAATGCATTAATTTAACTTTTACCTAGCAGAAAGTTCTATTTGAAATATAACCTTTTTTAAGACATCAGGTTTTTTTGGGGTTTTTGGGTTTTTTTCTTTTTTTTTTGGTCCTTTTCCATATGCTTTAAACACATCTTTAGCTATTGAGTGCCTGTAAATCCCAATCTCCTATGGCAGGAATTCTCCCTATGTTTCTGTGTTTCACAGTTGTGTCCTCTGCACATTGTAATAAGGAAACCATTTTTCCCTGGAAGACTCTGTAATAAAGTTCTCAGTCTATTTATTTCTTTTTGTATCACACATTATCAGAGCTGCTCAGGAATTATTTTCTATAAAATTAATTTTTTATAGAAATGCTTCAATTATTGAAACCAGACATTTTCTTGGGAATATTCCACTTATGGGGGGAGAAAAAAACTATCCAAAAAAGGTGTATCTGTACCAGATTTTTGTAGGTAGAAGAGAAAAAGATCCTTCCCAGGAGATCTGACACTTAAGGCATGTAGGAAAATGTCATGGTAAGGACCTGAACCAAGCTACTCACATGTAAATATCCTTCTGCTTGTAAAGCAATAATACTTTTTTTCCCCTGTTTGGGATTTAGTTTTGTTTCTGCTTTTTTTTTTCTTTTTTTTTTTTTTTTGTGTAGGATAATTTTAGGATGTCTCAGTTTCATCTGAGTGATAATAGGAAAGTTTATGTATTTTCAAGAGGTTTCTCAAAAGGGCAAAGAATTCTTTTTTTTTTTTTAAAGCTTTGATCATTATACAATCTGTCAAAGGCATTGCAGCTTAATGATCAATCTCTGCAGGAGCTGTAAAGCACTTTTAAAAAATCAGATTTAGAATGGAAAATTGTTGTTCTCTGTACAAACTCACACTTTCCATGGCCAAGAAATCAGCCTTGCTGTTGAAGCAGCAACTAATTGCCACTTTTGTGCTACTTTGAGGTGCTTTTGAGGAGTCTGGCATCTGTCTGAGCATCATCCCCCCAACAGCATCAGCCCTAATAGGTGCTACAGAGCTCCTTGTGTGTGAGCCAGATCAGTGCAGGTGATGATCAGCTCCAGGAGCAGAGTGGGATATTTTAGGCTGAGACATTTGGGATGCAACAGGAGTGCTGCTTGGGGTGTGCTAACCCAAAATATTGGGGTTGCACCCAGTGGAAGCAGAGGATTATGTGACCTTGAGAGCTTTCAAAGGGGCTGTGATTGTTGGAAGCCTGGGAATTTGGAACTTTCTGTGCATTCTGACCCCCAAGAGAGCACTGCTTTTGACTTGAGGCCTTGGAGAGGCTTTCCACAATTGAGTGATGGAGTTGGGATCACTATTGTGTGATTAAATAGAATGTGGAATATCACATGGAGAAGGGTTTGGAATTTGGGGTTTTATTTATAGTAACAGGTGTGGCATAAGATGGAAATTCTTGGGCATTGGCTCTTCTTCTTGTTTCTTCTCCTTCTTGTTTTCAGGCAGTAGTTTTTGGTTGGATAGAAATCCTGCTGTACAAGTCACAGGTGTTTGGTCATTGGGTCAAAAGTATAAATAATATAGGTGTTAGTTTTTAATTGGACTGTTGGGCTTTTAAAAACCTTGCAACAAGCAAGATCCAGCTCCAGTTTGTCACTTCTAGCTTGTTAGCTGTAGAATTCACTGTACCATAGATAAGAATTAATAAACAACTGAATCCAAACAAAAAAATCTCTCTATTGTGCTTCAATCCTGACTCTGACTGAAGGCAGAGGAAAAAAATATTGGGATGAGAGAAACGAGCAGCTGCTCATGCCTTGTACTCAAATATCCCCTTCAGGGAAATCTTAATCACACTCTGATATTTATATAAATTTATAACTTGTATTCTCTATTTTAAAAAGGGGTGACCTTGTGTGAAGATATTGAGAACTGGCTGCATTAAGGAGCAGGGCATAAAGACAAAATTATCTTTTTTTTTTGGCTGGTTAGAGGAATTGTTTTGTGTTTGCTGAAGCTGGCTGTGCTCTGTGGCAGGCACTTTGTGTCTGCTGTGGGAAGGATTTGCTGGAAGAATTTGGGAGGATGGAGTGAGAAGGATGCTCTGGTGCAGGAGAGGATAACTAGGCTGTAATCCAAGACTAACCTGACAACTGCTGTGTCAAAGCAAACAGGCTGAAAAAAGCATTTGAGGAGTCAAGTGTGTGACCTTGCCCTTATCTGCTGAGAGGTAAACTGAGAGCACAGCTTCTCTTAGCAAGGGATTTAATAAATACTGCTTTGGGCAGTTTTCTGAAAGCTATTCTTACCTGCAGGCAGAGAGTTTTCAAGGTACAACTCTGATTAAATACTGTATTTAACAGATTTTAGCAGGCTACAAAAATTTTTCCATGCAACATCTTGCATTTCTCATCCATTTTCCCAGTCTTGATGGAAATGGAGCTGGGCTCTGAGAGAAATTTGCCAAAGGTTTAAAATCACTTAGGAGTTGCCTTCCATTAGATTTTATGAGATTTAGGCACCCAGATTGTCACAGACATTCAGGATTGTTCCACTTTCTGAGTGGTAGAATTTTAATTAGTTTAGTTAAACCTATGGGAAACTATTAGTATGGTTTAAATGTGATTTATCACGAGTTAAGTGCACTCACTAACAGCTAAAATAATTCCTAGGCAAAACTAAAATCACTGTTTTTGAAGTTGATTTGTGAGAAAATGTGGCTGCCAGCTAGAACTGAAAATTTAGATATGCATGGTGTTTTAAACTTTTTATAAGGAAATTATCCAAATGGTGTAATAATGATAAGAGATTCTGGATCTTAGAAGTGTTGGAAATTTTGTAATAGAGCTGGGCTTGAATAACTGGAGCTTTTCTTCGATCAGAGCTTCCTTCTTCTAAAATTCTCATTGCTCATTTTGTCTCATTTTAGTCTCTTCTTTTCCTTTTTTTCCCCTCCTATATTTTCTTTTTTTTTTTAATGATCTTTTTCTTTTTCAAAGAGAATAGCAGAAAAACACTTTGTCCCCAGCCAAAGTACCTCCCAAAATGTACTGACTGGGCCATTAATGAAGATTTTAGGAAGCATTATCCCCAGAACTGATCCCATGGAGCATCCCACTGGCTTCACAGAAATAAAATATTATTTTTCTCCTTAGCTCAACTAGATTTCAGATATTTTTCTTTCTATGAAAGACGATCCTGCTATGACAAAAAAAGCAGTTCAGGGTTTTAAACCCACGTTGTAACCATTGTCTTAGGACTGCAGAAAGATTATTGTCTGAAAAATTTTAAACCTTGAGAGGATGTGCCAGAGTGGATGTAAAAATGAGATGTAAAAATGGGCTGGGGCTTCTTTTATGGAATATTTCTGTGCATCATTTGCTGGTGCTCTCCTGCCATGGAGGGGATGCTGTGCTGGTTTTGGGGTAGAGTTAATTTTCTGTGCAGTGTCTGGTGTGGGGCTGTGTTTGGATTTGTGCTGAACACAGGGTTGGTAACACAGAGATGTTTTTGCTGTTGCTGAGCAGGGCTTGCACAGAGCCAAGGCCTTCTGTGCTTTTTGTAAAGCCAGGCTGGGGAGGGAGCTGGGGGAGCCTGGGAGGGGACACAGCCAGCACAGGTGACCCCAGCTGACCAAAGGGACACTCCAGACCATGGGATCATGGTCAGTGTATGCTGGATCCCAGAAATCTGGGATTTCTGAGCTTTCTTTGCTTTCTGGCACTGACCCCCAGCAGAACACTGCTTTGGACCTGAGGGTTTGGAGAAGCTTCCAAATTTGGGTGATGGAGTTAAAATCACAGGTGTGTGATTAAATAGAAGTGTGTGATCTCACATGGTGAAGGGTTTTAAATCAGAGGGTTTTGTAATATAGCAATAAGTGTGAGACAAGATGGAGGATTTTGGGTGGTGTCTCTGTCTTCTTCCTTCTTCTCCATGGTTTCAGGCAGTATTTTTGGTTGGACGGTCAGTGCTGCACTGAGGGTCACAGGAATTTGGTTATTGGGTTAAAAGTATAACTAATATAAGTGTTAGCTCTCTATTGGACTGTTTAGCTTTTAAAGACCTTGTAGCCAGGTAGGTTCAGCTCCATTTTGCTCACTTGTAGCTGGAAGTGTTGCAGAAGTCTGTACTTTAGATAAGATTTAATAAACAACCAAGCCCAAACCACAATAAATTTGTCTCCTTTGTGTTTTTAATCCTGACTCTGAGTGAAGGCAGAAGAAAATGGAGATAGGCCACAAATTAAGTGGGGAATGAATTCCTTGTTTTGCTTTCCTCTCTGTGAGGCTTTGCTTTCCCTACCAAACTTATCCTCATCTCAGCCCATGAGTTTTGAAGCTTTTTTCCTTCACATTCTCCCCCTGATCCCACTGGAGGGGGAGTGAGGAGCAGCTGCCTGGGGCTTGGCTGCTGGCTGGGGTTAAACCATGACAGAAACAGCAAATCATTTAGGAGCCATCAAATCCACCAAACAAGGCAAAGGCTGACAAAAGAAAGTATTGAAGCCTGGAGAGGGATATTTCAGATTTAAGTGAGTGTTCTTCACTCACCTGAATGCTCACAGGCATGATTACATGTTGCAGATTAGAAGAGTTTAACTTTTTATTTCCTGCAGTTCCTTGATTTTTTAATCTTTCACCTTTTCCCATTATAATATCCTTTTATATGAATGTTGCTGGTTTCAGTAGAAGAACTCTCTATTCTGACAAGCAGTTCTGCTTCATGCATATTATCTGTTGTGTGTGCAGCTTTGTCTCAGGCTGCTTTTTCAAAACTTACTGTCTTTTGATGCTCATCACAATACAATAATTTTAATGGATTTCAGGTTGAGCTGAGTGCTCTATTTTGAGCTTAATGCCATTGTCAGTTGAGAAAATTGTTGCCAAACGTTAATTGCTAGGGCTGAATTTTTCTTCAGCAGGTGTTTGTGTACTGAATGAATCACAATCTTTGGGGGAAAAAATAACAGGTCATGTATTTATAGTCTGCATCACAATGGATGGCTGAAAGGAGGGAACAAGTGGCAGATAAAATGTATGCTGAAAATCATGGAATTTTTTCTTTTCCTTCTAATGTATACTCAAAATTACTGTGTTTTCATTGTGTAGGTCTTGAGTTTAGCTGTGCCAGCTTTATGTCTTGCAGCTTTGGTGTTATAATGCCTACAGCACATTGAGGAGAGCCAGGGCTCTCATCCAGGAGTGAAGGGTCAGCAGGGTGAGGAGATTCCCTACTAAATATACTGTGATGAAAAGAATTCCCAATTACTCTCACTTACAGCTAATTTCTTCTAAATGTGCCATCAAGGAATTGTGCCAAAATTTGGCTCTACATGGGGCCACATGGAAGGTTTTTTTTTTAAATTTTAATTTCTATTTCTAATGGCATGAAATGGGTTAGAATCCAAGGCAAGAGTTGTGGCACCATTCAGGGAATGTTTTCCATTCTTATGTTTACTTCCTGCTGTTCAGGTGCACTAAAATCCATTATTACTCAGTGCTGTGATTGCACTGCTCTGGTGCTGCAATGCTGAAGTTTCTTGCTCCAGATATCGGATAACACAATTATATTTTTTTTGTAAATTCTGTTTAAAGGTTTTTTGTTTGTTTGTTTTGTTTTATGTGGGGTTTTTTGTTGCTGTTGGGTTTTTTGTTTTGTTTTTGTTGTGGGGATTTTTTGTTGGTTTTTGTTTTGTTTTGTTTTTGGTTTTGGTTTTTTTGTTTGTTTTTTGGGAAGCTGTCCTGGTTCTGCAGGAGAGGAGGACATCAAACGTGTTCTGCATAATTTTCTCCTCCTCTTTAGGTAGACAGGAGCAGTGGGACACTGAGCCAGGGGCTCAGAGATGGGAATGGAACACAGAAGGTTGCTTGTGTAGGTAATGACACATTAATTAATGAGATGGTACCCAGAACACTGGAAGCTGTATCTTACAATATCCATCAGAATGATGAAGGAGAACAAATTTCCCCTTTGCTAGTCTGTCACATATGACCCAAAACATACTTAAAACCTATTTTTCATAATCATCTTGTCAGTGCTGCACAGGTAGACATTCAAAAATTCACCTCATAATTAAAAATCAAAATAATCATCCTCTATCCATTTGACTGTACTTTCCAAACTCTGTGAAGAGTCTCAGTGAGCTCCTGTGTTTGGTGTTACTCTGAAATGTCTGAAATATGGAATGAAATCAGCAAGAATGAATGAGCCCCAGTAGCTTCAAACAAAGGGCAGGAGTGGCAGAATCCTTGACTGTGCTTTTGGGAATTCTAGTCTACAGCACCAACCTGGTGGGATGAGACTGGTTGAAAAATGACAAACCATGAGGTTTGTCTTATTTTCAGTTATTTTGGTGTCCAGCTGTAGCTGTGGAAATCTTCTCATGGGACATACCAGGGACAGGAAAGAAACAGTCCTGAATGTACAGTCCTTGCACCTGCACAGGAAAAGTGAGTGAAGAAAACCTTCTGTGAGACCTCCACTCTGCAGAGGAGCAGAAATAAAAGCAAAGAAATCATCATGAAGAGTTTCCCTTTCCCCCTTGGTCATGGGGATTTTGGGACAGTGTCCAGGAAATCTCAGCATAAAGCACCAGGTCTGATCCTGCATGTGCCATTTGAAGGAATCTTCTGCAGGTCAGTGGTTGTGGTTTTGGAACAGGGTCAGGGTGTGATTTGCTGCTGGGCAGAGGTCAGGAGCTCCTGATGCTGTTTTCAGTGGCTGGGCAAGGAGATTTGCCCTTGGAGCTGGAGGATCAGAGCACTAAATCATTTTTTTGTGCTTTGAAAACCTCTCTGAAAATCTTCCTCATATGAGCTCTGTTGTGTGCTTTCCAAATTTTGGGATTTTGCTTTGCATTAAGACACACCCAGAAGCTCCTTAGGACTTTTCTGAGCACATTCTGACCTGATGATCTCTTCCAGTTCTGAAATTTCTTGCATGGGCAAAGGCACAGACCCTCCTAGATCAGCAAAGAGATCCTCTCAAAACCTCAGGGGCTCTCATTCTTTCCTAAAAGTCAGGGAAGGCTTCCAATATGAGGAAAAACAACAACAGGAGAAATTATTTTCCTGCCCTTTGGTGCCTTTTTGTCTATTTGACCTTTTTCTTTGCTGTGAATTACTGATGCCTCACTAATTGCACAAAAGAGGCAGAATATTTTCCTTTGCAATCCTGAGGAAGTTGATTAGCATTATTGAAAATCAGTGCCTAATGTTCTGTCTTTTTCCATCTTGCTGTTTGCTGTGAAGTGCAAACACTGTACCTCAAAACATTAAAATCAGAGCTGTCAATTGAACTTTGCACCCAGAAATCTGGCTCAGCAGAATCTCTGCTTAATGTCCTTAGGATACCAGGTATTTTCTCCACAGGCTTTTCCAAATGGCTACATGAAAATGAATGTGGTTGGTTTTTAAAATACTTTTAATTGAGAAATGAGCTGTCCAATACATTAAAACTGCTTAACTGGGTGTATTGATTTCTAACCTGCATGTGCCATTGGCTGGCTGAGTGTACCAAGCTTTCAAAATGTGAAGCCTTATTCATTTTTAATAAAAAAAAAGGCATTACTTCTCAATGACAAAAAGACAGGACATAAAAGAATCACCTTTCATCCCTAATATTTAGAAGTTAAGGCCTTTAAAGTAAGATGTATGATTATCAGAGGTGAAAACTGTTTGACTTTTTTTTTTTTTTTTTTTGCATAAGACATCTAAAATATTCATTCAGTGCCAGATCCTCTATCCAGAGGAAACATCAAAGGGAGCAGGTCTCATTAGGAGAGCTCCCCTGACTTTGACACATGCCTCCAACATGCTGGGGAACTTTCAGAGCAGTGTGAAGGGATTTATCATCCTGACTCCCAGGAATGGCAGCCTGAGCTCTGCAGTGAAATCGCTGCTTTGAAACTCCCCTGCCTGTTTAGGGAGGTTTAATTGGGGTGGAAACGTGGGTGGTAACACTTTTCCTCCATCACCTTGTGATGCCCTCATGTGACAGGTTTCCTCCTTTTTTTTGGTATCAAATATCTCTGACACCAGATGTGCTGGCACCCTGGTATTCCACGTGCTTAAAGAATTACAGCCCATTACTAGTTCTGCCTTATTTTGAGCAGTTTTTCTCAGGAAGCAGTGAAAATCATCTTCAGTTTGGGTAAATTAGTCCAAACCCACATTGTCTTCTTGAGGTCTGTACTATGTTAAAGTTTGAGCACATAATTCTTTTTTATATTGCATTTTTCAGGTAGGGTTGAGTGGTGGAATCTTATGTTAAAGAAAGGAATAAAAGAATTAAAGATTATTGTTGGTTTTGCTTTGTTGTTTTTTTTTTAGACACTCTTTCTTATTCCCAGCTGCTCTAGTGGAGCTCAGTGATTGATTAATTTGCCAAAATCCCTGATTTTAAGACTAATGAGGCTGGCAGTAGAGACAGCTTACTCTGGGTGATGCTGTCTGTGGTCCACACCTCCACAGCTTTGCTTTGAGTGCATTGGGGAGGGGAGCTCAAGGAAAGACAGAGGTCAGGCTGAGCTTTCAGAGCTGAAGGCAAAGCAAAGAGGAATCACTGAGTAGTAGAAGAATGAAAACTCCATATATACCTTTTTTTTCTTGACTAGCACTGTCATCCCCTGTGAATGTATTTTGTTTTTTTTTTTTCTGACTGTACTCAGCAGTGACTGGTGACAGTTTGAGAAGCAATAAGCACAAAAGGATGTGCAGGAAATTCTGTTTAAACATAATATTAGAAAATAGCCATATTTTATTTTCCTCTGAGGCTGGCCAGACACTGACCCAGGTTGTCTAGGGAGGGTGTGGAGTCTTTCTCCTTGAAGATATTCAAAAGCCATTTGGTGCAGTCCTGGGCAAGTGGCTCTACTTGAGCAGGGGTTGGACAAGGTGACCTCCAGAGGTCACTTCCAACCTCAGCCATCCTCTGATTCTGTGAATAAATGGATGTACACCCTCTTTAAGGACAAAAAAAATGGTGTGAGGTTTGCTCCTGGCAAAGTGGATCATTATCTTCAGGAGTGCTAAGGTTACTATAGGAACCTAAAGGTTTTACTGGGACTAAATGTGATAAATACTTAGTAAGACCAACAAAAAGCTGCACATTTTTATGTGTACATCAATATCAAAACTGGTCTGTGCTAATGCTTCCACAAATCCTACTAAATTGCATCCTTTCAAATTAATTAGTTCTCCTTCTTTGCAAATCCTGTTAAGGAGAGGGATAGGCCATAATAATAATAATAATTGTCTGAAAGTAATAGCTGAGAATTATCCACCACCCTTTTCCATGTGGTTGTGGAGCCCTGTAGCAATTCCTGTGCTTTGGATATTCCACAAAATCAAAATTATTCCTGCTTGTGTCCATCAAAAATTTCTCAGACATTTTCTCATTCAGCAAGAAGTCTAGTCCTAGATTTCTGGTTAAAGACACCCAAAATTGTATCTGTGTTAAATCTACTCAAACATGTTGTTAGTTTGAGCTCTGTTGTGGGTGAGAGCTGCTATACATATGCAAAAGCATAATTGCTCTGAAAATTGGTTCTTTACCTGCTGGATGCAGACTTCCTGTGGCTTTTTCTATTTAAAAAAGAAAACAGCTGCTCTGCAAGTTCTTGCAAGTGTCAGCACTTTCCATGCACTTAACTTTTCTCACTTCCTGGGAAGATGATGGGATTCATTTTCTGGAAGCCAAAAGGAATAATCATCCTCGTGTGTCCCAGGGCTGCTGCCAGGACCCTCTGGATCATCCAGCTATAGCTGCTGGAGACACTGAGAACTCACCTTCAGTGCAGGAGAGCTGCACGACTTCCTAGAGTGAGTGATTTTAAAGAAATTGGTATTAACTTGCACCACAGTTTAGCCAGAGATAATACAGAGGGTCCTTGGACACATAAGCAAAAAGAAGTGAAGTATTTATTATAATTTTCATGAAGCTGTTGTGTTTTCTTCTCTTTCCAGTTGCATAGTGTAAATTAGTAATTTCTGAAATTTTCCTGCAGAGATACAAGGTGAAGGATTTCGTATTTCCAGAGGTGGGAAAGAACAAACAAGCAAACTAAAAGCTGTTTTGGGCAAACTGTTTGTGCACAGGTATGTTTGAAAAGTGTGTAACTGTTCAATTCACCATCTTTTTAAAGGGATTTTAGCATTTTTGAGACTGGCAGTAATATTGTCCTGGTTTTGCTATGCTGCTGTGCACTGCAAATGTTCCTAATCATCTCTTCAGGTGGGGTTTCAACTTGATCTGCTTCAGCTGTTAAATGGGAGATCAAACAGAATTTTGAAGGCCAGGATCACTTTTAAAAAAATAATATCCTGAAACTGAAGTTTTTACCTCTAATTTGAGCTACTTCTCAATTTTCCATCCAATGGGGTTTTGGCTGCACCCCCTGGGAGATTATTCCACACTGCAATAACTCTGCTGGGATGTTTTGTTGGTATCTGGCTAAAATCTTCCCTCTTAATTTCATCCCATTTTTGGCTGTTCTAGCCCTAGGTATCACAATAAACAATTCTCCTTTTTCCTAAGTGGTTGGCTCATCAAATCTTTCTGGACCACCACCCTTACTTAGTTCAGTTGTTGCTTAGTTAGTATCTAATATTAACATTTCTGTAAAGATTTCTATTTAAGCTTTCTGTGGTTGGTTTTTCCCTTTTTCTTTTTTCTTTCCCCTTTTTTAAAATTTATTTTCCTGTCACCTCTGGCACCTTTATTGTGAACAACTTATTTCTAAAAGCTACTGAACATTAACATTATCTGACCATAGATTCATCAGCTTGAATTTTTTTTTTTCTGCCACATTCCCATCTGGGTTTCTTTTTCTTACTTTCCAAGTTTTTCTTTATTATTTCAGTTCTGAAATATTTTCTTATTAGGAAATTCAGGAAAACCACACAATTAAATGAACAACTGTTGGTTGAATTTCATACTTTTTGGTTTTTCTGATGTCTTGCTATAACATGGATGAATAAATTAGCATTTTTTTGTTCTTCAGCAGTAAGAAATACTGTTTAGGATTCTCACTTCAGTTGAGAAAATAAATAAAACAATCTTGTGATGTGCCACTAGATTGGTAAAATAAGGACTATGTGGTAGTGAAAAGTGCCTTGAAAATATCAGTGAGACTGATACTTTTTAATCTTTGCAAATAACTCTCCTCTACAAAACTGTGCCTTTTGAAAGATTTGGATTACAACTGAGTCTGTGACTAAAATTAATAGAAGTCTCACATCCCTTGTGATTTTATATAAAATGACTCCTTAGTAATTTTTTTTTTTTTTTTTTTTTTTTTTTTTTTTTTTTTTTTTGTGAGTCTAGCAATATTTCTTCACATGCTGGAGGCACTTAATGATGTAAGAGTCTCAACTTTCATTTTTAAAATAACTTTGCCTTTCAGGCTTAATTGACTGCTGAGGAAAGTTGAAAACACGACTCTGAAGTTTCCAAAAATGCAGATAAGAGGAACTGAACCCTTTTTTTTTTTTCTCTCTCAATTTACTGCTGCTTAAGCAAGTTTCAAATCACTTAGATTGACCTGAATTCTTCCATCTGACTTCCCAATAATGTGAATATTTGGGTCCTCTTCTAGCTTGGCTTAGAAATAGGTGAGTGTCTCCATGTTCTTGTAGAGTGTGACTCTATTTTCATATTCAGACTAGGTGAATAACTGAAGAGCTTAGTAGGCTAGAAGAGTATTTATGTAAAACATTTGAGTATACTCACTTTTTTACAAGATGTTTTATCCTGAGTGACAAAAAAAAAAAAAAAAAAAAAAAAAGAGAAGTGATGAAAAAAAAAAAGAAAATTAAATGAAATGTTTTGCACATGTCACAAGATTGTAGCATATAGTGTTCCTATAATGCAAACATTCTTTGTCGCACTATTGTGTGTTTTACACTAAACTAAAAACACAACACTAAAAAAAAAAAAAAAGAATACCTGTAGGAAAACCCCAGATGACTAAGAAACAATAAACTCCTAAAGGTACTGGGAGAATAACCATTGTCAATAGCAAAGTTTATTATTGGAAAGAAATAAGGGAGTGACTAAGGAAATGATCCAAAACATTGGCGTAAGTCTTGGAAAATAAATATTTAATAGAAGATGAACTTGTTCCATGAAACTATATATGAAAAGTTGATAGTAAATTGAGATAAAAATTGAAATTTGAAGATTCTGTTAATAATACATGTGTCAAAGGGTCCCTGTAAAATCAAGAATTCTAGATTTGGGTTTTTATTGGTCCTCAGGTGTGACTGATGACAGTAAAACACATTTTCTGATTAAAACATGGGTGGTTATGTGATTGTGGTAAAGGCACAGATGGGTAAAGCAGGAACATCACAAAATAAAGAGATTAAGCTGCAAATAGTGAGGGGGTTATGTATGAAATCCTAATGAATATTCACACAATAACTAAAGCTGCTGCTGACACCGAGTGCTAATCCTTCTGCAAATAACAATTAGCACAGAGGTTGTAAAATGGATGCTAATTTGCATGTAGTTTCAAGAGCTGAGAAATATCCTGGCTAAACAAAGGTTTTAGAATCTGCAGAGAAATCCTGCACTGTGAACCAGATTGCAAAATGATGAATCACATCACAGTTTCTAAACAGGTCATTTGGGTGCAAAAGTGAACAGTCCTGATAAGTATTATCTAAGAAATTATCTATTATCTAAATATTATCTGTTATCTAAATGCCTGTAGAGAAACCATCAGTGAGAGCACAGCACTGCAGGATTCAACTCATTCACTAAATTCAGCTGTAATGGAAACTGGGATTCAATTTTCTTGCTTACCTCAGAGGTGTTTGGGAATGACAAATGTGGCATTTTGGTACTAAATCTGGCGCACAAATGACAATTATTAATGTGCAGTGCATGGTTTGTGCTGCTGCTGTGGCAGGCTGAGTTTGTGTGGTGGTTTTACCCACCAGAGCCACTTGATCAAACCCCTCTGCCCCTGGACAAATACAACCAAAATTCAATAGATATTGCAGATTTTGATGAGTTCAGTAATTAAAAAAAAAAAAAAAAATTCAAAAGGTCTATGCAGATCAGCTCCTAAATGGTTTTGAGAAGTTATGCTGATGGCAGTAATTGCTGTTTACTCACAGAGCTGAGATGGAAAATGAAGATAAAGCCCAGTGCAGTGTATTCCATGATGAGGATACACTTTGAAGCTGTCAATTGTATGGAGCACTTCCTTTGAAACAGGTCTAAATCTGGAAGAGATTGACCCCAGAGGGCACTTGGTGTGCCCTATGTGACACTGGTTCCAAAAAAAAGGAGATAAGGAGTGTAAGAAAGACAGAAAATGTCAAGTGCTGTGCTTCCCTCTGAATAATCCATCAGTTTAGGGGCTCATCTAAATCATCATGTTTAATGACCACTGAGTGATGAGATCTATTCTCCAGAAACTCATCCATTCCCTTTTTGAGCCCCCTTCCATACTGACACTGCAATTGAGTTTAACCAGTTGTGCAATTTGTGCATAAATTAAAACACAGAAGCATCAACATATTCATGTATTCAAGAGATTCACTTGAGTATCTGTGTGCTGTAAAGAAAGAGAAAAAACTTGTCTTTAGAGAAAGATCTGTACAAACAGACATTAATTCTGTCATCTTCCCTTGGTTCTGCTCCCTGCCAGCTCCCAGTGCAGCTCTGGCACCTCTCTTGCCCCTGTGAAATTACTCTAATTATCAGTTAATGACTGAAACTGATGGTTCAATACACGTGTTCTGACATGCTGCAGACTGCTGATTTTTAGCAGCATGGAACCAGTGCACAAACAAAAATTGACAGCAAAATAGAAACCTTCTGAGAAATTATTGGGCCGTGAGAAGTGAAGTTTGGAGGCAAACGAAACTTATTTTTTTGAAACTGGCTGTGCTTCCCACAAAACCTTTGAAAGATAAAACAGAAACTGCTCTTTTTCTTTTTCCTTTCCTTTTTTTTTTTTATTTTTTTATTTTTTTTTAATAAACAGAATGTATCATAAGCTAATTAGGTACCAGTTACCAAAAAAAAAAAAGAGAACAGAGATATGACACTGGGAAAGTTGCCTGATAGAAGAGAGCCACCTCCTACCCACCAAATTAGGGTCTCAGAGCAGCTTTTATACTCCCAGCTTGAGCTGTGATTTTGGAGCTGTTGTCAGGCTATGAATCAATTTTAACTGCACTTCTGGCATTAAATCAGCATAAAACATGGACATTATGTGTTATTTCTGTTTGGACCATTAGGAGTCATGCACTACTTTACTTCCTGGATGAAAGAATTTATGACAACTGATATGAAATTATGTTGTCATCACCAATGGATTTTAAGGAAATAAAAAGCCAGTGAATATTTTAAAAATCAACACATGCCAAAATAGCTGGAAATTCTCGTGTTCAGTCTAAAACTGTCCCTGTTTCAGGTGTTTCCTAATAAATAGGAATGCAAGGTCTTAATTAGATGGGTGCTAGGGATGGATTTCTTACAGACACATCCTTTTAAAAATCGGAAATCAAGATTTCAGACCTATGTTTGACAAATTTTATTTTGTTTTTCTTAAAGTTTGAGGGTAAAAAGGATATAGAATCCCAGCTTTTCTTTAAAAAATAAATCGATGCATTGCACTATAAGCAAGTTAAATGCAATATTCATCCTCTGCAGGTGAATAAAACCTCGAGATTTCATTTTCTGATCTGTGCAGAAAGTTGAACACTTTGGAAATTCTTTAAAGAAATTCTCCAAGCAGAGGAGGATTCAGAGTAAACCTCAAGCCTCACTTGCAAAGCCACAAGAAGGAATCCCAAGGGCCAGCCAGTTTGCCAACTTCATTTCCAGGTATTGTTGACATTACTGCTTCTCCAGAAGTGGCTTGTGTTAAATTGGATGTGTTTGATTCAAATGAAATAAAATAAGAAACACTCAATAACTTATATGGAAGAAATAAAAAGCTGAAAACTTTTGGTACCTGTTAAAAAAAAATTATAAAAGTGACAAGTTTTTCAATCCTTCTGTTAGCCCAGAGCTTAAGCCAAGCTCCTTAAAAAAAATCCTAAAAATGTATGTGTTTAACATTAAAGTGAATTTATACCAGGGAGTGGGTATGGAGCTATCTTAGAGGAAATTCTATGCCTTAAATCTTGACTGGGGAAAACATGCTGTGTTTTAATGCTACCTGTATAAATCAGAGCTGGGGGAAATGTTTTGACTGACCCCTTGAAACAGAAGCTACACTTCTGCTGTCTTTATGACATGAATTTGACAATGACAATTGTCAAATTGACATATGACAATGACAATTGCTGTTAAAGGCTTCAAATCAGCAATGATACAAAGTCCCTCATTTCAGCTTATCAAGAACAAAATTGCCTAGATGTATTTAAATGAAAAAAGGCTGAAATTGCCTGGAGGAAGTTGATTTCAAGATATAAAAGGTTTGAGTCCAATTTGCTCTGTGCTATCAGTGGGGTTGAAGTAGTGTAGAGACATGGAGTAAAAAATGCAATATTTCAAGAACAAATGTCATAAGGGAAACAAAGCAGATATTGAAGTAATCTTTCAATCAGGAATTTTATTTGCTGAGATGTATCACCTTATGCAGGCACAAAGGAAGAGATTGCTCTCACTAAACTACAATGATGTTTACAAAGTGCTTACTGGACATGGCCTAATAGAGCTGACAACTTCCAGCCAGAGTATAAATGTGAAATATGAATATAAATGTGAAATGTGATGTTCAGGCAGGCACACACTCATGGAGAGGGCACTGCCCCTTTTCTCTGCAGTGCCAAGAACGTGTTTAATTCAGGTTTGTGATAAAGCACAGGTAGAGCACTGTTGCATTATTACTTACTAGGGAATGGAAATTAATTAACAGAGTGAAAGTGGAAAAAAAAAAGTAGATTTAAAAGATAATCATGATATGTGTCACTGTCCACAGTGGTTTCAGGATGTCTGGAAATAGGACAGCATGATATTGTTTCTCATGCCTCTTCAAGGAAATGCAGATTCTCACTATGCCTTTCTCAGCTGGTTCTTTTTTCCTCTGACAAACACTGCAGTGAGTACAGACAGCAAATGAAAACAAGACCAAACAGCAATTATCCCCTTTGTCCAAACAGCTCTGTGTGATATGCTGTTGGACAACACCAGCTAAAAAGATAGAGTGCAGCTCAAACTGAGCCTTGGGAGGGATGGCTGCTGCTGATTCACTGCTGTGTGCTAAATTCAGAGATATTTTCCCAGGTAATGCCATGGGTGAGGCATGGTTGAGCCTTGGAAGAGATGGTTAATTGTGCTCTGAGTGCAAAAATAAGGGAAGTTTCCCAGGTAATGCCATGGATGAGGCTCAGGTTGGGCCCTGGGAGGGATGGCTGATGGTTCTTCCTTTTTAAGTGCGAAGATCAGGGACATTTTCCCAGGTTTTGCCATGGGTAAGACTCAGATTGAGCCTTGGAAGGGATGCTGATAATTCTTCCTTTTCATGTGCAAACATTTTCCTAGGTTATGCCATAGGTGAGGCTCAGGCTGAGCCTTGGAAGGGATGGTTTATTGTGCTCAACCTCTGTGTGCAAAGATCAGAGACATTTTCCAGGTAATGCCATGGATAAGGTTCAAGTTAAGCCCTGGAAGGGATGGCTGATTGTGCTTCATTTCTATGTGCAAACATTTTCCCAGGTTATGCCATAGATGAGGCTCAGTCTGAGCCTTGGGTGGGATGGTTTATTGTGCTTGACCTATTCATTTTTATGTGCAAAGATCAGGGACATTTTCTCAGGTTTTGCCATGGACGAGGTTCAGGTTGAGCCCTGGGGGGAATGGATGATGATGCTTCATTTTTATGTGCAAAAATCAGAGACATTTTCCCAGGTAATACCATGGACAAAGTTCAGTTGAGCCCTGGGTGGGATGGCTGATGGTTCTTCATTTTTATGTGCAAACATTTTCCCAGGTTATGTCATAGATGAGGCTCAGTCTGAGGCTTGGAAGGGATGGTTTGTAGTGCTCAACCTCTGTGTGCTAAATTCAGAGACATTTTCCCAGGTTTTGCCATGGATGAGGCTCAGGTTGAGCCCTGGGAGGGATGGCTGATGGTTCTTCATTTTTATGTGCAAAATCAGGGATATTTTCCCTCCCAGGTAATGCCATGGACGAGGCACTAAATAGCTCAACCTGCTGCTGATGGGACAAAGAGCTCCAGCCAAGCTGCTGTTCTGTCTGGCAGCCCCAGAGGCTGCTGGCTTTATGTTTTATGCATGTCCCAGCTACAAAGAGTCCCAGAACTTCCCTGGGTCCCAGCATGAGGAGCAGCTTGCTTTGCAGGAGCAGATCTAGCACAGGAGTGCTGAAGGCAGGGATGCTCTGTGGGAGGGTGCTGCTCACTTGTGCTGCCTGAGCTTTTCAGATTCAGAAGGTGACACCTCATTTTTCAGCATGTTTATTATTGTAGTGGGAAAAATATCCATGAAGTTCAGACACATCTTGCCCACCTTGGAGTTTCACTTACCTCTCAGTGCAAGGTGTTTGCTGGCAGACCTAGTCCATAAAATATTTCAGTTCTGGAGCATCATGTGGATAGCTAACTGCTCTTTTTGAAGACAATGTGAGAATGCTGTTCACCTTGCCAAGACAAATTCTGGAACAGGATCTCTGAGTGTTTTCTCTCACCTTCCCTTTGATGTCTGCAGTGTCTGTGCCTGATATCTGTGTCTGAGCCTGTCGCCTCGAGCTGCCATCAAAGATAAGGAAAAGAAAAAAAAACATTCTTAAGATATGGTTAATTTAAGTGATCCTTTTTTTTCCCTGCTGCCTATTAATGGAACTTAAAAAGGAGAGCTGAGATGGAGGCATTTTTAAAAAAGTAGAATTTTTTTTTTTTTTTTTTTTTTCTACATTTTTAGATGTCCACATTTGGCCAGGTGAGCCTCATACTGCAAGGCCCCAGAAATATAAATTCTTTTTCTTCACTTTTATTAATTTTTTAATTGGAAATTTTTGCCTGCAGTAGTGATAACATATATTAACCCAGATGTTTGATATTCTTAATATCTGATGAATTATTATTTCAGTGGATAAGTTCTTTCAGAGAATTCCATCACCACTGAACAAGCTATTTGAGAATTTCTTGTTGATGTTCCATGATTACAACTTTCTTTGAACAAATTATGCAGAAGTACAGATCATGCAGTGCTGATAACACCTCTGATAATATTTTTTGCTATAAATGGTACATTAACTTATGCACCAGAAATGCTTTGTTTGGAGCTCATATATTAGACAAACAATATGAAACTCTCAAATTTAGTAGGTCCTAAAACTCAATATTCCCACAGTTATAAAATTTAAGCATGTTTCTCATTTAACATTTTCAAAGTACTTGCTCAGAATGACAGGTATCATTAGGACTTAGGTCTACTAAATCTTTATTATGCCTGTGAATGAAAGTTTGATTTGTATATAAAATTTTCTGAAGACTCCTACAGATATAGAAATATCTGTATAAATATAGAACATAAATATTAAATAAAAAATCGAAAATAAAGCAGTTCTATGATGTCTTGCATTTCCCAAAGGATGCTCAGCTGTAATTTAACAGTTTCAGACTTGTATTTCTGGATTGTAAGAATCTCTTTTATGGAGACCTTTGCATACTTGACTCCGGGCATTAAATAAGAACCATTTAGATCCATTTAGGATCTTCTTCCCAAATTTTTTTCCTTTGTGTTCTTTGCTCTGGCAGGACTTTTCAGAACCTCTGTAGCAACAGGTTAAGCATTTTCTTTTAGATTTATGGTTGAATCATAGACCAGTTACCAGGAACAGCTATTTTTGGAACAGTATTTATCACTGAATCCAGAAACAGGATTTCCCAGCCACTCTTTTCAATTATACTGATGATTTCTTCCCATATCACATTAATTATTTTGTGTTTGGGACTGCTATATATTGGCAAATTCTCCTTTTCAATGTATTTGTTCATTACAGGTGTCAAAATGGCAAAGCTATAAATTGGTTTGAAAAAGGTTTTCTTGGATTGGGTCAAAAGGGAAACAAAGACTTTTGAATAGATAAATTATGATGATAATGTTCCCCAAATGAAGAGAAGAAATATATTTTTTTTCCATTTATGAGTTTTCCAGAAGAGCCTGGAGGTTTCACAGAGCTGTGCATTTCAGCTGAGGGGATTGGGTGTGGCAGTGGAAAACTTCACTGCACAAAGTGCTGTGAGATATTTTATTGCTTGAATTATTGGCTAAGACAGAGGAGGAATTATGGTGGTGTCTTAAAAATTGCCACACCTGAGTTAGTCCCTGCTGCTTCTGTCTTGCTGCAGTTCAGCTCTGAACTTATGGACATCCTTTGAACTCTTCCTTCAAAATTTCACCTACAGGGATTTCAAATCACTTCTCTAGGGTTTCAGCCTAACCAAACCTGGTATTCTGCTTGCTGTGTGTCTTGCTGTGATTGTTGATTTCTAAATTCAGACCTCTGAGCTATATTGAATTTGGGTCTCTCCCTTCTAAAGCCATCACAGAGTAAGATGAGGTTGAAAACTTCAGGCAGATCTAAGCCAGAGGAGCTTCTGGATGCTTTTAACACCTTATTAAGGGTGGGAACTGATGGGGAATTCTCAGTTAAGTTTTAAGTGAATGAAAGTCACCTGCAAAAGAAAAAGTGAACATCTCCTGTGGCATTCAAAATTACCAGAAAAGAAAGAATGACCTTTAAAGTGTCAGAAGAGCAATCTAGAAAGTTTAGACACATAATTCCCCTTAAAGGCAGCATTTTAAGGTCTATGTTTATTTTATTTTTAATAGGTTTATTAATAAAAATGAACTGGAAAATGTTATAAGTGTGAAATACCCTCTGATATGTGATTTAGAATATTTCAACCATTTAAAGAGTGGAATTTCTATTCTTGAAACAGAAAAGGGTTGACATCTTAATCTATTTCATCTTTTGGACATCTCTGCTAAACTTCAACATAATGCTGAATTGGTTGCATATCAAAATTTGTTTTTTTTAAAAAAAATTGATTGCTATGTTTGCACTATTTGTGATCAATTCTGTATTTAAGTCTCAACTGCCCTAAATACTTCTGTTTCCCCAGGGAGATTGTCTTTTACAGCTCTGTGTGGATTGACACACTTATATTTCATATTTAAATCACTATACAGAAATATTAAACCAGAGTTGAGGCATGTGCAAAAGGAGAATTTATTTTCTGTTTCCTCCACTTCTATCCTCACTTGGTACAGGTGATGCTCCAACATTCTTTTTTTTTTTTTTTGTGAAGGGCCTACTTTTCTCCTGAGTAGAATTAAATATCTCTGCTGAAGAGAAGGAACATCAGATTACAATTAATTGAAACATTATAAACTTGTTTTTTTTTCCCAAAGCCCACATTGAATGTTCCAGAACAAGAAGTCATAGAACAAAACCAAGTTCAACAAACAGTGCAGAAGGCATAATGCTTATTAATAGCATCACACCACCACATGGCAGTGACAGGTGGTGATCTACAAATGCCACCTCACCCCACCAGCAGCTTTCAGTGGGGAAATCAGAGCCTTCAAAAAGTGCAATTTGATGGCAGCCTTATTGTTAGATTACTGCAAGAAAAATTTCAAAGTTAATATTCGTGGCAGTGTTATTGTTAGATTACTGTAAGAGAAATTTCAAAGTTAATATTCATAGTGTTTGATCATTAGCTATTTAGGATGCTGCAGCCTGTATTTATATTGATTTGCAAGAGCACTGGTGCTGCATGCAGACCTAGCAGTCACGTATTCTGGAATTTCCTAAAATAACCCTGTGTCCTAATTTTTCAAGAGATGGGAGGAAAGAAATTTGTATAAGAGTGTCTCAATTACAAAATGTAAAATTATGTTTAAATAGAAATCTCTTTCAGAATTTCCCATTAATTTTATTATTTTGTTGAACTGTAGTTAACTGCTTTAACTGTTTTTATCCACCATGGCAGGTGTGAATATGTTGGGAAAAGAAGAATCAAGACCAAAAGGTTCTCTGCCACATCCTCCTCTGTCTTGGGGTCATTGAGCTGTGCCTGCTGTGACTTTTAGGGCTCTGCTCCATCACTTGGCTGGAGAGTGCATTAAATCCTGAACTGAAAAAAAAAAAAAAAAAAAAAAAAAAAATTAGAGCTCTAATTTCAATAATAAGATATTTAATATTGGTACTTGCAGATCAACTAGTATTTTGTCTCTAGGTTGGTGATGTTCCTGTGATGTAAAGAGGTGTGAGTTTGGAGCTAGGCTCAGGGTTCTGCAGATTTTATTTATAGATTATATATATATATATGTAATTTATATATAAATACTAACAAACCTCTTCAAGCCCCGTCACACAACTGGCATTCTTTGTACCTAATCAGAAGAACCAAAAAAGAGAGAATTGGACTGAAATCCTATAAAATTAACTGCATCAGAGCAAAGTGAGAACAGATGAGCTGCCCACAATGACTCTGTAATAATAACACTGCAATCCTTACAATGCTGACTTGCCTCATTTGGATTTTTTGCTCAAGACCCTGAGTTTTCCCCCACATATTTCATCCTTGTGTTATGGGATAGTCAGTGACATGCTTATAGCCTTGTCAGGCAGTAATTTCTTGGGCAGATATTTTTTTTCCCCTTTCCCAGGGTGTTTTCTTAGAAATAACATAGGAATTTCTGGGTAAAATCACTGTAATATTGAGAACAATGCTAGTCAAAAAATCAGGCTCCACCATCCCCTCACCTCCTGGTAGCTACAAATGGAACTGCACCAGGATTTGTGAAAAATATCAGAAAATCTTGTGAGCAAATGAATAATTCCACCATCAGTGTTTAGTGAGTAGAATATGTTTGCTACTAGAAAAAATACTGAATATACTTGATGGCTTCTCCCTTAATGAGATCAGTTCATCAGTAAATGGAGTTAGCAGTGGGTAAACACGACCATAACAATGTTACAGGTTTATTACAATAAACACAGGTTTTATGCTGGGGCTTGATAGCTTTTACAGGATTGATATTTGCCACTTTGGTATTCTTCTAGCATCCCTTTTGGGTGATGATTTAATAACTATCAAAGTGGGGCTTTGATGCTGTACAAGGATTTGGTTTTTGCATATTTATGAAGATTTGCTTGCATATTTGTAAATTTGATTATTCACTTGAGGAGACTTATGTATATAAATGGCTTGAGAAGCCTCGTCCACTTGCAATTTGTTAGAAAGTAATCTACTCTAATTTCACCTCCTAGGAATATTTTTAGGGTCAAAAATTATTTTTAGTTCAAGAAATTAATGATTAAGCCTCTTTGCATTCTGTTTTCGCTGACATTTAAGACAGTGCTAATGATTCCTGACTTCAGCTCTTGATTGTGCTGTCACCAGAGCCTGAAACATATCTCAAAAAAGGAAAATGTTTTTTGGAAGCCTTCTTAATTTCTGCCTTAGAGAATGCAGTGGTGATGATGAAGTGTAGGTGTATTTCAGTCTCTCTTGGAGGCCCAAATCAGATCTGTCCTGCTGACAATGTCCTCTGCATATTGATTCCTCTACTGGCAAATTTAAATTATTATGATTTCCCCCTTAGCACCTTTATGGAAGCCAGACACATGCATGTGTGTTTTCAGAGAAGGGGATGCAGCAAAATTATTGTAAAAAATATTGAAAATACTTCCTTCTTAATGAGAACATCTTGGAACCCCCATCTGCTAGAAAGTCCCTGGTCTCCCCTCCATAAAAATATCACTGCTGTTCAAGTCAGCACCTCCATGTGTTTATTACCCCACCAGAACATTGGAGATTTCTTTTGGATCTCACAGAAAATTCACAGCAAGAAAGATAATAAAACAAGCAATGAATGGAAAAGCATTTTTGAGCTAAATTTTAGATTAAAGTGATTAATTAGACAAAAAATTGTATTATCCAACTGTTTTGATTTCCTCCCTCAGAGCAACTCATCTTTCATTTTCTCCTATTTTTGTCTCTACTTTGTTTCTCTTACATAGACAATAAACTGAGTATCTGGGGTGCTCCCTTTTTAATTATTTCCCATTTTAACTTTTCTGGATATGAACAGTTCAGGAATGTTAGTGATTAAAATCTGGAATATCAATGTTTTTAGACTCCTCTGTTGAGGAGGTTTGGAAAAATTAGAGTGAAAAATGAAAAAGGAAACCAATTTAGGTAGAAAACAGTAAATTAATTTTAACAGATACTGTATTTAATGTTTATAGAATAAGAAATCAGGGCCAAATAATTTGAAATGCTCCTTTTAAGTAGTATTTCTGGACCTTCAACAAATAGAAGTATTTATATTAAACAAAGCACGAAGTGAAGACAGAATAAAAAATAATGAGATGCACTTGAAACCATTACTCTGTAAATTTTGTATGAGATTCCTTCGATTTTTTTTGAAGGAGTAAAATAATATTAAATCATATAGGATAAAAAAATTATGCATATTTTCAGTGTTTCTAGAACCAAAATCTGTAACCTTTTAGTATAATCCTATTAAAATATCCTTAAACCCAGTTATTTCAGAGCAGGTGCTAAGTGATGCAAATAAGAATTTTTTGTCAAGTGTATTTATAATCCACTAATTTTTCCTTTGCAGGCGTATCTCAAGGGAAGTGTGGTCATGATGACATCCATCCTTCTTGTGCTGCCAGAATTAAACCTGTCCATAAAACAGATGGGCAGGCACAGTGAACCATTTCAAAGGATGGGAAATTAATGCCCAAGCCAAACTGCCTTCCTTTGAGGACTCTACAACTCCTCTTTTCTGTCCATTAAATATACATGATGTCTTTAAATGCTCCAATATAGCAAAAACCACAATTCAGCTGAAATTTATTCTCTTTAATACTGATCCACACGTGGATGTTTGTGCTGTTCCCTCCTCCTGACACATCAAAGTTTTATGTTGCAGCAGTGAGGGAATGCCCATCACACTTCAGACCATCCCTTGGAGCTGCAATCCATTATCTCTGTCTCAGGGAGCAGTTTCTCATAATTGCAAAATAAATGTTTAATGTGACAGAAGGAAGGAAGGATGGATGGGGAGAGGTCTGAGTGTGGTTGGCCATGCAGATAAAATTGTGGGGACTAAATGAACTAAGATTTTCCACCTCTCCTGTTGGATACTGAGGGGTTGTTTGGTTGTTTTTTTAAAGATTATGAATCATATCCATGTAGCGTTCAGAAAACAAATGCAAGGTGGCTCTACCCTGTTGAGTTGCTCATTTAAAGAGATACAGTTTTTCTTTAATTGTTTTAGGAAAACCTTTCCTTGCAGCTCAACAATTAAATAATTACTTCCACTTTGTTTATGCTTTTGTACAACTTTTTTCAATTCACTAAATTTCTGCATAAGGTATGATTATAAATTAATTAAAACACTTGCTTTTGGTTGTTTTGGGTTTTTTTTGGTTTTTTTTTTTTTTTTTTTTTTTTTTTTTTTTTTGTGGTTATGCCACTTACTTGTCATAATCCTATGATTCATAATGAACAATGGATTCCTAGTAAAAATGACTTTATTGCAGCGAGGGTACAAAGCTTTCTTTATAATCTCCAGTTTCATCCTTTGATTTGAAAATGCAGGTTTTAGAGCCCCCACTTAAGAAGATGGAAACAGAAGTGCAGTAGTGCAGTTGAATTTTGGATTTTGCCTTTATTGGTAAGTGAAAACCACATCCCTTGCATGTGTAGGACAGCCTGCTCATAAATTCTGCTGCTGGTAACTAAGATACAGTGTAGCAATGTGTATATTTCTTGAAATAATTCATTTATTACAATTGTAGACATTTCCACATAAACACAATTGAGAAGGGTTTGGATTTTTTTTAAATCTAATTTCTCATATGCTATTTTGTATTTCTTTTGCCCTTGTTTTGTCAGTAACTTATGGCTGTGTTATTCCTCTGATTTTGATGGAAATATTCCATTATTATCATTGTGGATCAGGAATACCCTATGACCACAATTTCTGGCTCTTTGCCACATGCCAAAACATGTATTTTTTAATATATTGAGCTGCTGGTTTGGAAATGAATAGAAATGCTTCTTAAAAATTGTGGTGTTTTCTCTGATTTTTTTTTATTACTATTTTCTTATTTCCTCAATCTGCTTTTCCTTAGCTTATAAACTAGGTTGTCTTGCAATAAACAAATTCTATTTTTTAAAAGAAAAATATTTCTGGTCCTTCTAAGCTATTTCTCAGTGGAATCATTGCATAAACTGAGTAACTAGTTTGGAGATCTGTGCTATTAAAATAACAAAAGTTAAAATGTGTTTATGAAAGTGGAAAATTTAGAATAGTTTTATAGATGCACTTGAGACATCATGAAGATCACTTTAAATTTAATAAAACTCCTTTGAAAAAAATATTTTCTCTTCTCTTGTAGTAATAATCTTGGAGAACAGGTACTGGTAAAGCTTGGGAGTAGTGGGTAAAGTACTGAGTTAAACAATGGTGACCCACTACTCATGTTTGTGCACCCAGGGATGGAACATTCACTGGCAGCAATTCAATACAATCATAGAAATTCCTACTGTGAAATATTTGCTTTTTTCCCCTTGTGTTTGATAGCCAAGGTATTTGGATTTCTGAGCACGAAGCACCCTGTACAGATATTAGGTAATTTAAATCAGGGAATGTTTCTGGTACTATGCACTTCTTTCCCAATTTTCCCTCTGTGATCCAATTCAGTAATTTGCTTTATGCCTTTGAATTATTTTGGATCCAAGTAGAAGTTGAAGGTGCTCCATAATCTCCTGACTTTTGAACGTATGACTTTGCTGTTATTAACCCAGGGCACTGAAGGTGGGTCTATATCTAACTTCTAATCAAAACCAAATCTGCTTCACCTTCACTGTGATAAGCCTGGGTTTTGACTTTGTGTGAGCTCCACAGTGATTTGTGAGTGATACACAGAATGAGAAATCCTTTTTCCAGACAGAGGGCAGGCAGACCTTAGGCATTTGCTCTGCTTGTTAGATTTACTTAAATTTCAAACAGCCAGGAAGAATATCAACTGGGAAATTCTTACTATTGAAAAGATGTTTCAGAAAACATTGAAATAAATTTGTGTTTAAAGGCTCTGACTTGGCATTTGGGGCAAACCTTGGAATGATAGAGATGTATAAGTCTTCTTTCCTGCCCAAGAACATCAATAAAAAATTGCATAGCATTTCTAGGGCATCACCTGGATTGATCTGAGTTTCTCAGGTTTGCAGTCATGCCAGATGACATTTATGTACAAAGATGTTCCTGTAGTAAGGAGATATGTGTGACACAGTGTGAGACTCAGTGTAGTAATAAATTGGCTTGATGAGCACATGTGAGCCATCCCTGTTTTAGTTGTTCAACTCTATCAGCACTGCAATGACAAACACCTCAAAATCAGCTTTGTTGTGGTCAGTTCTTTGCCCAAAGCATTTATTCAGCCTCCTTTTTTCCCCCCTCATGGCCCCACTGTTTGAAGTGCACAAGCAGTCAATAAACCTGTGGGGGATCCCCTCCTGCACTGGAAGTTTTGAGAATAATTTTTTTTTTTTTAATTTGAGAATAAAAAAAATAATAAAAAAATAATGAGATGTACTTGAAAACTTCTCTCTGTGTACTTTTGATGAGATCCATTTGATTTTTTCTCACCAAATCCTGCTGGAGATTTTGCGTACATAACTTTTTTCTTAGTGGAGTGATGGCTGATTCCAGTCCTGAACTGTTCAACAGGAGCAGATTTTATCCAATTCAGGGTATGAGGGTGATTTATCTGCTTGGGAAGTTCCACCTTTACAGTAGAGACATCAGTTAAAGACCATGATTAGTTACTCTTGGAGATGACTCAAGAACATTTTCTCTGCACTTGAAAAAAGAAGAATCTTTTCTTTCACAGCCAGTCTGCTCCTGGAACCTTTTTCAGGTGTGTTCCATGTTCCTCATAATCCCGCTGGGTGCTATAGAACTATAGAAGGTAGCTAAGGAAGCATCCAGATTTTTTTTTTTTTTTTTTTCCCCAGGCATGAGTAAAAAAACTCAGTTGATTGTCACAGTTAGCTCAGCCTCCTGTTCCTCTGGAGATTTTGGCAGCCTCTCCTTCCACCCCATTTCTGTGATTTCTTACACCACATATTGCCGTACTCAAAGAATTTCTGTCTATGCAAGGAAAAAGAATACCCAAAACTGTGTATGATAAAATACTTCTGATTTACAATTAATCCATGGGCAGATCAGTTTTTAAATGTTGCTTAAATTTGAGGGGTGCAG
This sequence comes from Erithacus rubecula, assembly GCF_903797595.1. Taxonomy (NCBI): domain Eukaryota; kingdom Metazoa; phylum Chordata; class Aves; order Passeriformes; family Muscicapidae; genus Erithacus; species Erithacus rubecula. Next base: position 17,230,793 of record NC_136688.1, read on the forward strand.
GCACCATTTCCAGCCCTACCAGTGTTTGTAGGAGATGTTTAATTGCTGTGATTCCCTGAGCCTCCTCTCTGGCTCCTAGGCCAGCTGAGTACCAGGAGAAGGCTTGGAATCCCACAGGAGGTGGTGCCCCAAGTTGAGCACCAACTGCTGTGATATCTGAGCCTCCTCTCTGGCTCCTAGACCAGCTCAGTACCAGGAGGAGGCTTGGAATCCCTCAGGAACAGGCGCCCCACGTTGGGCGCCATCTGCTGCGATATCTGAGCCTCCTATCCGGTTCCTAGGCCAGCTCAGTACCAGGAGGAGGTTTGGAATCCTGCAGGAGGTGCTGCCCCACACTGGGTGCCAACTGCAGCAATTCCCTGAGCCTCCTCTCCAGTTTCTAAGCTAGCTCAGTACCAGGAGGAGGATTGGAATCCCACAGGAGGTGGTGCCCCAAGTTGGGCGCCAACTGCTGCGATTCCCTGAGCCTCCTCTCTGGCTCCTAGGCCAGCTCAGTACCAGAAGAAGGCTTGGAATCCCACAGGAACAAGATTAAAGACCAAAAGAGTCTCTCCTTCCTGGGAAGATCCAAGCTTTATTCCTGAAAGGGTCCAGGCAAAGAGAGAGTGAGCATGGGGAATGTGGGGAATTTCAAACCTAGGGTGAGGGGTGAAGGAACCCTGGATCACAGCCAGTCAGGTCCAACCGGGGGAAGGGTTAAACCATATAACAGACCATGGGGGAATCACAGAAGAAACCATTTCAGTGCAAAATATAAACCAAATCAGTGAAATACAACATTTCAGCATCATCTCGTGCTGCTGAGGTGGATTTTTTTTGGAGATTCTAGATTAATCTCTAATGCAGTAATGCACCTGATCAGGAATCAGACCACACCTCTGGGTACAAAGATGCTCAGCTGGAGGCAGAAGGATGCACAAGGCTCAAGAGTTTCAATGTGGAACATTTTTGGGGACCATTTCTAGGCAAAGACTTGCCAGGCAGCTGTGCCAGGTTCTGTTTCTGAACTCTGTGGCAGAGTTCTGCAAATAGAAAGTGATTTTGCACAGCTCTACCAAGAGTTTGCACTTGGCAACAGTTAATTTCAACTTTATTACAACTTCCAACGATTAAAAAAAAAAACACTGAAAAGAAACATGAAAATTAGAGTTCCTCACAGGTGACTTGAATTCTGCCAGCTCCCAAGATAACTTAAAAAAACCTCAACAACCCAGTATTTTTCTGGCATCCCTGGCTTAGCCCATTTCCAGCTGACCAACTGAATCTTCCTCCTGTGCAGTGTTTTTACTCTTTTTTTAATTTGAGGTATCATACTCCTACTGCAGACTTTTATTTTGACGATAAATTACTAAAAAAGAAGAAAAAAATTGTACAAGCAATTTTTACATGACTACAATCTGAATTGGAAATCCACATTTCAAAGTAACTTCTTCAAATACAATACCATAAAAAACCCCCTTCATTTAAATGAATACTTCAGGTTGGTTTCTAGAGAGTTAAAATTTTTATCATATCAATAATTTTCCATTACAAGCTACTGCCTTTTGAAAATAACATCCAAGGAATAAGAAGTGATGAAATTCACACAACAAATAGCTATTCTGTATTCAATCCCCATTAGTTCAGTGCATCATTTCAAGTGTTCATTAGTCTCATGAAGCAGAGACCTTATCTCAGCAGGTTTTATAATTGAAGCTGTCTGTTGTGAGTGAAGGAAAGGGAGATGGAGAAATGCATCTTAAAGGGTGAAAGGTCCATTGAGAAGTTCTGTGGTCCCCTCTTGAATATGGGGGAATGTCTGTGTGCAATTCATTATTATCTTAAATATAGTATACGGCAAAAGTGATCTATAAAGGGCAGAAGAAATTGTTTCTTCTCCTTTATTTTTAAATTTATTAATTTTATTTTTGTTTCTTGCTGAAACACAGAAGGACTGAAAACTGAAGGTTTAGAACATAAGGCACTTAATGTTGGTAGTGTAGGTGCTGCCTGCTCAGCCTTCTTTGGAAGGTGTCAAAAGAAATAATGCAATGAAATAATCAGTGAAAATGTCTCACTGGAATACAAGATTTTTAGGCATAATTTCAAATAATTGTTGTTTAGTTTTGGCTGGTAATTTACTGAAATGAGAGGCAGAAGTGCTTAGCAAAGCTTCTACAAATTACTTGGGGCACAAATCTGAATATTTTGGTAATTTGTATTGTGGAAAAAGGAGTGAACAAATTACCAACTTCAGAAATATACCTTATTAAAAATTTAAACAATTCCCAATCCCATTGCTTTCCATTTATGTCAGAAAAGCAAGATAGAACCCCCACTTATTTCTTCAATTTTTTTACTAGCAAGTATGAAAATTATATCCCCCAAATCTTGCCATTCATCACAACATCTGATCATGCAGCAAGGATTTTTTTGGTCAATTAACTGTTGTTGATAACATCAGTATAGTCTGTAGTGTGCCAAAATGTCAACTTCAAGCAATGCCTTTAGCTTTTAGGAGAGGCCCCAAACTCCCTGTTGTGCTGGGTTCCACTGCTTTGCAAAGGCAGAAAAGTGGGCAAGCTGTAAAATCTGGCTCAGAGCACCAAGTTTCAGATTAATGGAGAATGAGAGCTAAATGTTTCATCATAAATAAGGGAGAAGAAATGAATAGGAATTCCATCAGGAGTCTATTAAAGCCACCCTTGTTGCTGCAAGCCAAGCCTGCTTGCTGCAGTCACAGAATCATTTGATGTCAATGCAGGTGAAAATATATTTGTCAAGCTAGGCAGAATTATTAAAGGGGGGAAAAAAGGTTCTGGTATACGTATTTTTCCCCCATATCCACTCACAAAGGAAGCAACCCATGAGCCTCCAGTAATATTTTTAAGCTCTATACTGGTCCCAGGTGATGCTTTTCTTTTAGATAGTCTTGCAGTGACAGCAAACCTTTAACTGAAACATCTTTCACTGAAGCTTTCCTCATAAAAGGCTGAAAGAGATAACACAGAAAGAAGACAGGTTGTCAGGAAAATTGATGGTGGGAAGGAATCTCAGCTTTTTTCTTCCACCAAGCACAAAGTGCCTGATCAGTTACTTAAACTCTTCCCAGTGTTCTAGTGCTCAAAAGTGGCCTGTGCAAAGAAAACAAAATTAATTCCATGCAGCTCTTCCCACAAGAACATGGCAGGCCCACTCAAACAGGAGTCACTGAATAGTGGTGCCATAGCTGCAATGCTGTCAGGAGGCATTTTTAGGTTTAATTGTGTACAATTCCAAAAAGGTTGGTTTTTTTCATGCCCTTCACAGGCACAGGGAAGCCAATTATGCAGGATTTCTGCTCAGTGACCATGGCACACGTGCAGCTGATGGCAAAGCAGTTTTAAGGACAGCAGTAGAAGTGATGCTGTTTTATGGCACCAGAAAACTGCTGCTCCCTTGGGGTGGAGGCAGGAGAGAGAAAGAAAATGGTTTGGATTTTTTTCCCATGTATTTTGTTGTTATCTAGACTGGGTTCTGTGCTGGTGGTTTTTCTTATATAAAATTTTTCATTTCATGTTTAAATTTTAGTGCCACTCTGGTATGAATGGCAGTGTCCCCTTGCCATTCTTTCTTGAATGGGACCTGAACCCAGGGGCTGATGTTAATATGAATGACCACAGCCCTGCTGTGTGAGTAAAATCAAAATAGCCAAAGTTTACAGTCAGAACACGTGAAAACCAGCCTGAAAAAACTCCAAATAAAGCTGCCTGCCTCCATTTGTGTGTGTGTGCCTGAGCACTCCCTGTTTGTTAAATGCTGCTACTTTTAGAAAGAAGGAAAAATTGAACTATAGAGATAAATTTACTTACAATAAATAGAGTAATGAGTTCCTGCTTGTTTCAGAGTGAAATCTCAGTTTTCTGATGTACTCTCATATTTTAGAGTTGTCTGTAAGCATTGCCCTTGAAACCCTGAGTTCAGTGGCTACTTTCATGTAAAAGATCAGTGAGTCTGGGGAATGTGAATCTGTAAATCCTTGTTCTGTCACTGTGCTGCTTTTCAATGCTCCTCTTTTTTTTCTGGGCACTTATTTCATTATTCCTTTCAGGCCTTATTTCCTGTCCTACAGCCTCTTGCTAAATCTTCCTCCTTGTGATTTGAGGATTAGTTTGGTTTGGTTTTTTTTTGGTGATACCCCTCAACAGCCAGAATGAGGGTTTTGCTGTTCCCCTTGGAACAGTCTGCAGGGAAAACTGAACCAGGGAATCTGATTCCCACCTTCCCCACCTTTCTTAAAGTTTGATTTGCCTACAGACATTGGTAGAAATAATGAGCATCACAAGGAGAGGAGAGCAAGCTCTGTAGAGTTTTAGATTCTTGTGGTGGATTTCAGCTTCAGCACTCAGCCACTGAATTGAATAAAATCCCTGTGGGCCAGGCTCTGTGCCACAAATCATGTAAAAACCAGGCTGCAGCAGCCACACCAAGATGGAAAGATTATCCTGGATCTCCTTTCTCTTCCAGCTCCCAGTGCCCTGCTTAGAACTCAGGGAAATTGATTTTCCAGCTTAGCCTCCAAGGAGAGAAACTTTTCCAGACTGATATCTCCCAGGATAGAAAAAAGTCAATTGATTACCAGGAATAATCCACTCATAAAAGTAGAGCTGCAGGGTGGCTCAAAGCCATGAGGTTTCTCTTTTCAGGGTCAGACTTCTGGAGCAGGAATAAGAAGCACAGAGAGTGTGTGGAGGCAGGTGAGGTGCAGATGGGGGTGTCTGGGTGTCATCCAGGTCAGGTGTTTTGTCTCCTGCCTTCTCTGCCTTCCTTTTCCAATTGAGTTTATCCAATTGTCTTGGATTGCAATACAGGATGTGGCCAGAAATGTGGATTCTGTCACCATCTGTTGAGGTTGGGTGTGGCAGTGCCCCTGATCTCCTGGCACATATTATCTGCTCATGGGCCATCTTTAAACCAGCTGGGCAATCATCTTTATCTTCCCACAGCCCATCCTCCCTCCAGGAGATATCTCCTGTTCATGGCCACTGAGTCCCAGGGCATGGCTGATAAAATTCCATCATCCCACTGGGAGATGCTCCAGCCAGGGCAGGAGCCAAGCCGTTCCTACCCAGATAAAAACTGAGATTTGGACACCAAGGCACCTTCTTTCCACTGGATTCCAGAGGAAAGCCAGACCCTTCCACATCATCCCTGGACCTTCAGAGGAAACTGCACCTTCTCCAGGAGCACTGCTCCAGCTGAACCACATCTGGCACTGCAGGAGGATGCAGCACCATGGAATGGGACTGTGCCACCACCCTGACTGACTGACTGTGCCAGCTTGGATTCTGACTCTGGCAGGGTTTGGGATTGTTCTGTGTAATACTGCATTGCTATTTTAATTTTCCTAGTAAAGAGCTGTTATTCCTATTCCCATATCTTTGCCCTTAATTTCAAAACTATAACAACAATTTGGAGGAAAGGGGTTTACATTCTCCATTTCAAAGAGAAGCTTTTGCCTTTATTGGCAGACACCTGTCCTCCAAACCAGGACACCAATCCACTCTATCAACCTCAGTATGCTGTTTATTTCTCGTCTATAGCTTCTTTTTTTTCTAAAAAATACAATTTTTTTCTAATCCAAGCCTTCAAAGTTGGTTTTTCTTAGGCCACAGCTAGTGTTTTGACATAACTAGAATAACTTTTCTTTGCCTTCAGAGTAGCTTACTATTTATTTACAATATGTCCTTCCTTATATGGACAGGCAAACTGCTAAATATGGATCTTTTTCAAGAATGGTAACTCTTTTGCAACTTTTGTCTTATTTTGAGTGCTATGAGCAGTTTAAAGGTGCTTGTGTGAGTAGCTTTTCCAGGAAATGAGGAAAGATTTCTCCAAAGAGTGATTGATACTTGGAGCTCATCCCTGCTCATCCTTTGACCAAAACCCCCACAGCCAGGGCTGGTAGTGATGCATTAAAGAGACATATTTTGAATACAGCTCTTCTTTTATTTTTTACTGGATGTATGATTCCTCACCTGAGTAGCCAAATTTCTCTCCTTTGTCTTTTTATTGGTACAAAAACTTGGTACCATTTCTCCTGCATTTTCTGACTGTTTTTTGGCTACATGGCCCTCACCCTAAGGCAAAATCCATCTGAAAAGTCCCTGGGGAAAAGCTCAGCTCTGCAGTGTTACTTAGCAGAACTTTGCATTGTCTCAGTGTAAACATCCTACGGGCATCCTATCACCTTAACAAAGGAAAAACTGCTTTCCTGCAATATACTAAATTAAATTTTTCTAGTCTCAGTGGGCTATATTATCTGTTATACTGAGTTAGAGATTTGAATTGTTCTACTTTTTCATGGAATAGGCAATACTAGATAAGACAAAATATTTTGTGTTAGATCCAAAAATGAAAAGTTAGCAGAATCCCTGCCAAATCAATATTATAATCTGTGTTTGATTGCCTTTTCTTTTTTTTTTTCTTATGGGGGAAGGAGAGGAAAGAGGAAGCAAATCTTGCTCCACCCCTACCATAAATAATGTTATCTAAAGATTAATTTGTTTAGTTGGGAAAAGATTATTAAATGGATATACTTATATTTTCCCATTAAAATTCAAAGACTCTTCCTTTTGGTGCTGATTTTTCATAGATTTCTACATGTTTTCCTGGTCTTATTAGACCAGTTGGTAAATTGGTAAAATACATTTTAGAATCTCAAAGTTTTAATTTTTAGGAATAAGTGTGACTTTGGTCTTCTCCTAGTCAATACTACAGGGAATTGAAGAGATCAGAGTTGGGTTAATCCCAGCATTTTAAATTTTTACTTGCACTTGCAGGCTGTTAGTATGTAATACCTGTGCAAGAGAAAACCTAGGTAAGACTGAATTCCTGCAGCTCTTGGCATCTTAGATATTCTCAGCATCTTATTTTGCCTTATCTCAGCAAAGTACTGTAATTGTAGATAATGCAATAAAATGCAATAATAAAATTAATGGGTAATTATGTGGGAATGATTTCTGCTCAACCCCAACTCTTAAATACAGTTCTCTTTTTCAACTCTGTGAGAAGAAGTCCTGTCAGTTAGTTGCAACAATTCATTTTTCTTTTCATTCTGTGCCATGTTCCATTTCAATGAAGGTTGTTTTAGAGCTCAGAACTCCAGAAAAGGAACACTGCTGTCTGAAAATCAGCTTCTCAAATGTAGCTGAACTGATGGCTGAGTCCAAGCAGCAAACCTTGGACCAGCCACTGATCACTGGCAGGTTTCACTTGCCAGGTGCAGCCTTCTGCAGTAACTCATAGTTCTCAGTTCTGCCCCCCATTTCCATAATTTATGGAAACCAAGTGAAGTAAAACAGGTGTCCTGTGGTGATGAACCTCATACTAAATGCACATTTGTTCTGGCCAGGTTGGATGGGCTGCCCTCTGGAGCTACATGGCTTTTACATGAGTAAAAGTTACTGCTGTAACCTCTGGGGAAGCATTCTCTGAAGAACAAATGAAGAATGAAGAAATGAAGAATGAAGAAATGAAGAATGAACAAATGCAGCTCTTGCAGTGCCTTTAACACAGCGTGTCACTCCTTCAGCCTTCCCCATTGCTTGTGGGAAATGAGCATGAGGTTCACTCTTGGCTGTTAAATTTATATCCACTGAAAGTGATTCTCATATCCCTTCATGGCTGATTTGTATGTAGACATTGTGTAGCAGAGATTTTAGGGGAGGGAGCCCTCGTGTAGAATCAGGGGCAGAAATAAATTTTGTTTGAGCATTTTATGTGAGCACAGCCCAGCACATTCAAAATTAAATCCGTGCCTATTGAACAGAACAGAATTTAGGCAATGGCTGATCTGTAAAACCAGGAAGATATTTTTTTCTTTCTTGTCTTCTTTGTTTCAGAAGGAGGAAAATCTTGTAACTGCTCAGAACATCTCCTAGGGAATACCAGCAGATAGCAGTAAAGGGAGTGTCCCATCTTAATTTTGTGAAATTATTGATACATTTTAAAAAATTTCCCCTAAGTCACTTTGCCCACAAAAGTGATATCCCCACCTTTAGCTTCACCCACGAGATTTCTCACATTATTTTCTCCCCTTCCAATAGAGGAGGGAGTGAGGCAGTGCTGGGTGGGTGTCTGGCAGCCAGACAATGCCAACCCACCACAGATGTGCAGGTTCAAAATTATTTTATATAACAGCAGTGCTCCTTTGCTTTAGCCTGAGATTCCCTTAGTTGTTTTTCTTTCTCTTTTATCACTTTAATATTTAACAATACTTCAGTTACAGCTGCCTCACTGCAAGTGCCTGAACTTTAAAACTTTCCTTGTGAAAAGTTTCCAAACACCACAAATCTTGCCATTGCTGTCATACTTGATGTGTGAGTTCTCCAGAACTTCCCTGGGAGAATAAATGCTTCAAACAGTTGGAAAGCTCTTGTGCCCTGGTTCTTCAATTTTGTACTTTTTTGGACATGACTCAGTGAGATAAAGATGTTCCAGTACATCTCCTGCAGAGGAACTGGAGAGATAACACCAACTTGTCATTCCAAATAAATTGTCATAAACGATTACTTAGGGGGTGAGAAGAAACAAGTTCATGCTATTTATTGGAAAAATAACAGTATAAAGCAAAAGCACTGAAGGATCATTAGGTTTTGTCACACTGTGAAGGAAAACTGGGAGCTTAGTTGTGTTCATATGTTCAGCCTTTGGCAGATAATCGTTCTGTAATTCTGTGCTGCTTCTGACAGCAGGAAAGTCATTGTCTCTTGATTCCCTCTCCCTTTTATTTGTATGGATCTCTGCTAAGCAAACCCCTTTAAATCATGCTCATTCAGGGAGCACTTTAGTCCAGTGGTCACACAGATGTTTAGTCAGCTGCACTGGGATGGATTTAAACCTCCAATGCAGTGTTTTCCTGAGCTCAGAAAATGGGCTCAAAATGTGGAATGAGAATATCTGACAGTAATGTGGTTCTCTGATTCAAATCCTCAATCTGAGGCTGTAACCTGATTTCTTTTTTAATTAGTTTTCAAATCTCAATCTATTTGCATCACAGCTTCAGTGTTTCTTCCCCTGCTCAGTCCAGATGGCATTGCAGCAATGTTGTGCTTTATTATATAAACATAATAATTTCATGGCATGTAATTCATAAACACTAACTTGTATGTATAGGTTTGTCTCTATACCAGAAAGGTTCCTCAAAATAAACATGAACTGTTTATCCCTGTTTTCCCAGCAGCATTTTTGGGAGGAATGTTGCCCATCCTTGCTTGCTGAGTATGTGACCATGGTTGGAGGCAGGATCTGGGATCAGATTCCTGACCCTGTTCATCTGAACATCCAAACCTCTGCTATTTTGTGTGGTTTCTTTTGCTTGCAGCAGAGTGGAGAGCTTGCTGAAAATATTTTCTCATTAGGTATGTTGAGAGGGTGTACAAATGTGGTGGAGAATAACATTTGAGCAGAAAAATAGTTTTTGCAAGTTGAAGTCATAATTTTAAAATTAGTGTCAATTTTGAGGAAAACACACTTGCAAGGTGCTGTTCTGTACAGCAGAAAATAGTGGGAAAATAAATTGGTTAGTACCAGTTATTCAGGAAAGAGTTTTGGTGTTACAGTGGTTTGCAATTGAATGTGACTCTACAGTTTTAAATTATTGCAAGAAGAACAGGAGCCATGCTGGGCTGTATTTGAAAATTACTGCAGCCTAGATGATGTGTGAAATAATGTCTCTGCTTTGCACAGCAGTTCAGCAGTTATGTCTGTCTTGGTGTGTTTTAAAAAGGAAAAAAAGTCCCATCTGAAAAGAGCTAAAGAGCTAATCACAAAAGTTTAGAAACCCAGATATCTTAGGCCTTAATGACCTGGAATTATTTAGCAGAAGGACATAATTTGTTTTCCATGTGATTGACAGAACAAGAATTACTAAGCTGAAATTAAAGCAAAAGGGAGACATCTAACCATTAGCAACTGGCTAATGGTGAAACAGCAAAGTAGATTTTTGAACCTTATTTCTCAGAGGTTTTAAAGTCAGGTTAGATAAACACCAGTTAGGAAGGACTTGGACATGACACATATTTGCCTTGAAATGGGGCTGAAATAATAAATGGCATCTCAAGACCAGTTTCAGACACATTTTCTGTGGCTGTAGAACCCAGTGGGAGCCCCACTGAAATGCAGCAGCTCAGCCAGTAACCCCTGAACATAAAAAGAAATACCACAATCTGTTATTTTCACTACTTTTTGTCTCCTCCCATATGAAACTCTCCCATCATCACTTTTTGGCTTCCAGTTTACTGGATGACAGAGAAGTAGTCACCTTTACAGCTCATGCTCCCTCCAAGTGACATGAAACTGCACCAATACAATATTTATACAATATTGTGTCTGCTGCTGCTAGGATGATGGACAGCTTGCTTTTTCTCCTTACACAAAAGTAAATGGATTTAAAAGATGGCAAACAAGTGTCAAATAATTCTGTCTCTTACCATTAAACAAAGATTCAAAGATAACAAGATTGATATAAGGAAAAATTACATTTCACATCTGACTTCTTGTGCTTGGGAGCATGCTTAATATAGAGTTAACTTAAACTAAATGAAAAGAATAAATTATTTGCATAATAATATGCTGGAGGTCGTTGTTGTTCAGTCTGTTGAAATCTCCTGGAACACAGGAATACATTGCTTTGTGAACCTGCTATTCCCAATTTTACCAATTTCATCTAGAGCAGATCTCATTAATACAACCAGTAAGTAGGAGAAATATTGTCTGATGTACTTGGAGATTAATTATGCTTGTGGCAGCCTCTCCTTTACAGGAGAAGGCAGCTCATTCCAACAACAGCAATTCTTTCTGAGTTCACTTCAAATGTCATTATGATAGAAGGCAATTTTGGGAATAATGCAAATGTGAGTCTCAGTAGCTGGGAGCTATTTTGTTTTAATGAGGTATGAAGCAACACACCTCACATGCACTGCAGCTTCCACTGCTGGCTTAGGAAAGCAATACAGAGACCATGAATATGATTAAATTTAGTACTGGTGTCATTCACCTAATGCTAAAGCTAAATTTAGGTAATTGCTCTATTTTATTTAGGTAGATGACCCCAAAATAGTTTGTTTCTGCCAAATTATGCCTTATTAAGGTTCAGTATCTGGTTTTATTTTATTATAACTCTGATCTCTGTTGTTAATAGGGAGAGCTTAGTGCTGTATTTCAGGAAGGAGAAAGCAGAGTTCAATTCTGTGTGATCCAAAGCAAAACCTATGACTTTGCCAGGAAGCTGAAAAAGGAGGGAGTGGTAGCTATAATAGCAGATGTAATTTTCAGAAACATCTTGCCTGTATCCTGGAATTTTTCCTGTTATTCCCTACTGTGGAAGACTAGCACGCCCTTCTTTTCCATATCTAGTGCAATCTTGATTTTCCCGCTCCCTGGGGGAGTTATGTCACCATATAAACAGAAACAAGAGGAAGAGGAAATGATACTAAGAGACAAGTTGAAGGAAAATAAAAAAGGAAAATAATTACCGGTAACCAATGCCTGTAAGAAGGGTATTTTCTCTGTAGAGAAACTGGAGAGTTTTTCCAGTTGTATGTCTTGGTTTCCTAAGGACTACAAATGAGACACAGAATATGAGTTTTAAGCATCCAGCCACAGAGTGGATCTGTGCTTCTTCCCTTTGTTGAAACCTGCCCAAGCCCTCTGGAAAAGGATAACTGTGTGAAGAATGATGAATGTACCACATATTTTAAATACACCCTATTTTTTTTTTTTATTTTTAATATATTGCTTGTTAATAGAGATGCAGAATAAGTTACATCATGAATACTTCTCAGTCTTGGCACTGCATTTATCAGAGACCCTGATCTCCAGTCCTGGGTGAACACTTGCCTTAATTCCTGGGTAGCTAAGCTGGAGTGCAACTTTTTGGGAATAGTTCCTTTCATTCTTTCATTTGGGGCCCTTCCTTTGACTCGAGTTCCTCTGAAGCTCTTTGAGAGAAAAAGCAGGATAAACTTTTGGTTGTGATCATGCTGTGTCCCCAGCAGCTCTGGCTGAAGAGCTGCTGCCTGTAAATTGCATTTTCTTTCTTCTCTAAGTTGAATCTGCCAGAACTGCTTCTCCTGGACACTGCTCTCTCCTTGGGAATGGGGTGTGTCTGCTCAGAAAGGTAAAATTCTTCTTTTTGACAGCAGGAAGGAATCTGCCAGAGCTCATAGTGCTCCCTCTCACCCCACCAGCCTCTCTTGTGAGCAGTGTCAGGTCTGCCCTGGGTTCTCTGGCTTGTGTTATTGGTGTTTCTCTGACAGCTCAGGCAACTCCAGGAACATCTGTTTTCATCCCCAGGGTGTTTTATATCTTCACCTAGAACCATCAGATTGTTAAACATGTTTTTTTACTGAGACTAGATCTTGTTTGCCAACATTCTAAAGTGACTTTATTGCATTTGGGCTAAGTAGGATCAGAGTTAACAATGATTTCCTAATTTACTTTTGCACCTGGGCATCCAGGGGACAGGTTAGAGGGAGTTTTATGGGTATGAGGAAAAACTTCTCCACCAAAAGGGGCACTGGAAAAGGCTGCCCAGGGAGTGGAGCCACAATTCCTGGATGCATTTAAAAGTCATGTGGATGGGGACATGGTTTAGTGCTGGTCTTGGCAGTGCTGGTTGGACTCAATGGCCTTTGAGGTTTTTGCCAGCTAAAATGATTCCATGGCTCTCTAGAACCTAATTTATTCTGTTTCCTTGAAATCACATCTTAAACTAAAGCATCCCAAAATGGAGCAGTGGTGTGCTTTGCTGAATTAAATGAATGCTATTTTCTAATGTCAGTCTTTGAAACCCCAAATTTCATAAAAACACCTGTGAGCTGACTTAAAAATGGAGCAAATGGGACTTAGGTTGGCAGTCTGAGCTGCTCACTGAGAGCAGAGCTTACAAGTTTGTTGTAGTGTCATCCAGAAAGGTCAGACTCTTTTAACAAAATTGATACTCATAAATCCAGCTGCCAACTTGAACAGTCAAGACATTTTATGAAAGGTATGCAAAAATAGACTGATCCAAATATAGCCATTTTTCCCTATATACTATTCATAGCAGGAACCTGGTGTGAATATTGTGTGTTCAGAAACCCTCTTACCCTTTAATGACATATTTTCACCTGCCAGTGCTGCTGTTTGCAGCCCATAACTGATTTGAACCTCTTCATGTGCATTGTGTGTGTGGTCTCTTTCTTTTGAATTTTTTGCATCATCTCCAGTCCAGGTTCAGGACCAGGGGAAGACTCAAACAACCAACTCACAAATGGAGCAGCAGGTATCAATTCCTGGGCATGTGTTTCATGCAGTCTTCACAGAAATTATTGAACAGGGCTCCTGCTGTCAGGAAATAAAAAATGTGAGAATTAAAGCTTGTTCCAGAAGCAGACTTCTCTGAGTGCTGTTGGTGATGGGATGAGGGGAAATAGGTGCTATTTTTATTAGCCATTATAAAGCAGCTGTTCTGCTGCTACAATGCCATCAGACCCCTTGCTTTTATGGAACAAAGTGAAACACAACAATTTGGGAAATATTCTTTAGTGTGGGTTTGGATCATTGCTGAATTTGGACCACAAAAAGGTTTTCCTCCACAATAGGCTGTAAAGCTGACAGGGAGCCATCATTTGGAACATTTATTTTTAATCCAGTGCAGTTATCAACTTCAAGTGTGACTGTAAGAAGGATGAAATTATTGATGCTGCAATAAAAGATGAGGATTTCTTTCCAGAAGATGTGTTTTGACACACGTTGCTGTGTGTTCTGACACTAAGTGATGGGTTGAAAGCACTGTTGGGCATGAAGCAGCAAGGCAGAGTGAAGAAAAAAAAACTTTTTAGTGGAATAATCTATTATCAGAACAGCTGACACTAAGGAGGCCTGACTTTTCTCACTGGGGAAAAAAAAACAACAAAAAAAACCCCAAAAAAACCAAAAAAAAAAACCCCAGAAGTTCAAATATTGTCAAATTTTCTTCTAAAACCACAGATTGCTTTGTTTGTCTCTTTTAGCTCATGAGTTTTAAGGGATCTTTCTTAGGTTTGGATCCAAGGTGAGTGTTAAAAACAAGCAGCAAATAGAAAGCAGGTTTTAAATCCTATTTTCTGTAGAACATTGGATTTTCCTCCCTGTGTCTGTAATGTCAAGCTCTGCAGTAAAATCTAGCACCATTTGGAAGCCAATCCTGCTTCCATTGGAGCTCAAGAAAAATTTCTTCCTTGGTGGAAATGAAACTTGATTTTTTCATAGAGTATTTAATTTTCATATTAAACTTGGAGCTTTCTCTTTTCATTCTTCATTAGTTATCATTTTCAGCTGGGCCCAGAAATTGCATGAGCTGAAAAAAACATATGTTTGGGATTATATTTTAGTAAAACTTTTCAGATTTGTTAAAACCTCTTTGAACTAGGTTTCTGGCATGTTCCTCTGTAAATATTTGAAATGAGATATTTGTGTGCCAAAGAACTCAGGGAATTCAGTTTACTGTGGAATATGTGAAATGTCTCTTGAATAATTCATCATAATGCAACCTAATTAAGGCTTTATTGAGCTTTAATTTGATGCTTTAAAACTAAACAGCAGGAATGGTGCAGTAAAATGCTTTTAATTCCATATGTAGTGAATTCTATATCTGCTACCCTATGTGCCCATACCTTGCAGGGGCAGCTCAAGTAATGCCAGAAGATTAATTCAATAAGTTTGTAAGGCAGTGGGGGGTTTTTTTGAGTTCTTCTCTATAATTTCAGCTCAACTTTAAAATCTCTGTGGGGTATTACCATGTAGAAAAGAGACTTTCAGAGGGGGGAGTATTCACACCCACAAAAAAGAAATTTCTGCAGTAAACTGGAACTATTTGAAGTATTTGTGGAGAGATGTGTGCTTCAAATTAAAAAAGCCACATTTTAAAAAATTTTAATTTAGTTCACAACGTTTAAAGGCAATTTCACCCCTCTAAGAAATGCTGCTTTTCCAAGAACCAACAGGTAGAGCTGGACATGCAGAATTGATGTGAAGAGAGAGAAATGGGATGCAAATTACAGAGGCAGAGCTCCAGGATCCCTGTGCCCACCTGGGATGTGGTGTGGGAAGTGTCCCCATCACCTGAGAGGTGCCCCACAGGAACTGCAGGATGCTTCACAATCAGAGCAGGCATTTAAATATAAAGATTTAAAATGCAAAAATGTCTAGTCAGACATGGCTCCAGCAATTTGAGATGTGTTTGGTTATGACAGCACAGGCAGCTTCACGGAAGAACCACAAACTCTAATTAAAATTCACTTAAGGTGTTGCTTGTCTTGACCTCCTCCATGTTTCATCAAATGCTTGTTTCTTTTTTTTATTATGTCCTCAAAATATCCTCAGATGTTTTCCTCAAAACTGCTGTTCCCACACTCAGCTAGGAAAGTTGGGGAAAAATAAAAAGTTATTAAAATATTTTGAATGAGTTTGAAAGCTGCTCAGATGGTTTGGGAGTAGAGAATATTTGCATGGGGCATACTCATAACTAATTTTGAGGATGTGTTTTTGAGGACAGTACTTTGCTGCAGTTTCTTATTTATAACAAATTAGACAAAACAAAACAAAACAAAACAAATTATTCCAAATCCATGTAAAACAGGATATGTAATAGTCACATCCTTTCAATTTAATAAGTTGGATAATTGGCATACTTTCAAAGGCCAGATCTGCCTTAATAGTCTGGCTTGTCTGCCCATAGATTTTCTTTATTTTTGTGGCCTCTTTCTGAATGTGTTTCTGTGCAGGCTTCAAGATCTCTCTGGTCCAGCAATTCTCTTATGGGTTGTTTTACTTAGACAGCTGGAGGCTAAATTCAGGTTTTAAGAGACAACACAAAATAGTGCAAATGTGTTTTCAAAATATCTAGGTATAAACATGTTGTCTAGAAAAGCAAAGAGGCTGATTATTCACATTAACTGTTTCAGTGTTTTAATAGATAAATCAGTGATTAGAGAAATCAGTTACATTTTTTTTTTCCTGTAAGAGAACAAGAAAAGGTTCAGAAAAATACAGCCAGCAGTAAGAGATAGCTGGTTTAAAAAAGAGAGCAGGTGGGATGGCAGGGGGGAGCTGGAACTTAAAAAAGGAAGAGCTTGAGAGGAGCAAGGTGGGCAGAGCTGGAAGGAGATTTGCTGTCAGACTGAACCAGGTGTGCTTGTCTCACTCCCCATGTGTGCTGCCAACATATTAAACACTCAGAATTCTGCATTTCAGAAAGAGAATATGAATTGTGTTGAGCTGGCAATACATTCAACACTCAGAATTCTGCATTTCAGAAAGAGAATATGAATTGTGTTGAGTTGGCAATATATTAAATACTCAGAATTCTGCATTTCACAAGGAGAATATGAATTGTGTTGAGCTGCTGATTCAGAATTCTGCATTTCACAATGAAAAAATATGAATTGTGTTGAGCTGCCAATTATTAAACAGTCAGAATTCTGCATTTCACAATGAGAGAATATGAATTGTGTTGAGCTGCCAATACATTAAACACCCAGAATTACGCATTTCAGAAAGAGAATATAAGTTGTGTTGAGCTGCTGATTCAGAATTCTGCATTTCACAATGAGAAAATTTTAATTGTGTTGAGCTGGCAATATATTAAACACACAGAATTCTGCATTTCACAAGGAGAATATGAATTGTGTTGAGCCACTGCCTTACAGCATTTCTTGACATCAGTGTTATGCAGCATAAGCAGAAAGGTGCTCAGGAGGAGATAAAGATATTCCTGACACTTGGAATTGCAAATGGAGGAGCTTTGGGGCAGGAAAATTGGAGCTGATGGGACAAAACTTGTACCATGAGTGGGATCCTGATTAAGCTGCTCAAAATTAGCTCCTACATCTCATTATCCTTTGATAACTCACTTTGTCTGCAGTATAGGCATATTTGTAGTAGCTGCCTCAGGGTATTCATTAGGAAATGCAGATTTTTCTTGTTGTTTGTTTGGTTTTAGTATTCAGAATATTATTTTTGTTTACAGTTCTCCAGCTCTTGTTTGCTGGATGTGTACCATTAAACCTTGAGACATTTTTTTTCACCATCTTTACTCTGGAATCTCTCATTTTGAATTCTCATTTGCATGGAAAGACAGGAAAGAAAACACAGTTTAAAGTTTTTTTCCTAACAAATGATTCAAGGATAAAATATACTTCAACACCTAAGAGAAAATAAACTTGAATTTAAAGAACTTTGACAGTTTTTTCCACAGTTTTGGGGGCTCAGAAAATATTAGATATTTGAAGAAAGGTCTAACATTCAGTGACAAGGAGATGCTCAGGAGGTTATGGGGATAATGTCCCCATAATGTGTACACTATGAAAGCCTTTCCAATATTGAAATTTCTCAGTTTAACTCAGGAGAATCAACTTTTACACAGATTTCTGTGCCTGATTTTCCATAAACCATTTTATATAGTGTATCTTTTTTAGACAATTTATCATCCTGGGTGTTGCTCCCTTCTAATCTTGCCTACAAAGAAAATCCAGATAACACCTTATCTTAATATTATCTGGCTATGCATGAAAACTATTTCTTATAATTTAAATATGTTTGAATATCAGTACTTATTGTAAGTGCAGCTTTCAATTCTCTTTTAAAAGCAGACTTTTAATTTAATTTTAATTTTTTTTTTTAGTCAGCCTGCTTTGACATTAGTGCTGATAAGGAAGATGTAGCAAAGATCAGCCAAGGAGGACACCAGAATAAGAAATTCTTTGCCTGTGCAAGTATTACTTTTTCTCTGCTGGCATGCTTTGTCTCAAGTTTTTTTTTCCCCAGATAGGGCATAAGTTCTCTTTCCTGGAAGCACTTGGAGTTTTAAAAAAGCAGAAGTGTGTTCTGAAGCTTTCCTCTCAGTGGAGTGTGCAATGTGATAACACAAAGATCTCTCTCCTCTTCCCATCTGTTTAGTGTCACAAAACTTGTGGGAACATAATATCTCTGAGGCCATATCCCTCTGTCAAATTTTGTTAAAATTGAGGAATGTGTTCCAAAGCTATTGGAGGAGATGAATGGTGTGAAGTTATAAACCAGATTTCCTTAGGATCAAGGGGAAAAAAGAAAATCAATGTTCCATATCTCTGTGGCAAAAAAAAAAAAAAGAATTTTTCACCATTAGAAAAATTCTCTGCAAGGTTTAGAGCATCTGTGAATTATGTTAATGCTGGATTTGTCTTCCTGGCCTTTTGTTTAGGTGGAATAATGTAATATTTGCTACCTGGGCTTCAGGAGCTGCTCTTGATCCATTCTTGTCACATCATCAGCATTTGGGGAAACATTGAACAGTAGTCTCAGTTTCCTATTGTCTGATGGCTAAACCATAAGTCCTTAATGAGGGAAAAAATAATTGTTTATTTTGTTTTTCTTTTCCAGGTAAAATATTACAGCAGTCACAGGGGGCAACCAAAACATGCAAAATATGAAGTCACTTTATTCATTGGTTTTGTCTCTCTGTTTAAGAATTATGGATTTTGCTTTCAAATTTAACATTTTAAAATCTTCAGTCTTAAGACACTGTTGCACCATGAGAATGGTTAGCAGATGGGGAAAATTAATAAATGAAGGCAGCTTAAGAAATGTCATCAGCACTGCATCAAACACAATTTCTAACTTCCACAATTTTGGTTTGGCTTGGTGCTGCTGTCTCAGTTTTACTAATTTTGTGGTGGTTGTATCTTTTCTCCATTAAATGGCTGCATTCTCCTTCTTATTGTCTTTTTTTTTTTTTTTTTTTGAACTACCAGGGAATTAATTAGTGCTGAAGTCACTCAGATGATGTAACTCATGAAGCTGGGAGAATGAATATTAAATACAATATAATGGAACCCCTCACTTGGTTTTACACTGCTGGATGTGATCCATTGCAGGAATGCAAATGGTTTGCCAGATGCAATTTTCCTGCTTTTACTAAAGAAACAATTGCTATTTAACAATGCAAATGAAGATCATCAGCATAATGATAGTTCTCTCAGCATTTGAAAAATTATCTGTGTTTGACTTTTTAAAATTATAATGGAAGTATTAGTAGACCTTAATAATACTAAATAACAATTCTTTCTGTACTTCCAGCCAAAAACCCCTCCAATATTTTATAGATTTTTTTTTCTCCTGGGTTCTAAATCCCCTAAAGATAATAATTTAAAAGGAACATGTAAAATTGTGTGCATTAAATGATTTTTGCCTCTTTGTGTGAAAGATGGCTAAATAATCTTGGCAATTGTTTTGGAAGTTGAATTTTGTGAACTGCTGTGGCTCAGTGTCAGCCATCATATATACAAAGGTTCAGTTTTGGAAAATATTTCACTGTAAGGTGCTTTTCCTTTCAGAAAACCATTGAGGACATATATAATGCATTTTAAATTGATTGCTGCATCTTTCCAAGATCTCTGGACTGAGGACTGATGGCCAGGACATTTTGCTTTATCATATTTCATACACCCAAGGGACAAATCCTCTTCAAGAGCTATGCAAACCTTGGTGTAATTAAAGAACAAATACTAGAAGAATATTAAAGAACTCCAAAACCACACTCTAAAGCCAGAGGTTCCTGAGGTGCATTTAAGGATATTTTTGTGCATCAGCCACTGATGCAAACAGCCTAATATGTTTATTTAAAAATAAAACTGTGTTAGTCATTTCCTTGGGTATTATCTGTGCATTGTGCTTTCTCAGCTTGGAAAGATGCTTATGCTGCTTCTATTTGCACTGCAGCATTCTCAGCAGCAGAAAATGCTTTTGTGTAACAAACTTTTTTACTCCTTTGAGGCTCTGCAATGTTTCTCTCAGCTTTTTTTTTTTTTTTTTTTTTTTTTTTTTTGAGGATGCAAGTAGAAATTTCCATGGGATACAGGTTTTTGGGAGCTTCCTCCCAAAGAGGAGTGGATACAGGGGGAGCTTCCAGCAGCTCTTTCTCCAAAAGCTTTCAGTCCTTGCTCAAAAAGAAATAAAGAAAGAAGTCACACATCTTGGGTTAGCTCCACTTCTTTGGTTCTTGGCAACTCTTTGGAACACACCACCAAACTCTGAATTTTTGCAGTTCTCTTCCCTTGGTGACCTAGCAATAGATTGAGGATTTGTCACATTTTTAACCCATTAACAAAAGGCCTTTTCCCCTGCACTATTAGCCTGTGTTGGCTCCAGTGAGCTCACCTCATTAGAGTGTTTGCATGTTCTCTAATAAGGAGAATTTCCCTGTGTCCATCCTTTCTCCTCCTTATTTATCACCTGCAGTCTGTGACTGATCAGAGCCAGCAGAGCTTTGGTAAGGTTTGGGGTTTTATTGCAGTGCTCAGTGATTTATCTGAGCAGGTGCTGCCAATTTCTCTGTTGTTTCTACCTGCAAACAATTGGAAATCAATGCCATGTCTCGACCCTTTTTGTGGATAACACTGATTTTCTTGCCTGTAAAGCTGCTTTTGTTCCTCTCTTGGAGGAACCAGATGGGCCATTCTGTCTCAGATATGTGGATTTGGATTTTTTTTCGAGGCATTTTAGATCCAATTTTCCAAGGTTTGAGGACCCCTTTTTATGAAATATTATTTTTTTTCCCCATAACTTCCTCATTATAAGTAGCAGAGCACCCAATAACTAACCTAGAACACCTTTTCTTCTTCTTGATTTGCACCAAGACTGCAGTACTCACTGTTTAATCTGAAATTAGTCACAAAGTTCTCATGAATCTTTATTGTAAAAACATCTTTCTCATGTTTTTGTGGATGCTGCCATCCATTTTCAATGCCATAAATGTTACCTCAGTTTAAAGATGTGCTACACTAATCTGTATTTCATTTTCCCCCAACTTGCTTCAGCTAGTTTTAGTTTTTTAATTATTGCATTCAGATCTTTGTGGCAAATGAGAGAATTTTAATACTATGCATTATTTTAGTTTTTGAGGGTAGGTTAATATTGATTTTAGCCTTAGAAAGCAGAACCAGATCTGCTGAAGGAATATTCTGCAAAGATACTCTTTCAAAGTGATTTATCTGCCATACAGAGTTTGTGTTGGAGAAATCAGGGTTCATGAAACAACAAGATGCCAGCAAAATCCCAGGCAGTGAAAAAAAAAAAAAAAAATAATTAGATAGCTGAAGCTGTCAGGTACTGCAAAACCATTTTACAAAAATTATTTTGTATCTAACACACCTGACCTTTATTTGTCAGAATATTGACTTGGGCACAGAAGATTTTCCAACATGGGTGGAAAGTTCAGTGTGATTTTATTTACACATAATCACAGGTTTCAAAGAAAAAGAGACATCATTTTGGCAAAAAAAAAAAAAAAAAAAAAAGACTTAAAATTTTAATTGGATAAGATAATAAAGTAATCAATATTTAAAGTGATGAACACTTAATCTCTCTGTTTTGAAGTATTATGGATTACTGTAATAGTTAAAGCAAATAATAGATAAATAACTAAAATGAAGACTTCAATCACTGGGGTTATTTTAGGTTTTCCATAACATGGAACAGCTTACATGGAGAATTTCTATTTTCTTTAACCAGGTTTATGGTTTAAGAAAAAGGCTTATCCCAGCTTGTAGAAGAGAGAAATAACAGAATGGCTCTCAAACTAAAATCTTTAATCAGCATTGTAATTATTATTATTTTATATTAAAACATTAAAAATAAAAAATATAAAAAATATATTATAAAGTATATTTTGTTAATTCCAGGGTTAGTTTTACTGGGCTTCTTACTGAAGAAAATTCCTCCAGCTGCTGGATTTGGCTGGATAGCCCTGGTGCTTTTTCTAGAACCATTCACCTCAAATAATCTCTGGGAGGTGTTCTAACCCATTTGGCAGATCTCTCTCTCTCTCTCTCTCTCTCTCTCTCTCTTTTTGCAGCTGTTGAATTTCGTATAAATATTTAAATATTCACTGGAGAAGGTGTTGGCACTCAGGTGCTGCCCCTGCCAGCTGAGTGCCCTAACCCCAAAGCTATAAACTCAATTTCAACACTCTCTATTTGTCCCAATGAATATTTCAGAGTTTCATGTAAAATTGAACAGCAAGAGGAGAACTTAGACTTTGGGATTTCTGTTGCAGCTTGGTAACAATTTCCTTGCTGTCCTGGCAAAGAGGGAGAATGAAGTTCATCATGGGGTCACAACTTTTTTTAAACTCAGCTGTAAGGGAGTTTCTTGCTGCTCTTTGTGTTTAATTTTTTTTTTTTTTTTTTTTTATGCCCCCTTGGGATTACTTTTATTTTTTACCAAAATGGCAAAATGAAATACTTATTGATTTGTTGGAAGGCTGAAAACATTTTAGTGCTAATGCAAGGAAGATTTCTTTTATTTGGAGGCTGTAACTCCCACACCATGGACTGATGTAACCTCCTACTGAAACTGCCCCAGCCAAGCACCAAGAGCAGGAGAAATGAGAATTTATCTGCTCATCTGTCCAGCCAGAGAACAAATTCAAAACTACAGTAGGGTATTCCCATGCCAAATAACAAATTTAAAAGGGAAATGAAGTAAAAGAGAATGCTGTTGAAATTTCCATGAGTTATCACAAAAATGGAGTATTAAGCATTCAAGTGTTTTTCAGTAACTTTTAATTTCTCCATTTCCAGTGCTCTGCCAAAGCTGTCCACAATGTTTTATTCCTGTCCTGTGATACACAGAAAAACAAAGGCAAGAGGATTAACAGTTGGAAAACTAAACCATAGCTTTAGCTAAATATCAAGAAATAACTCTTGGGAAAATTGAGTAGGAAATGTTCTTTAAATTCTGAAATAAAAAAGCAAATCCAATCTTTCTGTCCTCTTTAGTTTTACACCAGCTATTGGCATGTATCAGACAGATATAGATACAGAGAGGAACAACTTTCTGGGTACTTTTTCCTCTTATTACCTTGCATTTTGAAAAATCAGCACTTTTCACTTTTCTAAGCTTTTTATCTGCTTTTACTTTCAAGTTAGTTAAGTGCATCCTTCTAAGAGGAAAGAAATTTACAAAAAACAAAATTACCATTTATAAGAACTAAGAACACTGAAATTATCCTTGAAAGTGCATTTTGGATGGGGACTTCATTTCAAGAAGATCATTTGCCTCTTGAGTGCCTGTTACCTCTTTTGGAATACATAGACATTTTTTTTCCTGAAGTGAACTAATAAATGTTTGTCTTTCTCTATTCTCAATTCCAGCTAAATGAAGCTCAGTACTTTTCCCTCTTCCTGGAGAAATCTGAGGAAGAAAAGTGTATTCTTTGTCTGCAATGCTGCTCCCAGCCCTGGTTAGCTGGAGGAGAGAAAGTCTGCACAGCCTGGTGAAGTTCACTGGGAAGCAGTTTATTTACTGACATAAATATTCTATATTATTTTACTACAAATAATGTGCTTAAGATGGACTTTCCCAGCTCTTTATGTTCATGAGTCACTGCATACAAAACTCAGAGATGGATTTTTCCCATTCTTTTGTGCCCTTACTACCTGGGCAGATGGATGTAAAAATCCACTGATGTCACTTTACACACTGAGCCTGGGCTGGATGACACTTTTTAAACCATTGTGCAAAACCACATCTGGTTTAATTTTGTCTCCTGAATGTAATAATGTGAAGAGGAGAAATGACATATTTCTAAGATGCACATCAACAAGACTGAATGGAGACTTCTTAAAAGCAACTAGGCCACAGTTTAAATATTTAACTGACCTCCACATCCAATAAATGCATTGAGAAATTATTTTTTCACTAATCAAGGAGAGGTATTACTGAAAATATTCCAATTTAGAAATATTTACAAATAATTGAGATCTAAGTCAATCTGATTAACTTCCTTGGGGTGTTTTTGTGGGTTCTTGCTGTGTTATTTAATTGAACACAGTCACAGGACAGCAAACTCCAGACTTCTTTACCTCCCATGTAGCACATCCTTGTTTTGCCTTTTAAATTTCTTTTCTTAAAAAAAGTAGTGCCTAAGAATATTACAGAGTGAGGAGAGGTAAAGGGAGTAGTGGAAAGTGTGATGTTTTTAAAGTTAGAACGTTTGGGAATGTTAAAGGAGCAAAATTGTTATTTTTACCCTAATGCTGGAACATTGTTTGGCACCTGTTAAGCTCTGTCCAGCCATCTGTATTTAGGTACATTAAATATCCAGGGACTTGTCCATTTTCAAACTGTAGGCAGGTTAATTCCTGATGCTGGAAATGCTTTGATCTGGTCCACCAAACAATTTCAGAGGAATCTTGAGGCATGGGAGCCCTGCTCAGCCTGGCTGAGGCAGCTCCTGCTTCAAAGTCTGGGGAAAAAAAAACCACCAGAAGAATGTTTGCTGTTCAACAGAACATTTTTCTGCCCACTAACAGCCAATTTGGGCAAATGTGCTATGTGCTCCCAGGAACAGACAGCAAATGTGTTCCAGGGAGAGAAGAAAACTCTTTTTAAAGGCTGTTTTCATCTCCTGTGAGTGTTTCACCCATGGGCTTGGGTTTGGAAACAAAGTGAGCACAGCTTTTCCTCCATGTAATCCTGGATGGTTTCTTCTGAGATGTGACAGCTACACCTGCACCAGCTGGAATTCCTATTGCATTTCCCTTAGAACCTGTCCTCATCCAGCTCTCTTTCACTGGTAAAAAATCCTCCTTGTGAAATCTGAAGCAGGTCCGGCAGTGGTGACACCCACCAAAAAAAAAAAAAAAAAATCTGCTATTTCAAAATAGCATTTTACAATAATAAAGTTAATTATTTACTGTAGACTCAGTAAGAATTTTTCCCTGCTATATTTTAATGCTATGTCAAAAATGTGTATTTTATATAAAATTTTTTTATATTTTTATATTCAAGAGCAGTCCTGAAACAGAAAAATGTTGAGCACGAAAAAGAAAAATGAAGGGATAAATTAAAAATATAAGTAGTGGGCATTAAGACCTAAAATGAAATGTTTGCTTTTCTTTTGCTTTATATGTAAGAAATGTAAAAAACACTTCTTTTGAGGTTGTCAATTAGTACATTGTACCTTTCTGTGTGAATATAGAGAGAAATTTTCTACAATTCTACAATTCCTGATGAGTTGTCTGTGGCTCTGAAACATACAGCACAGTCAATATTAGTCTTGCACATCATAGCAAAAAATAGAGACTTTCTGGGCAGTATAAAGAGAGGAAAGTCTCTCATAATCAAAAGGTTTTTTGATTATGAGCCATTTCGCCTCCTCTTTCATTAACCAAGCTCTGCTTTTTCTTTTTCTGGGCTAGGGACAGTGGGATTATATCTTTTTTTCTCACTGGTTCTTATTTTTGAATTGGCAAAATTCAGTTTTGCTTACATTATTGAGAGCTGTTGAACTGGCTCTGAATATAGCAGATTCCTGTAAAGTTATTTCTCAGTAATGTAAAAGAATTCTAGTTTTTTCTGTTAAATATTTATGGGCTATTGTTATTAATTTGAAGGTTAAGATCCATTTTGAATGTATTTTTCCCTCTTTTTAAGTATTTAGATAATGCCATGTTTCTGTGCCCAAGAAATAAAATAATCTGGTTTTTATTCTATCAAATTTCAAATACATTAAATTAAACTGTGTTTAGCCTCTATTCTGTATACCTTATGTAATTCAATATAGGTAATAGCTTGATTTAGGGATATCTTAATATTCTTGTTAGGCTGAGTTACATATGAAACCAAAAATCTGGCTCAAAAAAACTTTTGTAACTACTCAAACAAAGACATGTGATTAATGCCTCTTCTCCTAGCCTCAGTGCTCAGCCCCACAAAGGTTATTTATGGGATTAATTAAATCAGCAATGTGCTATTTCCCATGTGTCTGCCATAAAAATAAACTGCTTAAAAGCTCCAAAGAGCACAGGATGCCTGTGGCAAAACCTCAGTGTGAGCAGCCTGATCTCATTTCCAAGGGATCCCTCCACCCTTGTGAAGAGAAATGTGAATTTCTGTACATTGAGCCCTGTCCTAGCTGGGTTGAAAATGGACCAGCACACAGCTCAGGGTGTGCATCAGCAAGGATTTAATTGAGTTGTTCAAAGCTTCTCACTGAGGGGAGAATTTAGATTATAATTAAAGTGTATCAGCTAACTGGACTCTTCATTTTTCCTAGGCAGTGCTTCAGAGTTCTTCTCTGCCTGACAACATGCTGCAGTGCACTTTGCTGAAATGAAAAAGCACTTCTAATTTAGTGTGGTAACTTCCTTATGCAAAGTGCTCCTGAGTTCTGGGAAGCTTTAATAGTAATATTTTTTTTTTTTATTTGTATTTCACAGGTTTTAATCTGATAGCAACACATCAGTGGAAACAAGATTTAAGGGTTGTTGGAGAACCAGGTGTGTCTCCTTCATGAACTTTATGGAAAATAAACCTGTGCATGCACTAGGTTTTTGTCAAGACATTCCATAAACAAAGACATCTTTGGTGTAGATGAAAATACTTTGGATTTCAATTTCCCAACACCTTTTTGATAATGCATTGAGCTGCAATTTACAGTGACATTCTGGCTTGTAAGAGAGGACAGAAACCTGCCACAATCCTATCATCCATTGAGATCATACTTTTACTATAAAATGCCTTAAAATCTCATACAGAGTGATGAATGTTATTATCAGAGTGAATTTATTTCCTCACATCCATTAAGGACCCAAGGCTCTTGCTAGGTCTTAGCAGAATAGTTTGGGCTCAAGATCCTGATTGTTCAAGCCTTTAGTTCTTCCTTCTTTCATCTTCAAGTAATGAGACTCACCATTATTCCTGCAGTTTTACAAGACTTTGGGGGGACTTAAACAGAATTTGTTCTGTGAGCTCTCCCTGATGTGGCTGGGAAAAGGCTTTGTGTGCTGAGCAGGGCAATAAATGCACTCTGTGAAAAGGGGGAAGCAGAAGAGCAGGAGCTGTAAGAGATAAGTAGGAACAGTGTGTGGGATTGGCAGCTCTTAATTCCCCTCCTGTGGAGACTCTGCTGCATGATATTGAAAGGAAAAATCAATTAAATGCTTAAGACTGATAAAATTCTCATTAGCAGCATCTCAAACCTCTGAACCAACAGCAAGGCTTGAAGATAGAGAAAGGTGAAGAAAAGAGAAAGGGAAATTCCTTTGGAAAGGTTGTGGTTCCTGGGAACATCCTGGTTATTGGTCTGTACAATAGATTTCTATTTCTGACCCCTCTTCCTATTGATCCCTGTAAAATCATGGAGGACTCATGAGATTTTAGGATGAGCACAAATTTCTCTTACACCTCTGTTCTTCAATTTAGGTAATTGCCTTCCATAGGAAAAGATTTTGATCAGAAAATGACTTTTGTTCCTTTACTTCAGCAATTGTACATCAGGATATAAGAGCTGATTGACCAAAAAAAAAAAAAAAAACAACAACAAAAAAAAACCACCCCAATTTTGCCCCTTGCATCTCTTGCATCTCCCAAATGCTTGGTGTTTCTGCCAGAAACTGGATTTCTGCTTTGGCCTCTGTAGGATTATGCCCATTCCAGAAAAGGATTTGTGGCCATATTTCACATTTGTGGCCTCATTTCACAGGTGTGCTGCCACCCTGTGATTAATCATCACAATTAATTGTGATGATTAATTGTGATTAATCAGCACAGTTCCCAGCTGCTCCTGCTGGTGGGAATGAGAGGAGAGAAAAAGGGGTGGACAAATGGTGGACAAAATTATTGACAAAATTATTATAACTGCACCTTCCTCCATACACCTAAGGAAGAAAAAAAATTCTGAATAAAAGATGTTGATGCCAGTGGCTTTTGTGTAGAAAACACAATCAGGCACATGTAAAATAAAAGCAAGTGCAGAACAAAGCTGTAATCAGCTATTAATATTTCAAATAACTATTCTTCTAACCTCAGTGATTCCAAAATAGGTAACAAAAATCTTCTTACCCTCAAAGCCAATGAAATAATATGTATTTAATATGCAAATAGGCCTCTGTCTCCTGTTATTCTGATGTTCTATTTCTTAAAAAAATGTGCATGTGCAAGCAATATAGGTCACAGTATAAATGGAAGTAAAAATTGCCCTGCCTGTAATATTCATTGCTATGAAGACGGATTAATAAAATCATAATTGAAATAAGAATTTAAGTAATCTCACTTTTAACAGGAAAAATGTGGGATTCAAACCATATTTTTCTTCTCTCTGTCACCTTCCCTCAAGTCCCATAGTAAATGTCAGGACATGTTGCACTGTATAAATTTTCCTCTAATATTTCACACTGATTCTCAGGAAAGGTGCTTTAGGAAGCAACTCTCCTTTATTAAACTGGGAGAGAGATATTTTTTAAAAAATATTGACCAGCACCTGACCTTTAAATGAAGGCAGCTGTGCCAGCTTTGTGGGGAAGCTGTTGTGGTTTGCCAGATATATTTTTTGGGTGGTTGCTTGTTTTAGAGGGGGTGGAGTTGGGATATTTGATCTCTTTTCTGTCTCTGTCCCCCTGTGTCCATTTCACCACCCTTCCCCTCAACTCCCCTTTGATTTGGTGTTGATTTTTTCATTCTCTCAGCCTTCAAAACCCACCTCTGAATTTTTGGTTATTCCCTTGCTAGCAGCAATCCCTTGGCAGGGAAGCTTGACAAGTGGGAGGAACAATTTGGGCCAAAATAAATATGGATTATAACATTACTAGCAAGATTAAACACTTTGCTGGAATTACTCTGCAATGTGAGTGAGATCTAAATCTTCATCTGAAACTGCTGAGAGATTCTTTTCCCCCAGTGTGATGAAAACTGCCAAGTGCAAAGGAGTTTCTGTGGATTCATAGTGTTCTGTACAGAATCAAAACTTGTTTTCCTCAGCTATCAAAATGTTTCCTCATTTTTTGATCTTCTGACAGTGAAATAAATCTTATCTCCTTCACTAAGAAAGAGAAAAAAGTCTGTCACAAAGGCTGGTAATGCTTTTGTACTTCCTTCAGTGCTGTGCCAAAGAGAAGCTTCAGAGACATGAGAGAAGAAAATAAAAATTGTGTGGCTCAAAGCTCTAAGGGGTTTGGAGATTCCACAGTTAACAGCATTAAAAATGCTATTTTATTGCTGTCTGGAGAGTTCTTGTTTTCTAAATAAAGAAATTAAGTGCTTATTAATGGAGTTGATTTCAAGTAGTAGCAATTTTCTGTGAGCCTTTTCCCCTGTCACATTATGGAGCATTTAATGGTGTTTGGTTTGCCATGTTTTATGCATTTCAGGCTCTTTAACATTTCAAAGAACAGAAATTACATGGAAAGAAGAAAAGCAGTGATCACAAGAGAGGTTTTATGTACTAAACGTGCTGGTGAACAAAATTAAAGCTCTATAAAATATCAGATTTCAAAACATGAGGGAAAAATTAATTAGAAAGCCGTCTTTATGAGTTAATGTTATTTACCTAAAAATGATACCCCTTCAATCACTGGCTGAAAGCAAAACATTAACTGCTCTGTACAAGTAGATCAATCATGTCTCATAAGAAAGGGAAATTATTTTAATGTCAAATACATTACTTTCATTTTTATTCCATGACACAGCTTTATGAGTCAGATATTTTACTGGTGATAAAAATCACAACTTGCAGAGGGGTCTGCCCTGCTTTTATTCTCCTAAAACGTGAATTTCCCATGCTGAATTCTGTTTTCTGGCATAATAATACAGCCAGCAGCTTTCCATCTATAGAATATATATATTCCTTGCTCAATTTGTACAAGAATCACTGGGACCAAATGCCAGAAATTAGATGAGCACTTGATTTCTTTTGTTGTTCTTTTGGTTTAATAACCTTGAAAAATATCTTCTAATTACAAAATACAGCAAGACTGGTTTTATTCCTGTATAAATCTGAGCAAATTTGAGTTTATTTGTTCTCATATTTTACCCCTGTAGGACTCATCACCTGCTGTGGTTAGAAAAGATGTCACAACAATGGAGAAATTCAGTTTTCTTTCAGTTCTCTTCCTTTCTTCCAGAGACCAAAGTGGACAAAAGTGCTTTTTTCTGGTTTATTTATTCCTTTATAATTTACCTCTTTTTTTTTTTTTTTTTTTTTTTTTATTTTTTATTTTTTTTTTTATTTATTTAGCTCATCCAAAATAGGGAGAAGCAGTTTCATCTCAGTTTTCTGCAGGTTTTTGGAAGTACAGTGGGAAGATTTAAGTTGTCTTGAAACATATTATCCTCACAAAAGAGATTATATTTTAACAAAGGTCATTAGCTACCAGAAACTCTTGTTATTTCTGAACTCTAATAAAATATTGTAATTCTTTCTTGTGAGCTAAGGGTCCATCAACAAGTCAAGGACCAGGTGTGCTTATTGCGCATTTTTATTTACAGAGCACACATATATATTAAACAATATTTCTGCAATAACACATTGTTTGTGCCTTGATAATACTCAAAAAAAAATTTTTGAGAATTAAGGAATATTTGGCTAAATAATTTGCAATAAATAATTCTTCATTATATGTTTCACAACAGCACAACCTTTTTGAGCACTTTTTAACAGCACAAATTTGAAGAACCTGCAATTTAAATGTTCTTCACTATAATACAATGAGGTAAATAAAGGGTCACTTTACTTGAAACCTCTCACACAGAGGGAAGAAACACTTATTGATTGCATATTTTTGAATATTTGAAATATTCTTTAAAGACTGATGTCCTACTTTCTGAGGCTGCAAAACCTTTTTAGAGAGAAATCTAAAACCAAAACCATCTGAAAAAAGAAAAAACCCAATATTGCTAATTTTTAACAACTCTTCTTTTACGAAAGAAAAGCCTCACTCATATAAAAAGGTCTTAAAAAATTGTAACAAAGTCCAAGTCAGTATTGAAGTATTGAATGTGCATGTACATGGAATTTCACACATTTCCTATGTGCTTTGAATATATTTAAATTTTCAGAACCTGTAGTGGTTACCCATAAATGGATGCTACAGTAATAAAAGCCAGAAATGGATGATTTTGTCCTTTATTTTTGTTGTTAAGTAAAATAAATCAAAACCAAACAAACAGCATCAGAGAGAAAATTTAGTGCAAATCATCAGATAAATATTTTCCCCTGGATCATGATATTATTCTTATATAAGAAATGAGTCAGTGAGCATGCATCTGAAATAAGTACACCATATACAAAATTCAGTGTATTGCAGAGCATCAGCTCTGGCCAGAACTGATGTGCAGCTTAGGAAAAAGAATGAAACAAAAAGTCTGAGTGGTTTGGTTTGTTGGGGTTTTGTTTGCTTGGATGGTTGGGTTTTGGGGGGTAGAAATAATTAAAAATATTTTCAATAATTATTGCTTTATTTTAAAGTGTGAGTAGAGTTTAGAAATTCATTGCTCCAGTGAAATCCAGCCTTTGCCAGCCTCCCCCACACACTGGGTACAAATCTGTCCTCCCAGAAATCTGAGGAATGGATACCCTACAATTTTTATTTTCTATTCTTCACCATTATTAACATTGCATTTTATAGCAAATGCTACTTGTAGACCCCAGGAGGAAACAAACTGTCTCATCCAATGCAGCAGAAAAAATTATTTCACTGTGTATTTCACTGGATATTCACAGCAGCCACCCAGGATTCATACCCAGCTTTCCACACCACAATAAAACAAATACCTTATTTCTTATTTCTCCCTCTCTAGTCACAACATGTGCTGTTCCTGGCTAATTGAATCCCTCCATAGGCTTGCATGGCTTTCTTCTCCAGTCTTCACATTACACTGAAATAAAGATTCAGCACAACACATCCTGCACAGGCCATTAAGCATTATTTCTATATGAAATAGAATGTAAACCAACTCCTACCCTTTCAGCTAAAAATGTTACTTTAGCAGTCTTTACTTCTGTCTGTGAATTAGCCAAATCAACCTAAATAATTTGTAAATTATTTACAGTTTCAAGTGCCTGACTCAAGAGAGAGGAATGGAATCAAACAGGGGTAAGGAATTCTAAGTTAATAATAAATTAACTATGTTGATACTATTCTCCCCTCCCCACCAATGCCCTCATTTCCATGAAAGCAGAGATATTCTTGTCATGGAAAAAAAAAAAAAAAGGTTTGAATATATTTAGTAATGTGTACAAAGATAGCTCTATGTTTGCAGCCACTAGCAAGGTTTTTCTTTCATAATATTTGCTAAATCTAACAGTGGGGAAAAGTCCTCCTGTTGAGGCTTTTTTCTTCTTTTCCCCTGAAGCTTATTTCTCAGGATTATCTATGTTACATATTCTGGTTTTAAGCCATTCATAGTGGAGATAAATGAGTAGACACTGAAGGGCCCTGTCCATATCCCTTTAAATTTAGTGGAAAGTTGCTGGAACTGTCAGGGGGGAAGGAAAAAAATAATTTGATTTTACAGAGATGGCTGGTAATCTTTTCTTCATGGATACATCTATAGGCATCCAGGGCCTGATTGCTTTTTCTGCTTTCTCTTCCTGAATTTCATGAGGCATTGATAATATATGAAGATTACAAAAGCAATGTATAGCAATTTCAGCTGCAATAGTGCAGTATTTCAAACAGTGGCATGAGAAATCGAGAGATAAAGTTAAACCATGTTTATTACAAAGAAAATGACAAATTTTAAGATACCATGTTTCACTTGTGATTTTATGCATTAGTTTGATTTGAAGATATTCTGCATTCCCATCCATGCCTCATTTATTCAGCTGCTGATAATACACAGATTCAGCTCTCTAGTGCAGCAAAAACAATTTATCCAGAGGGGACATCAGCATGAGAATTACCCTGGGGTGGCACAAGCTGATCTCTGCTTGTAACTACAAAAAGTTCAACTTCCTTAGGAAATGCAGCTGTGGGAGAAGGACAGGAGGTGTGGGCTGAATTCCCTCAAAATCAGATCTGAACAAATGGTCTGAATGGCAGGGTTGTAGTTTGGCAGTTTTAGTTGATAACTAAAGAGTTATCAACTAAAAAGTAAAGAGTTATTAACTAAAAAGTAGTTAAGAGTTTTTGCAGGGAAACATTTTTGGTTTAAAATGTCAAATACTAAAATTGATGCAATCTATATGGGAGAGAATATTGGAAATACACTTAAATCACAATAATTCAGATGGATGGATGGATAAATAGGCACAAAATTTCACAAGGCAGTCTAGTTTTACACAAAAGCCCTGAAGATGTAAGAAATTATGTCTAAAACAATCTACTCCTTTGGATATCGTGCCTACTAAAATAGAGAATAAAAATCCCACCACTTCCAATAACCAGCTCCAAGGTAACTCAGTGAAATAGGAAACATAAAGGAGACAGCCAGAATACACTTTGCTTTAAATTTCAGCTGGAAGACAGAGTGGAAATCTCTTTAAATTCTAGCAGTACAAAACCAGAAATGGGGACAAGCAAGCCAGCACTGAAAAACTTCAGTTTGTATTAAAAACTCACATATATCTGCTCTAACACATCACCAACTTCCTAAATAAAGAGATCATCTGAAGAGCAAATGTTACTGCTAGATTTAGATAGGAGAGTTTCTGAAGTTACTTTAAAAAGCATAAATAATTCCAAGAAGAGCAAGTTAGCAACACAAAGCAAGCAGAATAGAGAATTACCAAAATTGACAGAAAGTACAACAAAAAACCTGATCTTCTATTTAAAAAATCCTACAAAATCAAAGAAATAATCCACTCCTAAACATAAAATAACCTTTTTTTTTATGGACCACATAATCAGGTCTTTTTTCCTGATTCTGTGTAAATAACATTTACAACATTCTCTCATCCAGTCCCAGGATATCATGCTTAAAATAATCAAGGGAAATCACACCATGTGAGTTCACAGCTCTACCCTACAACTTGCCAAAAATACCTCAAAAATCTCCTCTGAATATACACTACTAAAGAAACAAATGTGTCAGTGTATGAAAGAGTCATCCTGTTCAGTTGGAGGAAATCGTATTTAAAAAGACTGGAAAATTATTTGGTCCACCCCAACCATAATAAAGAACAAAATCTCTGGAAATAGCAAAACCATTGAAATTTAGAAAATTACTCAGAATAAAGCCAAAACAGTTGTTGAGTGCTTATAAGAAGAATAAA
Source organism: Erithacus rubecula (assembly GCF_903797595.1). Lineage (NCBI taxonomy): Eukaryota > Metazoa > Chordata > Aves > Passeriformes > Muscicapidae > Erithacus > Erithacus rubecula. Next base: position 17,264,808 of record NC_136688.1, read on the forward strand.
CACACATTACTGCATCAGTGAATTCTGAAGCAAAAATTAAATTGTTCATATAACCAACACATGGCTTGGGAGCCCATTCTAAATTTTGGTGTTAAAAGTTCAAGGATTGAAATTACATTTGTCAATTAATTTGGTAATTAACAATAGCAAGTTATTAATAATCATTAGTATCCATTAGTCTGTGATTCTGGCTTTTTCATTCCTTGCTCTCAGCCTCTCTCCAAGTTGCTTTCAGGTGGATTTTGTATCCCTTGAATTTGCAGAGTCTTTAAAAATAGAGTGAAATGAAACTCCTGTTGTCCAGGAAACACAAAAGAGTTGACATTTTAACTGCTCTGCAATAGAGAAAAACAACAGAGGAAGGCATTGGTACAGAGAAATTAATGGAGATATATTTTCAATCATATTAAAAAAAAATTACCCAGAGAAATGAACTTATTGTCAGCTAGAATCCAAATGAGTTTGAAGTTGATCACTTATTTATGGAAATTTCTAATTACTTTTTTTCATAACTTATTAAATTTATCAGGAACAATTTCTTTTTCCACACTGAATCCATACACAATAATTATTGCTTTGGTTTTCATATATTTCCTTCTGAAAAAAAAGATTATTTTTCCAGTCTAGGATGGCAGAGCTAGCTAGAATAATTCAGTGTATCATATTGTGCAGTAACTACACCACTCCAAAATGGAGAAGCTGAGGTGCTCTTGCCAGTTTGAACTCATTTTGCCTAGGAAAGGTTTTTATTTTTAATTTGCTAGGATCACAGTATAATTTAGGTTGGAAAAGACCTATAAGATCTTTCAGTCCAACCATTAATTCAGTACTGCCACATCTACCACTGACCCACGTCCCCAAGAGTCACAACAGCACATTTTTAAAAAAAATCCCAGGGATGGTGACTCCCAAAATTCCCTGGTCACCCTTTTCCAGTGCTTGAGAATCCTTCTGAGGAAGAAATTTTTCCTAATATTCAATTTAAGATGGTTGCTTTTCCAGCCCTTCCAGATATCATGGAAGTTCTTGAAACTCACTTGTCCAAGTTTAAAGCTACTTAAAAGAAATTAAAACCAGTTTCTTGCTGACCTCAAGTGTTATTAGGCAATTCTGGGTTCCAGATGGGGAGAAAAAACAAAGCAAGGAGGAAGAGGAGTTAAAAAAAAAAAAAAAAAAAAAGTGTGAACAGTGACACACAATTGATATTTTATTGAATTGTCCTGTTAAGGCAGTGGGGTAATGACTTTGTGACCCAACATCTCTCTCACCTGAGTCTCTGACTTCTCTCTGAATTTCAGATTTTGGCATTGCCTGCAGCTGGGTTGTGTCTAGTGACTTTTTCCCCCCCCCCCAAAATCTTATTTAAAGTAAGTTTTATTAAACATACAACATAAACTCCTCATCTGTATTATAATGAAGAATCTTATTAATGCTGTTTATATTGAAATATTTGCAAATAATATTTTACATTAGCTGGCAGGACAATATGCACACAGCTGCTTTCTGCACTGATAATCAGTTCTGCTGAGGCACTTCAAAGAAAATACATCAGCAAAGAAAGCAGCAGCTTGAAATTGCATGCACTGTGCTAAGCAAACATTGTAAATTATAAACTAATTTTATCTTCAGGAAAAGGAAGCTTTTATTCCAAACTGGGAAAAGTTAATAATAGTTAAAAACACTGTGAATTCATCAATGCCAGAGTCGTGTGCACAGTTGCTGCACTGAAGGAAACACTTTCTATTAAATTCAAGTGAACAGGAATTTGGGTTGGAAAAAAGCATTAACATTTGCTAATGCTGTTTTCCAGGGAATGTTATTAAATCCCCACCTGGTTCAAAAGCAGAGATGTGTTAAGAAATTAAAACCCAACTGCATGAGTGTGCAGTTCTGGTGTGTATGACACTCTCAGGATGCTTCATAAAAATATAATCACCTTGATGTGGAAGAAAGTTAATTTTATATATAGATGCACACTTATTATTTGGGTATTGAAGGAGTTGTGCTGGGCAGGTAGTGGGGGGAGGAGGAGTGTGTTCAGCAGTTTTAGGATTTTGAGGTCTGAAAGTGGGGAGTTCTGATGAAATGATCTTTAAGGGTATTAAAGACAAAGTAACAGATTACATATTCCACTGTTTTGGAGAGCTTTGCACAATACAATACAGCTGTACAAGCTGCTTAAAGAAATTATTTTTTTCTTCTACTTATTTCTTCTTACATGTCCCTTGAAATATAATAAAGGAGGGTTGCATGTGTTGTAACTATTTTTAATCTCTGTTATTCCAAACTTCTTGCAATTTTCTCTGAGACTTGATGAAACTGTTCTTTCTTGGGCTATGTGTGATGGTCCAATTATCAGGAAGTGTGAAAATTTTCTGTAAATATGGAAGGGGAAAAGGAGCATTGAAGCTGAGGGAAAGAAAACAAAATAACAATGAATCTTTATCAAGATGCAATAGCAATTTGCTAACTTTACAAAAAACAATAATTTTTGCTGGAGTGCTCAAGAGGCATCAAGATCTGAAAATGTGCCATTAATTTCAAGGCTAATGGACAGTGCTCTGGAATAATACAACCCTTCTTTCAATAGTTATGCATTTATTTTATTTTATTTTATTTTATTTTATTTTATTTTATTTTATTTTATTTTATTTTATTTTATTTTATTTTATACTGAAGAGCGTTGTGGAACCCCAACTGCAAATTACGAGTAGAAGGAACTGAAAGCCGAGCTGACTTTGTAAAAGTGAAAATAGGGATAAAAATAGATTTTCACTGCTGTAGGAAGCAATGTTCGATTTGGGAGGCCCATTAGAGTTTGGAAAAGCCACAAATGATCTGTTTATGGCCATGCATAACTTGCACTCTTTGCAAATGAGTGGTCATTTGCTGGGGTAACCCAGCCAAGCCCAAAGAAATTGGAAGCTGGAAATAATGAGGATCATGATGAATCATTCTGAGAAGGCAACTCACAGTGCAATCCAGGAGAAAACTCTGACTTTTAAAGCTCTGCTCACCACAGGGAGACTTTAATTGGCTTTGCTTGACAGATATAAAAATTTATTGGATGTTTCTGTATTTATTTTTAAATTATTTCAGAACCAGTTTCATATACCGGGTTTTTTTTTTTTTTTTCTTTCAATTTAACAGAATTAAAATAACCTGAAGAGTGTGGCAATAGTAACTGGAGCTCAATCTGGAATAAGAAAAGCTGGATTTTGAAAGCATTATGTGTCAAACATGGACATGGTTAGTTCAGTCCCTGTGCTCCTGTGCCAGGCCATGTTCATTTGCCAGGCAGCTCTGGGGTTTTTATTTTGATTTAATTGAACATCTCATCTAGTTTGGACATGGAAAGGTGGAAATAAAGCCCTAACTAGCTGTGCATCCATTACTCTCCTTGTTGTCATACCTACAGTGGGACACATAAAATATGTTTTTAGAGCCACACCCATTGACTACAAAAATGATTGATTATTATGTGTACATAGCCTCTGTTGCAGTCCTTTAAATGCTGTGTGAATATTAAGCAGGTAAATATCATAAGTACAGGTAAATCTGTATGTGCAGGCAAATATCATAAACACATCAAAGAGAAAATCAGGTTTACAGTTCAATGACCAATGGAAACCAAAAAAAATTATGCTAAGGGCAGGTGCTCTGCTTTAATCCTGTTTCAGGGGTGAAAATAAAGAGAAGTGGGGTACAAGGCAGTTTTGAGAAAGCATCTTCATGTTGACTTTCAGATCAAAAATTTCCTGAAGAACTGAAAGACAAACATTTTTAAAGGGCAGGTTTCAAGGCAATTGTAATCCTTACCAAAATAAATGCTTATTTAGCACATTCATAACATATTACCAAGGTGGTTTTTAACTTTCTTTTGGGAGTTTTTAAAAATTTTATACTCTGGAATTAAATTACTATCTCCTTGGAAAACAAAATTAATGCTTTGTTCTGAAAATGTTCAGTGTAATGCATGAAGTGAATGAGAGAAAGAAGAGTACAGAAATAGGAAAAGGGACACTCATCCAAGGTATTATTGATTTGCTTTTATTTACACATTCTATAAATGTCAGGCTTAGCTTAAAAGAAGGTTGGGAAAAGGTCTGCAAGGTGAACACAAAAATCAGGAAGCTGAAGTATAAATTTATGCCTGTCTAAACTCTGTGACTGCAGCCCTGCCACTATTGCTTTCCTTTGAACTTACAAAAATAAAAAATCTCACTGCTCCTTCTGAGATTGCAATGCCATAGGGCACCCACTTCCTATGAATAAACAGACATCTTGATTTTTATTTATTTTTTCATTTTGTCTGACTCCTTTTCCTCTAATTGAGAATCTAGGGTGATATCTAGATTTTTATCCAATCCCCCACACCACTGTGCACAATTAAGATTCATCTTTTAATTTCAATCCAAAGAAAGCTCAGGATTATTTTTGTCTTGTAAAAATTTGTATGAAGTGGCAGCAGTTCTTCATGCCTCAGAAACTGTAATTACCAATACAGCTCTCCACTATTTCAGCAAGAGAAATTTTTGCTTTTCACTGGTGCCAGCTGCTTACCTAAGTTCAGCCAGTCTTGTGTTGGGTAAAAATTAAATAGACATGTTGTGTGCTCATCACCTCCAACAGGGGCAGTGAGATTGTCAATGAGATTTTGATTTGACAGAGGACTCCTGTACAATGTTGAAATCAATCAATCCTTGCTGAAAACAAGATGTAAGGCAGAGTTGTTTCATTTACATCAAGGCATCAGCAACTGAGGCTATTCTGGTCCTATGATCAACTGCTGGAGAAAAAGGAAAATGAGGAAAAAATTGTCATCCACTTTTCTTCCTTAATTAATGATTTTGAGCTCCTTATGTTATCCATTGCATGTATTTACAAGCATGACTATATGAATCAAATTATCTTTAAACTTCAGAAGGGGAAAATTTAGGAAGAATGTTTATTGTCCTAAGGAATAACTTGACAGATATCCATCTAAACTACCCCAGACAAGCAAAATTTTGAATGCAGCCTCCTGAATTGGAAAAAAATTTTATTCCCACAGCCTTTGACTGTGCAAGATTTTAATACTATAGAACAAACAAAACCCATAGCTGCAATAGAACTAAATGTTTTATATCTTTGAATAAATTGTTGGAAAGCCTTTCACCCAGAGACTGTACTATGTCTCTTCTTCCACAGAGTAATTCCTTGTGTACTAAAAAACCCCACTTGTGCTTGAAAAAGGGATGAGCCCCTTTCCCAAGGGCTGGGGATTTCTGTGCCCAATCTCCCACAAAAATCTGCACATGGGAAAGCAAAAATAATGAACTCACTCCTTGTACCCATTTCCCAAAGGTCACCTGAGAATTCCTGTCTGAGGGCTCCTGCACAAGTGTGGAAAATGGATGAATTCCCTGGTGTTTCTCTCCTGGACTGAATCCCCTTTGTGCTGCTGATGGGTGTTTAGCATCTCTCCTTTCTAGAGAGGATAAATCAAACATTATCCATGATGAATGTTCACCATGTTGATAATTGCACTGCCAGGAGGGCCAGGGCATCACAGCCAATTTTCACCATGGATTAAACCTCCCCCTTCAAGAAATGAATGCCTGTGCAAGTTAACCAAAATTAAACTCTGCTACAAACAGCAAATCAAAGATTTGAAATACAGACTTCCTCATGTTTTATCACCAAAATAAGAAGCTCTGTACATTGTTGAAACAAATTGCTGGTGTAGCAGCTGTTTTGAATCTCACAGTTTGTGATTTAGCAAAATCCAAAAAAAAAAAAAACCCTCTGTAGTTATGCTGAGGTCCTTTCCTGATTGAATTATTTTAAAACAAGATCAGGAAAATTCTACCCTTTTTGTGAAACCTGTGGATTGTGGGAAAGCAGCAATTTGAATTGGCATCCAAAATGTTCTAACTTTTATTTGATTTGTGAGGTATGACATGGGTAAGTTGGGGCATTTTCTTCCATGTAAAATGCTTTCTAAAAACTTTGCTTTGCTGGTGGTTTGCATGGTTTTATCATCAAGTCATAAACTTTCTATATTTTGTAAAGAAGCCTTTTCTTGTGATAGATATTTCAGGAAGAGAAGCTCATCTGAGCAGTGGCCTGCATGAGAAAAAAAAATAAAAATTAGATTTCCCATATTAAAATGCTATATCATCTAAATATTTTATTTTAATTAGGAAAAATACATTCATACCTAATATTCCTCATGTCTTTTCCAGTTCTGGAGGGCATTATCTTTATCTGGCTTCCCATCAAATTCCAGAATATTAAAGAGTAACTGTGTTGGAAATAATGTAGGTTAGTTTGTGACTTGCATCACAAAAGAGTCTCTCCACAGCATTGTCAATAAATTATGTCACCCAGCTCAGTGCACTTTCTACTGCACAACTTTCATACAACTTGTTTCTAAAAATGGCATCCCAAGCTCTTACTTATTTACCAGACCATCTGGATGGTCGATGTGTAAAAGAACTTTGACATTTGTAAGCATGAATTAATTAAAGGAAAAGTTCTGCTTTATTGGGTGCATGTTTCTTGCTTTTCCTTATGTCATGCTTTACAGGAATCATAGATAATACAGCAAATTTCACAGTTAAATCTGGTTTTAATTAAAAAAACCAAAACAAACTCACCAACTTTAAGTTATGGTAAATAGGGAACAAATTTCTAGGTGTTCATGAGAGACAAAATGTTTCAAAGTGTTGGTCCCTTGTGCCCTTCCATGGCTCATCCCATGCTGTTGCTGTCTCATGTCTATGTTAGAGATAATTTTGTGCTGTATAGATGCAATATTCCTTTAATTGATAGGAAATCTAAAAATATTGATGGACTGGGAGAAACAGAGGGAGGAGGAAACATGAAAATGGAATAAATAAGGGATGCATTCATGCTGGCTGGTTTGAGTAGGAGGGACTGATAACTTTAAGGTACTGAATGTCCTGGAGAAATAACTCCAGTAGTGCTTGCATAAAGAGAGTGGAAGTAGAATAGAAATAATGAAAGCTGCAGAAGAAAATGAGATTAGAACAAAGAACCAAAGAAAAAAGAGGAGAAGTGCATTAGTTAGTACTGGCTGCAAATACAGAGAAATTATTTTGCTGGGGTGAAAAAATGAACGTATTAAAGAAAATTTGTTTGAGAGGTGGAATGACATTAGGAATCCTCTGCCTTCCTTTCCAGTCTAGACAGGAAATACCTGTGACAACCTCCAGCCAGAATATACCATTTGTGGCAGGGTTATTTCATGGGGAAGTTGACAACCTAGTGCTTTTATTGTATGAGATAAAAACACATCTTTAATGTATCTGGTGGAGTGGTGTCTGGAGCAGCCCTGCTGATGATCTATGTGCACAGAGATATGACATGATATAATTAAACCCCTGTTATTCATAGTCTGTAAAGGATAAGATTATGCACAGGCTTCTCCTTTCCTGTTGTTTGCTCAATGTCAAATTAGCTCCCTTGTCCACATGCATTATGATGCTGCCTGTAATTAAATAAGCATGCACTGTATCCCAAATTGCTGTCTGCTGTCTTTGCAGCTAAATCAAGGCTGGGAACATGCCTTGGGTTTAAATCAGGAGCAGGGAAAAAAGCTGTCATCTGTGGGACAGGAACACAGTTGAAGAAGTTGGAAGTGCAGTAAATGAGGCAAGGGTTTAAAAGATTAATTGTGGTAAAATGTGGTGGGCTGGATTTTGTCCAGTGATGGCCAAGACTGGCTTATGACAGGATGCCAAGCTCAGCCTTTCCTGCTAAATGGAGATACTGAGACTGTCAGAGCCAGGCTACACAACAATTTGGATTCAAACCAAAAAAATATCTCAATTCATTTAAATTTCTTCTCTATTACTTGATCATTATGCAGTACCAAAACCAAAGTTTTTACAATCAATCACTCTGTGGTCTTCCTTTCCTGCATATTTATTTATGGCTCTTCAGATCCATTTGGACTTGCAGTTATATTTGCAATTAAAAATGTACTGACACAATAATAGTTGTAGTTGCAATAGAAGAACAGGTACACATCAAACTGGTTTGTCTTGATAAAATTAGGTCTTATTGCAATGTGATTCAAGTTAGAGTTTTTAATCTTTGTTAATGCATCTATCAAATACAGAAAAAAATATGTACAACACACTGGTAGCTGAACAAGGACCTAAGTCCAAAACGCTCAAATAAACCAATTATTCTTTATTGAATGCCACGTTTGGGTGCTCTAAGGTCAAAAATGTCTAAGGTCACAAATGAAACTAACCCCCAAAAATATCAGGTACAGAATCATGATCCATTCCAGGGGGCCACAGGATAATTGAGGTTGGAAGGGCCCTCTGCTCTCTGAAGTGTTTCTTCATGGTCATTCTGAACCTCTGTCATTTCAGCTTCTGCCTGGGACCTGCTGCCATCCCATCACCTGCTGCTGTGCAGAGGCTCCCATTGTCTTTGGGGTTCCTTTCTCTTTTATTCTGTTGAGATTAACTTCAAAGATGGAAGAATTGGCCCAAGTTGCAGGCACAGAACTATGTAAAGCAAATTTTGCCAGAGCTTTGCCACTGTAAGAGCCTTGGGGAGAACTGGAGCAGAATCTCACAATCTTTTTAATTGTGCTCATTGTCATCTCAATTACTTGCTTTGTACCAAGAGCAATAACTGCATTTTACTTCAGGGGATGAAGAAGAATCCTAGGACTTGAGCAGAGAGAGAGTTGTGCATCCTAAATCTAAAACAAGAGCAGCAGATATTATTTTCTGATGAGGCTTTGACCTGCTCCTCATTCATTCCCATTGTTAATTTTAGTTCTTAGGCAGGAGCATGCCCAGCTGCATTATGCAGAAGAAAATGAGGGTTTTTTTCCTACTTGCAGGTGAATGATCATAAGAACTCAAACAACCTGATTATCATTTAAAAATATTTCTGCTAAGTTTTGGGGTTTTTTTAGCCCACCATGTTATTGACAAAATTTCTGAAATAGCAATAAAGGGCAATAGCTATTTCTCCTGAAAAAAAAAAAAAAGTTAATGAGAATATCAGTTAATTGTATACATTCAATGGTTTTGAAATCTTACCCTGTGAGTGCTCCCAATGCCAATAGTGTTCAGTAAAACAATAAACTTGTTTGTGCATGTGAGGAGAGACTCATCCCTCATTCTTCAGCCCAAACTTTCTATTTTCAGTCAGATCAATTTGCTACATAGATTTCCAGTAATGCAGAAGTGCTTAACTTTGCCTGCAGAATTTTTTTTTATTGTGCTTTGTTGCTTGGTTGGTTGTTGCTTGTAAATAGATATCTGAGCGAAGGAGAATTTTTCCCTTAGCTCTGCTCCTTGCTTTTGCTCCCCACTGTGTCCTGTGGATGTTTGAGGTTTTCTGAGGACAGGGGATCTCATTCAGGGTCCTCTGAGGTGAGAAGAGCCCTTTCATTTTAAGATGTATTTTGGCTGGACTCTAAACCTTTAATAAGTTGACACGTGAAAAAAATAACAACTGGAATGACAGAACCATTTACTAGCTTGAAGACTTTATAATGAAAATTTTCAATAAAAAAGAAAGGGGAAGAAAGTTATACTGCCTGCAATTCATAGATTGAGGCTAGGGGGAAAGTAATATATTTATACAGGATACAGTTTATTTTTAGTTTAGTTTTGAGAGTTTTAGCTGAATTTGGGCTTAAATTTGCCTGAATTCCATGAGCCTGTTACTTTTCTGCTGGTTTTATGTTGCCTCTCTGTCATATCAGCACCATCAGTGTGTCACTTCAACAGCAAAACTGGGTTTATGCTGTCCTTGACAACTGGTTTATCTACCACTGACCATTTTTATTTTATTTTTATATCCTATTTATGGCCCCTTTTCCCCCTGCTCCAGCACAGTCCTGTGCTCCTGGGACATTCCCCTCTCTAAAATAGGAGCAGGAACAGCCACAGTAGGTGATGATTTGGCAAGGGAAGCTCACTATGATCACTTTGTTCCTGAAAAAAAATACCTGAGGAGTTTTAGGGAAGTGGACTGTACCAAAGGTTACTCTATGACTCCAATTTTTACTGAATTGAACAGGGGAGGATTAGTTATTAGAGAATTTGGATGGAAATATTAAATATTAAAGCATCTCTAGGCTTGATTGTCACAAATATGAGCAGCCCACACAGGCTTGCTCTGGAAGAAATTTGTGAGTCTTTTGTTTGGTTTTATTTTTATTTTTTTTTCAGAAATTCAACTCATTTATGATTCAGTATTATGATATTTTTGATAGTTCACATATTTTAACTCTCTCTTCTTGTCACTTATCCTAAAATCTGAGTTTCAGTTTAGAATGTGTGTTAATACAATGGGTTGGAAAATCTTGTTTTATAAAACTCTAGTGAAATAAATAAATTTACTGCTGCTTGGATTTTCTGAAGAGATGTTTATTTAAAACCAAAACCTGATGTGGAACCAAGTGAACTGCTGCTAAAGGAACAGCTGCATACAGGATTTGCTTTTTCCATTTATAAGTTCACAAACTGTGTTGCTACTGAAAATAATAAGAGCCCAGAATAAAACACACCTGCTTTAAAAGTTAAAATACTGATAGATAAGATAAAATTTCACCTTTATTAATATCTTAATTTTAACTAATAAATGCATCAAGAAGTAATTAAGATGTTAATTTGTATCTATCAACTGGATGGATAAAAACTTTGTTGCACAAGGATAATTTTCAGAAAATATTTTAAAAACTCAAAAGATCAACTAAGCAGCATGCAATTTTGAGAAACCTTAATTTCCAGAATGTCATTTTTTCAGATGAATTATTTCTATTTTCCTGCAGACAGCTACAATACTCTATTATGACCAGATTTTTTTTTTCTTTTTCTGAGATTATGCTTTCCAAACATTCTGCTCTTTAATTTATTCTGCTCCAGCTGAAGCCAAGTTTTTGTGGCAGATACATTGTTGGAGCTAAGCACATACTCTGCAGATTTATGCCAGATTTTTACCACTGTGAAACAAAAATCACCTGTGCAGAGGTAAAGTAAATCCCCATTTTTACTTTCCTGGTCTGATGTCAAGAAGTTTTTCCTTTCCTCTGCTGTTTATTGGTGAAGAGCAAGTTATAATTTGTTTTTTTAATAATACTTATATAGTGAGCTAAACAGTGTGACACAATGTACAAATTTATACTGGAAAGCAGATTTTTTTTCCCTTCTATTTCTTTTTTGATTTCTTTGTCACTATTCTTTGCCCCTTCTCTCTTTGTCTCTGCTAGGTAGTAAGACTTGTTGAATGTAGCATAAAAGCAAAATTATTAATTAAAGAACAATAAATAGTTAGGGACATCTACACCAGGACACACTTAAAAAGATTAAAACATTATTTGCACACATTTTTAAATGAAATTTTTAAAAAAATTTAAATGCTAGAAAAATTTATTTTCTATTACTGTGAAACTAGAAGCATCTTTGAGAAGGTGACAAGATGCTGGAATTGGAAGATTTCTCAGCATTTTATGGAAAAATGGCACCTAACATATCTCATTGCACCACTTTTGCAAAGTTCTTCCATAAATAATTCTGTCCATCTGCTTCTCTTATTGCACTGCAGCTTGTGGCAGAATTTAGTGAATTCAAATACAGCAAAACCACTAACTCCTGATATTTTGATATTTTGATGAATGTGCAACTGCCCTCTCCTGTAACATCTCAGTCATGCTGCTCTGATAAATTTTGGGAGAAACACAAAAATTCCTGCATGGACTCTTTACACTGACAATATCCAACCTCTTAAACTCAAGGCCCTTTACTCTTTTAGTGCAGGGGAATTATGTGGTGAGTTTTAGTGTTCCCTCCAGGTAAAGCTGCTTGGCTGGCAGTGCAGACTCTCCAGCAGCCACAGAAAACAGAGAAGGTTCTAAAGCTGAAACACAGCAGCAGAAAAAAAACTCTAAAGCTGAAACACAGCAGAAAAAAAAGGTCTCCAAAGCTGATACACAGATTTATTTCCAATCCTTCCTCGTTTGTGCTTGACAGGAATGAGTCTCACCCCTCCTAACCAGAGCTGCTGTGTCAGACACAAGAGTTAAAGGTCAGCACTTATCACTCTTGGCCATCAATTGAAAGTTTGCAAAGGGCTGCTGGCAGCATCTTTTTCTTTCTTCTTTATTGCTGAAAATGTCAGAAATGGATCCCCACAAAGCCTGCTGGTGTGTGAAGGGAGGAGCAGTGTCACCCAGTGCTGGCTCTGTCACTCCTGAGGTTTTGTTCAGTTTGCCAGCCCCACTCCAACCTCACTGCTGAAAGAAGGTGGGAGGAGAAATTGCTGTAAAGATCTGTAATTTATTGCTATAGTTTGTGAAAAAGGATTTTTTTTTTTAATATTTATTTTAAATAATCTTTAGCACAGTATTTCCCTCATATCTCTGTTACCTGCAAACCCTGGTGCAATGTGGGATACTTAGTCCTATGATGTGGGTTCAAAATAAATAAAATAAGATTATTCAGACAACAGCCATCCCATCATCCACAACCACATTTCTTCCACCTGGATCTGCAGTTCTGCTTTGGAGCATTTTTCTGCCTGAGATGTAATTCAGGAGCAGAGTTCCCTTTGAGCACTGACAAAACCAGATTGTTCTCCCAGTAAAGCCACAGTTTCCCTGAGGTTTATGCATAATCCCAGACTGCCTTTGCCAAACATTTCTGTTGTGTCACCACAGTCCTGAGCACCTTAAAAGCATCTGAAGGATTTATCCTTTTCTGCTGCCAGGATAACTTATCCTGGGAATCCCTGAGCAGAGGCCAGGGGCACAGAGGGGCATCTGTTTTGTCATTTATTTTGGGTTTAAACAAGCCAGGAGCAGTGCTGCAGTGGTTCTTCATCTGCTTTTGTATATGAGGCACAAATGCTGTCAGAAAACTCAATTTCTTTGGCTAAAGTTAATTTTGTGCAAAACAACCTAGTGCTAAAGAACTTCTCCCCACTTCTCTTTTGATGGTAAGTGCCCAAAGCCTGCACCTGTTTTCAGATAAATCATTATGTTTCATCTTGCAGCCTTGTTAAATAAATATTTGTTTTCAAAGTAAACATTTCCTTTGGGTTCAAGTTTCCTTTGGGTTCTTCTGAAAGGAGGATTAGGAAACTCTCTGCTTTGACAACCACAGAAAGAAATCCTTTTCTGTCAAGAATCACTGTTCAAAATCTGTGGCTTTACACTGAGAATAAAGTTTCTGTGTGCAGGTAAATACTCAGAATATCTGCTGTGATTGTCAGCTTTACAGAACAACCAACCCAAGAATGTTTAGCTCCATGCATGGAGATTTCTGGCCAAAAGGATAAGAAAAATAATGCTTGCTTATTTATTGATTTATTTGTCTGTTTTTATTCTTTAAAATCACTTGACACCAGAACTAAAAACTGAATTCAGACCCCACTGTCCTGGTGATTCCAGCTGTGGCCTTGGCAAATCCCTTAATCCATGTTTGTAAAAAACCCCTGTTTTTCTACCTCAAATCTTGTGTGCCATGTCTTTTACAAATGAGAGAGAGACTGAACTCCTCTTTGTGCTTTGGAAAAAAAAAAAAAAAAAAACTTCCTTGAGACTACTAGAACATTTGGAACCTGAGGAGAGTGCTGTAATTGCTAATTACTGCTGTATGTTAGCGGTGCTAATAAACACATTTCTCAAGCTTATTACTGCTACTCAGCAGAGCTCCAGGCCAGTAATAATAATATATCTAAGAATTTAAACAGACTGCTAAAGTGTTTATACAGCAAAGGTATTTTTGAAATGCAACAGCAGCTCACCACCATTTCATATGATGCACAACAGCACAGGAAATTTAATCAGAAGAGGAAAATGTCAACAGAACATCTCTAAGGTACTCAGGCTTTTCAAGCACAGAAAGTTCTCAGGAGCAGCAGTCTCTCACATAAAGATTTATTCCCTCTGAAGACTTTTTTCATGGCTCATAAAGAGTGATGGATGAAGTTAATTTTTAGTTTAATCTCTTCCTTTTCAGCTCAGTAATTTCTTCGATGCTTTGCAAAAAATTAGTGACAATATGGAGCCACTCACCAGTCATTAGTGATTGTGTGTTACAGACTGTGCACAGGCCACAACAGGTTGCCTGACATTTTTGGAGAGTGGGAAGAAAGTTTTCCTTCAGTAACTTTTTTTTTTTTTTAAAGCAACATTTTAATATTTATTCTGCACACCATATAAATAAATTTTTTAAGCATGGCAGAGAAAGAGCATTGAACTGTGTGCCTAAACTTTAGTTTTTCTTGGGTTTTATGTTCTAAAAACTCTGTATTATGCCATCTTTTCTTGGCACATTGCTCTTTAATATGTTCCTACACTTGGAATGGCAGAAAATGTTGTTTTGTCTCCCAGGTCATATTTTTCTTTAGCTCAATGGACAATATTGCATAGAATCAGGGCTATTCTATTCAGATTTTCCATCTTGCATCTATGGCTGCTTTATGTTGGCTTAAGAACTAAAATCAACCATTTTGTCCTTTTTATACATTTCAAAAATGTTTTTGACTTCAAAGCTTGCAATTAGTAGAATTCATTGTACTTAGAACTTGCCAGCTCTTCTTTTTGAAGGAATCAGCTCTTTTAATTAGTTCTCTTATCAGAATAGAGAAAAAAAAACAATGGAGAAAAAGAGAAAACAGTTATATGTGTAGGAGATCATTTTCATTCTTTTGAAGGGCCACGTTGAAAATTGGCCCCTCAAAAATCAACTTGGATGAAACAAAGCAGGAAATTGCTTTTGGGCAAAGACAATGGGATATCAGACTCAGCTTTGGCTGTGGAATGGGTGCACTGCTTCCTTCAGAATGTTGAGGAGGCACCCACAGACCTTGACAAAAAGATTTTTGTTATATTTGTACAGAGTGAGGCAGCCCATAGAAACAGTTTATCTGCTTTAGGCTTCTGCTGCACTTGAGGAAAGATGCAGAAAAATTGCAATTTTTAAGTTCAGGAAAAGCACTGAACTAGAGCAATGCAATTAAAATCCACAGGACATAATAAATAAGGTGCATTTGTAACAACAGAAATATGCAGGACACTTGAAGTGTTTTTCTAAGAGATACAGCTACTGCAACACCTGCAGTGTTGTAGCATCATTAATTTACTTTTTAATATATGAAATTCTTCTTTTTCCTAGGCCTAGTGTCATTCTATTTATTTTATTCTAACTATGGCTAGAAGTATCAATACAAAATATTCCAAAAAAGAGTACTTTTACTTTTCTTCTTACCATTCTGTTCTGTTCTTGTTATTGATTTCTGTTTGTACTTATTATTTTTTTTCCTCTTCAGTGTGGTTCTTTGGAGTGAGGACCTGCCATGTGTCAGAAAATCACAGTCCACGGCCCCATCAGTGCAGTGGATCCCCTGAACAAATTTATCTGCAGGAGTTTTAGCAGCTGCTCTTGCTTAGCTCAGTCACATCAAGAGCTTCAAATAGAGTGCACACCTGGATCTGACCATGCACAGCTGCATTTACTCAAAGTAAAAGTTACTTTAATTTTCTAATCATTCTTACTATGTAATTATTGAATTGTTCTAACTATTCAACTATTTAGTGAATCATTCCATCTACTGAATTCTAATTATTCAATTATTCAAACTGTCCTAGCCACTGCTATTCTAGTTATTCTAATAAAATCACATACACGAGGTCAGAGGTCTGTCCTAGGTATGATATGCTCTTTTTATTAATTTCTTAACTTACAGCTCAAGAGGAA
The DNA here is from genome assembly GCF_903797595.1 of Erithacus rubecula. Classification (NCBI taxonomy): domain Eukaryota; kingdom Metazoa; phylum Chordata; class Aves; order Passeriformes; family Muscicapidae; genus Erithacus; species Erithacus rubecula. Next base: position 17,280,551 of record NC_136688.1, read on the forward strand.
CATTATAAATGGAAGAAACTACTTGAAATTAAGGTGGAATTCTGAAAAGATAGCTGCAAAAGGCTGCTAGGTAGTGACAGCTGGCTAAACACCAATTTGTCATCACAAAAAAGGATGACACACTTCTGCTGCTTGTGCAAAACTCTCTGAGCTTAGAAGGAGCTGGAGGTTTATGCCAGGTATCTTTACATGGGTGAGGTGACAGCAGGAGGTGGGTAATTGTTTTTTATTCTCTTTAAGTTGAATTTCTTGTTCAGTATTGCCTGGAACCAGCTTTTGGTGCCTCCTTCCTAACACACAGAACAATATATAGAAATTGCCTTGCCTGAGCCTCATCTAAGTTCAAAGTCCTGTGGCTAATTTTTTTCTTCTGTCAGGGAAGATGGTTGTACATATCTTCTACAGTCCTGGAGTTTTTGTAAATTGCCCTGGATTCCAGTCCCCTGTCAAAACAAGCAGGAGGAACTTTTGCCCTGTAAACTCATCTTTATATGAGTCATCAATAATTTCTCCATTTCCTGATAAGATTTTTTTAAAAGATCAGGAGACACCAGCCTTTTGACAAGAACAGTTCATCTTTTTCCACCTTGTACTGCATAAAGGGGCAGCACTTCTCTGACCATAATATTCAAGGAAACAAGGAATGGTTCAGGCTGCATTTCATGGAATGGCCTGGGTTGGAAGTGACTTTAAAGACCATTTAGTTCCAAACTCCCTCATTGACCACAGAGATGTTAAACAGTGACAGTTCAAATTTCACCCCCTGAGGAGCATCCCTTTTAGCTGGTCTCCACTTGGCTGACCACGACTGCTTGTGTGTGAGCATCCAGCCAATTCCTAATCCAACAAGCAGATAAACTGTTGAAGTGGAATTGTTCAATTACTTGCAAAAAATTTGCTTTAGTTTAAGAGAGATGCTGCTGATTCTGTCAGATGTCTGGATCAAGGGGAGTCAGCATAAGCTTTTGGAATTTGTGTGGCTTTGTTTTATCATCAGGGTGCAGCATTCACACTGTGGGGAAGAATTTCTCCCTGAGCTTTCTGCTGGAGTGCTGGCTTGGCCCTACACTGTGAGGATTTTTTTCATCTTTTTCTTCCTTTCACACAGCTCCTCTTCTCTTTTCCTGTTTCCTCCTCTTCCAGGCTGGAGAGGGCAAACACATTTCTGTGCACTTGGAATGTGCTAATTAGCAATAATTCCCTAGAATTTGGAAAGACAAGCAAAGGTCTCATTCAGCAAATGGATTATTGTTTATGAGAAAAGGAAGCAAACCCAAGAATTAAAATTAAAATCTGTGGTATTTGGGAAAACAGGACATATCTCAAGGCCTTGGCATTTGATAATTACCCTGACATTATGATTTTTGTATTATAGGAGCTCCCTAAGAAAGCTGATGTAAGAGAACTAACAGAGGGTAAAGAAGTAGAAACCCTTCAGCAATGGCTTTATATGGATTTATGTAACAAATCTTGTTTCAGGTTAAGTAATTGTTTCTCAGCTCATAGTTTTCAACTACACCAGTAGAAAAGGAATTTTCTTCCAGCCTCATTAAAACCGTATGTCTGCCAAATTAGCAATTACAATGCTATTTAGCTGGCAATCTCTTGCATTGAGTGACATTGCTTTTATGAGGTCTTGTGTATGAGATATGTGTTTTATAATGTAACAGGCTACCACTAGTGCTTGTCTCTTTTTCTTTATCTCAGTTCATCCTTTAAAGTTGGCAGCCTGAAGAAATAAAAGCAAAATATATTTAGATGTGCAGCCTGGCTCAACTTTCAGCTTGATAAAAAGGCCATTTGTTCTTCAGTGTGGTGGCACATAGAAACAGCTGCATAGGTTGATAATATTGATGGCACTGCACTTAGAGCCATCACTTCTTGCTACAGATCTCATAATGAAAACGATCATGGGACTTCATCCTAACACAATGAAAGGAAAAAAAATCCCTCAATAAATCAGTGCTGCTAATGAAAGCAGAAAACCCCTCAATTTAGATAGTTTTAAATGAACTGAACAAGTTAGTGCTCACAAAATGGCTTATGCAAGGCAGAACTTTCTGCCAGGTAACTCTTACCTGATTGTGGCTGAGAGCTGACATTTGGTGTTACATCAAACACCTGAGAGATTGAGAGATGTGCTGGCTAATCTGAAAGATTAAAGCCTAATTTAGTATCACTGCAAGAAGAGTCTTGATCCAGTGGTATGAAAATAATCAAATTCATTATCAGGTATCGTAATTACAAGTGGAAAAAGAGACATCATTCAGAACTATATGTAATTGTTGCATGTGCAGAACACTCTGCTCTGCCCACAGTGGGAGTTTCCCACTGGAAATCAGGACCCACAGGTTCTCATCACCCCTGGGAAATGTCCCTTTGTGATCAGGGGAAGTAATCCTCCTGTAGTCAGTGCATTTAGCACACACATTAGTACCCTGTAATTAATGTGTTTAATATACATAGTATTACCCCCTTATTAGTGCATTTACTATGTATATTAAAGTCCTCTAATTACTTTCTCCATCTATCCTGAACCTTCCTTGTTATTGTTTCAATAAACTGGATTATTCCAATGTCTGGATTGTACAAGCTCTTCTTGAACATAATCAGACCTTTAGCCCACAAATCTTTTTTCATATTGATTTTCCTATCTGTTTGCTTTGTGTTTTGGTGGGTAAATATGTGTACAGAAGTACTGGCAACTAGTGATCAAGTACTGATATTTCTTTTTATGGGAACTTAAACTGTATTTGCATTGAGCCAGTATTGATCTGCACACATTCAAAACAGCACTATCTTATAAAAACATGTGATCCAAAAGCTGTGCTTTGTACATTGTGTCACTTATAGGTAATATTGGTATATATATATCTTAAGAATATTTTTTTAGGTAAGCAGTCTATATTTCATGAAGCCCAGTAAAAGAATACACAAGCCTGTAGTAGAAACTTTGGCATAGGTGCCTTTGAGGAAATTCAGAATAAAATGACAAGCTAGAAATTCATAATGAAGTTTTGGACTTTTAGATTCAAGCTCAGTAGCTTTAGTATATTTATGGATGTCACTGTAGATTTACAGTATGGGAAGATGATAACAAGGTCCAGAAATCTGATATGCTGTGGAGGTTTCAATGTCTCAAAGGGATTAGCTGTGAATTCTGATTTGAAGTAGAGAAGTAAATTAGAGATGCAATTTTTGCTCATCCTTCTTCATTGTTTTATGAACTGCTACTTGTACAGAAGATACTTGACCTGGATAATGTATATTGCAAAACTCATGAGTCCAATGCTGACATATATATATATTTATATTTATATTTATTTATATTTACTTTTTTTTCCTATATATATAGTGCTTATACAGACACCAACACAGGACACAAATTGGCTGTCCTGATAATAGTAGGGATAAAACCTACAATGTTTTTAATGCCTTTTTCTTTGAAATTATCCTCAGTTCTGAGATATATTTGCAAAGGAAGTGATTTTTTTAAATATATTGAAGGTTAAGACACAAGGCAGTGATGTTGCTTCTGTGTCTTCCCAAAGTGCTAAATATCTTAATTGTTTTTAATGAAAGTAGGAAAGAAGGTTTGCATTAGAACACTAAATCCCAAGATAGCAGAGGCTATCATTTATTAGTTAATTATTTCCTATTGATTTCCTAAGATGACAGGTTTTTTAAAAGGCTGTTCCTAATCTCATTTGTCTCTGTCATCCTTTGTGACTTGTGTTGACAGTTCCTTTTGAAGAGTAAAGCAGGTTCTTCTTGAAATCTACTCTTTTATACTGAATTCCTCTGCCAGAGGCCTGTCACTCTCCCACTGAGGTAGTTGTTGACATTTACCAGAGCACAACAATGTTTAATTTAATATTTTGATGCTTTAATGTCCTATTCCCAAGACAGAAGTTTGCCATTCTCTCTCTTTATACAGCTGATGACAGCTAACTTCAGAAACTCCTTTCATTCTTCAGCATTTGGGCTAATTGGGGTTATGTTATTTCAGAGCCTGAGTTCAGGGCCCCTATTTGTGAAGCATTATGCTGTGAGTAAACCCTCTGAGATAAGCAAGGCTGGGTGCACACCAAGAGATGATGTTTGACATGCAAGGGAGAGCTGCAGCAGGGGAAGGGCAGGGTTTGGTTGTTGAAGCCTGTAACTCTGCTGCAAAGGGAAAAAGCCTATTATAAAATCTCTCTAACTTGCAACAAAGCCTGAAAACAACCAAAGAAACTGTTATTTCTCTTTTCTGGATTCATTCTTCTTTATTTGTCCTGTAGGGGGATGTGAAGAAAACCTTAGGAAGGAATTTACACATCAGCTGAATGTTTTGGAGTCAGCTGGATGCAAAAAGACAGGATTTGAATGACAAATGGGAATGTAAAGAGATGCACTGACAAAACCATAATTTAAAAAATGACAGATCACTTGCATCTACCATATAAACAGGGAAGGAGCTGGCATCACACTCCTTAAAGCTCAAATGCCTGGAAGAGAGTGAAGTCAACCACAGTGGGGTGAAGAAAAGGAACTTTGTAGTGAGGGAAGGCTAAAACTGGGGAAAAGGCTGGGACAGCTATAGAAAAAAAAACCCAAACTACTCAATAGAATGATTTGGTGGCATGGTGACTATATGGGTGGTTTCCAAATAGAAATTAATAACATCTTATCAAGAAACCAAAAAAAAAAAAAAAAAAAAAGAAAAAAGAGAAACAAAAAGAATCATGAGACCGCTGCTGGGAAAAATGTAATGGAAGTGTCTCTAAGTCAATCCATGTTGTGTCATCCCACCCCTGATTAATTATACTGGTAATAAATTAATTCAAGTAGTAACACCTTACTTTTTGGAAGTAATAAAGATCTTGAGAAATGGGTGAGAATTTTAGCAACATCTAGTGAAAGAAACCAATAGATAGTGAAAAACAGGAGAGCTGCCAGTTGGTAGGGAATGGTGGTGATGCATCAAGGATCCTGATGGTAACACCTTCTCATTTGGGCAATTAATACTGGAGCCAGTAGTAAATTAATGAAGTAGAAAGTGTTTTCTTAGTATAAATCTATTTATGGGATGGTTTTGTAAGAAATAGCTGCGTCTGATTGTCTTAAAAAAAACCAAACAAACCACCAAAACATATTATAATTAAAAATGCAATATATCAAGGTCTTCCACTCTTAAAAAACTTTTTGGATTGAAGGAATTAACTTTGTTACCTTGAGAGATCAAATTGTTCTTTGTACTTCTGGAAGGGAAGGATGATTTAAGATTTTTAGAGACAGCACAGTGGGGAACCACATTCTGACTCAATGAGCCACCGCAAGTTAATCAGTACTTTTTATTCTGTATTGTTTTCTCTTGCCTTTGCAAGTCTCATGCTGTTCTTGAAATGCCTTGGAATTAAAAGAACCAATTTGCTGCCAGGACTTGGAAAAAAAAAAAAGATGGCATTTCACAGTGAGAGGAGTGTATATATTCTTTTTTTAAAACTTTGTATATTCTTTTTTTTTTAGTCTTTTTTTTTTAATGTAAACTGTTAGAACCCCCAGGAAAGAGAAATGCTCCTTGTGGAAATGAATGCCTTCCTGTTCCCTGCAGAGAAAATTATTAAGAACAAATTTACTCATAAAGTAATAAAATAAATAAAGAAGAAATTGCTTTGAGCAAAAAATGCTATTAATTCTGAGTAGCTTCTGGCACAAAGCTGAAATAAACATTCTTAATACTTAAAAATGGCTCTCAGACAACCTGATTTTTGCTTTTCTTACAGCATCTGGCCACATTTTGTACCTTTGATAAGAGCTGTGGAGCTCCTGAGCCCCTATGACCACCCACCCTTAAGGGGAAGGAAACACCCAGGATTTATAAATGCTCCTGATTGAAATGAATGACAAAAAATCAGAGGGGCCACAAACAATCAGAAAGTTTTGTTGATAAACTCCACCCTTGGCATGGAAATTGGTGTGTCAGTCCCTGGCTGCTGTGCAAGAACATGGCAGTGGGTTTTGGATTATTGGTAAAAGAAGAGAGAAAATGGAAGAGATGGATTAAAGAGGGGAAGAGAGAAACAGAAAGAGGAAAAGAGAGAGGAAAACAGAGAGAAAAAGAGGAAAAGGGAGAGAAAATAGAAGGGATGGTTTAAAGATGTGGAAGAGAGAAGAAGAGAGAGAAAGAGGAAAAGAAAGAGGAAAATAGAGAGAAAAAGAGGAAAAGGGAGAGAAAATGGAAGAGATGGGTTAAAGAGGGAGAGAGAGGAGAAAAAAGAGAGAGAAAAAGAACGGAAAAGGGAGAGAAAAAGAGGAAAAGAGAGAAAATAGAAGGGATGGTTTAAAGATGGGGAAGAGAGAAGAAGAGAGAGAAAGAGGAAAGGAAAGAGGAAAATATAGAGAAAAAGAGGAAAAGGGAGAGAAAATTGAAGAGATAGATTAAAGAGGGGAAAGAGAGAGAGGAAAAGAAAGAGGAAAATAGAAAAAGAGCAAAAGAGAGAAAATTGAAGAGATGGATTAAAGAGGGAGAAGAGAGAAGGAAAGACAGGAAGAGAGAGAGAAAAAGAGCAAGACAGAGAAAAAAAGGAGGAAAAAAGAGAGGAAAAGAGATGCCCAGTGCTAGCTGCAGTGCCAGCCCAACCGAAGGGATGGCAGTGCTGGTTTCCTGGTTTCTGCCTTGTGTTGGTTTCAGGCCCTGGGCCCGGGGCAGTTTCCCCTCAGGGAAAGCTCCACGTGGCCTGGGAATGGAGGGGGCTGTCCTGCCTCCAGGCCCTTCCCCTGTGAGCTGCTGGCACCAATCAGAGAGCTGACTGGGTGATGGACAGCTCGGGGAACCAATGAGAAGTTATTTTGCTTTCACAAATCACAGTGGATGAAGTTCTGGTGGGTCTTTCAGCTTGTGGCCCTCAGGAGGTGCAGGGGGTCCCCAGCCAGGGCTCGGTCTGGGGCTGGATGAGAAGGAATAAATCATTGAGTCCACAGAAGTCGGCAGAATGAAGGTAAAGTTCCTGATGGGAAGTGATTGAAAAGATGCAACTGATAAGTAGCTGAAAACCTTTTTTTTTTTTTTTTGTGAGGCTATAAGGGGATTGTGACTTCACTAAAATTCCTTTAAACTGTGAAATATACTTGGGGAGATTGGGTGCTTGAGATGAAGACTTTCCTTGCCTCGGGAAATTGAGCTCTCTGTTTTGGGACTGGCATATGAACAGAGACATTTGATAGAACAGATGATGAAGAGGATTTTGTTTTTCAGCAGCCTGCCTTTAAAAGTGGTACCCCATGTATGCATTGTAACCCATAGCACGGCTGTGGAAGGACTGTGAAAATGAGAGGAAAATTCATAGTTCTGTAGGTCTGGGCAGATGCAGACTGTGAAGGTGAAGACTCCCCCTAAGCCATAACTAAAAAAGGTACTTTTCTCTCTTAAGTGAACTGAACTAATTATTTGGGTAGATAACTGACTGAAGTGTTCTCTGTATGTTGTTGGTAAGAAATGTGGAATGAAGGGAGGAAGGAATAATCTAGGAATCTTATTCTGAATTCTTTTTGTGTTATTAATAAATTTCTTCATGTACCTTTTTAAGTTTTGAGCCTGCCTTGTCTCTACTCCTGGGTCCTGTCTCTAAAAGAAATTAAATATATTAAAATTGGCAAACCCAAGTCACACTGTGACAAGCATGGACAAGCTGCTCTGGCTGAGGAGATGTCCAGAGCCTCGGGGACACTGCCCAACCTTGGCACATTTCTGTGGGCAGGTTTTTCACTTGCTGTGAAAATTAGTTCTCATGCCCACCCCATTCTTCCAGGTCTTTCTGGAAATGGGTCAGAGGCTTTGGGGGTCTCTGGGGGTTTTAATCCTCCCCTGCAGCCCATGGCCACTTCTTGTCCTTATTCCTGCTCTTGTGCTCTGTTGTTTTGTGCAGTTCTCCTGGAACTACAAGGGTATAAATAAATTTCCAAGGATGATGTTTTAAAAACTAGGTGCTCCTTGGACACCTGTTAATTCTTGTGAACAGTGACTCTGAGAAGCTCAAGAGCATTTCTCAGCTCATGGTGAAGTGCAAGTGGTGGGGATGCTCCTCCACTGCCCACCTTGTGCCTAAAATCAACTTTTCTGGGTCTCTACAAACCCATATCCCAACTCCAACCTGGAATCAAGTGGACAATTATCTGAAGAATTGAAATTTTTTGTTTGAGTTTGGTGAGGAAGAGATGAATCAATTTAAGGTGTATTATTATGTTTTTTAGAAAATATGGATATACAACAAAAATGATTTGTAATGTGTGCATTTGTATTTCAGTAGGAGCAAGTGCAGTGACAAAAGAGTGGGGCTGAAACTGAGGTATTATTTTCAGGAGACAGAGGCTGGACAAACATAAAACAGCTTTCAGACAGCTCAACCAGTTTGTGTACAGTCTCTACTTGTGAGCTATTGGTGGAATGATTGACTTTTCCCCCTCTACCCAACCCCCACTCGGCTCTCACTGCATCACATTGACTTTGGGATGCACAAAACAGATTGAACAAAGCCAGTCATTAAGTTAAAATCCCCCCAGGGTAGGAGTACAAGCAACTCAATCCCTGAAACCTGACTGAGGCGAGAGGAAGTAAATCAAAACAATCACACAAATGTTTTCTTCCAGAACATGTGCCCAGGGAACTGTCTGCTGCTGGATGAAGGTCTTGTGTTTTATACAAAGGAAATCAGGTAAGCCTGAGTCTTGACTAAATGAAAAGCATGAGAATAAAAATCACTACCTGAAAAGTGGAAGGTGGTGATAGCTGAGACATGTTTTTAGTGCCTGGCAACATTTTTGAGGGGGTTGACATAGAATTATACAACCTGTCATTAAGATGATGAGGTGAGGCAAGCTTTCATTAAAATTGGCACTTTGGGATATCACATGTTTTCTTCAGTTGTTTCCTGTGCCAGTTAGGGTACCTGATGACTTTGTTGTTACAGTACCTGAAAGCTATGAAACTGTTTCAGCAAACTGTAAGCTTGAGTTCCTGAGGAATAAAAATGTATTAAATAAAGACAAAATAGAAGTTGTTTTTTTTGGTTTTTTTTGTTTTTTTTTTTACAATAACATTTGTAAAAAATCCCCCAAACCCCCATACAAAACAACAGCCCACTACACCCCAAAATCGTGTGATTTCTGCCATATTTTTATTTGATTTGGAAATTCTCTTGGTAATGCCATTAACAGACCTTCTGCAATCATTGCCACTTCAGTTTTGGCTTCTTGGTTTGGTTTTTATTTTAATGTTACTGTTTGTGGAAAGGGTGTTCATGGAAGATTTAGGAGCCCTCAACTCTGATTTAAATGCATGAATGAACTTTTAAAGAGTTAAAAATCAGAGATTCCAAACTGGATGCAGTGTGTAAGGATTTCTTGGTGAATGGGTGGGTGAGTGTTGGCTTGGTGGGTTTGTTTTGTTTTGTCGGAGCAGAGGGAGAGTTTTGCTGTAATTATGAAACCTGGGAGGAGTGATGTGACTGATTCCCCCACCTGCCTTGCTGCAGATGTGCTCCCAGTGATCTGAAAGCTGCTCTATCACTAATTATGGGAGACCTCAGTACCACAAACCCAGGGACAGCTTGGGGCCAGCACTCAATTCACATTTTTAATGATGCATCTGCCACTGCCTCCTCAGAGCTGATCTCACACTAATGTGGTGGGAAGGATGCTCCCATTAGTGATCCCTGCTGCTGGACAGAATGGAAATATGCAATTTTGTGTGGAGGTAGAAACTATGTCTGTGTGTGTATATATTTATTGTAAAACTGTGCTAGGCTCTGCTTTTTTTCTCCTTTGAAAATCTGCACTAGTCTCAATGATGTCACTCTCTTCCACAGTTTTCCAGAGATAACAATTTGAACCTCCAAAGGCTTGTTTCTCACTTAGCACCACGCTGACTCTTGCCAGGATTTAGACAGGAAAAGAACTTCCCTGAAATATTGGAATTCTAATATGCTACTGCCTCTTCTGAAATGCAGAAGGTAATTATTAAAGTGTGCAGAATGTATCAAGGGATACAGACCATGGAGGAAACTTAGGAAAATGGGCAATTTCTGTTTATTCAGCTGTGCATTTTGGAGCCAGCTGGAACTGGCTCAGCTGAAGGTGGGGCAGCTCCTGCTGCCCTCTCACAGAAGTCACCCCTGCCAAAACCTTGTCACATGAGCCAGAAAGTTTATGAGATTCTTATGTAACTCTATTTCCTTTATGCTTTCAGTTTCCATCTTTCTTCACATTGTCAGAGTGATTGCAATACAAGCACTACTCAAAGTTCAAAAACACAAGGAAGCTTTCTAAGAAGTTGTTGGGTTTTTGTTTGTTTTTGGGGTTTTTTTGTTCCACATTTGGAGCACTGTACCTTAAGAGACCCCATTTGCCTCTAATACCTTCTAAACCCATGAAGTTTTCCTCAGCCTGGGAGGACTTGTCTACATAAAACACTATTCAGAAAATAGTGAAATTAAAAGAAGTTCCTTGAAAACACACAGGAAAAAGAACCCTCTGAGAATTGATGAAAGCATGTCCTTTTACCCTCTTACCCCACCTAGAACAACATGATAAATCAATCCTCAAACATTCCTGTAATATCAGATTCTGAAGAAATGGCAAGTATCATGGTCACAGTTTGGATTACTTATTAAGATAGATTCATTCTACATCTAACAACTACTCTTTCAGAATGTTTATTCAAGGACTGCTGTAAAAGACAGATCACTCTGATTTCTCCTCATTTCCTTTGGAAACAGTGCAGCCAGTTATATTCCTGCAGACTGAATTTGTCTCTTCCCATCAGCATCAAACTGTGATGCTTTGTCATCACAATGACAGGACAGGGAGGGTTTGAGTCTCTGCAGAATTCAAAGACAGGTTCTTGCCAGAAACATCCTCTTCCTTTGTACAGGACAAAATCTCAACTTGAGCATGAGAATGAAGGAAATAACAAGCAGGTGACAAGGAGGAAGCAGTTTTCCTTCTCTGTTTTTGGACTGTGGCTAAGATTTTTCTGTTGTAAAGAAAAAAAAAAAAAATCCATCCATTCTCTTAAGCTTGCAAACAACTCAGTGAAATAAACTGGTTTTCCTCCAGTAGTCCTACATTCTTTGAATGTCTATTTTCAAGCTGCCATTCATTCTAGAAGAAAATTGATTGAATTAAATCTTTCTCACAAGAAAGTTTAGACTTTGTTTTTAGAGTTTTAATAAATGGTGCTACAGCTTTTAGGCCAGTACATGTATGCAAGTCTTAATGTCAGGAGAATTGCAAATGCCAGAGATAATTTTGATGCTATTTCTCCATGAGCTCTTAAATCACAGTACTGCCTAAATACAGCCCTTGAAGTTTTGGTTTTATTGAACCCAAACTGAGCTCTAAGATAACTTGATTTGCAGTCCACTCCAGAGCAAGGTATAAAAAGATCACATTTAGACAGAGTTTTTTAGTTCAATTATAAGAGATGAGGATTTTATTGATAGTTTGGTAGCAGCAGAACACAGAATGGCACAATATTTAGGAATGAAACCATTGTAAGTAACTGATCTGCCAAATAATTCTTTTTTATAAGCTGAAATGCAATTTCAATTCATGCTTTTGTCAGAAGCTGAAATGTAATTTCATTTAAGTATGGAGCTAGGATAGTATTGTTTTGATTTTAATTGGAACCAGCCCTAGAAGGTTTCTTCTTGCCTGTGATCAGATCATTCCTAGACCATTTTAGAAACTGATCTGTCAGGAATCAATTCTAACTGCACTAATCAACTAATATTAAAGGTGATTCAGTAAAACACTGTGAATAACCTTGAAGAAATTGCAGCTGAGAACTTCATAGTGAAGTATATTCACTATCATTATCAGCTGTTGAAAAAAGTCTGAGATCAAAGTGTTAAGAGTTAGAAAGATGAAGAATCAGATATTCCTTTTTTTCCCATAAATTGATGGCAGATTTCTCAACATTCCTGAATAGCTGCTATTTATGAAAAATACCCAAAGTTAAAAAAAAAATTAGTAAATTTTTCACATAAATCATTCAGCTGAGTGAAGCAATAAAGTCTCTGCACATGGTTCCATCAGTGACATACTCAGGAATGAGCTGAAGTTATTTCTGTAATGGAAAATGGTAGGCTTTTCATATGTTGTTTTTTTACCCAATAGGGTGTGCATATATATGAACTTACAGATAGTATGTAATATGCAGAAACTTAATGGTATTTAGCCCTAAAATAAGTGTGAAGAGAAGACTGCCCAGTAAAACGCTTTTAGTGGCCAAGGGGAGGTTACATCAGCAGAAATAGAAATTGAGAAGGAATGGAAAATGGAGCAAACATAGGGACAGTTGCTTAAATCACTTTTTAAAATTCTGTGACATATTATATTACTGAGCTTTTTGAAGCACTTTTACAATCCTAAAATTTTCACTTGTTCCTTTCCATCCAAGTGAATATTCCATTTCAGTGAATTATCTCCACTTCTGTAAATTCTTTCCCCCAAAGTTCTTCCTTTTACAGTTTTTCACCAGTTCTTCTGCTTGCCCTCTTTGCAGTACATCCTAGTTTCATTCTCTGTATTTGAAACTCACAGATTCTGAAAAATTGTGCTGCTAGACCACAACTCTATGCTCACAGCCAAGCTCAGGGAAGGATGATGCTTCAAGGTCTGCAGCTTCCTCAGAGTGCAAATCTTTATTTACAGCTGTTTATTCACATCAGAGATGGTGTGTGGGGGTGTATGTGCATAATCAGGCCAGGCAACCAGAACTGGATTATTTATTCTAATCTAAAAACATGCCTCCAGTTTCTCTTTGATTTACTCTGGCCTTGCTGAGGAGATTATGAAAGCACTGAGTATAAATTTGTCACTCAGGAGTGACTCCTGCTCAGCATTATCTGGGGTGATTTCTGCTTTGGTCTCCCTTCCTCTCTTCTTTAACTGAGACAGAGAATAATCAGGCTGGTAAAGTCACTAAATCCCATTTTTACCTTAACCTTGTACTAAACTCAAAGTTTTGCATAGCTTCTGGCAGAGAGTTATGTGGAGTTTGCTTTTTTTTTTTTCTTTTTTTTACCCTAATTTCAGCTGAATTCACTGGGATCCTTTCAGACCTCAAACTTGGAGAGTTAAACTATATCAATCCTGAGTTTGAGAAGCACTGAGTCTCTGCACAGTCACTTCATTCCGTGCAGCTCCAAGTTTCAGCAGTTGGATTGAGATTTGTATATCACTAAATAAAGGGTTGGCCAAATTTATGGCAAATGGGAGCCAGTTTAGTTCTGTAGGCAAGGAACTTTTGCTGATTTATTCCAACAGAATAGCAGGACCCAGCATTGTTTATGGGGTACCAGTGGACATAAAACACCTCATGAAAACATTGCTCAAGCTATGGGAACACTAAAGGTAACTTCAGACATGGGTATGAGCAGAGGGTCTCCCTGAGGTCTCTCACAAAATGTTCTTACAGAAAATAGGGTGAGATAAGAAGGAAAAGTAAACCTAAAAATATGCAGGGAAAAAAAAGACCTATAAAATGAAGTCTGTTGCCTACAAAGGAATTTTTCCCAGTGCAGAACTCAATGATTAAATAATATTTAAACTCCAATTTGAGGCCTCACATGGAGACTAGGAATGCCTCTTGCTGAATCTCTGCCTTGCTGTTCATCCCTTCTATTGGGATGAGAACTGTTTGAGGTTGTTAATCATCTCAATCATATTAATCTTATTAATAAATATACAAACCTGAACCATATAAAAAGAAAGAATTAAAATTGGGTTTCCAAAAACCTGATAAAAGAAGGATAAACAGAAGGGAATTGGATTTTAAAGAAGAAATGTTTACAATGCTTTGTTGTCTGGTCCTGAGGTATAAATTGGAATTCTGCGAGCAGTAGTGCAGTAGATGCATGAAGGTTTTCTTTGAAGGAAAATCCATATTGGAGACTTTAATTAATAGATCTGGAATGAGATGAGTTGCTTATTTGTAAAATAGAGCATGGTCTGGCTAGAAATGCAGAAGTTAGGAGTGCAGCATTGTATCCATGTGACTTGAGACTTTGGAAAAGAAGGTTTTTCTTCTACCTCTGCAGTGGGTGGGAGAAGATAGAACACCCACCACTGCTCTGTTTGAGTGTGGTTGTTTCAGCTTCAGACAAATGATACATCTTTCAATTTACTTTTATAAATACCAAAAGAATTTGTAGCAATTCTGATATGATCCAGAAATATTGAAGCGGACAGGAAATCATCTTCCTTAAAAATTTAGAAATAATTTAGAAAATAAAACCTATGTTTACATGCAAAAATCTGAAAATATGTCTTTGGATTATTTTTGCCATGCATGCTCCATCCAACAACCCAACTGAGAGGTTTGTGTCATGAATATTTTATTTCAATGCATTTTTCTGAATTGATGAAAAAATAGACACATTGATTTGCCTTAAATTTTATGAGGCTCACGTTTTTAGTCCCTTAACATTTAACAGCAGTTCAGCTGGTCTTTAATAATTCTTCACCTTTAAAAAATTAAAAATTAGGAAAAAAATTGTTAAGAAGAATCCTGAAAAACAACTCATTATTAAAAGTGGACATGAATCCTTTCCCTTACCTGCTGACAGTGCAGCCTTTGTCCTGTGCAGCCCTCCTTGGAGTGCTGTGCTGTTTCTTTAGCAGATAATTCCATGTGGAATTATCATACAATTCTGGATTTTCCTTCTGCATGCTTTCCTTCAAATCTCAGTTTAAAACCAAGCAACAAATCTAAAAGGTACATGGTAGGAAAAGAATTCTTGTTATTCAAATTTGAAGCAGAGTCTTTGCTAGTTGTATTTTTATGCTGGGTTTTGATCTGTGTGGTGGTGTGATTTAACTGGATTGGTAAATGGGCAAAAGTTTCACAGTTACAGGTACAAAAACTCTCCAAGCAACATCTCTTTCATGGGTGGCTTACACAATTCACTTTGACAGAGGGCAGCAGGTCAGATATCACAGATTTCTGGGGACTAAGAACAAAAGCACCTTACCAGCCTCTTTGCTGAGAGATGAAAATCCAATGACCCACAGCTGCTGGAGAATTTTGGGCAGAAGCAGCACACTGGCACTCTGCACCTCCTGCCTGCCTCCTTCCTGACTTTGCAGCCCTGGATATGGACCACAGGAGAATTAATTCTGGTGCCAAATGAGGATTCTGCAAATCTTGATTTAAGCTGATTTACACTCAAGACAGATGGAGAGCATCAGTGCCTCGATGTAAAATCTCCTAATGAACACTGCCAGGCAAGGAAACCCCTGGCACAAAATGCTACAGAAGCTGCAGCCACACAATGCTCTCTGTTATTTTCCTTGCAGCTGCTTTAAAAACTGGACAGAAGATTAATTTTTCCCCATGTGTTTTACAGCAAAAACACTCTTGCAAGGTTATCATCCTTAATTTACCTGATTTAGAGTCTAAGAAAGACTTTGGAATGTTCTAGATCAAGCAGATTGGCCTGACTGCAGTTAGAAATTATGAGATAAGATCAATTCAAGAGCTGTCATATTCTGATTTTATTTCTTAATATGGTTTCTGCAATGCATACATATAACCTATCAAGTAACATAAATAGACATGCAGTCCACTTTATATACAGCAAACTAATCACTTAAGACACTTGCATTTTATGCTTGATTTCAGTAGTAAACTGCTTTATTTACTATGATAAGACAACAGGGACATACTGGTTAATATAATTTTAAAGTAGTTTCCTTATCAAGGTGCACGTAAAATATATTTTTTTTAATGCTAGATTAATAATACAACATGATTTGTTATTCTGACATCACACAGTGGTTGATGTCCTCTAAAAAGAGAAGAGTCAATTCAGGGTCTAACCATGCTTCAGCAGATGTATTAAGAGCTGGAGTAACATTTTATTATTTATAACATTTCTTATGCTATTTCACCTCAAGCTATTTGTGTGCAGTCTTTGACCTTCCAAAACAATACTGCAAATGAAATTAGCATTTGTGATGTTGGTCATTAGCTGCAAATTAATAAAATAAAAATTGTGAGGGGAAGAGATTCAAGGACAATGTTGGTTTTTAGATAGTTTTCCTGCCCAGGGTTTTGCACTGCATCACTTAGTTCCCAGCTATTCTTGTTCCACCCTCGTGGCTTTCAGATGAATATACACATGTTGTAAGTTTAAATATTTCAAAGACCCTTGCTTTCAGAGTCTCCTGGAACCTGGAACCTAAAACTGAAATTGTTACAGTGATTTTACTGGTTTTTTATTTAAAGAAAACAATGGCAGCATTGATCTTTTGGGGACCTTTTTTTTTTTGTGTGTGCCCCCACCTCACATTTCTCCCTATACTTCCCCCAAAGGAGGATTAATGTAAGATGTTGAGGACATTTCTTTTTTCTGTGGCACAATAGCCTGTTGTTCACATGTAGAAGAGATGCCCATTAATGACAAGTGGAATATTTGTTTTCCCACCAAGGCTGAAACACAGTTTCAAAGGTCAAGCACTGTCTGATACTGCATTTACTGGCTTAAACTTTTCTTTTCCCACAGTGGATGAATTTGTGGGACTCCCCCAGCTGCTTTTCCATTTGCTGCAATGTGTCTCTAGCAGTTCCAGCTCCTTTGCTCCACTCAAAGCTGAACACAGCACAAGCAGCTAATTAGTCTGTCCTGATAAATAAAGCAGTGCTTTATGGGAGGCTGGGGCAGACCTGGCTAAGCATGAGTAAATGCCTTGGCTTACAAGTTGATTTTTGTTCAAAGGCTTCAATTAAGTGTTTGGATCCTCACTTGGATTAACAGGTGAAAATGCAAAATGAGACTGAGCTGGGGAGTTGCGAGTGACAATTTTTTCCCTCATCTTACATTATGTCAAATATTTCCACAAATGTTTCTAGGATGTGCTTCAATTCAGGGACTTCAAAAACAGAATATCCCATGGGAGCAGCTGGGGGATGCTGGGGGATGGTTTCCCTGCTCCAAAAACCAAATGTTGTGCTGTGTTTTGGAGTGCTGCCTCCACAGCAAGCACAGGCTGCTGAGAGATTTCTGTCCTTTCCCTGTCCCCCTCATTAAGCAGCAGGTTCTGGCTGAGCACTTTGCACATCAGTGACACAGAGCCTTTCCCCCTTAGCTGTGGCAGCAGTGAGATAATGTCCTCTTGTATACAGGCAGGACAGAGCTTGGTGAAGCATAAAATCTGTTATTTCCAACCAGCTTACTTTTGATGCAAGGAACAGCTTCCAGTCTCACACTAAGGGGCTAACTTGTCACTCACTGGAGCAATTTACCTGTTCCAAAAGGCACAGCAGTGGTTTCCAAACATGAAAGCAGCCACTGTTAAAAACAGAAGTTACCAAAAGTGGATAAGATTAAATTAACACTATGTAAGAATAGGTCACCCTATTTGTTTTGAAGCTGTTGTTTAAATTTTTTTTGTCAAAAAAGCATCTAATTAGCAACAAAGAAGGAAAAATGTGGTATTAAAATGAAAAACAAAAAAAGGCTCAATCACAAGTGTATTCAGAAGTACTTCAGGGTAAAATTTCAAGCAGCTAATGTCATGTCAGTGTGTTCCTTTATGCTTTTGAACAGTTCTTCAGTCACAGGTTGAAATTATGTTGTTTTAAAGAAAATCAGTTATTTTTAGTTTAATTTTTTTTTTACTGCACATAATTTTACCAATGAAATGGTGTGTCACTGACCCCCTTTTATAATATTGTTAGCTCAAGTGCAATAATTGCTTTTTCTTGCAGGCTGAGTGAGGCATCGACCTGTGAAGTATGAGTTAAAGTTCAAATTACACAGACTTTGTTCTTGGCTTCAGACTATCTGCTCTGAATATATAACACAGCCAGTAAGACATCAAATAAGATGTCTCAAAAACTTAGTGTTCAGTTCTGAGGGTAGATCAGTATCTGGGCAGGAGACAAGTGCAGTGTATTTTTTTTTTTTTAAATAAACACATGAACTTTACTGTGAGTTTTAGTCATGTATTTTATTTGATAGCCTATTTCTTTTCTCCTCTCTTTCTTAACTGATTAGCCTGAGTATTAAACTGTACTAAGAGCAGTTAAGAGGTTTTTGTTATAAAACAATATTGCAGCAAACTCCCCCTAAAAGCATCACTTGATTTATCTGTATAGACTGCGTGGAAGTTCTTGCTGGTCAATAGGTTAAGACAGTAGAAAATAACAAGTTATGAGAATATAACAAGTATGAGAATGAACTATCACAGGGAAAAAGGTCAGCACTGTGGCTTCCCCAGCAGTGTGGCTTCTTCCATCTGTGTGAGTTATATGCTGCCATCAGAGCCAAGCCATGGAGCTTAAACAAATGTACAGCTGAGACTGGATATTAGAGAAGGGCTGGGAAGAAGGTAAACACTGTTTGTATTCTGACAATTTATTGCAGCTTCCACAGCAGGTTAATAATGTAGGCAGCCTCTCATGTGTTTCCTCTCCCATTTCCAGTAGGATCAGCCAGGCTACTGGTTGGAATATTGTATTTAAAACACCATAGAATATTCACATTATGTATTTAGTAGCATCTTGATTTCCCCAAACAGCAGAACATTGCCACCCCTGGCACATGGATATGAGGCCAGAACTGCTCTGAAGGCAAAGCCTCTGCACCCACCCTTCTTCACATGCAAATCTTGTCCCTATGGAATTGTTATTCTGGGCCATTCTTGGCTCCAAGCTTTCCCAGTGCTGCTGAATGAAGATGCTCTTTCTTCACTGTCCAAACTGCCCATCAGTGAATTCTCTGTATCTAGGTAGAAACCTCCATTGCTGTTGAGGATCCTGGGAAATAGGATGCAAGGCTAAAACCCTTTTATGAAAATTAAGTGACCAAGCAGGACAATACAACCCTGTCTGTGAGACTGCCAACTTGTACAAGCTTTGGTCAACATTATTCTTTGCCCAGAAGTTCCTCAGTTAGATCAGAATTTCTAAAACGCTTCAGTCTTGTGCATCTATAAGAAAGAAAGGAGTGAAAACATTTTTTAGGTTGTGCTGATGTGTTGTTATAGTAACTCCAAAAGCCTAGGAATCTGAGGCAAAGCCCTTTAAACACTTGGCCTCTTGCGACATCCCCACAGCCAAACACTCCCATTGAGTTATTTCTACAGCACTATCTCTTTTGTTGGTGATTCAGTGATTTTTCTAATTCTCTATGCCTAGGACACACACTGAAGGTAAATTATAAATAGCTGTACTGGTCTGGCCAAAGATCATCTCACCCGCTGTTTGCTATCCATTAGCACCCAAACAGAGGAGGCTTGGGAAGAATGGAAACCCTGATGATTCTCCACCTGGGTCCTCTCCTTCTCTCCCAACCCCTCATGTCTCAGAGCCTTCCTCATCCAGGAATGGTTCCTATGTATTAAGTCATCTTCATTGGATTCTGTTCCAGGAACATGGTCATTACTCTCTGAGCCTGTTAACTTTTAATATCTAATACTAGATGAGATGAATTTAATCAGGGGATGGGTTAGAACTGGGTATACTGGATGAAGTAATGGAGTTCTGATCTTGTTTCAACCATTATCTCACTAGGAGACTTTGGGAAATCATGTAATCTCTCTAAAGATTTAAAATACTTTCTTGTAAAATGTGACTAGTACTTACAAGTCTTGAAAGCATTTTCCCTCTCTCCACAATGAACAAATAAAATATTATTTTTCATCCTCATCTGTGTTCTCTATATCAAAGAAGCTCTGTGTAAAAAAGCATAAACATAAAAGGAGAAAATTTATTCTATTTAGGTAAATTGCTGAGAAAGGATGCAAGAAAGACTCCTGTGAGGTGGCATGCTTTTGCTTGAACTCCCTATTTTAAGTACCTAAATAACATTTCTACCCACACATTTGCGTCAGGTGTAGCCTAAGGCAAATTTGTGATTTCTGTACCCTTGTCATAAAGAATCTATAAGTTGTGAAATTGGTTCTTCTCAGTATGCCTGGATAATTTACTCCATCCTGGAGCAGAGATTTTGAACTGTGAACAAAGGCTATTTAAAGGCTGCTTTTATGCTAATGACAATATCTTAGAGAATAAGGCTGAAATTAGCCCTGTGCTGCAGAGTCAACTCTGCAAGAGCTCTGCAGCAGTGCTGCTGCAGGAATTCTGAACACCCCTGAGCACAGGAACTGGACACAAGGATACAGCTTCTTCACAAGGATCCTCTGACAGCACTGAAATGGATTGCTTGGGGAGGTGGTGTGATGTCCATCTCTGGAGTTTTTAAAGTTCCTGCAGCATAAAGTGCTGGGCAGATCTCCTGGCTGATCTTACTCTGTGAGACCTCCTGAGGTCCCTTCTAACTTGAATTATCCTTCCATACCATTCCATTTGGATAATAGAGACAACCAGATAGTATCTCTCACATCTTGAATAATCTCAGCTACTGCATTTAAAATAGAGAGTCAACAGATTTTTCTCTGACAATTCTTTTACCAAAATAATGATCCTGCTCTCACTTTAAGTCATGTCTGTGGTGACCAGACTTGGGTTTCTAGGAGATAGTCTGGGAATGTCAGAGAGGCTTTGTCATCATTTTGTAAAGTGTCTCAAGTGAGTTGAAATTACCTTCTGTGTATTTTGCTTTCCAGTAAAACTACACGCCTCCAAGTATTGATATTAGCAGCATGTTAGTTTTTATTTTCCATTTCTCAAGGCTCACAGAATTTCACAGACTCCAAATTATAGTTGGAACAATTTTTCATTTCTGCTACTGAGCTGGATTCTGCTCTCTGAGCAGCCAAATTGCTGTTAACAGATTCTTTGAATGTTTCTAATCTGTTTTGATTCAAAACCAAAACAGATGAGCACAGCATACCTTAAGCGTCAATTTAAAATAACCTGGCTGTCTTCAATGTAATCTCCTGTGGTAATTTAACTGCTGGTGGGGAATAATATCTTAATTTGGCAGGGCTGTCTCCAAAGTAGCAGTGCAGATGCTTTGTGATGGGAAGGACAGGATTCAAACTTCCACCTTAGAGGCAAAAATACTGACAGCACTGCTGTCCCCTCAGCTGCCACCATTTTCCCTTCTTTTTCTCTGTTTTTGGCTACCTTCCTCCTCATGTTCCTCTGTGAAAATAAGACTACTCCTGTCTCTGTTACCAGGCACTTTGGGAGGAGTTCATAACCAGGACTGCCCCAGCCACTGCTGTGGTTTTCTCTCTGAATTTCTGAACTGCCACTGACACTGTTGGCACTGAAACTGAGAAGCAGTGACATCAAAATCAGATTTAGACTTGAGGCTCAAAACCTTTGTAGAGACACAAAGGTCTGGAAATTAGAGCTGAACACATTTGTATAGATGAAAAAGAGTTCATTTACATGCCTGAAGCTGGTTGCTTTATTACCTGTGAAAATTTAGCCCTCTTCTTTCTGGTAAGTGTTAAAAACCTTGTGCCATTGTTTCTATTTATTAATTCTTAAATATATTACAAAGTAGGGTAAAAAATAGCAAATATGTTATGCAGGCATAAAAGACAGGATGCTCCACATTCCTAAAAGGCAACAGGGAATGACTTTCCCATTGCACCTTTCTCCATGAAGGTGTTCTTTGTGTAGAACACATATTTAAGGAACACCCATTAACCCATTTTTCCAGGGAAAATGTGCCCCCATCACACAGCAGGCTAATCAACCAGTTGCTAAATGTGAGTGGTAACACAGAAACAAGTCAGTCTTGAAAGGCTTTGAGATGGTTTTGCAAATTTGAGTGTAACACACTGCAAATTCTCTTTCAGAATCATAATTGACATTCCCTGACATGAGCACATTAACTGATGTGGGATATGTTTTCTAGCACAATGTCTTTTCTTGGAAGCAGAATTAACAAATCCAAAATCTTACCAATGTTGCACTGTTTTACACAGAGAACTGTTCCAAGAAAATAACACTGACTAAAATGAGGAGAAATCAGAATGATCTCTTTTACAGTAGTCCTTGAATAAACATTCTGAAAGAGTAGTTGTTAAATGCAGAATGAATCTCTCTTAATATATAATCCAAAGTGTGATCATGATACTTGCCATTTCTTAAGAATCTGATATTACAGAAATGTTTGAGGATTAATTTGTCATGTTGCTGGTAATTCTAGGTGGAGTAGGAGGGTAAAAGAACATGGCTTTCATGAATTCTCAGAGGGTTCTTTTTCCTGTGTGTTTTCAAGGAACTTCTTTTAATTTCACTATTTTCTGACAGCATTGACTGTTAATGATTCTAAATCTAAGCTCATTTATTTCATATAGACAAACTGGCAAATTTATCCTCTCTATTCTCATTTTGTTGTTTGACTGGGTCTCAACATCCTACTTTTAAAATGGATAAATGGCAAAGTTTGGGGTTTTTTTTCCCTCCTTAATATCCTAAGAGAGAATGGCTTGAATTCAGTGATGTCCAACATCATTTGTACACATTCATCCACTTCTTGTCACGTTTTCATCCAGAGGAGGAGGAAAGGTCTCTTGCAGTAGGAACTCCACTGACAATGGGGACAGTTTGTTTCCCAGGGCACTCTCTGGATGTCTGTCCTCCTCCTTTGAGCTCCTTCCTCTCACAGATCCATATCAGCAAGGAGAAGTTGGCTGTAAATTATTTGCTTTGCCCTTTTCTCACTGTTTCATCCCCATCCTAACAACTTGTCACGTGAAGTGTCCAACACAGCAAGCATTAGCTTTGTGTGTCTCCAGTGGAATATATCCCAAACTCTTTAATCAAAACATCTTTGCTATTATAATCACCCTTTGGAGAATGTGCTTCTAGCATCAATTTATGAGTTATTGATTAAAAGGAATAAAAAAAATCTATTTCATAGCTTTTCCACTCCCAGCCCATGCTATGCGGCCACATACTTTTGAAAATTGGGAAAAATAAAATGAGACAGCATTTATTTTTCAAAATTGCATTTTATTTTTCATCCTAATAATGTGTTTCTAGGTTTTTAGTGTTTGTAAAATTTGCTTTGTGATAAATTTAGGTGTTATATTTATCTGTGTAACAACACTTCTATTTAAGAACTGGAAGGTAAAATGCAACTTTGTAGGCAGAAAGTTTGGATTTTTTATGTGTCAGCATTGCAGGCTGACTTGCTTCCCAGGAAGTGTAGTTAGAATAGTGTCTTGTCAACAGATCAAGTCCATCACTGAAATAACTATTTTTTTGCTTTAAACCATCTGATCTGGATTACTTATCCAGTGCAGCATCAAATCAAATAAAAGGCTTGTGTCATTTTGTCAGTCTGGGCAGGATGAAACGTAATTGTTGCCCAGGGACAGCATAACCTCAGCACTAAATACATAAACCAAAGAACTGATGATGTGCTTTATTTCTTAGTTTGCATTTTATAGGGAATAAAACCCTGAGGACCATGTTACCTCTAAGAATATTCCAAGCTTTGAGCATGACACTGAAACTTCATACTTCTGCAGCTGTGTGATACTTTTTTAAAAAAGGAACTACATGAGAAGAATACTCTATATTTATTCATGCTGTTATTCTATGGAAGTCTAATATAGTTAATTAAAATGAAATTTGAAATGGTCATGCAAGCTTTACTTTAAGAGAGTTTGCTCCCTAACGAGTCTGACAGATCTGTCATTCTGGTTTAAAAAAAAATCAACAACAGAACAACAACAACAACAACAATAACAAACCCCCAAGACTGCAATTTTAATGACAGAAATTGTATGCAGTGCTAGTCAGTCACCCAGTAAATGAGAAGCAAGCCTTTTGCTGATCCCATCAGACAGCAACTCAACAGATACTTCAGTAGTGGGTGGTAAAGGTTACATGGGCAGTTGAGTTTCAATTTACATTTTTAATAAAGGGCTGTGCCTGTAAAGGCAGCTGGATTACTTCTTTTTCCTCAGAGGAATTGTCTTTTTTGTCTGAGTTATGTATAGTGAGGAACAAAGGAAAAACACTTGTCTCTTCTGGGCAGCATCAGACTGCACACGTGCTTCATTTGAAGTACAATTTCTTATTAATAACATTACTTTAAAATGCAATGACTGGCAATAAAATTAATCACAGACCTAACTTTCAGGATCAGTGACTTTCACTCCAAATTGTTCTTAAGGGAGCAAACTGAACAAAAGTAGGTATTTGGGCAGTACCTTTAACATGGGTCTCCTTTTTTTGTGAGAGGAAAAAATAGCAAACAGAATAAATAAAATGTAAGGCACTGCTTTTAACTAAAGCTCTCACTAATTCTCAGCATATCATTCTGAACTTTGATTAAATTTCAATTTTTAAAATACATGGTACAGATGTTAAAATGAAGTTTGTTCAAGAGGGAGACTCATACTTTACTCCCAGGAGCTGTGACTTTGTGGCCCATGCTTTTTGTAAAAGAAAAGAGAACAAACAAAAAATCTTACAAAGAATTTTTGGAAGTTTTGCTGCCAGACCAGCAGCATTTTCAAGCCATGTGTGAGATGAACCCTTATAAAGGAGCAGTGGGATAATCAGGTTATTTGGGGTCATATTGAGCTCTCCCTCTGTTGTTGACATTTCAGCTCTTTTCTCTTACCTTTTTTTTTGCTTCCTATGGATTTAAGGTTCCTTTTTTTCCAAAGCACAAATGCAGTGTGTGTGTGTGTGTGTGTGTGTGTGGAGAGCATCCTTCCTCAGCAGAACAGGCACAGAGAAGATGGGGAAAAAGCTTCTGGGTCAAAATAAGAACAGGGAGAGGCTTGGAGAGGTTAAACTTAAATACACTTGTACAGTGTGAAAAATGAGGTTCATTTTCCTGGTAGGTTTTAAAGGGTTTAATAAAAAACAATAAGATACAAACAATAAAGGAAAAGATTATAATGGCTGGGTGCTGTTTTGAAGACACCCCTTAAATCCATCAGCCTGTTGCATATTCATAGACTCATCATACATTTTCAAACTTTTCTATAAACTATTTTCTATATTCTAAGAACTATTTTACATGGCTGCTCCTTGAGTTGGTCTTTTTAGAGTATGTGTATTTTTTGCCTGTGTTTTTTATTTTTTTATCAGTTAATTTGGGCTGTGGTCTGTAATTTTTGCAGACAGTCAGTGCTGGTAGCTGGTGTATCAATAGCAGGTGTTTTTATTGGGTGTTATTCAATAAGCTAACCCTTAGCTTTCACATTCTATGGGGAAACAACAACAAAAAAAATCACTGTTCATCTCCACTTTCCCTGAAAATGCATTTACTTTATGCATATTTCCCTAATCAGTTTCACATTTTCATGAAACAGCAGACACAGGGAAAAAAATCTCTCAAGTTTTTCCAAAGCAGCATTTGTTCCTTGATCAAAAAAGTTTTTTTTCTTCTAAGTCTCACAGCAAATCCTGTAAACAGGGTGTTCTGTGAAGTAATATTTACCTATGAATTGCACTTAGATCAACAAAATCAATATCTGCTGGAAATGCCTTGCAGATAGCTGCAGCAGCATCAATCACTTGAAAGTAGCTATCTTTTTATAGAAGGCTTCTCAGGCTGTCTTCTTGAACTTTCCTTTGAATTTTTGCATAAAATAAATTAGTTCTTCCCTCAGTAAATTAGAAGATTGAAGCGAGTAGCTGTTCAAATCAACATGTTGTTATCATTAGGCACCTCAGATGCACATTAAAATGTGGATATATTAGTAGTCTTTCCTCTCATTCCCTCACACCTAATCATAAAGCTGTCTTAGGTGCATGATTTGCTGCTGAGCTGGAAAAAAGAGCTTCAGTCTCTTCATGCTGCCATGAAGGCACAGCTTCAGGTAGTTACTCTGGAGATGGAAAAAGAGAAATAATGAAATGACCATGAAATAATGTTCTGGTCAGACAAAGCAGCTCAGGGAAAAAAAAAAAAAGAAAAAAAAAAAGTGTTTCCTTTTGTTCTGGATGTTGTTTAATCTTCTGGCACTTAGAGCTTTGTGCAGTTTAGCTTTGATCAGCTTCAAATGTGAAAGAAAAATCTGTGTGTTGGTTTCATGTCTCTCTCAGGGTGCTTTCCTGGTGTGCTTGGAATGAGGTGTTCACAACCTAATTTGAATCTGTTTTCCCTGCATTTGAATCCACCTATTCTTAATGTCTTTTTTTTTTTTTTTTTCCTTTCATGCATTTTTATCTGTGGCATGAAGAGCCCATTCTTTAAAGTTATTGCTAAAAGAGAGTTGGAGAGTGTTTAAGGCAAGGCAAGTTCTTAACTCCTCTGAACTTAGCAGGATTTAACTGCTATGTTTTTGTGTCATCTATGATTGTTAATATGCCCTGGTTTTGGTTAAAAAACCACCATCGATGGGAATTGTAGTGTTTTAACAACTCAGTCACATATATTTATACATACAGAGAGAGATCCCCTCTTGTCTTTGTAAATACAACATTATTAAAGTATTTAATTATTAAAGAATGCACAAGGTGCAGAAAGGAAGCACTAAAAACTTGCTCTTTGTGAGATAAATTCCATCTTTGAGTATCTCTATGAACTCTGTGAAGAGAAGCCACAAACAACTTTAGGAGTAGAACAAGTAGTACAACTGCAAGAGAGAAGAAAAGGGTGATGGAGTAGATAATTCCTCATTTATAAATATGGTGAGACAGCTGTTTAGACAAACTCCTTAATAAACAGAGCAGATAAAAATGAAACTGTGTTATTTTGTCACTAGCTAGAGTTGGATAAGATATACAGGTATTTCAACTTAGCCTCATTGAGGTTGATAAAAATGTGTCTTGAAACACTTGCTGATATAAAAAAACCATTGAAATCAGTATTTTTCTGAAAGAAATTAAAGCCACTGATAATGATAAAAAAAAAAAACCAAAAAATAACTCTACATTGGAAAATGAGCAATTTTATGCAAGAGTGTTTATTCAAATGTTTATAAAAGAAGGTTGAGTGAGGAAATTCCTCTTTTTTGTGCTGTCTGGATGGTTGGTGCAACTTGCATGAATGAATGTTGCTTCAACTACAGAAAGGAAAAGCCCCAGAATGCAGCAGTGTCTTTAAGTGATGTAAAGCTCTGAAAGCTATCTCTAAGGATATATATGATGCTGCATGTTGGGATGAACACTGGTGAAATTACTTTTTTATCTCTGTGCCTGCATCTCAGGCTTTATTCAGAGACTTCTGGCCACAGCTTGTGGTTTTGCCTCTTAAGTAGCAGTGCCATGGCTGTCCAAAAAGTGCTGAATTTGCTGAAAAAACTTATTTAAAACTGTGCTCAAGTGAGCCAGGTCTTGTAAAATCTTGAGTAGAAGCTGAGGTCATGGAGCTTAAAGATATTAAACAGCTCACAGAAAACTTTTCAACCTTCTATTTAGAACTGTAATCTAGATATTGAACCCTTTTTAAAAATCTTTTTTTTATCCTTTTCCTCAAGGGCCCTTCATTCAGAAGTGTGCTTCAGTGACTGATTTTAACACCTCCAGGTAGGAGAACCAATTCATTTTCTCTCTGCAAGGTAATGATTACAGAAAAAAAAAAAAAGAAAAAAAAAAAGAAAAAATTATGCCAGCTGCAATCACAACCCAAAAAGCAGAAAAACCTAATAGCAATTACATTCATCAAGATCTTAAGGAGAGAGTATGATTGTCCTAAGAACTGCTTATGACTGGTAGAAAATGTGGAAATATTTGTCTATTCTATAGGTTTTCTTGTGTGTTGCTTTCAGTAGAACATTGTGCACAATCTGTGGGCTTTTTCTAACTCAGTTCTTTCATTTTCTTCAGCCTTTGACAGCTATGACTGAGAACCTGCTGGTTTTTTTTACCTGTATGAACCAGGAAATAAGAACATTTAAAAGCTATTGGGTTAAATACATTTTGCCCCTTGGGTACAAAATAAAACAAGGACATGCTGCTTTTTTACCATGGTAACACTTGGAACTGAAATCTTGGTTTAACTTGTGTTATTTTACAGTTGGATGAAAGAATACATTAAGAGAGATTCAAATCAGGATTTGAAAGTCTTTGCTGCACAGGTCTAGGTGACTTTGTGGGGCACCAGAAAAAAAAAAAATCTTGCAAAATTTAACTATTTTGAGATTCTTAGCCATTATTGGTGTCCTGCAAGGGATGGAGATGTCATTATGAATCAGCTAATACTGGAGAAGCACAATAGGTGATGCCTGACCTCTGTTTCATTAAAATTAATGGAAATTTCATGACTGGATCCAAGGAAGAACATGAATAAACACTGCTGAATGCCCTGTCCCTTGATGCCAGTTTCTTATCTGCTTGGCATTGTTTAAATCTGTTGATGCACTTATGAATTGCCTCAGGAGCTGGCTCTTCTGTTTTAATCTAATACACAATTGGACTGAGGTTTTTCAAAGCAGATCATTGATTAAAACTGATGGGGAAAAGGTTTTTTAAGTTATCTGCATGTTTTGAAAATTTTAGCCTTTGGGTGTTAATGTGCAGTCTTTAATCTGTCCTTAATCAAGTGGAAATCTCACAGGGACTTTTGTATGAGTAAAACTAAAAAAAGTTTGATCTTTTGGCAAGAAGGTTTTGCAGGAAACTGGTTGCAAGCAGAATTTGTGCATGAAAACTTCTGAAGTACAAGAGAAACTCATCACCCTTTCCCAGTTAAAAGTGGCCAAATCCCTTTTGCTGATTGTGGTGGTGGGATTTTGGGTGAGAAAGAATATACTAGCAGGTCATCTGAAATGCAAATGAAATGGAAAGAATTGCTTCAGTTGACATTCTGCATGTTTCTAGTTGATGCTTTTTATTTCACAACAATATTTTTCTTTCATGTGTCATTATAGTTTTAATTTTCAGTGACTGCTCCTTACAAAATAGAGATGATGTTTCCAGGGTGGTGAACATAAATGTGTGTGCTGCTTCAGTTGCTGAAGAGGAATTCTCAGAAAGATGAATGCCATTAGTAGTGGTGTATTTATCTGAAACTGAACTCCAGAATTCTGTGTGTCTGTATATTTTTGCAAAGATATTTGTGACTCAAACCTAAATGCAACTCTGCTGTTAAGAAAACCCAGTTTACAGGCTTGATATAAAGTAATGTTTTGCATTTTCTCTTTGGCAGTTCAAATGATCCCTTATTTATTTTGAAGTGAGGCAGAGCTACTCTTCAGATTTATGTTATGTAAAACCGTGAGAAAATTACATATATCAAGAGGAAAAAAAACAAGATGTTCTGCAGTGATTCAAATTCTGCAACATAAGAACTTCCAAATTTATTCTTTTTTTTTTTTTCAGTGAAATAGTGGTGATAGGGGGCAACATCCCACTCTTGGGAGTCTGGAGAAAATGTATAGGGACACTCTTACATATTGCAGTACTGCACTTAAAGTAGCTTTTGTTATTTAAATTGCAATCCTGTAAATTCCAATACCAAAAAATTCCAGGGATGCACTGCTTTCCTTACAGCTCCTGTGCAGCAGTTGGTTTGGTTTAGGGATTTTTTTGCATCAATATTGTGGAGCCAGGCTCTGATTTTGCAAATGCTTTGAACTATAGTTAACCTCACTTCTGTTTAGAAATGGTTCTCAGTTCAAGGTACTTCAGAGAAGTGTCCACTGCCCTTTTGGATTCCTTCAGGACATTGAGTGAGGGAAATCTCATAAAAGAAGTAAAAGAAGTGAAAAGAACAGGAAACACTCGATTTGGTAACAAAGCCTGTGCATGTGCAGCTCTTCAACAAAACTGTCTTTCCTAACACCAGCATATCTTTTATTTCTATAAGAATTCCTTGGTTTTGGTGGTGATTTATTTGGGGAACTACACAAACAAATGTCTGGTGGGAAAGGGAAGAACCAGGTGGCATTTTGATGAGACAGTTTCAAATTTTTCCTGCTGACAGCAGTGGCAAAGTGTATCACACTTAAAATTTCCAGGGTTCTCCTGACCTGTGGCATGATCCTTTCATCCTTCTTGCTATTCCTTATCTGGCAAATCAATGATAAAACTCTGCCACAGGATGGGGACTAGATTCAGCAGAATTCATCTCCATTTTTACCAAGTGCTGAAGTTGAGTCTTGACGGAGAAGTATTGAGGAAATTCATGCATTATTTATGTCTGTCTGTATGGAGAATGATTTTCACAATATATTTGTGTACAGAAGTCAAAATGATTAATGGAAACAGAGCAGTCACTTTATAAGGAGGAGACAAGGCTGGGAAAAAAAAGGCAGCTAGGAGATAATAAGGCTGAAAGTTGATATCATCAATGTTCACAAAATCGTGAAGGTCATGGGTAAAATGAATACAGAATTGTTATTTCCCTATCCTGCAATGTTTGAGCTGCAGTGTATTGATGAAACTATTAGGAGTTTGGTATAAAGCTTAGGAGAAAGCACTTGGAATTCTGAGATTTATTGCCAAAGGAGGATGTGGAGGCAGATTCAAATCCATGGCCAACAAGCCCATGCAAAGACACCAAGGGAATAGCAAGGGTGTAATTTCCAATATCTTTCCCCTAATAAGATGCCAGTGAAACATCCCAACAGGGATATCCTTATGTTCCTGCATTTTTAATCTTCTGTATATTAAAAGCTGTACCTATAGATAAACCCTAGGATTTGAAAGGATATTTTCATTTCAGATGGATTAATGCTTAATTATTTCATGGGTAGAATATTAGGGAAGCCTTTCAAGAGGGGTGGTTTCAATCTGGAATGTGCAGCAGAAATCCACTGTTCAATAATTCTTCAGCATATTGCATGTGGATCAACAAAGGGATGCTAAGAAATTCTGAGATGAATTGGCAGGGTAATCCTATCACCTTGCTGCTTTACTCTTGCTGTTCCCAAAACAGGACACTTGAAATACAAAGCACATTGCAGCTGAGCTAGATGGGGTGTTTTGGTTGCTGAAACAACCAAAACATTATGGAACAGATATTTTTTCATAATCAGACAGTAGCTGGTGTGTGCTTGGCAGCAGAACAATTGTGGAGAAGATTTCTCAGTGTCAATGTGAGCTTGTAACAAGCCCCTGCCTCTGTGGGACCACAGGTTGTTGTGTGACTGTAACAGGAGAATTTCAAAAATCCTGCATGTTTTAATACTAATAGTTCATATCTGATTTGTTAATTTTCTGCACAATGCATCCTTAGAGTTTGACAGGTATCTCAAAGTTTATCTGGTCTTTTCTTCTGAAACTTTGACCTAAGCTTCATAAAAGTGAGGGCCTGTTCAGTGAACCTGATCAGCTTTTCTTTGCTGTACTGCACTTTATCTATCCCTAAGGCATCCCAATTTGCAGCTCCTTTTTTATTAGGCTATTAAACAGATTTTGTGCAATGACTTTGGTTTATTATCTGGTGCTCTGAAAACGGGGTCAGATAGAGCAGCACTACATCAGCTGGAAATTTATTTGAGGCAGGTTTGTTTGTTTTGGTTGTTTTAGTTTTTTCTGATTTGAAATTTGTCTGGTAAATTAAGCAGTTGTTTTTTCTCTAGTGGTGGTCAGCTGTAGCTGACAGAAAGATTTATGACCTTGAATCAGTGATTCTGACAGCAAGTGAAACCTGAATGAACTGCTTGGACCAGAGAAAAATTGACAGCTGTAGCACAAATGGAATCTCTTGTGGTTGAGAACTCAGGCTGCAAAAAGCAGACAGTCCATCAGAAGTCTCAGATATTTTTTTCCTGGCAAAGTGGGATGTTTTTAGAAAGCACACTAAGATTCTGTAATGAGGATAAGGTAATAAGGAGATAAAATCTTGGGTACTTGATTTCTCAAAGGAAAAATTCTGGTTTCTAACAAAGAATTCTGTAATAGTCAGAAATATGAGAGAATGCATGAACTCTCTCACAGAGCAGAGAAAGAGCATAAAATACTGTCCTGGACACACTGGCAAAAGCTAGAGAAGATATCTATATCTTTTCTTAAAAGCATCCAGCAGTTTAGGATGAAGAGAAGAAATGTGTAGGACAAGAAAATCCACAGTTGTGGCTGAAAATCCTACACCCCTGCATTCTTGAAGTTTTTCATGACATGGAATGAGAGTATAATTTCTCTTACTATTCTGTAGCAAGGGTGTTAATAGCATTTTGTAATTTTCTGTAATTGTTGTCTAATTTGTCTCAGCTGATACATGGTCTAGCTTAGGAGAGCTTGAATAGGTGGGTCACCATAAAAAAGGAGTGGTTTAAAGTCTGGAGAACTTTCTGACCCCCAGAATTGTGGCAGGATGAGCACTGGGCACTTCCAGAAGCCATTCCTGAGCAACAAAGAAAACTTGTGTGGTTAAAAAGAAGGTGTTCTACATGCCACTCATTTCTTAAATGAAAAAAAATGTTATTGACAACTGGCAGCTTGGATCCTTGTGTGTTACAGCTATTTCCCACTAAGAAATGATGTTTCAAATAACCTGGTACTTCAGGCTAGAGTGCCTTGTAAAAGCAGAAATATTGCCTGTGGCTGCATAATGGATGTTGAAAACTGTGTGGTTCTGTGACTGCCAGTCCCATTAGAGGCTCTGTAGAGATCAATAATTGCTATGACAAATCATGTTTTCATGCTGGAAAACAGATGCTTTATAGACAACTAAAAATAAAAAAAAGGCCCACTTTTTCAAAATCAGAAAAGATTTATAACAAGAAATATTTTTGGTCATATACATTTGAATTAAATGTACTTGTTATTTAATTAGCACTACTAGTCGAGTATTACCTGTGCTCTGTAGCCAATATTCTTTTTTGTTCTTTGCACCTTTGATGTTATTGGACTTAAGCATTTTGCTGGCCAGTG
This sequence comes from Erithacus rubecula, assembly GCF_903797595.1. Lineage (NCBI taxonomy): Eukaryota > Metazoa > Chordata > Aves > Passeriformes > Muscicapidae > Erithacus > Erithacus rubecula. Next base: position 17,313,255 of record NC_136688.1, read on the forward strand.
TCCTGCCAGCCAGGCTCTGTGTCAAAATTCCATTTGTGTTTTAAGGTAATCATTACCTGGGGGGAAATTGTGACTGAAGGAGTCAGTGGGACTTCCTTTGTTTTATGCCCTGCTCTGGACAGACAGTGAGCAAAAGCATAAATTCCACCATGAATTTGTAAATTCATAATTATTTCAAAAATCTCATCAACATCTGTGAGGTTTCTGTTTGCTGCTTCTTGGGAATTCCCTTCATAGGAACTAAAAATCCTCCCAGCCCTGTGTTTGCAGACTACTAATCCAAGTCTGGATGCTATTTTGGTGCTCCTGGGAGCAAGTACTAAACTACTTTTGAGTATTCTAAATGCTTGAGCATGTGACTTTTAGGAAAGAAAACAGTATTTATGTCCTTTCCTGATGTTTCATATGATTAAATGGGAACCCTGTAGCATGTGAACCTATTTTCAAAATTAAACAGATAAAAAAAAAAAAATTAAAAAAAAACCAAAAAAACTTAAGATACACAGAAAAAAATAAAGCCCTGAAGCAAAGCAATCCATTATGAAATCCTTCTGTAAAAATATTCCTTTGATGTTAATTTTTATGGAAATATTGGTTAAAAGTTGCATGTACTTCCAGAGAGGTAGGATATGATTTTATGTTAGTTGTTAAACAGGTCATTAATATTCAGTGCCAAAGTCATTATTTTTCAGCAAGTAATGTAATTCCAAGCTGTCCAGAGAGCAGGAGTGAGTCTGTGGAGCACCAGCTGAGAAATGTGTGTTTGTCAAGGCATTGGGTGTTCCTGGGCTCTGAAATCACCATCCTGAGCATGTTCTATTCTAGTGCATTTTAATGAGAGCTGCTGAAGCTCTGAATGGTCTGTCAGCACTTTTATTAGGCATCTTATTATTAGGGAGTTTACAGCTTGGCTGTAAAGCCTTTGCTGTAGGCTAAAAGCACTTAAATAATACTTTCAGAGCCCTGTTTTGTGCCAAATTTAATTCAGATAGCTTTAGGCATTTTCCATGTTCCTATCAGAAGGCAATATTCAAGTTCTGATTGAAAATTTTTGAAGTAGGGCAAGGCAAAATACAAATGGGCCAGCCTTCAGCTTCACTCACAGGAGGCAGTAAGGCAGCCTAGCACAGCAGAATGTATTTTTCATGGAATAACCATATCCAGGGATTGCAGCAGTGGGACTCAGTGCTTCAGGGTGAATGATAAAGTCCTTATTGAAACAGAATCTTGGCTTGCCTGGGTAGGGTCTTCAGAACTGGAGTACCCTCAGGCAGGCTGTGGAAGCTCTAAATGACTCCCTGGGACAGAAACAGATGACATTGTTTCAAATGAAAACTATAAATTTGAGATGCTGTTGAAATGTCCTGTTGTTTTTCTTTTTTTTCTTTTATTTTTTTTTTCTGAGAACAGAAACCCAGAGAACAGCTCAGCAGAGTAGGGAGCTTGCAGGAGTCAGTTTTCCCTTTGTTCATGGAACAAATGCTCTCATTTTGCACACCAGCAATCACAGCTTGCTGGGGCTCTTCTGCCAAGCCAAAGCAAAGAATTTTCAGGAGGAGGTGACAAAAAGTACTGCATAGTTTTATTTTCACTTCAAGAGCTTGGACATGGAAGTTTTTAAAACTTAACAACTTAAACTTAGCAATGATTGTTGTCTGACAAGTTGTTGCTAAAGAATCTAAGCTTTACAGGAGTAAAAAAAAAAAAAAAAATATAGTAAGTTCTGTGAAAATGTACAGAGTTCTTGTTTTATTTCTGTACAACACGAGGGGACAGATTGCCACATGGAGGACATGATGCTTCAGTAATTCTCACCAAGTCTTTCATCAGCTGCCAGTCACAGGCAAGTTCCTGAGGGTGAAAAAATCTCCCCATGTTCTTGTCAGCAGTGCTGTGCCTGGAGAAACTTTTCTGAACTGATTGGCAGTGACTTCTTCCCAAAGCAGCATGCTGGGGAAATCTCTGGTTGGTTAAAAAAGAAAAAAAAAACAACTGTGGAGCAAGCAGAAACAGAAGTGGGTAGAGGTACACAGATTTTATTAACCTCTTGGTGGGTGTTTGGGCTTTTCTGGTTTTGTTTTCTTTTTCCTTTTTTTTTTTTTTTTCCCTCATAAGATTTGGTCCCTGAAAGCAGGGAATTAAATGAAGAAAATCAGAATCAAAGGAGTTCTTCCTCTCTACATCTTTTTAATTTGCCTTTCTTCACTGCTTCACCTGTGTCCCACCAAAGGCAGCTGCCAGTTCCAGTGCAAACCATCACCTGGCAAACAGCTTCAGGCAGCTCCTGTGAGAATCCAACTGCAGTGGGACATGAATTTTACAGAAATCCAACTTAGACAACTTATGGCCAAAAGCTAATTTGTAATTTTTTTGCAGGTTAAATAATTGTTTTTAAAATTAGCAGTGAGTGAATATTAAAGGTGAAACCCAAGCACCTCTGAACACAGCCAGGAATCTAATTCTGAAAATGTGGATGTGATTAATTGCATCAAGCTATTAAGCATTACAGCAGTGCTAAATGTTGGGCAATGTGAGAGCATCAACCTCTTCAGTTCTCCCACTCTATTACAGTGGAGAGTCCCCTCTGTGGTAGCTTTCAGTTTGAACCACAGGTTATTCCTGTTGTTGAGTTTTCAGCAGACCTATGGAAAAAAATGTAACTGATAAAGGGCTCTGAAATATTATTTAGTAGTCTTTCTTCTCAATAAAAACTAGGTAGATGATGTTCAGATTTTGAGAACACCTGCAAAATAAAGGAATTGACAGTTGCAATTTAAAATACACCTTTCCCCCTAAATAAATATAATATATATATATATATTTTAAATAAATTTAAATTGTACCTTTCCCCACTTTCCTGCTAAAGAAACTTGTTTATCCCACATGCAGAGCAGCTGCACTTGCCTTCAGGTGTTTGCCTCAGTATATTCCTGCCCAGAAAATCTAATATGTGGCCTGAACTGCATGGTTCACAAAAGCTCATCTACAATATGGAGAGCTTTTCACTCTATTGATTTGTGGAAACAGGACTGGGTTTTTTGGTTGTTTTGTGGGGTTTTTTTTGTCCTTCAGTATTTAATTTGTTTTTGGTGCTTTTTTCATCAAGGGTTATTTTTGCCATGCATAAAGTGGGATTGCCATTTCTGTACACGTTGAAGGTTTCAATTAAATATCCAACAGAGCAAATATGAAGAAGCAACAGGATGTGATTCAGTCTACAGCATTGATCTCTGCTGATACCTAGAAAAATTTTTTCAAACTTGAGTGGATATTGTTATTTTTGAGCCTTTTTAATGGTTTTCTGTCTTTGAAGGAAACTGGTGCAGAGTTTTGGAAATGTAAGGGCTGGAGGAGGGGGACTGGCATAGAGGGTGGTCATGTTTTCTGTGCTTCCTTAGGCTCAAAGTGAGCAGGGAAATCTGTACTTACACCTAGCTGGATTACATATTTCAAAGCCCAACTTTGTGTGGAAGTGTTTTGATGAATTTTTAAACAGTCTCATGGAAATTCCAGAAAAACATTTTTACTGCCTGTTACTTCAAAAAAAAAAGTTGTGCTCAATTAAGGTACTTTTTCTTCAGTTAGTAGTTTTTGCTCGATTTTTTGTAAATCAAAATGCTAACTTTTCATAATTACATCAGACATGATGATTGAGCATAAGAAAATTAAAGGTGTTTTAAGAATATGTATATTCATAGAATATGTGTATGAAGTCCACTGGGATAAAATAAATATTACTGTCATTTTAAATAAATTATTGAGGCATAGGATGAACACCTTATTTACATCACTGCAGATCCTTATCAAGCCTGTCTCACTTTTATGGATGTGCATAAACAAATTCTGTGCCTGAGAGACACTCTCCAGGTGGGGTGAGGTGGGGACAGAAGGGAAAAATGACATTCTGTTGGATATATACCCATGTGCTTGCTAAAGACTAGTCAGAGGAAATCAGGAAGAAAACTGATGAGATTACAAAAATGAAATAAATATGCCAGTGAGGGTTTTTTTTAAGTGCTGGTGAGACAATTAAAAAGGTTAAGAATAGAGTTTTCCTGCTTTCAGGTGATGACAATTCTGCCAGCATCTGTGCTGCCTAATATTCATTTGAACTTCTGAACTTGTAGTATTTATTGTTAGCTTGTTTTTTATTTATTTGTTGGACTTTTCTAGGAGTCTGAAGTATGTCAGACTATTGTTATAAAAGCCCTGCAAACAGTGCTGATTAGACAATGCCTCTTTTCCTAGCTCAGAAGCAGTAAGAATCATTAGGTTTATCCAACGTGACTTTTTATATCTCACAGTCCATTACATTTCATCCAGATACCCCATTTTACAGAGGAAGATTGCAGTAAACAAGGAAATTAAGCTAATTAATCTGGGAGATATTACTTTATACTACTCAGTCCAACACTGAGTAGCAGGGATCAAGATGCATTTGCTGTCAAGTATCTGCAGCAGCCAAAAAAATGGAGTGAAATGTGCCCAGGTGGTATCAATTGCTGTTTGATAGATATTTCTGCTGCATTCCAGCTTCCCCTTAATCTAGGATCTCTATTAAAGACAGCTAGAGATGTTCTTATTTTTTTCTTATCAACCAGGATTTCTTGAAACAATAATGGATGTCTCCAAAGGCAAGAGTAGTGATAATTCTTTTAATCTTTTCACTCATCTTGTGGCTTGGTGTTTGTGCTTGTCCCTTCCATTTGTAAAACAAGAATTTTAAAAATGCATTTTAAGTGGTTCTGTACCATTTAATTGTAAATTCATTCTTCCTTAGGACTTTAAAATAATTGCAGTTGGGGTTTTACTTGTGTTTACTTGAGTCAGAAGTTGTTACAGCACTTAGCTGCATTCTCTTTTTCTCAACCTTTTATTGTTTCAGCTTCCCTGACAACCCTCAAAGACCTGTCCTGTGGTGAGGGATTTTCTGAGCTTAGTTTTGAGATATTGCTCTTAGAGGAAAAAGGCAAACTCCCCCAAAAGAATAAACAATAATGCTAAATAAGAAGGCAGACCCTTAGTTCAGTTCTGTCTTAAGGACTTGAAATTTCATAGGTTATTCTTCCTAAAGGTTAAATAGAAATTACAGTGTTTGTTGTTTCTGAGTGGGAGAATTGCTTTCAGCACAGACAAGCAAACAGAGAAAACAGGAAATGTCAAATAATTGGGTTTATGAGAAATTTGGCTTTCTATTTCTGCTGTTTTGCAAATGCTTATAGCTTGAGATGGTCTAATTCACAGGTTACACCAACCTCACACCTCCAGAAGCTGCTCTTGGATCTAGGGAGGAATTTTGTGATAATACAATCCATCTCTGTGGCTTGGCATACTTCACATTTCAGGAACTACCTAAGTGAGGTGAACAGTGTAACCTTAGCAGGTGTTGAACCATTTCCCTGGGCAAGAACACACATTTATTTATTTGACCATATTTTCCCCACTGGTTCACTAGTAGGACACTGAATGAAATTTGGGAATGTAAAACTTTCTTAAACTATCTTAGGTTCATGACTGTAATTTTTCAAGACTTGAAAGTACTTTTGACAACTGGCAGATAGCTCTACAAAAAAAAGATTTACCAGAAAAAGACCATCACACTATGAGGAGACATTTAAGTGCACATTTTTCATGTTAAAAATAAGTCCAATTATCATTCTTTGTATCACAGCAGGCACTTTACAGAATACTAATTTGTGAAAACAGAAAAGTGTGTCCTTCAAGGAATGTATTTTAAAAATCAATATAGCAAGTGTGTATAACTTCACTGCATCTATTCTCTTTTGCAGTATGTTTTTATGTCCCCATTCTGTCAGTCTGCAGTTTTAAACAAACAGTTCCAAATGCCACTGATATTTTTGCTTAAAAGACAGAATCTGTAACCCTTCAGAGATTATATTAATAGCTGCAGCACTTTGCTGTAGATGGTATTTCAGCATTTTTCCTTCCATGCACAGTCTAGGAGCACTAAATCTATAATCACTAACCTTTTTTTCCCTAACTAAAAAGCATTGTTAAATGAAATGATGCATTATTAATAAGCATTCTTGAAAATGGAACCTAGGGAAGTTAATGCACTTTATATTCTATTACAAAGAATAAGCTGCAATGAATTTCTCTGTCCACCTGTTCTGGCACTACAGTGCTCTCCTGTTTATTGCTCACATGGCTGATTATTTTAGCTGAATTTTTTGCAGTTTCCTTATTCCTTTGCAAAAATATACACGTAGGCAAAGGAGTTCAAGGCCAGGTTGGTTTGAATTTTATTCATAATCATATCCAGTCCTGAGTTTTTGAAAAGTCTGCTTACCTAGACTTTAACTTATGTGTTCAGTCCCCTTTTTTCAGAATATATATTTTATAATACACAGAATAGCTTGCAGCTCCTGGACTCATTCAATGGCTATTGCACATAAACAGCAGATCCAAGACATGGTAAGATAAAGTCAATTTATCTTGTAAATGAAGCACACTGATGCTTTTGGGGAGATAAAAGTGTGAAACATTTAAAAAATATTTTCAAAAAGCAGAAAAAACAAAAAAAAGGAAAACATTCTTTGCAAGGCTTTTGTTGTGTTAAAGAACATAAAACTCGTGTTTGAAAAACTTACATATTGAGATTGTCCTTGTGCATGGAATTTTTTGAAATGGTACCAGAGGAAATGTTACATAGCTAAAATATGACAAAAATATTTTTCTGTTTAACTGTTCAATGGAAACCTCCAATATGTTGCTCTACTGCTTGACTCTTTTCTGCAATTCTGAATCCACATTATACAGATTATCTTCCAGCAGCATTTACAAACAGAGCAGTGCTTGGTGGTAGAATGGATGATGTGGTGACCCAAGCTTCTCTTCAGAGCTGGAGGCAATGGAAAATCCAGATGTGCACTGGCTTTGTTGCCTGCCTAGTGGTGAATCTGATTTGGAAGCATTAAAACTTCCATGGGTCACTAAATAACTCCATTTCTTGGGGAAAACTGTTAGGAATCTCCCTCTGTACTAAGGTTTCTATTTTAAATTAGGTAACTTGCTGGTGTCCAGGATGATGCATTTCTGCCTCCTGATTTCTAAAAAAGCCTTTTCACATGCTTGTATAATGTCTAGCAGCAGTAACAGGTATTATCCATGAGCAAACACCAAGGAACAGACTGGTGCATTTGTATTAAGCTTTAGTTAGGAAATTTTTCTTCTTGTTGTCACATCATGAACTCTGGAACTAAAGAGAAATTTTCTGTTTTCTGTTTTTTGTTTCAACCAAACAAGCAAACCTTGGCACAACTGCAGCCACTCATTTTTTTGAAGCAGAATTTCAGATCAAAAAATTAACAGTAGGCTGAGGGAAAATGCTAATATTTCTCAAGAGTTGGATATTCCAGTACAAAAGCTGACCTCTTATTAGTCTAAACACAAATTGAAGTCCTTAAACCTCCCTTTCCTGAGTACTCTAAACAAAATAATCTCAGTTTTGAGAATATAAGTGGGAAGAGACTTAGCAGATTTAAAAGTCTCATCTTGGCTTCACTGTAACATCAGAGATGTTTGCATAAGGCAGGGAATCTGTTTATCTTTCCATCTCATCATGACTGTCCCTGTATTGTATGGAGCAGCATTTTGTTCTAGATGGCCAGCTGTGCAAATTTGTTGCTTGAAGGAGTAAACTTCATATTTAATGATTCCACATTGAGCTTTTGAAAAGCAAATGATGTGATTGTTGTAGCACTAATCTTTTCAACTTATGTCAATCAATTTCTTTGGTTAAATGACAAATAATTTTCTTTTGTACTAAGCTATCCATAGGGCTTCCACTTTGTACTTCCACACTTTCTCTTGGAATCTTTTGGAGCAATGATTAAAGACCAGCTTTTGAGTGTGGTTTTGATGCCTTTCAACACCTTCTTCCCATTTCCTGTGGTTATGCTATGCAATCTGTCAAGGATAAATACTTGGCTAGAATAATAGTGGATTTTATATACATTATTCTGTACATGGTATAAAATGCATAAGCAATTTAAAGAAATCTTGAAGGGCAGTGCCATTTAAAATTCCATTAAACATGCTGCTCAAGTAAAAAATGTCCCAGATGCTTTTGTTTGCCATGCTAAATAAAAATTAAAGGAGTTGTCAGGCAAGATCTTCCAACTTCAAAAGCTCAGCAGAAATGGAAAGTGAGAAGTTAAAAGGGAGCAAACCTCTCTGGAGAGGTTGTCCAAACAGCAAGTGGGCAATTGGTGCCTCTCAGGGAGGAGTCTCAATATCACAGAATATTTTGGGTTGAAAAGGACCTCTGAAGATCTCATATTATTTGTAAGAATCAATACAGGGACCATTTCTAACAGTCAATATGAAGAGTATATCAACTATACAGATTAATTATAATAATCATTACAGAGCCTATTTAATCAAGAGACTATTTCTATCAATATATATAGTGTATATATATATAACAAGTATAACAATCAATATAGGTTATTTTCAGAACTACTAAAGATTATTTTAAAGTATTAACAGAGAGATTATTTCTATCTAAAGAAAATATAGTATATTTGTAAGAATCTATACAGAGAGTACAAAAACAGTACAGAGTATTTCTACCAGTCAATTTGGAGACTATTTCTAGCAATCAATACAAAGAGTATACCTAATATACAGATTAATTACAATAATCATCACAGAGCATATTTAATCAATACAGAAACTATTTCTAATAATTGATACAGAGACTATACCAACTAATACAAAGTATTTCTAACAATCAATTCAATCTATACAGAGACTAGTTCTAGCAATCTATTCAAAAGGGGAATACTGAACCTACTAAAGCACAAAGTCTTTCTTAGCAGAATGAAGTAATTTGAAGAGCAGTTGGAGCAGACTGCTTGCAGCTAGGTGCAGATCTCCCAGAGTTCTGCCATGGAGATGGGAATGGCCCTGAGCAGCACAAAGGGCTTTGCCAAAGGGTCACTCCCACTCTGCACAATTCCTTTGTCCCCCTCAGGAGCAATTCCACCCTTTGCAGAGGGCTGGTTTGTGCTGACAATGGCCAGCACCAGGTATGCCTGTAAGATTCCTGCAGCCATGGTTGATCCTTCCTTGGGAGAGACAGAAAGGAGGAAAGAGCCAACATTCAGCCTGTATGGCCTCAGGAAGAGAAGGCAAAGCAGCTCTGCCCTGGAAGAAAAGCTCTGGTGTCCTGGCTGACCCTGCACAAGGCCAGAGGTTCTCCTCAGGGCACTCCTGGTGCTGCAGGTTCCAAAGGCAGCTGCCCAAAGAGGCTTCAGGAGCACATGGGGAGGAGAAAGGGGAGCAAGGTGTGAGACAGAGGAACACCCTGAGCAGCCAGGTGTGAGAGAGAGAAGCTCAGCATTGCAGATGGAAGCAGAAAACAAGGGGAGGAGAAGGAAGGGCCCCCAAGGTGGCTGCACGCAGACAATGGAGACCTTGGCCAGATGTTGCCAGATGTGCTGGGGGAGGGAATGCCCAGCCCTGCATTGCAGCAGCTCCCAACACTTCTGACCCTGCCACTGTCTTGAGGCAAGGCCTGATGGAATCCTGCTCAGTGTGGGCTGAGCCAGAGCTGGGTCCTTGATGGGCTGGGTGTGAGGTCAAGGCACCCCTGCCCTCCCAAAGCCTTCCCAGGGCCTCCTTGGGCAGGGGATGCATTCACTGCTGCAGTCAGTGGGTCAGGGGTCTCTCTGAATCCTTCAGAGAGAAATCAGAGTGCAGGGATTGAACTAAAGCCTTTGGATGGATTGAAGCATAAAAGTAAAAGAAAGTAAAAGTAAAAGTAAAAGTAAAAGTAAAAGTAAAAGTAAAAGTAAAAGTAAAAGTAAAAGTAAAAGTAAAAGTAAAAGTAAGTTAGTAATTTTAGGGTGAGTTCTAATGCTTTTAATAAGTGAAAGGTTTCAAATGCCACAATAGCAGAGTGAGTTCTAGTGAAGGTTGAAACACACTGATATCTTCAGCAACAGGCTCCAGGCCCACAGTTGTAAACAGGACATGGATATAATAGAGCTATAGGAAAAATATTGCTTACATTTTTCAGATAGAACAAGATAGATTGTATGTGTAGTTCTATGCGTAACCAGGTGAGTAAGAAACTAGAATTCTAATAGGTTAAAGAGTGGTGGTCCAAATTTGCATCTTAGCTTGTTGGAAAAATCCTATATAAGAGTTTGTATTGGGGAGAGCTGGTGCTTTTAGCCATTCTGGCTTTTAGCCATTGGCTTTTGCCAGGGCTTCTAGCCATTCACTTATTGCCACTGCATCTGCCATTGCCACTGCTTTTGCCATTTCTTTTTGCTATTGCTTGTTGAGACTGATGTGCTTTGTAATAAATCATCTTTTAATCTAGTAGCTGCTTTGCTTATTTTGAAGACAACCTGACAAAGTAGGAGTGTAAGAACTCCAGAGTTGGTGCCCTGAGCACTGGAGGTCAGAGAACATCACATTCACCAAGCCTCCCTCCTTGCCCTAGACCTGTTCTGAGCTCTGTGTGGGCTCAGATTCCCTGGGTGTGATCCCAGGTGTGATCCCAATAGGGTCAGTGGGCTCTGCCCTGAGCTCCCAGCTCACCAGCAGTCACCTCTCCACTGTGGGTGTACCTATCACCCCTTCCACTGGCACCAACATTCTCTGGGTGCCCTAGAGCCAGCCCTAAAGTACATCCATGGGGTCACAGAGATGGATTCCTCACATGGATTCCTTGAGCCATGGAATCCTGGGGCCCTGGGCACCCACAGGTTCTGGCTCCCACCTTGGATGTGAAGAGAATGCAATGCAATAGGGTTCCTGTGGAGGCTCTAGTCTTTAAGAATGTTCTGGATAGTTTCAACATGTTGCCTGTCCGTTGTCAATTTGCATTTGGGCTTCCATGGCAGCAGACAGTGGTCAGAGCACTGTGACCTTCCCAGAGAAATGCTCTTAAAAAGACACCTTGATGCTACAGGCATGTCCTACTGCCACTGAATGATTTCTGCAGAGTTGCTTGCAAGCTGCTGAAGAAAAAAAAGCAGCCCACAGAAATCTTTATTGCTCCTCTACAAATAGAGTGCAAGGATAAAGACCAACCACAAAGGACTGAGGGAGCAGGGTTTATATAGGGAAAGCAGGGGGCTGGGTACAGCAACAGGGCCAATGATCTGAGGCTCCAGGGGTGGAACAAAGGGAAAGGGCCAATGGGACACAAAGTATCTGCATATAACTGAAAAGGATTGTGAGAGAGATTTTCTCTTGCCATGATCACAGAGGAGCCTGCCTAAGGGTTATTCTTCAGGGGAAGATTATATACTTTTTGTCTTAAGGACTTTCCCTCTGGGAAAAGGCCACAGGTATTTGGTCCCGTGCCTGCACAGGCTTCTTTTGTTTAATCCTTCAGATTCTTGCTCCTTGATTGTTTCCCTTGGAAGCATTCCAAGAATGATCTAAAGCATTAGCAGTGCCACACCCCATGCCTGTCCCATAGCAGAGGTTGGAACTGACCTTTCATTTCAAGGAGTATTGGAATATCCTACACTTAATTATCCCACTTATATTGATAGTTCTCATTTTTTGTTTTTGTTGCAAAGCTCAGGCATCCACACTTGTCTTTCAGAAGCCTGTGACACATCCCATTGCTGTTATTTCATAGAAATATGTTTTATATTCAGGTGTCTCAGAACTCCCATTTTCAGCTGAAAAACACTGATCTATTCTGTGAAAATATTTTGGCCCAAGACAATTTGTTACCAAACCCAGTAAGTGCATGTGCACAGCCTTTTGTAGAATTTCCAGGTATCTGGTTGAAAAGAAATTTCAAGTTCTCCTAGTAAAAAAAATAAATTAATAACGTGAATGAATAAATACCGTACACAGGTTATGCTTGGAATATAAATCTCTGAATTACTTTTATCCTAAGATAAAAAGAGAAGAGAGATGCTAAAGGTTTTTCAGTGTTTTTTAAGGGGAAGAATTACAGTGCAATTTTCTTTTGTACATGACTGAAAAGGCTACAAGGTTAAAGGTGCTCTCTGAAGGGGAATAAATCTGTGCCTTTGGAGCAGGTGTTGACTTTTCAACAGGATTTCAGAAGCATTCAGAACCCTTCCATTCTCCTTCATGAAATGTTATTATATTACTTTCTTTCACTTATTTTTGCTTTATTTTCACTTCATTTTCATCTTTCTTAGTGCCTAACAAATTGCTTACCAAAGAAGAGATGGCTTCTTCCTTATTATTCAGTTTATTGAGGCGGCCTGAAGGATTAGGGAAATTTTAGAGCTCACTTTTGTAAACAATTTTCTTTTGAACTAGGAGTGAAGTTCAAGGAGGAGCAGCTTGACATCTATGGCAGTACTACCCAAACTAGTAGAAAAACGAGTGTTAGGAAAGGAGAAAGGTTTGAAATCCTTGAACTTGGTATCCATTTGGGTCCAACAGGTCCAATTTCTCAGAAGGTTTATATGTGCTCAAGATCTAGTATCCCATTTCTTCATTTTGTCTGGAAAAATGCACATTTGATGACCTCCAGTAAGACATAGAACCAAAACAATTATAAAAATTGAATGTAATCATGTGTCTGTACAATTGTGTGTAGGAAAAAGAATCCATACTTTTCCAGTCTTAGGCTATTCAGAAGTTGGCTTAAATGTTTTGTTTGGATTGATGTCCAGCTGTGGAATTTTTTCACATCTGTGTATTTTAGACATTGATTTTTAGTGGGTTTCTAATGTTTTTCAGCAATTGAAAGTGAATTAGAATATCAACTAGAAGAAAATTGCCACTGTTTTTCAGCCTTGTCTCCAGCCTGTGTTTGCAATAATTGCTGTAGATTTCAAGAATGCACAGTCAGAGTTTTTAATAATCAGTGGTCTTTATCTGACCTACATTCAGAGATTAAAGCAGTGGCTTTTTTTTCATTGTTTGATACTTGACTGTAATAAATAATCTAATTAAATGTTCTGTATTTGTTCTTTGTGTTGCTTTCGAGGAACTCTTCATTTGTGGGGTTTTTTGTTTGGTTTTGTTTACAAAATCGTAATAAAACTGTACAGACACATGGCACTGCAACATTTTAGCAAGTTATATCCCATCCTATATAGAAATTGTGTAATAAACAATTTATTACACAATGTTTATTGTGTAATAAATAGTTCTGCAGAATTAGAGATGAGTAAGGTAGGCACTCAAAATTTAGAAATAAGGATTTGCTAATGTTGGAAGGCCTTCAACTGATACTTCTAACAGAGTCTCTGGAAATGACATCTAGCTTTAATTTTCTCAAGGAGCCACTGTCAAAATTTCAATTTTATGAAGAAAATTTGTGATTTTATTCTGATGCTTTTGTGGGAAGAAAATCTTAGTGCAAAAGTTTATCTAAAAATATTATTTATCATCAGAGCCTTTTTTTTTTTTCTGGATCCTAAAATGTAGCATTGAAAACACATAGATATTTTTAAGGCAGTAATTAATCATAAAATTGGTATCTGGACCTGTCTAACATTTGTTCTCTCATTATCTCCCTTCCAATAGCTGCTCCCCAACCTCCATCTCAGGTGACAGAAAAAAATGTTCTGTTCAACCATCATCAATGAGCTCTCTATCACTAGGATTTATCCATATATCTTCTTTTAAAAATGTTTTTCTTTCTTTCTTTTCTTGTGTATTTAATGTCTTTTTTCCTCCCACATTATTGCCTTAATGGATTTTTAAAATTTCTGGGTGACTGTTAGGAATTGTTGACTGCCATTAGACAACATCACACTTTCACTATTTAACAAAAACAAATCTCTTTCAATATTTAAAAATTACCAAAAAACTTCTGATGTAAGTATTGTGAAGGTTAATTAAATCAACAGGTTGCTCATATTATAGTTTTGTAATAAATGAAGAAGTTGCTCCTTCCCTATGTGAGGATCAGCCAGGTCAATTCAGTTTACTGCCCTCTTCAAAGGCTAATGAATGCAAAAATTGGCCCACAAATAAATTTGGGAAGCTGTGTAACAGGTTAATTTGTGTCAAAACATGACAACTAAGACACATCATCTTGTAAGAGGTCTTGCACATCTTCTTCTGGGAATTTATAGATCCTATGGAGGTGTTTTTGAGATTGGAATGAGGGCAGAAACAGGTATAAAAATAAAACATTTTTAGCAGTTCCCAGTATATTGCTCTTGTCACTACTTGTTTTATTTATGAGCCTATTGGACCCAAATACATACTCACTCTTACCTATGACAAAGTGACAAGTGGGATATAAAAATGAAAAGTTTTTTCCCTTAGCTGGTGGCTAAAGAATCATTGATCTTCTCTAAACTAACATTAATCTTGGAAAGGCAGCAAGAGGCTTATAGGTCTTCCATGGAGTTTGAAAGTGGTAAATTGGAAAACAAAAAACAAAAAGCTTTTTGTCCATATTCCTTATTGTTGGGAATGTTTTATGACACTGTGGTTGCCTGTTGGTCATAACTTTTGGTTCATTAAAGTTTTATGATTGGATCATAACTATACACTTTAAAATAATTAACTTAGGCAGTGCTCTATAACATGATTTATTAGAAAACTAAACTTCCTTTGCTGCCTGTGTCGTTAATAGAAACTCTCAGGTGATAAACTCTTTCATATAACAATAGTTATTGAGAAATTCCAAAATAGCAACAGACAGTATCTTATTTTCTTGGCAGATCAGGTAATTTAAAAGACCACAAATATGCATGGAGGCAATTATTTTTAGCTTTCTGAAATCAAAATAGCAGGGCTTGGGAGCATGATATGCAGACATTTGGGGGTGTAGGTTGTGTGTTTTGATTGTTATGTCATCTAAGTTGTTCTTCTGCACTTCCCACCCTCATTTCTGCAGGAAAATTTTATGTAACCTGTGATGGCTTTTGTGTTGTTATGAAGAAGGACCTGAACTGGTAAAACTGAATTTGGATTCCAGCTAGGACACAGTGTTATTGAAGAAACTGTTACTATTTTAAGTTTTAGAAAATGAATTTGTACATGGTTGGTAAGTCCTCACTACACAATAAACACATGGACCTTGCTTTTAGGTCAAATCTCCCTTAGAACCTGGCAGCAGCAAATGCAAGAATTTTGTATCTTCTTGTCTCTACAATAAAAACAAGCCCCCTCTCCCAGCCCCCCAGTCTATCACATGGGCATACACAGACTTTGCAGTTTAGCAACTTTCTCTCTGATTAGTAAAACGTGTAGGAAGAAACAACTTGTTCTTATGCAACTTGAGAACAATTCTAAACTTTCAGGTTTTTTTCTGACAGATCGATGAAACGTCTTCCTGCAATTTATCTGCTGTTTTCTGTCCACTAATGCTTGGGATAGCTCATGCCTGAGCATGTAAAAGGGGTTATTCACCATACAGCTGTGCTCTTTCATCATCCTGGAGGATTCAGCAGGCACCTCACAGGCTATCATCACTGCTACAACACACAAACTGCTCCTCAGTAAAATCTGGGCATGCTAGCTGTGTGTCAGAACAGTGGGAAACAGCTGAGAGTGAATAAAATCTTTCACTGTCCATCTTTGGCCCTGCTTTTCCAAAATACATCCAGTTGATTGTAGCTTCACCTCCATTACTGAAGTCTTGCCCATCTTTTATAAAGATCCTTTTTTTCATGTATTTACAGGTTCTGGAATTTGCCATTGACTAAAACTTGACTATCTCTGTATTTTTGAGTAAGAGTTCAGAACGGGATTTGGTTTTCTTTAAGCTCTGATTAAAATGGAAGGGGTGTCTCACCCTGAAAGTGCTTTTTGAGATTCTTTTTGAGATTGAGATTCTGTGGTTGTTGTTAGAAGGAACCAAAGCCTGAACCATTCCTGAATTTAGCTTTGCAAATGGAATCAAGTAGTTTTTGGAGAAGTTCAAGTTCCCCACTTTACCTTGTTTTAAAGGGAGGGAAAGCAGACACAGAACCCCATTGCTCTCTACAAACATATGAAAGGAGGCTGTAGCCAAGTGAATCCTGATCACCTCTCTTGGGTTACAAGAAATAGAACAGGAGGAGATGGCCTCAGGTTGTGCTAAAATTGAGAGATAGGAAAGATTTCCCCATGGAAAAGTGATCAGGCATTGGAATGGGCTGCCCAGGGAGGTGGTGGAGTCCCTGGAGGAGTTAATAACACATGTAGGTGTCACACTTAGGGATGTACTTTGGTGGGATTTGGCAGTGCTGGGTTAATGATTGGACTCAATGATATTAGAGGAGTTTTCCAACCTATTTTTTCACATCTGAATTTTCTGTTTTCCTCATTGTTGCAGCGTGAGGTGGCGTCTCCAGTGGCACAGGCTCACTCACAGGGGAAGACAAAACCACAGGCTCTGGATAGATCTTGGGCAATGAACTGATGTCTAGAGGAGCTGGAACACAGGCTAGACAGAGTTAAGAAGAATAAAATGGATATTTATTGAGGGCCCTGCAAAGACAGTACCAGTGCCACAGTCATGGCCCTGCCCAGATGGCTTCAAGATGGAAGCAAAAGAGAGCTTGGCCATGAGATCTCACATTTTTATAAGTTTTAGTCCAGTTGCATACAACTGTGCATTTAATATCCTCAAATCATGAAGTTCCATCCTCCTTGCTTGCTTGCCCACCCTCCTCTTTCACTTTGTTTATGCTTAGGGCTGGAAGTTTGAATAGATTGTCCTTGAGTCCCCAGCTGGACTGTTTTGTCTTTACCCCCCTATGAAAAATCCTAATAACTTAATATAAAACTAAAACCTGCACAACCAAGCAGAACAGAAAAACTTAAAACTTAAGGCAGCAGAATGAAGGAGAGGTGAGAAGGGTCTTTGTGTACAAGTCCATGGGGCAAGTTTATTCAAATAACAAGCAAAGACTCCAAGGACAAAGACTAGACAGGGTCCAGGTTTAAATCTGGGGAACAGGGGGTGGGACAGAGCATCAGGACCAATGGATTGAGAGCTCAGGGTGGTGTGAAGGCAGGGCAAAGGGTGAAAACCAACAGGATAAAGGGGGTGGGACACTGCAGCAAAATGGGGCCAATGGGCAAGCAGAGAAAGGAGAACATTCTAGGGAATGTGCATAAAAGGGGAAAAGGGGTGGGGAGGCCAATGGACCAACCAGGGAAGCAGATCTGGGGTAAATTAACATGAAACTGCAGAGAACTGTGGGGGAAGAAGTTGTTCTCCATGCCCTAAGTGTCCCTCCAGCAGCTTTAAAATGAGTTCAAATGAAGAATTCACTAGAACAAGTTCAGATTAACAGTTGTTATTGAAATAATTTATTATTTGCATGATGTTACACTAATTTATATATAACACAATATATGTAATATGTACTGCAAGGTACCAAGTCATCCAATCCTAATTATGAATGTAATATATCTACTCATATATTAATGACTGGATAAAGAAAGAAAAGTTTATAATTACAGCATGCTTTTCTATGATGAACAGAGGCTCCAATATAACTCTGGAAATGTACATATTAATAATTCTCATTGTTCATACATGAACAAAATATTTTGATGCCAGGAGAATTAAATTCTTTTGACTTGCTAATTTGCAGGAAAATTTTGAGAGTTGATAGCATTTTCTTTCAATTATGAAGCACATATATTATTCCAAATGTGAACTGTGACTTCTATAGGGAAAGAAAGATGAAGAGATCAGCTTTGTAGGGCTGGAAATGTACTTGATGCTAAAATTTAATGGATGAAGACATTTATAACAGTATGATTTCTCATCTTTTATTCATGTACAATTTTACCCAAGTATTCCCATCAGCCTGCTATTTTCATTTCCCATATATTTACATATACCTTCTCAAATAATGTAAAAATCTGTGGAAAAAAAGATTGCTAAATTATTTTTTCTGAGAGCAAGAAAATGAAAGTGAAAGAAAGGAATGTCAGTAGTTATGCTCTCATATAAAATATCAAAGAAATTATAAGCTGGGGAGGTTGCTAGGATTTGTCTCTGTATTTTCTGTGTCTTTGTATTTCAGGTCACTTATCTTAGAGCACCTTTGATTCTCAGTGCATTAAAAGCAGAACCTCTCTCCATATACCTCATTATGTGCACATAGATTCCTATTTCTAAATATTTGAATATTTTGCACTCCTAGAACTGTCTGTTAATTAATAGACTGTAAAATAAGAGTAAACCAGCACTTCATGGCAACACATTGGCCAAAGCAAAAGAATAAATTACATATTGTGTGCTGGGAAAGCCATTCATGGTGTTCTTTTGAAAAGGAGGAGAGGCAAAGTTAATTCACTGAAAGAGCCCAGAAAATGGTTTTCTTCTCAGAAATAAAATGTTTCTTTCCACAATCTGCAGTGAACATCCTGAGAATCCTTCACTGCCTGAAGAAGAAGGAGGTGTGCAGTTCTGAGGTGCTAAACAAATGTTGGGCCAGGGTTGTTTTGAGTTCTATAAATGACTGGTGAAAGACATAGGTGTTGGAGAGGAAGTTTGGTGTAATTAACAGATCAGCAAATGTCTGTATTCAAAAAGGAAGGGTGTTCTGTGGGAAAGGTTTGTTTTTTACAACCATTTTTATACCCTGGGAAGGAGGTGGAGATGGGTGGAACAAGGACCTGCAATTAAAATAGACCTGCAATCTCATAGTGATCCCTTTGGTCCAGATATTCTCAGCTAAAAAAAGTGGAAAAAGCAGTTCAGTCTGCAAATATGAAACAAATATATCTGTGTCAGACATCCTTTCCAATAATGAATGGAACACATGGAGTTTGATGATCCTTTCTTACTTTTAGCTTTAGTTTGAGTACTTCTTGTGCACCACCTTTGACTTTTTGAGGAACAAAAAATCTGATTGTTGACGGGCATAAAATATTGTGCTGGAATTAGAGAAAGCTTAGTATGCTACAGTGTTAAGTACTCTGAAATTGTTCAGTTATATATAAACCACACAATATCGTAAGTGTGAGTTTTCATACCACATATCAATTCTCACTTCCTGGACTGTAGCTGGGACTTTATATGAGTACAGCTGGTTATTTTGAAACAATAATTGTCTATTTTGGGATATTTTAAATCAAGATTTTCAAGGTGGGGGGGGGGGGGAGACACTCTTGAATGGATGAATTGCAAAACTTTTCCAGCTCCACCTGTGTTTCTTGAAAGTTTTGGAAACAAATTTATAATAATGAGAGGAATATTTGGGATAGTATATGCTGGAATTCACCAACTGTTTTTTCAGTGGGATCCAGAGAAGACAGAACAGGCCCCTAAGGTGACTTAGGGTGAGCCTGATGGCAAAAGTTTGGCTGCCTCACTGTGTGATAGTTCTGTTCTTGTCATAGATGAGTTACTACAATAACCTTGAGATAATTGGTGCCCTTTAAATGATCCAGGTCATTAGAGCTCAGCTGGTAGTCCCACTGTTTTTTGCATCAATTTTGTTTGTTTGCTTTTATAAAATGGAATTTTTTTCAAGGTAGATTTTAAGGCATTTATTTGTGGCCCTATTTTTTACATTATCATTTTCTGGGCATGCTACTCACAAATTGGCATAAAGGTAGGTTAGGTTTTGGCCTAACTGAACATGAGAGATTCTTTTACCAAGAATTTTAGAAGAACAAAGTCTTTAAAAATTGCAGAAAAACATTCCTTTACATGATGTCATAATTTAAAAGAAAATAATAAATTAATACTAATAATTACATTGTCGCATTCTGTGGGCCTTCTAATTGCAAAAGTTTATGTTAAACATTTCCAAGAAATTTCTGGAATGAACTGCCCTAGTTTGTCTTGGCTTTCTGTAATATTTTTGCAGGAGATTTAGACAGTAATCAAACCCAGATCTACTTTGTCTCAGAGAAAATAGCAATTTCTCTTCAAAACAAAGCTAATCGTTTTGAGATACTATTCTCATAGCTGTAATGACATCTAACCATGGGCCAGGCATTGTGTCATGTGCTGCACAGGCAGAACAAAGCCTTTATTCCTAAAAACAGAGAACCTGAGGGTGGGAGGAAGAGGAACCCATGTAAGCAGGTCTGTGCTGTGGTTTAAACCCAGCCCCAGGGAGCCAGTGGGGCTGGGGAGGGAACTGGCAGGGTAAAAGCTGCAAAACTCATGGGCTGAGGTGAGAGAGTTTAATAGAGAAAGCAGAAGATCTGCAGACAATCCTAGCAAAACAAGGAATTAATTCCCTGCTTCCCAAAGGCAGGAGTTCATCCACCTCCAGGACCCATCACAGGTAATGGTCACTTGGGAAGGACAAACATCATCACTCCAAACATCCCAATGCAAGAATTACAGAAGGTGAGCAGAAGCAAAAGAACCAGAACATTTAATCAATTCTTGTTTTGAAGAAACATGTAAAATTCTGTTTGGGGTGATAAGTGGAAGGTGCATTTGAAGAGGTGGTTTTAGAAGAGACCTTCTGGATGTGGAGTCTGACTAAACCAGGTGAGTAGAATGACTCAATTCAATGAGCTCAACACAGCTGACATCTGGTAGAAATGGTGAACCTTGATGAATACAGGGTGTGACAACCTGGACTTGCTCTCTCCAGGCTCTTCTGGCTTCCTGCTAGCATGAAGAATGAGTTTTATGAGCCACCACAATCTGCCCAGCTCATGGAAACTCTTTCCTGTAAAGAGGAAGAATGGTGAAGAGAGCTGAGTATGTAGTTACTGACAACTATACACAAGAATAAGAGAGAGTAAGAGCTACAGGGTTTAAAAAAACATAGAAATGGAAGAGGAATTAAAAAATGACACCAGATTGTATAAAGCTACAGTCTGATACCCTGGCATGAAGCAAGAGGAAATTGCTGCAAATGATGAATTAAATGAGATAATAATGCCTATCAGCTAATGAATTTCATAAAGGTGCTAAATTTATTTTAAAAATTGTTTTTAAAGTAGGTGATCAGACCTGAAATGTGCAGCTCTGTTTATTCAGTTATTTTATACAGCTATCTTCTAGAAAGCCCAGCTGTGAATTCCTTTCATTGCTTCCCCCCCTCCTTTTAGTTACAGAGCTGATTACAAAGGCTTTTGAGAAGTTTGCTTCCTCAACAAAATATTTCACATTTATTTCAATCCTTTTGAATGCAAGATTAATTGTTTTCCTGCAGTAAGATATTACATTGGATATAATTGAATTTTGATGGCTTACTGCATGGCTTGCTTGTGAATGTTTACAAGTAACTGATTTTTCCTTTTACAAGTTCATACATAATAAAGTAGTTGTGATTTCTTTGGGAGATGGAAATCTGGCTGCTTGCATGAACTGGGACCAGGATGCTCTGCAGCCTAAGAGCACAATCAGCATTTACTGTGGGGAAAAGGTTCCCAGTGGCTGTTTGAATTCAGCTGGGCAGGTGGGCACACATTGCACAGGGTATGAAGCAAAAATTTTTCAGGGTGTTAATTTCTGTTTTGCCCTATGTTGACTTCCCAATTCTATCATGCATCATGTGACTTACACTGTTATTAATTCTTTCAGTGAGAAAATGAAGCTACTTTTGTAAAGCCCGAAGATCATCTAATCCAGCCTTCACTTTTTCTTTCTCTCTTGGCTGTTCTCAGCCACTCTGCCCCAAGGTAAGGAAAACAAACAAATAGCAAAGCATCAGAACCCAATAGAGGTGTTTCTCTTTTATTCTAGAGAAAAAAGGGTGCCTGTCCACCTATCCATGGATAAATAGCTAGAATGGAATACTCAAATAAAATTACCTGAAGACACAGACTTGCTCTGCTGCATCCTCCCCAGAAAGCAGGAATTTGTAGGGATGGTTCTGAAGGACAGGATGAGCCCTTTAAACTACTGCTGCAGAGTCTCCTCAAGAAGGCATTTCGTTATAACAGCAGTTCCCTTTTGATTTATCTCCTTGTCTTGCACATGCCTTATGCTGCTTCCATAAGAATCTGCTCCATCATCCTCACAGAAGTGAGGTCTGTATTTCCCCTTGTATTTCTTTCTTCCCTTGGTAAAAAACCAGGAGTTTCTGGCCTGTCTTGCTTGATTTCTTATGCATCAGGATGGAGAGCCCTTGTGCTCCTAGGAAAAGTGCTCCTGGATGTGGCCAGCTCTGCTGGCTCTAAGGAGAGCTTCCCACATCTTATCCATTCATTATTTAAACTACAGGTTTGCTCTTCTGGAATTCAGAGTCCTGACTTTGCTCTTTGCCAGACCTGTGTTCCTTGAGATCAGGAACATGGTAACTACAGCCCAGGCTGCCTCCAGTCCTGATTCCTCTGATGAGTTTATCCATCCCAGGGGACCAGGTGCAGTAATGCTCCTGCCCTGGTTTATCTGGACCTGAAAGTCCTGCACAGCTGTATTTCTCTCCCAGGAGATGGGTTGAAATCCCACAGCAGGATGAGAGCTTGGGAGTGTGATTATTCCTGCAGCTGAAGCAAGATCCCACTGACAGCATTCCCTGATCAGGGGACCTGTACTGGACCCCAGCCACAAGCTCTGCTGTACCTGATCCTTCTGTTTCACCCACAGCCTGTCTCTGGCTGCTCTTCCCAATCTATCCTTTCCTTAAAACCTCCTTCCCAGCCTCTCCTAAAAAGAGCAGGTTCAGAAGCAGAGAGTCATTTCAGCAGCTTCCAAAATGAGATTACATAAACACACAGTGCTGAGCTCACACCAGTTCACACAGAGAATGCAATGTTGTTTTTTCCCCTGGCTCATGTGTATTGTCTAAATTTGAACTCCAGGTTTGTTGTTGGGCTGACATGTTCTTAATAAACAAATATTGGGATTTAATGAGCAAGCACAGAGGGTAGAATATTACAGGAGAAACAAAACATGAGTATCAAAATGATGCTAATGGACAGTGAAGTCTTTGCAGCATCAAGGTAATATCTGCACAGAGTCTCTGTAGGTAGCAGGATAATGTTCTTTGATGGTCTAACAGTTTCTCCTCCTCAGGGAGACCTTGTAAAAGAATCTTTGAAATGTTTGTATCAACCTATTTTCATATCCCTTGTCAGTTTTAGATGGTTCTGTTCAGTTTAGTTAAATGAATTTCACTTTTGACATATACTCTGAAGTGTAGTTCTACTCCATAAAAATGACACTATTGGGTCCTATATTTATTTTACTTCAGCAACTAAATGTCAAGTATATTTACTGTTGAAAGAGTTGCTTGATAAATCCCATATCTGAAAACACAGGCTAGATTGTAAGCTGCAATCTAGCTGGTTTTTGTTGTTTTTTAAAATCCATTTGCACTGATGCTGGAAAAGTTCTGTGAGAGAAATTATGCTGCTGGATTTGCAGAAGTACAGATGTCCAGAACTCATTGGATAACTATTTTGTCTGGGAAAATAATATAATATAATATAATATAATATAATATAATATAATATAATATAATATAATATAATATAATATAATATAATATAATATAATATAATATAATATAATATAATATAATATAATATAATATAATATAATATAATATAATATAATATAATATAATATAATATATGCTGAGACTGCCTGGCTATAAATTTGCTGCTGATGGTGTTTGCATTGCCTTGATTAAAAATCAAACTAGTCACAATAATTAGTCACCTTTGAAGAAATTAAATGTTCAAAGAAACATTTCTGAGCATGCTGCATCTGCTAATAATTACACCAAAATATTTTCCTTAGCAGTCATTATAATGTGTTGTAATAAGAACAGATGTTTTTTAATGAACATACTGTGTTTTAAAGGATTGGAAAACAAAGCTATGGTTCTTGATTGTTTTTTAAAAGGCTCTGCTCATTGGGATTTTTTAGCATAATTTCTCCTGAAATGGATGATTTTTGTTTGGGTGAGCTGCACTGCTTGTTGTTTCCCAAATTTTACTTTATTTCTCATCAACAAGCCTGATTTTTTTTAAGAATCTGCAATCCTGCCATTCTTGATCATTTATCTACTATGTTTTAAAAGTCTCTGTCATTACAGAACAACTGCTGCCTTGCTGGTGTCAATCTGAATTTTAGACTGGAACCTTTCTAATGCCTTAGTCTTCATCTTGTCAAATTATTTTGGTTCTTTGTACAATGAAATATTCCTTTAAATTCACTCACTTTGTTAGGGGCAATCTATCTGTGAGTGACTGGATTTTTAGAAAATGGTTGTTACCTGAGCAATAGCATATCTGAAACCTGGAAAGGTTTATCTGAGAGTAGGTAAACAAACCTTCATGATGGAGTTTTAAATTAGCATCTTAATCTAAGAAACTGATCTTGCTGCTTTTCTGACAAGAATTCTGTCCTGAGGCTGCCCCCCAAAAAAATGGATTTCAGTGCATGGCTGGTGCAGATGGACATGCTGAAGTGGGATTTACTTTATCTGATAAATTCCTGATTTCAATGCTCCTCATGTCAGGCTGACTGTAGTGGGAATGATCCTGGTGTCTCCAAAATCTAGAAGTTGATGTTTTTCCACATATCTGGAAGTTTTGCTGAAAGATAAGTTGAATGCAGAAGAAGGTGAATCTTGTAGATAAAAATCAGGCTGTTTAGGTGAAAGTCTGTTTTGACCAAATAACCAGAAATATGGGAATGTGTCTGAGGGTTTGGTGGTTTTTAATTTGCTTTGATTATTCAAGTAACAAATTGTAAATAGGTATTGATCTCAGTGTGATCCCATGTGCAAATTTGATATTTTCTCTATTTATCCTTCTTGGGGTGCAAGGATAGAAATATACAAAGTGAGTTCAGCACCTTGTGAAGCTCCATAAAATTTCTGGCCCCACATCCCCTTACAGAAATCCTGAGAGAACCATTTGCTGTCTGGCCAGGTAATATAACAAGCTATTCAAACAGAGGGTAGCAACTCTGACTGTGAACAGTCCTGGGTGGATTTTAGCATTTGATTGAAATGTTCACCCATAAATGGTGCTGGATTGTTGTATATACTTCTTTAAAAATATCTAGAGTGATGTAACACTGGGTGCTGTGAAGGAAGGCACCTGCAGTGTTTGGCAGTGTGTTCCCTAATTTCTGTGTCTGTATTAATTGGCTTTTTTTTGTGGTTCCATGTGGAAAGTGGGCCTTGAAGGGAAGGGGGTTGGGATGGAAAATGTTACTCAGTGACACAGGAAATACCAAGTGGTAACCAGACAGACATGAGATACTTCATCCCTGTCTTACAAATTGCTAGATAAGATTTACACAACCTATTAAAAAATGAGACTTTTTGTGTTAGGAATGGATACTGTTTGCCACAGGACTGGAGGGATCACCAAGGTCACTGGGGAGAGGAGAGGGGGATTTTCAGAACAGAGCATCCCCTCAGTGAGTGAGGCTTCAGCTGCTCCTTTCCCACACAACTGCTACCCCATTTTATTATTATTTTTTCCCCACCATTCAGTCTTGAGTGATTGATTTCAGCCAAACTGAGAAAGATGCTGCTGTTGAAAATATTCAGAGAGAGGCAGCAAAATCCTCAGAGCAGCTGATTTATGTTTACACTGAATCTTGTACTTGCAAGGGCTGAGTTTTGCCAGCACAGAAATGTGTTCTGAAAAGCCAGCATTTTGTGTAGTTTATGATCCTGGTCTTGACTTTTTTAGGTAGGAGTTTCTCTTCTTGTTTCTGTTGATAGTTATGAATTAAGAATGAGTATACTCCTACAGGTATGCAATAAAATATACAAGAAATGCTCTGCAGTGTGTCCAGGCAATGATTTTGCAGAGTCTGGAGCTTCTGAAATTTTGCAGCTTTGCATCTCAGCTCATTAGAGATTAGAGTTCATTAGCACTTTTCACTTACTTAAAGCATGAAGGAGCATGAAAATGGAAATGCAGAGCAGACTGTGGATGGCTGTGATTATTCTTTTATCTGTGGGAGCTCTTTCAGATTCAGTGCTGCTCACAGTAAAACAAAAGTGGTCCCTCTCCTATACAAGCTGCAAATTTCCTTCTGAATAAACATTTTAAAGATTTTATTTGACTACTGTGTCTTTCTTTAGCACCTCAGCACATCAACTTCTTTTTTATTTACAATATTTTTGGCTACACTTTGGGTTTGAACTTGACCCCCATGTTTGGATATTCTGGTGTATATGGAGACTTTCCACAACAGTAACTTTTTCCTCTGTATTTAATTCTTGGAAATCTTAAATGCTTTTTCTTTTAGAACAGACTGTGACCAACTGCAGGAGACCATTC
Organism: Erithacus rubecula; assembly: GCF_903797595.1. NCBI lineage: Eukaryota > Metazoa > Chordata > Aves > Passeriformes > Muscicapidae > Erithacus > Erithacus rubecula. The sequence goes on from NC_136688.1 coordinate 17,339,373, forward strand.
TCCTGTATTTGTTCCTTTGTTCCTGTGCATATCAGGATGGAAGGAACCTTTGCTAAAGCTACTTTACACAATCAGTGTGATTAGGAATCATTTGAGCTTTGGATTCTCTGTTTCCTTTTGGATGGTCTGTCCACACAAATCTTTCTTCAGTCTGCTGTATGTAAACAATCTGTTTTTTCTCTGAATTATTTGGAATATTTTAAAGTGCCTACTGGAAAACTTTGTTCCCTTTACAAACCCAAAGGCTCTCCCTAGAAAAACATATGACACAAGGCTTCATTATAAAATCAATGTATTTTTGTTCAGTCTAAAGAGGATCAGATTTAAAAGCCAGAGAAGGAAAAATGAGGTTGCCCTATAATTGAAGCATGTGAAATTAATACAATTAACTTTTTTTTCAATCATGCCTTTCTCCATTTCTAATTTACTGCCAGTGCTGCTGAAATACAGAGATTAAAATGTATATCCCATGTGAGGAATTATCTGATTTTCATACAGGAATACTTTTAGCTAAATGCTGGTGTAACTTTAATGGGAAAGTTCTTCACAAATCAGGCAAATAGAAGCAAATTTTTTTCTCTCAAAATTAAATCAGCTTTAAGCAGATACCAATTGTTTTTTTTTTAAGTTGATGAGTTGAGTGTTGCTTTTTGTACACTTAGAGAATTTCTTATTAAGGTTAAGAAGGCAAATCCTGCTGTAATTTTATTTACTTTATATTTTAGCTCCTTCCCAGGAAACTTTGCTGCATTGAATTGTGCTACATATGATGTTAAGCTACAGCTGGCACACAGGAAAATGATGCAGATTAAACCCCCCATGGTTTTAATGCCACATAATAAATGACATTATGGGTCTCACAGATTTTAGGAGGAGAGCAGCCTGTTGTTTTACAGCACCAAATCCTCATCCTGTTAAAACCACTGGAAGCCTTGGTTCATTCCAAGGCCTGAATTGTGAATATTGGTAACTGTTCAACTACAGAAAAACAGCAGAATTATTTTCAGAATTAAAAGAAAAAATCAAATAAGCCCCAAACCTGTAAACAGAGCTCCCCATGTCCTGCAGACAATGTGGGGATAACTTTATATAGTTGAAATAAATTCAGGAAAATGTGGCAGAAAGATCCTACACAGGTGAAGATCACAGGCCCTGCCTTAACAAAAGCTTGAAATAAACACAAATTTCAACAAATGAGAAGTTCTGCAGGTTAAAAAAAGGGCAAACACTTCTTTATGGTAGCAAACGTGGTTGCATCTATGTTGTAGCAAATTACTGTTCCCAATGCAACTGTTTCTTGCAAAAATCACTTAATATCTCATTTTCCCCTCTGGTTTTACACCTTTCTTATGATTTTATTCCTGTTAATTTGTAGTAGATTTGGCTGAGTTCTCCTGCTTTAGAAGCAGAGGTAGATTGGTATCAGTTGAAAGAGTTTCAAAAGCAAATGCTAAATTATTCTGAATGTGAACGTCCCCCATGTGATTTGGAAAATTAATTATATCAAAGTTTGTAAGGGGAAAAAAAAATCTATTAAAGATTTAAAGCTTAGCAGAACTTTTCCACTGTGATGAACAACTAGAGTGCTTTGGTTTTTAAATGGAGAAATTAATAGTGATTGAAATTTTCTTCTAATTCAAGATCAATATGCAAAAAGGCAGCATGGGGTGTTGTGTTATGAATTTATCCAAACACAAAATATTTTATGGGAGTCCAGATGTTTAATGAAACTTTATTTTTCTTGTTTTGCAGCTGAGAGAGCTCTGCAGAAATATTTCTATAGTTCCCAAGGTTTCTAAGACTCTTCTAGTTTCTTAGGAAATTTAAGTCTTGACTTAAATTTAAGATGTCTAAACTTAAGTTTCCAAATTTTATTTAGGCTTTTTGGTGACTTTTGTTTAAAGTTATGGGATTTCTAGCAATTATAAATAAATGTAAAATTGGGGATTTTTTTGGGGGGGGATTTTGTTTGTTTTTAAATTTTGCCAAGCCTATCAAACTTATTGTATTCCTGATATTTTGTGTAATGTTGTGAGGTGAAAAATAGTTGCTGATATTGCTGTGTTTTTACAAATTCTTTCTCTTTTAAGGCTGGAGTTCTCATAAATAGACAATACTGGTTTCTGTGGAGTAAAAACTAGAAAGAATATTTCAGTGAGAAGTAAATTGCAGCCCATGAGAAAAATGAGATTCTATTTTGTGCAGTTATCAGAAACTGATGGTGAAACTTTTAGCAATGTGGGAAAAATATTGAAGCCTATATTAATTAATTTGGAACAATTAGTGATAATACAAGTTATGTTTGCTGTAGAATATGTGAAGAGAATTTTGGTTTAGAATAGTGTTCAATATAACTTGATGATAGTAATTTAATTTTCAGAAAGTCCAATAAACATTATTTTTTGGTATTTTATGGAATTTTTTTTGTGGGTTTTTTTTCTTTGCTGATTATTCTTTTTTATCTAAAATAAAGGATTTGGGGCATTATATCCATGATGGTTCTGAAAGTTTGACCAGGCAACATGAGCCAAATATTCTTGTTTTATGTGAAATCTCATAGCAGGCTGGTCAACAGAGCAGTTTTGACACAAATTTTACTGTTGGCCTTGTAAGTTGAATAATTCAGATGCAGATATGGAAGTTTCTAGTATTGGCTAGAAATGCCTGTTGACTGTCAATGAAGTTCTAAATATATTTTCTGATTAGATGAGTACAAAGAGCAAAAATCAGAAGAAATGTTAATTTTTAAATGAATGATTTTGCCTGATGTAATTTCTGTTTCATATGAAAACAACTGAATATCTGAGTTGCTTGAGCTGAAGTGCTTCAAAAAATGAATGTGAAATGTAACTGAGAAGACACATAAAAATTCAGAAGCAGAGAAAAGAATGGTTTTGTTTTGGATCTGCAGGGCTTTTTCTGCATCATCTTATTTACAGCTGGATCAGCCTCTCCAGAAAGGTAAATCCCCTGAGTGGAGGCTGTGATTAGTGATAAGCAAATGTCAGCAGGTGGTATGAACTCTGTTATTAGTTGCTTCAACTCCTGAACCATCTCCCAGCCTTCTGAGCCTTTTGACAGGTTGCCTGAAAATGAGAAAATTTAGAAATTTTAAAAGATGCAGGGCTAAAAAGAAGACTGGGAACAAGGATGTGTATGAGCATTTGTGAAGCAGCCTTGGAAAAAAAAAAAAAACATTTTGGGAAAAGGAATTGAAATGCAATTAAAAATGTGCTTTCAAGAGCACTTTTTCAATTTTTAACCACTGGAATAGAAAAAATAACTGAAGGCTTCACAGCACTTCTAGAAGTGCCTGGTTCTCCTGATCTTTTTTAAATATCTTATTTGGGCCTCTTCCACATAAGAAAATATTGGAAATTGCATCCTTTCACTTGGAAGACTTTTCTTTGAGATGAATGCTTTTTGAAGTCATCATTTTATGGCAGTCATATTTGGTTTTTTGGAAAGGAAAGCTGTGATTTTTCACTTGTGCTGGTTGACAGGGTGTTCTACAATGACCTTTCTTTTGCAATTTCCCTTTCTAGGCTGCATTTCTGACCCTTTGTGTTTCTGAACCAGACTATTCTGTGGAAACTTAAGAGGTGTTTTGGTCTAGAGTTAATATTTCCTTCTTAAATAGTAACTGAATTAAGCAAGGGAGGGGCTCTCCCATCATTTCTATGCTCACATTTTTAGTGCAAGCTTAAGCTGTACTGGTCAACTGCAACATTTTTTTTTATTTTTATGATCAAGTGACTTTAATTTGGGTTGGTTTTTATTATCATTGTTAATGTAAGAAGGCTATATGAGTAAAGCTTTATTCCTTTGAAGCTGATTAAAAAAATTATAAAATCCCTCTTCTGTTCCGCGGAAAATGTGTTGCTCAGAGTAAATTATCTGAATGAACTCATATGAGCAAAATGAGAAGCAAATCAACTCATTTGCTAGGCATCTATAGGGAATAAACTAATTTTTAGGCTTTTAGGCCATGTAGATTTTTTTTCATTACTTTTTATTTTTTGGTACACACTACTACTTTCAAGTTTAAGTGAAACAAATTCGAAGTCATACTTTAAGATTTTTCTTCACTTACAATTGGAAAGATGAAGAAATCTCTTAGGTCCTGTTCTTGTTACAATCTAAGATATTTTGTACACAAAATTTGAAGGATCTGGAGTGGTGTGTAGTGTTTCTATGACTAGACCATCCAGTCTAAACTCACCAATGAATAAAAAATCAAAAATATAATGAAAACTGTCTCATATATCTTGTATTTCTTCCTCTGTGGCTCGAGGCCAACAGACCAGTCCTGACATTTACTGGTAAAACTTTTTCATGCCAGGTCATTCTTGTGGCCTGTTCTGTCTGCAGATCAGAAATGTAATAAGGGATTAAAAGATTTTAGGGTATGCTCTGATTTTTCAAGCCCATTTATACTTCTTTAGCAATTAATCTTCTGACAACAGTCAAGCTAAGCAAGTAACATGGGCTTGGATAGAACATGGATACACTTGGATTTGCAAGAATTCAAAATCCTATAAAGGGATTAAGTGACTGATTGCATCCCACTAAGGATTTAATTGTGGTACATCCTTTTATATGTGTTTATATACTTGAACATTTTTGCTAATCTTGCTCGTAACACCTAAAATTTATCTGAAGACTTTTTGAGGTGGAAACCAAGAATTTCTTAGCAACAAGCCTCTTGGGATTACTCAATAAAACTGGGATGTCTAAGATGTGGGAATAGGTTGTCTGCTTTGGAAAGCCTTATTCTTTTCTGTGTGGACAAACACAAATTGAATCTTGTCCAAAAAGAACCCAAAAAAACTCAAGGGAGTTTTTATTTGAAGAGTTTTACAGCTGTAATATTTGTACAAGGTGTTTACCAGAGGACAAAGTACTATCACGAAAATTCGGGTTTTTACACCAATGTTGGTAACAATTTCCAGAACCAGCACAATAATAAGCATAAAGTTGATTTTTCAGGGTAAGAATGATAAAAATCTCTTCTAGAATACAGGCATAGTATGTTTTAGTCTAAGATCTGACTGGAAAAAAATTTGGCAAAAATAGTTTTATGTCTTTCAGATTAATTTGCACTTCTGTCATCTGTCATCTGATCTTAGTTTTGTGTAAAAGGCACAAAACACTGTCTCCTACTTGAAGAAGGTGCTCAATTTATATAACTCATAAAAAGAATAAATAATTTATGTTTGATGGACATAAATCATGATTTTTTTTGAGAGATGTGGAAATTTTGAGCAAGTCTCCCAAGTTAATTATATTTAGTCAGGAACTATAAATGTGGTTTATTTTTTTTTTTTTAAATCCAGGTAGTTTTATCTGCCCCTTAGAAATGGGTCAGAACTATTAACTGATCTTTTAAAAACATGTCTGGATCTGGGGACAAAGGATAAAAATGGTAATCAAACTGAAAACAAGATGAGTCTCACAGTTTTATTCTTGATATGATAGATATTTCCAAATACTGTACCTGAACTGTAATTCAGCTTTCTCTACTTTCTGGGCAGATTTGTTGAAATGCTTCCCACTGAGTTGCTTATTTATCTGATTTCCTGGGTACAATGTGTTACAACATCAGAGAGGGGAAAATTCCAAGTGCAAGTCACTGATTCCTGGTTGCTGCATCACTAAAATATTTTTAAGTGCAGCAGATTCCTTTCATTTTTGTGCAGTAGATAACTGTTTATCTCTGTTTAGCAGAAAGCTGGAGCTTCTGGAGGCTGCCAGGTTCTGGCACAGAATTCTTTAGCCAGAAACAAAGACTTGTTTTGGAAGCACTGAATCCCTCAAACATTAGTGGACTTCATCCCTGTCAACAGATTTGGGGCTGGTAAAAGTATTCCCTCTTCACACCAGAAGTGCTATCTTAAAATTTGAGAATCCTTTTCATGTTGTCTTAGGCTCTAAGTGATAAGAGAGAGTTTAGAGAGACTTGGGGAGTGTCTAGAGAGGTAGTTTTTTGGGGGTTTTTTTTTGGGTTTTTTTTTTGGTTTTTTTTTTTTTTTTGGCTCTTTCTAAATTTTAAAAAATAACAATATTAAAACTTAAGGTAATGATAGATATGACTATGGAACTAAGGAAAAAACATTAATAGGCTGTTATCTGTGACCTACCTAAATATCTTTGTACTGTGACTGAAATAGAAATATGCAAATATTCTGCGTGTGTGCATGACCTGCTGGTATTGCCTACATGTTGTTTTCTCCATACTATTTTTCAATCCCAGCCCCTCAATTCACAATGACAATTTTTCTAGGTCAGTCTTAAGGAAGTGTAAAATTTGGCATCAGAATTTAGGACAGAATTTATTCCTGTCCTAAATATCTGCATCAGAATTTCTGGATTTTCAGCACTCCCTGGAAGATCTTTAATTTTCCCTGAGGAAGCCTTAATGATGGAGATCATCTTGCCACTGTGGGACAAGGATACAGAACTCTGCTGGTGCCTCATAAAAATCCTGGAAACTTCAGGCAGGATGTTAAAATACCTTTTCTGACATTCACCTAAAAATGCAGATTTCCTACTGCATCCCACTCCACAGAATTAGCTAAGATTGCCTCATGTTAGGCATGTTATTAATTGAGGTCTGCTGAAACTTTCATACAGTCTGAGTGTTTTTTTTTTATTAGAAGTTATTTTGAGGTGTTTGATTTTGTTCAGTTGGCTTATAAATGCAATTAGAATTAGCATATATCCCCAGAGCTGTAATATTTCTACAGGGAATTAAATTTTCAAGTAAATAGAAATGCTTTGATGGTGCTCAATATTTGCACATTTAAGTCTGAGCCTGGCTTTTCATCCTGGGAATCTAAACAAAGCCCAGCATTTTTATGTTTTATTGGTGCTCTAGAGCTGTACTTGGTCTCCAGAATGAGTTATTTGCAAACCCAAATACTGGAAGTTGAAATCCAAACATTTTCCTTGGTTTTTCTTTGCTCCTTATGCTTTCCTCTGAAAGTGCTAAATAGATTCAGACATTTCTCAGGCTGCAGTTTAGTCTTTGTTGAAAGCTTTGGGGGATTTAACACACTTTTCAGCAGAGCAGCCTCCAGCTTTTGGTATGTAAATAAGCTGCTGCTTGGCTCTTGTGTTTTATAGTTTTGATATAACAATTAAGGAAAAATTACTTAAATACCTCCTGAATAAATGCCTTTTCTAGGAACTGGGAAAGTCAGAGAAGTTAAATTCTAAGCCAGTAAGCAATTTGTGCTAAATCCTGAATCATAAAACCACTGTAGGGGTTTGGGTCCCTCTGTGTTCCCTGATCAAAGGAAGAATAGTCAGAAGTTAAGTGTAATTAAAGAAGTATTTGTTCCTTGTTTTTTCAGGATTACTTTGACAAGCAAAATAAAAATAATACGGTTGATAACATTGAATTCTTTGAGTAATAACTCTCCCAAAATTATTTCCCTATGAATTTTGTCAAAAAGGGATGTAACATTTTAGTAGTCAATCCAGGATTGACCTGGATTTATTAAAATTTGTTTAAATACCTTGTACCTATCTACTTTACAGAGCTATTCATGGGAAATACAGTAGATTTAGACTGCTTTTTCTTCAACTAAACCCCTTGTTCTGCCATTTGCTGATTGATGTACTGTAGAGCATAAATCCTCAATAACTAGAAGTGATTATCAGGTAGAAGATTTGCTATCCATAAGAAATTACATTATTCATATGATAAAATTAATCATGACTAGGTACTATGACAATACAGCAGTGAAGGTCACTTTGAAAATGCTTTTAACACTTCAGTGAGGAAAAATTTGTAGAGGTGCATGAGTTAAACATATATTATATATATATATATAATTTAACATAAAATTAAAATATGTATGTTTTTGTCTTCACTCCTTTCCTGACAGGTGGTCACATTCTGTGGTAGAATTTTCTGAAAAATCCTACAGGATTTAGTCTTTTCCCAGTGCTGGATGCCATTTCAGCAGCTTGAGCCATGTGCTCCTTGGCTCTTACAAACTGGACTCTGCTTTTCTTGGGATCAAAGAATCCTAATCCAGCATGCCAAAAACTTTGGGGAATAGCTGCTCTTGGAATGGAATCAGCTTGCATTTATTCCTGAATATTTCAGGCCAATGCATGACAGTAACAACAAAAAAATAAAGAGGATAAATGGTGTATAAAGAAAATAGTGGGACAAGCTGGTGAAACAGAATATTTTTCATATAAGTAAAATATATATAATATATATTATATAATGATTCAGTTGATGTTTATGGTGTAGGTGTATATATATAACTTGGTTAACTTTATTTCAAATACACAAGATACTTCAAGTCTATCAGTTTTTTACTTTTAAAGGAGGGGGGGGTTTGTGATGCTTGGTTGATATTTGGAATCCCTGGGTCCATAATCTCAGTTTCTACTTAATGTACCTATGCATAAAGCAGGGAGAGGAGAAAAAACTGGAAATCAATGCAGCCTACTCAATATTACAGCATGTATTAATTTATTGGTCTGGGTTTCACTGGCACCCAGGTAGTTTATTATACCATTATCCAGTTACACTCCTGTGCTTCTGATTTTCAGGAGTAATTTCTTTTCAACTTCAATCTCGTTTCTAAAAATGGCTGTGAAATTCTAGATTTGAGGAACTGGTGCAAAACAGACACTGCTATTGCTTTCCTTGTCAAGCAAAGCACATAAAAATCTGGAGTGAACTCTGCAGAGCTCTGCACAATTACCTGTGTCTCTTGCATTAGGGCAACCTTGGGGGGAGAAGGTGAAATGGGGGTTTAAAAGAAAAAGCTCATTATTTCATCAGCTCCAGGAGGAGTTGGAGTGGGTTTTGAAGCTGGAATGAAAATTCATCTGTGCTCTGAAAATTCTGGATTTTCCTGATTGTCCCTGCTTTGCCTACCTGTGGCTGAGAGCACAAATGCTGGAATGTTGTTCAAGGAGTTTCTGCTGTGGGTGGTGTGCTCCTGAACAAAAAATGGGTTTTTGTTTTTTGTTCAAAAGCAAATCCTCACAAGTGGTGTGCTTAGTTTTACAGGCTCCAGGGTGAGATGAGCTGGAGAATTGCTCTTTGTTGCATCTCACTTCTCTCCCTTGGCATCCCTCCATAATGCTGTGTATCTACTTATTACATTTTATATTCAGAATCTGAATGAACCAAAAAATGCTCTTCTCCAGCATCTCCCTCTGATGCAAACACCACTTCACTGAGCACATTCCTGTGATGGACAAATCAATGTGCAGGGAGTCCTTGTGCTCCCTTTCATGATAAACAGAACCAGACCAAAGTAAAAACACCATGGTGACAATCTGTCAGTTGAGTGCTGTTTGCCTTTGAGTTAAATGTTCTTGCATGTAGCTCATACTCATGGTAGAAATGAGTGATTATTAAAGCATTTTGGATGAGCAGGAAAACATAAATTATGTTGTTCTTATACCATCACAAACCTACAAATTGTGACATTGAGAACAAATGCAATTAAAAATAACAATAGAAGTGCAAAAAAGAGAATTATTACTGTTACAACAGATTGTTTGTTTGAAATTATGCCTGCAGTCTTTTGTGGAAATACTGTCTTCTGAGACAAATATGTAATAAGATTGTCATAAAGTATTTCTAAACATTGTAAATTGGCTTCTCATCCTGCTGTTGAAAGAACTAAAACTCAAAGAAGCCTTAAGTGACTTGTCCATGCTTAAACTGTAATATTGGAAAAAAAAATTATCCTAGGTAGGTTCTCAAAATTCCTTTCTATAGCCTAAGACTTATACAGCAAGTATGGGGGCAAAATTAATAAATTAGGCAATATTGAACACCTTCATCTGGAAAGACCAAAGATTAGATAGAAAGTTTATTCTGCTTCCTAGAAATTAAAGCCCTGCCTCAAACAAACCTCATGTTTCTCATGCTAAGCACAATCAATTTGTATTAGAGTAAAAAAAAAAAAAAACAAAACAAAAAAAAAACCAAACTGGTGGAGATAATTTTTAACCACATTCCTGATCTTTTGTAAAACTGATGTCTATTAAAGATTAGTGTGAGTTAAAAAAAACCACCAACACCCCCCTCAAACAGAGCCTGTAGTATCCTTCAAGTGATGCTGCTTTTAATTCCCCCTCCTCAGCCTGGTTTGCTTTAATTATCCAGCCAGCCAGGAGACTGTTGCCATATGCACTTAACAGCACTAAACAGAAATATATTCTGATGAAAGGGAGATATTCCTGGTATCTAGTAGCTGTGCAAAGCATGTGGCACACACATTCCAAGTGGCTCAGAGACAAGTGCCAGCCTTTTTGATTAGGAGCTTTCCTGCATTAATTCCTTCTGGAATTGCACTGTTTTGAGAAACTGCTGTGATATTGAGGTTGTTTATTATTCTGTGTTGTTTCTCATAACCAGACATCTTTAAGCATCTGGTGGGTGGGTGGCATTGACTGAGGATTTTGAGACTCTCTGTAATTCTGGCACCAGAGTTACTCTGTGGATTTAGCACTGTTTTTGCATAGGAGCCTGAAGTGACAGAACCCATAAATAATGTACAAAGCTGTACATTACAACAGAAGGACACAAAGTTGTGCCTCCTGTTAGCATACATTGGTCTTCTATTTAAAAAAGAAAAAAAAGAGAAGGAGCCATCTGAAAAAGTGCAGTTTTGAAATTTAGAGATTGGCTCACAGATGCGTATGCATTTCTGCTTAGCTATGACCCAATGTACACCTACAAAAGGGTACAATTAGATATTTTTATTTCAAAATCTGATGATAGAATGTTGATTTTTAAAAGAACAGGTAAGATCCCTCTTAATCTGATGACAATATTTCCCTTTGGGCTGGAGATGTTTGGGTTTCAGCTTTCTCTGGTTAATCAGTCACTGCTGATGAACTTGTCAGGCCATTAAAAAATACCCTGACAGTTTTCTCTTGCAGGTGCCATGCTCATCATGACTCTAACTTTGGCCAATGCTTTCCAACCCCTGCCACCTCTGGCTGAAGTGATGGACAGCTCTGAGCTCAAGTGTTATCCAAGTCACCTTAGCCAGGCTTAAAACACTGAGGAAATCCCATTTTCAGCACTGCTATGCACAACAATTTTGATTCTGTGGTTCAGTATAAATAATTTGATTAGTTTCTTGCACATACTTTTGGAATGAACATATCTGATCCTTTCCAAAATTCTGTTGCCCTTGCTGTTTCTACAACATTCAGAGTTGTTTTCTGCCTTCACAAAACATTCAGTGTGCACTTCAAGTTCTCTTTTGCAACAAAGACTAATGTTTTAAGAACTAACTTATGTAATGGAGCATTTGCCTGCCATTACAACCCAAAATACAGCTTCCCCACATTTGGCAGAACATATGTTCTGGGGGAGGGACAATGGCAAAGACCTAAGGAAATCTAAACATCTAAACAAGGAGTGAAACAAAGCAGCACAATTCATTAGTGGAAAACCACTTGGGGCACCAGCTAGTCTAATTCTGCAGTGCTGTGGACAATTATAATCCCAGAGGAAGGTTTCCCTGGCAGCTTTTCAGGGACAGGCTTATATTTTCATTATGAGGCAGTACTCTTCAAAAATATCCTTTATTAGGTCAGGACTGATTGAGGTTTTTTTAACTTTTCTTCTTTTTATTTTGACTATTCTCTGTTTATTGCAGTCTGTTACATAAAAATTAGAAGAAAGCTGATAATATGCAAAGAGGGATGATTTGGACTCTGCTCCACCATCTCTACTGAGTCACAGTCATTTTTTGACCTTTAATCTTCACCTTTTCTGAAATACATTATTTTCCTTAGCTTTGGGAACAGTCTGTAGTAGAAGATGTCTTGCTATCTATTGTAGCTCAAAAAAATATGCAATTCCGCAGCAGCTGAATCATCAGAACCTTTTAAAAAGGGAAGATGGAATTTTTTATTAAAATGTCCCCCAAGTGTGTTTGGTTTGGTGTGGATTTTAAATGGTTAATGTGCACCTCCAGTGATACCACCTTTTATTATTTAGCATGCTACTTGTGGTAAAATCAAAGGTAACATTTATTGCTGTCTTTGAAAAAAAAAATTAAATTATGAAACAAATATTCAGACTGTTTCTAAATGTTAAATTTATTGATTTTCTTGGTAATTAAATGAATGTTTAGGCATTAATGACCAGATATGGTTATGGCCTGCACTTGCTGTAGTAAATGCCGATGTCTTTACAAAGGGAAAGTAAATTATGTTATTTATTTTCACAAATATTTTGTGTGTGCATAATTTAGCTTCTGTGTCAGGCTGCACAAAGAAAACACTGAAAAAATGAGATTATAAAAAAATGCAACACAGCTAGGTTCTTAATTCTTTCAGGAGATGCTACTGGTGTCTTGGTGCTCAAGTCTTATCCTGCTACTGACACTTTCTAAGCATCATCTGTAAATGGGCTTCAAAAAGCTGTAGCTCTATTAATATGTAATTTTAAAGGCATTTTTGAACCCTAGTTCACTTATGGCCACTAACTCCAGGTACACAGGTGGGTGTTATTTACTCTTAGCTGGCAGTTCTTTATTTTTAATTGTCTGTTCATCTAGGAATCATGAAACACTGGATTTTATCTGGTTCTAGAAAAACCTACTCATAATTGTCTTTTCCTCATTATGTAATTCAAGCCTATTTTGTGTTTCCTATGAGCCCTCACACATTGCATAAATTCAATTGTGAGGATCTGTATGTGACCATAAATTATTTCAATCAGTAGGGCAGAGGAATATTCTGAGAATTTCCTACTCCAGCAGTAATTTTAGATCTAATTTTCTCACAGAAAAGCATTTATGAGTGACCCATTTTCTTTCCAGCTGCTCCTCATGATGCAAGGTGCCTTCTCTCATAAACAAAGATTTTTCTAAATATTTTTTCACCAAATATAATTTAGATTTTTTTTCCTGTGTGTGAGATATTTCTGCTTCAATAACCTGTTGTTCTTTTAGGGGCATCTTCCCAATTTTCAGAGGGAGAATTTGTAAAGTGCAGAATGCTTCAGTTAGGGTGGAACTGGCCCAATCAAGGAAACCACAGATCCTTTTGTTAATCTTTTCACTTCATTTTCAGGGTGTGGGATAAATTTTGCTTCAGAGGTTGTGAGTAGTCCCCCTATATGGTGATTTGTCCTTTGCTGAAATGTCCAGGTAAAGAACATTATTTCATTATTTCATCTTATTTCATTATTTTTCTCTCAATTTCAGCAATCCTTCTTAAAAAAGGATATTGTTTCCATAGTTACAAGTTTAAATCACCTTTGATGCCATTACCTTTGTGCACACATCTTCCAAAAGCATCTTGATATGTTTTCAGACAGCTTCCATATTCAAATATCTTGTTATTCAAAGAATTTCTGTTATATAATTCTGAGGACAAGCTAAAATGTATTTTCCTTTCCAAATGCTTTATAATTTTCAAAAGCTCTTGCCTATATGTCTAGAACTGCTAGTAAACAGAGTGCATGTATTTTTTTTTTCCTTATCAAACAATGGAAAACAATAATGTCCTACTGGGCTAGTTGGGATTTAGTCAGTGACAAACCAAGAGAGCATGTTTTTATAAACCTTAACACTTCAAAATAACCTTTTGAAAGTTTTATTGGATGAACAGTGCATCCTTTGTTTGAAGTTCCATAGGATTGTTCCTATGCTGTCATCAACAGAATTTTTGTCAATTATTGTTGCTATGATTAATTTTTCATAAATGGGTGGAACTGAGTGAGCAGTAATATGATTTATATCACCGAGTGAAAGATTTGTTTTTATAAATACTGAAAATTTCACTCTATGGCTTCTGGGTTAGTGTCTCCAGTCATTTGTGGTGCATGTAAGAAGCAGAGGTTGATTGGGAGTTCTTAATAATGAGAGAATACAAAATAGGAAAAATATATTTATGTGCCTCTTAGAGAACTGATTAAACCTTTCTGTGTGAAAATTATTTTTTTAGCACATTCTACAAATGAAATCATTTAACAGCCAAGGAGGGGAGAAGGATGCACCAACCCAACTGTAGATGTATTTCATCCCTGTGATAATATCTTCGTTTGTTAACCTTAAAGTCAATTTAGGATTTTCTAGGTCTTCATTCAAATAATTTGGGAAGTTGCCATCTTATGAAGTTTATTTTAGCACAAATTTATTGACTGGCAATCTTGGATCAGATTTTTGATAATTATAAAGATTTTTGAAGAGCAGCCTCTACAATAACTGTTTTAGGCCAATTTCCCTTAAGTTTGCTCCAACTAAAATAATAAAATGAGCCTCTTCCATTTTTAGTCTGCAGTAATTTTAACTGCAGTAATTGTTTCTATTTTTTTTTTTTTTTGTAATTTTAACTGCACTTACTAATGTAATTTTGTAATTTTAACTGCAGTCATCAATTATTAATTATTCAAAATTAACGATTAGCCATTAATTACTTTAAATTAACTATTAGAAATAACTCTGCATAAAAATATACATTATTGTATCATGTACATCTAAATATTATTACATTACATAATAACATGCTATTATTCATCATTATTACTTTGACATTTATTAATTAATAAATATTTTTAATGCTGTTATTAATGTAATTTTAAAATTTTAACTGCAATCCTGCTGAAAAACAAAAAACAAAAAACAAAAAAAACCCCAAACTTTTGACTGCTGAGCTTGTTCTGATGTGCTGAGTTCCACAATGCAATTTCCTCATATCCTTACATTTGAGAATAAAGGACTGCTTATTTCTCATAGACCTTTTCATCATAACCTTCTTGTGGAATTGTTTTACTCCAAGAAAACTTTGACTTTAACCAAAAAAATAAAAAAAAAAAAAAATTAAAAAGTGGTTTTATTTGTTCAGAAGGAAGAATACAGTGCTTATGAATTATATTTATTGCTATTATTTGAGAGATTAGAAGTGAAATGAGACAGATTATTTTGAAAGAGAGGTTAGAAGTGAAATGAAACAACATTTTGAAGGAAAAGAAGCAAATTAAGCATATCTTACTAACAGCAGAAACTTTTAGTTGTCTGTATAGAAAAGAAAAATTGGTATAAAACTTGTTTTTTTGGACACTGGTATTTTACACTTGACTTTCTTATGAAAGAGCAAAATAATGCAAAAAATGAATGACTGGAGGGAGTTGATGAAATATGGTATTGTGTGACACTTTGGGCAGGAGGGGACAGGACACTTGGTAGTTTGAGAAATCTGTCATTGCTTCTGTGATGTAATTTTAAAAAGGGGAAAAAAAAAAAAAAGCTATGTTTTGTAAATGTGTTGGATTCTAGGCTTGTTTTGTACAGTGGGAATAGAGCAGCATACATAATTCTGTGTCCAGAATTTCCCTTGATAATTCTGATTCATCCAGAACCATTCCAAGTGAATTCCTGTCACTTTTCAGAACCAAAACCTGGATGGAGCCTTGCAGATTTCATCATCTGCTCAGGCAAAAATGTGACCTGGGAAACAGACACTGAAAAAAAAATAAATATAGAAGTAATTTGCTCACTGTGCTTGTGGTTACTGATGGGTTGTGTGTCAGGGGATGGGACATCCTGCAAACTAAAATTTAGGACACCAAGACCCAAATTACTTGCTGGAGACTTTGTTTTCTGGCATTCTCCAGGACTGCTCTCCCACACAAGCATCCCTTAATTCTGCAGGCTGTAAAATATACAGATATATATAAAATATCTCTCAGCAACTCATCACTGTCCTCCTCTCTCCCTGGCACCTCCTTCCTCCCCTTTAGCATCCTCTTCACTTCACAGGTACCAATTTCCTCTCTCCTTCATCAGAGATTCATTAGAGATCTTTCAGTAGCCACCTAAATTCTGGGAGATGCTTGTGAACCATCTAAAATAACACATTTTCAGACCTGCAGAAGGGCTGCTGTGTTTGAAAGCTTGGGGATTTTTTTTTTTCAGCCCTACCAACTGCTCTGGGAAAAGATATTTCCTCCTCCCACAAACCCTGTTCTGCATTACCAGCCTGCAATTTTAGCCTTGTATCCTGATGACAATTAAAATATGTCCACAGAACACACATACCTTTGCCTATTTGATCTTCCATCTGTTTACCAAGCAAAAAAATGGTAACTTTAATGTGAAATAATTTTTCCCATGCATATGAATATCCATATTTGAAGTGTCTTCATGTATGTGTTTTTTATCCACTTGCTGTCAGATAGTTTAGATGCCTTTTTAAATTAGAGACACAAAACTTCCTTTGATATAAAAAAAGATGTGGGTCTGCAAATCTTCAGAAGATTTCCCAAAGCTCCTTTAATATTTGAGCTGGAAATCTGAGATTTAAGAAACTTTCTTGGAAAACTATTGGGGTTTTTTTTGCAATATCCCCAACTGCAGAATATCTCTGCAGGGATTCTCTGTGACTATTTGTTCTTTGTCTGAGTTCCTGGTGATGCCCAGAATATCTGGCAATACGTGGCATAATTTGAATTTCACAAATAAACGGAAAGAAAACTTTCCAATAAATCTTTCATTGTTCAATGTTCAATTGTTCTGATGGCATCACTTCATATTTATGATTTATTCTTGTTTTTGTCTGTCTTGATTTTGTGGTGAGTGCTAGAAATCCCAAAGAATTTTTCACCTTCCCTTACCTGTGATTTTTTTATTGTTCTAATATTCTGGGGTAGTTATTTTTCTGTTTAATTTTGGTTTTTAAGGTTTTTTTTTGGTCTCTGATGTCATTCTTGCTTTTGGGCCTGTTGTGTTTGTGGGATGTGTTACTGCACATTTTCCTTCCATATTTGCAGTCTGATTAAAACCTATTCTAACCACAGTTGACTGAAGATTTAATTACTCACTATATCACTATAAAAATGTTTTTTGAAAAAGAGGGTGGATTGATTGAATAAATAATAAGCATGTGTAAAACTTGGTGTCTTTTTATAGATTATTTGTCCAGATATAAACCATCTATTTTCTTAGACAGTGTAAATTGGCTTTTTATGTTCTTCTTGGAAAAGCAGCCAGTCTGAAAATTGGTATAAAGAAAGGTTTTCTTCTGTAGGCAAAATATTATTTATATTATAAATAAGCTCAGCTGCTGAAGAAAAATAGGAATTTTATCACACACCTCATGTCTTCAAGAAATGCAAATACAGGGTGAGCAGGTGAAAGCAACAGCCAATCTACAGGTCTTGAACAAACCAAGGTGATAAGAAAACACTGAATAGCTGCCTCTGAATGGCAAAGATGCCAAAAAGCTGAATTCAGTTTGGTTATTGTTCATTAGTATTTTAGCCAGATATGGTCATGCTAGAGGCACTGAGGTCAAGGCAGATACAGAACAGGCACTCATGTAAAATCAGTGACAGGTCATGCAATAAATTACCAAGGTGCTGAGTTTTAACTTGGTACTGAGGTTTTAAATTAACACAAACTCCTGCAGAGTTACTGTGTGGCTTAGTTGGAAGGAGCAGAGATTAATTTTTTTTTTTTTTTTTGGGAGGGGGTTATGTTTTTTTCTGCCCTGTCTGTGGGAACTGGGAAGTTTCCAAGGGCAGAGGCTGCTGAGGGAGAAATTTGGGTGTAATTGGAGGGGATATGACCTAGAAATGACACTGAATTTTCTTAGGGGTAGGTGAAGCTCATCCTGGGATTGGAGGAACTTGTTTATTCTGCTCTTGGGAGTTTTCAGGGATACCCAAGATAGATCTTGAGTAGCTGAGTGGGATAAAGAGAGATATTTATTTTCTGATATTGGAAGGAAATATTCCTAGAAGCCTGGGTCTTTCCTTAGCAAACCTCCTCCCCAAAATAGACTCTGTGAGGAAGACAAGCTTCTGTCAACTTTTGATCTTGAAAAATCCATTCAAGAGTGGCCTTAGTTTAAATCACATTCTGCCTGTTATCCAGAGTGCTGGACAGACTTTTCTAGACCTTTTGCAACCTCTGTGCTGTTTCAAAACATTTTTTGCCCCCCAGTTTTCCAGCTCCACTGAGGTTTTGGAGGAGGAGTCTGAACAGAGCTGCTCTCTCTGCCTCTGTTTCTCTCAGCAGTGCAGTGCTCCCACAGGAATATGTATGATGCTATTCTCACCGTGTCAGGGACCAAGTATTTCTATAAAATGCCCTGGAAATGAAAGCTCTCTGCATTGTCAGTGTGAAAATATGCTGAAGGCATGCATGACTGGACATGCAAATATAACGAGCTGCTGGGAAGTTTAATTTTGGAGATCCATGGTATTGACTGACAGTGGTGTAAATGGCACACAGACCTCTGCAAACATTTACTGTCATTACTTGTCACTGCTCTGGTTTTTAAGAGAAAAGAAGTTGAGAACAGTGCTACACAGAAGCAAGAAATCATTTTAAGTGTCTCCCAAGCTCTTTACTTTGCCTAATAGGACAGCAGATATCTCTGGATCCCTTTCTAAACACCCTTCAGACAGCATGAACTGTATTAGAAAAGCCTCATTCTTGCTGTAGATAGAGGGGGATTTTAATGGCAACAGGGTTATTATTCCAACTAAATCAATAGAGGGAGTTTCTATCTTGTTTGAGAAAAACTGACTGTGACTGCTGGAGCAGTGGGAAAGGAGAGAGATGCAAATTAGACTGATAGCTAAATTTATAGTAAGACACAAAGGTCTGGAAATGAAATAGGCACCTTTGAAAGTGCACATTCCCTTCTTGCCCTCCCAGTCACCAGAGGTTTTATTGCAGTGCTGTTTCCCAGCCATCAAGAGCACTCTGCCTCAACAGCAGCATCCTCTGCCCTGCCATCTGTGAGAAAGGGAATATTGGCTCAGGAGGAAAAGGCAAAAGTCATTTTGGTGACATTCCTCAACTTATGCCTCTTAATTTGGCAGAGGTATTCAGAAGGGACTTACTGCAAACTCTTGATGGCAGGTGACCACCTGAAACCCTGGAGAGCTTTAGATCCCAATTAGGATCTACAATTAATGTCTGAGGAGAAGAAGGAAAAGGCACCTTAGATCTGTCTCCAGAAAATCCATTCTAATTGATGCAACATCCTCAATCTCCTTTCTCTCATTTCAGCAGCAGTTCAACTTTAGAAGTCTAAAATTTCCATGAGGGACTGAGAGTGCATTGAGATTTAAATTTTTACAATGAGCAGCTTGCTGAGAGATGAGGATCTGAGGACTTGCAAACCAAGCAAGGAGCTGAAACCCATTTGTCTCTGACATTCCACAGGAATATTTTAATCATTAGCTCTTGGGGAAGAGTGGGTAACATTCCTGCCAGACATCTTGTGAAAGAGATGTATCTCCCTTGTTATTATTACTGTGTCATTTATTTACAGAGAACACTAGTGTTCCTGGGGTTAGGGAGGTGAATCCTACAGCCCAGAGAAGTTATCAAGCACCTGATTGTTGGGAGATTTAGGGCACCTGTCACCCTGATGTTTTATTTTGGCAGGTTTTTTGGCCTCTGCTCTGTGAACTGGCTCTTTTAAGGGGTCTATTATTCATGTAATCAGTTTAGATATTTACCTGAGGCACTTGTTTACTTTGAGGTCTAGAGTGCCTAAAATCAGCTGTTGTGTAGACAAGCATGCATTGTGCATTGCTGCTTTGTAGATAATTCCCAAAACTTCAAACAACTAATTGAAATTATAGGAGCAGAAGAAAAAAAAAAAATTAAATGCCCCCTATCATATCTTCAGTGAGTGCAGGGGTATTCTGCAGTGGTTAGTGCAGTCTTCTAAAATGCCCCTTGAGAAAAATAGGCTCCTGTACTGGGGAAACAAAAAGTAAGAAAGGCTGCTGACATTGTGGAATGATTTTTGTTTGTGGAGGTGAGGGGGAGGGGGGAGAGAGTTTCCTCCAACCATTACAGCTCCATCAGATGCAATATTACCCCAGTAATGATTGTTATGCCTAATAGTCATGGACAGCAACTTCATTCATCCTAGAAAGTGCACAAAGGAAAGCAGTCCCTCTGTTAAATTTGCCATGGATGGTTGGGCTCATCAGTTTGCACGCATCTCTGACTGAAACATCATGCTGGAAGCTTTAGGCAAACACACACTAATTAGTAGAACAAATAGAAAACCCCGAGGATGCCCATGCTTAATGACATTGCCCATACTCTAAACCATCTCTACAACAAATTACTCATTTCATGGCTGCAGGCAGTGTGGGTCAATTTGTCTATATCAGTTGCTAAGTTGAAGCATTCACTTTTAGCAAGACACTGTGTTGTGCCTTTCTAGGAAACTTTGCAATGCTTTTGAATAAAAAAGTACCACAAGTAACAGATCAGGCCACTTCAGGGATTAAAAAGTAAGGGAGATAAAATCTACTGGAAGCTAAGAGTCAATAGGTGCTGATGAATTAGTTATCATATAAAAGCCAAAAAAATCCGAAAAGGACTAAAAACACTTAGGAGAGTGTTGAGTTAGAACACAACACTGGCCCAAAACAAAGGTGGATTGTGCAGTTTCTGCCAGGAATGCTTTAGTCAGGTAATTGCTTTTCAATCAATCTCAGCAAAAGAAATGAAAAGTCAAATATGGAGAATTAATCAAATTCACAGGCATCTTTGACTGAGGAACCCACATAAAGCAAAGCTTGTTCTCATAAATGAATGAGGTGAAGATCATAGTCAGATGAGACTCCAGAGTTTATGACATTGCTGAACTGTAGTCATTTAATTACCCACGTGAACATGGGTCTTTGGAAGCATGAAACCAAATATTCTGCATAACTGTGCCAGCTCAAGGCTTCAGGAGAAAAAGCAGGCTGAATACTGTTGCCTTAAAGATGATGGATTGATTTGCCCTCGCACTGGCAGGTTGGCTGGGAGGCAGACAGGGAAGGGAGCAGACTGAGTGGAAGCAGAGGGCCTGGAGTATTACACTGGAGAGTCAGGATTGCTCATTCTCCTTCCTCCAGCAGGATGAGAGGAGCAGAAAAAGCATCTTGTGCTGCAAAGACCTCTTATCCTCCCCTAATCCCACTCTTTTCTCAGCAGTGGAAGTCTCTGCAGTCAGCCCCAGCCACTGCAGCAGGTGTCTAAGCAATCCTCACAAATAGGATTTTACCACTCAGTTTGGTACCAAAGCTTGGCTGCCACCTCCTCACAGATGTGGAGGGACATTGCCAGCAGCTCTGTGTTTGCAGCAACGGCTAAAACCTCACCCAACCAATCCCATCTTTGTTAACACAGTCTTTAGTGAATGAAGAGTTTGAGGCTGTGACAGTTTATGTTTTTATAAGGGTGTAACAGGGACTGAAATATAAACAGGCTTACAGTAGCAAAGCTCTTGGCAAGCAATCTTTGAGAAAATAAAGGTCCTGCATCCTCAGAGACACCTTAAATAAACATCTTTATATGACACACAATGTGAGATTGTTGGTAATCAGCTTCCAAAGGTAAGTTTGGAACCCAAAAATTTGCAAATCTGGTGCTAACAAATCTGATATGTAGTGGGGTCCAGGAGGACTTCAAACTGCTTGCTGTTTCTCGTACTTCTTGGAAGTTGTGCTTAAATGCAGTTGTATTCATCCACCTGCTACAGTCCTGTCCTGGAGAAAGGGGTTAAAAAGGATTTGTACCCTCGTGTGCATCTGCCATCCTGAAAGCATTCAGGTCCTGCCTGAAGACCTTTCCTGCTTTCCCCTCCACTTATGAAGCAGTGGAGGGAGAGAAAGAGAAGAGCATTTTAGGATCAAACCCCTGGAGTTGGGGACTCCAGGAGTGTAGCTCACTCTTTTTTTCCCACCGTTGTAATCCTCTTTAGTGGATTTAGAGAAGTCACTCAGCATAAAGGCGAAATAAGGAGCCCTGCCCGCATCTGCTGGGATTTTCCCGAGTGCTGGAGCAGAGGTGAGCTGCTGTGAGCACGCTGCACGGCTCTGGTGTGCTGTGGAGATGGATCCCGTGTTCTGGGCACCGCCACCTCCCGCATCCCTGTATCCCTGTGCTCAGTGGTACCCAGGAGCTGCGCAGATGCTCCTCGCTTTTCAGCCGTGCTGTTTGCTCGGTGATGTTTGTCATGTCTGCGGCTTCGGGGGAAGACGGGAGGGGTGCGGGGAAATTCCTTGAGCCTTGTTATCCCTACAGTAACTATAGACTTTGGCAGGAATGCGGGTGATTAATTTCGGGTCTGTGCGCCGGGTGTCTGGGAGACACCGCTCTTTCACCAAACCCTGCGAACCCAGCCCGCCTAAGCAAACACCGCTCTGAAACAAAACAGCGCTTCAGCCCGGGCTCTGGGCAAGATCAGACTTCCCTCCCTCCCTCTCCCCTCCCCTTCCTTGCCGTCCCCTCCCTCTCTGCCCCCTCCCTGCTTTTCCCCTCCCTCTCTCCGGCAGCAGCTCCGCTCTCTCCGATCCGCCCCGGCAGCCTCACGCCGGGGCTGGGGCTGCCCGGAGCTCTCTGCCCATCCTGCCATCCCTGCCCATCCCATCCCATCCCTTCCCATCCCTGCCAGCCCTTCCCAGCCCTGCCCGGACACCAAAAGTTGTGCGGGGCTCCGAGGATGGGAGCGCATCTGCAGCCGCTGGCCCTGCGGCTCCTGGCGCTCACTTTCCCCTTGGTGGCCAAGGGTTTTCCCGACGAAACCTTGGAGAAAGCCGCCAAGTCCGAGGGATATTGCAGTCGGATCCTGCGAGCCCAAGGCACCAGGAGGGAAGGGTACAATGAATTCAGCCTCAGGGTGGAGGGCGATCCAGAATTTTACAAGCCTGGGAACAGTTACCGGGGTAAGTTGGACATCCTCCGCATCCCACGCTAGGGAGAGTGGTGAGGAAAAGCGGCTCTGGAGCTGGAGGTGCCTGTGCCTGTCATCTCTGGATCCCTCCTGGCGGGTGTGTGTGTGTGTAACCGTGTGGGTTAGGGCAGGGTAACATTCCCCCACGCATTGCTTTATTGGGGATGCTTCCGTGACAAGTGAGAGGAGTTGGCTTTCAGGATATCGCTTCACTCCCAGGCATTCCTCATCAAGAGGAATTTCCTCTCTTTTGCGAGCCCTCTCTGCCGGCTGGGCGCTCGCACAAGATCACAAGTTGCAGGGATGCCAAGCACACTCTTCCCCCCTTTATCCACCGTGCGATTTCTTCCTATCCCTTTAAATATAACCCAGCGCACGGGAGAAGCTTTAACCCTCGGCAGCAGGGAGAGGAAACTCGGAGCTAATCGTTCTTGCCCTGAAATATGAATGTTAATATAATGAGTTAGCATATGGGCAAACATGATGCAGCACACTGCCAACTTCCCACATTTTCCACTTGGGTTTACCCCACCCCTTTCTTTTTTTTTTTTTTAATTTTCTTTCTGGGTAAATGAACAGATGGTTCAAACAGGAAAGAGGCAGAGACACTTCTAACGACCACAGTAAATAAGAGATGGAGGCATTTGTTCTTCCCTGAGCATGTCACATACAATCCTTGGAATGAACTTCCAAAGCTCATTTGGGTGTATTTCACTAATTAATAGGCAAAGACAGGTTTTGGTCACTTTTCCTGGCTCACTGTATAGTGCCTTCAGGACCAAACCTTCTTGGAATGTACTGTTAACCTTGTATTTTAAAAGCACTTCAAAACGAATTTGGAATTTTTAGTTACTGTAAGTAACATACTTTTAGGAAAAGAAACTTACTGGGAGATTGTTCTAAGTGTTCCTTAGATCCAGGGTAAAGAGCAATGTTTTCCCATTGCATGACCATGGGAATCTTAGTATACAGGGAGAAAAAAGTGTGCCTGTAACATAATTACTGTGTTTCTTCAAAGGCTGAGAAATCCCTCTGCAGCAGTGGTTCACCTGCTTTGAGCACCAATCTCTTAACTTTGCATGCTCTTGATTTGATTTTTTGCCCCAAAAATAGTTTTATTTTAACATGATGTGAGAAAATACACGTTAACTGTTCCAGACATGAGGATTAGGACCTGGAGTCTGAAAGATTTCATGTGGCATGGCAGCTGGACACATCTACTAAGCAGGACAAAGATGTGCCAAGTTTTTTTGATAGGGACAAATGCAAACGTTCTTTAAAAGTTTTGGAGTTCATTTCTGTGAAAACCTTACTGGACATTTTCAGTCATCTAATCAAAGAAGTTTCTATTGCAAGGAAATGTAGGAAGAAAGAAACTCCCAGATGAATTAGCAGAGCTAATTTTCTGGACATATTAGGTCTTGGCATTAGGAACTCAATTAATAAAATCACATTATGCTATTATAACTGCTTGGAAGTGGGAAAATTACAGCTAATAGTAAAAACTGAAAATGTAGAACAGAATATATACTATACTTAGGGCTGAAATATTCAGGTGGCATGTTGGGGTGTGCAGATTGTTCTTTAAGGACACATTCCTGAATGGTTGGAAGAACCCAAATAAATGTTGCTGTAACATAGCAGGAGTTAAAACTGACAATATACAGAAAGTTTTGAGAACTTATTTTCAAAGACATTTCTGCAATCCAACTGGAACTTTTCCATCCAAAGGATGGAAAATCCAACTAGTGATTAAAAGAATGAGATATTGTGACAGGACTGTGGGGTTTTGTTTGTTTGTTTGTATTTATTTATCTGCAAATTACTCTATATGCCAGAAGACTTGCACAACCTCCTTAGCACTGGAGCCAATATTCCTGTTTCCATGGTCCCTGCTTGAACTGATGCAGTCTGGATCCTTGACACATTCCCTAGTGGGCTCCTGGAATAAACTGGTATTTTCAAGGTGGATAATAGAGGAATATATACATGTACATCTATATGCAAATATGCTCCACAGAAGTGTCAGTGCAGGGACATCCATTTATCCTCATGCCAGTGGTTGGTGTGACACATCAGACTCTGCCATGGCTGGAGGAAACATCTCAGCACTTTTGCAGAGTGGGAATCAGGAGACCACAGCTCACAGCTCCTGTTAGCCCCCAGGGGAGGTTTGATGGCTCCCCTGCAGTTATTCACCCTTAAATCAATCAGAATCTTGTTTGCCCTGAGGGGAAACCCTGGGTAGATCTGTGTGTGAGGAGATGTGAAGCCTGGATTTTCCACCTCTGGAGTTGGGATAGAAACAGCTGCTCTGGGCACTCAGTAACTTCTCTGAGTGGATATCCACTCCTCTGCCTGCCTGGCAGCAGTGATAAAGGGATGCTCTCCTGTCAGACAATTAAAAATGTCCTCCTGTAGGACCAGTTCTTCCCTTAGGACCAGCTTTGTGGGCACTCCATCCTAGGAGTCCCTGCTGGGTGCCTTTGACCTTGATGGAGCTGCTCTCCCTTCCACTGAAGGTCAGAGCTCTGCATTCAGAGGCACAAATGAGCCCTGAGTTTGGATGGTGATGCAGGGTAATGGTCCTTGAAAATACTCAGTCCTGGCTTTATTGATTGTAGAGTTAGATTAATGATTGCATGAGATTTCCATGAAAAAATGAGGCAAGTTTCATGCTATTAAAATGTAAATAAACTTGCTTTTACAGAAAGGCAGCAGTATGCCCATTTCACATGCTAACATGCAGTAGACGTGCTTTCTGCTATGATAGCATGAAGTTATTATTCTGAAGAAGAAAAGGAATACTAGGCTAGTTATAATCCTTACATATACCTTGTGTCTGGATGCTCTTCCTGGTTTTAATGGAATTTCCACTTGTTGGTGGGTTTGCTTTCTCAGTTTTTGAGGAAAGACTCATTCAAGGTGTTGTGCTCCATTGCACTGGTTTGGGGACTTCTCTTCTAAGGAATGTTGAGTGTTTTTCTTCCCATTTCTTTCCTCCCCCCTCAAAGTGCAAACACTTCTGTAACTTCTGTAACTGCATCAGCCATTCCCACGTTCCACAAAACACAGATGAAATTTGGGAGGCGTGTTTGTTGTGCAATGTGCAGTTGTGTAGGGTGAGAAAAGGCAGATTTCCTGCCTGAAACCAAAGGAGCAACTGCTTTGATCACCCCACCTTCAGCCTGGACACTGGGGAATGAGGAGCGTGTTGAAGGTGTGAGCCAAAGTGCAACTTGTGAAGTAATTAGAGATTTGCCAGAGGGATGGAAGAGGACAAAAGTAACTGCTGATATGTAATCTTCCCTTTAAAGTGAAATCCTTAACTCTGAGGCTTGCACTGAGATTTAACAGATCCTTGCAGGAAGTTCATATTATTCAGTGGAAGTTAATTAGTGTGAACACGGTGTGAGCAGGACACAGCTGTTTAGCCCAAAAACTCTCAGCCCTTATGCTGCAAAGAGCTGTGAGAAGCAGATGAGGTCTGACAGGTTCCCAGTGCTGGAGCACCCTCTCCAGAGGCAGAGACACAGAGGCACTGCAGAACAAGCTCTGGATTTGGGAGTGCTCGGGATAAACCCTCGTGCTGCGGTGCACGGATAATCCGACAGGAATTCCCAGCCCAGGTGTCACCTGGTGCTCTGGGCTACCAAAGCACACATCCCTAAATGTGTGACCCCAAAGCACTGACCCTGAACCCCCAGCAGCCTGCCCTCCCTGTGTCCTTGTGTCTGTGTGTCCATCCCTGCCAGAGCAGCCATGTGGGGATGATGCCTTGGGTTTTTGCTTTTGTATTTTTCAGAATCTCTGCTGCTTAGTGTGTAACTGTGACACTTCATGTTAAGTGTAGTGACAAAACAATCCCTTCCCAGCTGGAGAATCCAGGACAACTGGTACCAAAAAATCAGAAACAGTGGTGAAGGAAAGGGACAAGCCAGGGGCTGAGACTTCATAACCTGGGGCTGTGGTTGGATAATGGACCCCAATGTGTAGATGAACCAGAACTTATAAAAGTGTAAAACTCATGACTGGGATCCACCTTGGATTTGATTTGGGTGTAGCCCTGGCCAGGCTCTTGCAGTGCCCAAGGTGCATCCTTTCAATAAATCTGTTTTATCCCTGTTGCTCTGCCTAGTCTCTATTCCAGGTCAGCCTTTCCAGGCAGCAGGATGGACCCAGCTGAACCCTCTGGCTGGGCTGGGTTTGTTTGAGTTTTGGGCTGGATGTGTTCCCAAGCCCAGCTGAGAGTGCAGCTGCCTGGATGTGGCTGCTGAGTGAGCAGCATCATCCTCTTGGATTTGTCTGGGGTTAAAATGACTGCAACCACAGCAGGGCTATTGCTAAACCCAGGCATTCAAAAA
The DNA here is from genome assembly GCF_903797595.1 of Erithacus rubecula. NCBI lineage: Eukaryota > Metazoa > Chordata > Aves > Passeriformes > Muscicapidae > Erithacus > Erithacus rubecula. The sequence continues at coordinate 17,366,447 of NC_136688.1, forward strand.
CCATGAGTCAGGCTTTGGAGCTGCTTGCCTTTTGCTTTTTTCCCCCCTAATGTTTCTGTAGCATTTCTCTGTTTTCTAGGTAGGTGTTTAGAATTTTAGAAACTGATCTGTAACTTTGTGAGGAAAATGAAAACTGTTGAGTCAGTTCACAGCTGGATTCTCTCTTTGCTTGCACACATATTTAAGTTTTTCTGGTGTAACCTTTTACAGTGATTCAGAGTCTTTAATTGCATATGATGTGGAAAAATTTGTTGCATGTAAAGGACCTTTATGGCAGTTAATTTCTGAGAATCACTGTTCAAGCAGCAGTAATGTGTTCATCTCTGTTGAGTTCAGCAGTGTGCTGTTCTCTGTTATTGCAACTGAGAGGCTGCCTGTGGGTTTTCATCTAGCCAGAGCTGCAGAAGTTAGCAAAATTAGACTAATTATGCTAATTATTGGGCAGAAATTAATTAATGAAATGGAGCAATATTTGTAAAGTAAGCAGAAATTTTAATGGCATTATGCTGCTGTTCCATTTTGGAATATAATGTGTGAAATTTTCTTTCTCCCCAAAAATCACAACATTTAACCCGACCATAAGGCTCCATGGAATGAAAAGTGTGTTGAAAATTTTGAGGTGGGGGTCTTGCTATTGTGGCAGTCACTACCCCAGTTTTGTACAGGGGTTTGCAGGTTTATAGGTCAAAGTGTGCCACTTGCACAAAAGCTTGAAAATTGAAGTAAATCTCTCCAATCCTTTTTTCTTTTTCACATATAGTCAGAAAAGTCAGGCATTTGTACAAACACTGTGAGTTTTAGACCCAAACACTCCTGCATAATCCTAGAAATTTTCAAATAACTTATATTTTTCTGCTACTGGATTTCTAGATCAAGGAGCTCTCCATATGTTCCAGATGAACTCTGAGATGTATTTTGAAATCCACATCTTGTAAGGGCAATCTGTAATTTTTAGCAACGTGATTCAACCCCTTGCAGTTTATTTGTGTGAGAGGGAGTCTCTTGTGGGTATTCTGCTATGGAGCAGCCTTGGTCTGAGAACTGTGGGTGGTCTTCATTTTTTATTGTGCCTGTCAGGGTTGGAGAGTGACACTCTTTGCATTATGCTTAAAGTCAAAGCTACTTAAAACATTGAGAGTTCCATTTTCCATCTCTTTTAGTTTAATTCTAGAATAATTTTTTTTTCCCCCTTAAAATTAACCCCTGTTTCAGAAAAGGGTTGCTCTAAGTTGTTGAAGAGAGTTTGGTAATTTCAAAAGTTCTGCCTTGTTCTCCCTTCCTGATAATGTTCAAAAGAGCCTCAGCTGAGCACCCTGAGATTATCTCAGCTCTGACAGAGCCTGGTGCTAAAAATGTGGGTTCACACCCTGTAGGAGCCATTCACTTAATAATTGATGATCCTTGTGGATCCCTTTCAACCCAGAATATCTCATAATTCTGTGTGCTCAGGTGGTGCTTGGGTGCTGCTGGTGGTGAACAGACAGGTCATCTTGCACTGGCATCAAATCAGGGATTTAATCCTGCTGCTGAGCATTGTAAAATCAGATTAATCAGCATTGCCTGTGCTGCCTTCCTGGCCAGGACAGGTGTGTGAAGAAGGGTGTGTGCTGGATTGGTTTGGCAGTCAGAGCTGGCAGCACAACCTTTAGGGGTCAGCTTCAGCCAGGAATTTAATTTTGTGTCCTGTTTTGCCCTGAGGAAGGATATTTTTCCATTTCCAGAAGCTGGGGTGCCCTGTTGAGTGTAGCTGAGCTGGAGAAGGCAGTGTGGTCATCTCACATTGCAGAGAGGCTTTCTGTGCACTGAACTACTTTGTCTGTGCTCAGAACTGGACAAAAAACAAAGTCAAATACTTAGGGATGCTCCTTTGCATCCCCTAAACCCCCAAACAAACAAAGAAATCCCAAAGCAGAAAAACCCCTTGCACATGTGTCCATACTCCCAAACCACCACCAACACAACCCTCCTGCAGATCTGAGCAGATTATCAATCTGCTTTAAAAAAACCCAAAACAAATGGGGGGAAAAGAAGAAAGCTGAGCTATTTCATGCCAGTGTTTCTCAGTTTATGTGGAAAGTTGGACTGAACATTTTGTGTTCTGGCTGGCTTGGCTCCCCTAACTCCAGTTAATGCCAGCTCAGAGCACACACCTCTCAGGCTGTGGAAGGATGTGCAGGCTCACAGTGTGGATTGCTGATCTCACTATTAATGTGGTGCTTTTGTTGTTTCTGTGCTCACCCCACCCCAGTGACCCTGTCTGCTGCCACCCCTGCCTACTTCCGAGGGTTCACGCTCATCGCCCTCAAGGAGGGAAAGGAAGGGGACAAGGAGGAGGACCATGCAGGATCCTTCCAGGTGAGACAACTTTCCTGCACCCTTTGGAGCCTTTGCCTGGCTCAGAGGGTGATTTTGTACACACAGCACAATGCACACCATGCTTAAGTAAGCACAAATCATCTTTTATATTCCACGTGTGTTCAAGGGGTCAAGGCTCCTGTAGCTGCACTTCACACATTCCTGCAGTTAAAAATGAGCATCAGGTGTTCCAGCTAGAGCCTAGGGGCACACCTCAACCTTTTATCCAGAGTGGATATCAAAATTATCCTAGTCATATTTTGGTTTTTGTGTTTTCACCTTGGTGTTTTTGTCCAGTGAGATGTAAAATGACTGAGAAGTGTTCACCACGGCTGTAATGACTGTTTTATCATTCATAAATTAGATTCTGCTGTTTTATTTATGCTCAGTAGTACTTTACTTAATGAACACATCCAGTGGGATGAAATGTTTGTTATTAAAAGGATTAGAATCCAGAAGGATGAGTCACAAACTGGTTTTTTCAGCTACTCCATGCAGGGAATTCTGTAAACTGAGACTATAGATCATATTTGTGAAGGGAGGTAGAAATGATGCATGTAGGTTTGATTCTCACAAGAGGTATTGTTTGATGTTTGACTTTCCAGGCTTAGAAATATTGTAATTATAATTTACAGGATGTGTAATACTATTGACAGTAATTTTAATAATGATTTCATTTGCCTCAGAATTCAAATTTTTCAAGGGAAATACCCCAGTTCCAATTTTGGTGATCTGCAAGGACACATCAATTAACATATTTCTACATTTCTTTTCCTATATTTTTTCTCCATTTTTGTATATAGAAAATATGATGTGCAAACTCAATAAGTAATTACCCAGTTATCCTGCTGAGTTTGCTTAGAGGCCTCTGTCTGATTTTCATACATTTTGTAAGAAAATCTAGAATAAGTGAGAACTTCTTTGAGGTTGCAATAACTCAATCTTCCTTAAAATGAAACAAATTCCTATTTGGGAGAAATCTTTTTCATATGGGCTTTTAATAAGTTTGGGTTTTTAAAGATTAAGTTAATATTGAAGGATCAGCTACTGCTAAGAAGTAGAAATGGTGATGCTTCATCTATTTTAAAAGAAACTTGTCACGATTAATTTGTTCATTTCAGTTGTTAATATCTCTGTGGCTAATGGGAAAATTTGTCCTAAGTCACAGAGAGAATCTAAGTTTTGCTGAAGCACAGAGGCATTTTGAAGTTAGAAGAGTGGGAGCAAATGGAAATTCTGTATAGATGAAAAAAAAATGCCAAATGGATCTCAGTTGAGGGAAGATTGTCTAATTTTAAGTTCATTGTATGGTTGCAATTTGAATTCAGTGTTCTTATTGGCAGGTGGGAGTTTCAAAGTTTATCCATAACTGAATTTTTCTGTCTTTGCTTTAAACAGTGCTCACCATGCTCATCCCACATGGTTAGCACAATTCCCTGAAGTTTATTCTGCCTCTGTGGATACAGATGCAAAATCCCCATTTCTGTATTCCAGTGGTAAATACAGACATCCCTTGCAGCATGGCTGGGTGGGAGCAACCAGGAGAAAAAAAAGATGTTTGTGTCAGGTGTTTGCACTGTGTTTTTATAAGGAAGTGAAGATGCCAGGGGTGTGCAGAGTAAGGAAAAGCTGTGTGCAGGCACTGAGTGCCACTGTTGTGCTTTTCCTGTGTTCACATCTGTCATTCACACAGTGCAGCAGAGCTCAGGGAAAATTCCTCAGCAGTGACATGAGACTAAAAGCAGATTTTGGGCTGCACCTCTGCCTCTGCTCAGAGAGCAGTCAGCTCAAAGCACTGCATGGAGCAAGGGCTTCATTCCCATCAGAAAACCTCCCAGAGTGACCAGCACAGAGTGAAATGGGAGCTGACCAAGTAAGACTTTCCTTCCATGACTCAGGACTGTAAAACCCTTGATTTGCAAGGCTCTGAGAGCCACTTGCACACTGTGGAGTGTGAGTGAGAGCAGGTTTTGTGGAGCAAGCCTGTGCTCAGGCCACACCCTGGGATTAGGCTGAGCATCCCCAAATCTGAGTGAAGGAGCACCAGGTACAGTCAGCCTTCATTAATCATCCAGCTGCAGGGCTGTGAGCCTGGGAATAGCATAGCTGCTAAAATCCTTGCTTGGACAGGTATTTTTTTCTGTACACTTTCCCTATACTTAGAGAAGCATGGGGTGGACTCCATTCTAAATCTGTTCTCCACTTTAAAATCTGATTTTACTGTCTGTTTGCTTAATGCAGCCAAACTTCCTCATTTTTTTGTCCTTGTGGTGCACACAGGACCCAATCCAGCCTTAAAATCACTTTGTCTCCTCAAAACGTGTTAAATTGCTAAAATTAAACATGGCTAGGGAATCCAAGATACCAAATTCAGCTGTAGAAATTTGGGGATATAGGGTAAGGCTCTTCCTTATGGCAGTGGTGATTGCACAGCTCAGTGAGGCCCTTTGAAAGCTGTGGGTGTTTGTCCCACTGGCCTCTTTACACAAACCATTCCCAGCTCTTGCCATGCAGACTGCTGATCCTTCTCTTTTGTAATGTTTAGCAACAGTCTGCAAATCCTTTGGAAGGCAAATGAAACCCCAGGGCAGCAATCACCACTGACTGACTGCAGAAGAGTGTCTGTATGGGCCATTTTAATCAACATATGCATGCAATGTAATAGATTCTGTCTGATAAATAATGTAGAATATTAGAAATGTAGCACTGAACCTCATCTCATCTATCTTCCTTGTTCTCTGAAGAAGGATAAATACTCCAAGAAAAATTCTGGTGCATGTTTTGTCTGTCCGTTCTGAAGTGTTCAACAAGAAGAGTAAATTCATCTCTCCGAGTTTGAACACTTCAGTATATTACATTTAATAGAAAATTTAAGGGGGATCTTTTACTAACATCCAAACTGAGTCTTCACTAATAGTGGTTAAATTGCTCTCTTATGAAATTGTCTTCCTACATTAAGAATTTTCTTAATACATTAGGGGGAAGGTAGTCTGAAATTTTCTTTATTTTCCCTCCAATTCCACACACAATTTACCTGTTCCTTATTAAAATTTTCATATTTTCATTGTAGGCCATCTTCTTCCAGCTTTGCTTTTTCTGCAGTCAAGTTGAGATTTCAGTCTTGTGTTCCTCATCATTGTGCACAGGTGTTGATCTGGACTCTCAGCACAAAATCACAGAATTTGGATACTCTGATCCCTAGAGTGGAACAGCTCTGGGGTGCCTGGTGTTCAGGAACAATCTGCTCAGTCTGTGCTTTTTAATTATTTTTAAAAATGTAGAGCTTCATCCAGTTTATAAAGGAAGTTATGAACTGCAATTCTGTCATTCAAGATTCATTTCCCCAAAAGATGGTACCTATTTGTGAGCACACCTGATAATTAAACACTCAATATAAAAATAAGGTGTGCAGAAATGATCTGTGTCTCTCATGTACAGTGATAAACTGAATCACAGAAACTCAAAATTAAACACTTCCTCATGCTGCTTTGGCATAATCACTTGTTGGATTTGTATCTTTTACCTGCATTTTTTGGATAGTTGGGTGTTAAATTCCTTCACCATAATAGTTCTCCTGGAGGTGTCCTTCTGCCTTTTTTTTTTTTGCTCTAGAGTGAACCAGAAAAACTCTTAGTTTAGGCTGCTGAATTTACCCACCCACCTGTGTAAAAGCAATGTGAGAAAGTGAGCAGCAGCAGCAAGAATGAAGGTTTTATTAAAGGTGTGGCATTTCTAAAAGGTTCAGGCTGTGCTGAAGAAAAAAACATTGAAGGAAAATTGGAGTAGTCAGCTAAGTGAGGTAAGTAAGTGGCCCTTTATCTTTAGTCCCTGAAAAAATAGCCCAGATGTGTTCTTTGGTTTTGGTCACCCCATTTTTGGATGCTGTTTAGTTGACTGATGTGCTCAGCAAGGCATTTAGATTAAAAGGTATTTTTACAACCTCAGAGAAAAGCAGCTCCTCTAATGCTCTGCCCCAGCATTTTATAGGAATCCTACATCTTCTTGATACAGTGCATTTTGAAAGGAGCACTCTTAAAAGGCTTTTAGCCATTTCAAATGATTTATTCTCCTATTTATAAGCAAAGGTTGGTTTATGTTTTTTAAAAGAATTAATGATTGCAATTGTTTTTTTAGCTTTTAATAGTAAGGATTCAGGTATACTTTGGTCATCTTGATGTTCTTTTAGGCTTGTATGTTTGGGTTTTTTTAAGCTTGCATCCCAGTATAAACTCATCAGGCTACTTTATAAATAACTTACTCTGAGGTGCATGAACCTATTTAGTTTCCTTTAACAAGTGCCCAGAACTTCCAAGTATTTCACTCATGTTTGCATTCTCTCCATTCCCTGTCCCAGCATCTCATCACTGAAACAGAGTCTGTCATCTCACTGCTTAAAAGCATGAGGAGGTAATGATCCAAAACTGTAATTACGGAGTATTTTAACAGGGAAGAATCAAATATGCCAGGTGTAGGATTTGTAGACTAAGCAGGTAGACATGAATTCTCAGTCTGTAAAAATTTAAATCTCTTTTTAATCTGTAAGTCTGTAAAATTTAAATCTAAAAATGCAAAAGTATTCCTGCATTTTCTTTCTATAAGAATCACTGCAAATATTATTCTAGGCACAACCCCCCTGTAAGTTATAATGGAAAACCAAACTCTACTTCACCTTTCCAGTAGGGTGGAATTGTTTAACCTTGATGAACATTTTCACACATTCTTCTAGAACTCCAAGTTCCATATCAGGATATTCAGGGATTAAAAATGAGCTTAAAAATAAAAATCCACCCAAAAATATCTGCCACTGCCAGATTTAGCACTGCCAGGAAAATGTGAACACTTTTGAGTGAGATTAACTAGAAATATCTCTGGTACACTTGAAAAACCTCAACCTGAGCCACTTACAGGCAAGATTTTGGTTAAGAAATTGTCTCAGGGGGTAGTTATGCCTGGCTTTAGAACAATAAAAGGTAATTAATGTGAGAGAGAGAACAGAAGCAGCTCTGATAGTCATTATTTGCTGCTGGTGGGGCTGGAGAAAAACCAAACTGGATTCCAACTGTGCAATTTTTTGCTTCCTTCCTTTGCATTTTTATTCTGGTTTCAGCTCATGCTATGAATGAGACAAAAAATTTTTTACATTGTGATGTTTTTCAGGTTTTGCATGACCCAGCTCTGGTTTGTCACACCTTGGGCACTCCCCCAGCTGATCATGAGCAGAGCTGCTGTGTCTTTTAGAATAAATGATTCAAACTATGAAATTTCACAGCTAAAATCAGAAAATATAAGAAATTTCTGAATACTTTTTTGTTATGTATTTTATTACAGTGGATCTTTGAACTACTAACACAAATACAAAAAAGAAATAAATATTAATTTATACTTGCAATGTAACTTAGTTCACTGCTGAATAAAACTGGGATTAATTTTCTTAGGCTGGGCTCACTCTTCTTTTCTCAACTTGCTTATCTCAGCTTTGCTGCTGTGCCTTTTCTAAGGGTTTTCTTGCTACATCCCTACCATCACTTTAAAAAACAACTTTTGTAGTTCATTTGGCTTTAGTTTATCTTCTCATATTTCTTTTTCTTCATCCTTTCCCTATCTCCCTGCTTGGCTGTGGAAAAAACATCTAACTTCTGTCCACATAATATTTAGTTCTCTTTATTTAATCTAATCTCATTTTTCCTCTTTGTGTTTATTTTTTTTTTGTCTGCTGGGGAAATGCTTCTTCTTGAGAATGACTTCAAATGATGATTGTGTCTCAGTAAGAGTTTATGTTTTTTGGAAAGGGTTATGCCTAAACAAATATTTAATTTGTGATGATTCAAGTTCTGCTTTGGAAAAATACCAGCCAAAACACCAACTGAAGAAACCCACTAAAAACAGTAAAACCAAAAACAGGAAGCATGTTTTTGAGACTGGTTAGCTGAAACTCCAGGCTCCTCTTCAGATCCAAGGCTTATCAGGGCTGGGTTATCTCAATTGTAACTTCTGCCCTGCCTTGCACGCTGCCAGAGCAGCAGAGCCAGACTACATCACAGTAAAATATCAGAATTAAATCCTAATTTATTCCCCATCCTAAAGAAAAATAAATAAATTTATTCTGTTCTTTGGATTAGCATTAAGCTGTGAGATGTCCTGGCTCTCTCTTCCAAGGAGACTCATTAAAGAATGGTTTCCTAGAGTTTGGCACTGGCACTTAACAATCAATCCTTTGAGATTGGAGAGGAAATTGCACTGGAATCATTGTTCTCTTCTGCCTTGCAGATTCCAGTCTGCTCTTCAGACACACCAGAGTCCCATTCTTGGGCTTTGGGATTATTTGATGCCTGAATGTTCTCTGTTCAAGTCTAGTTTCCAGTCTAGAGGCCAGTTTGGCATTTGCAGTTGTCTCACCCTGAGATAAAGTCTGGATCCCTCCAACTCTGTTTTGTCAATCAGTAAAAGCTGTGTGTTCTTCCCCAGGCAGTGTTTAAGTGGACATATCTGTCTCAGTGACTCTAAGGGGATTTACTTCAAATATCCATTTATTTCCAGCCCAAGTAAACTGCCTAGCTCATTGTTATTCCCCTCTCAGATAATCTTTCTTCAGATGGTGGCATGTGGAATTCTACTAGAGACATTCAACCCCTCTGGCACAGTCAGATGCTTTACAGGTGCCATATGGCAGCTGTCATGGGTTATAACTCCAGGTGTATGTAGGCTCCAGGTTCATTGAGACATCTATTCAGCAGCTCTTTCTTCATTTATGATGTTGCCATTAGGTTTTCCTTCCTAGATTTCCCTTTTTGTCTCCCATAATTCACCAGCTTCATCTAAGGCATCAATTACTCTGCTTTGTTTCTCTACTGAGAGAAAGCAGCAGGCTTATCTCCCTCTCTGAAGTGCTCCAGGAATTGCCTCTGATGCAGTTTGCCATTCTGCAGCATCAGGAAACCTTCAGCATGTCACTTCCAATCAATGGGACCTTGGAGCAAGTGTTTGTTCTTTGCACTCCCCCTTTGCATAGGAGGCATTTATCAGGTATTCCCTCCTGATCTGGCCTGTTTGAGCCATCACTGCCTGTGATCCTCACTCAGACAATATGGATTTGGACATGTGTGCTTCCCCCAGCATGGCACAGGGCTTTCAAGGGAAGGGTTATTCTGGGAAAATGTGTTTATTCCTCCACTTCTCTCCAAAGAAGCACTGTCAGCTTGCAGCCTGCAGTGACAGGCTGTGGACATGGAATTGTGTCCCTGCCTGAGAGTCTTCTCACGATGTGATTTCTTTTCCCATCATGTGAATTGGGACAGTGGGGATAGAAGGGAGAAGAGTGAGTGATGATAAAGGCTGAGGCTCAGCTTGACAGTTCCCCAGGTTATGGACCATGAGAGAATCCTGTTCTCTGGACTTTTGCAGAAAGTCTCCCAATTAAATTTAAACTGTGGTATTTATTTTATTATTTTCTTTGTGTGTGTGTGTTTTTTTGTTTGGTTAGTTTACCCACCTGACTGATTCAGGAATGGCAAAAATCCTTCCTCCAGGCTTCCTGCTCAGTTCTCACTGCAACTCACTGCTGAATTAATTGCTGCTAGACCAGAAATCCTGCTTGCTATGCCTGTTGTCTTGAGAACTGCTTGCTGAATTCAGAAGGCCCTTTTGCATTATTAAAGTGACAATATTTTTAGCTTCCATTATTCCAGATATGTGGTGTTCTCAGAGCTAGCTGTGCACTGCCCTGGCAGTTCTCCTCCTCAACTCTTGCCTTTCTAAGGGTGGTGCTGACCTCTCAGTGTTTGCCAAGGGTATTTTTCCAGCCCCCACTGCTGCCCTGGGCAGTGGTAATTGATTATTGTCTTTGCTGTGATAGCTCTCTCATGACCTACCAGCCCAGGCTCATTAGTCATCTGGTCACTGTGTATTTATCCTGCCTCAGAAGGATGCAAGACCTGGTCAGGAAACCAGAAATCTTTGGATTCTGGTGCATTCCACATCTTTGCCTTTTGCTGCTTTATCTTCACACACCTTCAGAGATGGTTTTGATCATTTGGTCACACCACAACTGAAAAATGCACCCCCTCATCCTAATCTCATCATTGCTTTGCTTCAGTGCTTGCCTTTACTCAAGAGACTTTGCAGACGTATTTCTCATCAGGATGCTTTGTTTTTCTTTGGTCTGTTTGCCCAGAAAACTGAGCAGTAAGGCTGGGAGATGGCTTTAAGAAGTTTTTGGTTTTTTTTTTTCCCTGACCAGCTTGAGAGCTCTTTGGAGTCCCAGACTGAAAAAACCACATAGTGTTGCTCTTTCTTTCACAGAACTTGTCTCATCTAGCCCAATGCTGGACCACTTCAAGGTGAAGTGACCTTGCTCATCTCTGTGGAGTCTGGGACTGTAAGGATGTCTCTAACTGAAAGTATTTACACAAAAGGTTCTCTTCAGACACACAGACCAAATTCAGTCATCAGAATTTCTCCTGCTCTATTATCCCCACATCCTGATTTCCTTCAGTCTTTGCTGTCCATTTCAGCCAACTCAATCTCTCATTTTTGTTTCTCTAGCAGGGAAAAGGCAGAGAACAGCCATGAGTGGAAATGGTCTCACCATAGACCCTTCTGATCAAGCTCCAAAAATCCAAGGATTTATCTAGAAATGATGTACCACCTGCCACTGTGGTTACATGGTTCTGTTTCCTGAAATTGTTCTTGTCTCCTACTCAAAGTAGTTTGTCTCAGGAAGGACCTGGTGTTGGGAGTTGCCCAAAGTGGAAATCTACATATGAACAATCATTGAAAGGGCACAGAAAATTTTCTTGTGAGGAATTGTGTCCCTCAAAAGAAGGTTTTAATTTTTTTTACTTATTTAGCTCAAACCATCCCCATTCTGCTCTGTTTTGTCTCCTTTTTCACTTGCTGTGAGAAAAACCTGAAAATCTTATATTCAGCTTTACTTTTCTCATGTTTGCATAAGAGGCAGGATGTGAATGTACACAGCATGTTCTGCAAAAACCAAAATTCTTTGGATTAGGCCCTTTTGGTTTCAATGGGCATAGACAAGTGACTATATAATGAATATGGGCAAGATACTTATACAAGCCATAATTACTGATAATCTGTTGAACTTTTGTCACAAAAATAGCTATTTTACCAAATAAATTCTCAAGCATTATTTGCCAGAAGATGCTTTGTATCTTTCATGCACAGTTACTTTTGATTCTTTAAAAACACCATTGAAATTAATTTCCCAGACAAGAATAAATCAAGGATAATGAAGAAATTCCCAATCCAGCTGCACAAAAAGCTGACATTTGGCTCTTGAGAATGCTTTTCATGGTAGTCAGTAATTAGAAAGGGAAATTCCCTGCTGGTATAGAGCTGCCATTTTGTTCCCCTTTCCCTGCATTGTTGCTGGGGTAGGGTTATTATGCAATCCCTGGCAAACTCATCCTAGCAGACTGCTTACTAATTTGTAGGCTGGAGGTGTAAATTGAAAAGCCTTCATCCTGCTTCTGTTTACTTCACAGATTGAACTGGGCTCCAATTATTCTCATCTATGTGAATTGAGGCACTGTTGCTGCTCTTGCCTCTTTTTTTCTCCTTGTGGGTGGGCACAGCTCGTTTGAACCTGCTTTCCTTTTCAAAGGAAACATCTGAAAGGATGAGTGTGTAAGAGGCAGCTTTGGTACTTAGTGTTCTGTAACTTTAATGATTATATATCTTGATACAGTCTGTAGTGCAGTAGAGGTTCCTTAGGGCATTTCCAGTGTTTATTCATTATTCGTCAGGCACACATCAGGCTTTGGTTCTCCTAGAAATCATTTAATCTTTTTTTTTTCTTTTTTTCTTCTAATTTCAGCTGGATGAGTAAAGTTGATTCTACTTGTATGGGAGACTTAATTATACCTGTTATTGCTCTCTTCAGCCTGTTGATCACAAACTTCTTTTGACTAACAGACTGCTTTTAAATAGGAAGAATACAGAGCAGATAGAGAGAGAGGACATAAAGCACCAAACAAATAATGAAATGGAGAAATACTTTTCATTACAATCTCTCTGGAGCAATAGATGACTTTCCTAGGAAAATGAGCTCCTATTTTATACCACTACATGAGGAATTCCTTCTGGAAGCTTCAGGGAGGGATTTTAAATGGTTGCTAAGGCAGCAGTTTGCTGTCCTTTTGCTCTGGCCCCTCTTTACATGATACTGTGGGAATCCCCATGTAGGAGTGAAGGAAAAACCTCCAGCCAGTAAATCACCCCCCTCCCTAATCCTTCCTGTTAGGCAAATCTGCCCACACATTGTGATAAACCCCAGATTAAGATAATCATAAATGTTTTCTGTATGGGCTGCACTGGGGTTTTTGACTGTGCAAAGTTTCTTGGCTTCCTTTGGAACCTTTCAGTAACCCATTTTCATTGTCCATAAAGGTTACACAGAGTGCTTGTGTGAATTAGAACTGGGCTGTGATATATTTAGACCCTGGGCTTATATAATGGCCTCAGCTTTCCATACCATGTGTTCCAAACAGGAATTTCTTGGGCATTGTGTCAGATTTCCCCAAAAAAATGAAAAACCACCCATATGGTACCTTCTCAAAACTCTCTACTTGTATATTTTTTCCCCTTTTGGTTCATGTGATGTTCCACTGATTGCATTACTTGCAAAATGAATCAAACCCAGGTTTTAAACAGCCAGCTTTGTGTGTGGTGCAGATGTTGTGCAACTGGCAGCTTTCACAGGAGGAACACTGTGTGCATGGCAGTGTGTTCTGAGATTTCTGAACACATTTGCCCTCTCCCTGCTGACTGTGAGACAGATTTGGGATTTCCTCTGGGGAGCAGCAAACCTGATGCAACCGGTGTAAAAGCTGGTCCTGGAGTTTTGCCATTTCTGATCAGGTTTTTACAATTATTTCTATATTTTTAGAGGACATCATGTCCTCTAAAAACTTGGGATATGCTTGAGCCTAATAAGCTAAACTTGTGTAAATATTGACAGGAATATTGCAGCATTCAAAACACAAAGAACACATAAAGGCAGGACAAAATGCTAAACTCTGTTAAGATACTTGATAAATTCTCTTGAATTTTGATGAAACATAACTAAACGTTTTTCTAGTTAAATTTACTTAGTCATGTCCTGGTGATTTTCTCTTGTCAGTGCTCCACATTTGTACTTTTATGGATATAGTACAGCTCTCAAATGTTATTTTATTTATTTATTTATTTATTTTTATTGTCTTTCTGATTAAGACTTCAAAGTTTTTGCATGAACAAAATTCCGTAAACATTTTTTCCTGCAATGTGAATTTATGATACACATTGTACAGAAGATTCAGTATTGAAGGGAGTAGCTCAAGATTACACATCACCCCTGAACCATGACTAAACTTCAGGGGTTCTCCTCTTCACATGCAGTGTCAGGAATATTTCAATAATCCCCCATCTCCTCGCATGTAAATATTGTCCATGCATAAAATAACAAATGTTTGTTAGGTGTGCAACCTTCCAATCATGGGTGTGAAATACAATATGGAGATTTTAAAGTAGGGGAGCACAGTATAATTTTATATATTTGGTAGGAGCCATAAAAACAGTCCCAGTGATAACAGCTGTTTTTTTGGTATGTATCAAAAAGAAATCAAATCTTTCCTACTAGAGTATTAAAGTGATGAAACCCCTCCAAATGCTCTCTTAGCACTCCAGGCTTAGTCACTTACACAAATAAATTTGTGTAATTTAAAAATAATCATTTAAAAAGAATAATTTAAGCTAAATTTGTGTTTGGATTGATACTATGTTTTATGTTTGGCACAGAAACAGCAACATTTACATGTATTTTGGATTATTAAACTGGATGGTGTGATGCCTCTGTGTAACATGGAAGTGTTGTGGGTTTTTTTTTTAAGTGAAAATAAGAAGTAATAAGAATCTCATCTATTAAATATGATTCCTTGCCTTTGATTTTAATACTTCTCTAATTACATAGTTCATATTCTGGAGATTAGCTGTCATTTATCAAATGTTGGTATCTCCTGAAAATTAATTTTTATTTTAGATGTAGTTGATTTTCTGACCATCAGGAGCTGTTTTTCCCTTTCTAAGTCAAGTTTTGTTTCTATCCTTTTTGCTCAAGTTGTTTTACAGCTGCATCCATTATAGATTTATTTTCTCAAGTAGCTGTGCAAAATTTGTATGATTAGTCTCCAAAAGATGGAAAAACACAGAAAAAAAGCAGATCCAGGATGGTGACTTTGAGCTTTATACAGCTTTTCACTGAAATTTATTGAGAATAATTCAGAATAATATTGAAACTCTCAAATTCCTGTGAACAAACAGTGGTGTGATTGATTGTCCCTAACACCTGAGACAGATTTCCTATATCACCAAAATTCAGTTTTAGGAGTGAGAGATGCTCTGAGACTCCTCATGAGTTAGAGCTGACCTGCAGGGCAATATTCAGTTTCTGCAATGAAAAGATGAGTTATTTCTCACTCCTCCATGCTCATGTTCTACAAATAGATGGGTGAGGTTATTTCTGCCCCTGATGTGAAATTCTCAGGTAAAAATTTTCTGGGCTCATATTTGGTGCTGCACTGTAAAAGTGTTTTGGAGAGAAGCACAGTGAGGAAATGAAGTCATCTGGATGAAATAATCTTTTTTCCAGGTTGGAAAAACTACCTGTGGCAGGTGTAGGAAAAAAATAAATGCAAGGAAATGCAAAGATACAATTTATAATGCATAAAAAAAAAAGAGAAGTTCTACTTCATAAAATCATGGAACAGTGTAGCTTGAAAATTCAGGTGATCCAACCATTCATGTGAAAGGGAGTCTGGATTAAATTATTTTGACCCTTGTCCAGCCATTTGTTGAAAACCTCCAGAGATGGAGATTCTGCCATTTTCCTGTGGAGGCTTTCAGTGGGTTGATTATTCTCACTGTGATTATTTTTTTTTTTTTAATAGAATGATAGAACATGCAAGGGACCCAAAAAAATTTTTTATTTACCACCCTCTCAGTCTATAATTACATGTATTGAATTTCTACTCATCCTAATGAAATTTCAAATAAAGCAACTTTATAACCTGGAAAAGCATAATCATCAGAATTAAATCTCTTTGAGATTGAGATAAATTTGTGGAGTTTTTTTTTTTTTTTTTTTTTTTTTTTTTTTTTTTTTTTTTTTTGCCATATGTATATATGATAAGATGAGAGTACAGTTTTTTAATTGGGAAGTCTGTCCACAGCCACAAAATTGACATGTATAAAGAAAACTGTTATTTGAAAAAAAAAAAAAAAATACAAACAAAAAAACCATGCCAAAGCAGCAGGAACTGAAAACTTAGTCTAATGCTTTTATAAAAGGTTCCTCTGAAGCTTCTGAAATCAGCTCTCCCTTATGCACCTGTCTTGGAAATTCATTTAGAATTTGCAAAAAATGTCAGAAGCAGATTAAACATAATCCCTGCCTTTTATTATTTGGTTTAAAAAAATTGTTTTATGCCAAGGTCTTGACAAAATTCATGGCCATGTAATATGTGTAATATGGAAATAACAGTAAGTGAACATTAGCTCAGTTATTGGAGTGTTGATCTGTGTAGAAGCAGAATTTGAGGCACTACCATTTCATTTCACAGCTCTATTTTTAGAATAGTTCAATTTGCAGAGAGATTAAGAATTTTATTAGAAACCTTTACCAATTTTTTTTTGTTATTCTACATTTTTCAGAATCACTTCTTGCATGATTTTATTTAGGTGATTTTCTATTACTGATGTCACTGTTAGGTTCCCAAAATGAATATTTAGAGCAAGATACTGTTCCAAAATGTCTAAACCATGTTTTAATGTGATCTTTTCTTTTAGTCTCAGCACTTTACTGACTTGGATTTCAGTCAGAATTTTAGGAGAGCTTACCAAAGTCTTGAAAAAAAATCTGCCCACAAGAGTCTCCTTTATGCCAGATGATGACTTTACTATTGTCTGAGTGCAGTGTGTCTGAATCAGAATCCTCTCATACTGGAAGGGGGAAAGCAGAAATTTTTGATTTCTTGGAAACTTTTGACCTGCAGGTTTAATTTGCTGGAAGGCTGCTCAAGGTGACATAACAAGGTGATTTTATAAAGGAGCAGGCAGGGGAATTGATATATAGTATTTATTACACATTCTATTCTATTCTATTCTATTCTATTCTATTCTATTCTATTCTATTCTATTCTATTCTATTCTATTCTATTCTATTCTATTCTATTCTATTCTATTCTATTCTATTCTATTCTATTCTATTCTATTCTATTCTATTCTATTCTATTCCATTCCATTCCATTCCATTCCATTCCATTCCATTCCATTCCATTCCATTCCATTCCATTCCATTCCATTCCATTCCATTCCATTCCATTCCATTCCATTCCATTCCATTCCATTCCATTGATATATAATCAATGATAGAATATGTGATCTGTGATGCCCTCTAAGGAGGGGAGGAATTGGAGAATGTGTTTAATTCATCAGCGTATTAAAAGTACAAGGGGCCAGAACCTGGATAAATGCAAATAGTTCAGTAAAAGATTTGAGAGATTTTTTAAGAGGGTAAATGCCTTCTGAAGTTTATCTGCACAAAGCCTGTGGTTCCAGATCACTGGTACTTGTGCTGTAAGTGTGGTTTTAGCAGTGGATTAGTCTCTCAGAAATAGATTATGTTCTGTACACAGTCATCCAAAAGCTAGGAGAATTTGTGTGGCAGCAGCTCAAGCTAGGTTGGGATGTATATTTTGGCACTGAGACACTCACAAGGAACATGAATAGCCCATGTGCCAGAGCTGCTGATGCCTTAAAGCTCCAGCCCTGAGCAGGACAATAATGCTATTAAAAATATGTATTTTCTGTAATCCTTAAATCCCTTCTTAAGCAAGGAGCTCCAAGTGAGGTAGCTATTCTTGGCACTGTAGCCATAGTGCTGAGTAGTGTAATATTTTCTGAAGTGAAGGTTAAATGAAAAGCCTGAACAAACTGAGTGACTGAGAAATGCTGATCCAGTAAAATGTGCAGACTCACATTTTACTATGTATTTCAAATGACCTTTGTCAATTCTGGTGCTCCTAAGAGCAGAAGAGGCAATTCCGTTGTAGTTTGCTGGCCATTGTTGCATTCTATTGCAGAGAAGTGTCACCTCTATAATAATATTATTATTTATTATATTAGCAATATAATATGTACTTTTAAGCCCACGTTAGAATTTTTACTCCACAAAGCCTTAATTAGAAAAGTCTCCTTTGGCTGGCAATTAACATTCTGACAAATGGAAAAGAGAATGGTTGGGGGGTGAAGCAGTCCCTTATCATCCCTCTGCAGGGAGCACCTGACACAGAAAGGTTCTCCAGCTCTACATGTTGTTTGACCAGCCTCTATAAAATTTCTTCCTTATCAGATATTTTATGTGCCTCCTCAAATTTAACATTCCTCTTTCTTTGCTAGACTGGTGTTGCAGCTGCATTCTTATCTGGCATTTTCTTCCTGAAATAAAAATGGCAGCTCCTGAGTTTTAAATGGAATTGACAACAAACCTGGAGTTCCTTGCCACAGAGATGTAAATGGGAAATGCTAGTGTGAGCAGCAGATAAGGTCCATGTCTTCTTCTCTGTGAGTCCACAGCAAATATTTCTCTGACACCCACATTGCTTATTATGGGGCTAGAGATGTTTATAATATGTAACAACACAATAAAGATCATCTTACATGAGAGAATATTTTTTTTATTTAAATTTCTTAACTGTGTGAGTGCTTGAAGCTCCTATTTTCAGGGTGAACAGAAGTTCTGGACCACTGAATTTAAAATGTGCTATTGATTGAACTTGAATGGTGACTGGAGGTCCTTGCTAATGAAATATCAATTAGGCACAGTGGAGGCACATTCTAGCAAGTATTCATAAATGGTGATTTTGTGCAAAAATTCTGTGCATTGACAGAAGCAGACACAAGGGCTCAGGCAGATAGTTACAGAAATTGAGTAAAATCCTGGAGCTGGTGTGAAAAGTTTCACATTGTTTTGATGAATCAGTGTTGTGCTGACAAGATTTTAATTTGCATGTGGCAAAAATTAAAATGCTGAGTTTTGCTCACAGCAATTAGGTTGTCCTTCAGTTTTCCACCCACATGTCCATAAACATAATTCTTCTTTATCCTGGATTCACCTGTGGCAGATACTGAGCACTCTGCATCAGACTTTTTAAGTTGTGTGCTTAGCTAAGACCTGGAAGTTGGTTTAGGTTCATGTTTATAAATATTTGGTTTATAAACAGAAAGAATCTGAATGAATCCTTCACCACTTGGATTTGGAAAATGTGTTTGAAATGTGCTTTATGCATTGTTAGGATTTGGTTTAAATGTGTGCCCTGGTTCAAGAGAACACACTGAGGAGGAAGCTCAGAGCCCTGTTTTGTTCCTTTTCAAAAAAGGGCATTTGTGGTGGTCAGAAATGAATGCTAAAGGAGTTTTGGGATTTGTTTTTTGATTGAACATTTTAAAAAGTTCTGTGCTAGCACTCCTAGAACTGATGCAATTGCAGTCCTGGACTAGCAAGCCAATGCTTGAGAAGGAATTCTTAATATTTTGGGGAAACATTTTGGTCTCTTGTCTCCCCAGAGAGAAACACCAATATATTGGCTCTTTTAATTGAATGTATCAATTTTCACAGTTTTTTGGGGGCAAGAAAACTTTTCTCCAGGATATAATTTCCAGGTAGAAGAGAATCCAGTACAGAAAGAATGCAGTAGAGATCCAGCACGAGCTGGAAAAGGATTTACACCTGGATGGGAGGGGAAGGTTCAGGTGTCTAAGCCATTAGAGATTGCACCAGAGGGGTTTGTAGCCCTAAAACATGCTTCTCTTAAAAGAGCAGCAATCTCCCCCAGGACAGATTTCACTCAGCCTCTTTCCTGCATCCCTCTGCTTTGTAAAACTAGTAAAACAATTTGCTAGACCAGCAGGGACAAGGCTGGCTCCATAACTTGGGGAGAAAATCATCAAGATAAACAGAGCTGAAGGCACATCAGTGCTTTTCATTACCTGGCTGCCAGGCCAGTGTTTCCCCTTGGATGAGGACAAATTTGAGGAGGGACAGAGAAGAAAACTGGCTGAAGGCACCTCTGAAAAATCTTTTACTGGCAGTGAACAGCCTAATTCAGAATGGGTTTGTGAATCCACATCTTCCATCAGAGTCTCCCATGCTGGTCCCAGAGCACACTCCATTAGAATATCTCAGCTTTTTGCAGGATAAATAAGATAAATAACTAACTAAGTTTTGCCTTCTGATGCCACTGTGCAGCCAAATGAAAATATAAACCATTCCCCCCCCCCCCCCCCCCCCCCAATGAAGGTTCATATTTTGTTAGCACTGTTTAAATTTCCCTTTAAATTAATTGTGCCACAATCCCTGGAAACACTTTTCAGTGTTTTTTCAAGTCCTCTGGTGTAGAAGATGTAGTCATCAAACTGCAGCTCTGCCAGATTTGTTTTTGTTCTGCTTCCTGGGTTCTGTGAGCATCAATGCACCGAGCTGAGAGATCTTTGATAGAATTTGGCTGCTCTTTCCACAGAAACCAGACAAAGGGCTGGCACACAGGGGGCCACTCCAACTTTATGTCTTCCATGGATTTCCCTGGCTTAAATTCTAGTTGACTCTCTGAGCTACTTTTCCATTTAATTTGAGCAATTGATGCATCACAGAAGAGGCTGAAGATCTGGAATCTCAGATTTAATCTCTTCCCAACGAGCTGCTGTTTGTGAAGCTTGAGAACAATTGGAGGTGTGACAAGCTGTTAAGGATAACAAGTTAAGTTATCCTAGAGCATTTCATGTATTGGTTTGAAAAAAGGAGCTCAGTGTGTCTGTCCCTGCCTCTCAAACTGCACTGAAGTGATTTGGGAAAGGATGCTCAGCAATCCAGGGCACGTCTCACTCCCAGCCAAGGGTTGTGTGCACATTGCCTTGCTTTGTATCACTTTCTTTTATGAGGCTGCAGAAGCATTTTGTTCTTTAAACAGCTTCCCAAAGCTTCCCCTCTGTCTAGAAAATAGGATTAAAAGGTGTTCTTTAATGCGAGGTAGCTAATTGTTACATATATCTGGATATAGTGGTGGGAAATAGATTTAGGAATTAACAGCAGTTTTTGCTCTTACCAGAAAAAATGTGTGTATTACAGAGTTGAATGAAAAGTCCTAACTGTACAGACTGAACAAGAAATACACAATATCCTTAAACTTTTACTTCTTTCAAGTGATTTTTATCTAAAAGCTGTTAATTTCTATACAGTATCCCCTTCAGCAAGCAGTGTTTCTGCCAGGCAAAAGCACTTGAGACATCATCTCTCAAAAGCTGTTTTTTACCTGATTGGAGTAGTGGCTATTTTTTGCCAAATAAATAATGGTCACACTGAAATAGTTTGACAGTGGAAGTCTGTGGATCTTTGTTGAGGTTTCTTGTGGTTGTATTCCCATCTGAAATGAGTGTGTTAGTTTTGTCTTCTTGGAAGAACTGCTGGCACTCTGATCTCTCTGTTACATGGAAGGCAGGAATAAGGAATCTGTGACAGCCCTAAGTGGCTGTTCCCTGTTTTTTTAACTTTTTCAATATTGAGTTTAATATCCTATAGCTGCTATTTTGGTTCAGGTGTAGGGAACTGGCCAGAGGCCTGCTGTGACTAATGCTGACTCTGTTCCCTGGGCACTGCTGAGGATCAGCCTTCATCCATGCCCCCATCATCCTCACTGCTTATTAACCTGGTTTAAGGCTGCAGTGGGACAGCTCAGCTTCCCAATCCTTGGAGCAGAGTCTTGGAAGGAAAATGTCTTTTTATAATCATAAAATGGAGTCTTTTTTCATGTGCTGATCCATGCCTCCTAATTCAAACTATGCTTAGACCATAAAATCCCCTCTCATTTCATATTAAAGCAAATCCACTTCTTTAGCTACTGCCTGAATATAATGAAAAAAATCTGTAACCCACAAATTAATGTGTTTGAATTGGTCAGCACAGAGTCTGACCTCAGTAAAGCCACTCTAGATTTAGGTCTAACTCAATTAAATTGTGCATCAAAGTGAGCCAAAAGTCCTGTTTCTTAGAATTAAAATTCTCAATCTTTCCCAGAGCCCATACACATGATTTCAAATACTGCAAAAGCTGCTGTGTAGAGTGGACACCAGGCAGTGGGAAGGAAGCTGAGCCATTTGTCATGCAAGGCACAGAGTGACTCGGTTTTTTTTTTTTTTTTTTTTTTTTTTTTTTGTACAAAACATCCCACAGAGCTCCTTTGCACCATTCCCTGGTGCTGTGAGTAATTTGTGTGCTCTGATGCTCCTGCCAGGCTACTCTCTTTGGCAAGAGCCAGCTGGGCCACTCTGTGTGCCAAGGTGTGAAAAGCAAGTCCAGTGTTCAAAACAATTCCCAGTTTCTGGTGAGTGTTGTTGGAGAGCACTGGATGTGCTAAGAAGCTAGAATATTTGAATGGATTTCAAAAGATGATAGAATTTGTAAAGATTTTGTCCTTCCCCTGCTGGAAATTAGTGTTTGCAAATTGCTTTTTAAAATATGCAATGAATGAATTTTCCTTAGTCGGAATAACTACTTCTTCAAGGAAATTACTGATAGAACCCAAACTGATTTATAGCTATGAGAGTAACAACAGCTTTCTGTGCCTGATATAGTTTCTCTGTTAGGGATGATAAAAATAATGTTATCTGGGAAAAGCTGGATTATCTGCCAACCCCCCTCCCCAGTAATACAGTCTGATAAAGGAGCTTGAGTCAGTTTACCAAACTGTTTTCATAGAGATATTAATATTGTAGTCAAGGAGGAAGCTTCATGGGAAACAAAAATGAAACTTTGGCCCTCAAATCCCCTCTTAGTGACTATTTAAATGAAAGCTGCCTCAATTCACAACAGTCTGTGCTCATTCAGCTCTTGAGTTTTACTCACAGCATCAACTTAATTGGCCATTTTAATTTTACAAGCATAAGCTTTCAGTGCAAGCTTTATAATTCAGTATAGCTTTAAGTTAAGTAAGAGTGGTTCTGAAGCAAGAAAAACATACAATGTGGCATTTTGCATTTACTAAATACTGTCAAGCTACTTATGGCAATGCACATAATCTCTTTTCATACATGCTAAGGAAAGAAGAAATAGCTGTTTTGTTAAGCTTCCCATGGCCAGGCTGGGGCAGGAGAAGCTGTTTGGTGTGTAGTGCTCTGTCTTTACTGATCTTCAGGCTCTTGCCACCCTGAACTGCTTTTATTCCCATTTAGTTGGAGTTGCACCTTGAAATAGATCCTGCAGGAATAAAACAGCTCAGGTTTCTTTGGACTGAAGAGCAAAGAATTCTAGATAGCAAATTTTTTTTTTCTCAGGTAATGATTACACAGCTAAAGTTGGTTTCTTGTGCAGCATCTACGTGAAGTTTGTGCTGGAAGTTTCCAGAATGTTGTGAAAAATCTACAAATGGATTTTAGCAATGCTTTTCTTCAATAAACCTGCACTTTTCTCAGTGTTTCAGAGGAACCCTAACCTTTATCAGAACTGAACCTTTATTAAATCCTAACACTAACCCTTCTCAGACAACTCCAGCTCTGCTGAGGATGGCAAATCTACCAGAGCTCTGTACAACCTTGAGCCATAGTCTGCACCAAAATTGATTTCTGTCACTGCATAATAATCCCAGTTCTGGTTCCTCTGGTTCTGGGCACAGCCCCTGAGAGAAGTGTTGTGTCCTTTAGTCAGAGGATGTGGTTATGTGAAGCTTATCTCAGAGGAAGGGTTTTTAAAATGACTTTGTACATCATTAATTTTACATTCTGTATAATAAGCTCTGCTCTAGATTAATCCCTAAAGGCCAAATATTATTGCTGTTACATAGACCCAGTGCTGTCTTTATCACTGGAAAGTTTCCTCAAGGAGAAATGAATTTTGCAACATTCATCTTAGCCCTTCCAAGGAAAAAATCTGCCCACAAAGATGCTTATCTTGTGAACTTCTAGTTGTGTTGGTTTTTTTTTTTTCCTTTTATTTCCATTGTTCCAGTAATGCAGCTGTTTCAGTGAGTGGAAAGTGATGATGTGTCCACAGAACAAGAAATGGTGCTGAAGGTCCTGGCCACTGGTTTCAGCTCAGGAAATGGACACAAGCCAGTAGAGGGTTTATGAAACTTATCTCCTTTTGTACTCAGACTAAACCCTTTCTTTGTGATGTATGGTATTTTGAATTTTTTTAACCTTTTTTTCCAATACTGATATAAATTTAAGGATAGAGTTCTGGTTTATTTGACTAATAGTTTCTAGAAACCAGAAACAGCAATCTTTCACTCAGCATGAAATGTTCCAATTCTGAGAAAACCAATTGTTCTTTTTTTTTAACTGAGCAGTTATGCAGTCCTGCTTTTCAGGAACACCCAAAACCTGTCTCAACATCATCAGTGTTTGGAATATGCAAAGAATTGAAGACTGAACCTGGAGCTGGTAAATTTTCCCTTGTGGTATCTTTACTTTCACGTTTGTAGATATACCCAACTTCTGCCAAATTCTGTTCATTTGAATCCTAGTTAACTCCAAGAATCTTGTTCAGGAATTACAGTAGTTTTCCTGAAGTAATAAATTGGTCCCAGAATCATAATGGGGAAAAAAAAACCCAAAGCAAAAGAACAAACAAACGAAAACAGCAACACAAACAAACAACAACAGCCAAAAAAACCAAAAACAGAAACAAAAAAAACCCCAAACCAAACCAAAAAAACAAGCAACCAACCAACCAAAAAACCCCAAACCTAACTAGAATATTAAAATCTAATGTCATTGCATTTTTGGATTCAAAAGGATAAATCATGTAGAGCTCCCTGCCAGTGATGGTTCAAATTCTTTGGCCAAGTGTTTATTTTTTGGTTTTAGGATTTTTGTCCAAAAGTTTTCTGGCCCATTCTTGAAAATGTAGGGCTTCCCATTACAGATAACCTGGGGTTTAGAAGCTATAATTTTGAAAATGCTAAGTTTTAATCTGTGTGCCTTTTCCCTGCCAAATCTTTCCTTCACGCCTATGTGGTCTGTCTTGATTCCAGAAAAAAAATCAGGATTATATTACATGTCTCTTTTTTCCCCCAGACTTGGCCAGGATACTGTTGCTTTTCTCCTACATGGGAGTGTAATAATATCATCCACCACCCTAAAATATCATGTCATTTGTAATCCTGGAATATAAATCAGGATTCCCTCCTTATCACTCCTAAGAAACATTTTATAAAGAATTGAACTCCATGGGCACAGAAAGATACCCTCCCATCATTTTAAAGATTTGAGATGGTTTATATGAAATCCTGGAGTTTGAAAAATTCAATTATATATATCATAAAATTATTTTCTTTAATCATCTCAAGTCAACTGGCTTTTAAGCCTTTTCAACTAATTTAGAAGTTCTGTGCTGTGTTATGTCAACATTAGGAGTCATTATTGAGAAATCTTCTGTCCAATTTTTCTTCAGAGGAATGGTTTTTGGAAGACCTTATGATTTTATGCTCAGTGTTTTCCAGTAGACACACATTTTGCTTTGATGGTTATTGATGCAGGAAATTGTGATGTAGCCTTGAGGCTTCCTGCTCTTCCAGGGTCGTGTTCTAAAATGAAACCAGAACTTTCAAATTAGTTTATTGTAGAAATACTTGAGAAAACTCTTCACTTGCTAATTTGCAGGATTTTGGTGTGCAGTAGAAGTGCAGAAAGCATTTCCATGTTCATTTGCTGCTAATGGAACAAGGATGTGCTTCAGTGTAATGTCAATATAGAATCCAAACAGAAAATTCATCTTCTGCTTCTGCAGGCAAATCATAAATTTGGCTTGTAGTAACTACTCACAGCTGCTCACAACTCCTTCCTTTGGTTGTTGGATTTGTGATTCCATTCACAGTTGGGGGAAAAGCAGGATGGATTCTCCTGGAATAGGAATTTACTTAATGTGCAAATAAATGCATGTGGGTAGGTGTATGGTGGCTGCTGGAGGAATGATCTGGAGGGGTATGAAAGCAGCAAAGTTCTTGTGAACTGAAAATAGTGAAAATAAAAAAAAAAAATATTCTTGGAGAGCACCAATTCAGTTTATATGAGCTTCTTAAGAAACATTCATTGGTGGGACCTGTGCCAGGCAAGATTTCAACAAGATTGGGAAAAAGTTTCATTGATGATTGTGGAATGGCTTGTATCTGATCAATCCTATTCATGCTTACATGGAATTACAGAAGCTTGACCTGGATTGCACATATTAAGGTTTTTATCCAGGAATGTGAGTTATACTGCAGCAGAGCTTTGCATCTGACAAGGCAGCCAGTGTAATTTGTACAGTAATTTGTAATATTTCCGGTTTTTTTTAGAAAAGCTGTCCTTTTAAAGAATTTTCTGATGACCTCCTGAGAGCCTTTTCAATGGGAATTGTCATGCTTTTGTATAACTTGCAATAGTATTTTATTGTGTATGAGCTGGTATAAAATCACTCATTCTTCTCCCAGAGCTGCCACCAAAATCAGGTTTTGATTGAGAATAAATTACCACAAGATAGGGAAAAAAGGTCAATGGATATGGTCCTGAAATAATTGAGACAACCTTTCTGAGAGATAAGCAGGTAGTTTTATTTCTCTATTTTACTGATGCAGGGGTAAGGCAGAATAAGTACAGCTGGTGGCTGATACTGAATTGTTGATCAGGGATTCCTTGCTCAGCTGACACACATTTAATTGTATCCAGCAGAAGTAGAAACTCTGCAGTCAGCTTAATCCTCCACTGGATCCCACACTTCCCACTGCTTCCTGTTAATTAAAACCCAGCAAATGTGCACGCTGTGTTTGGTTACACAGATTCTACAGAGCCTTAAAAAAAACTTCAAATTAATGGCTTTAAATTTAAAACTCATTAGCCACTGCCCTGTTGACCAGCTAAAGAGAGTTTCTCAGCACTCCTCTGTGCCTGTGCCACTTCATTCTGCCATGCAAATGCAGAAATGTTTGTTGGCTTAGCTAAAAATATTTGGGAATGCTGGGGGTATCCTTGGGTTAGATAATAAGGATGCCTGCTCATTAAAGCCCAATTAAAGATATTGCCTCTCTTTTTTGAATGCAAAGGAGTAATTTTTTATCAAAATCTTATGTTCACTGCCAGAAGATTTTATTCTTTTTTTTGTAATTTAATCAGTAAAAATGTGTATTTCTGTGTGTGTGTGTGTGTGTTGTTAGAACCAGGATTCTGAAAAAGCCTCTTCAGAGCTGAATCTTGCTATAAATTGATAAATGCATCTTTTTTTCTCAGAATAGTAAGGTTTGTATTTCATTGCCTGAATGTTGCCCCAGTGCTGTGTGAATTGTGGCTTCATCAAATGAAGAAGGACCACTGAGCATTTTGAAGAGAAATTTTGCAATATCGGAGCATTGCCTGTTTCCAGATGAAATTTAATAGTTTCTGATGGAATTTCCTTGAGATCTGATGAGCAGAAGGCTTAAAATACAATCCATGAAGCACATATGCAGTGAGAAAGCTGTTTGGACACATCACCTTTGAGTAAAATCCTTGGAACCCCAGTTCCAAATCTGCCTCTCTGGCTTTTGACTTGCACCATTTAAACTCTTCTGTTAAACACCAATCAATCAAAAAAAAAACAAACCAAAAAGCAAAAATATCTGCAGTTTGGACTAAATAATGGATTCTCAATCATCTGCAATGATGAATATTTTATTATTTTCATTTCATTAATATTTACAGGAAGCTCCAGTAATCAGGATCCATAAAAAAAGGTCTCTGAAAGGTCTGAATTCTCTTTACCCAGAACTTATTCTTCTGTCTTTATTTCGTGAGCTTTTAGTCTCCAGGAGAGTCTGCATGTTCTAAATGAATTCACTGAGGTTGTGCTGAGCTAAACAGAGAGAATTATAAATATTCCACTCAGAGAGAACAGGAACTGACAGAACACTCATGAAAAACATTGGCCATGCACATCCTCATCCTTTCCCACTCTTCTCTTTTCATTTCCCTAGATCATAGATGAAGAAGAAACCCAATTCATGAGCAATTGTCCTGTTGCTGTGACTGAGAGCACACCAAGGAGGAGGACAAGGATCCAGGTTTTTTGGACAGCTCCTCCCTCTGGGACAGGCTGTGTCATCCTGAAGTAAGTATATTCAAGTAAAATTCAGTTAATAATTTGAATATTTAATTCTTTTTTTTCTCCTGGGAACATTTGGCCAAGTTTAGTTCTACTTGCACAGTGAAATGTTAGCAGTTTAAAACCAAAATATTCAGAAGGAAATCCAAGCCTGCAATAACCATTGAGTCAGCAACCTTAATTGAACTTGTTAGCCTTTAATTTCATGTTAAAAAAATCTAAAAATTCTTTATTTTTAAGGTCAAAATTGAGTCCCTCTGGTGGATAAAAAATGCTCTGAGTTGAGATGATTAATAGCAATGTTCTGTGAAGTCATGATTGTCTAAAACTCCTTTATCACAAGTACCAGATCTATTTGTTTAGAGGTGAATACTTTCTATTTAGTCCTGGTCATCATTTACAGATATTTTACTTTTATTACAAACTCTGACATGGAATTTTTTCAAGCAGTATAAATAAAGATAACTCCAAGTATGTTCACTTTGCTTTGGGGTCTGTAGAACTAAAGAGTGCCAGAGACATGTCCAGTCTCCTAAGAGTTTGTTTGCTGTGTTTAATTGGACAGATTGGTCAAATATTCATGGACAGTTGGGGTTTCTTTGCTTGCTTTGAATCCATGCCTGGGAGAAGCCTTAAAAATTGCAAAGATGTGCCCTGCAGCAGACCAGAGTATTTCAAAGAGGCTTTTCAGTGCTGGCTATAGTGACTTTTTTAGGCATTTAAGGAAAGGCTGTCACAAAAATTGTGCTGAAGATAGTTCAGACCAATTTAGGAAAACATTTTATTAGAATTGCAATTGATTTCTGTGAAAATGCCACCAGCAAAAATGGTCTGTGGCTGTTTTCCTTTCACCCTGTGCTTCATTTCTCCTCTTGCTGATGGAAATGAGACAAACTCTCTCCTGTTCACATCCCTGAGGGTTGTCCAGTCTCAGCTTTGGCTGGGGAACAATCTCAAATCTTTGGCTTCCACTTGCTGCTTCTTACTTTCAGGGTAATAATTTTAAGAATCACCTGGTTTAATGTGCACTAAAGCAGCTCAAGAATAACTTACAATAAACTCAGACAAGTGTGCATCAGGCTGCAGTAAAACCTGTTTTGTTTTGTTTATAGATAAAATTTTTCAAGGGTTCTTTTGGCAATTCAGAATTTTCCTTGAGTGTTGCTGAGCTTTTTTTATCAGTAAAAGTTTCTTGAGTTTCCCCCCCAGGACTGACCCTCTCTTAGCTGCATGACCAATATTGCTTGAGGCACTTGCTATTTAAGTAAATTAATAATGTGAAGATGTTTTATATGGCTTTTTAAAGAGACAAGATTTAAATTTTAATCCAGTAATGATACTCAGCAACACAAGTTGATGGAAATTTTTCTTCCATTACTAAATAAAATTGCCATTACAAAAACAAAAAAAAAAAAGGAAAAAAATTTTTGAACATAATAATAATAACAATCATAATTTTAATAATTATTCTAGATGATAAAAGCAAAATTCTAAAATATAT
The DNA here is from genome assembly GCF_903797595.1 of Erithacus rubecula. NCBI lineage: Eukaryota > Metazoa > Chordata > Aves > Passeriformes > Muscicapidae > Erithacus > Erithacus rubecula. Next base: position 17,395,459 of record NC_136688.1, read on the forward strand.
TATTTTTAAGAGTTAAGTCCAAACTCAGCATGGAAAAATTCTGAAACTTTAAACTTTAGGGGAAACAAAACCTCTGTATTTTTCTTTCTTCTGTATGTGATGGGAGTGCCAATATTTTTTTTTAATTATCAATACACATCTGCTTCAATCCTTGCAGACTACGTGACTTTATTTCCAGAACAGAATGACAGCACTTTGGAGCCTGTTCTGGATCATGAGGATTTCCTTTATCCCTATGCCCTTATCTACTGAATTCAGTATATTAAAAAGTCAAATGTGGTCACAATATAATGTAACTGATCCATAAAAACTTAGTACAGCTTAAGTGCCAAATAATGTAATTTTTTTTCTAGTGGTATAACTGAGTAGAGAGTTTTTTCCTGAACTAGTAGCTATTTTTCTGCAATTTGTGGTAGCTTTGGTAGAAAGATTTGCTCACATTTGAGTAGGAGCCTTTTCAGTGTTTTCTAGGCATAGTGCTTGTGATCAGTGTGACTGTGACAAGCACAAAATGACAGAAAAATGGGAATCTGTAGATGTAGGCTTCAGTAATTTTCAGTAATCAGTAAAATTAGTAAAATTCCTGGTGAATTTTAAGAGGTTTAATAATAAAAAACCCAAAACAAATAGGAAATAAAAAGCCAGTAATATAATACTTACTTATAACAGATCCTAAATCATTTTACATGTGCATGCCTGTGTGTAATGGTGGATTTCTGGGTGACAAAATACAAAGTTCAGGGGGAAAAAGGTGTGTTTGACTCATTGTCACTACCTTTCTTTCTAAAACATCTCTTTCTGTGTGAAGACTTAGAATTATGAGGAGACAAAAGAAGAAGATGGATTAACATACGATGCTGTAGTTGTTTAGTTGAGAACAATTTATGCATTTTCTTCATTCCCAACAAGAGATGACAGTGAAATCCCCTCAAGGTTTGAATCCAGATTTGTCCATTTGGATCTTCCAAGCTGTCATGCTGTGCACAGTCTAATTTTTTTCCATGTTCACAGTTCACTCTTTCTCCCCTTGTTTTCTTTCCCTTGTTCCTTGTGGTTGAAAACTTTTTTAAGAAACAACCTTTTTTTTTTTTTTCTAGATGTAAACAGCCATGATTGGTTTAGCATATTCTACTTTTCATAAAAAGTAGAAGAGTACACATATATTTTTTTTTTAAACCTGACAGCTAATATTCAGAGGCTGTGCTTAATTCTATTAAAAAAACCCTTCAAGTTATCAAAATTTATCTTGTTAAACAAGGTAGGTATGAAGTATGGATCTCAAATAATGATTTGTCCCGTTGACTGAAAAAGGAGAATAAATGTTTATTGAAAACTTTCTAGCAGTGATGGAAAATCACCTCTTTTAGGTTGCTTTGAGCAGCAGGTTTTTAGATTCAGCTGGTTTGTTATGTTCCTCAAGACACTCTCAGTTGAGTGTGGTACTGAGCAGATGGGAAAAGATTTGATCTGGATAATTGATGGGAAATAGAGAATATAATTCCTTTAGAATTCTGTGACAGAATACAAGAGCAAAAGAAAATTTTTGTCAAGTTCTTAGCTTGTCACGTATTAAAATTTCATGGTAGGGAGAATCTTGTTAATACCCAGAGTAAATCTGTCAGCTGGTGCAGATCTCATGAAGAGTCAAGTACTGTGAGATGGTAATTATCTTCTCCTTTAGCATTTGCAGCTTTTCACTGAGGCTGAGATTAATTGTTAAGTGCAGTAAATGATGGCCACATGCAGATAAGTTATATTCAATTTACCATTTTTGAGAAGAAACCACAGTTTGTGATTGGCTCTTGAACTAATTGAGCTCTCAGACAACTCATGTGACTTGTGTGGTAAATGTAGCAAAAGTTCCTGCAGACAAGTTATTTATTTCTGCTGTACATATCGTGCTTAAACAACCAACAAATTAAAATCTGCTATCTGTAAATACTGTTCATTGCTGTTAGCACTTGCAGAAATGCACTGTGTTCATCATCAGTGTCTCTGCTGTTTGTTTCTGGAAATGTGTGCTGAGGGAACGTGGAAAATCCTCCCATTCTCTAGGGAAATGTTTTATAGTTCTTGAGGAAATGAGTGGAGCTTCTTATTTTCCTGGATGTGTGATTATTGTCATGGTTTTAATTACACTGCTCTTGTCTGCATATAATCAGAGAGAAGGGGAATTTTAAAGACTTGCAGCCTTTTAAATAAAAAAAAAACTGTGGCACATTTAGTGTATATCAAGCAAAATCTTTTGGGATGTTGTGCTTGTGGAGCAAAGTTGTCAAATCCTTGGGTCTGGGATATCACACTCAGTTTCCAACCTCCCTGTGGATTCTGACCATCCTCTTCCTCTCAAGCCTCTGAGGGTGAATGAACTCCAGTTTTTGAACATTTACCTTTTGATTTCTTGTCACTTCAGGCATTCTCTTCACTTGGCCTGTCACTCTGAGTGAACACTGTGCTGAAATGTGTCATAGGAGAGACTAAAATGTCATAAAACCTCAGGAGTTCATAACCACATCCACATCCTGGAAGGGTCTTGGGGTGCAGCCACATCCCTTCTCTACACTCAAAACTCACCATTAGATATTAGAGCACCTGCATAAGGAAGCCCAAAATCCACAAGAACAGACCTGTGGTGTGTAAATTAATATGTGACCAAGTCATGTCACTGTGTTAAGAGGAGTGTTTATGAGGAATGCCAAACTGAGGTGCTCAAAGTATGCTTCAGAATTAATCTCTCTTACTGCAAGTGCTGTTATTGCACTCCCACAAAACCAGTTTTTTCATAAATTTGCCCCTAACAGAAATTCCAGTTGTTTTACATGTGTGGAAGCTGCAGTGCTGCTGAAACTGCTGCCAGTCTTACAAAAACAACATCTGAGAGGTGATCACTGAATTGAACTTAAAAACCAATAAAGAACAAAGAATTATGTACAGTTACAGCTGAGGGATTTGTTTGCTACTTTGCTTGTCCTAAATCCCTCATCACTATCGCAGGGAAGAGAAGCTGGACATGATTTGAATTTATTCAGGTTACTTGAATATGTGATTAAGTTCTCCAAGTAGTTTTTTTGCTCCTCCCTGATGTTTTCACCACTAAAACATTTCCTTTTCTTTGCTAGGGCCTACTTTCCCCAATACATAGAAATTTTCTTGATTTTTTGGATACTTTTTTGAAACAGAAGAGTACAACTGACACACTATGAGAAATTCCCTATAAAATTGTGCCTCTAAATTTTCCAAATGTAAAAAACCAACACAGAAACCCTGCTTGTTTGAATCAGATATTAAATTTGTTATTCTGTCTTTTCCATTCATTCTCTCAGATTGTCCAGATATTTGATTTCTATAATGCTAATAGTGGAGCAATTGAGCACAATTGTAACATTTACTGACCAGCTTTCCACTTTGAGTAAATATAACAGCCAAGGAAAAAGAGAGACCAGCCTGCTCTCCTTGCCTAGCAAGAGCTCTGTTTATGGAACAACACAAAACAGTTTTCATATTAGAAATAATTTTATTATTCTTCCCAGTAGAATCAATGAGACTTTTTTGTGAAGAAATTTTTATTTTAAATTTCTGTACTACTTAAAAAAAAAAATCTAAATCTTTATCTTCCAGTTAACTGCCACATAACAGCATCTGCTGAACTTCATTTTCTGCAGAGATAATAGCAATATAACTGTTATTCTTATATAATTATTAATATGAATACTATATTATTAATTATATAATATTATATTTGCTAGCTTAAATGGAATACTTTATATAGGCACAATTAAGATAGCAAACTGAGATATCTGTGTGCATCCTAGCAGTTCAAAGAACAAATACAACCTTTGATAGATGGAAAATGTGCAATTTTCCATATGAGATCCTTTTGATGTGCATTCATTTTGCCCCATTCTTCACTTTTAGGAGGTGTAGCAGAAATGTGCCCAGTTTTAAATGGCCAGGGCACAGATTGGGAATGGATAGATTTGGGTCCATTCCTGCCCTTCAGTGCTGGGTTATGATGTACAGCTCAACTCATTTTCCAATTTTTTTCTCTTTTCTCAAGAGAATCTAGAGGCAGTGACTCTTCATAAACCACTGCAGGACAGAAAAGCTTGTATTATTGTCCTGGTTTCTTAAAAATAAGTTAAATATTTTCTTCATCCAGCAATTTATTTTTTTTTCTAAATATATAGGACAAAAGTTTAAAATTTTTCAATGAAACTAACTTAGAACTCTGTATTTTATTTCATAGGTGAAACACCTACAGAGAGTTTACTTGTGTTAGTTAGCAAGAAAGAGAAATCTGCATTTTTATATAGCTTCTATATTTATATCAGCTCAACTCTTAGGTGTAAAAATTCATATTTTATCTCAATATATATGGTAGCAGCCCCCTGGATCTACATTGAAAACCAAAATCCATTTCACTTTCATTTTCTCACAGGTTTAATATTATTCCTTTAACTAAATAGTGGGAACATGTGAATTTGGAAAGTGCTGTAAGTGGATTTTCTTGTAATTTTTCTTCTATAAAATCTGTTTTATGGTGCAATAATTAAATAATTAATAATATTAATTAAATAATAATAAATAAAGTAATCCTATAAAATCTAATTAGGTTCATTTGTATGATGCTTTGTTTCATTGGAAAAGTTATGACAAGACATTGATATCAGTTACATTTTTGATGATCATTGTGTTTTCTCCAGACTTTGAAAAATCAAGCAAATGTTCCTTTCAATGGTTTTCCTCATTGACAAAAAATTTGTATCATAGAATGATAAATCCTCAATGAATTATTAATTCTATTTACATAGAGGAAAATTCAAAAAAAGGATTTAAGACACATCAGGAGGGAAGTTCTGTGAAGTGTCTTGCACTGAAATCTGATTTTATCTGACTTTTTTTCTCCCTGCAAGTGGGGAAACAAAACATTAAACTGTGATTTCTTTCTGGCTGTGTCTTCAGGAGAGTCTGAATTCTCAGAAATTTTAAACAGTGGGATGGAGGGAAATAAAAATCAGCTCTATAATTTGCTTGTTGTTTGCTGTTTGTGATGGAAATCATTGTTAATTTAGGAGCCCAACAGCTGTAGGACATTTGCCATTCAGCAGCAGCTGTCAGTAGCACTCTGGTTTATTTTGCAAACAGATGTTTAATTTGACTTCAAGGCCATTGTCATTTTGTGAGGGGAAACAAAGAGAGAAAAGGAATAGAAATAATAATGATAGTCATAATTTGATTTCCTTTCAAAACATACAGAGAGTGACTATTGACATCAGAAGCCTTGTCATTTTTTTGTGCTGAATGTTTGAAATCAGTTTTTTTATATTTTTTTAAAATACTTTTTTATAAAGAAATCAATTTTTTTTATAATTGAAGTTATGAATGATGATTCATGTTAAGGAATTGATTTGTCTTGTGTCAGGAACTGAAGGCTTTCTTTTAAAGGAATGTGATACATTTTGAAAATATGTATTTTATTCATGAATCAAAATGTCATAGTATTTCTGCAGGTCACAGATAAAAAGATTTTGCTCTGTATTGAAACTAGAACTCCAGTGGGCCCAAATATAGTGAGGTGATGTTCTCATTGCACATCAGAGGAGGTGAAGGGCAAATTGAGAACAGCAATGATGAAAGGAGGCAATTAAAAAGATAAGTAGTGTAATGTGGTTAATTTTTAGTTTTAGTAACAAATGATTTTATCCAGTCTGTGCCTAGTGATTGAGGCTTTAACAAAACCTGCTGTTGGAACATTTTGGCAAGATCCTTCATAATTCAAAATATCTATTGACCCAGATAAAAGAATGTAGCTGAGCAGTGAATGTTCTCAATCCTACTAATTCCTAGATGTTGCAAAGTTAATTTAAACTAGTCAGAAATGTGCAAACTAGTCTCTTCTCCATGATATTCTCCAGTATTTCAAGAGGGTATGTAAGTAGTTAAATGTGAGAAGCTACAGTGCACCTATGGGATGAAATTTTCATTAGAAGGATTTTTCCTGATGTCAGTATTTGGTGAAGTTTCTGTGTGCCCACAGAATTCCAGAGCAGCTCTGCAGAGCTCCTTTTGCAGTCACAGTCCCAAGCACAGCTCTATTATGGTATGAAAGGCAAATGGGACTTTTCAAGTCTCATGTTAGTTTGCATTTGTCAGCTGGAGAGTCCCTAGGAGTGGTGTGTAATATCAGCAAGGGTCTCAGAACCTGAGCACTGTATTTATCTTGATTCTTTGCCCCATGTGGAGCACCACAAAATCAATTCTGATTTGTTTCCTTAAAGGCACAGCTATTTGTATTATTGCAGTTCTTTAGAAATTCTGAAAGGCAGAGAAACCACCCAGAAAAGGAATTTTTCTTTGCATGGACTGGCTGTGGAATTGATTGTTGTTGTCTTTCTCCTTACCTGGGTTGACAATTTCAAGGCTATTGTGAAAGGATTGAAACACTAAATTCAACCAATAATTGGGCAGGTCATTCCTTTCTTTTCCTTGCAGTAATTAGGTGCCCACTTTCCCCATCTTTTCTACATCATTAGACATGCATTAAGTATCTCTGAGCAGCAGCTGCCTGAATGCTTTTTGCCCTCCTTTCCCAAAGAAATGGATTTGTTGCTCCATCAGTTCACTGCTCCAGCAGAATGTAGTTTGAAGCCTTGCAATGCACCAGAAAGCACATTTGATATTTTTTTAATGGTTTCTGGGTTTCATTTGCTGCAGAAAGGGCAGGGTTACAGGGCTGTGTCTGGGGAGGGACTCAGCTCTGCCTGTTAGAGGGATAATGAGCTTGATGCTCTCCCACTGCTGTGTGTGGAGCCCCATGATAACCTTAATATAAACCAACCCATTTAAGGTTTACAGATTACCTGCCATGTGGTTTCTTGCCATAGATTTCTCTGAAAATGGAATACACACTAGTTTTATATACAGAGAAATAAATTTTTGCTCTCTTACCATGCAACAGTGGTGGCTGAAGTAAATGCATGATGATAAAAGAAGCTCATACAAAAAACACATTTCACATGCAAAAGTATTGAGGCACCACCATCTCATGGTTGCTCATAAAGAAGTTGTCTTGCTCATCAGCTTTAATTTAGACAGCAAAATATTGACAAAAAGCATTTATCTAATTTCTCTGAATTAATTGTGGCCAAAACATTGTCTTCAATGTGGCAAAGAAACACAAATAATTAGCATTCTTCCTGCTTTTATAATAGTCATCTGTATGTCTGCCACACAATTCTACTCACAAAATGCTAAATGTGTTCAGGCAGGCAAGTAAAATAAAAAGAGGAGGCAAGTTTGACAGGTACTTGGATATGTGTTGTCTGCACTTGGCTCAGTGAGAATAAAGTTGTAAATTCTGTCCCTTACAATTTTCTGGTTTTCTACTGGCCACTCATGCCTCATAAGAAATTCAGGCTGCAGTTCCCTTCTGATTAAGTGAAACTGCAGCTGGTAATTGATTTCAGGAGAAGGTCAGTCAGGAGTCACTGGAGTGTCACCCAGCACAGGCACAGGACTGTGGGACACATCTAGGTTTTAAAACACCAGTATATTTGGTAATTTTGTGGTTTTAATTTCCAAAACATGCAGGTTTTTATCTGTCTCCTTTTCAGTTTGAATGTTTGGTGGGTAAAAATGACTCCCCACTATAATAAATAAAATCATAGTTTACACCTTACACTTTTGTCTGGAAGATCAGGAAATCTTTTCCTTGCTGCTTCACTTTCAAAGCTTAGACCAACATTTGGAAATGTTAAGATGGCCCTGCTAGGTTGTCAGTCTCAAACCCATAATGGTTTGAGTCCCATACAGGAGCCTGAAGCAGCACCCTGGCTTTTTTCCACAGTCTGAACAATGAAAATCTCTATTTCCTCCTGCATCTCTAATCACACTTGATGTATTTCAATTATCCACGTTAAAACACCTCCCTCTTGGAGTTTCTGATGAAGTCAAGAATCTAATTAGCTGCACTTTTGTTCCAAATAAAACATGGTAGGGCTGAATTCCAGTTCCTAGCCCATGCCTGCTACTTCATCTAAAGGGTGATTCATCATTCTAATCCCTGTCAGTGCTGCTTGCTGCTGTTCTCAATGCTCCTTTAACAGCCTCATTCATGTGCTCTCCTTGTCCTGATGATTGAGGGAGATACAGGCTCTGGATCTTTTGCCTAATCCCTGCTCCTCTGAGCACAGTTGTAATCACTGCCCCTGTGAAATGCTGCCCTTCATCCAGATCAGGATTTCAGGAACCCCACTGAGAAAAACCTCCTTGGCACTGCCAGGGCTTGTTTCCTCTCCCTGCTGCTGGGTGGTGTTGTGTGGAAAATGCTTAAAATCACTGTGGAAAGGTGATTTTATCTTCCAGTCTTCCAAGGGGTTTCATTACCCCAGAGTGATTTGGGGAGGGGGGGGTTAATGTTTGTAATTTAAGTATAATCACACCCACAGTCTGGCAATCCTCTGCTGCAGCAAAGAGATGTGCCTGGCCTTGGTCCTCACCCTTCCTGTGCATGTCTTGGGCACTTTTTGATCTATTTTCTACTTTTCCCTTATCTCTGACAGTATTTTTCTGGTTTCCATGTGTTCAGCAATTCTTTCTCCATCATTTGCTCTCTCTGCTGTAGCCAAAATGCAATCAGTGCCCTTGCTAATTAGTTGGCAGCTAATCAGACACGAGAAGCTTGGATGATTTTGGCATTTTTAGGGCTGAAGTGGCAAAAACCCTGATGTACAGGTTCCCTGCCACTGCATTCTCCAAAAACCTGTGTACCAAAGTCTGGCAACAATATTTGCTGCAAATCCCCACTGCAAGGAATTTTGGCAAGCAGTGTGAGCTGGAGGCACTGCTCTTAGCCATGAGCAGGTGTTGAACAGTGGGTAGGGGGAGAAGCTTGCTGAAAACAGCCCTAAAATGTAGAAGAATTTAATGGATTAATTCCATATTGCTTGGATGTGTTGCATGAGCAGCGTGGTCCTTAAATACAATTTGAATTTCTTCCCAATATACCTTCAGAATGAGGGAAGTGGAAAAGTTACCAACAACAAGTGGTGTTGGTCTATTATTTTTTTTTTCATTTTTCATTTAATTCCATTTCCTTTCATTTCCCTGCCTTTCAGCAGGAGCACCCAGCATCTCCTGGCATTCTGTGGCCAGGTAGATGAGACTCAGTTGTGTCAGGAATTAATTTTTGACAGGTGAGATCTGTGTCTCAGCTGCTCTGAAGAACTGACAAATCCCTTCTGATGGCTCCAGTTCCACTCCTCAGCCTCAACTACTAAAACACTGCATCAAAAACCTCCTCAGGGAAATGCATTCATCACAGCAAAGTCTCTTTTAAGAAGCAGTATTAAGGATTTTAATATTAGATTAAGTTGTCTTTGTTTCAGTGGGTGTTAATTTGTCACATTAATTGTGGTGTTCACCTTCAGGCTCCTGTCAATTCAAATGAAGTGAAGATTTTTTTTTTGGATATGAAAACATCAAATACTTTATTCCAGACTAGATTCCTGCTCCTGACTATCCATAAATCAGTATTTGATGAATGGGTGGGCTTTGTTAGGATATGGCTTTTGAAAAACATTTTTTTTTTCAGTACAAGCAAATAATTTACTCATTTAAACATAATTTCAATATATTGCTAGTTGGCAACTTTTAAAAGTAGTGGGAGAATGACTGCTGTGTTATTTTTTTGTTTCATTTTCAAATTCTTTTACTTCATCCTTTATAAATATTAAAAATTTAGAAAAATTTTTCTAAAGTTTTGGAGATTTTTTTGGCATTGTTAGCTGGGTGCTCATAGTCATGCTTTTTTTTTTTTTTAATAAAACAGAAGAAGGATGCTCTGGTGTGTATTTATGTACTGAGATTTTTAGAAGTGAACACATTTTATTGTTTTTCATGGGACTAAACTATTGGAGAAAAGATCCTCATTTACTTAAATGCTATATTTAGAAATTCTTTCTCTCCAAAAAACCCCAACAAACCCCAAAAAAGAAAACAAACTTAACACCTTCCCCACCTGGGTGGGGAAACAACTTATCATATTGTAATTAAATGAAAGGAAAATAATTTTGATAGCTAGAAGGGCAAGACAAGTTAACTCACAGGTGGTATAGAGAAGGAAAAGTGTCTTATCTGCACCTCAGTAGATTATTATTATTATTTCTCAACATCCAAGTAAAACTTGGGGTATCCTCTGACAAAAACTGTTTTATTCAGATCTAACTCTAATATTGTGCTTAATGGTTTTGATGTAAGCCTGAAAAATGTCATGGGAACAATCCTTACAAATCCTCTTCCTTACTTCTTTTGTCATATCACTACACCCACACAGGTAATTTAAAATAAGAGTATTTCTTTTCATGCTAGGATTTGACAAAAGGAGTGAGGAAAACAATCTAAAGCTGTTTCTATGAAAAAAAAAAAAAAAAAAAAGGAAACAAGAAGAAAAAAAAAAGTCAAAGAAAATAAAATAGCCCAAACTGACTCCTGTTTCTGATGTGAACTGGAGCATTCCCAAGGCTGGCCTGAATTTTTATGGTTTCTGACATTTCCTGTTTGTTAATATCCCAAATGCAGTTTTTGTGTCTCTGGCAGAGCTTTTCACAGCAGGATGGTACAATTGTTGTGGAGCTGGGCTGCAGAGGGATTTCCTTATTCCATGGAAGACTTTCAAGACCAAACTGAGCCAGGACAGGGACATTCCAAAGTGGCACTGCCAAAGCAAATATTACAGAAGTAGCCAGATATTCTTTCCTTTTCATGTGAGAACTAAAAAACAAAAACAATGACTTTTTTTTTGACAATTCATTTGGTTGGTTTTCTTTATTAAAGCAGGTGATATCAAGTGTAGAAATGCTGTACCTTACAATTCTGCTCCTTAGTCTGGTGGTGGAAAAACTTTAGCACAAATCCAGAAGCCTTACCATGAAGAAAATGAGAAACAGGCAGGTTTTTCAGTTCAAATTTATTTCCTTTTTCCTTTATCCATCATTTTTTTGATAGTCAGAGAGGAAAAAAAAGTTAACAAGAAAAACAAGAAATTGAAGATCTTATATATATATATTAATATAGGAGGGAAAGGCATTGCATTGCTCCTTTCCCATTAAATTCAGACTGGATGTTTGAAGTGGTGGGAAGGATTTATGGAAATTAAACAGCTGTGTACTTGTGTCAGTTCTTAAAAGCTTTATTGCCTCTCTCTAGAAGTTCACCATTCCATTTTTAGCTTTTTTTTTGTAAGCCTCAAAGCCAAAGGAAAGAATTTTTAGTCCAAAGATCAGAATTTTTATAGAATAATAAAAATTATGTGAATTAAAAAAAGGAGCTATAAAAGCTAGCAAATACACTGAACAGATGTTTTGGTCTGTGTTCAGTCTAAAGCTGATTATTAAAACAGTTAATATTTTAAAATTATTGATGATTATTTGTAGAGTTCTGTGCCTGCTTTTGATTTTTCTGCAGCCACATAATGTGCCCATCTTGGTGCATTTGGAACCAGTACAAAACCTGCCATTTGAATTATTGGCTCACCATGTAGTTTCAAACACAGCTGAAGAGACAATGACTCAGAAAACTGTGCAGCTTTTGTTATTAGGAAAGGAACTGTTCCCTTGACATTTTACAGTGACAAGCTAACTGCAGCAAAAAGAATAATACAAGTGCACTTCAGGCTTCAAAGAATCTTTCTCTGTTTTCTTTTTTTTTTCCCCTCAAATAACTGGTGATTGCTTTTCAAATATCTTTTATCCCTTTGTTATCTGCAGAATCGAGATCTTGATCAAACAGCTGATTTTGTGTTTGTTTGGATTAAGACAAGAGAATAATTGAGGTTGGAAGGGACTTCTGGAAGACATTTAGTCCATTCTCCATCGGTTTGTTCCCTCAGCAGGTTGCCAAGGCATGGATCTGATCAAGTTCTGAATATTTCCAGAGATGGGTGTTGCACAAACCATCCAGGCAGCCCATTCCAGGGTTAAATCTCTTTTATTATCATCGTGGTGAGAGAGGTTTTCCTTGTACCTACATTTCCTGTGCCCCCACTTTTGTCCTTGCAGTGCAGCATCCAAAAAGTCTTTAAATTTGATTTTGGCTTTCACTTTGAAGGCTGGAAATACTGAGGAGTGTGCTTGGCCATGGGGCTCTTAATCCTTCCTAGTACTTCTGGTTGTTGTGTTTATTTCATTTTTTACCCCTTTATTTCTTGTTTGAAACCATGAAAAAAGTTTCTCAGGAAGGATTTAGAGTTTTTTGCACCATTTTTCAGGCTCCAAAACCTCTTTGTACTTTGTGAAGTTAAAAGAAGGATTCCTTCCTCTCCTGTGCATCTTGGCAAAGAGGGCACAGCATCTTATTTTTGATAATTTTATGGGTGGGATGTTGTCAAAGGAAGGTTTACATGACTGCACCAACACATCCAAGCAAATCCAGTCTCTCTTTTCTTCTCACTTTTTCATTCCTCACCTGTCATGAGTGAGGAATAGTTCTAGAAAGATTAAGATAATTCTTTGACTAATAGTGAAGTAAGGCAAGAAATTGGCTCTTGCTGTTGGGAGTGTTAAACACAAGTGATGGTACAGAATGTTGCTGGGGAAGAATTTGTACTTGTGCTGGTAAACAAGGAAGAATGCCAGCTCCCAAAGCCTGCTGTCCTCAGGAGGCTCTGTCCACAAACTGGCCTTGGATTTAACCAAAAATCTGTTTTCCTGTGGAAAGAAGAAAAATGTGAATTAAATTGTTGTAGTTAAAAACGGTCGAAGAAAGTTTATTTGGCACTAAATATATCCAGCCCCCTCAGCTGAGGAACTGAGGCTTAGAAATTTAAATTTTGTTTGAACCATAAGCCTCAGTAAAATATTCCAGATTTAATTAATTTTAAAGCAGCTTGTCTTTTGGAACCTGTGAATTGCTTTCAAAGACTTTACCTTATGCCAGGTTTTTTTCTGACTTCTGTTTTACTTGATATTTGCACTGAGTTGCTGTCATATATCAGAAGTACTTATCTCCTTAGAATGCCATGTAATTTCCTATGAACAGCTGCTCACTATAGCTGTGCTATTTTCTGACTGAAATTGAATACAACTTCAGTATTTTAACAGAAGATTTGATTGAAATATTGAATATGCTCAGCTGACTGTCACGAATTTCAAGAGCACAGGTCCTCACCATGTGCCTGTGACCACTTCTCTGTAATGTAAATATATTTCAGCTTTCTGCAAAATGTGATGAAATTAAAATGCAAGTAGAAATAAAAACATCTTACCTGTAATCCCCTATTGCATTGTCAGCACAGGGGGAAGTATAACCATGTCTTAGCAGTCATTTATCACTCATGTTCTTTTTCCTTTAAGTAATAAACATATTTCAAACTTTTTTTTCCTCCCCTCTGTAGAGCCAGTATTGTGCAGAAGCGCATCATTTATTTTCAAGATGAGGGGTCTCTCACCAAAAAAATCTGTGAACAAGGTAAGGTGAAGTAAAATGTCTTTCTGACCTCCTCGTTGTGTTTTGCATTTTTATAACACATTGTGTCAAATGAAAATTTGGATGGGTTGGTCAGTTTGAGATTTGGGATCTTCTAATCAGTTGTGTTCTTCCTTATCACTATTTTCCATCTTCCCTCCCTCCCCCTAAATGTGATTCTTGCAACTTTTCCCCTGCTCTTTGTGTGATACCAAAATTCACCTTGTTACTGAATTCTGGGCTGTTTTATCCTTTCTTAAACCCAAATGTTGCAGTTGGTTATTGCATCCCACTGGAGAATTCATTTGCTTTGTCTGTTCAGAAATTTCAAGCCTGCTCTGTTTTGAGATCAGCTGAGGTTTGTCCTTATCAGACAACAAGCAGAAAAAAACCCTTTTGAATCTGGAGATAACTGAAATATTAATGCCCTGTAATTGAAAACTGTGGATTTAAATCATTCCATCCACTTATAAATATGGTGCAGATATTTCAGGGGTTGTTGTTTATGATGGTAAACTTTAAATAAATAAAAACAAACAAACCAACCATGTTTAAGTCAGATTTATTTCCTGGAGTGTTTATTGTGGCAGCTTCACTTGTTTGGAGTTTGGAGCCATTTTCAGTGGGTGCTTTGATGCTTTTTCAGACTCAGCCTCAGAAGGTGTGACTGATAAACCAATTTTGGACTGCTGTGCCTGTGGCACTGCCAAGTACAGGCTGACTTTCTATGGCAACTGGTCAGAAAAAACACATCCCAAAGATTTTCCACGTGAGTACCACTCCTGTGCTGGTTCCACACAGGGGCCCTGGTGTTTTTGGATCTGCCTGAGGGATGCAGCATCACTTATTTACAGCTCAGCAGTGTGAATTATGACATGTGTGGAATCCAGCATTGAAAATCAATGGGTCTTTCTGCACTGGACATTACCAGTGCATCCTATTGATCCACCTGACATTTTGAGCTAAGGTGTGGGGGAGATTGTGTTTGCAAGATATCTTTGTGGGGAGAAAGGTTCCTTTCTTTTTTTTCCTGAATGGAAGTAGAGTGGCTTATAATGTTGAGGTTTTAAGCCAAACACACACTAATATTTCAGTATTTCAACTGTGCCAATCTGCCTAGCTTGTTTTACTTCAAAGTATTTTGAATTATTTCAGTTAAATTTGGTTGAGTTTTGAATCTTGCTGCCCAAGGATATGAATTGTATGTGTAGATCTAAGAATGCTCTGTCTTGTTTGTCTTTGTTGGTTGAATACCCAGATTAAAAAAAAAAAAAACAACCTTAACTTGCCCTGTCTGGGTTTTTAAGAGTCTGAACTACAGAATCAGTACTTTCATTGAAAGTTTGCATTCTGCAGTTACCCAAGTACCAATAAAAAGCTGAAGTTACAAAATGCTGTATTATGCATTTGGTCTTTCATTACTGACTCCACAGTCTGCGGGGAAAAAAAAGGACAGGAAAGTATTTAAGAATATGAGTCACATTTACAAGTCTTTAAACTTTGTTATGTTTTCTGTGGCTGATATTTATTACAGAGGCTTTTTATGTTGATTTAAAAGTAATATTATGATTGTCACAGTGTCAGAATATCCTCACATAACTCAAATATGGTTTGTATCAGCTCATGTTTTAACAGCCCAGGCAATGTTGCTTGTCCTGGGTTTGAAATAAAATAAGCAAAGCCAATAATTGCAGGAATTCTCTTTTGGGCTGCTGGATGATGCAAATATTTGCTGAGTGTGAACTTCATGTGCAGTTTGCATGGATTCAGCTGGGGGCTGGAAACAGGCCATGAGAAAAGGACTGAAAGATGAAGTTTCTGTGGCTTGTGATGTAATATTAGGGGTAAATGGCATTTTCTTCCACATGCAAGTCAGTGAGCTCTTGAAGGGTATGGCTGCATGATGGAAAATAAGCAGGTTGCAATAGTTTGCCTGCTGTCTCTCCCCAGTTACAAAATGGTGAATTGAATCAGTATTTTACTGGAAAAGTGAAAAAAAAAAATAGCCATTTGGTACTGACAGGATTAATCCCAGCAATAACAGGTAATAAGATTTTGCATTAAAATTTTTGAAAGTTGAGGGTAAGATCTCATCCAGATATAGTGATGTTAAAAATGAAACTTAATCATTGGCTTTGTTCTTAAAAGTGTTGATCTTGTGCAGTAATTCCATTAAAATAAAATGTCATTCATTATGGACTGTGGTAAATCACTAATTTTTGCCAAGCCACCACATAAAAAAAATTCTCCTCTATTCTTGTACCATCAGTAAGGTTGGAATAGAAAGCAGATAATAAACTTTATATTTTGCATCTTTTCTTTACCTCCTGATTTCCTTTTAAAAACTCTGAAGATGCATTTGGTGCAAAGCATTTATTTTCTCTGGGTATCACCCATTTTTGACAAGAGAAATCCACATACCCTTCAGAGCCCTGGAAATGTATTTTGGTCCAAGTTTAGGGCTAAGGAAGTTATGAAGGATCTGTTTGCTGCTGTTCTCCCTCATCTATCTATTCTTCTTCCTACACTTTTCTACCTTTTTTCCCCCCTGCTGTTGTTCATTTTTTATTTCTAATCTCTTTTCTACTCTTCCCATGATTAGGTTCCTGCATCTGACTCCATACAATTCTCTGCACTGTGCTTTTCAATTTCATTGTTCCACCTCTCACATCTTAGATTTGCATTCCTTTTATTTACTTCATTACTCATTTTTCATTCATTTATTCAGTTTGCAGCTGGTTTTACTGCTGCTCTCTGCCTTCCACATTGCAAAGGGAATTTTGGAGTGCAGTGTTAAATATTGTCTCTCTCCATCATTCTGACTCTCCTGCAGTCTTTGCCTTGTTACCAGGCTGTCTGATTATGTGAGCAGTTCATTTTCTCACCCTTCTCCTTTAAGCCCATATATCTGCAGAAGGCTACTTGTCACTTCAGTGAATTCATTTTTATTTCCAGGACTTCTGTGACTCCTTATTTCTGCTCAATTCTCTTTTCAATTCCATCATACTTCCCTAATATATTTTTTTTTTCTTGTTTTGTTCAACAAAGAACAAGAAGGGGAATCCTCTTGCTTAACTCCACAGCTGATAGATTATGAGAAATCTGAGCCAGGAAACTCAGTGAATATAGAAGTGAATACAGAAAAATTTACTTCTTTAGTGCTGTCAGTAAGGAAAAAACTTGATTTTAAAACTGACCACTGAAGTCTTCCCTTGCAGGTTTCCTTCTCAAAAATATTTGATGTAGAAACTTAAACTTCCTGAAGTTTGGTAAAGAAAAACTATTCTAAGCCTATGATTTTTTTTTTTTCTTTTTGAGGGGCTGCTTTATGTCATTCTCTGCCTGTCCTTAACACTCTAAATATGTGTATTGATGCAATGAGAAGCCACAGCATGAAAACCCTCAACAGGGGGGCCTTGTAAACTTGTGATCAAATCAGGAATTGCACTTTGAGGCTGTCTCAGTGGGGGTTGATTCATTTTATTCTGTTTTTTCCCCCTGGGAAGGACGTACCAACCACTGGTCTGCCATCATTGGCAGCTCTCACTCCAAGAACTACATCCTGTGGGAATATGGGGGATATGCCAGCGAGGGGGTCAAGCAGGTTGCAGAGCTGGGGTCCCCAGTGAAGATGGAAGAAGAAATTCGGCAGCAGGTGGGTGCATTTTTGTGCATATTTAAAAAAAAAAATAAAATCTTCCATTGGCCTGTGAACAGTTTGCCATTGGTGATGTCTGTGAGTGTAATTTTGGTGAATAATTCTCATTTCAGTGGAGAAGGAGTTCTGTGTTCATTCTTACCCTGGCAAGAGTTTTTGTCTAGGAAAGGACAAGTGAGTTGCAGCATTTTGGACTTCAGAAATCTGTGTGCCACATAAAGGATAAATCAGAGGGAGCAAAGTGAAGCTCACCTCTTCAGGCTGAATTTTGAAGTCACTTTTTAAAAAGATAACTTAGAAGACAGCAAGCAATGTCCCTGCTTTAAAATAGGGAATGATATTTATCATTCAGATTCACTTTGCAGAGTGCTCCATTTTGCTTCTTGATGAAATCAATTTTGTGTTGTACAAATACCTGAAGTGCTGTGTTTCCCTGTTCACCATTATTTATGTAGTACATGCATTCTTTCCTTAATTATCCCTTTTAGAAAGAAAATAATCTATTCCTTGATGTTGAACACTGCAGGAAACCCTCTGCATTTTCCTTCACTTTTTCTGCATTTGTGTGGATCTTTCCTATATTTGACACTTCAAGTAAAAAACAAAAAATAAAAGCAGAGTTCAAGATGATATTGTTGATTAATCATTCTCCCTTTGGTAACTACTGCATGTTAGAACCACAGTATTTCAAGATCTCCAGGGTAGGTTGTATACAGGGTTACACTGATAAAAAAAAAAAAAAAAAAAAAAATTCAATTATATTTGTATAAACAGTATAAAACAACCTCAAAGACTGTTTTGAGAATTCTTGTATAGCAAGAGGCTTTGTGTGCTGAATTTAATTTGCTTTCTTGTGGTGCTTAAATGTATATAATCATGGTACAAGAACAGCTGGTGCATTTGACAAAAAACTCCCAAAGCCAAGAAAAATAAAATAAAACCAGCTTATAACTTAATATATAAAAGGGATAGAAAAGGAATATGAGGGGGAAAATCCAATTTCAGCATGGGGTGAGATGTGATCATGGATGCATCATCTCTTTAAGCCACAATAAACTTTGGTTTACCTGGAAATAGAAAGTAGGCCTTGATCCTATGCAGAAAAGTGGCTGGATTTCATCCCAGCAATATAACATAAACCCAAATGGATTAAAATTGTAGCAGAGGATTGTATATACCATATCTAACTTACCATTTTTGCTGCTTACTTGGGAAATCAATATTTTCTTGTAGTAGCCATATGTGGAATGAAGAAAATCAGCAATTTTGTACTGAAAAAGATAATTTCTGTTACAGTCTTGGTGGATATTTTATAAATAGGGGTTTGGCACCTCTGAATTGAGACTGTGCAAAGATCAGTTCTTCTCCTGAAGCAGCAGGACAGGAGGAAGGTGTTGGGTGAGGAGCAAGCAGAGAAAGTCACATTGAGCATTGGGAGAAGGGCAGAGAATTTAAAGGGAAGATGGAAAAAAATATGAAAATCATGTCTGTGCTTTCCAAATCTGGCTTCTCTGTCATTATGTGCCAGAAAAGGGATTTATTTACAGAGCAGGGTGTGACTTTTAGAGTGCATCAGATTGGTAAATGGCTACAATTTCAGGGGCTGCTGAGACTGAACATGAAATTAGTGAATTCCCAGTTAATTGGGATGTCTGCAGGAATTGCCCTGGCTCTCTTGGGGCAGTTTATCCCAGAAATCAGCTTGGTATTCTGACTGGATCTTACCTAGAACAGTTTTTGCATATCATCAAATGCCTCAATGTTTTTGTTGAGTTCATTTGATGTTTTTTTTTTTTTTCTTTTTAACATGTGCTTAAGCTGTACTAATATTTTTGAGAGATTTTGAGGGAAAATTCTGCAACCAAGACAGCAGAGTAATGTCAGGAGCTAATTAGCTGACATTTAAGTCAGGCTGGGATTGTTCTTTTTTTTTTTTAAATTTTATTTGCACTTTGTCCCTTGTAGTATCTTTACCTCCCTTGAAATTTGACAATGTTGTAATCTACCTCAGGATCTATTTGCTGCTTTTTTAAATTTTACCTTTCCCCTCTGTGCTGTCCTACCAGCCTTGTGTTATGGGTGGATGGGAGGATGCAATTAATTAAAATCACTCTCCAAGCAGCTTTGATGTTTTTGGAAATAGAGGAAAGGCAATTTTTGTTTAACTCCAGGACTCAGAGTTCACTCACTGCAGTTCATGCACTTCTTCCAGATCCACACTGGGATTTGGGAATCTGCTGTGTGTCTGCTGAGTTAGGGGAAGCACACAGACACATATTTGTGTAACCAGACAGATTTTATATGACACTGAGGTTTTACTAAAGGAGACAAAAAATATCTGATGGTTTTTACTTTTTATTACAAAAAATTGACAGCATATAAAGCAAACAAACAGAAAAAAAAAAAAAAAGTATTTTTTTCAAGGAGCTTTGTTAAGTGCCTTAACAATTATGTGTCATTAAATAAAAGGTCCTCAAGCATGAACATTTCCCTGCATCATCATCATCTTTTCTTCCTGTGGCACCTTGTGCTGCTCTGTGAGGAGCCCACGTGGGGTTTTTTGCATGGATGATCCTGCAAACTTGCTCTGGAGTTTGTTTATCTGGGAGAAAGAACTTCAAGGAACTAATCAGCCTTTTTGTTAAACTGTTCCTGGCAGCCTGGAAGGAAAGCCAGGGCACAGAAGAATTTCACTAAAACAATCTGTCAAGTGCTTGGGGTGTACAATGGGACAATTCATGCATTCTGCAGGGGTTATAAATGAACAAACAAAGGCTGGAAAAGGAATTATGTGAGGGGGAGGATGTGCACTGACCTCACATATCTCTCAGATATATTCACATTTCCATTCTGTTTTGAGAAATTCTGATTTCTCCCAAACCCATTATTTGATTAACTGGCTCGTTGAAAATAAATGCAGAATTTGAAAGGGAAATTCAAATTGGGATTTCTGTGTTTTAAACAAATGAACAAACAAACAAGATGGTTAAAACATGAATTGGGAGGAGTGAAGTGTAATTCTAAATTTCATATCCTAGGCTGGTGAGGAAAGACTAAAATAGAAACATTGTTTTAAATACCTCTCACCATAAGAGAAATAATTTGGCTTTGCCTAATTATTTCCAAATAAATATTCAGTCACTTTTTAAATTCTTTTTTTAAACCAAGGTAAGAAGTGTTCTGTAGCTTGCATCTTTCTCCAGAAAATGCAGTGTGCACTCTCTGCATGCTCCCCACAGTGGCATTCTTACAGGTTTGGTTTAATGCTCTCTGAAATAATGGGTGAGTTTTTAGATTGTCTTCAGCATCCTCACATGAAAGCTGAGTGTGAACAGCAAGTTCTGGTTTCCAGGAAGATGATTGTAAAGCTTTAGGCACAGGAATTGTGTGTGAATTGAGACAGAAAAAAAAATTCTGTAGAAAAAAATATGTGCAATTGTTATGGCTCCATGCAAGTATTTATCTTTGCAAAATAGTCCTGATTTGGATTTTTTTAAATTAAAAAAAGTAAAGTGTAAAAGTTAAAATAAGTTCATTGTTGGATTCATCAGGATAGATTGATTTTTTTTTAAAGTAATTTCAGTGTTTCAGTTGAGTTATTATCATTTTATGATCTGTTTTGTAAGGCACTGCTGTATTCTTCCACAGAAGGATGGGGTCATTAGATTTTCCTGGCTGAAGCTGGTAAATCACCTGAATTGCAAAAAGGAATCTGCAGGGTATTGATCACTTTTTTATTAAAGCACCGGGCAAATTATTATGTTTACTGAAACAAGCTCCTAAGTTTGCTTTTTGTGTTGGTGTGCTTGGGATGGTTAAAATCATCCAGCCTGGGAGGTTCATTGGGGAATTGCAGTGGGAAAACTGATTTTTGTTGAGATAGCTCAGTCTGTGTTTGTTTAAAGGAACTGAAAAATTAGTGACAACTTGGTGGCTTGGCTTTCATTGCAGGGGGGGGATTGAAACACATGAAGGGGCTGAGATGATTTTGATATTCCTGATGCTGTTTCCCATGGGAACCAGAAGGAATTGGTTTGGTTTTGCCTGGCCAAACCTTCAGGGAATGGCATCAACATCCCCTTTCCCCCAGTCCTCAGGGAGGGCATGTTTGTTCCCATCCAGATTTCAGAGAAAGGAAAATTACTGTGGCATGACATGAAAAACTGCTCTTCCAGACAGCCCCAAAGCCTTCAGGTTTCTGTGTAAATTTTCAGAATTTAGGGAAATTTTCAGTGGTTTTGGATTTGGTGTGGCTGTGAAGTTGCAGAGCTCTGCCCCAGCATGTTTTAACTTTAGTTACAGCCTGACAGCATGGCTTTAATGGGGTATTTATTCTAATTCTGGGCAGATCAAGCTGCTCAGTCATAAATTGGCTTCTAGATTTCTGTTTGCTCAGTCAGACTCTGCTCTCTGCTCATGCACCTCTGCTGTGAATTACGGCACTTTTTAAAGCTTTTTTGAAAAGCCTAGATGGTGGATTGATCATAAGATATACCTTATATAATGATTCAAAATCTCTGGCATTTTGGTAATTAGAAATGATGAAACCCTTGTATAGTGTGCTAAATTTCATAAAGTATTTCTGCCAGAAAGAAATAGCTGTCTTCTTATGTCATGAAGAGAAGCTTTATGTGCCAATAAATAAATCACACAGCAGGGCTCAGAACACCTCTTCTAGGGGGGCTTCCAACTTTTCATAAACTTCTGTTGGAAGCTGTAATTAGAATTATTCACTTGGTGGTGTTTTCTTTAAAAAAAAAAAAATATTCATTCCAACTCCATTCTTTTTTTCATGTCTCATGATAAAAATAAGATGTGCTCCTCTAATAAAAAAATGAACTGGTGCTGCATTCTGTGCCACAAAACACTTTTTTCTGGTCAAAAGGTAATGACTCTTCCAGAAAATTAAGTTCTGACAAACCATTTCTAGGTGGTGTATTATTTTCTGGGCCAAAACATGAAAGATTCAACACACTTTTACTGGTTCAGCCAATAAAAACTGAATAGAAAAAGCTGTGTTTGAGTCCTCTGAAAACACCAGTGTGCTACAGATAAACTCTCAGTGATGGGAGCACAGTTCTTGTGCTCCATGTGTGGTTCTTCTGCCTGTGGGGTTGTGACAGCTGGCAGATGTTGAACACATTTTGTACAAAATGCCTTTTCTATTATTGTGGTCATCTCCCTGGTTTGGAACACCAGGAAAAATATACTTGCAAACTTGTATTTAGCTTCTGGTCAAAACTTTGGCAAAATAGTGGTTTAGTTAATAATGCCTTTTTTCTTCATTTCTTCCTTCCTTCCCTCATCTGAAGGCTTTCTTTCTGATAATAACAGGAAGAGATAATATTTGGAAAACTAGATATTTTTTTTTTTAGCATTAATTTTCTGTGCTTTTAACAACCAGTGCTATTTGATTAATCAATAAGGCACCTTGATTTTTAAACCTCCTCCTTGTGAGCTCTCATCTTGCTTAATGAATTCCAGAGGTTTCACACCTCTAACTTTTATGGGAGTCTTTGAGGTTTTGCCCTCTGAATAATTACCCAGTAATTGATATGAAATAATTTGCATAACCAAACAATGAGTTATGGTGTTAAGTTAGCTCAGCATTTAATTTCTCCTTCATTTGCCTCAATTTGCTTTGCTGCTTGTTTTCTTCTAATCATCACAGACCATTTCTGATAAAACAGGGGAAAACACTCCTTTTCAATGAAATCCAGTAATCAGGTTCTCTTTGAATAAAAGATCCTCAAACATTTTTCTTTTTGCAGAAGACAGACCCTTCAAGAATAAAAAAGAAGGCTTTGTTCAAAGACCTGTTTTCTCAGTGAATTCTGGTACTAAATTGTGTAGAAATGGGGCCTATCAAAATTCCTATTCTTTTTTTTCATCTCTGTAATATCCAGAATTTTCTCTGGCTGATGAAGATTTTCTCTGGCTCTTTGATACCTGTGTGGATTGCAGCAAAACAATCCTAGAGGAGGAAACACTTCTGGTAGATTCATTCTTTTTGGGTGGCATGCAATAATTTTAGCACACAGGCATAAAAGTCACAAGGAAATCTCATTTGTTTGGGACAATATGGATTGATAGAAATTATTTGCTAATTTTAGTATTTTAAAGTATCTTCCTTTTTCATTTCCTGCAGTTGGATCTTGTCATTCTGTTCTGCTGCCACAATATTATTGCAGATTGATCCAGTGGAGAGATGTGTTGAAATGGCTTTAAAATCATTTTCCTTCAGTCTATCACTGTAATATTTTTAAAACATGAGAATTCCAGAAGTTCAGCACTCCAAAACCAAAATTTGGTTAGAGAAATCAGCTGTGGTAACTGCAGCTATTCTGGTTTGGAGGGCCAGCTCCAAGTCTTGGCATGGCAGAGCAGCTGCATTTATTTGGGTGACTTTCTTGCAGAATATTGTAGAACAAGCAGAATATGGAGTAACACAAACTGCAGAAGAGGCAAAGAAAAAAAAGAATAAAAATTGAATTATTTGTCAGGCAAGCAGGGCAGATGCTTGGGCTCCTCCTTCTGTGGGACACACTGCCCAAACTCAAAGCCTGCTTATAAAGGGTCAGAAAAATTAAATTAAATTAGAGACAGGTTGATTTGTCTCTGAATACTTTCCCCTGCAGTGGCTCAAGCAGTAATTAAAATGCAGTGCCTCAAGGAGATGCTGCAGAGGCTAAACAAGGGTCTGCACCCTCATTAGCAGCATTTGTCAGGAGCCCCAGGACCTGCCTTGTTCTCTCTCTTGTTGCATGGTAAATATTGTTCAAAGGAACAGCATGCAGTAGCAGCTGGGGCTGGAGAGTCCTACAGCTCATTTGACTTGCAAATGTTTAGTTATTCAGACAGATTTTCAACATAAACAAAAACTAAGGAAATAACCCACAATGCAAAGTTTGTCATTCTGGGATTAACTTTTTTTAGGGGCTTGTTTGCTTAGGAACCCCAGTTCAGAGCTCTCACTCTGTTTCAGAAGCTTATTTCCACTTAAATTTCAGCAGAACACTGAGAAAAATGCCATCATGCATATGAACATTTCTTAGCCTGTGTCCTTTTCTAAGACAGCTCTTCTCAGTTAGATATCTAGATCACAGAGACTGATTAGAAATGTATTTACTGCATTTAATGTTCAGAGGATAGAAATGTTCAGGTATTATGTTACATCTGCATTAATATGTAATGGATCAACTGGTTCAAGACACAGAATAGGGAGGATATTCATAAGTCTTTAAATGGAGTTTTGACTTTGTTTTCCCAGATTGTTTTTCTAGCCTGAATCCAAAAGGACTCTCATGTGTTGTAGCTTCTGCCAGTCAAAACCAGAAGCAGGAATTCTTATTTTTTAGTGGGGAGGGAGTTTAATGTCGTTGACCAATCTGGAAGAATGACACTTTGCAGGTTTTGTGTTTCCTTGGAGTTCACCAGTCAAATATGGATGGAGTATAACATGTGCATGGATTTAGGGCCTGGAATATCTGCTGCAACCTGAAACAGCTTCAAGGGTTAACTCAGGGTGGAAATGTCTGATATTGTCATTAACTTCTGGTTACAAACTCTCCAGATTCCTTTTAAGATGTAAATTCAGCTTATATATTCTTGCTTCAGTCAGTGGTATCTTCAAATTAATGCCCTCACTTGGGTATTCTGCTATGGGGTGTATTTTGCAATTCCAGGAACATTCTGTGGAAAAAAAGCCACACAGAAATTACTGGAAAGGAGACAAGAGCAGAGAGGGTCCCATGCAAGTTGTTACTTAATTACAGAATTTCAGCAGATGAAATTAGTAGGTGTATTCATAGGTAGGAATATTCTATAGAAAATTTTGTTTTCAAATAAAAATATGGAAATTTAAGAGTGAAATTAGGCTGTACCACAACAAGGAAGTTGATGGCTTGCCTGGATAAACTCTGAGCACCTCAAATGTTTATTTTCTTTCTGAGTGAGAAGAGGCCACCAGTGTATCTGGAGTTGTCTCAGGGGTGTTTGAACACCTTAGACCTTACCAATAAAGGAAGTCATCAAATTTAGAAAGATCAGTTTATACATCTTAACATGGTTTTTTTTATGAAATACTCTTCAATCTTAGGAAAGGACAAAAAAAAAAATAGCTAAGAGACTGCATAAATTTATCTGTATACAAAATGGAATGTGTCTTAAAATTGTTATCTGTGCTATATTCCCCTGTAAAATCAGCTGGTAATACTGATTTTGGTGTTGAGGGTGCAATGATTCCTTCCTTATTTTATAACTGAATTTTTGAATACTTTCAATGCTTTTAGTACATTCAGCATTTCAAAAATAAAATTTAAAATCTTCAAGGAAGAATTCAGAAAGAGTGAGTGCATTTGTGCCTTAGGATAGTTTAAATTGAATCATATGAGATGGGATTTTAGTGCTCTTGTTTGGAAATATATTCCTACATCAGTTGTGGAGGGATAGGGGAAGAGGATGGATGATTTCCTGAAGAATTTAATTTTCAGCATACCTTAACCAGAACTGCAAATTTTCTGTAGGGGTAAGAGGAGTGAAGCCAGAAATTGGCAGTTTGCAGAAGGTGGAAGGCAAACCCTTTTATTTCTAATCCAGTTTGACTCACATCCACTGACCCTTTGCAGTGCAGTTTCTTGTTCTCCAAATTTATACTTCAGAACATCAAAACCACAGCATTTTAGTGTTCTTCCAAAACAATTAATTCAGTTTTGAATACTCAGCTCTTACTCCACGCTCACAGCTTTAGTTTCTCACAGCAATTTTCAGAACACATGATTTTTTTTTTTTTGCTTTTGTTCCTCCAAAGCTGTGTGCAGTGCATTCTGCTGAAAACTTCAGGATGTACTGCATGAAGTTTTGCTTTTAAAATAAAAACCAAAGGAAGAAATAGATCTTTGTCATCATCAGCTCTAAAAGCAATGTACACAAAGCAGAATATATCTGTGTATATAAATATGTAAAATATACAAAAAACTATATGTCCATTTAATATACACAGCTTAATGTTTAGGCATGAGGAAACTGTTTATAATAATTTTATTGTCTATGTAAACTACATCAAAAGTCTGTAGCTAGACATACAAATGTAACCAGATCCACTATTTAAAATCTGCTTGTGCATCATTAGCTCTTCACTATTATCAATCACTTTAGATTAAGAAAGGCATCTAGGAATTTAAAAAATATATATTTGCCATTGAAGGCTTATTGCTATATCTTAATTTCTCGATGGCTTAAAAAAATCCATAATGCTGCAAAGAAATAAAATCTCTTGGTTATTTAAGTTATAAGACAAGACTTTGTGCTGAAATACTCAGGAAACAGCTTGTGTTGATGGAAAAGTGAAAACTTTATTTTTTTTTAAACTGAAAGGAATTTGAATCCCACACACAGACCTTAGAATTATAGTACGAAGGCTTTTTCATTTTGCAAGTGGAAATGCAATTTTTCTACATTCCATATAAATTCACTTTAATAATCACTCCCTAAAATTACAGTTTGCTGTGTTATTAGTCAAATAAAAAGGTTTCATTATATAGGCAAAGAACCATACCCACAGTAGACACCTATTCATAAGATTAAAAAACCTGTCAGTAAATTATCTGTCAACTGCCACTTTTTGATATTTCCTGATATTTCCTCTCCATAAAATGTTGGGCAGAATTAGTGCACATCACATTCATGGCAAGGATATTCCAGTTTCTTAATTCAGCCAGGAGCCTCACAGGGGATTTATTCAGACCACTGGGGCTTTGGTAGACAAAGAAAGATGGGGAGAAACTCTTTACAAGGACAATCAATGACAGGAAATGGCTTCAAACTGAAAGAAAGTGGCTTTGGATTGGATATTAGGAAAAAATTCTCTGTTGTGAGGTGGGGAGACTCTGGCACAGGGTGCCCAGAGAAGCTGTGGCTTCCCCATCCTTGGAAGTGTTTAAAACCAGGATGGATGAGGTTTTGAGCAACCTGGGATAGTGGAAGGTGTCCCTGCCCATGGAAATGAAATTATCTTTAATTCCCCTTCTAAGTGGAGCCATTCTGGAGATAAAACCCCAGAGTTCTGTCCTGAGAGCTCCTGGGGCACCTTTCCCTGGATTTCTGCACATGGTATCAGACTCACCTGAGAGGCTCCTCATCCCTTCAATCCCTTGAATCAGATCTTCACATTTTCACAGCAGGCTCTGTGATTCACTTGGGAACTCTGTGAACTTTTTCCTTGGAGCTGGATGTGGGTTTGGGATGTGCAGATCTTCTGGGCTGTGCCTTCTCATGTCACCTGACAGGACAGGGCTCTAAGCCAAAACTGCTGAAGAAAAACCTCCCCAGGTAAAATTCAGGTCATTTATTTCAGGGGGAAATTCCAGGGGAGACAAGAATCCACTTCAATATGGGATATTGTTTTCAGTTAAGCAGGGTGAGAGTTTATTAATCTTCCTTTACCTGTTCTTTTAACCAAAAATTAGTGTCAGATTGTGTCATGGAATCATGTTGCAGAACCTTCAGGAGAAATTCCACTCTGTCTCAGCCCTTTTTTCCACAGATCTAAGGAAAGGAGATGGAAAAGTTCATTTTCCCTGAACAAAAAGAGGGGAAAGCCTGCAGTGTTCCATAGATACAAGTTGTTTTAAATGCTTCTCTTTTCAAAAGTTAATTATGTGATTGCTGCATTGCTGAAGAGCTGAGAAGAAAATATCTATAATGAGCAGAATCTGAGTAGATATTTAATGCATCTCTTTCAGCTCTTCCTGTGGCTAGGAGTGCTTATTGAGATGTTCATTTACAATGGATTACTGGTACATTTTTAAACTACTTTCCCACTCTCATAATTGATGTATTAGTATATCCCCTAAGCATATTTTCCTGCTCTTTACTCCATTAAGATTAAACAGAATGGTCATTAGATCATAAAGCAATAAAATATTCACTTTGCTACTTACTCCAAAAAAGCTGTCAAATATAAAGATTGACTTTGCCTTCAGGTACATTTTTAATGGTCCTTTAAATATAACCCTGAACCACTGCAACACACAGTAACAGATGAAGAACTTTCTTCATCAGGGGAAAGTATATCTTAATTAGATATCAGGCCCAGAATTTTTTGCTCAGCCCATTTTTATCTATGGTTACATGAATTCATGACACAGTTGCAATGCAGGTTAAAATTAGGGAGAAAATTTAGATTTCATTGCCTGCGGTAGACTTTTAAATAGGTTTTAATTAAAATGTCAAAGATCACATTATACATATATATATATTTCTTGTTCATATAGCAGTGGAGAATATGAGTATGCAAAGATATGAAATAACCTAATTTTCAGTGTGCAAGCATAAATTGCATTTGAAAAGAGGCTTTCAGTCATGAAACAAACAACCAAATTTTATGTTTAGAAATTCAGGCTTGCAGAATGGTGTTTCCCTTATTCACTGCAGTTCCTCATTACTTTTCTCCAACAGTCTCTTCTAAGAGAGAAAATGAGAATGTTATAAATGGCAAAAGCAATTTTCAAAGGGTGTCTAGGAAGACAGAGGATTCTTCTATTTTGTAATTTTGCTAACAAGTATAAAATATAAATAAAATAAATAAAAATATAAAATATATACAGTATATAAAATACATGCAGCAGCATAACTGCAAAGCTGTTCTTATTAGTAAGGGTCATATTTAGTACCCATCAAACTAGATATAATTTATAAAAGTACAGTATTAACGACTGAGTAATTGTTATCAAGAGAAATTGCAGCCAGATTATTTTATTGACTATCTCTTTATTAATGTTGTCTGACTGCAAAGTCACAGTGCTCCCAGACATTCAGAAAAATATCAATATTCACAGTTTTGGTTGTTACTGAGGGTGAGTCTCTCAGTCAGTGCTGGTTCTGTCTGCCCTGAGATCACTGAAGTAATTAACAATTTGATAACCCACAGAATTAGAATGAAAAGCTTTGGGATATTCTAGCTTGTGTCTGTTTTTTGTTTTAATGATGGTGCTAATGTCTGTAATACTTGAGGTCTTACCAGGGAAAAGCCCTTTTCCCCAGAAGTCTGGTGTGCTGTAAAGGCATCCTGTGATTTGATTTTGTTGGAGATTTTCTTGGGAATGGTGATCATGAAGTTTGGAGTAAGGAGGGGTGTCAGCAGCCTTGGGCTTGTGAAGGACAGACCTTGGTCTGGTTTTGGTTAAAAGAGCCTGGCCCTCAGGAGAAAGAGGAGAGCTTGAGACTTTGGGGAGAAGGGATGAGGGATTTTGGGATGCTCTACAAGGATGCTCTGAGGTCATGCAGGGCTAATTAACCTTTGAGAAAACAATTCTTTCCCATCAAAGCAACCACTTGCTTCCATCAGGGCTTCAGTTTGGCCACTGCAGGTCCCCTCCTGAGTGTCCCCAGTGCTCCTGAGTGTCCCCAGAGCTCCTGAGTGTCCCCAGAGCTCCTGAGTGTCCCCAGTGCTTCAGGGCTGGCTCAGCCCCCAGTGCTCTGAGCTCTGGTGATGCTGCTCTTCTCAACTCATGTTTTTGACACATCTGCCCTGCCTTGTGTGCTAGGACCACCACCCTCAGTTTCTGGCAAATGTTATTCCTCCCTTTTGGCACTTTTCCTTGGGTGAAAGTGCCTCCCTCATTAGGTAAAGCAGATAATTAGCTGATTACGTGTGGAATAACCTTCAGGACAGGGCAGTTTGCCCTGAAGATGCTCTTCTGGTGTCACCCTGGGGGCCCTGCTTGCTCTCTGCTGCTTTCCTCATGTTGATCCCACTCTTTTTATGGTGTTGGATGACTTTTTCTGGCTCTTATTTTTATGGCATTGCACCTGAGCTGAGCCCATCACCGTGCCCCACTGGAGACAAGGGCTGGAATTACACTCACAATAAATAACCAAGATAATTTTAACCTCTGAATGATCAAGTGAATTTGATCATTCCCTTACCTCTGAATGTTTTTGGCAATGGCACTGCCATTTCTTTTTGTTTTTGTTGTGCAAACTAGAGGAAATTAGTTCTTTACCTAGTCAGTCCCACCTTTACTTTTCATCTTCTCTCTCCTTCTCATCTTCCTGTATTTGCACTAAAATAATTTTAGAAAACATGCATGAACTTCTGAAATTGTATTCTCTCAAAGAGCACCTGTGATTCAACTTCTCCCTGAGTTTGTTCCATTATTTGGCCAATTCTCCTGCAGAGAATTAACTGTAGAACTTTCCAGAGTTTGGAATGTATATATCCATTTCTTTAAACAGATGTTCAAATAAAGTAAAATATTCCAGTTGCAAAGCATTCATTCATCCATAGTGTTACCTGAGAAAAATTTTCACCCTGTTTGTTTTTTTGTTTTTTTGTTTTTTTTTTTTTTTTTTTTTTTGTGGAAGGTATTATAAACTAGCTTGTAAATCCCTTGTCAGTTTTTATTTTGGCCTTTATGTCTTTATAACATCTGTTCCAGGAACAGCAGCTTTTGTTTCTGTTCCAGTTTGTTTTGGCAAGTGTGTACTAAAAAAAAATACATTGTTAAATTTACAAGTAAATTATATTAATTCCTATATATTTCTAATAGCTTTGACTGTCCAGATGGCAAATAAAACCTTTAACTTTTCCCATGTGCTGGTGACTTTAAAAAGAAACAAAAATAGCAACACAAACACCAGCCCCCTCAAACAAATACCAGGGAAATTAATGGCTTTTCTTACCTCTGTGCCACAGGTCTGGTTGATAAAGCAGCAAAAATATCTTGTCATTAAAAAATGAGAAAAAAGAGATTTTTTCATCCCCCCCTTCTCATCCTGTTGGGAGAATAAATTAAAATATTTTCATCATTTTTGTTAAGCATATCAAAATGAAGGGCTGGATTAAAATTTTTATACATTTTTTTTAACTAATGGCATCTTTTAAACTAGATTTTTGTCCCCACAGAGATATCCAGTAAAATTTTCTATTCATACAAGGTTCATCTAATGGTTTCAAAGCATGTTAAAATATTTAAGAAAATAAATTTCCTAATCCTCAGACAACTTAGCTATAGATTTTTATTGGCGTAGAATTGTTAAATGCCTTACATATGTTATAAATCAGAGAGTAAAATGGAAATGAAATTTTGGACCAATCTGGGGACAAATAAATGGGTAAAGATTTTCCTGGTTGCTCTGCAGAAATAGTTCATTACCTCCATCAATAAGTATTTTTCATGTTGATGTCTCTCCATTGTGTGTTATCTCTCAGGCTGAATGGTGAAAGAGAAGCACTGTGTGCCAATTGTAAGTGAAAACTAAGTCAAAGGGTCTTTTGTTTGAATAGTGGTTTTGCCTGTACATGAATTTTGAGACTAAACTCCAATTAGGAGGTGAAAGAGCAAGTTTAATTTGCATGGGAAGTCAGTGAGGATATTGCCTAGTTAAAGCATGGGTGATGTGGAATATATTTTCTTATTTATATTTTTGTTTGAGGACAAAAAAAAAAATCATCTTGATTTTTGTCTGAGGCAGAGAAACAGTTGGGATTCGTTGGAGATTCCCCACTCCATCAACATTTGAAGAGAAAAAATGAGATTCTGTAGGAATCAGTTAAAATCCTCTTAGAAATTCTGCTCATCTGCAAATGTGAATGAAAATATTTTGACCTGTCCTTTCCATGAGAGCTCCCACTTGATGAGGCTGCCTTCATTTTTCCCAGTTTGTGAGGCATGAGGAAATGAGATGGGCTCCAGGAAGAAGGATAATTCTATTTTCTTCATAGTGTGTGAGGAGAGAGGGGCTGCCATGTGCTGATGAGATCATCACTTTAATAGCAGCCATTCATCTCTGAATGCTCTCTGGAGGTAAACACAACCATCACTTCTAAAGTTAAAAGCATAATTCAGCCTGGTTATTCTCCTAATCCTGCTCTTATTATATATATAATATATAGTATATATGTATATATCTATATATATTATATCCTGCTCTTATACATATATATATTATATTATTATATATAAGGTGAATTGCTTCACCTGATCTGTTTAAGTGGTGATGAATGCAGACTATTTTTTTTGAAGAATGCCTTTTATATTTGTTTCACCTTGATTTAGGATTCAAGAGCAAATTTAAACAAAACAAAACAAACAAAACAACAAAAAACCCCCCCAAAAAATACAACTCCCCATCTTTAGTTAGTTTAGAGAAAAAAATATTAGAAAAAGGCATTATCCTCAAATTAAGACTAGGGGATCTTGCCAGAAGTGAATCCAGTCTGATATAAGCCCTGATAAGCCCTGATTTTATCCACAGGATTAAACTCAGTATTAAAATAAAGAGTTTCTCTCTTCAGATGTATTTATTAAAAAAAAAAATAAATAAATAACTGTTTCAAGGGACATTTGTTCCATAAAGGAGACACTTTTACAGTCATGTAGACAATTTCTTGTCCTAAGTTCAGATAAAATTTCCAGGATGTCCATCCAAACATTCACCTGGTGGCAGTTTGGGTTTTCTTACACACATTTCCCAAAATTTCACCTGTACACTTTGCAAACGAGATGAAATGTTGATCAGAAAACTTTCAGTGATTTAATCATATTATTTCCATAATTATTTGTATTCCCTAATATCCTCCTTCTTATTAAACAGCTCTAGAAGTTTGAGCTGTTAAAGTTTTCTCCTCGGAAATAAAAATGCTGTTTAAAAATAGAAAAACCAAAACCTTTTACATAATTGTCTGCTTATCATAGATTTTTCCTTTAAGTTTTCACATGTACTTGACTTGAGTTACTGAGTTTAATAATGGTCAAGATGCAAGCACAGACATGAAAAAAAAAAGGATACTTAGCATTGAGGAGAAATGTATTGATTTAATTAAATTCCTGTCTTATGCCCTAGGAAGAAATGTCAAATTAAAGCCAGTTATATTGGTTAGATATTTCAGATGTGACACAAATGAAGGCTTTATTAATTCCTGGGTTCCTAATTGTTTTATTTGCATCACAGCACAGCTCTTGGATATTGCTCTGCTCCTGCCCCCCTGTAATTCCTTAGGACTAAAAGGAGGGAGAAACCCAAGCCTGTCTCATTAATTGGATTCTTTTAACCATAAATTACCTGCAGGATTTATTTGATGACCTCTGCTGTTTCCTGGAGACTCAGTTCAAAATGTCCTTTATCTTTTGGTACATCTTGAGGGCAGGACATGCTCTTATCCCCAGTGAAGATCTAAAGAATTGGGCACAGATAAATTGCTTGTTGAAAGGGTGTATGTGAAATCTGTGGTCATTCCTCCTAACTTATTAATAAGATTTCATATTGGTAAAATAGGGGGTTTTTTCTGTCTTATTTTCTTTTTTAATTTCCACAGTTTTGCTATTATATTGTACTTTATGTGGTTCTCAAAGGAGCATCTGAAAATGCACCATCCCTAGTGTGTGATGGAGCAACAAACAGAATCAGAGAGTTCAAACAAGCCCACACACTTCAAATTAAGAACATTAATATTTTATTTTAAAAACTGATGATTCAAACAGGTTCTGATTTTCTTCCTAAATAATGTGTTTTCTTGGTTTTTTTTTGGTTTTTTTTTTTGCAAGACTGATTTTTAATGTGATGGCAGCAGAAAAAATCCATTTCATGCATTGAAATGACCAGCAGAAAAAATGTGAATGAAAAATGTCACACCCACCCTATAGGATCAACATTGAGAATCCAAAGATTTAATGTAGGATAGAAGAGAAGCCAAAGAAATTTGGCTCCTAGAACAAAATTTATGTTGAGGAAGGTGAAATCCCTGTGAGAGATGATGGAGGAGAGTTAAAGACAAGTCTGGTTCTGCTAAAGCTGCTAGATTTGTGTCACATTAGCCTTAGTTAGTCAAGCAAGTCTTGGTGTTGTTGTTTTTTGGTGGTTTTTTTTAGAAAATAAACAATTTATACAGTGCCAGACACAATTTATTTTAGGCTAAGATCTCTGCAAATGTCAATAGATTTTTCATTTGAATCTCCCGTGAGACCATTTCAGACCTGACAGCCCTGTCACTTTTAGAACAATAAAATTTTAAAAAGAGCTGTATAAATTGGAGAGAATTATAATTATTAATTATAAATACATAAATGTGAGAATCTTACTGTGCTTAGCTGCAGCTGTGCCACGAGAAAATGTTCTCTTCATGTTTTTTTCCTCGTCATCAAGTTTTTTTAATTTCTGTGTAGTTGTACCACTCCTGCCACTCTCAATAAAACAAATTTTGGTCAGCACTGAGCCCTGATTTTCCTTGGCACTCAAGGAAAGTGTGGGGAGCAGTTGTGTGGATGCACTCTTGTTTTTCTGCTGCTCACAGCTCTGAGTGGAGCTGCAGGCACAGCACATCATCCTGTTCCTACACCTGGATCCTCTCACATTGCAGACAAAAAAATGCTTTTGTTTTTCCATGGAAAACTTCCTACTGCATATGTGCCTCCCTGCTAGCACTGATTGTGACCCTCAGAACCTTTGTCTTCCTGTGAAATTAGACTTTTGTTCAAATGTTAATAACTTTTCAGTGGCCGCTTTCAAATGCAAAAATGTGTCAATAAGGTGGAAATAAATGTAATAGGCTTAATGGCACCTGTAGAATAAAGCAGCTTGTCTGTAACCTCCTCATTAAGGTGCTTGCTGACAATGCAGACTTTACAGCAGTAGGACATTAATACTTCTGTGTGAGGAATTATTTTATTTTAAAAGACATCAGCAAATTTTCATGCCTTTATCCGTCCCCATTCTGTCTGAGTGCTAGAACCTGCCAGTACTTCAAATACCTTATCTTCCTCCTTGACAGGGAATTTCTAAACATACATAAATCTCTGGCCCTAATTGCTCTTGAGTGTTTTTTTTTCAAACATGTTTCCCAGCAGTCAGAACCATAAAAATGCTGAACCATGAAAGTGCCACCACTGTGAAGTTATTTATGCCATCCAAACCATCACTCTTTCCTTTAGATTTTCCTATACCCACCTTTTTTTTGAAACAATTAGCATTTTGAATGTAAAACTAGTGAGCAGTTGGACTGAAGTTTAATCACCTGTTTGTCCTGAGTCAGCTCTGGCTTTATCTCAAAACAAGAGCAGTGCCTTGATGGATAAATGGAAGCTCATTGTGCTGAAATTCTGTGGTTTGCATTGCTCATGTGCAACACAACGTTTTTCTCCCCTAAATAGTTAATTAAATAATTAATTAATTAAAATAATATTTTGTATATAATTATTAATATATATAATTAATAAAAATAATTAATAATTGGGAGGAGCTGTAGTGCTTTAGGTGTGTCAGGAGTGTGTGTGGATGGATTTAAAGCACAAAGTGCTTTTCCAAATGGAACCTATTGGTGCCCACCCAGCTTTTGCTGGTCTTGTGTTGGAATGGTGGGAAATGCACTTTATGCAGTAATTTGCCAGAGACAAATTGCAAAACTGACTGAGAGTGAGCAACTTTCAGGGAGAGATATTCTCCTCATGCTGTATTAACAGATGTTGGTAATTGAAGCAAGATTAAAACAGTCTGAGCCTTAATATTTAAGAATTTTATCAAAAAATGAAACAAAACCTCAATTACAAGAAAAACCTAGCACAGGATAATAAACTTTTGAGTTATACACACCTTTTTCTGATGTAACAAAATCCACTAAGAGAGTTTAAAAAACAAAAAAAGTAGTTATGAGGATGTGCTACATGATAATACTTGAAATTCATTCATTATAGATTGAGCAGTAGTATTCAGGGAAATGACTGTTGCCTTTTCCTCTTGGGCTGCTTCTTTTATTTCAAAGAGTTCTCAGGTGCTTTATAAAATTCTTATTTTTTTTTAATTTTAAAATTTTATAATTTTTTTTTCTTCTGTTATGAAAAGTCTTTGGTCATGGAACTTTATTGTGCCACGTAATTTAGGGATGCAACACCTTTATTCTTCTATTCTCTTCTGTCATTGTAGGTTTTTTTGGTTTTATCTGATCATATATAATGGCAAAATGGAATATATAATGGAATAGAACTGCTTGGAATAAATAGAATTTCCTTTATGGTTATCAAATGCCCTAACTCTATCTCCAGAATTTAACTATCTTCCAAACCTATTTATTATTTTTTATATTCCACAAAAAATTAGTGTTGTCCCTTAATCATACAGTTCTAATATAATATGCAGTTTTAACCAGAAAACAAAAGGAAGAAACCAAACTTTCCATGTCATGAAAACAATTTTTAGATCAATTTGTAAGAACAGGAGAAAATGAGGTTTAGAAGAACTAGAAACTTCTTCTTGTGGGTGTTAATTTTTAATTATATATTTATATTTCCAGTTATTGGGCTACAAATAAAAGAAGCAGATTTTTTCTTTAAAAAAAAAAAAATTAAAACTCCTTGAGATTTTTAGTAAGACCTTGAAGTCTGTAATAGCTTTCATAAAACTGCAAAATTTTCAACTGCTTGTAACCTCCCATCTGTCCATATTTTACACCCTTTAAACAAGTCTCTAAACCAATACTCCACAAATTATTTTAGGGTAAAAATCTGACTAGGAAGCAGCTTGCCTCCTGCTGGCTCCAATATTTTATATATATATATATATATATTTCTCTTCAGTGCACTGTGGTCCCTTCCCTAAACTGTTGAATTTTAAATTCCCCACAGCATCCATTTATCAATTACAGAGCTGTGGGGACACAGATGAGACCCCAGCATCTCCAAGGACTTGGATGCTTGTTTTCCTTTGTCACACACACTCATTCTTCTTGAGCATGGATCTTGAACTGTAACACCGTGGTTGAAATATCTGAGAAGCCTTGATGTTCATTTTTAGATTTGGTTTCCTAAGAAACTGCAGCTTAACGTGGCTCTGCTGTTCATCTGTCAGCTGCAAATCTGAAAACTACTGAGCAAACCTCAGCAGAGGGAGGAGTGAAAATGAATTTGTGTTAGGTGGGGATCATTGTCAGGAGGTTAGAGGGGAAAGATGCAGCTGAATTACCTTGCTCTGACCCAGAGGGATGCTCCCTTTCAGGCTCTCTACTTGGTGGAGCAAACTCCAAGCTTCCCTTCTTGCTGTGGTCACATTCTGCCACTTATTATGTTCATATTTCCTATCAGAACAATATAAAACACTCCCCTGGAGTGCCAGTGAAGGATTCCTGCTTTCCCCCCCCCATCATATTCCTAAGTGGAGCTTGAACCATTAGAGCATCTTCCTCTGCTCTCAATTTTCTGTATAAATAAAAGCAGACTCTCATTTGGAACTTTGCTGAAGTGCAGAAGCAGCTGCTGCACTTGCAAAGTTCAGAAAGAATCCCCTTCATGGAAGAGGGACAGGGATAAAATAAACCCATCTCCCAGCCAAACCAAAGGGGTCTCAGACATTTATCAGGTAACAAATCTCAAATATTTAAAAAACTCCCATGTTTTTGTTGGTTTCTGTCCTTTTCTTGAAGGATGGACCTGGTTCAGGTGATGACCATCTCAGGTTTATTATTTATTTTCAGAGAGCCTGTTAGATTCATACAGGTTCCTCAATTGCCTCAAAACCAATAAAGTAGATTAGTGACTATCTGGCTTCATTAATTCTCCCTACATCACCAACAGAAGTTTCCCCATTTTCCTTATATATTCTGAAGAATTATGGAATATTGCTGTTTATCTGCAAAAATGCAGAATGGCAAAATTATGGACCCCAACTGTTAATGTCATAGCTCAGCTTTTATTGTGCTTCTTGTGCTTCAGGTAACAACTTTGAATTTCTTTAGTCAGCATGTTCAGGTCATTTTAT
Source organism: Erithacus rubecula (assembly GCF_903797595.1). Classification (NCBI taxonomy): domain Eukaryota; kingdom Metazoa; phylum Chordata; class Aves; order Passeriformes; family Muscicapidae; genus Erithacus; species Erithacus rubecula. The sequence goes on from NC_136688.1 coordinate 17,433,323, forward strand.
AATTCACAGATATATCAGTAATATTTCTCAAGATTTAAGTCTCCCCAGTGACTGGATTGTGGCTCCTCTGGATGGTTGTGTTTAGGGATCAAGGTTTTAGTGAGTGCAGAAATACAACTACAGTGATTTAAACCAGTCCATGATTTGCTTCAATGGTTAAATCTAAAATGTTGCTGGTCATTAGAATAAGCCTGTTAATTTCTTTATTGTAATCTCATTTTCTCAGCTTTTTAAATTTTCCTTTCTTGGTCATTAAAGTCAGTGTAGAACCTCAGGCTTGCTACTGCTTTCCACTTTGTGTGCTGAGTGTGCCTAAAATTGCATCTCTTCTGGTGCTGGGTCTTTTCCTCTTCATTTATGATCAAATAAATAAACAAACATCTTGCCCTGCCATCATTACTGCCAACCTTCAAATCAAAGATTCTTGGAAAATGTGAAATATTTTATTTTCCTAGCATCATCACGTTGTACAAGCTTTAAAATTTTGGTTGTAAGTGGTCATTTCATAACCCAATTATGCTCTAGAGAGCCCATGGCATTTTAAACACCAGATATCCTGTGCAACATTTCATATTCATGAAGTCTCTACCAATCCTATTTATTTTCCCATTCTGTCTTTTAATAAATATTTTCTCCTTCATTCTTTTACCTACTCCATTATTCACAGAAATAGTAACTATCTTTTTCCTGGTTTTATCTAGTGGATTTTATATTAATTGACCCATTTTTTTTCCTGTATCACTTTTTTTTCTTTATGAAATAATTGACAAAAGCTCTAATGCTGTCTTCATAATTTTCCTTTTGGAGTACATCCCATGGTGTGTGTAAATATATATATATATAGATATAGATATAGATATAGATATACATATGGCAATAATATGATGTTTAATTTTATCTAAGACCATAAATACAGGCTGTCCTATCTACCAGAATAAAGGTGTTTTACTGAAGGTGGGAGTCTAGAAAAGACAGCAGAGATTTTATCTAACAGGATTATTGACTACCTGTAACTTGAAACCCAAGTTGGCTTTCTCTGCTTTATGTTGTGGCCAGACAATTAAGTATAAAATAATAATATTAATAATATATTTTATTTCCATTCTGTAAGGTGGTGACTGTAGAAATCACCCAGGTTAATTAATTAAAAACCTAAATGCAATCATAAATTATATTATTGCAGCCATACATGGCAAGCTATAATCAAACCAGTGGAAAAGTTGCAGTGATAAATTTGGAATCCTTGCAGCATTTCTTTTTGCTTTTGCCTTTTTCTTAATGTACCCTGAAATTTTGTCATGTGTATCTTGTTTTCTTATTTTATCTTACTTACTTGTTTTCTTACTTTTAGAATTATACAATCAGTTAGTCCATTTGTCCATTCTTCATTTGGCATTAATCAATCTGGTCAATTAAATAATTGTGAAAAAAACCAGTCAAAAATCTTTTAAGGCTTAACCAAATTATATTTCTAAGAGTATAAGTACACTGAAATCACAAAATTAATAAAATTTAAAACTTTAATTGCAATAAACTGGAAGAAAACAGCTGCTGATAATTCTGGTTTTGGGATGCTTGTTGCATGTGAGGAATTCAGTGGAAAAATGTAAAATATTCTTAATTAAATATTAGGATAACAGTAGAGTTGGATGCTACTGGTAAATGAGGTTTTCTGGTAAAGGAATTAATCTATTAAGATATATTTAGGAAAATCTTGAAGATGCCAAATATTTGGTGTGGTAATTCATAAGACCTTAAACCCATTGGATTAATTAGTATTAATTACATCTTTACAATGCAGGGAATAAACTGTGCTTTTACTGCCAAATAATAAACATGGAATCAGTGAAATGTTATTATATCTGTCAGAGGGTGCTCTAGGGAAAGGAGAAATTGTTTTCTTTTTGGAATAAAAAGAAGAAAATTCTGATCAAATTTTGCAAGCATAACACAAACCCTGCATCTAATCTAGTGAACAAGTGAATTTCTAATAGCAAAGCTGCTTAGTTCTGTAGGCTAAATATGCTGTAAAGACAGTGGTTTATTATTTTAGAATTAGTGATGCTGTACTTTAGTGCTGAAGCAAAAGTAAAAGTAAAAGGAGCACATTCTCATTATTCTCTGAATTGTAGACAATGTTTTTAAATATCATGAGGAAAAGGGAAAAGGAAAATCTGTTGAAAATAGAGGGAAATCTGGCAGGAGATCTGACAGTTTAGACCATTTCATCTAGTCATGCAATTGCAGTGTTTAAATAAATAAAAGCACATCAAAACAAATTTACACATTTACTATAAAGCATCAGAGACAATGCTCCTAAGGACAAAACTTTCATTGTTATGTTGTTTTTCAAAGAATTGCTAATTTTACTGTTAATAAAGGTACAGTTTCCTGTTTTTAAAGTGACAAACCAGCCCAGTGTCCAAGGGGTCTGTTTGTAACTCAGTGAAAATTCCATTTTCAGATCCTAGCAAGGGGAGTGTTTTGCACTGCCAGCATCTTCCTTGCAGTGAGTGATAGCTCTAATCCTTGAGGTAAAGAAGATTTCTCCTTAGCCCAGTGCAGGAGAGTTTTATCCCATCAGAGGAATCTCAGCTGAGCTGCTTCTTTCCTGTATCCTATTGTGTGTGAGCACCAAGGAAGCTTCTCTGGATTTCTGTGAAGAAAAATGGCAGCAGTGCCAAATAAATTTAACAGAGCAAATAAATATTGAACCCTGCATGGTAATGAATATGTGACATCCCTGTGTGGCTTTTGGGGAATTGAGCCTGATGGCCAATTCAGGGAGATTCCCATACTCCTTCCTTAGTCCCTTCTCATCTCAGCCAGCTCAGCCTCCCAAAATCTCAGCAATTAATTCAATTTAATCCTCCTATCTGCTCCTGAGCAGATCACCTCTCTTCCCAGGGTATTTTGCTGATCCTCACTCTGGGGATCCAGCATGATCATCCCAAAGAGGATTATTTCAGAGGGAACAAAAGGAAAGGGGACAAATGGCACAAAGTAGCACAAAACTGCTTGGGCACATGGAACCCCCTGCACTGTGCACCTGTGGAGAAACCCAGTGGAGTTAATTGGCAGAGCTGATTTCTAATTTTCAGATGGAGAAGGCTGGTTCACAAGGGCTCTGAGCAGAGCTGTGAGTGCTGGGTCATCCTGCCCTGCAGCATCACACAAACCCCTCTCCACCATTTCCTCAACAAGGAATTTTTCCGTCTGGTTGGTTTCCAAAACCAGCTCTGATAGGGACTATCCAAATATCCTGCTTTCTGCCCAACATAAAAAAAGTTACTTGTGACTTTTTCGGGTTTTTTTAAAGATATTTTAGATTAACTCTGTGTGTGTGTCATGCAGCAGCTCTTATCAGGAATGAAGGGGTATTATGAGGATGATGGAGGAATTAAAAACCATATAAAGTAAAATATGACTTGAGATCCTGTGTAGAGTGGCTGTAGGGGACACTGCCTGTTGCTGGCTGTGTTCCTCTGCTTGTCTTTCATTTAAAAAACAGAAATATAAAGCAAAATCTTGTTTTATCCTCATTTGAGGAGAAGACTTTGCAGTTTTGTTCCATCAAAATGAATTTCTGCTCAAGCCCAAACCTTGAGATTTCATGGGCAACTCAACCAAGTGTGAAAATCTGATATTTCTGCATGGCAAATTCTTTGAGGTCTGAGTGTTTCAGAAGATGGGGCTAATCTGAGGAACCCTGTGCCAGGTTTTGGATGGCACTAAGAGACTTCATTGAGCCAATCTGCAAATTCTCACAGGGACCCACTGGAGTTTTCTCTGAGCGTGTTTTTTGTGTGATCTGCCCACCTGAGACTCCTGCTCAGTAGCTGCAGCTGAGGATAACCAAATAATGATTTCAGATGAGCTTTGAAAATACCTCTTTTCTCATTCTTTTTAAACAGGGCAGTCTACACAGAGCAGCCCTGCCCAGCCGTGTATGAGCAAACCATACAAAACATTAAAATCAAACAGCACAGCTTCATAAAGAGACAACATTTCCTGATGGCACCTGATCCACTGGACACAATTAATGAGCACAAACAGATCTGAAACCCTTCAGAAAGGCTGTGCTTTTCACAGAGAGGGTTTCTGTGTGCTGCTGCAGTTCTGTCCAAATCCAGCTTGTTTGCACTGTGGGTTTTAGCTGGAGCTGCAGGAGCAGAGTGTTTCACAGTCACAGAGGTTAATGCAGATTTTCTTGATGACTCTTCATGTTTTGTCACATTTTCTGCTGCTGCTCCCAAGAAGACAGTGCATCTTCATTCCTGTGACAGGGCAGGTGCCAGCTGAATGGGAATAGAGCTCGTGCTTATCTGTTGATACCTCGGCGGGAATAGAGGATTTGTGAAATTCTTCTTGGCTGTCAGAGGAGTGGAGGCATTTTCCTCCTCTCCTCTCAATTCACTTTTCAATCTCAATAGCTTATTGGAATGACAGGGTATCAAAATGTCTGGGAAGCTAAAACCATACATCAAGCACCTGTGTGTTGCAGAGGTCTGACAGTGCCAGCAGAATAGATGGGTCTTATATCATCTCTGTCTCCTGGAAAGAATAAAAGGAAAATTTTATAGGCTTGACCTGTGATCTCACAGAAATAGTCTGAGTTTTGTCTGGGTGTCTTGACAGAATTTGGTGCACTGAATGCTGTTCACTTGGTATTTAATAAGCAGAAATGCCCCATGTAGAGGAGTAGCTGTGAGCATTCAGTTAAACATGAAGGAAATCTTCAGAGCAATGATCCTGTTTCTTAGAGCTGGATTTCATTCCAGTTGCTGGTCTTGTTTCAGGAATTTGAGCTTCATTACCACACTGCCTCTGTCATGTGGATAAGCTGGGCATCTGAAAGAATGAAGATAACTTCCCTCACCTCTTAGTTTTCACTGGGAGAGCTTCCCTTGTTTCCTATTTCCTCTTTTCAACTGAAGTGAATTATTTGCTGCTCCTTTAACTCCTTCCATCAGCTCCAGTCAACACAACAAAGTGGAATGTATGTGCAGCCCAGGGAATTCCTGAGATGCTGCTCAGGAATCCCTATAAAAGGACCTTGGAAAAATGGATCCCAACATCCATAGACTGAAAAAAACTTATTGCCCCTGCTGCCTGCCTCTTTTCTACCACTTTCTTGCAGTGCTAGATGGAATTCTGAGCTTGCACTCTTCTCCTACAACCAGAAAATCATTTCACTATTGATTCAGTGTCAGGGTAGCTGGGAATTCAGAGCTGAGAGTGGTGAGAGCAGATCACCCAAATAAAAACACCCCAGGGGAAGGGAGTGCTGGAAATGTGCAGAAGATCTCTGTGTGTGTGTGGAAATCTGCAGGAGCAACATGCTTGTCTGTCAGGGATGCTGATGGTGTTGAGTTGAAGCAGAAGCATGTGCAGTGTGGCTGTGAGCAGGGAGCTTTGGGGAGCTGCTGAATTATGCATTTCTAGCTCAGTGCTGGAGCTTGGCTCGTGGAAAATGCAAATATGCAGCACCCATGTAAACTTTGCCGTGGAGGGAGGATGATGCAATGTGCAGGGCATGGTGGAAATCAATATTTCCTCATTGCACTGAGTCAGTTCATCAAAATAGATTTTCCTGCTTACTGCTAAGAGTGCTTGTTGCTAAGTTTGTTGCAGAGCCATATTTAGGAAATAAGATCATGAAGGAGTTGAGGGAATTGTGCTATAAGGAGTCTACTATTCAGAGTACCAGTCTCTAATAGATGGAAAAAAGCTATTAGTGAAAAAATGTTTCTTAACTACTTCACCACAGAGCATAAAAGCATTATTTTTGAAAGAAGAAGCATGGGAGAATATTTCTGTCTGGTCTTTTGCCCTGGCGATGTTTTGTGCAGCCTGGCTCTGTTTCTTATCTGGCTGCAGTTCACCCCCTGCTCTGGGGGTACAGCCCCAGTTCTGCCAAGCTGCCCTCAGTAAGTTATGTTTTTCTCAAGTTGTGTTTTTTTTTTTTCTGCCAGCATTGCTGCTGAAATAATGTTTGGAAAGTCAGGAACAAATTAAGGGTGTGTAGTAAAATCAAAAGTAACAATTCCTCCTCACAGACAATTAAAACATCTTAAATAATGATGTGAGGATTTACTTAGGCTGGAAAACACTGGCACCTCATCATAATCTGTTTATTTGTTCAGTTGCCACAAAACATTCAAGGACTGGTATTAATTAAAGCACTTCTGAATGGGATATTACTACTGAGTTCAGTACTAATAGACTTATTTTTCTGCATTGCTGTTCCATTCATCTTCTATCTGCCTTGCCTTTTACAAGCTAATTTGATGTATATTACTCCTTTACTATGTATAACTCATTCAGTGATTTGCAGAGCAGTATAAACAATTTGTGCTCATTTTGTGTGCATGCTGCCTTAGAGTGTGGTACATGAGCCTATTAGGAAATGGGAGCTGAGTATCCTTTGTAGGAATATATCAAATCCTAATGGGATTCCTTGAGATCTCAGAATTCACTTTGCAATGTTGTTTATATCTATTGGGGGGGAAGAAATAAAAATGTTTTCTTCAGAAGGTGCCATGTTGATAAATACAGGTTTTTTAATTTTGTCCCACCAAATTAATAAATGATCTGTCCTGGGCTTGAGGCTTCCCTGAGCTCTCAGTTAAACTGAGCTTTTCCTAATGCCAAACAAATGCTGTTCTTGCTGTATGCCAGTGAGGAATGAGGAAGGGAATGGGAGAGCCTTTAAATATCTCCTTTTGCAGAGGCACATGCTGATTTACTAATATTTTAAATTACTGCTTGCCTAATCAGCTATTGTTTTCAAGTACTTCTCATTCTTGCTGTGCACTCACAGTTATTCAGTTTTTATTTTCACTTTGCAGAGGGGAGGCTGGAGGGAGGTTCTGCTTGTAGAGCCTGGAGCTCTCTCAATAAATGAATTTAACAGTGCCAATGCAAAATGAGCTTGTTGTGAGCAGGCAGTGCTCTCAGAGCCAGGGATGGATTTCTGTGGTTTCTAAATAAGCAGGATCTGTTCCAACAAACAGGCCACCATGGAGGCAGATTGCAGCTGCTGCAGGGTTTTCTTACAGCACAGGAGAAACTTCTCTGTCCATACATAAGAGAAGCAAAAAGCCTCTTGTTTGTTGGCAGTTTATGGCTTCTTAATTGCAGATGAGGAGAACACTCTGATTCAAATGCTTTCTTACTTCCCAGCACACTAATTGTGCTACAGATATATATAAATATATATATATATATATATGTGTAGGGGTTTTGGTTATTTTTTTATACATATTTATATATTTATATGGTGTTTGGATGGGGAACTCCAAGCTCTCAGCAACAATTGTGGTGCAAAAGCTGAACTATCCTCTGCTGTGAAGAATCAGAACCATAGTGCTTTACTGGTATTTTTTTTTTCCCCAGTATTGGAGAAGATTTGTAATAATATTTTACATCTTTTCAATTCAGAACTATCCTCCTTTGTACCAGGCACTTCCTACATCTGTATTTTTAGATTTAGAGAAAATAGGTTTCAATCTCATAAAACAAAGTGGTTTTTTCACTTAATTAATGTTATTATGGTGATTTAGGAAGCTCTTGATAGGATTTTGAAATTAAAAGAGAACCTGTGGTAGACAAGAGTCTGAGTTAATGGAGTACTAAATCTTTAACTCCTTTACAACAAGATTTCAAGGAAAAAATGTGAGTTGGGTTTTCTCCCCAGTGGTTTATGATTATGACTGTCACTTTGGAGGCAAAATTATCTTTTTCAGAGATTTATGGAACACAATGGAGACACTATGAAAAAATGCTGTCAAAATAGGAGTCTAAAATTTTGGCTTTACCTTTGGAAAGTTAAATACCTGGTAACAAAACTGGATGAAAAGCTGAATAGGTCATATAACAGGCACACACCTTTTATTAGCAAATAACTGTAGATTTATCTAGAAAGATGCACTCTCATGTTGTTCTCAACTTCTGATTTTGAAAAATGGTACCATGACCAAAATATGACTTGAGGCTTATTCAGGCTGTTGGTGTCATCACTTTGTGTCATCCTGTGCAAAAGCAGCAGCAATAGGAGACTTTACTAAGAATTGTGTTAACATGTGAGATAAAGCAAAATATTTCTCATTTTCTGAAGTAGCACTGCAGTGTTAGCAGCAGGGAGAAGTAATAAAAAGTAATTTATTGCACAAGTGCCACTCTGAACACACCCAGTAGAATTTCAGATGAAAAATGGACTTTGTTTTTAGATGTATATAAAAAAATTCTCATCATAACTGCACATAAAAAAGTTATATTGGCTCACATGGCCCTTACTGTTTCCTAGTAAAACCTTAACTTTCTGGTCATTCTAAATTCAATTGCTGCTTTCTAAACTGATCTTTTGTTTCTTGATATAAAGTCTTGAAAACAGAAAAATAAACTGAACCAATCTCCTTTCCCTTCTTAATTTTTTTCAGTGTTCGTTGACCTTTTTGATTAATTGTTAATGACAAAGATTCAAATTAAAGAATTAAGAGAAAAACTGTTGGAATAGCCAATATCTTCACAGAGTCAGAGTTGTTTCCATTAACATTTATTAAGACTTGCATAATTTTGCATTATTTAGGATCTGTGTTAATTTTCTTAAAATGAGCAATGAGATGATTGCTCCATACACAGACAGACCTAAACCAGATACCTGCATTTATTTAGAATCACAAACCTGAGCATACACTTGTGTTGTTGAGTTAAAAATCCTGCTTTTAGCTTTCAATTTGCACAGAAGTGTTTCCAGAGCCTGCCTCTGCTGTAAATCCTTTTTGTACCCTCTGTTTCATACACCTTCTGAGATCCTCTACTGCAATTACTGCCATATGGGAAAGAAAGTTTAATTTTACAGTGGAAACCCAGGGCTGGGAAATCACATTGCCTGTCTAGGAGCAAAACCATCCAATTAGATCTATCAAGCACATCTCAGATAAGTAGCAGAGGCTGTGATTTTTCTGAGATTATCTCCAGACACACTAATGTTATCCCTGAGGTTCTTTCATGTGGATATGCTGTTTGGAGTCTGCAATCCTTTGCCAGCCTGGCACCAAGGAATTGGAAGTAGAATGGGAAGGGAATCCAGGGAATGCTCCTGCAGGATTCAGCTGGTAGTGATGCCCAAAGAGGCTGTCAGGAACAGAGGCTGGACAGAGATAAAGGAATAAAGAGGGATTTATTAAAAACCTTTCAAAGGAATCACTTTGAGCAGTACAAGAGCCTGGCCAGGGCTACACCCAAGATGGACCCTGAGCCACAAATTTCCAAACCTTTATAAGTTTTGGTCCATTTCCATATTGGGGTTAATTGTCCAATTCCAGCTCCAGGTTCTGCAGATTCTCTCCTCAATCTGCTGCTCTTTGCACTTTTTGGGGCTGAAGCTGCTCCTTGTTTCTGGGGCTGGAAAAGGATTGTTTTGTGACTGAGCTGTGAGGAGAACTTGTAACACTTTCTATGAAGTTCAGAGTCACACACCAATGCAGTGCTGAATCTGGAAAATCTGCAGAATCTGGAAAATCTGCCTGCTCCAGTGGAGGCATCATTCAGAGACTCTTTAAAGCACTCCTTTTCTTCTATAATTATACATCTAGCCATAAACTTCCTTATATAATTGCAAGAAGCATTTTGTGTCTTCCTTTTTGCTGCAGTTTTTAGCAGGTCTTGCACGTGTAAGCATGCCCATGTGGGAATAATTTAAAATTATTTATTTTTCTTTTAAAAGTACTTTAATTATTTGACTTAGGTTATGATCATTTACAGCAACTTGTGTTGCCAGCACAGAGGACATCAAAAGAAGCCTGAGGTCCTCTGCAGACTCAAACTTTGGTTTTTACCATAAAAGAACTGGAGAGCAAATCTGCACTGGAGAACAGCTCCATGGGGTGGCTGTGCTGGAAATATTTCATTGAAGTTTTCACTGCAAAGCCACAAGCCCCAAATCTCTGTCTAACTAGGAATGATCTTATCCTGGAGGAGTTTTCAAAAATAATCTGCCTTTTGACCAAGCTGGCAGGGTCTCTGCAGTGTTGCTGGCTTAGCATCACCTTTGGTGTTAAGGACATTTGTGGTGGTTTGAAGAAAAAAAAAAAAATATTGTAGGCTGTGATATGGAAGACATTTTGTGCAACTTGAAAAATAAGCTTTGGTGCAGCTCAGAAAAGTAGTTTTGTGTCTGTGTGTCTACAGAGAGGTAAAGGTAAGGGTGAGAGAGGTTTATTTAAAACTCTCACACACCTGAAGGAAATAACCAAAGCTGGACAATGTGTTTTGTTTTTTGTTTTGTTTGGTTGGTTTTTTTGTTTTTTTTTTTTTTAACATTATTTAAGAAAATAAATAATTTTTTCCCTAAATTTGGAAAGATGTGTCCAACGCCTGTGTGGTACCACTACAGAACAGGCTCCTCCACAGGATTTGTTCATATTTGAAAGGGGCAATGGCAGGTTGAGGAAATGTACATTTAGAATGTTTTCCTCTCAGAAGAAAGTACAAAACAGATCATGGAAGATGGAAGGGTATAACTTTTCTGTGAGGAATACTCTTAATGTTCTAATTTATGTTGTGCCACCTTAGAGAACAAAAGAAATTTAACTTGGTTCTTAGAGCTTCTTATCTTCTTTTTCTTTAATTTTTTGCTTCATGTAGTTACATAGCCACCCAACACACACAGAGACAACTATATAAACTTTTAATACTGCAATTTGGATGAATTTTATTACTTAATAGAACAGATGCCAGAAAAGCTCAACTTTCCTAAGTTAAAGTTGTGCAATATCCAGCAGACAAAGATGGCACAGAAAAGGTTTTTATCATCCATAAGTAACAGAGAAATCTAGAATCTGCTACTGTTGTGCAAACATTTTATTTTTAAATCAAATAAACTATCTAACTAGCCAGCTCCATGCTACCTACCAGCAGCTAATTTCTGATTTCCACACAAATGAAAACCAGTTCTCTTCATTCCTTTTCTCAGAGTGTGTTTCCCCTGTTTAGGATTTAAACTTCTGGATCAGTGTTTACATATTGCAGCCCAGTTCTTCTGTAAATAATTAAAAACTGTTAAAACCTGTAAATATGTTGCATTAGAGACATAGGATGTTGAGTGGGCAAAGTATTTGCTGAATAAAGACATTATTTCAGTACTATTTTCATTGAAAATAAGCTTCATGTCATTTCTGATTATGATGACTCCCGTTTCTAAATTATTTTGAGCTTAGTTTTTTTCAATTTAAAATTTGATTTAGTGAATGGCACTGTTAGGATCCTGGATTTGGGACAAAGTGGAGCAGGTTGGAGCTGCTTCTGCTTTGAGATGAGGAGGTTCTTGCTGAGCTTTTGTGGAGGAGGATTCTGTATCCACTGCAGAACTGCCCAGATTTGTTCTGCTGGTTGTACTGAAGTCAAAATTGTGAATTTGGGAGTGGAGCTGGGTGAGGGACCATTCTACAAACCCAAGTGTGTCCAAACCTTCTGCATCTAGAATTGTAACATACAGGAAATTAAAAACCTTGGTGCCAAAGGTACACTGTTGCCAGGTATCATACATTTTAAAAAACCTTGTGTTCATGCTCTACTGGAGTTTTCCTTGTTTTGAAATGGTTTTTTTTTTTTTTCCATTCTGCATTAGGTAATGCTCTGTGTGAATAACAAGAGTAAAGTGTGGTCTTTAAAGTTTTAGGATTCATTTCCCTGCACTATTTTTGCTCTTTTATTACATTTTAGCTCTAGAGATTTATGCTATAGACTAAAAAGCCCTACAGGAGACTGAATCATGCATGAACTTTATACAACTTTCTGTTTGAACCTCATAGTTTTTCTCATCTTTCTCATCAGTGTTTTACTGAAACGTTGGCAGGCAGGGAGCAGAAATTGTGCCAACTGATGCTAACATTTCAACAACAGCAGGAGGAGGGGGAAAAAAAGAGACAATAAAAGAATAGCTGGAGAGAATGCTGTTTTTCTGGAATTATGTCTTTTCTCAGAGTGCTCAGTTCTCCTCGAGCTGAGGCTGCTTGCAGTCATGTCCTAATGTGTGAGCACAGCCAGGCTTGAAGCTGTTTCAGGATTCCATTTGTCTCCAGCCTGACAAGGTAGCATGGTAACCATTCTATTAACCCACAAGAGGAAAACCCCTGAGATAAATTGTGGCTTTTCCCTCTGTTCTTCATCCTTGCTTTCCTGTACCCATGTAGAGCTGTGATGTGTTTGATGGAGCTCCTGGCCCCCAGCCTGTGAGGATGATGAAGTGATGTTGGTTACACTTTGTTGTGACAAATATTTATATTAGTGCAGCTTTATCATCTGTCCCTGCAGCTCATGAAAAGCAATAATACAAATATTAATATGGTGTTCATGGCTTGCATTAAGCTGACCAGTGGTTCAGCCCCTGGAGGGGGTGGATTTTACCCTCACCAAACTAAAATAATCCCTGTGTGCCTTCCCCCTTGATAAAACTCACTGCTTTTGTTTCTTTGATTTTCCATGCAGTCTGTTACTTTCTGAGCATGTTCAGAGTTACATGTTTTGAAATGAGATCTCTCAAAAAAAAAGCCCAACCTACTTAAAAGAAGAAAGTGTTAGCTGGCAGCATTTGACAAAGATAATTCCTGCCTTTTCTATTACAACAATATATCTTTATAAGTGGTCCTGAGTCACAGTGCAGCATTTCTCAGTCATTGAATTTCTGGTCTCCAGATAGATGAAGTTATTATTTTTGGTTTGCTCTTGCCCTGATGTGCAATTCTGTGCTATTCCAAGTAAATCTGACCCATTCATATTTAACTATGCAGTCTAAAGCCTGAATTGGTTATGGATATTGGACTGACTTTTATAATGAACTTTTTTTTTTAAATGCATTGAGTGGTGGGTAATGATATATGAATGTGGGCATAGACCTTAGTTAGGAAATCAGGATATAAACAGTGTTTACTTTACCTGCCTCATCCTAAATAAAGTTAAACAAAGTTTTATTCCTGCTATAAATTTGTTCAAATGTCCTGCTCTCTGTTGCTCCAGTGAGGATATTTTTATTTGTTCTTGCTTTTAGTTGTTCCTTTCCAAATTTAAAATATTAAAGTCTGTCAACCAAAATTTGCATTCCATATTGAGATTTCTATTAGAAGCTAACCAGGTTACTTATGTAATAAGCAAACAGCACCCCCTAAATCAGTGTGAACTTTAAAAAAAAAAAAAAAAAAATAATTCTTTATTCCTCATTGACTTATGCCAAGGGAGGCATCTTTAAAGATTTGATTGTCTATAGGAACATTCAGGAAATCCCTGAGGCAGCTGCTTGATACTGAGGACAATGTCAGAGCCAGATTTACAGTGTCAGATTTTATTTAAAGCTATTTAGAATTCACCACTTATTCCCACTGATGTTTCAACAGGTTTAGTTGGAAAAAATTGGGTTGTAACATCTAAATTTTTTCATGCTCCATCTAGAAAGTTTTCCCTACAAAATCATTTTGAAAAGACAGGTTTGAGCTCTAACATTTTCTTGCAACAAGAACTGAGTAAACCACTGGCAGAATGGAAGTGAAAAGCCAGGATGACACATTTGGATAAATAATGAAATGCAGCTCTCAGAGTTTTCATTCTCAAAATGAAATCTGAATAAAAGAAAAAAGAATGGCTGTCCATGGAAGCCTTAACTGAGGTAAATGAAATGTACAGCATAATAAGGGGACTCAGGAGGAATTCTACAAACAAGCAAATCACAAGAGGAAAAGAAAAAAAAAATTAAATATGTGTTTCTGTAAGAGAGACCTCTGAATATTGCTAGACAGTTAAGCTGAAATGGATCCAAGTTTCTTCATTGGTTTTCACTGCAGACAGGATAAAGAGAGTGTATTCTTGGCAAGCATTTTGTGTGAAACTTTATGTCCTGGAGATTAGACTGATTGATATGTCCAAATTACAATAAGTCATAATCCCTGAATTATAACTGAGAGAGGTTATGAATGGAGTCACAAGGATGCTAAAAAAATGGGCATAGGTGTCATTCTGACAAATATTGCATCCCTGTGGTGGAAATGTGGGATTCACTGCTGTGATCTTTCTAACTCCCATTCTATAAAAATCATTTCCAAACTTGTGATGAATGTTTATTTTTATATGCACATTTGGCCCAACTAAGCAGCACAGAGTAGAAGAAGCATACTGAGATTTGAGCCCTAATTGCCTGGGTTTATGAAGAAAAACTGCCTCACAGAGGTTGCATAATTATCCTCCCTGGGTCTGTTGTGTGTTTTTTGGAGGACCAGCCTCTCCTCTCCCAGGTCTGGATTTATTGGATCTGTTTCAGTGATCTTGGCAGTAATTACTCACAGACACCACGAGGCCTCCTTGCCATTAGCTCTGGTGGTAATTGGTGACAAATCAAATGACTGAAATTTCCCTGCTTTTTTTGGGACCAGCAGGAAGCTCCTGGAACACAGGCAGCCTCTCCTTTTTTTTTTATTTGTTATTTTTTTTATTTCTGAAGCCCTATCTGACATACAAGAGCTGCTTATCTGTGCACACTCAGTGTCTTTTTTTTCTCTTGCTACCTTTTAGCTTTATGGCTTATGTCCATCTTTTCTTCAAGACTCTGACAATTTTCAACTTCATTTTGAATATCTTTATTCAAATGCAGATTTTGTCTTTGTAGCTGGGACCAAGTTGAAGGCATCTTTGAAGAAATGCTAATGGAAGTGCTGTGTGCTTCTTAGACATACCTTCCTTCTTAAGAACATTTCTTTGAAATCTGGACTGACAAAAAGAAAAATAAACCATTTTGCTCTTATCAACATTGCTTTAATGTGCTCAGAATAAGATGCCTGAATAAACCAGAAAATTGATAGGTGATAGTGAGCTGCTCCTTTAGTGTGCTGAGTGTGGGTGGGTCTGCTTTAGTGCAGTCCAGAAGGGGATTTTGAAAGAAACAGCTTTATGTTCCTTTTCTTCTTCTTTATAATTTAGCTGATTAGCATCCTGCTCTTACTGAAGTGGCACAGCAGCCCTGAGCATATGATAAATAATGCTAAAACCTGGTTTATCACCTGCAAGGAGATGCAGGGTACTGCATCAAAGGAATTACTTGGCTGGGAAATGCTGTTGGGATGGATTGAAATCCAATACACAGCAATTTCTTTTTTTTTTTTTTTTTTCAGAAAAAGGAAAATGCAAAACCTGTAAATTACACGATTGGGTGAAATTGGAGAGAATCTGAAAAATTGCAGATCCTGAAAGGTTCTTTCTCTTGGAAAATGGGGAGGAAACTTTCTTCAGTGAGAAAAGATCAGCTGAAAAGGAAAATGTTACACACGAGTTTGCTCATGAGTTTCTGAGATTTGCTGCATCTGCCAAGTTGCACGAGCCTAATCAACAATTTTAAGGCAGCTTTAAGGTTACAGAAAATTCCTGATAACTTTATTATTCTGTCTTAGTAGCAGGTAGAGTCCTTTTAAATGCATTTGGTATCATTTTTCATGAGGATCCCCTAGATTTAAATTAATGTAATTCTGGAGATAGCTCGATCATCCCAAATAATTTCTGTGATTTTCAAGCCTTTGGTAGCTCACTTTAATTTTGGATTGAATTCTGGAGAGACACTGAGCATTTTAATTAGATTCTCTTTGAGCTCTAGCAAAAAAGAAAAAAAAAAAAAAAGCAGAAGGGATAATTTTTAGCATTTCAGTTGAGCCATGTTTGCAGTGCACATTCCTCTTTCCCACAATATTACATGGAATTAGAGGTAGAAATTTGTAGAATTGACATGTTCACTGTGCTGTCTGAATTTGCTAAAGGTGTATGTGGCCTTTGGATAATATGCATTGAGTATAGAGTAGTTTTTTTGAACTGTTTTTTTAAAAAATATTAGCCTGTCTTATATAAATGTTAATGTATCTGGGTGCTGCAGGCATGGGAACTTCACTGAGACAAAAGTACTGAACACATCAGCTGAAAATATTGATATGAGCTGATCCTTGTTTGCACAAACAAAACACTTTCTTCCAGGTCATTTATACTAACAGGGCAACAAGAGCCTCAGGGAGGATGAGGAGGGGAGACAGAGTTTCCCACCTCTGAGAAATGAGGCAGAACAAAACAAATTCCCTCATTACTGACCCAAAGAAAAAGGAAACAGAGCCTGTGGAAGGAGCAGGAGTGGTGTTTGTTGTTGTGCATGCCAATGCTCAATTCAAAGTGCTTGGTAACACACTGAGGTACCAGAAAAGCACAAAGGATGGGCAGGGAGGAAAGAGAGAGCAAATTGTGACTCTGGAACCTGTGAGGAGCTGGGTGATTGTCTGAAAATAAAATAAATAGAATAGATCAGGGATTTATTAAAAACCCTTTGAAGGATTCACCTTGAGCAGTACAAGAGCCTGGCCAGGGCTACACACAAGATGGACAACCACCCACAAATTTTCACACTTTTATAAGTTTTGGTCCATTCCCATATTGGGATTAATTGTCCAGTTCCAGCTTCAGGATCTGCAGTCCCATCCTCCCAGATTCTCTCCTCAATTCCCTGCTGTTGGCACTTTCTGGGGCTGAAGCTGCTCCTTGTTTCTGGGGCTGGAAAATGATTGTTTTGACTGAGCTGAATAGAGCTTGCTAAAACTTTATAGGGAGTTCAGAGTTATATCCTAATGCAGTACAGAATCTGGAAAATATGAAATCTAAAATTTGAGGCATCAAGCTGAGCTTCTGCAGAGCTGCCTTCCCCTACCACACCTAGAGAGGGAGTCCAGGCACTTACCCCAGCAGAAATATTATGGATCTGCAAGAAAAAAAGGGAATCTGGCAGCTGTGAGAAGAACTGGCAGTAGGAACACTTGGGAAAATAAAATTAAGCCCCAGATGAAAGAGAATTGAGGTCAAAACAGGAACAGATGTGCGCTAAAAATAGAAGGACAAGAAAAAGATAAATGCAAAGGTCCTTGCAAGTAGACAGATATTTACCAGGAGGGAGAGACATCTTATTAAAGGAGAGATGGAAAAGCAGTGATAATACAAAGGGCAAAAAATTGCAGCACAAATTAAGAAGCCTCTTCTTTTAATTTAAGTTATTCTTACTTAGCTCCAACTAAATCACCCCTTGAATCCTCAACTGCATTATTACTAAGAAAAGCAATGAACCTTATATAAGGGGCACCAGTGTAGGTGCTACTGGGCACCTCTGCCAACTTGAGATAATGACATTAAGGGAATTAATAAAGTACAGCCCACATTTAGTTCTAATTAGACAAAAGATAGCAGCTAAATTGCCACTAAAAGTTAGACAGAGAATTCAAACAAGTCATGGAAACTGTGGAGATATATAAGTGGGTTTAGTACAATTGCCTGAAATCTCCCAAATTCTCCATTTTGCTGTTTGTTCCCAGTAATTTGATACAATCTGGGGGACCAGACCTCTGGCACATCTGCATTGGAGCCCCCAGCAGTTCTCATGTGGCACTTCTGGGAGTGGGAAGTGTTTTTCTGGAAAAAAGGGACAGGGAATTAAAGTGAAGTTTCCTTCCAAGAGCAGCAGAAAGAAAGAACCATAACCTGTGAAACTCCTTTAGCGTTCCCTGCCACAAACACAAAAATGTGTAGCAGGAAAAGTGCCAATAGATGAGTGTGCATTAACCAATGAAAACCAAGCAATATTTATTTATTTATCTTGGCATTTCCAATGAACTCCTCAAAAACTGTCCTGTGTTTCCCAAATCTCTAATTTTCTCATTTCACTCAATTTGGTTTTTTTTTTTTGAACAGAGCAAATCTTGAGTTACAGCCCCAAGATCATTCCTACAGTGGGACATGAGGACAGCAAACTTGGGAATAGATTGGGGTTGCTTGTTGAGCAACAGCAGTTTGAAATCATGATTTGCATATATGCTTTGCATAGATAAATATTCTGTAATAGCAGGAAGAACAAATCTTTTTTCCTCTGTCTTGATGAACATTGATAAACAAAGATTTCATTTTATTTCATTACTATTTTTATCCCATGCTTGATTTCCTAAGAGCCAGGTGACAGTAGTCTTACATGATTTTTTTATACTCTCTTTCCATTATATTCTCATGTTTACAGCAGACTTTCTCCTGTTCTTCCCTCTAGCAGTTTTGTTATTTTTCTGCCTTTAAATTCCTTCAAGTGGTTTTCAGTAGCTGGTTGTGTGGTCTTTCATCAGGTACAAAGAGAGCACTTGGCAGATTCTCTGCAAGTAAAAATAACATTTTGGTTTTTATGGCAGCACTCTAGAAAATATGTATATAACACATTGGTTCCAATTAACAAAATTACACTGGTAATTATCTCACCCCAATTGTTGGACTAGATATATGTTCTTCCCTTTGCATGGGAAGGTTTTCCTTATTAATTCCTCTTTATTTGTGGCAATTCATTAGCAGCCAATCCTTGAGCAGTTTTATCCATTTCATGGACCTCATTTCAAAGGGGGGAGTAGAGCACAGCAAAGGCTGTTTATGATTTATCTCTGTCCTGAATTTCTAATTCCCTTTTTGCTTGTCTCTGAGCTCATGCCATTTCCCCTATATTAAAAATTCCACAGCTTCTTTTAGCTTTTGTATTGTCTATATGGAAAAAAATGTGTGGGGGTGTAATTATAGGCAGGTCTCAAAAGTAACTAGTGTAAAAATTTGAGTTATTGGGGGTTTGACTGTTTGCAAATATTTCACTGGTGGAATTTTCCATATTTGTATTTCCATAATTACATTTGTAGCTTATTAGTCTGGGACTTTTTATTTAGTTAGGGAGGAGTCTTTGATGTTGGACTCTTGCTGCCTCTATTCCCTCACCAATTCTATTGCATTTAAACAAATTTCTGAAAGATCTGCTGGGTGAGTAATTTTAAAAACTGAGTGAAGATGAACAAAAATTCTTTAAGCTGGCTTAACTCTTTTGTGCTCCCTGAGTTTTGGGTGCTAAACTCTGTGATGTGAATGACCCAGCCTCTGTAAAGCTCTGTGTACTCATTTGTGTTTGGAGAAAATTTCAGTGGAAATTTTCAATGGATTTCAATGGATTATTATATAATTTCAATGGATCAGAAATGTCTGAAGTGTAAGGAAAGGGAGTTTAAAACTGGCATGGCATACATAGGACCCAAAGCTTTAGTGACAGCTGTGAGCAGACAAAAAAAAAAAAAAAAAAAGAGAGTTAATTTATATCACACAATATATTGCTATAGCAGTTCTCACAGATATATTTGTATTTTTCAGTAGTTTGACTTTGCCATCAATCCACTTGTAAGTTTTCATTAAAAAATATTTTAAAATTAAATTGTGTTCTGAAATATGGGTGGAGTTCTGGATTCATTCTCAATTACTGATTTCTGTGTTATCTGGAGAGAAATTTTTCTTTCCATTTGCTTTCCTGCAATTTGCATGCAGTCTCACATGCCTTTAATGTCTACATCCCCCTGCACTAAATAAAACTATCCTTGACACTGAGCAGTCTGATTTTTTCCTAGATTATGGCCCTGATTTCACTGAGCTACAGCCCTTGCTAGTTTGGCTGACTCAATATCAAACCAGAAATTTGTGGATTTTTCTGTTAATGAGAAGCAGACAGGCACAAGTTTGCTCAGATCTTTAACAGAGAGAGGGGGAATGATGAATAAAATGCATTTTTAATTCTTCAATCAGAAGATTGGGCTCTGAGCTCCTCAGGGGAGCTGTCAGGTGTTTACAGCTCAGCTCTTGAGAGCAGAGGCATATATAATTGAAACTGTGTTTCAGGGGGATCTGTCAAAGTATTTTTGGCATATGGAATAACATCCACTTAGTGAACAATTTGGAGCTGCTGTCTCTTTTGTCCCATTAAACATCCAGATGTTCCACATGTTGATGTTCTTACTTGCAAGGCAGAGAAACACCATTGCCACTGCAGAATAAAGCATGGAAATGGAAATGAAAATAATGAAAATTAAAATGAAAATGAGGCAGGTTTTTGCTGCCTGTGTGCTGATTATTTGCTGCCTGTTTGAGGTGAGGTGGTAATGCAAATATTTGCAAGGGAGATAAACTCTGTGTAAAATTTTTAAATTTTTTTGTATTAAATTCTCATAATTATCTGGGGGCAAAGGAACATTGAGAATCAAACTTTAGGATGAGCAGGTCCCATTCTTTCACATGCAAAAAAACGATAACATAATTAATACTAATACTGTATGATCCAATATGACATGATATGATTAATATAATATAATATAATATAATATAATATAATATAATATAATATAATATAATATAATATAATATAATATAATATAATATAATATAATATGATGTCATAGCTGCTGAATGCATTTTATATTTAGGTCTAGAAATGTCAGTAACTTGGATCTGCAGAGTGAAGAGTTTCTGGAGTCACAATTCTGTCTCTTTTTTTTCCAAAGCTCAGTGGAGCACAGGGCTTAGAGGGTTTTGGCACACAGATGGCAACAGAAGGCTTTGATGCAAGAGAGTTTTAAATACATGGAATAAATACAGCTTTAGTAAGCTAGCAGTGAGGTAGGAGGCCCTAATTCCATATTTCTTGTTCTTATCTCACCTGAAGAATCCCTTCCACAGTTCCTGCCATAACAAATAACTTGACAACTGATGTCCTTGTAGAGGCTGTGACCTGAAAGTGGCAAAGCTGTTTTCCTGTTTAATACCTGATTTCACAGCCCACAGAATCTTCCAAATCCTGAATTCTGAACAAAAATGATCATACCCTAAATACTTCAAGTCCCAGTAAAAGTGCCCCCTATTAATTATGAGATATTCTCATATTTAATTGGCTTCCTGGTAGAAATTTGCACCTTAATTCAGAGCTGGATTTCTCCTACAACAGCCAGGATATTGCTGGGGCTGCAGCTGGCCATGGTCACTTTGGATTCCTGACAACTGGAAACAGCCCAGAGCAGCTTTTTCTCCTTCTCCTTCTCCTTCTCCTTCTCCTTCTCCTTCTCCTTCTCCTTCTCCTTCTCCTTCTCCTTCTCCTTCTCCTTCTCCTTCTCCTTCTCCTTCTCCTTCTCCTTCTCCTTCTCCTTCTCCTTCTCCTTCTCCTTCTCCTTCTCCTTCTCCTTCTCCTTCTCCTTCTCCTTCTCCTTCTCCTTCTCCTTCTCCTATTTTCTGGTCAAAGCTATTTAGCACACTTTGATCTGCATTTCTTAGAGGATTAGGACAATCAAGCCAGTACATCCAGTATTGCCAATTTAAGAAGGTGATTGCTAGTTCAAGAAATAAATTAGTTTTCTAAGGGAAGTTCTGTTTCTCAAAGGGAAATGTCAATGTCAATCTCTGTAGTCCTCATGCATTTAGAAAGAACAATGCTAATGGGAAAATAGTGTTTTCTCCTTGTTATTACTGAGCAGATGTAGTATAGAAATCTGACAACATTTTATTTTGTATTAGCAGGGTAAAACCAAGCATTAAGACAAAGAGCAAAAACTTTCTAGTCCTTTCTGATTAAATTTCATCTCTAAGAAGTGCCCAGTGAATTTTTTCTACCTGGTAAATAGGGGCAATATATCCTGCCAGAACTGAGCTTCAAACTGATCTAATGACCTAATGTGAAAGTGCAAGACTCCTAAAAAAAATATGTGTATACATATACAGGGCTTATGTGTAACTAGAAAACAAAAAAAATTGCAAAAAGTAGTTTTTAGATTTCTCAGATACAGTGCTGGGCACATCTAAGATGTGTTAGAAGTAGAACAAAATGAAAGTTACTCATTTTGCTCTGTGCTAGAGTATTTTTTACTCAGAGGAATTTTTTCTGCAGAAGGATTTTATTGTGGCCAGTTATTCCAGGAATTCAGAAATCAGGGAGATTTTTATAAAGACCTGGTGGAGCAGATATTGTACTGCTATTCTATTCTATTCTATTCTATTCTATTCTATTCTATTCTATTCTATTCTATTCTATTCTATTCTATTCTATTCTATTCTATTCTATTCTATTCTATTCTATTCTATTCCATTCCATTCCATTCCATTCCATTCCATTCCATTCCATTCCATTCCATTCCATTCCATTCTAATATTATGTTATACTGCCCAGTGAAAATGGATTCCCCATCTCTGCCTGAGACAATCACAGGAAAAGTGAGTGGTAGTGAAATGCCATTAAGTCTGGTGCTGCCACACACTGGGGATCTTTAACTCCTGCTGCATTTTTTTAACTCCATAAACTCAGAATGAAATCTCAACAGTTTGGAAATAATCTGTATTTCTCAGTTGCTCTCGTGCTCAATAAAGAGATAAGACAGTGGTCCATGGCAGATCCTGTTGTCAGAATAATGATGTGATTGTACTTAAGTACTGATAAATAAATATATCTTTTATTCCCTTTGCTTTCCTACCCCTGCTGTGAGGTTCAGGATTCATGTCTTTATATATTTATATATAAATATATACAGCTTTATGTGTTATATGTCTAAAAAGCTTGGCATAAAGTTACACAAAAGTGAATGCAGAAAAACAGCAAAAAAATAAGATTCCTCTGAGTCTTAATCTTATTCTTTTTTCTCTTTCTGGACGCCTACAAAAGACTCTTGGACATGTTCCTGCTGCAAGTCAGCTTTTCATTCCTCTCCTTCCATTCCTTCCATTCACCTCTTTTTTATTTTCTCTCTTTTGAAAAGCCCCTTTTGGAGAGTTTAAAATACTTGGGGTGATGAAACAGAAAAAAATTGAAGCAGGAAAATCTTTATTAGTCCTGGAGTAATTTTTTTTTTTTATGTCAGTGACAACCAGAGAATGTGTTTGGCCTTTCAAATAGGTTTAAGCTTCTTTAATTACAGGAATAACATTTGATGAGACAAGGACAGAAATAAAGAAGATAAGGTCAAGCAGGATTGTATTTTATTCTTTCAAAGTGAAGTAATTTAATTGTTTTAATTTACAAAAAGATGCAAGCTGTAGTTAGTTCATTTAGATAATGAAATTAAAACTTCTAATGAAAATCTTGAACTTATTTGCTGAAGATATTTAGTGTTTTCCTAGCAGAAATGACAGGGATTTTCAAATGTTGCTTTAAATGTATTTTTGATAACTATATTTTCCCCTATATTTTAGTATTTTATTGTTACCTCTTCCTTTTTTTTTTTTTTTCCTTTTGTGTAATTCTTTAGATGGTGAGTGTAGAAAAAACTACTATACCCCACCACATGGGAACTTAATTAAAGAAAAAAATTCTTACTCTCTTTGCAAACTTTCAAGATACCTTCCTAAAATAAAGGAGAGGTTTTAATGCTATGAACCTAAAACTGTCAAAAAAGCTCTTTTTATTTTCAAATGCATTGGGAAAAGCTTTTGTCAAGCTTTTATTATCAGCTCTTATTCATTTTGTAACTTTTTAGGTGGTACATTTAGTTCTGAATTATGACAAACATTGGCCTAAACCTTTGAATTTCCTCCTGTAAACCCCACTGCCATTAAATAACAAAACCTAATAAAACTAAGTCTTCACTCTTGAAACAACAGAAGAAATACTTGACAAAAACACACCCCAGAAGGCTGACAGCAATCAAGATTTGTCTTCATTAACAACATTTGTCTGCATTAATAACTAATGCAATAAGAATGGTGCCTTGGAAAACAGGAAAGAAGTAGCCCAAATGAGCAATTAGGAGGCCAATAAAAAACTATGTTTCCTTCATATCTTTATGGGCTCATTTTCAGCCCATTAGGCTGCAGATACCCTTATTTGGCTGGTGAACATTTCATGTGAAAATTCTGAACTTGATGAGCTATTTATTAAACTCATTCTTTCTCACTGGCAGTATAATTATGCAAGGGATTATTGTCTTTTCATTTATTTTTCTGGAATGATTAGCTTGTGATGGCATAAAACTCATTTATGAGAGTGACTGATATTTATAATGTTTTAATTAAATTTGGATTGGGAGGCAAATGGGAAAATTTACATTCAATGTATACGGTTGTGTCAGACATGTTCAATGGCACTTGTCTTTTTATTAGCTTAGAATAATTAGTTGGGGTATTTATGTGCTAATATTACCTAATTAACTCAGCAGTGAGGTAATTAATTTACTTAATGGCTGTCCAAGAAAAAAATAGTATTGTAGTATAGTGAGGTGCTTTAATTTCACTAGATCCTTCTTGGTTAAAAGGTTTTTCAAACAGGTATTGTTTCTTTAAAGGGTTCAGAGAAAAGATCTGTTTTATTGGAGAGGGCAATTTTTGCATCTTACCCATGATAAATCCAGTGTAAATCATGCAGGGAGAGAGCAAAGAGGATTTGGATGTTCTTCCTTTTCAAAGGATTTGTTAGGTAAGGGCAGCTCCATCCATCAACAGCAATTGCAGTTATTCCATTGCTTTTCAATTCCAAATGCATATTAAAAAAAAATAAAAATCCCTTATTGCAACATCAATGAATAACATACTGGGTGAGAATGTTGGGCACTGAGCAGATATTTAACCAAAACAACACAATAAAAAATCTTCAGCACAAACTCTGCATGGTTTTCCTCATTAATTCCTTTTCTATAGGCTTGACCTCTCCCCCTGAATAATTTAATGAATCCTGTGACAGTAACCACTGTTTAAAAGTCATTCAGGTGTCACACCTGCTATTTCAGTTTGTTTTCAACCTGAGCACCACGAGCTTTGTGTCCTTTAATTCTTAGAGAGGGAGATTTCCATCCACTGACTGAATTAAGGGTTTGTTTATGCCATGTCTTGTAGGATGGTTTGGAGTGGGGGTTCTCCCACTTCTTTTCCTGTTTAAAGAGCATCAGTTTATTTTGCTCTGCTAACAAATGTGCAGATTCAAGTCAGATCACTTCCTAAGAGTTCTGTGCAGATTTACTCATTAGTCAAGCAGTAGTAGTAGATAAGAGATTTTTGCATGGGATGCGAGAAAAGGAAAGGTTGGGAAAAGCAGCACACCCAAATGCCTGAAGGGTTTAAATTAGCATTAAATTAATTAAATTATTAATGTCACTGAGCTCTGAAAGTGGTTCTGTGAGAAGGACATGAGCATCTCTGGCTCTCAGGGACATCTGGTCAGCCTGGGAGAGGGAAGAAATCCATCCACTGCTGTGGTTTTATTGACTTTACAGGGCAAAAGGTCAGCCCAGAAACCTGCAGATTGCCCAGTTAAACCTGAGCAGCTCCTCACAGATCCCTGCAAAGCTTTAAGACTGTTTTTCTGTCTTTTCTAGTGCCAGCTTTGGCATTGTCATTGGGAATGTTGCTGTCCTAAAGGAGCTCTCAGCTCCACACTTTGATTAACTCACATAACCTCTCTCATACCAGATGTTTTATTTTTATTTTCCCCTGTGAATGACCCACAGCAGAAGCCATCTCAGTCTTTGCAGCTGTTCAAACACCAGGCAAATTGTGTGCTAATGTTGATCTTTGATAGTTTATCATGATCAGAAAACCTTGTCATGCCTTTTTATTTGCAGCTAGTGAGTTCCAAATGATATATATATATATATATATCATAATAATTCATGCACCATCATGTCTCAGTGCCTAATTAAAAAACTGATGACTTAAATTCAACAGTGTTTCTGCCAGTCCCTGAAATACCCTCTCACTTTTGTCATTACTTAACCCAGAAGCTCCTTGGTTGATTCCTAAATTTACTGCTAATCTAAGGACCTACAGGTGAGAAAGTTCCATTTCTAATTTATTTGGAGGTGGAGAGATTGTTTCAGAATGGGAAGGTTATTAATCAGGCTTTTCTTCCTGGAGACATTGGGGTTTGGGTTTTTTGGGGGTTTTGGTGGGGTCTTTTGCATTCCAGATTTGAGAACTGGCTGCTATCTGAAGTATTTTCACTGTTAAGGGGTAAAAAACAGGAATCAATTAATTCCACAACATTTCTACAATGAAATTTGATAAATCTAAGTGTCATAAGTCTTCCATTTGTAGTCTTTTAATCTTGTCTGGATATTTTTACATTTTAAAAAAACCAAAACTTTTCTTCCTCACACTTTTTTTCACTTTTTGATTTTCGTTTTGTCACGTCCACATAACAAGGTAACAAATATTGCAATTTCCTTTTCCCTGCTTGTTATTTACCAGATTATACACAAAAGTCTGAATTACTAATCTTTGTGGATCATCCTAGTTAATAACTTGCTGTTTCCTAAGCCATTTCCAGAATTATTCTTCTGGGCTCCTATTCTTTGGATTCTACATGCTTTGTTCCTAAAATCCAGGTTTTATTTTTAATATGTTTATAAATCTCTGCAGTGAATGAATCAAACTGAACAAGTGATCCTTGCAGTACAGCTGATCTATTCTTGACTTTCTGCAGCACCTTGCCAAATTTTGCATCCTGTGAAAATTCTTTATCAAGATTTCCATGTTTGTTTTTTTTCCCAAATTGCCTCTATGTTTATACTCAACTGAGTGCTAATACCTCATTCTTAGGGAACTGGGAAAGGAGGGAATCTGCAGATCAGAGCCTTTTATCTGTGTCAGCAAATTATAAATTTCCCTATTACTGAGTTTGAGAACACAAATTTTTTATGTATAAATTTTAATAACAGTGTGATCAAAGATGCCATATGTTATTTATAATCTTCTAAAGTGCAAGTGTCTCTCATGCCAATTTTTTTTAAATTTCCATATTCTCTTGTTACTAGGGAAATACTATTACCCCCACTTCATTAGATAAATATTTCAGTAATCCAGTGCATGTTTTCTAGAGTAGACTAGAGATTGTAGAATCCTCAATAAGTGGCATGTGTGGCATCTCAAAACCTTTTTGTTTTTCCACACACACACATTTCAGAAGCCTTCACCAGTGAGACCACTGATATTTTAGCAAGAATACACCTTAGAAATAAATTATCCAGCATCAGAAAGCTGAGTTATTTTTTTTGCTGCCAGGTTTTATGCTGGGTGTTGGAGAAATGATGTCACCTTTCCATGTTCTCCAGCTTGTGGATGGCTTTTTTATCTCTTCATTATTGTCTTGTAGCCACCCACTGGCAGAACCTTTGTGAGAAATATAGGTGTGTTATTTCTCCAGTTAAATTGATAGCTCAGGATTTTGTTGGGTTTTTTTTTTTTTGGGGTGGTTCTTTTTTGGTTTTTTTTTTGTTTTCTGTGTGTGTGTATGCAGGTGTTTTTTTTTGTTGTATGGGTGTTTTTTTATGTTTTTTTTTTTATCCATATGCATCAGTACTTCATTTTTAAGGAGCAGTTAAAGATTTAAGATAAGATAGTAGGAAAAATACCAAAAGAACCAACAGAAGAATAAATAGATATATTAATACCTTAAAATATATAGATATTCACATACAAAACAGTGCCTCTATCTCTTTTTAACCTTTAAAAAATGCTTCTCTTCAGTGTCCCACCCCCAGAGCTGTGCCAGGGGAGCATCCTGCACATTCCAAAATTCAGAACCTGAGCAGTCTTTCCCAGTCCTGCTGCAGGACTCCAGCTGGAGCATCCTGGTGCCTTTTCCTCCTCTTGCTGTGGTTGCAGTGGGCTGGGGGCTGTGTTTTTAAATATCAGTTTTTTAAATGCTTCCAGTAGCAGCAGCACATGGACAGTGACTAACAGTGCTTGACAATTTCAGTTTTGCTGCACTCACTGCTCTGACAGGCCCTGACTTTCTGCCAGCTCAGTTGGAAACAGGCTTTATATCCCTTTTGCCCCACTGGCTCTCCAGGTTTTCTCTCTCTTTTTATTTTTTTTTTCTTTCTCTCACAGCTCTGATTTCTCTGGGGTCGTGGCCACCATCACCCTTTCCCCACAACTCGTGGCCAACTGTGCTGTCCCTGCAGTTAAATCATTGGGATTTATTCTGAGGAAACAGGAGAGAGTGACATAATTACAGCATTAAATGATCTTTTGCCTTGGTAATTTTTTAATAAAAACATCTGACTTGAACACATTATCAAGAAAATAAAAGGAAAGTTGAGGGCCAAGGCTGAAGTTCTCACTGATTAATCATATCTCCTTTTCAAGTTTAAGCCCATGAGTGTCTATAAATATTCCTAATTGTCACTGGGGGGAAATAAGGTCACTGAAGTGGGTCAGAGCTCCCAGCTCAAATCAGGTATCAGGGACTGCAGCTCTTCACCAGCTGGGTTAAACTGAGTTGCTGATGTCAACTTGTTTTTAAACAGTGTGCACAATGCAAATCCCATTATCTCTTCTGTTCTGCTTTCTGGGACTACAAAGGCTCCCCTGGCACTGGGGCTTGAGTTATTTCTTCACTCTGAGTGGTGCTGCCAGGTTCTGGGTGTTGGAGAAATGATGATGCCACCTTTCCATGTTCTCCAGATTGTTGGTGGCTTTTTTATCTCTTCATTATTGTCCTTGTAGCCACCCACTGGCAGAGCATTTGGGAGAAAAATAGATGTGTTATTTCTCCAGTTAAATTGATAGCTCAGAGGTTTTTGGTTTTTTGTTTTGTTTTGTTGGGTTTTTTTGTTTTTTGGGGTTTTTTTGGGTTTTTTTTCCATTGCCATGGAGCACTTAAAGATGTAAGATAGGACAGCAGGGAAAATACCAAAGGAACCAACATAACCTCCCCCTTCTCACAGATTGCACTAATTTCTGAGCTTTCATGGTTTCTTTTAAATCAACAGAATGATCTTTACTTGTGTCAGAGGCATAGTTCTCAATATTGGATATTTTCTACAGGAAGATCATGAAGTGAGGGCAGAATCCACAGCAGGAGTGGTCAGTTGCTAAAACTCATTTTCCTTTGACAAGCAAATAATTTCCCAGATTTTCTGGGATGAAAGAGTGAAAGAACAGAGAAACTATAGAAAGAATGGCTGCTTGTTTGGAATAAAAAAAAGTTTTAGAATAAAAACATGCCTGAACTATTGGTACTCCATAAAAATTTGTGCAATAGCCTAAAAACTGCCATCTGGCACAGAGAATAATGAATATAAAGTGTGTGTTTATAGGGAGGAATTTTTTTATATATATATATATACATATATATGTTTTTTATATATATATATACATATATATATATATATATATATATATATATATATATATACTTCACATATTCACATATTTTCCCCTGGTGTTGCATCTGTGCTCCAGTTTGGAATTACTTTTTCATGTTACTCTGGATCAGTGCAGAATTGTGCTTTATAGATCTTTGATTTTGAAATCTAAGGCTTTTCTGAGAGGTATCTATTGGATACCTGTTCACATTAAAGTTCAAGCAGAGTTTTATGGGGAGTAATAACAGAAATTATATTGAAGGAGAATGAAGTATTCAAAATATTTTATAGACCTGAGCTGTGCTAATTCCAGTTTCATTTCAATGAGTTTTCTGGCCCATTGGAACTGTAATTTGTTAGGCATGATTAATACTATTCTACTTATAATTTTTATACAAGACCAAATATAAACTAAATTGAACTAAAAATTCATTATTAACTGCACTAAAATGTCAACTCAAAACCTCTGATTATAAAACAAAGCCTATATATTTTATTGTTAAATTTTTATGAGCAGAAACAGCTGTCCTGGGGTGCATACAATTTATGTCCTATTTTCAAAATGACAAATTTCCATATAATTTAATTTAGCTTGCTAGAAATATTTGATCTTTCAGGTTTTTTCCAATGTAAATAATTTTAGATAAAAACCAGCTGACACTGGCCATTCTTGGATCTTCTGGAACTCATTCCAATGAGGGCCAATGCAGGTTTGAAGCTGTTAAAAAACTATAAATTTTTCTGTGCAGATCTCTACCTGTAGCTGGAGCAACAGTTAATTCTGCTTAAAGACAATTAAAGAAAGAATTACACTTGATTGGTTTTTCCAGCTGGTTTTTATATTTGAGTTGAGGACCAGAGGAACAAAACTCATTCACAGCTCTTCAATATATTGAAAATATTCTCAAATTGCACACCAGATTAAACCAGATTGTTGGTGAAGGTTCCTCCATGCATTGTTCCTGAGATCAAATGAAAATCTCTTTGTAGTGGCAGAGGGGAACTAAGATGCCTTGTTGGAACTGTAATTATTATTATTATGATTATGATGATTATTATTATTATTATTATTAGGCATTCAGAGTTCAAAAATGCCAGAAGAATTCTTTTCAGTCACATGCACAGCAAAATGTTCTTTTTCAAGAGAATGTGAATGGATTTTTTGATGGAAATGTTTTGCATTCTACATGGAATCCTAGAGGAGGCTGACAGAAACATATTTTAGTTAACATTTGATAATAACTGTAGATGAAATGTTTAATTATGAGCATAAGACATCAGCTCTGTCTGTAACCTTTTTGCAGCTGGGCTGGTATCACTTTGCCTGTCTTTGACAAGAAAATTAATTGTGTTGCTGAAGTGTGAATTTAAAGCTGTTGAGTGTCCTTTGAATACAACTGGGTGAGATTTGCAGCAATTCTGAGCAATGTTTTCCATTATTTCTACCTGTGCCACAAGGTCTCTGGTTCCTGGTGAATTGGGGGTTTGAATCTGGAGTTGCTGCTGCAAAAGAACTCCTCCACTAAAATGTCATTGTTTTGGTCTTGTCTGCCTTATTTTTATAAGGGCTTAGGTTGTTTGTACCTCAAAACCCAAAAGCTGTTAAAAATAGGATTATTTCCACAGAAAATCTGTTAGCAGTCTGAAAATCAGGTGCAAGACTTTGATTTCCTCGTTGAAGATTTCTTTTTAAATTATGTTTTTAATTGTTCCACTTTCATCTCACACTCTGCAGAGTATCAAAAAGAGGCTGTTCTGTTTTATTGCTCATTCCACAAAGAAAGACATTTAAAACAAACATGGTTGCAGTTTGTAAAGGTCATCTTTGGTTGTTCCCAGGAAGAGAGGGGCTGTTCACACAGTTTACATTTGAGAGAGAATTATTTTAAAAAACTGCTGTCCAATACAAGAAACCAGGGAGGGCACCTTCAGAAATAATGCTGTGGAAATGATAATTTTGGGGTTTTTTTGGCTGTGCATTACAGATCTATTCAGACATGTCCATTAAAGGTTTCCCACCTGTGTTGCAAAAAATGCTCCTCCACCCTTCTGCTCCCTGCAGCTGCAATGTACTCAATTGAAAAGTACAATTGGAAAAAAAACCCAACAAAAAACAGCAAAAAGGCCACCAAAATCCCCAAGGCCCAATTACTCCATCTGTGCAGTGTCTGAGGTGAGCTAATGGGAGCTGTTAGTGACAAAGAGCTGGGAAATGAGCAATAACTCCAGGCAAGGGCTGTCAAACCTGGTCACTTCTTGGGGTTCCTAAAGGCATCCTCAGAGTGGAAAGAGCCTCTGCAGACTGCAGCAAATAACCTCATTCCACCTGCAGAATGGAATAAAGGGAAAACACTTTTGTGCAACAGCTGGGAAGTTTTTGTGGTTGCTTCAGTTTATAAATATTTTTCAGAGTGCTGGCTGTAAGTAGTGTCTCAGTCCATATAGATGCACAGCATCTTCCTTTTGTTTTTTGGGTTTTTTTTTTCATTGTTGGAAAGCAGCCTTAGTTCATTGGGGTGTTTCTGGAATAAGGGATGGTAATAGAGCAGACTAATATAATGTAACAGCATAATAAACACTATAAAAATCAACATTATGATTAAGTGGCTGCTGCACTTAAACACAGCAATAACTGAAATTTAGGGTCACTGGCAATTCTGAAGAAAGATGCCCTTAAAATGAAGCAATGACTAAAATTATCCTTAAAAAAATCCCTATAAAACCTAATTTGGGTTGAATAGAGTTCAAATCAACCTCAAAACTTTCCAGTGTTTGGTTACAGTTTTGGGTGTGCAGGCAAAAGAACATTCCACACAGAAAAAAGAGTGAATGTGGTAAAAAGGACACTGGGGGATTGTTTGCATCTTCCAGTCCCAGACCTACCAGGGCTCAATGTCCCTGAGCAGTTTTATGGTCAGAGGAATTATGCAAAGTCACAGGAGCTGCCAACAAGTCAGATATTTTCTAATTCAACATATGGCTGATGCTTTTTTTTTTTTTTCCTTGCTCCTTGGTGTTTTTTATTATATTTGTTTTTCTACTCTTTTTTTTTAATTGGGAGGTTTATTTGGTTTGTATGTATGGCTCATCACTAATGCATTTGAATCTTTACTGCATCATCTGGGAAAAACAGAATATGAGAAGCTGTGTAAATCTGTTTATAAACATGTTACTGAGCACAGCTCCTTGCCAAGGGGGAAGCATCCAAGATGTTTTAATTGACAGCCCAGTTGAAGCACACACATCTCATTTGTGGACATCTCCACAGCACTGGATTTCTCCTCACCCCTCCACTGAACACTGAATTATAAATTGGGACACACATGGGTGGTGGGTACTAAAAAGGTCACAATAAAGAAGTATCAAGTTGAAGAATTCAGCTATTTTTTTTTCTCAGACTTGAAAACTGTTCACCTTTCTTCAGAGAGCAGAATGGTTTTGAGTCAAATGAGGCAACTGAATGTTTAAAAACTCAACAAAACACATTGTTAAGCAGGCACACATTTGTTAGGATCTGTGAATGTAACTCATTTCCTATTTAATATTCAACATGATTTTTTTCTTTTGAGGCAATTTTGCATTTAAATGTGATAAATAGCAATTTCTGGGCTGACGGGGGAAAACAGATTTTTTTGTTCATGGTAGAGGGATGCAGGACAAAATTTTCCAGTGCAAAAATTGTGAAATACTGGTTTTGGTAAGATTTTTACTCATAGGGAATCTGTGTTCCCAACTGCAGAGTTCACAGATCTTTTAATTTAACCAATTCATTCTCTAAGGGAGAGATTTTCAGGTAGACTTCCATATGTAACCTGGCCATACAAAAAATATTATTTACATGTTTATAAACTCCCCATTGCTGCTAACATATCACAAGAATTGACTCTGTGGCCTTAAATACTGAAAATATTATTTTTTAACAAATTCAAGAGCAATTTTTTTTTTAAACCCCAGTCAGAAATGTGCTTTGCACATTCTAACTCTATCTCCACACTATTTAGATGCACAAAGAGACAGAAATGGAGCTTGCTTTTCACTCATGCATAATATAGATAATCATCCTGCCTCCCACATCTCTTCTGCATGCTATTTAAATGAGACTATTGCCTACTTTTTAGTCAATTTCAAGCCAAAATATCTAGTGGCTTAATAACAGCTGTTTCTCTTTAAAATGCACTTAGCAATCCTGTTTAGGGTGTTAATTTGCTTAAGGATGGAGCCAAACTACATTTTCTGTTTAATAAGAGCTCTTTTTGCATTTTAATCTCCTCATCAACAGTAATAGGCTATGGATATATAGAGGCTGGGTAGTTCTTTTTTTCAGAGGGGGCATTCCTAAGTACTAGTACATGATTTTGTAAAATATGTGAAGCATTTTAAGGTGCTCCTCACCCAGTTAAAAAAACCCTGACTGACTGTGACATCCATGGACCATTGGAATAGTGACTGAGCTCAGAGTGGTCTAAAATAAGCAGGCAGCCCAAAACAGCCACATCCATGTTCAGCAGCACAATATTTGCATTTTCAGTGAGCTGGGATATTCATTCCACTTCTGTGGGTTGTTTTGTGTTGGTTTTTTCTTTCTGGTTGATGTGTTTGTTTTCCAAAAAGCAAGACACTAATGGCTGTCTTCAACTCCCAGAAAATTGGCCAGGGAGATGGAAGAGCCTCAAATTCAGGCAAGGCTCCCAGTGTGGCAAGAAACTCACAATTCTGGGCAGCTTGGAGAGCCAGAGCATCAGCCTCATTTCAGCTCCATGGCAGGGAGCCAAACCATCCCAAAAATCATGACTTGAGTCCCCATCAGGAGCATATGCAGTGTGCTCCTGGATTTGTAAAAAAAAAAAAAAAATGAGGAGCAGCCTTTAAGAGCAAATTAAATGAGATCCCAAGCTCCAGCTTGCTGGATGGGAAGTTGAGTGTATTTCCAGCTAAAGCTGCCCGAGTTTGGGAGGAATTCATCAAAACAAATATGTGTTTCTACAGTCTCTCTTGATCTCAGCAAATTAGTGTTGTTTCACTGGAAAATTGTCATCCAGCTGTAATGGTATTAACCCTTGATTTACCCAGTGTCTTGGACATTTGTCCAAATTCACTGTTCTGCTATGAACACCATTTAACAAGGAATAAATTGCACTATGAAAGGATAATAAATAACATAGTACTTTACCATGGCTTTAATGTATTGCTTTAATGAAAATGCACTCTTCTTCTCCTTCCTCTGTCTGCTCCTGTCTCCTTTAGTGTTCATGGTTCTGGACCAAAGCCAGGCTCTGTGAAGTGAAACCCCTGTGTGTGTCTCTCCTGCTGTTTGGTGGTCTCAGCCTTGTGCACAGATTCCCAGATTAGCTTTAGGCTTGGTTACCTGTGGCAGTGAAGAGATGTGCAAAAGCTAATTCATCCTGCAGAAAGAAACCATCACCTGCCCCTCACCTTAAATCCTCTTGGACAATCAGCAGGGACAAAGCAAGGGAATTAGGAAGGAACTCTGTTGCCATACCTACAAAGCCATTAATTCCTAAATGGTTTCACATATAGAAACCTTCCTTCATTTCCTCTATACCAAGTGTTATTGATTTTTGCTGTTGCAGCAGTGCCTTAAAGACCTGACCAGGGCCTCTAGGTATAGATGTTATATTTTTATAGGGCTGCAAGGCAGAGATAATCCATGCCCTAGGCAGCTATCAAGTCAAAAAGCAACAGGATGTTAAAAATATATGGGGAGAAAAGGGGAGTGATGAGATAGGTAAACCTGCAGACAAACCAGACAAGAATAATACAGAAGCAGGAAGATGAAGTCACTGTTTATCTCATACCACGTGTGAAAATTAATTAATGTTAATCACTGCAGTATTATGGGATAAAGCAGTGATTTCAGTGCTTAGGATGTGAATATTTCATTAACCAAAGGTTGGCTTGTTCTTGCAGTGGGTGTACAACAGATTCACCAAAAACCATCTTGTAATGTGTCCACACTGGTGAGTTTGCATCATGTTTTGGGATATTCATTACCCCAGGCAAGGTAGCAGGGATAGAATTTATAATAATTTTATAATTTTTAATCATTTTATAATTTTAAGCATTTTATCCACCCCTGGAAGTACCTCAAACAAAAAGCAGGAAGCCACATTTTATCCTGCAGTGCAGCAATTATTCAGAGCTGGAAGGACTGCTTGGACTGAGGCTCCACAGAGCAAGGCAGTGGAATTTATCAGGGTTAATTCCAGCTAACAATACTGTTTTGATAACCACTCCATGTGGCATGTTTGTACAATCCTCCCAGGTCAGATCCACTCCTCCTGGAAATCCCTGTTCCAGTTGTCTTTGCTCAGCAGCAAAGAGAGATCTGAACCCTTTAAATTTCTGTTCTTTCTCTGCCTTAGAGCACTGGCATCTTGATTTTAATGTTTGCATCTCTTTTGTTCAATTAGTGTAATTGTAAGTGAATATTTCTTCTTTGTTTTCCTGTTCCCTGCAGTGCTGAACCTTGTAGGGGCCAAGGCAACCAAGAACAGGGGTGGCATCCCAAAAAATGCTACCAAAAGTGATAACAGCCCATAACCAAACCTCAGTTATCACTCCTGTGCCTAGCTGGACATTATCTTTGCACCTCTATTTCATGCACAGGTTATCTGTGGATTTAGGGTGTGCAGAAACTAGATCAGTGTGAGGTTGCAGATCTGCTTCATCTTTATGTTTTAGAGTGGAACATCTCAATGTTCACTGATTGAATGTGTTTGTGGACTAAATATCTTCTTTTTTTTTTCTTTAAAAGTCATGCCTTCCCATTCTTCTGTCTCACTTAATACAAACATTTGTCTTCCAGTTTTCATGCATGCTGTTTTCCACACTCTCATAGCAAATGAAGAAATTCTTATAAAAAGTTGCCTAAAAAACCCCCCTTGCTATAATAAATAAAGAAAGGTAAACACTTGAATGATGACATTTATGCAGTGCTTATGTGAAGTGTAGTAGAAAGGAAGCCAATCATTTTCTGTTCATGATTGTTTGAAATAGCATCATGTGTGTGTAAACAGAGCTCTATTTATAAAAACAATTCAATAAAAGCACTCACATGTGCTGTAGTTCCTGATAAAATTACGTGTTTATGCTACACAGCAGATTGGTTGAATGCATGTTGGAAATTACAGCACTTTAACTGCAGGTTAAAATGTGTTATTGAAAAGTTTATTTTATGTTTTGTACATATAAGAGCAGAATTATAACAGTAGCACTAACTTTTAAATGCTATTAATGGCTAGTGCTCTGTTATTTCATTAAACTGAGATCTGGTTCTCCTAAAATCATCTCTCAGGGTATTAGGATGGTTATTTTCTTTAAGGCAATGTGTTAGAAGCACCACACTGCACATTATTCTGCACAAGAGCAGCTGTAATTCAAGAGTCACTTCTCCATTCCCCTGACAATAAGAACTTTATGACAAGAACTTTGCCTCACAGATATGTGAGTATAATGAATAAATGACAAGTTCTTACCAGATAACAATGTCATATTCCTTATTGTGCTGGGGCCCTCACTTACAGAACAGCCAAGAAATGTCACACACTCAGATAAATGGGCTCTTAGTGAATTGGAGTTCTCTGGAATCCTGCACACATGGATGAGAAGGAGTCCTTTACCTCTGTGAGATAAAACACAGCTCACCCCTGAGGCAGATGTTGCAGAAGCAATGTGGGTGATGAGATAAGGCTGCAGAAGGTGTTAACCAGTGCCATGCTAATTGATTTGTGACATTGCTGAGGAGGGATTGTCCCACAGACCCCCCCAGCCACCAGCTGCCTGCTGAGCTAGATGGAAATCAGTGGGATGGATCCAGCAGGGGATTATTTCTGGCATTTTGTTTAACAATGGCTCCTGAAGTTATAATGTATTCCAGAAGAAATTGTGCTCCAAAGATGAATAAGCAGTTGATTGTTTTCACTGAAGTTATTTTAAGAGAAGCTATCTCCCACCAAGATGGAAAATCCAATCTGCCAGCATTGCAACTAATAATGATCTTGGACTTCCTTCAGTCACACCTTAATAATTGCAGCAGTAGCTTGTGGTGGTTTTGAGAACTGAGTTTTCCAAGGCCAAATTCCTTCTAAGGCATTTCAGTTTCACAGCCTGCAATAAAAGCCTGAGTTTTTGGAAAAGCAGAATAAATACTGGAGGTTCTACCAAGAGAGCAAGGGTGCATCCAGGGGATTTATGTAAAAATACAAGCAAGTGTAAATTTCTGAGTGAATGTAACAGTGATTCCTGTTAGATGTGTCTTCTGAGGCTTTATTTGTATTCTGTGAGATGTGGAATTCAGACTAATAAATGGCAGCATGTCTCACTGCAATTGACTCCCCAGCTGAGAGGATCAAGACTATTGTGGATTTTTCCCAATATTTTTTTGGAATGGTCCTTTTCTGTCTCACAGAAATCCATAGCAATCATTTTCTCAGGTATCCCTTTGAACTGAATGGATCCACTATTTCTCTTCCTTTTAAAATTTTCTGAGACAGATGTCAGCAATAGCCTCAATATTTCCCTGAATCTTTCCTTTTTCTTCTTTTTCTCTCTAAATGAATCAGGGTGAAATCGTTTTCGAAGCTGTTCAGAACATCCAGATGTGGCCTAAAAAAAGGGAGAAAAGGATGTGATCTTCAAGAATCTGTCATACATCTTTTAACCTTGCTGGTTACAAATCTATTTCCATTTCATGCATCTGCCTGGATGGTTCTTTGATCTTGAAATACCATGGGTGACCTGACCATCTAAAAGCACAAAAATCACACCTGTGAGCTGCTTAAAACATCAGTTTTTATTTTGTTAGGGACTTCCCAAAGACAGAGATGGATCCTGTCTTTGTGTCATTGCTAACAAAAAATTCCATGGCATTTTGTTGATGTTTGTCTCACTTGATACAACCCCACATGAAGGTGTTCATCATAAATCCATGTGGCTGAAATTCTGCATTCACTGCAATACCCACAAAGCTCTTTTTTCCCCTTCAGTGTGTTGTTCTGGCAGAAAAACCTGTGAACATGGCAATGAAAACTTGCTGAATGTACTTTTTTTTCCCCCCTAGCATGTTAATGAAATAGAGTGACAAATCACCATGTTTGCATTTTTTTTTTTAATGATTGTGCTTCAGATAATTAATTCATAAGTCATTTCTAGGCCCTGGAGGCTCCTGTGACACATCAGAGCTAATGCTGTTGTTAAGATAATGGGATTAAGTGGAATGTAGGTGATGTAGATTCTGAAATTCTGGCACTGTGCACTCATGAAGCCTTCCCTTGTTTGCCAGGAAAACAAACAAACCCAAAACATGCAGAATTTCAGTTCTAAAGGAATGAATTCTGTAAGAACTCCCTTCTCAAGACTGGCAAGGGATCTCAGCAGGAACAAGTGCTTGGCCTCCTGTCTTTAATAAGGAAAGTTAGATTCTGTCCTCAGAAATGCAGATAAATATTTATATCTGAAAGGAGGAGTTGGACCCAAACCAGAGCAGAGTTCATGGTTAGCATTTATCTGAGGCTTGTTCCTCAAGGAATAATCTGGGAAAAATCCAGGAAAAATTCCAGGAAAAATCCAGTCCGTGTCAGTCCATGGCTGAAGGACAGAAGGAATGGAAAAAGACTTTCAGAATGACAAAAGTAGTTGGAAAAAAATAGAAAAAAAATTACAGCCCACTGTAAAGTTACCCATGCATTGGGGTTTTCTGGCAGAAACACAGAATGAGAAGAAACAGCAGATTTTATTTGGCTACTTTTCAATTTTGCACATTCAGTTAAAAAAGGAAAAGTTATAGAAATGTACATCACCTTGTTCTGTGCTCAGCCAGATTAACAGTGACCAATAGCATAGAAAAAATGACCTGATCTGGAAGTGGTGGACAATTTTATATATTTTTCTTATTTTATTTGTGGTCTTGAAGTTTCTGTTTCATAAGTGCACCAAATGTTTAATAGAACTCCATAAATATTTTTAATACCTGATTCTTCATTTATGTATGAAAGAAACAACATACAGTGCATTCCCAGGATTTTTTTTTTTTTCATGAAGTATTTCCTAAAATCAACCCAACAGAACATGGACAAGCCTGTACCTTCCACATTCACCACTGTATTCCCACTTCCATTGCCTGGAATGCATTTTTGCAGTGGATTGTGAAGTTTTTGGTTTTGCTGATTATAATCTCTCCCTGGAGGAACACCACTTTACTTGTATGCTCAATATTTCCTGCTCCTGCAGACAAATTGCATACATATATCAGAGGCCAAAAAATGATCTTTTCTTAAGATCCAATCCCTAGTCTTTAATTTGGGTGAGCATTTGATTCAGGACTTGTCTTTGCAGCTGAAATAGAAAACCACTATAGCAGTCTCTGGGGTTTTTGGAAGAGAGACAGAAATAATCTTATCTTTGTACCATTCCTGCTGGTCTTTTTAGCAGGAATCTCCCAAGAATGCTCAGCTAGGACACACTTCAAGGAAATTAACATTTGGGAGGTGTGGTGATATTTTCATCAAGAATGTTATTGTAGGAAATTCTTTGGTTAAGGAATTGTGAATTAACTTGTTTTCTCTGCTCAGATGCTGAAGTTTCATTTATTTGAATGCTGCCTTTAAAGCAGCTATTAAGAAAACAATAGGACCCCTCACCTAAAATAAAATAATATAATTAAGAAGTAAATCAGTGCTGAAACCAAAGTGTATTTAAAAGCAGCTGCAGTCAATAAGATGGTTGGATTTTAGTTCACAAAAATGAAAGGCATGCACCCACATGGGACCAATAATGTTGGGTGATTTATTGGAGAAGAGTTGTGCAGAGCAAAGCAGGAGAAATGTGGACCTGAAAGTTGAAAAATAAATGTTCAAGGCTTTTGGTAAGTTCTTGTGGAGCCATAGGAAGCAGTGATTGAGGGAAGTTTTTGAGAAGGATTTTGGGACTGGTCAGGAAGGGAGAGGCATTCAGAGCAGTTCAGAGATCCCTGGAAAATGTACAAAGAGCTACATGTAAAACAGGTGGGAAGTAAAAAAAATCCTAATTATTTCAGAAGTCTGATCATATCTTTTGAAGTGTTACATTTAGATTCACCTGGTCGTGCTTATAGCAAGTAATACCTTCTTCAAAAAAAGTCATAACTTTTGTATAATCCAGTTATTTCAGAACTAAATTGGCATTATTCATGAACAATACCTGGCCTTTCAAATGCTCCTGCCTGTTGTACAGAGCAATTCTGACTCAGAAAATGAATTATTGATAATGTGTAAGCCTGCAAGCAATTGAGATCTTTGCAGATCTTTGAGGCAGGAGATTTGCTTTCATTTCTAAAATGAGCAGAACATTTTGGAGAAATTGAAGCTGGGAGGTTCAGAGCATTAAACCCTGGCTCAGTAGAAGTGGGTTTTGTTCCCAGAATTTCCACAAATGTTTGTTTGATGGGAGGAAAGAGATAATGTTTAAAATTTCAGGTGATTCTAAAGTTTGAACACTGTTTAATTAATTAATCAGCTGGGTGGTGGGGGAGAAAGATCTTGTGAGACAGCAGGAGCTGTTCATCAGCACAGAGTGCTGGATCTGAGCTCCCAGACTTGAATACATTTTGTAGATTTTCCTGGCCATCAGAGTAGATCTTACTGTAGAGTGAATTTTTCTTTTCCTGACTGTAGGATTTTGTTCTAGATTATATTCTCTCTTCTCTTTTATTTCACTTGCAGAGTTCATGTGAAATGTTGTGTCTTCTGTTTGGATATTATAACAGCAAATTGCACTGTAAGAAGTCTACTGGTGTGCAGAAAACATTGTTTTTGCTGTCAGGACTGAGTGTGGTAAAAGGTCACTTGTTTTCTGACTGGGATGGAGATGGATGAGGGGGAATTATTGGCTGGAAAGATTTTTTTTGAAGGCTGATTTTTTATTTTTTTTTAAAGCATAGATTATAATGCAGTGACTCAAGAACTGGATGAGAGATAGCAGGTGCCCAGCTTTTTGGATGCTACTGGGGGAAAGAATTGTTTAAAATTTTTGTATCTCTTCCTTAGTCAAGTGTTCTGTTCAGTTCTAGGCAGGTACAC
Organism: Erithacus rubecula; assembly: GCF_903797595.1. Taxonomy (NCBI): domain Eukaryota; kingdom Metazoa; phylum Chordata; class Aves; order Passeriformes; family Muscicapidae; genus Erithacus; species Erithacus rubecula. Next base: position 17,474,355 of record NC_136688.1, read on the forward strand.
ATCAAAGGAAATCCATTTGCTCTTCAAAGCTGTGCCTGCTCATGGTCGGGTTTACAGTGTGACTTTTAGGTTGCTTTTACATGGATTTTGGCTTTGTGAAAAGCGTGGTTGGAGTCATAAATTATCCTTATTTGTCTCTTAGTTTACACAAAATTAATGTAGTTAATGGGTTTCTCAGACAACTTGATTGTTCTCACTGGATTAATCAATGTTTTCACCACAAATTCAGATTGATTGTGGATGGTTTGCAATGTAGCTCCTTTGGTTTTCAGAAAGTGGAGCAACAAGTCCAGTCAGTGTAGGAGAGAAAGTTTGGCGTCCCCACCTTTACCTGTGGATTACCTGGTGTCACTTGTTCAGAGTTTTGTCACTGTCAGGTTTATTCTGCAGTGTCATCATGGAGCCTTGGCAGTCAGAACAGACAAACATTTGGAAAAAATTCTTCCTGAACTCTAAGTGGTGTTCTTGTCCTGCCAACTTTTCTGCAGTTTCTGTGCACGAGGCTGCAGACAGGAGAGCTCCAGAACTCTGTCATGTAAAAGCATTTTAATATTCTTTGAGGCAAGGTGCCATGAAAATGCAAAGTGTTATTAATTGGCTTGTAAGACTTGAGAGAATGCAGCAGTAATTGTGTATTTAATGCACTCCCACCATTCACTGGGGTGCAGCAGCTCAGCAATTCTGTTTGAGCATTTCCTGCAGGGTCAGGAGAAGGCAGGAGGGGACAGCCCTGTGAATGTTGGGTGCTTTTGCATTAGAAACATGAATAATAAAAATATTAATTCTGATTAGACACAGGGTGATGTGTTCTTAAACTCACTCCAGTGGATACAGTAATAACTCATGGCTTTACCAGGTTTTGCTGCTCCAATTATTAATCACCTTGTAAATTATAACATGGCTGTTCTAATCTCTTCAGAGATTAATAAAAAGAAAACAACCTAATTTTATTTTAGGGGATAGAAAAGGATTTAATAAGAGACCTAACACCTGCAGCTAGGACTTCAGTGGGGACCAGTCTGGCCTGGTGTTTTTTGTAGAAATAAAATGGTGAATGTGGTGATATTCAGTGTTCTTCTGGAAATCCCTCTGCAGGAGCCTGGTATGAGAGAAAGTAAAAGATGAGGAGAATAAATGTCTGTACAGAGTACCCCTGGTTTAAGAGAACTGAGCACAGTTCTAACACTGGGAAATCCTAGAGTTACTAGAAAATGGTTTATTAGAGACATAAAGGAATACAGGTGAGATGATCACATCAAAAATTTAAATGTACAACTGTGACTTTTTTGGGGCCATGGAATATTTAAAATGTTTACTGACATAGAGTGCATTGTGTCATTTCGTGTTAATATGGCTTAAGATAAGCTCTGAAATTTAAACCTAATTTCAGAACATCAGCTTTAGAGATAAGCATATAAACAGGTCAGTGTGCACATAATTTCAAAACAAGCATGGGAAATAACAAAGGATGCACCTCACAATAAGCATTTTTAGCAGCACAGTGGTATCTCACAGCTAAAACTGAAATACTTGTGTTTATCCTGACCTCACTGCAGTGATTGTTTCTCAGTAAGTTTTTATTTTAGGTGTAACTTTGTGAGTGCAGTGCAATATGGCAAGTACACTTTTAGAGTGCAAGCCTCTGTTTGTGGTCTTTAACTTAGAACTATTCTAATAATAAAATAAGAGTCTGCACTCAGCAATTTGATGTCCATGGGCTTTTCCAGAGCACTTCAGAGATGTTCCTTAAGAACAAACAAACACCTTTTTTTTTCATGTCTGGCTTATTACAGAAACAACATCAACCATTTGTATCTGGTTACTACAGGATGACATCCAGCATTGTAGCTCCAGGGTTTAACTCTTAGTTTTCTCTTCTGTTTTTGCATTTCTAAATAAAAAAACAGAGACCCAAACAGTACTTTTTATAGTGGAATTAATAGCTCTTCTCTAGTATGTTAATTATATAGAGTACAGATGTCACTCTAGTAGCATCTCCTACAGTATTAAATTCTGTGTTGTGTAATTCCTGTTTTGACATTAATTGTACTCAGTGGCACATGTAAAGTGTTGTCATTAGCTGATGTAAAGATACTTGGAGCTCTTTAAGTGACAAATGTTGTGGGCACATAGTAGGGAGATAACCTCCATCTCACTTCCCACACTGCTCTGGGGGAGCAGTTAGTGCTAAATATCTTACAAAAACATGCAAACAAAAGAAAACAAACAAAAAAGCCAAGCAAACCCACAAGAAAATGCCATTTCCCTGCAGTTTAACTGCTGGAAAGCAAGAATAAACCCTCATAGATAGATTACCCATTACCCATACTCAGACCACTGAAATTTCCAGGTAGCAAGGAAATTTTCGAGGTCAGTCTCAGTTTCTGGATTTGCCCCTGTTGTGGATGGGGAGATGCTCTTCTTGCAAGAAAGAAGCAACAGTATTAACAGGGTTCAGTGAGAAATTGCTCCAGTGGTTTAACAAGGTCCAGCTGAGTATTTGCAGCACTGAGGATGGGGTCAGAACATCCTGTGGGGTGGGGAGGGATGGAAAGCTGATTTTCCTAAAAGAATATTGATTTCCAGACTACAGAAAATATAATTCATGGTAGGAGCCTCAATTCCTTAATTTGCTAAAAAGCTACATTTATGTTGGGTTTTTTGGTGAGTTTTGGTTTGGTGGTTTTTTTTGGAAGAAATGGTAAAGGGTGGCTTAGACATGATATCTTTACTGAAGGGAAATTAAGCAGTTGTGATTGCCTCTGTACAGCAGCTAAACCACATTTAGAAAATTTTGTTGTACATCCTAAATGGAATAAAACCCCTACATTGATTTGTCAAGTGCTATCAAGGGTCAGGGATGCTCACCCCCTGAGCTAATTTGCTGGTCTTATTTAAACCCCCTTGCTATTATCCAAATAATTATTTCTCCTCTGCTCAGGCTCCTGCATTTGGCTAATGTGTGAGCAAAGCATTAGGAAGAATAATTGTGACACCTGGAGCCTCAGTGCCAGCATTTAGCAGATGACAGAATTGTTCTGTGCTCCTTTCCCTGGGCAGCTTCTCAGAGCAGCCCCAGTCTTCTCCTGAGGTTCCTGCTGATATTCCAGCAGGTGAATTTCACATATTCCTAGCATGCCCAAGAGCCTGTCTCAATGCTCATCCCTGACTGTTTTGCAACTATTTCAAGGAGCCTGAGCAAAAAAACCCAAAACTGTAGTTATCTGAATGTGAATCTGATGAGTGAACCTAGTGATTTAAACCAGTTTTATCTGGTTCATCTCCAAACCTGGATGTTTGCAGGTCTTGTCTTGCCACTCAGTTCATTCAGCTGCTTTATTGCACACAGAATGTGGATTGGTGTCCAGGGCTTTGTCCTGCTGAAAGCTCAGGGAAAAATCCAGCTCAGGTTTTTCCCAGGCTGTTGGCTTTCTCAGCTCCAGCTCAGATCTTTCCCAGGCTGGGGGATTTTCTCAGAGGCAGGAGAAGGAAGAGTGAATAACAGAGATTAACACCTGGTGTTGACCACAAAGCCACGTGAGTGTCTCATGATGTTTGGCACAAAGCATGTTTTCAAAGAGGTGTTGCCTTCTCAGACCAATGAGTCTTTTCTGTTTTGTATTGCATGATCTATCCTATATAAGTGTGGTGGCTTTTCAATAAATCTCCTCTTCTTGCTGCTTTTAAGAGATCATGTGTGTGTTGCTGCATTATTCACCATTCCTAATCAGACTACAACATCCTCCCATTTATTTTCTGGTGTCCAGTCTTTTGAGAGTTTATAATAGCTTTTTAGCACTTAGGTTTAAAGGCTAGGTTAGCCTAAAGGATTGGTGGAATTGGAGAAGGTAAAACAGAAGGGGGTCAAAAGGGGTGTGTGTTGGATAAACCTTTTAAGCACAGGGTGGGAGTCACACCACTTAAGATCAGCTACAGGATTTAGTTTGATCCCCTGCTTTAAAAAATAGCCATTGTGTACTGTAGTAAAAATATTTTTCCCTTGGGTTTGTTAATTTAGGATCCCAGGATGTTTCTCTAGTGGTAGAGACAGCAAAGCATTCCATGTAGAACAAAGCAGAATGTGCACTGGAAAATCAACTTGCAATCAAGAACTGGATTCCTGAGGGGGACCCTTTTCTGAGGAATCTGCTCAGGCAGAGAAAATGAGAGCTCAGATCCTTAGAGCATACCTGAGGCTCATTACCACACACTGCTAAGCTTTATAGTGTGCAGAACATGAATTATTGCTTTACTGGGAGCACCCTGGATATGTAACTGCACCTTCATGGAAATAAACCATCTGATTTTCATTGTTGCCATTAGCAACAGCTCTGTTATCAATTTCAGCCCACATTCACCTCCTGAAACCTGCTCTCAGTGAAAGGAAACCCTGCAGGACAGGTAATGCACAAAGTTGGTAACACAAAGTCAGTCAGTGCTTCTGAGATATAAAAACAATGAATAAATTTCTTTTTGCATTCCATTCTAATATTTTTTTAAAAAAAGTCAAGGGTTATGATTCCTTTAACACCCTTAGAAAGCTTATTTTTAAACACACAGTGTCAGCTGACATCTGTGAAGTCACCATCCTGATATGTTTTCTGAAACATTTCCATTTTCCTGAAGAATTTCCTCATTTTCAGGGAAATATGGACAATACCCACACTTGGGGAAAATTCTCAGCCTGATTATCTGTCAGAGAGGTTTTTCTTTGTAAAAGTGAATACAGAATTGGGAAGCATCCGATTGAGGAAAGCTTTCCTGCACAGCACAGCAGTTAAGCTGGCACTGTCTGTGGTGCTGGGTTATTTGCTCTCCTGGAGCAGGGATGTTTTCAGTTCAGAAATGGATTTAAATGCTCAGCTTTCCTTCTGTTTTTATTCAGTTTCACCCCAGCAGTATTTCTTTATCTATCTCAGGCCCAAAATTGTGTTGTTAGTAATTGACTGGTTATTATTATATGTCTGGAAATTCCCCCAAATTTTCATACTTAAGAACTGAAAAACTCACATTTTGTATTCCCTGAAATGACATTACCTATTTTTCAAGGCAAATAAACAAGATTTTTTTAATTAAGGAAAATATTGAATTTATAGGTACTACGATCAAAATATGAATTCTATTCAGGCATGTTTATATATCTTATAATAAGTGTGGTTTTCTCAGCTACCACAATTTGCTGTCATAAACATAGAGAAGTCAAAGTAATGGGCAAACACAATCCTGGTGTTGCTTATGATAATTCCAAACCTACTGGCTTTCAGTATAATCTGCCTAAATCTAAGTCAGTCATATATTTAAACAGGATTTAGTTGCCATCAAATAATCAAACTAAGTCTTTGTCTTTAATTGTGGGTGTTTTTCCCTCTCAAATGAAGCAATTTGTGACTAAAAGCTTAACCTTTTCAAAAATGCTCTTGTGTGAGAACTGGAAAAAAACAGTAGTTGTACAAACTTTCCTAGGAACATCTCTGCATGTTGAACTGCATCTCAGCCCTGCTTTTATCACAGAAATATTTTGTTACTACACAAAAGGCATTTACTTCCTTTTTCTTCTGAAGTTTTTACAAATTTCAGAAATTAACCTACATCAGTGTCCCTTTTCATTCAAATACATCTGTAAAACTGTGGTAGGAGAGTTTTCTAGAGATTTTATCAAGTCAAAACATGCCATATTTTGAGTAATGTTCCATGGAAGTCCATAATTCGTGGAGCATTAATTAACCAGGTATTTTGTATTAGATAATACTTTAAAGGCAAGATTAGTTTTTATTCTTCTCTTTGGTTTCTGTGTGTCTGCACACAGTGGAGGTGGAATAAGTGTAATTTATAAAAATCATAGAAGGCTGATCAGATTTTAAGAGCACCCAACAATCCCTCCAAAGTACTACATCATTTTAATTTTTATAGCATTTGGTTCCCCACAGAAATGTGCAATACAATTTTTTTTGTGCTCACTTTATCTCTTTCTCCTTTAATAACAAATTATTTTTGAGGGGAAGGATGATCCTGCAGGGGAAGATGCTATCCTGGAACTCAGATATGTAGGTAGACATCCAATTCATCATCTGGGAACTGAAGATAATGTTGCTTTTTCTACTCTTTGAGAGTCTTGTGAAAATGAACCCACTGTGGATAGAAAGGCATTCAGATAGTGTGAGAGGTGTTGTGGAAGGAATTAAATGTTCTCTGTTCTCAAACAATGGAATGAATGCCAAGCAGCAGCAGTTTGAAATGAGTGGAATTGAGCTCTGGCCCAAACCAGGTGTTTTTCATTGGCTCTGATTTTGATGTCAGATAACACATTAATTTGTTTAACTGAGCTGAATCATATCATCATTGCAAAGTGATCTGCACAGTGACAGCTTCTAACGTTATTTGGCAGAGCTAAAATAAAAATAGTAATAAAACTTCAAAAATTAGCTTGGAAATAGTGTATGGCATGGATGCTAATCATGTTGGTTGCCAAAAAGTAGCAGGAGCCCATGGAATAACTTCCAGGGCTTTCTAGATCCCACTAATCTCCCTTTCATCCCAATATTCAGATCATACTTAAAACTTTTGCTGAAAGCTTTCATTACTTTTTAAATGGATTTTACCATTCAAGCATGTTTTAAGGTTGAGAAAGGCTTCAAATCAAGTTATGTCTTTAATGCAGCCTTTTTGAGCCATGTCCCACTTTCTGTTCTTGAAGTGAGGAAATGCTTTTAATCCTTTGTAAAAGGCTTTAACTTAGCAGTGGTTTTATACCACAGGGTTCTGTGTGTTGCCATTTAATTACTTCATTCTGCATGACCATTCATTTATACATGGCAGGAACAAATGGATGTAAAGCAAAGGATTAATTTTTACCAATTTCAGAGTAACAGGAAGGCTGCCAGTATCAGAATGGCATTATCAACCTTTTAAAATCATTAAATTAGGATTTTTTTGGAAAAGAGTGCTTTCATAGGGGACAGCTGTTGAGTCAAACACTCAGCCCCAGTTTGAGCACCAGTTTAAAAAGTGGGTGTGGAGAAAAGGAGAGTGGTTTGCAATTTTTTGCTTGGTTTTAATTAAGGCCACAACTCAAATTAAATTGAAGTCAATCTGGAAACCCATTTGGCTCTGCTGGAATTCTTGAGCAAGTTCTGAGCCATTCTACTTCAAATGGGAGCTGGAATCCCATAATTTTACATACAGCAGAAATTGCAGGAGCTGCTTCAGGAGAAAGACCAACTTTTGTCAGTGTTTATGTCTCACCACGCTTGGAATTTCATATTCTCCTTTTTCCCTTCAACTTCTGGCAGTGTAACATTTTGACCCTCCATTATTTTGCAAACAATCTCGTTTTCTTTGCCAGAATGTAAGAGTTTGATTATTTTGAATAATTTCTTCCAAGGTAAATACAAAATTGATGACAACTTGCAACATACCACAGTGAAACATCCCAGTTCTCTTTCCCATATTTTGGTGGGAATTGGAGACTTTGTTTACTTAAATTACTTTAATTAAAGCAAAACTTTGGGAAGATGAATAACACAGGTACAAATACAGGACAGCAAGCAATAAGAAAATGTTAACATTATATTTTTATTATTTAAAAAAGTGGTGTTTATACCTCTACAGTAAATTCTGTGGTTTTTTCAAGGCATTGAAAATTCCTAATTTCCTTCCCTCTTCACTTACTGAGCTCTCAGTCATTGCTTGTCTACTCCTGGTGTTAATTTTTAATTCCAATAGCAGGTGTTGAAATGCTTTCAGACATGACTGATTTTGATACCAGTGACATAATTACTGCCTGCTATTAGATAAGCAGTGCATTACTTTAATAAATGTAACCATCTATGCTCATGACAGACTTTCATTGGGATATAAAATGCACAGTTAATAATTTTGAATGCAAATCTCTTCTCAAGGCAAGAAGATATGCCTGGCTGGAAAGTTTTAGGGTATTGAAACAAGGAAAATTGGAAATTAAGGGAAATTTTGTTGTTTGCAGAGATAGACAATGTCCTTTAACTTCAAACCTTTAATTCATTTAATCAGCTACTTTTTAAAGCACTTTGAGTGGTAAAACTTTCTCCACTTTTGAAAGCATGGAGATGAGAAAAAGGTTGCCCTGGATGAACCTGGATTGTAACAGTGATGAGTATTTTTACACTATTTATTTAATAATTTGTTGTGGTTTCTTTCATTTTCACTTAAAACTAAAAATAAAAAATACCTGAGAGAAAAAGGATTTTCTTGTGTTTAAGTTTAGCTGTTTATTAAATCTCATTAAAAAGTACAAAGCATTCAGTAATACTTCTACCCACCTGCTAGAAGTGAGCAAAATAAAAACAAATCCAGCTGTTATAAAGTCTCTTAAAGCTAAACAGTCTGATAAAGAAGTAACACTTATTTATTCTTTTAATTCAATAATTAACTTGCCATGATCCTGAGTGTGACCCCATCTAACCAAAAACTACTACCTGAAATCATGAAGAAAAAAGATGAACACCAAAATAAACACCCAAAATCTTTCATCTTGTTCTACACTTATTACTATGGTATAAAACCCTCACATTTAAAACCCTTCACCATGTGAAATCACACACTTGTGATTAGCTACACACTCATGATTTTAACTCCAACACTTCAATTTGGGAGCCTTCTCTAAAGCCTCAGGTCAAAAACAGTGTTCTTTAGGGGCTCAATACCAAAAAACCACAAAAAACCTCAAAACTCTGTGTTTCTAAAATCCAACCCTAGATGTGATGAATCTCTCCTGCCTGGACCAGGCTGGGAGAGTGTTGGGCTCACCCAAGGTGTGCCTGCCCCTGAGGATCTGCCTGCTGTTCCCTTTTATCACAAAATTCTCTTTTTTCTACCTGTATCAGTAGTGTGGGAGCTTGGGAGCTTAAATATAAAATATCTTTATACTTGCCTTTGTAGAGCTGGATTTTCAGCTGTCTTTGCTCAGGACACTTCATGTAGTGCAGGATTTTCCCACTTTTATACAAGTGATTTCCAAAAAGTGGCTTTTCCATCCACTCAGGCTAAGGCAGAGGTCATGCCACAATTACATTTCTGAGGCTGGAAGCCTCCTGTGTCACAGAGAGGGCTCTTAGTGCTCTTGCTTTGGTAAAAAGAGGGGCTCAGGAAGGATTGAGAGTGGTAGAAACAACCAGTGGAAGCTGTTTTCTTTGAGCTGGGGTGTGCACTGGCTAGGGCTGGTCTGGGGTGTCAGAATTATTGCTGTCAAGCAAGAAATGTCATTTATCACTAAAGTGAGAGGTCAGCTCTGCTGGAAGTGCCAATTACTGCTGACAGAGGAAGGGGCTTTCTTGCTCTAATTGGGAAATATTTTTAGAAGACAGTAGAAATCATGGGAGTGAGCTGTGAACTTTGTGTCCCTGCAGGTGAATTGCTGGTGTGCATTCCTGAGGGAGGAGGGGAAAATGCTTCTGAACAAGTGTGATAGATGTCTTTTGGGCATCTGAGCCTTGGTAATGGTCTCCTGCCTTTGTCCCGAGTTTATTGCAGCAATATAAAGTTTAAAAGTGCTGATGCAAAGATTAGAGCAGGCTTTAGGAAATAATCCTTGTGCAGATGCTGCTCAAGGATTTTCTGTGATTTTCCAGTGCATAAATGGAGAGCAAAGAGAACCTGCTGCCAGTGCAGTGCATCCACCTTGGGGCCTCTGGAGCCTTCCAGACATCAGGATAACAGATAATACATCACACAGGGTTTTTATCTGTACGTCTTTCATGTATTAAATGCAGTTTTTCTGTCCTTTCTTTGCATCAAGCTGGTGAATTCCTCAGCTCATGATGCCAAACCACCATCATCTGCAAACTTCTGCTGGGGTTTAAATCTCGTGGCCACAGCTTGATCTAGTGCCTTGCACTTTTTTTTTTTCTGCTGTAGAACATACTGTTCTCATGGTAAAAATGTCCTTTGTCTCTTTTCACAGAGTGATGAGGTTCTGACAGTCATCAAAGCCAAGGCACAGTGGCCAGCCTGGCAACCTCTGAATGTGTAAGTAAGTAGGGAATTGTCTGTCTCAAGAGCTTTGTGTTGGGTGAAGAAATAACCTAAACATTTGTTGATAGATTAGCTTGATGAGTTTTTCAACCCCTTTTTTTAATTTTTTTTTTTAGGTGGTGTCTGTTTGCTTTGTTGGTTTTTTGTTTTGTTGTTGTTTTGGTTTTTTTTGCCCCCACATCTGCTTCTCTCTTTCTTTCCTCTTTAGCATCTCTTCATTTTTAACACACTTTGCTTGGCTTGCTGCAGCAGCAGGACTATCCCATGGACAGGGATGTTTATTCAAAGCTTTCTCAAATATATTACACTGCTCTGCATGAAGCAGCAGCATTTTTTTGGCATCCTGTCTCACACTCTGTGCAATGCACTGTTACAGCAAACCCTCATCCCCCAACAAAAAACTCTTAAAGAACTAAATCTTCAAAATATCATGTGAAATACTCCATGATGGTGCTGTAACAGAACCATGGTTGTTTCACCAAGTGAGGCAGGAATTGGCTTCCCAGGATCCTGACTCTGGGCTCTCCAGCACAAGGAGAAAATTCCTTTTTCAGGGTGCTCTTGAAATTCCTGGTGGTTCTGCAGGGAAGATGTCAGAGCAGGCTGTGGATAATTTATCTGCACTTGGCCCAAAGTTCATCCTCATTATCCAAGCCCAAGTGAGTGAGACCTACAAGAAGTGACTGAAGATGAGAACACCATAAAAGGGATCTGAGCTGACAGGAAATTAAATCCTTGGAGAAGCAGGGCAATTAGTTTACTGCAAGACTGTACAGAAAAAAAAATCCTGTTTCCTATTTCCTGGAAGCAGTTAGTGAAGCACTGTGTCTGATTTTGTCACTTCTGTTGCAGGAAATATGTGAAAACTTGAAAGTTGGTTAAATAAACGAAAAAAACAACAAACCTGCAAAAGAGTTTTCAGAAAACATCCCCTACCCTAAAGGGGCTTAGAAACTCTTAAGCAGCTTAGGATTTAAGCTATTCACTTTATCCCTTTCCCCTCTGCAAAAAAAAGGAAAAAAAAAAAAAAAAAAGGTTAGGAGGTGAACTCAGCTTGAATAGTGAAAAGATTTCTGATAGCTGATCCCTCTTTAATCTAGAAAAGAAACCACAATCCAACAAACAAATAAAAAAAGAAAGCCAGAACCAAAGTATCAAAGTATGAAATCCCTCCTAGCATGGAAGCTAAGGGAATTCATGACCAGGAAATGGTTTGGGAAAAGACTTCACCAACCTTGAGAGCAGCTTACCCAACATCAGATGGATTTTCCACACTGGAATATATTTTAACCCTGAGATAGGATTGTAGGCTCTGCACAGGAACTGCAGGTTGGGCTTTTTTGCAAGAAGTCACAGCAATGGCTTAAATTGATGGCTTAAAATAAATCCCTTATTTATAGTCTTGTCCTGGAAGCTCCCAGGATTTGGATTTGGTGCTGTTTGCCATGTAGCAGCTGTGGATAGCACTTTTTTTTCCTTGCTGCCTTCTTTCCATTCTCTCCAAACTAAGACTTTAAAATGGAAACTTTTCCATTGTTCTGCTCTGATGAATTTTTGATCTGAAATAAGCCATTTGTTTTTTCACTCCATTCCTGTGTCTGATGTTTCTGTTCCCAAGGTGAGCAATGCCACCTGGAACTGGCTTTGGCACAGAGCAGGTTTGTGTTTTGGTCACAGAAAAGTGGAGAGAAGAGAGGATCTCCTGCCCCAAAGTCTCAATACATCATTTTGAATATATTACATCACAACAATTAAAGTGTGTTGCCCTAATCATTAATCCTAATTTTATACAGCCCCAAAAAATCTCACAGAAATCTGAGCGTGAGCAACTTCAGGTGCTTTCTAAGCATCTTTCATTCTTTCACAGACATGCCTGCAAATGTTTTTACAACATGTTTTTCCAGTCAATTCTTACCTTTTTTCTGTGGCAGTTCTCACCTTTCAGTAACATCAAAAAGAATAAATCTTGGTATTTTTGCTTTCAAATGCTCTGCAGGGGTTCCCCTAACCCTTCACTTTACAGGTAGGGTTTGATTTTTGGCTTTTTAAACAATATTTTTTTTATCATACTTTGACATGGTGTCCTGCTTTTTGATTCAGCTTAAAAATATGATCTAAGCTGTACAAGAAGACAGAATTTTCAATGTGGTAGATTTCAGATTTTCTATAGTGGATTGTCCTGCTTGAAATTTAGATTAGAGCTGTGCAAGTATTGGATAATAACTCAGAATAAACATTTTTTCTGTTATTATACAGAGCACAACCATCTTGCTAATCAAGAAATTGATTGAAAGTCATAAATATTTTATTTTTTGCATAATCCCTGGTTATGTATGCACTGGATAATAGGTTGTGATAGTAGTGCCAAAGTGGCATTACAGTGTGCCATGACAAACATAAAAACCCTCCCAAATGTGCTTCACAGCAATTATAAAAATGCATATAGTATTTTTTTATGGAGGTGTGTAGTGTCAAAAGTTGGAAAATTCAGGCTGCTCTCACATCAAAGTTTTCCTCATGATTCCATGTCATCTCCCAGTGACAATCATGTGGAAACAACATCCTGCCAAACTTCCCTGCCTGTTTTTGTACATCCTCTCCTTGATGTGCCTGCTCTTTGTCACTCTTTCCCATTTTTATTTTTCTCCCTATCACTCACCTTCATTATCCTCCATTCAGTTTCTTCACTCAGCATGCAGAAAACTCTGCTGAGTTTTTCCCCCACACTGGAGACAGCTTTGGGTGATATTTTGATATTTGTGAAGCAGTTTTGTGGCTCCTGACTGGAAGAGCATCACTGCTAGCATGAGAAGGATGAGTGCCAGACTGAGCAATAAAACATTTTGCTGTTGCTCTTATTTGAATCACCAAGTCATGTGTCTGCAATTCTGATTTTAAAGTATTCTCAGGGAGTGCATTCTTCCTGGAGCACACTGGTATCAGTCTGCAGCACTCTGTCAAATCAAAGCAGTTTTTCTTATCTTTCTTGTATAAACAAGTGCACAGCTCAGTGCTCCCCTTCCTCAGGGCCATGTTGCAGGCAGAGTTAAATTTTATTTTCATGCCCAGCTGCAAATCATTGGCCTTTGGCAGTGTGGAGGATAAAATACAACGAAACCAGATAGTACCACTGCTGTCCAAATCTGCATATCTGGCACTTGGAAAATAAACAAGCCATGACAGAAAAATGTGGGATAAAGAAGGCAAGACTTTTAAAAGATAAAATGCAGCAAATTCACTGGGAGCTTTTAAAACTTTTTAAAATGTTTTCTCTAATTCCCTTTCCTAAAATATATGCCATTTTTTGGTTTGTTTTTTTTTTTTTTTTGTTACTCTTTTATTCCTTTGATTTTAAATCTGAACACAAAAGGAATTGTGTTGTATTTGAATCATATTGTATTTGAATTGTAATGCTTGTTCCTAATGGAATGGAATGGAAATCTGAAATTTCTAATGGAATGGAATCTGAAATTCCATGCCCATGCACATCCTACCACTGATAAATACAAACACAGATCCCACACAGGATGGAAATTATTCTCCAGTATTTAAATTTAAAGTTTAGTAGGTCAACCTATAGAAAAGTCATTTCAATGCAAAAATTCAATGTATTTTACCTTGGTCAGCAGCATGGTGAGAGTACTTGAAACATATGAAATGTACATAGGATTTTTCACACTTCTCTCTCACTTTTATCTTTTATTCTTTATAATTATGGATGGAAGGATTTAGCCCAAAGTTTATAAATTAGTGTGGTTAGCTCATTATCCCCTAAAATTATCCCATCTCTTTCTGTGTCAAGTTTTGCATGCTTGTTGTCTCTTTTCTCTGTCCACAAAGATGTTAGAGCAGTTTTTTTCTGGTTTGCATGGAGGAAATAGGACAACATATTCCTAAATACGGGGTTTTTTGGAATTTTTTTGCTGTTTTTTTTCCTTACTTCATTGTAATTTGCTGCTGGTCCTGTGCCCATACAACTTTTCTTCCTTGAAACATTGACATTAAATTCAAAATAAATGGAGTAGTTCTTGAGAATCAAACTTTCAAGGAGAATTTCTTTTTGTGGTGTCCTATAAAATAAATATGTGATTTGAGGAATCCTGTTAAGATTTTCAGAAAATCAGATAGAGTTAATCTTATTTTTCAGGATTTAGGTAATTGATCAGTGTATCTCTCTGTCTGCAGAATTTGAGAAATGAATTTACTAATTGATCAGTGAGAATTATCTATTTCTCTCTAAGCTGCACATGTGGCTAAAAATACATGCATATAAACCACATCCAAAGCTGTCATTTTCCTTTTAATAAGACTTGTATTTAAAAAAATATTTGTGGGCTGAAATCAAAATCAGTTGTTCTACCTACATTTGGAGTGATTTGTTTTTGGAGAGATTAATGTGGACACTGTTGGAGGAAAAAGAAACAGATGCACAGAGTGAATTTGTGGCCTTGATCAGTGATTTTACTGGAGGAAAAAGATTTTTTTTTTTTTTTTTTAAATCTCCCTGTTTAATTGTTGCATCAGATTTTGGTGAAACCAAGCTGATTATTCCCTTGTATCATGTTTTAATTTTGAGACAGTCCACTGCATTTATTTATTATAAATAAATTTCAATCAGCATTAAGAGGGAAGGATTCAAATCAATGCAACTTTCAGCTTTGATAACAGAGAGACTTTAGACAAAAAATAATGAAATACCCAGAGCCCTGGAGACTTGGCAGTGTCAGAATTAATGTAAGTTCATTCTGGGAATTAATCTTCCTAGAATGTCTTATTGATAGGACTACCCACAAATACCAAACCAAATTCCTCAGAGCTTGCAAACTAAAATTCATTGGAAAATTTCCTGTTCATCCACTTGAAATACTTGAAATAGTGCCTTTATTTATTCATAAAATATTATGAACTCACAAAAGTTTAGTTTTGCATTAGGTGAGTAAATTCTGGGTTTTGTTGCTCATTTCCAGTTGATGTAACCCTTGTGCTGTCCCATTAAGAGTGATTAAATTATATCCTGGCTTGCCATGCAATAAATAAATAGCTGCCCATAAATAGGTGATTTTGGTATCAGAATGTAATTTATAAATATGTACAATAGAAATGAGTGAATTATTCAGTTGCTCAATTAATCAAATCCTCAGACTACCCAACAGAGATTTTAAAAAACCAACAAAACCCCACATTTGAACATGCAGACTTGTGTTTGGGTTTAAATGGCATTCAGAAAGGCAAAATACAGATGAGCTGCAATTAACCAGCTGTAACAGGCATTGTCTGAATTATATTTGTTATTGTCTCCAAAGGGATAAGAAAAGCTCATATCAAAGTCCTTTAATCATCTCTGCACTGGATGCCATTAATACTTAGTTATACAAATTGATTATAAACACTGTTCCACCTAATGATTTGAAAAATAAATCACACATGGGTAATTTTTTCTTGTGTGGCTAAGAGTCAACAGAGGGTTATATAAAAACAAGGAAGATTATTAATTATTCCTCCTTCTTACATTCCTTGCAATGCTTGTTTTTCATGCTTCTTGTTAGACATTTTCTCCTAGGTGAATTCTGCATTAATCTGGTTTCCACTTCCTCTGTACTTTTAAAATATTAAAGCTTGTGTCCAAGTTTTTATCTCCTTCCATGGCTGCATTTAACCCATTGAACACCTTATGGTGTGCCTGTGGTTTAATTACCTTGAAGTATATTTTAATTTTTTAAAAAATGAGTGTTAACTCTTAGTGTGAAAGTAACAGCATCACTCCTTAGAGTAAAATGGACAGCTCAAAAAGAATAACTGATATAAAACTGAAATATAAATTCAGTGCTGAGGTAGAACCTATTGCCTGAAGCAAACTTTAATGAACTTTTAGGGATTCTTGGGGCAAAAATATCTTTTGTTGTTGATTGCAGCTAATAGCTTGCAGCAGCAAAAAGTCTCTGACCAGGATGGTGTGAACATTATTTGGCACATGGTTGGGAAATCAGCCAAAAACCCCAAACCAATCACTGCCCTTAGAGCAGCATCATCCCTGTGCCTGAATTCACAGAAACATCATCAACAGCAGCTGCAGGCAGGGCAGCCAAACTTCCAGCAAGGAAATAATGCCATGTGCACAATCCCAGCCCATTGATAACAAGGAAATCCAAAAGGAAATCCAAGTGCTGGCAGCCAAGGTGTGAGGAATTGAAATGAGGAGCAGGCTGGTGAATTGTCTGAGCTGCAAATTCACTCTCATTGTAACCAGTGAAATCTGGTTATAATTGACATCTCATTGGATTTATGTGATCCTAAAAGAAAATACCTTTTTTTTTTTTCCCCCTGAAGAGTTGTGATGTGGTTTTCTCTTGACAGATGAATTGATTTAAATTTTGAGATGCTTGAAAGTATTTTTTAAATTCCCTAAGTGCTCTCCAGCTCTAGCTACACTGTTATAACAAAAGTTGTAATGCTGTATTGTATGAGCCATATTTTCCTTTCAACAGGCACTCTGGGAATATTTTAAAAATATTTTGTGTGAGATATGTCTTGTCTAAACCTAAACCCTTGCATGCTAAGTATGCAGATTGAAATTTTCATGCCAAGCTGGAGGAAAATACAATGTTTGACTTGTGTTTAGAATGTTCTAATAGCTGTTTATGGACTGAAGTTTTGGGTTGCCATCCTTTGGAAAAAAATGACTTGACAATCAAAGAGTTGAAAAACTCCTTCAGCTCTGACCAAGTTTAATGAATGCACAGAAATCTCAGGGTTCCTGTGATTGCTTGGACCTGAATTTATATAATATATAAATATAAATATAAATAATATAAATATAGAATAGAATAGAATAGAATAGAATAGAATAGAATAGAATAGAATAGAATAGAATAGAATAGAATAGAATAGAATAGAATAGAATAGAATAGAATGTGTAATATATAAACAGGTGCAGATGTGAAAACCTCATTGTTTATCACAATAAAAATGTTTCCTTACCTCAATTAAAAGTAAAAAAAAACCCAACTTGAAACCCTGAAATTAAAAAAAAAAAATTGTTAAATTCAAGCTGGTTTCCTCAGAAACTAACTTCTTTAAAGTAAAAGCATTCTTAGGATATAACAAAGACATTGTGCAGTGATGATCAAAACTCTGTGTCTTTTAAAAACTCAGGTTTCACACTCAACTCCTCAGAAGGGAACAGGAGTGCAGTCTTTAAAAATTAATATTCCTGGCTTTGGATTTGCAGTGGATCTAGTGAGACATAAGCTTTGGAAGCAACAATCAATAATCCCAGAACTTCCTAATCATTTTATGGTACCCACTCCTATGAAAAGTTATGTCAAGAAAAAATGAAAATATGATGGTGCCACTAGAGCCTGTGTCTTCACTTTTTATTTCTGTAAATCTCTGGAGGGTCTTTTTTTTCCCCCCAGGAATCCTTATTTCTCTTGTCACCTCCCACTGTCACATTGTGCTGTCTACCCTAAAATGGGGTGAGAGCCAAAATCTGTCAATCCTGCTGGAAGTGAAGTTTCCTTGCCCAACATGACAGAATGGTACCAGGGAACATTTTCAAAGTTTGGAGGGTTTGTGGATAAAATGCCAAGAATGAGGAGGCCAGACAGAGTCTCCTGTTTCTATGGCAACACAGTGATGGGTCTGGCTCAGCTATTTTCTCCTTTTATTGATTTTATAGATAACTGGGATTCATCCAGTGAAGTTTAATGCTGTCAAAAAATAGAATCCCAATCCCCAATCTAATCAGAAACAATAATGCAATATAAAAAACCCAAAATACAGGGGGAAAGTCAGCTGTGACTTTTGATAACACACAAAGAGAAATACATAAATTTCTCTGGAGCTCAAAATAATTCCGAGTGCTCAGCTCTGCATTTGGCTAATGCAGAAAATGATGTCAGAAAATTTCCTGTGCTGAAAATTTCCTCATTCCTTCACAGTGTTGGTGTCCTGTCCTACAGACCCCAAACCCTCAGGTGATCCCCACCTGTGACTTTGCAAGGTTTAGTTGTGTCCCTGAGCTCCTGGCAGCTGTTTTTGTTGAATGAACAATTTATCCATCAGCAAACCCAACCAAAGCACTTTTCTTAAAAGGCTTTGACTTCAAAATGGAAACTTTCATGCAAGAATTGGACCTAAATGGAACATTTTTTTTTCTTTTCTCTTGAAAAGATAAATTCTGTTTAGTGCTTTAGGGTTTCTTTAAATATAAATTTACTTTTTTTTTCCACAAAGTAGACATATTTGTCACACCAAAAATCTCAGAAGATACATCTCAGTGATAACACATTTTTTTAAAATCCATATAGAATAACAGGCATTTCTATTTGAGACAGGGTGAGATTGGGCTCAAAGTGCATGTATATATTTGGATAACTAATGTAAGAAAAATTCTTTAATCATGTGAATTTCCATTTTACTGGTACTTGAGAGGAGTGAGTAAACCCAACAACACACAACTTGGTTGCTCTATTTTAATGTCTCTACAGAGCTCCATTTAAATGAGAAAATAACTCAGTCTCTTATTTTTTCCCAGACATCAGGACAAAACACTGCTGAGTTGTGTTTTGGCAGCTCAAGGTGACAAATTCCTGCCTCTCTTGGCATCCATCCCCATGCTGTTGTGAAATACCCTGTTACCTAAATCCATGTCAGCTGAGTGCCATTCAGAGTTATGTGCATTTATTAAGTGTTGACTAAAAAAAAAAAAAAAAATCCAAAAATTACATCACACTTGTAAAAAAGAATTATCTTAAGTGCAGTGGGTATTACTGAGACCCAGGAAAACTTCATTGTCTGACAGATGGTCTGACACCCACGTTAAGAAATTCATAATCCAATCTCAAGGAGAAAAAAAAAAAAAAAGTTCTAGGTAAGAACATATGTGTTTGTTGGAAAAGAAAAAAAAAATTGTATCGATCATGTTTTTGTAAGATCAAGCACATATGGCAGCTCCATTTTCTGTCACCATTTATTTTCTGCTTAAAATTCAAATGTCACTAGACAAGGAAATAATTGAGTATTAAAACGTTAGGAAAGAATGAACTAAGAAAAATCCCTGCAAGAGATTTCTATTTGTTCATGGAAATTAGTGGCCATCCAGTTAAATCAAACTTCCTGCAAACATCTCATCTATTGCTTTTTTATTTTTTCCCTCTACACGTTCCTCCCATTGGTAGTTACAGTTTTATGGCTATGTCCCAACCATCTGCTGTCTTTCCTTGAGCCAGAATAATTTCCCTTTATAATATGGTGAGTAATCACATCAGCATCATTTCCCTGCCATTACACGTGTGCTCACTAATCCTGCCTCCCCATTCTTGTGAAAATACTCACTGGGCAACTGGGATGATTTGCCATTTCAATTTCTAGTGAGCACAACTCTATTTGCAAAATTTCAACCTGCTAATTGTTGCCCCTTTGCATTTTGCTATTAATGAAATGATAATTAAATGTTTATTCTGATTCTCATCTCCAGACACCAGCAGGTTGGGTGGAGAGGGATGCTGGGTGAACTGGGATCAGCATTGTGTTAATTAAGGTGCTGGGCATTTTCAGAAATGAGGAAATTCCCAACTTAGCATATTTGCAAATTAAATGGTTTTGAGAAGCAGGACAATATTACTTTAAAATTCTTTAAAGGCTTTTGAAGGATTTTTTAGATATTCAATTTTTTAGGTATTCCAGTCAATAGCCTCGTGGTATCTTTTGTTAAAAGGAGATGTTTGCTGTGATCTAATACTCAGAAAAGTTTATAGCAAATCAGAGTTTGTTGCTAAGAAATCATAAATAGATCTGTGCTGTTTATCTGCTGTTGTGAAGACCTAGTAAATAATCCAAGAAGGGACACAAAGCTCTTCTAAGCAGGAGTAAATATTAAATAACCACACCTTGTTTGTGATAATCTGCAAAGAACACAAAAATCCACCCTTTCAGAAGCTGCAATCCTAATTTGAGGTTTTTCTTGGAGTGTAGAAAACCTGCTCACATTTGTTAATCACATCATTAAGGTATGCCCATCCATGAATGAAGGCATTAAATCAAATATCTCATGTGTTAATGAATAAATATTTCATTATTATCTACAGTAGCAATGCAGGCATGCTAAGAGGACAGTATAAAAAATGCCTGTACAAAGTCCCTTCCTTTTGTAATGCTGTGTAAAAGCACTCAGATTAATGATATTTTAGAGCAACATTTGTTCTGATGAGTGCTTTGAATGCCAGTGGTAATGATATAATCCCCTAGTTCAATATATAAAACAATATCCATCCCTTTTAATTGGTTATAGCAACATCCTCATTTTAAAACCTGACACACAGCAAGGTGAGAAGTTGTCATGTGGGGATTTTGCAATCCAAAAGCTAAATGTGTAAGAAGTTTCCTGTATTTCTCCATTCATTCCTTGTGAAATAAAATGGCCAAACTCCTACTGTCACCACCTCTGTTTTGGTGCTCAGAGAAACCAACAGCTTGCCATTAATGTGCTTTTCAACTTTTTATATTTTTATATTTTCCATTCAGTTTGAGATCTTAATTATCTTCCTTTCTTTTTTTTTTTTTGTTTGAAGTTACTTCACTTTTCAAGGTGTTCTGATTTAAAGTGTGTTCAATGAAACAGATGTTGTGTAGGGGCTGCTGGTGGAAGTTCAAGGGTGGGAAGTGTGTTTCCATGCTCACAGTGTTATTTGTATCAACAACAAAAGGTCCTAAAGATGAGTAAATAGGGATGTCCATCCTGGAAATTGGAGATGTGATGCAGTGCAAGTCTCTGAAAGAAGCAGGATGCTGCTTTTGTTTCCTAGAGGTAGAATGGAAAGCCCATTGGGTATTTCTGAAGATATTCAGTTTTAAATCAGCTGAACACTTAATTTAAAAAAAAATTAAAAAGTGTTTTCCAATCAGGAGGACCACTGAGACAAAAGCAGTGGCAATGTGGTTCAGTGCTTTCAGCCTCTGCCTCTGATCAGATTTAGAAGAGTTTCTCTGTTTCCACTTTTTTCTTTCTATTTGAAAAGGAAGACTGTGCTGCATCATCCTGGGCACAGATCAGATCCTGGTACACTCAAATGAATCTAAGTTCCAAACCCTAAAAATGGGGTTATGGTGATTATACCTTAACACAACTCTGAAAAAATCTGAAGAGGTGTAAAATTAGAATTGAATTTCAAACAGGGGTAAAATCTCAACCCTATAAATGGTCTTATTACCTAAAAAAAAAAAAAAAAAAAAAATTAATATGCTCTGCCTTTTGCTTCTTTTCTACTTGCTACACAAAGTTTTATTTTCCCAAATATAATTTTTGCTGTTTTTATTCAGCAACTCTACACAACCACCTTCCTCATGCATGCCCTCTCACCTTTCTCATGGACCTCAGCAGAACACAAAAATATTGATTCAACACTCAAAAAAATGTGTTTTGCAGCAAGCTGTGTTTTCTGTTGGTTTGTCAAGGACTTCCTTAACCCCCACCCCCAGTAGTGATAACAACTAGGTTGTCACTTAGGGAGAAAACTTGTGAAGCAAAATCATGTTTGTGCTCTTTCAGCCTTAAAAGAGAGGAAAAAAAAAACCAAAACAATAAAAAAACACAATCCAAAACACCATAAAGTGCAAACACACAAAAATGGGGAGGAAAAAAAACCAGGGGGAGTAAAAGGGACACATTTGTCTCTTGCAGAAAATTCACAAGTTATTTCCACTTTAGACTTCCTCAACCTGTTGCAGATGAACACTGTCTAGAATTTTTAAAGAGAGAAGAGATGATCCAAATTCCTATTTCATGCATAGTGTTGACAATATTGAAAAAAAAAATAGTTTGGTTTAGGGTGGACTGAATACATTTTTGTCCTGGTTTCCTTCATGGAGATCACAGTGCAGTCTAGGGCATTGAAGCCAGATGTGTTGCTGAAGGATGCAAGGAAGAATTTGGTTCCTGCCAGTTTCATCAATCTGTCATTCATGTGGATACTGGAAACAGCTGAAATTTGTCAGATTATTTAAAAGCTAACAAAACCCCCCAAAGGTTTGTTCAAGTTTGTATCCATATTCCTTACAAGTATTTGCATGCATTTGGAAAATGTCTGAACAGGAGTGGAGGGAGAGAAGAAAGAGAAAGAGAAAGGGAAAGAGAAAGAGAAAAAGAGAAAGAGAAAGAGAAAGAGAAAGAGAAAGAGAAAGAGAAAGAGAAAGAGAAAGAGAAAGAGAAAGAGAAAGAGAAAGAGAAAGAGAAAGAGAAAGAGAAAGAGAAAGAAAGAGGAGAGGAGAGAAGAGAAAAGAGAAGAGAGAGAAGAGAGAAGAAGAGAAGAGAAGAGAAGAGAAGAGAAGAGAAGAGAAGAGAAGAGAAGAGAAGAGAAGAGAAGAGAAGAGAAGAGAAGAGAAGAGAAGAGAAGAGAAGAGAAGAGAAGAGAAGAGAAGAGAAGAGAAGAGAAGAGAAGAGAAGAGAAGAGAAGAGAAGAGAAGAGAAGAGAAGAGAAGAGGAGGTTCCATTTGTCCTCTATGAATTTTCAATTTCTGTTTTAACTTGTTGCAGGATAAAATTCAGTAAAGTGGCCATAACATTTTCTAACTGCCCTAAGAAAGGAGCAGAAGATCAGTGATTTTTGGCAAAGTGCTCTGAACTGGAAAATGATGGCAGGCCAAAGTTGACTGATATTTAACACAACCAGAGTCCTGGAGTCAGAGTGAATCTCACTGGAGTGTTCCTTAACAGGGTTTCAACACTCACCTAGTTATAATTTAGATACAGATATAAGTTAAGTACACACATATTTTTATTTATATTAACATAGTGATGCATATTATGTATATTATAAGTCTCCATCTAAAGATCAGCTACACAAACACACATCTCTCTGTTATTTTTACAGTGTATTGCTTACCCTGCTTGAAATACAGAATTCCTATAGGGAATTCATAGAAACCCTTGTAATGCAGTAAATCCTTTAGCTACTTTAAGTCAGCTAATAGGCTTTTTAAAACTAATCACAGTTCTGTGCTTGACAAATATATCAGGATACTGCATTTACTGAGGGAAGTTGATACTGTCATTCATTATTTTATGACTTTGCATTAGACAAACTGAAATCAGACTTCTATCTCTACTAGGAAAAAAAAATAATTTGCATTTCTTTCTGGGAAATGCAGGATTAATGACACCAAACTCTTCTACCCAGAGTCTTTAAATCAATGTAAGATAATTTACACAGTAAGAAACAACTTCTAAAGACTCTGGAACAGAAGTGGCCAGAATATTTTACACATTAGCAAATTCTTCTTAACTTGCCTCTTAAAGGGAAATTAAACATGCTAACTTTTAGATATCTTACTTTTGAAACTTTGTGATAACTACTAAAAGTTAATGTCTTTGAGCTGTTCTGGTTTTCTGAATGTAACGAGAGTGCTTTGAGTCAGAAAAAAAAAATCCACAAATAAATACCACATTTTAATAAGCATTTATAGGAATAATAAACTTGTTATGACTACAGCAGAACAGTTTCTGTTCACTACTATGCATGCATGGGCATTATTATTGGTTACCTAACTCTAATAGGAAGGACAAATAAGATTGTAAAAATGTCTCACATTTAAAATAAATGTGGTCTTTAGATGCCCTGAACCAGTGTACTTTGGCATAAAATTGAAAGAATAAAAACCAATAAAACCTCGACTTGGCTCAAGTCCTGCAAGTGAAAAAAAATTGGGTTGATATCAGGCCAGGATTTAGAACAGAATTACCAAAATAATATTTTAAATAATTCTGCATTTGTTGTTTCTCACCAGAAAAATGCCAGGAAGGGCTCCATGAATAGCAGCCTCCAGTGATTTTAAATAATAAAATGTATAGATTTTATTTATGAATTTAATAAAAATTGATGTGGAGCTGCTGTCAGCATGGCAGGGTGATTTGGCAGGGGTGGTTCAGCAGATCCTTCCCCAGGGATGCCTGACAAAGGCATGCACAGGGGCATTCTCACATCCTCTGCCAAAATCTTGGCTGAACCCTCCAGGGTTCAGTGACCCCCATCTCTCACTTCCATGAGCATTAAAACTTCATTAATTCTTACAGTAGCACTTCCAAGAAATTTTGGCATTAGAACTCATATTAGCTGAGGGAGTGGGGGTAAAAAGTGTCCCAGCAATCAAAGTAGTTCTCTGCAATTAGCCCAAATGTTTGCAAATGTTTTGACAGATGTTTTTATTATCATCATCCCACTAATGCACATGCACGTTGCTGCAGCTCTGTATTTCTATATCTATTATACTTCTGTATATATTATAATTTTATATCTATTATAGTTCTATATCTATTTTACTTCTGTATCTATTATACATCTATATTGATTGTATTTCTGTGTCTATTACATTTATATATCTAGTACATGTCTATATCGATTATATTTCTGTATCTATTATATTTCTATAACTATTCTACTTCTGTATCTGTTATACATCTATATCTATTATACTTCTGTATCTATTATATTTCCGTATCTGTTATACTTCTATATCTATTATGCATCTATATCTATTTTATTTTTATATCTATTATACTTTGATATCTATTATACATCTATATCTATTTCTATACCTATTATACATCTATATCGATTATATTTCTATATCTGTTATATATCTATATCTATTATATATCTATTTCCATATCTATTATGCATCTATTTCTATTATATTTATCTATTATATTTACCTATTATACTTCTATGTTTATTATATTTCTATACCTATTATACATCTATATCTATATATAGATGTACATATATATATATAGATCTACATCTATATATATTTCTATATCTAGTATATATCTATACCTATTATATATCTATTTCTATATCTATTATGCATCTATATCTATTATATTTCTGCATCTATTATATTTCTATATCAATTATATTTCTATATCTATTTTACTTCTATTATACATCTATATATACATCTATATATACATCTATATATACATCTATATCTATTATACTTCTGTATCTATTATTTATCTATTATACTACTATATCTATTATATATCTATACCTATTTTATATCTGTTTCTATATCTATTATACATCTATATCGATTATACTCCTATATCTATTATACTCCTATATCTATTATATTTCTATATCTATTATACGTCTATATCAATTATATCTCTGTATCTATTCTATTCCTACACATGCAATATTCCTGTCTCCACTGAATTTCCCCCGTTGAGGTGCAGACCCCGTGGTCTGCTGTCCCATCCCTGGCAGCTCAGTTGCTCACCCTGCTCTCTGCATTTGCAGGAGAGCTGCTCCCTCTGCTGAGTTCTCTGTGGATCGCCACAGGCACCTGATGTCCTTCCTCACCATGCTGGGCCCCAGCCCCGACTGGAATGTGGGGCTGTCTGCCGAGGATCTCTGCACCAAGGACTGTGGCTGGGTGCAGAAGGTGGTGCAGGATTTGATCCCCTGGGATGCTGGCACCGACAGTGGTGTCACCTATGAGGTACAGGCACCATCTGTCATTTCTTCAAATCACAGACAATATTGTCTTTCACACCTCAGAGCAGTGAAGCAGGAAAGCACTTTGAGTGGTGCTGCCCATGCCTTTATGCTTTTTACTCTTCTAAAAATTTTTCTTGAAGTGAAATAAAATTAATTTAAACAGATGGTAACTTCACTGTCGGTTGTTTTGATGCCTCAAGTTTCAGCTTTCATATTTTCCACATTGTCCTGCGTTAGAATATAACTCTGAACTTCATATAAAGTTTTAACAAGTTCTCCTCACAGTGTTGTCAGACAAAACAATCCTTTTCCAGCCCCAGAACCAAGGAGCAGCTTCAGCCCAAAAAGTCCAAGCAGCAGGGAATTGAGGAGAGAATCTGGGAGGATGGGACTGCAGGACCCTGGAGCTGGAATTGGACAATTAACCCCAATATGGAAATGGACCAAAACTTATAAAAATGTGAAAATTCATGACTCTGGGTCCATCTTGGGTGTAGCCCTGGCCAGGCTCTTGCGCTGCCCAAGGAGAATCCTTTGAGGGGCTTTTAATAAATCCCTGCTTTATTTTCCTTTAACTCTGTCCAGCCTCTGTTCCTGGCAGCCTCTTCAGGCACCAGTTTTGCCTGAGTTCCTTCAGCATTAGTACTGACATTCCCCTGGGGAATTACTAGCACAGAAGGAGAGGATGGGTAAGATTGGAACAAGCATCTGGCCCAACCTCCCTATTTAAGCAGGGTCATGCTACCTCCCTATTTAAGCAGGGTCATGCTAGAGCAGGTTGTAGGATTTTGTACAATTCTTGAGTATCCCCAGTAAGGGAGGCTCTGCACCCACTCTGGGCAATCTTTTCCAGGGCTTGGTCACAGCACAGTAAAGAATTTCTCATTTCTGTTCACTGTTTTATTTATCTGTTCAATAAGCAGGGGGCTTTGGTCAAAGCCAAGCTTTTGGGTTCTCCCCCTTTTTGTACAGACCAAAGCAGTGCCATCAGCAGCTACATCAGCTCGAGCCTGGGGCTGGTTCAATCCCATGCCAACTATTTCTGACAGCAAAGCAGAACAAAACCACCACCAACAAAACCAAAACAAACTAAAAACCCCACAGAAACAAAACCAAACCAATCCCCATACCAGTCAGTATGGATGTACCAAGTTCACCTCACATTGGAATTTTGCAGTTTAGCATTTCAGAGAAGCTTTAATTACTATTGGTTTCTTTTATAACTTTTTTTTTTTTTCATTTTTGATTGCAGTCTCCTAACAAACCTACAGTGCCTCAGGAGAAGATCAGACCTCTTACAAGCTTAGATCATCCTCAAAGCCCATTTTATGATCCAGAGGGAGGATCTATCAAGCTGGTGGCCAGAGTTGTCATTGAGAGAATTGCACGAAAGGTAGAATATCTATAAGCAAAATTCTCAATTTGTAAACCAAATAAATAAATAAATTCTTTCTGCACCTTCCCTCCAAATCTACACTCCTCACCCTACCCACAACAAAGATAATGGCAGAAAAATATTAAGCTGTCTTAAGATATTAGTTCTCCTAAATCTGGCTGTTATTTCATCTGCTTAATTGAGGATTTTTTTTTATGTATGCCTAGGAATTCAGAGAGAAAAAGGTGCTGCAGACACAGCAGTGCCTCACAATGGGTTTAACCCTTCATGGATGAGTTTCCTCTCTTCACAACCTTTTTTTTTTTTTGCAGGGAGAGCAGTGCAATATTGTTCCTGATAACATAGATGATATTGTGGCAGATCTAGCACCAGAGGAAAAAGAAGAAGGTACATTTGAAATTAGTTTGTGCATTGCTAATAATTTATATTTTGTTCCATTCCCCACTGTCATTTGTAGATAAGGTACAAAACTGACTTAGGGGCAAAAATTCCCCTCAAACAGTGATTTAGGTTTTCATCTTTTCTGGTCTCTTCTATTTTTTCTTGAAAAGAAATTGCATGTATACCAAGGAGATGAGAATAACAATACAGGCAATAAAAGAGAGAAGATTTTGGGGGTTCAGATAATTTTTTTTAAGAAAGTTGGCAACGGGCAATTATTTTTTCTTTTCGGCTAAAATGGAGAAGATAGAATGCAGGTGGAAATAATGTGTCCTGTTAGAATGTAAAGTAATGATCAGCCAGGTAAAGGGAAGAAAAATATGAGAGGATTTGTAATGCAATGGCTTTCTTCACTTTTCAGATGACACCCCTGAGACTTGCATATACTCAAACTGGTCCCCATGGTCAGCTTGCAGCTCCTCTACCTGTGAAAAGGGCAAGAGGATGAGGCAGAGAATGCTGAAAGCTCAGCTGGACCTCAGTGTGCCCTGCCCAGACACCCAGGACTTCCAGCCCTGCATGGGTCCAGGCTGCAGTGATGAAGGTAACAGGAATGGGAGGAGAATTCCTGGTAAAATCCACGGTAAAATCCACTTTTCCTTCCAGGTTCTCAAGGATGTGGGTTGCTGTAATGTGGCTTTGGGTTGTGGCCATGAGAAAAGTGCTGTGGAGCATGAGTGGGAGCTGCCTGTGGTGAATGCTGCATCTCACAGGAGCACAGAGGGCAGGATGAGGGATGCACTGGAGGAGAGGGCAGCACCAAAGGGGTGATGCACAAAGTTCTGTGCAGCCCACAGCTGGAATCCCTGTCTTTCAGATGGCTCCACCTGCATGATGTCAGACTGGATTACGTGGTCCCCCTGCAGCGTGTCCTGTGGGATGGGCACCAGATCCAGGGAGAGATATGTCAAGCAGTTCCCTGAGGATGGCTCCATGTGCAAGGTGCCCACTGAGGAGACTGAGAAGTGTGTTGTAAATGAGGAATGCTGTAAGTATTTCAGTCAGCTTCACAAAATCCACCCAGCAGCAGGAGCACTGCCCAAATCATTCGTTATATGAGTCTCACTGGGGTCCCACAGAGCTTTTCAATACCATAATTAATGACTTGGATGCAATTGGAAGATATACTAGATGATTCAAAAACTGGGCCCTGCAGAGAGACCTCTACAAATCAAAGAGCTGGGCAGCCACCAGCCACATGGAATTTAACAAGAGCAAGTGCTGGATTCTGCACCTGGGATGGGGCAGCCCTGGGTGTACAGACAGATTGGGCAAAGAGGGGCTGGAAAATGAGGCCAGGGAAAGGGTTCCTGGTCCATGGCAAGCTGGATGTGAGTCAGCAGTGCCCTGGAGCCAGGAGGGACATCCCTGCCCTGGGGGATCAGGCACAGCATCACAGCAGGGCCAGGGAGGGATTGTGCTGCTCTGCTCTGGGCTGGGACAGCCTCACCTCCAGTGCTGGGGGCAGTTTTGGGTGCCACAGTCTAAAAAAAGTTATTAAGCCATTAGAGAGTGTCCAAAGGAGGCCAGGAGGATGGTAAAGGTTCCAGAGGAGAAGCTGAGGGCACTGGGTCTGTTCAGCCTGGAGGAGACTGAGGTCAGACCTCCCTGCAGTTACAAATTCTTGTCAGTGGAAGAGGAGGGGCAGGCACTGATCTCTGCTCTGTGTGACCCCTGACTCAAGGGAATGGCCTGAAGCTCAGTCAGGGCAGGTTTAGTTGAGTATCAGAAAAAATCTGGGCACTGAAACAGGGTCCCCAGGGAAATGGTCACAGCCCCAAGCCTGTGTGAGCTCAAGAGACATTTGTACAACACTCTCAGGGACATGGTGTGACTCTCTGGGGATGCATTTCTGGAGCTGGGTCCGACAACCTTTGGGGTCCCTTCCCGCTCAGCTGAGCTTGTGACAGCCATGAACAATTTTGTGTCCCCTTTGAACAGCTCCCAGCAGCTGCCTGGTGACTGAGTGGGGGGAGTGGGACGAGTGCAGTGCCAGCTGTGGCACAGGGATGAAGAGGAGGCACAGGATGATCAAGATGACTCCTGCTGATGGATCCATGTGCAAGGCAGAAACCACTGAGGCAGAGAAGTGCATGATGCCCGAGTGCCGTGAGTGTCTGCTCTGAAAACATAATTTCTGACACAAAGCACAGCTAAACCAGAGGCAGTGCTGTCCTAAAAATACATATTATGGTGTTGGCTTTTTCCACATATTAAATACCATATGTATAGTGTTTAAGTAGTTTTAAAGATGCAGGTTTTTTTTTAATTAATATAAGTTAATAAAGTGTAGTAAGTAAACTACCTGCTTAGTTAAATAACATCCAGCAAAAACACCTTCTACTAATATACCAATTGCCAGCACCAACTGTCTATAAAAATTAAAAACCACAGCCCAAATTAAAACAAAAAAAAAAAAAAGTTAAAACCCCAACCAAAAAACACATAAAAAAACAAACTCAAAAAATAACCATATAAAACAGTTCCTAAAATACAAGAAAATAGTTTATAAAAAAGTTTAAAAATGTGTAATAAATCTATAAATATACAAGCTAAATTTAAGAAGTATATCCCAAACAGCAAGTGTGCTCTTAGCTGAATACCAAGCACCCAGCCATTATAACCTTTTGCTTTATTCTTTGTCTCTTACTGCCTTTTATTAAACCAGTGGTGAGTGTATCACAACCCATACCTGAACAACTCTGAGTTGTGCAATTTGAGGTGTATTTCACCATAAGGCTAGAATAAAACAAATAAAACAGTGCCCTGCCCTTTTAACCCATAAAAAGTTCAGAAATTGAGGTGTTTCTTTGGTGCAATCAGCCAGCCACACCCTTACTGTCACTATTCATTTCTTAGGAAATGTTACATTTTCATCAGAGAGAATTTAAAAAATACCAAATACCAAAAAAATACCAAAAAAATTTTGGTAGACTAAGTATGGAAGCTTCACTTTTTAGACTAAATTAAGTTGACTTCTGTTCACTGCAACAATCCTTTTTTTTTTTTTTTTTTTAAACAGGAGTTATGATTGAAGCACAGCTCCTTCAACTGTTTATTCCCCAGATGCACTGAGACCCAGCAGACTTAGATACAGAAAAAGATAGCAAAGATATTTAGATCAAGCAAACCTTTCAGTTTAATTTAAAGTTTTCTGAGCAGCACCATTCAGCTTGTGACAAGGAATTATAATTGGCTGATGACAGATAAAATTCAGCACATTTTCCACCTGTATTGTTTTCAAAATTTATACCTTTGCAATTTATTTACAAAAAGAAATCTTTAAAAATGAAAAATCTTTACCTTTTTTCTTTCCTGCCAGATACCATCCCCTGCCTGCTCTCTCCCTGGTCTGAGTGGAGTGACTGCAGTGTGACCTGTGGGAAGGGGATGAGGACAAGGCAGAGGATGCTGAAATCTGCTGCTGAGCTGGGAGACTGCAACGAGGAGCTGGAGCAAGCAGAGAAGTGCATGCTGCCAGAATGCCGTGAGTCTGGAAAATTCCTGGGAAGGGGAGGCTAATTATGGGTCAAAATCTATGGATCAAACCTCTATACCACTTCTTAAATAGGCAGGGTATCAGCTGTGCATTGTTAAAAATTATTATTATCATTATCATTATTATTATTAATTTTCAACAACTGAGAGCTGAACTATGACCATTTCTTAAATTCTGCTCCAGCCCATGCTAATTCCCAGTATTTCTGGGAATACAGCTCTGCATGTTTAACACAGTACAGCTCCAGGCAACTCCCCAGGAGGAAATAAATCAGAATTATAAAATGTGGTTTATCAAATGCAGACAGTGTGCCAGGAAGGGAAGAAAGAAGAGTTTGAAATCACCTGTGTGATTCTTTTAGCTCAGAAAGAGCACAAAAGAGGTTTTCTCCACCTTTTTACACCTCTGAATGGTATCACTGTGCAACCTGCTGCTGCATGGTGAGGAGACAGCTGCAGAGAATTTTTTACCTTACTCCATTAAAATCCCCCTTTTCTTGGGTAGAGCAAATTTCTAGTTGCTTTTCAGTCTTTGTGAAGTGTGATAGCCTAAGGCACTGCTGAATGAATGAGATATGATTGCTTTTAGCATCCTGTTGCCAGCTGGTTTATGAGGTTTTATCACAAATTACATTATTTTTCACAGAAAGTACGGGTTAAAAAAGGCTCCTACACTGTAATTGCTCATTCAGCTTTTCTTAAATATCATTTTGATTATTATTCACTGGGGCTGTAAGTGTTAAGCAGTGCTGAGGGATGAAAACTTTCAAGATATAATGGTATTAGTGAATGTGGCTTATTGCATAACACTGCCAGCAAAGCGAGGCTCGGATCTCAGAGGTAGCAAATTCTTTTTAAATATAACTCAATTTTCAACAGCTTTTCATTACAGAACAGACAGATGGGTGGGGAAATTGAAGAAGGCACAGGAGAATTATTTATATGTTGTTTGTAATTTTAGTGATCTGCCAGCTCCACTCTTGAAGAAGAAATCGAAGAGCGTGTCAAATAACACTTCTGCTAGAAATGGACTCAGAAAAATTTTGACATCCAAACAACTGCTGAGAGGATTGGAGGCTTAAGTAGAGTTCATGCAGTTGGGGTGTAAAGATCCATCAGCACATCTGTGTGTTTTTTGAGCCTGTGTTTAGATCTCAGGGGTTTTGTGACGTTTTTATTTTGGTGTTTGTTGTCCCCTGCAGCCATCGACTGTGAGCTGACAGAATGGTCCCAGTGGTCTGAGTGCAACACCTCCTGTGGCAAGGGCCACATGATCAGGACCAGGATGATTAAAATAGAGCCCCAGTTTGGGGGAGCAGCTTGCCCTGAGACTGTGCAGCGTGCAAAGTGCAGAGTGAGGAAGTGCCTGAGGGGAGCAGGGATGGAGAAAAGGCGCTGGAAGGAGGCCAGGGAGAAGAGGAGGAGCGAGCAAGCAAAGAAGAATTTGGATAGTGAGCAATACCCAGGTGAGTGTGGAGCCACTTTCAGTGTGGCCATGGCTTTCCTGCATGGCAGGAGTCTGTGAGAGCATCCTCAGCACCTCAGCCAAAGGGAAGTTTTAGCCATGAAATAAAACTCAGCCACTTCCAGTGCTTGCCCATCACCAAAACCACCCAGCCTAAGCTTAGGGCACTGTGGAGAAAAACCCACAGCTGCATCCCAGCACTAAAAATAATTAGCTACTCCACACAAAAGTGTGAAAAAGTTTGAACTTTACACCTGGTTGCAGTTTCTGCAGATCTGTAATCATAACATCCCATTAGCTTCAAGCATTTAAAATATTTGTAACTGGATCCAAAATGCTGAATTTCAAAACTGAGCTAATTTCAGTAGTCTGGTTCAGACTCAGGGATCTGCTCAAACTCCTCTTCCAGTGGGGGACAGCATCATCATCAAATACTGATTCTTCAAATTAACAAAATGTATCTTTTGGTATAATTAACATTGCCTGGACAGGAATTGCTGCTAAGTTGTGGCTCATGCTTGTCTGACATTCAACAATTCCATCATTTGATCTGTCTTTTGTACCATGGACATTAAATTTCTTTTTACTTTTTCCAGTATTTGACAAATACAACCTGATTATACTTAGCAGGGGTTTCTACTGCTAAAAAAATTAACCAAACCACTTTTTTTTTTTTTTTTTTTTTCCCAGTTTGTAGGCTGAAACCATGGACTGCTTGGACAGAATGTTCTACCCTGTGTGGAGGTGGAATTCAGGAGCGCTACATGCTGGTGAAGAAGAGGTCCAAAAGCACTCAGTTCACCAGCTGCAAAGACAAAAAGGAGCTAAGAGCATGTAATGTCCATCCTTGTTAACAAAACACAAGGGTCCAAGTGATGCACTCTGAGCTAAATGGAAAGTCAACCTTGGTTTGTATTTTTACAACAGCAACAACAGAATATAAAGTGTATATTAGTTTTCTTTTTTTTTTTTTTTTTTTTTTTTTTTTTGCAGTGTGGTTTGCTTTTTAGTCTTGCTGGTGCAAGAAAAATATTTTATAAATATTTCCTCACAGATTTGTGCTGAGAGTAAGTCTTTGCTACTCCAGCCAGCCCTTGATGCATAAAAATAGTAAAGTCATGGTGAGTTATTTAACTAAAATACAGACACATCTGTGGACATGGAATAGCCATACAGAAATACCACTTGTAAAGACATGGGATGCATGCATATTAACAAAACTGAGTTAAAGTTACAGAAGGTTTCATCTGTGGGAGGATTTCTCTCTAGATTTGATTTTGAAAATCCAAAGCAGTGCCTCTGTGATTACACAACTATGCCAAGGAGTAATTTCAGTAATGCTGGTTCAATAACATTAAAGGTGCATGTTTATCTTTTTACACTGTTGGGTTAAGCTGATAGTTATTATAATAATAAAAATAATAATCCTAAACACTTTTATTCACATGGATGCTGTGGTCCATGCAAGAAGGTCTTTTTTTCTTCCAAACTTAAAAAGGAAATAATTTTTGCAGCTCAATAGTGATGTCTGACCACCACACAATCACAATCAAGACAGCACATGAAGAAAACATGCAAATGTCATAATATGTGTACAGTCCACCATTGCCTGTCAAAATGGACACACAACTAGAAGAAACTGGTCCAGAACAGCTGTGCCACAGGATGTCGTCCACATGAGAGACACTAAAAAATTAGATTCAGTTTCACAAGGATCCTGTTCACAAGTGAAGAGGGAGACATTTTATAATAAAAGAAAAATGGTAGAGGAAAGGTGAGCCAGCCTTTCTTGCACCCCTTAAAACTGAAATGAGCCTCAGAAAGGAAACAAAGACAGTCTTTTAAAAAAAGTGATACAGAATACTATTACAGTAATTAAAAATTACTGAATTTGTGATAATTACCCATTTGTGGATATCCTAGCCAGGTTAAATGCCCTCCCTGACTACTTGAGTGATTAAAAACCTGTCTTTCTGAGAGTAGAAAATACCTCCTCACTCTTCTGATTGCTATTTTCCCCTCCTCCTGCAGATCTTAGCTCTCATTGCTACAGAGAGTCAGGTGTAATCAAGGCCCCACTTGCTATTGGAATACAGTATTTTCCTGTAGTTTTGTTTTTATGTAATAATCTAATATCAAGAGGGGAAGGTGATGGGTTACCTTTTGGTCCAGGCAAGGCAGCACACCCCAATGTCTCTACAAAATTAAGAGCAATGCACTGAAAATAAAGATGGTTGATCCTGACTCTTCAGCTTGAGAGAAATGAGAGAATTTGTTTTTTTAATGGTCTCTAAACCAGCCTTAAGTAATTTACTCACTTAACACTTGGTCACTACCCTGAGGACCTGACAGCTGGGTTTTAAATATTGCTGTGCACCACAACCCTCTGAGCTGTTCATCTTCCCCACCACCAGCACCCTGGGGATCCTTTATTCCTGAACAGCTTGCTGGGCTGCTGGCATTAATTGTGGGGCTGTTCATCAGCCACTGAGCACTGCAAGGGCTGCTCAGGGCTCCCACAGCCTCATCCCAATCCCTCTCAAGGTATTTCACTGCTTTTCTGCAGATTTGGGGTGGAGGAAAGGCCAGGGTAATAATGGAACCCTGTCCTGCTGCTGCTGCTAAGTGAAATGGGTGCACGCCCATAGCCAGCCAAACCAGGAGGGGAAAAAAAATGCAACAAGATTTTAATGCTAAAACCAAACATTTCACTTTTTGCACAGCTTGGTAATGTTAATTCAGATAGTTTGCCTCCTTTTGCCTGTTCAAAAGTCATGCAGTTTGTGTCTCTGCAGCACTGCCATCACAGCATAGCAGCAAGGCTGTCCCTCACTAATGCATTTAGGGACTTTACAACTCACTTTTGTGATTAAAAATAAAGAAAACCCAACAACAACAACAACAAACAGTGGAATGGTGCAGGTGCTGGAGGAGGGACCAGCTGAGCATTTTTGGGTGAAGAAACTGCAGAGGAGGCCAGTGATCAATGCCAGGGCAGAGCCACAGCCCTGGGTGATGGCAGGGGGTGTCCCAGCTGAGGCCACTCACTCAGAAAAGCAATCTTTGGCCATGAAATGTGTGGCAGAGTGCTTTCAAAGGCTTTGAGGGATCTGTGAGTTGGGGCAGAGGGAGCAGAAGTTTCTCCTGAATGGAAAAATATTTGCTGAGTTCAGGAACCAGGTTTGTCTCATCAACACTTAGCACTTGTTCAGGCTTATCTTGCAGAACCCTGCCTGTTTCAGCAAATAATCAATGAAGCCCAGTGTTGTATTTTCATTTTCACATTTGCTCCAGTTCATCAAGCTGTTTTGTCTACTAAATACTCGTTTTGCCAAAGTCCATAGTCCAAGAACACTTACAGAAAACACACAACACCTTTCTGAACATGCTCACAAAACTGTCCATTAAAACAATCTGGCATTCTTTTCTCTGTGCTTCTTACTAATTTGATTCTCCACATCCTTTTTTTTTTTTTTTTTCTCAGAAGGCTGTCCAGTATGAATTTCCAGACATTTCTCTTAGGCTCATTAAAGTTCTGAATGTTGCAAATGGCTTTTTTTCCCCCAGCTTGTTAACAGATGAATGGCAAGGTAATTGCACCAGGTCAGAAATGTGTGACCACTCCTGCTTATGTTCAGCTCTTCACACTTGTTTTTCTGTTGAAGCATTTTACAGATCACTTGTCTTTCTTCTAACTTGATACAAGATAAACACTTGGGCTTGTTACATTTTGTAAAAAAAAAAAAATAAATAAACACGAACAAAAAGTAAGAAAAAAAAAGAGAGGTTGATTTTCTATTAAAAAAAATAAAGAAAAAGCTCTGACATACAATATGTAGAATTCCTGCATTGTTACTGTAAACTTTCCAGTAGTGTAATAGGCACTGGTTATCAGTCCATGAAAATAAGAACTGTTATTGTTCTGATGTCCTGAATAATCCTGCTGAACTCAAAGCACAGATGTCACACCAGTTTTGTAGACCTCAATCACCAGATCTTAGCATTGTATGTACTTTTTTTTTTTTTTTTAAATATACAAACGATAGAATCTTTACACATAATAAAAAAAGAAAAGTTAGGGGCTTAACAAATGTACAGTAGGACTCTGTGCAACACATGAATTAAAGTTTTGTTTGATTTCATTTTTAGATTTCCTTTGTTGTTTTTGTTTGCTGTGGAATTATGAAAAAGCTACCATGAACATTTCTTACCAAAGTCTTGTGTAGATGTTTTGTAACTGTCTGCCTAACACATTATTATTATTATTGTTATTATTATTATTATTATTGTTATTATTTTGGAATAAAGACATCTTTACTATGACTTTTACACTTGTGTGAGATTCTGTTCAACTAAAATCATTATGTACACCAAAAAAGTATTTATTAATACAAGTTGAGTCATATTCTTATTTACATTTTACTCCTGTTCAAGGTAACAGGGTATCAAGTGTGAGTGGATTTTACTAGAACCAGTTGTTCTTTCCACTTGGAAGTTGTTTGCATCAAATAGTTTGTTGTTCTTTTGAAATCACAGGGTAACTTAGGAACATCACATCACGTATTTGTGCATTACTCTCATTTGGTTTTGTTGTTGTGGTTGGTTTTTAATAAAAGAGAAACTATTTAAAAGAACATATTTCAAAGCCTGGTGGTACATGAAAGGAAAAAATGTTAAAAATAAGCTCTCAAAAAGTCTCCAAAAGAGTTTTTGTGAAATTTTAAACTGATCTTTTGTGCTACTGGAAAACTGTTTTGGGACACTGCAGGTCCAAATGTGCCACTGATAATTACCCAGAAATATTGGGGTTGAGGGGGGCCACACAGCAATGCTGCTGCTCTGGAAATCCAAATGACATCAGCCAGCTAAAAGCAACCAGTGTGTTGACAAAAAAACCCCTCTCTCCTAAAACTGAGGTGGAACCAGGCTGAGGGGAAGCTGGAGATAGTAACTGAAATATGCTAAAAACCTCTGGCTACCACGTTTGAGGCACTTAGTGTTCTTTGCTCCATGTATAAAGTCATTTAATATTTTAATTCAGCACTTTCAACCATGGGACTCATCGCTTTCAGGCAGTGTTGTGCAAAACAAATGATGTTGAGTTGAATGGTGGTGGGTTGTCCTTGTCTTGGTTTGAAGGACAGGTGTCTGCTAAGAAAGGCAGGAGCCTCTGGAAATGGAAGGTGTAAATCCCCTCCCTCCAAATTACTATGATTTTGAAATTAAGGGGCTCTCAGGCAAAGATAGGGGAAGAGGAATAACAGTTCTTTACTAGGAAAATTAAAATTGGAATACTTTATTACAAAGAACAATCCCCAAACCCTGCCAGAGTCAGAATCCAAGCTGACTCCCATCAGTCAGTCAGGGTGGTGGCAGCAGTCCCATTCCATGGTGGCTGCATCCTCCTGCAGGGGCAGAGGTGGTTTTCCCCTGGAATCCAGTGGAAAAGGCTGCTCTGGTGTTCCAAATCTCGAAAGGCTTGGCTCCTGCCATGGCTGGAGCATCTCCCAGTGGGATGATGGAATTTTATCAGCCATGCACTGGGACTCAATGGCCCATGAACAGGAGATATCTCCTGGAGGGAGGATGGGCTGTGGGAATAATAAAGAACACTGCCCCACCTGTTTTTTAACAGATGGTGATAGAATTCATAAATTTAGGTATGCATAAAAAGCACCCCAAAGCAGCTTGGTGTGTACCTAACCAGCTCTACCTAAAGTGCTTTTTATCTGAAAAAGAGAGAGAGAGCACGTGCATATAAAGGGAAAGAGCAAAGATGGGTCTGTCACAGAACCTTTCCAAGCAATGCTCTCCTTCCCACTGCTGCTGCCAAAAAAATTGTGATATGACAAGGAGAATATACAGGAGTAGCCAGTGGCACTTCACAAAGTCTCCTTAAGTAACCCCCCTGATACAATTAAAGAGGCTGGGGGTAGGATTTATACTTCTCCAAAAGCCTTGAGCCAAAGGAGCTGATAAAAACACAAATAGCAGATCCCTCACTTCACTCATAAACTCTGAGGTATCACATATTACTTTATCCACATAAGTCAAAAGTTAAAAGAGGAAAAAAAATTTTTTTTTTTTTACTTACAATATCCTTAAGACCACTTGGGGCAGTGAAAGAACCAAAGCAGTGTCTAGAAACACAGAGTTAGATTATAAGTAAAAAAAATTGAAAATGGTCCATGTCATGATTTCATAACAGATTATGAATGATAAAATATAATTTTATAGTACTTACCTAAAAAGATACACAGTAAAAAAAAAGATTCACAGGTATAGAAACAGTGCTCCCAGAGCAAACAAGCAGCTGTAGTATTTTAAAAAATCAAAATATTTGCACTCATTCTCCAATGTCTTCACGGAAGGAAAAGAAACTTTTCTCACCTAATCTACTTGCAAACATAGAGTTCTATATTGTCTTGACTTCCGGCTCATATGCACCTTAAATGTCAGAAATGAGGACAAGCATCTGTGAATGGATCATTCCTGGAGGACACAGCAGTGTGCAGAGAGGAACCAATGCAGTCACACTTGAAATGCCTTTACTGGAGAAATAAAATGAAATCCCACTAGATGGCACTGGCAGCCAACACAGGCAGCTGTGTGTGGTTAAAAAAAAAAAAAAACAAAAAAAAAAAAAAAAAAAAAAAAAAAAAAAAAAACCCCCAAAAAAAAATAAAGTGGGCAGAGCCTGAGTGCAGAAGGAGAGAATTTCAAGGATTTCAAACATTCCTGCGAGGGTGAGGAGGTTCGAAGCCAGCCTCCCTGAGTTTTGGTGGCCCAGCAGAGCTGGGGGCTGTAGCCAGGATTCCCAAGGGCTGGAGAGGAAGAAAACACCTGGGCTGAACCCAGGGTTAGAATTACAGGTGGGATATTGAGGCCACTGTGACTTAGAAGTCACTTTGGTGCCTGGTTTCTTCTCAGGCACCAAATTTCCAGTACTGAGACAACAAAGCACCTATCACAGCATAATACACAGATATTATTCCCTGATATTATATAAAAATGAGCATTTTTGAGGTGGAAACCTTTTAGAACTGTCAAGAAACCTGAACATCCTGCTGCAGCCTGTGCACAGAGATGCAGCCCCAGCCTTGTCCTGCTTCATTTGAGTGCAGTGGGCATCACACAGATCTCCTACCTGCACAAAATCTCTTCTGTGCTCAGATAAAGCACAGCTTACAGAGCTTTAATTCAATCCAGGAGAAAAGAGTTACAATTAACACCTTGAATTCCTCCAGGTGTTTTCAGAGGAGAGATGTGCACAGAAATCCACAAAGCTGAGTGCCCAGCCCGGAGCTGCTGCAGGTGGCAGCATCTGAGCATCATTCCAGCACAGGATCCTGCTCTTCCCCAGCCTCCCACGCTCCAGCAGAGGCTCAGGCAGTGCTGGGAGAGGAGCAGAGCTGCCCATGAGACAGCAGAGATCTTTTGGTATCGATGTTTTTGGGCTCAGCCACACAAAGCCAGGCACGCCCAGAGGATGGGAGGCTGCCAGAGCTGATGGGCAGGGCAGTCCCTGAGACTCTGCTGATCACAGCTCTGGCTTGGAACTGACTCCTTGCACATCCTAAAGTGCCACCAGCCCTCCAGAGCAAGGTTTCTCTGTTAATTAAGACAGCACTCTGCAGCCAAGTCACTTTAGTGCAGATCCAAAAAAACCCCAAATTGTTAAAACCATCATTATTGTCACGCTTAAGCTTTGGGTGTGTGACCCACAGAACATCCTGCAACAACAGTTCAGGCTCTGAAACCTCTTGCTGAGAGTTTTGGGAGAGCCAGGCCTCTCAGAACCCATCCCATAAAGAACAGCAGGAAATTGATGCCCAGCCCTCTGTTTCCAAAGTGCTCCTTTAGGTCTCTGAGCTGCTGCTGGCATGAAGGGATCAGGTTGGAGCAAGAGGGAACTGGGTGACAGAACTGCAGGAAAGCCAGAGCAAAGCACAGAGCCAGCAGAGAAAACTTTGCTTGTGACACAACAAAACATGTTCCCTCTTCCCTCAAATCCAGCAAGACCAGAATCCTACAAAAGCAAGAACTAGGTTGCTATGACTACTGTAAATTAACATCACCACTTTCTCCTTAACACTTTCCCTCTTCAAAATCTAGTTTCTGATCATAGGAGCATTCATGTAAAATTTTCTGTCATGGTACCAATTTAAAACACATGTAGGATTCTTCAGGTATTTCAGTTATTAATTTAAGAGAACATGGAAACATAGAATTGTTTACCTTGGGAAAAGTCTCTCAGATCATCAGGTATTGCTTTGCCTACAATTAATTTTTACACCTCACCATGCATTGCAGCAGGGACTTAGGATTTAGCAGGGAGAATTCACTTGTAAGTGAATATCTTTTTCCACTTTTTTTTTTTTTTTGCCTGTTGGGGAGTGGGTTGGATCAGGAATTGTTCTCTGGTATGTAGATTATGTAATAGGTTTTTACACCCTTCTTGTTCACTGTGGATATAATAATAATAATAATAATAATCTGAAAACCTCTGCAGAAAAGGACCCTCTCCTGTAGAAAAGAGCACTGACAAAGTGAGTTGGTCATGCTTTTTCCCCAAAACAGGGTTAAGGTTACACATGTTTGGAATCCTGTTAGTAAATTGCATTGCATTATCCCTGCTTGGTACAATGAAATTGCAAATTAACCCCCTTAAAAAGTGGCTCAGCTCCCATCACCTAAAGGAGCAGCACTGTGTGATCAATCTTAATGTTGTTATCAAGTAATCTGCAGCAAAGTGCTTGGCAGACAATGCACTCTGACTCCTGCCCAGGGCTCCTGCTCTGTGATTTATGGGGCTGCTATTCCCCATCTGAGCCCTCAGAAGTTACACCTGTCCTCCACTTAGGCAAGTCTCAATGGAAGCACTAAAAATCACCAAAAGCCAAAGGAAAAAAAAACCACAAAACAACAAAATAAAACAAAAAACAAACAAACAAACAAGCAAACAAAACAAAGAGGAAAAATGTTCTCAGTAATCACAGGAAAAGTTGCTGGAAGTTCACTTTCAGACATCCATATCCTTCCAGTGTATTGCCTTCCAGAGATCCACAATCCTTTTTTGCATGTACTCTGAATTTATGTTTACCACTAAATGCAATTTTTGCTATTATATCATTATCCAATTTGACAAAAGAACAGAATCTATTACCTGAAGATCAGCCTGAGTTAGGCTGCACTCATCCAAGCTCTGGCTGGCAAATCTGAGTGGTGTGTGGACAGTGGATATTTGTGTGATACTATTTATTCAAACCATGGATTTCTGCCCCAAAACACTTTCTGGGGAGGCTGCTGGCTGAATCATTGCTGATTTGCTGCCATATATCTCTTTTGGCAGGCTCTCAGCAGCTCAGGCTGCCCTTTAGGTGGGGTTTCTACATGACAGTGGCTTCATTTTAAATGCAGATGTGAATATTATTAATGACCAACACCATTATGAAATAATTCCTTCAGCTTGTTGTTTCACAGCATGAGATGCTGGGTGGATGAAAAGGCTCAGTGACTTTGACAATCCTTGTTTTTGACAGCCTACCCCAGCTGCCACAGCATTTTGGGGGTTAAATTGGGTTCTGGGCATCACTCTGGTGTAAAATGGATCAAAAATTGAGGTTACTGCCCTGGAGCAGGGACAAACTGGGCAGTGCCAAGAGTTTTGAGCTGATACTGCCACAGAACATCTTGCTGTGTATCTTTTATGAATGTGGTGAATAGCACCCCTTGTGCAAAGGAAGAATTATAAACATCATATAAAAATATAACTTCCATAGAAAATATAAAAGATACAAATGTAAAACTCCCATAAAAAATAGAACTTCCAAATTAACAAAATCCCAGAGCTGCTTGCCCCATCTACTCCAGCATTTGCAACAACAATGGCAATGAACAATGCAAGGACAGGAACAGGGAGGAGTTTTACCTCATAATTAAATTCTGAAGCATTATATTGTTATGCACAGCTGCAATTTGTTTTATTTTCCTGACAGAGATTATTTCCTGATTGTTTTGGTGGTTTTTTTTCCAAGCAGCTCACTGGCTGGTGCCACATGCTGGCATTTTACAGCTATAGATAAAAGCCTTTTTAGAATAAAAAAAGTGATACTTCAGCTCTGGAAAAATAGTTCCTTCAAAATCTCACCAAGGAAAATAATGGTTGGGTGTTATCAAGGTAATTTTGATATTTTCTCAGGGCACACTTGGGTTAATACTCATAACTTTGTTCACTATTTTTCTTCCATGATCTTTGGAGCCAAATTGCTCAGTGACTTCAGCAAGATTTCAGTATCTAAGAGGAAATAAAAAACATTTATTGGGCTTTTTTTGCCCTTTCAGAAACTCTCCAGGATCCTCTCTTACTGTTTTTTGCTTTTAACATTTAAAGAAATTATC
Source organism: Erithacus rubecula (assembly GCF_903797595.1). Taxonomy (NCBI): domain Eukaryota; kingdom Metazoa; phylum Chordata; class Aves; order Passeriformes; family Muscicapidae; genus Erithacus; species Erithacus rubecula. Next base: position 17,517,064 of record NC_136688.1, read on the forward strand.
AATCTTTCTGGAATCCCTATTAAACTGAATGCTTCTATCTGAAAAAAAAGGCAGAAATTGTATAAAAACATAACATTCACATGGCTGATACTTAACTTTTGAACAATTTCATAATTCCTTATCTCTCCAAGTTACACATATCCCCCAGCCAAGAGATGACTAAAAGGATTTGACTGAATTTCACAACTTTGCAGATAATAACTGGGAACAGCAGGCAAAATTGTAGCACTAAAAAAAAAGAAAGAAATAAAATAAAATTTCATCCCCTCTTCAACAGGACTTCATCTCAGCAGCTTGCCACACAAAATAAACAAACTTTCCCAAAAAGACCAGCCTGAATCTCGTGATTTTTAAATTAAGGCATGTGAGGGGTTTGTTTTTTGCTGATCTAAATCCACTCCTGTGGTTTTTATGGAACACCAGCTTTTTATGGAAGTTCTTGTTGTAGCATTGAATGGACTTTGCCTTGTGTGTGCTGGAAAAGGGGCTCTAAATGCACCCAGTGGATTGAATCAGGAGAATTTGGAGGTGAAAAAATGCAGAACCAGCACATTCTACACATTTCCCCCACCCCCAACACAAGTGGGGTTTGGAAGTTCTGGAGGAGGCAGGAAATCCAAGGAGAAACACATGGAGCTGCTCTCCCCAGCACTGGGGACAGGGCTGGACACAGATGGAGGGAGGAGAAGATTCCCAGGCTCCCTCATCCCAGCCCTGTGCTCAGCCCAGCATCTCAACCATCTGTGCTGCAGCAACCATCTCCTGCTTTAGCTGGCCACAAAGTTGGAATAAAATAAAATTAAAAAAAAAAAAAAAAAAAAGATAAAGTGTACCAAAAGCCAAAGAAGTGACAAAACAAATTTAATAAATAATAAATCTAATAAATATCATTTTAATATCTCCTTGCACCAGTGAATTGACAGGCAAAACCAGGGATGACTCAGATATTTCTCAAATATTTTTCAAAACTGAGCTGTTACTCACAAATCACCTGATTTTATTTTTCTGGAGGTCCTTTGGTTTTGTTTTGTTGTGCTTCACTCAGGGATGGTTTTATTTTACACAGAAGAACAACAAGGTGCTGAGCCTTCCCATGATCTGCTTCTACACCCTGGGCAGTTTTGGTGGCTACAAAAAGAGTTTTATAACATGCTCTTTAATTTGTAACTACTGATTTTTTCCTGAGGGGAAGAAGAGTTATTTCTTTAACATTTTTCCAAGAGAAAGTAGGCCAGGAGATCTTACTGCTCTTCTATGTTCCCCAGGACATTTAGTTGTCAATGTTCGACAGTTGAATTTTTTATTTTTTTTTATTCTTGGAGAGTTTTTTTTGTTTTGTTTTAGTTTGGGTTTTTCTCTGCTTTTTGGGTTGTTTTTTGTTTGTTTGTTTGGGTTTTTTTGTTGCTTGTTTGTTTTTGTTTGACAATTTAAAGTTTAGCATCACAGTGAAGTAAAAGAAAGTTTTGGCCCCGTGGGATAAGTTCACTGACTCCAGTGGGAGATCAGCAAGGAGTAATCTGCTCTACAGCATTCTTTGCTTTGAGCACCCTGCTCTGGTGGAAGGTGGAGTGGAAAAAAAGTGAATTTTAAGGTCCCTTCCAATCCAAGCCATTCTGTGATTCTGCTAAGAATTAGAGAACTGGTACATTACATCCATTTCTGTCTTTTGCCAGCTCTGCTCAGTCTGTGTTTTGGCCCTGTATATTTTATAAACTCATTTTTGAGCAAATGTGAATAATTTAATGGTCCAATAGGAACAAAATCAGCCATCCCAAAAAAAAAAAAAAGGAAGTGGAAAGAGGAAGGAAGAGAGTCTGGGGATGGAGATGGTGGAGATGCTCTGCTTTTAGATGATGGAACCACAACAAAAAGTCAACATTTGAGGCCACCCACTCCCTGTCTCTGACCCCCCCCGTGTGACACCAAGCTGCATCTGTGTCAGGATGTATTTTTAAGCTGCCCTAGAATGATGTCATGCACTACCCAGCCCCCTGTAAATATGGCTCCTGTCGTCACCAATGAAACAAAATTAGCTTTTAAACCAGACAAGAGCTTTTAACCCAGCCAGTGATGTGATCAGAGGGGAAAGGAGAGAATAAATCTTGGGCTCTTCAAATGCAGCATGGGTTTAAGTGCAAATCTTGAATGCCTTAAAAGCAGAACCACAGCTTATATATTGCTGGAAAAAGAGTTGGGAGGAGGGAGAATTCTTTTCCCAAAACACCATCAGCATGGGGACAGTATAATCCTGGGAAAGGTGATGGGAAACACTGAAGGAATAGCTCATGGTTCTATCACCAAAATAAAAGGCACATAAGTTATTCTTTTGGTGTCAAATCCTGGATAAAACTGGATTCCATCCATTTGTCTCCTGGCATACTCAGGCAGCAGTGGGTTCATCTTCAGTTACCATCACTTACAGCAAAATTTTTCTCCTCTTGCAGAGAATTCAGGTGCTGCAAGGGCAGGGGAGGAGGAGTGAAGGATTATGCTTGCATACAAAGTTGTAAAAATTCAATAGAAGAGCATAAAACAAGCACTGGAAAACAACAGAATCTAAACCACAGCTGCTTTCTACACATGCTGGTGCTGTTTCTCCTGTGAGGGTGGTCCTGATGTACTCCTCATCTGCTCCACAGATCATTTTAATTAGAGCATTCAGACATTTCAGACTGTCAAAGCCAGAGTATCTACACTCAGCCCCTGTCAAATCCAGAAAAGTGGATTTTGTAGCTGTCAAAAAATACCCAGCTGCTCTGTTGTGTTTCCCCAGCTGCTGTTCCAAGGAAGTTTTTTGTCTCTAACCCTGGAATGTCTCTTGCAGTGCTACAGAAAAACATGCTCAGATAATTATTTTCATATTTTTAAGTACATGGGAACCCTCACATTCTGCACATTTCCCCCATTTCCAACAAAATTGGATTTGGGTGGGTGATTCATATAACAGTGGCTTCAGCTTAACCCCTTTGAGTGCATCCATCATTTTGGGGCAGGATCATGAGCAATGGTGCCTCTCAAAACCTAAATAACATACTTGAGTGAGACACTCATCTGCTGTGTACATGTTTTCCACCCAAATAGCTTCACCTAATCACTCATGAAAGCCTTTAGTAGAGGGAAATGATGAGATTAAACACGATGCTTTTTGATACACTTGCTCCCTCCCATCTCAGAGGAGCAGTATTAGCTGAAGCCATTCATTTTGTCTAAAGGGATCTCTATAATGCTTCATCTGCTAAACAATTTCATTAAATTCTCCATCCCTGGGAGAAATGAGGTGCAATTTGAAGCAGCCAGGGAGTTTTAGCTGCCCTTATCACTACAGGGGTGCAGCAAATCCATATGTATTCAGTCTGACACCAGGGGGATGATCTGTGTGCTACAGGACCTTCCAGGATGTGACTCATGAAGCTGAACTGGTGCAGAACAAAGTCCTGTCCTCTCCCCACTGCCATTTGTCACAGCACTGGCAAAATGCTGGTGCACACAAGTGCCAGCAATAATTCCAGCTGCATAAATGAAAAACCATTTCAAACCAGCAGGGCCATGCCAGCACCAGATCTCCAGCCCCATGACAGGGTTTGCTCTTTTCCAGACACTGGTTTCAGAAGGCTGGGAAGGGATGAGGCAGCTTTCATCACACCAAGCAAATTAGGAAAGACTTCTCCTGCCAAACAGAGAATGCAGAGGTGGGAATCTCTCTGCTCTGCTACATCCAGAATTCTGGCATCACCAACCTTTTCAGAGCTTTCAGAGCTTTTCAGAGGTTATAATGTTGGGTAAGGAAGGTTCAGGAGGCACTTGCTGATGGTTTTGGGGACAGTGTTAAATATTGAGACTTCCATAGACAATAGGAGTAAACAAGTAACCCTACTCCAAAAACCATGGTATGCTGTTCATGCATCAGAAGTTAAATCTTAGTTGACTGTGAAGATACTGCATCCTTCAGCTCATAAAACAGCAGGAAACAATGTGTTCTGGAATAAAAAAAATTGTTGGGAACCTGTCGGTCTGCCTTGCATAGAATGGGTTCAAAGACACAGGCATTGTCCCTATGAGTGCCAGGGGCAGCACTGCACAAACCAGGGGCATTTTTGGAGTCAGCACAGCTCACACTCCTCTCAGAAGATCCTCTCAACCCAGCCCTTTCACCCAGCTCATTCTCCTGGTGCTTTGTGTGCACCACTTCGGGAGGCAGCTCCCCACCAGGATAGAGCAGCTGTGGATCAGAGGAGGGAAAAAAATAACTCTGCTCCAAAGTTAAAATCCCCTGCAGGGTAAGAGCTGCTCAAATATTCTCACACCATTGCTGCAGGGCCTGTTTTGGGGTTTGCCTTTTTTTTCCCCTCTTTTTTTCCTTTCTCTCTGTAAATCAAATGCATGTTTCATCTCTGCTTCCAGTCTGAAGTGCACAGAAAGTTTTCATGATGCCCAGACAAACGTTTCCATACTGAATATTTAAATACAAGGAGCTGCATCCACATCAGTTACCACAGCAAATCTTGCCCTCCTGAGGATGCACAGCACTTCAGAATCCAGCAAACAAAGTTTCTGCCACCTTTTATAAAGGATGGAAATGCCACTCTAGAACAAACAGTGATTTTATTTTAATGAGTGCCCTTGGCAGTGGGGTTTAGCCAAATTCTGTGTCAGCCAGAGCTGACTCAAGGAGAGCACCCACACCTTCAGCAGCCCCATCCCATCCACCCATGGACAAAGGTTTATTGGATTTGAGATGCAATGTGGCTGCACAGCTGAGCAAGAGCCACTCCTGAGAGCTCCTGAAGGTGCTGAAGATAAATAATTCCAAACAGGGATTAGCCATGGAAGCCTCTGTGTGTTTCTCAGTGGCTGAGTACAGCTGGTAAAAAGTAGGCTTGGGGGAGGGGGAGTAAATCCTGAAATAACAGAATAAGGAAGTCTTTAGAAAGGCTGAAGATATGACTGAAAAAGATTCTGAAAATACTGAAAATAACAGAGTTCAAGGAAAGGGGAACAGCAAGAGTGGTGCTATGCATTTGCACACTTTTTTTTTTTTTTGGAACCCTCAATCTGGGGAGAAAAAACTATTCTCAGTAAATAGTATTGACCACTGTTCTGCCCTGATTTTTAAGAAGCTGGCTGGAGGTCAGCATTAAGCATGGCACTGTGACACCCAGAGCACCAGCCAAAGGACATTCCCACTGTGCAACAATTTTTTAGTTTCATGCAACATGTGTTATGATATTATGGCACAATTTTCTATCTGCAGCACTCCTGAAGCTTTATTTGACATAGTTCTGTATTTTATCTGTCCAGGATCACTCTCTCTTTCCTCATACACATCATCTTGCAGAATGGGTTGCAGAATCAAATTCTGGTCTCAGTATGGGTGTATTATTACTCTGTGCAGAACAGAGATGCTGTTTGAGAAGAAAAGAGAGTCTCTTACTGTAGCTGTACCACCTTCATATCCTGACCGATCCTTTTGATCAGAAAAATCTGCAGAAACAGCTTTTCTTATGCAGGTGCTCCTATTTCCCTGAGATCCCATATCCTGAACCTGTACCTGAGGGCTGACACTGCTGACACACCTCTGCCACAAGGATGAGCCCCCAAAACACAGGCTGCACATTCCTGGTCCTACAGAAAGGCCACACAAAACTCTTCCACTCAGCAGCATTTCCTCTCTTGTTTCTGAAAACTTTCAGACCCAAATTCATCCTCCCCACCACCAGACACCACAAGTTACCCACCTGAGAAGAGCCAGGGAGCCCAGGAGTGTCCAGGCTGGGAACAGAGCACGTTCTGGAATCAGCTTATTCACATTCCAAAATCCCCAGCCCTGGCTGCAGCAGCCCTGGAATGAGAAATGTTCTGCCAAAGGTCACAGAGCCACCAGAGATGCTCTTTTTGCACCATTCCTCTATCCCTGTGCCAGCCCCTCACTGGATCTTCTCTTCTGCTCTCTGTTTTTAACCTCTTCTTGCCTTTCACCATTTTCTACTTTATCCCACGAGCCACCCTCTCCCATTCTGTGTTTCTGTGTCCAGCTGAAGGAGGAAAACACCCCCAGAACTTCAGGATCTTACACTCTGACAGTGCCTTCCAAGCTGTGTGGTGTGTTTTACTGGACCAGATTTAGTTATATATATAGGATTGTTACACATGTTTGGTGTAATACAGAAATTAAATTCTTGCATCATTTATTAACACCCCTTCCACTCTTTCTGCTTTCCTTCCCACTCTAGGTGGAGAAAGAAAACTGTTTTGGGGTTGTTTTTCCTCCTAGAGAAATCCAGGTTCCATCTGCATAATGCTTCTGTCTTTTTTTTTTTTTTTTTGGCAGATACTCAAGATAGCAGAATTCCTATCAGCCAAAGTTGAACGAGAATTCAAATTTTCTAATGTGAAAGAATCCCATCTAAATGGAAGCCCACCATGTAAATCTTCAGTGCAGTAGGATTCCCACATTTTAAACACTGAGTATTTTCTGAAGGGGAGAAAGCTTTCCTCTCCTTGGCCAGAACTCACAGAAATTGTTGAATTTTCAGAAATGAAGCTAAACCACTTCATTATTCCTCCTGGGCACTGTTCAAACACCAGTATTTACCTCTGAGGCTGTAACAAAATTGCATCTTTCTGCCCTGGCAGGAGGAACTTTCCAGAGTCAATATTCATATTGCTGTGGGGAAACACATTTAATCTCCACAAAAGCTCCCTGTGATTTTATTATACTTATTTATAAGACAATGTGTTGAGTAAATAGCAGCAGCTCCATCTATGTGGGGGGCTGGCAGGAGGCTGCTGCACCAAGTTGTGCCTTCTCTCACTTGTTATGGACAAATTTTTATTTCAACTTTTTTAATATATTAAAATATTCTTTTAAAAATTACAGACATAATTTTTAGTGAACTCAGTATTAGCTCCAAGCTAAGGGGTTTTAATTTAGGCACTGCACAGAGCTAGAAGAAAAGACATTTTTCAGAATTATCCAGGCCAACAAACCTGGGAAAGAACTGAAGGGAAGAGTGGTGCCACCAATTCACTCATACAAATGTAAAAATGTGAAGTTTGCCAATGGCTTTAAAGACTTCTCAAGAGAAAACACTGATTTATTGACTCTTCCTGATGGTGATTTTATATTAATCATATCCTTCTCCTCCAATTAAAGGTTTTATATTGCAAGAACACTGTAATCACAAGTAAAAAAAAAGAAAGAAAAAGTATAGAAAATTAAGGCCAGCCTGCTTGGAATGTACAAGAAGATAAGCACTCATTATATCAATTTTATATAGTGGGAATTATTAATTTGGCAATCCAATTGCTCAGGGGCTGTGTCATTAATAATCAGGTGATTATTATGAAACAAAAACTCTCACTTGTGGAGTTACACAATGAAACAGCCCTGAAGTGAAAGAGCAAAATTATAATGTTTGTATTTTCCTCAAATTTCTGTGATAAAATCAGTGTGTGGACTAAATTTTGGTAGTAATTACTTCTTTTATATCTGTTTCAGATATGGCTGTCTTCACTTTTTATTATTACTGTTAAAACTACATTATAAAAAGGACAGAGGAGAAATAAAGCTGGAAAATTTGATGAAGTACAAATGACATAATTTTGCTTTCAATGTCTTATCCTCTTTAAAATTAAGCTCTCCCATTAAACTAACAGTGGCCTGTCATTGCACTGCCTTAGAATAATAAAAATATGCAGAGGAGCCATATCTGCTTAATTATCCCACTTTCCAAAAAGCAGCCATGGTAAATTTAAAAATTTCAGCAGGTTACAGGGAAGAGGAATTTTTTCCTGCTGTGATGTCTCAGAGCCTCTTTGTTTTGGAAACTCCTCTTTCTTTTAAGATGTGACCAAAAAAAAAAAAAAAAAAGTTGGAAAGTCCCATAGATTCAATGTACTTTTTAATATGCCAGGTGGAGTAATAAAATAAAGAATCTGTCCTAAAGTCACTTAGGTTGGTCATAAATCCTCAATAAATCAATTAATCTGACTCATCCCTACAGCCTTCCCTGCTCCTGAAACCTTTGACAATATATACAGCAGAAATATTTAATATATTATAAATATATATATTTATATATATAAAATATTCTCTCTATATATATTTATTTTCTACTGGTACAGTCAAGGAATACCTTAAAATTCCAGATTAAAATGAAAAAAAATCTCAAACAAAAAGGTTTTTTTTCCTCACGTACACAGGGAATTAAAAAAAAAAAACAACAAAACCAAACCCTAATGAAGAAGCTGAAAGATAGGACATTTTATAATATATTATAAATAAAATCTATGTTATATATATTTATATTAACATATAAATATAATATTCATATTTTTAAATATATTTTATACTATAATATATTTATATTTATTATATAAATACTTTTAAATTAAAAATATAACCGTAACCTAGCTAAGATTTCAAAAAAACCTAATATTAAAATCAAATATATTGATGAGCCTTTACCATCACTACTTTCTGCCTCTTTTTTATGGAATAGGGACATATTCTTCCAGTTTACAAATGCAAAACCTCAAGGGAAACCACTTCAAGAGCAAAATTTCTGGATTCTTGAATTAATTCAGCTCATTTTTACTGGGTAAGGACCAAAAAGGAGGTGTCCCTCTAGAAAATTAAAAAAAAAAAACCAGCTATCTGTTTTTATGTTTTTTCATCTCTTTATTAATAAATCCAGCATAAACTGAACAGCTCAGCAGAAATTAAAATCTTACACAAACAAAAAAGGAATTGGATGATACCTCCAGACTTTTGTCAAATGACAAATGAACCAGTTTCTGCAGCCTGGAAGAGCAGAGGGAAACACAAATGCTGAAAAATCCCTGAGACAAAGGAAGCTAAACTCAGATTACTTCAATTTTCTGAAAGGTTTCAGCAAAGGTTATACAAGATTTCAAATATAGAAAGTAAATAGGACAAGAACTGGCATTATTGCTGGCATTTCCAGCATTTGCTAATTTGGGTGTGTAAACACTGGGGAATCTCTGCATAATTTCACTATTTCTACCCATTGATGGAAGGTGAATTGACATTTTTGGTCAGTCAATTTGCTTTTAGTTCAGAAATAAGGTTTATTCAAATTTTGCTAAGAACTGCAAGGGGAAAAATGAAGAACAGATGATTTGTGATTCTGCCTTCTGTTGAGGATGGGGGATTTTTTTCCAGCTTTGTCAAAGAAAAAGAGAAGAAGATGATGCTTAGAGCACCCAGCAGCCACACAGTGCCAAGGTCCTTTTATCAAATTTTTTGTTGGTTTTTTGGGGTATTTATTTGTGGGGTTTTTAGTTTGATTTTAGGGGGTTTTGGGTTTTTGAGTGGGGGGGTTGTTGTTTTCTTGTTAGTTTGTTTGGGGCTTTTTTGTTTGTTTTGTTTTGGGGTTTTTTTGTGTTCAGTTTGGTCTTTTTGGTTTTTTGTTTGTTTGTCTGGTTTTGGTTTTGATTTTTGGTTTTTTGTTTTTTTTTTGTTTGGGGCCTTGAGCAAGCCACCATAGTTCAGATACTCCTCATTCCCATTTGGGAGGTCTTAAGTAGGGCACCCAAATACAAGAAAACTCTTGGAATAAGAGCTCCAAAACCCAAAAATCTATTTGTTTGTTACATTATCTCTAAAGGCAAGAGCTCACAATACAAGAAAACAAAGTGGAACCAAAATTCCCTTGATGCTAAGGAAAAACAGGCAATGTTCTACTCATTTATTAAAAAAAAATAATAACCCAGGAAACCAAAATTCTCCCAAACCCTATTACTTATACAGAATGAGGCAAGTTCTGTGGAGTTTGGAGACCAGCTCTGTCAGTAATGCAGAGTTCATTGTCTCTCCAGCTCATGATTTTAAAAGTTCATTTTTATGATTTCCTTAAGATTGTCCCTCTTTCTGTCAGAGCCTACTGGAAATTTCACTGATGAGATAATTGTAGAATTAATAGATTCAACATGAAACTTGATTAAAAACTGCCCACTGGATTTCAAGAGCAGGAACACAAGAAATACTCATTTGTCTGGATGGAATTCATCTAATTTGAGGGGGATATACTTTGTACAAAGACAGGGCTCAGGAAATTCAGTTCACACAAGGAAATTTCTGTTTAAGGAACCCATGAGAGTCTGGACTGGAGGAAAAGCCCAAAAATAAATATGTGGGAAAATATATTTTTCAGGCTTTTTGTTACCTTTGTTACCACCTAGACCATCCTGTGTATTTGCATTTTCAGGGAAAGAGAGAAAGGAAAGGAAAGGAAAGGAAAGGAAAGGAAAGGAAAGGAAAGGAAAGGAAAGGAAAGGAAAGGAAAGGAAAGGAAAGGAAAGGAAAGGAAAGGAAAGGAAAGGAAAGGAAAGGAAAGGAAAGGAAAGGAAAGGAAAGGAAAGGAAAGGAAAGGAAAGGAAAGGAAGGAAAGGAAAGGAAAGGAAAGGAAAGGAAAGGAAAGGAAAGGAAAGGAAAGGAAAGGAAAGGAAAGGAAAGGAAAGGAAAGGAAAGGAAAGGAAAGGAAAGGAAAGGAAAGGAAAGGAAAGGAAAGGAAAGGAAAGGAAAGGAAAGGAAAGGAAAGGAAAGGAAAGGAAAGGAAAGGAAAGGAAAGGAAAGGAAAGGAAGGAAAGGAAAGGAAAGGAAAGGAAAGGAAAGGAAAGGAAAGGAAAGGAAAGGAAAGGAAAGGAAAGGAAAGGAAAGGAAAGGAAAGGAAAGGAAAGGAAAGGAAAGGACTAAAATTTGAAGCAACCCCCTACATTTTCAGTTCTAATTTGTAAGATTATCTTGGCACAAAGCAAATAATAAATCATAACCCAGAAGTTCTTTTTCACTGATAATGCCTCTTCTGAAGGGCTCTCTCCTTCTGATTAAGGATCTGCAAGTTTCAATTGCCCTGATTATGAGCTGCCAAGGAGCTCAGGGCACCAGAACATCCTCCAGAAGTTCATCAGCACAGCCACAACCCTGCAGGAGGTGACAAAGTCATGGGACAGCAAAACCCAGATGAGGCAGTGCCCATCTCCCCTCCCACAGGCAGCACCTTCAGCCAAAAGAGCATTTGAGTTAATTCACATTTAGCTTTAAATCACACAGCCTCCTCTTTTCCAGAGGCAGATCATCCCTGTGTGCTGGATTCTGTGAGGCAGCTCTGACACTGATGGCAACAAAGACAATTAATCCATCTTTCTTCAAAAAGCACTTTTGGGGAAATTAAGAGAGGCTGTTTCTGCTGGCTGCAGCCTCCTGTCCATGAGCCTGAGCTTTTCCCTTCTGCTGGCTCTTTATCAGCAGGAATGCAAGCAGGAATCACACTGTGAGCAGTCTGACTGCTGCAAGTCTGCTCTGCATGTTCATACAAAAAATACAAATTACCATGTGATTGTTCTATACACAATGGTAGCAAATTGCCTGGAAGAAATCCTGGAGCTACCCACTTTACAATTTACTTAAGACAAACATTTATTTCCAGTCAGGAACAACACAGTGATTTTTTGACAAGGGTGACTGTGGAACTGCTGGAGTCTGCACAAGGAAAAACTGGAACCAAGGAAAACAAACACATATTTACAGAAGGAACCCTGATTTTACAGTTATATAAATTATGGAGTCTCAGTATCTGGGTTTAACTGTTGTAATACTTTTGACACCACTGCAACACTTGAAGAAGCCCTCTTTTATTAGGAAAGAACCAAAATCATTTCAGTCCCTGAAACAAAATTAAAATCCCTTTCCAAGCAATGTTTCTTTGAATGAAAAGGAGAACAAAAGGCTCCATAAATCCTCTCAGAGATTCTGTTTCTGCCAGCCTGACTTGCAGAAAAGTCTTCAGACACACCAGCCAGGCACAGAGAGCAGAGGGGAGGCAAAGATTAAGGAGGTCCTGGTGAGTTTTCTCCCAGATCCCAGCAGGAAAAGCACAGCACAGTCAGGACACTGTGTGTGCACAGCCACAAGACTTTGTGTATCTCATCTTTGATCAAAGTTTACTCTGAGTTCAGATCATTTGAGCCACACAAAAAATATATATAAAAAAATTTAAACCCCAGACAATCTCAAAACTCAAAAAAACCCCCCACTCAAACTCATTTCATATTTTCATATATGACTCTCCTATTAATAAATACATTTTTAAAGGGACAGTTAGGGTAAATATCACAAATCTTCATCTCTCTATGTGCTGAATCATATATTCCATTTTTTTAGATCTATAAAGGAAAATTGGTAAACACCATTAGCTATACAGAAGCAAAGAGGAAAAGGGATTACAGTTTACTGTCACATTAGCAACCATCTGAGCACAAGCACATTAGAAAAACTCTATTCCATTAGATCCTAAACCCATCCCCTCCTATCTCCTGCCCCCAGAAATGGGAAAAAAGTTAATTTCTCCAGCACACCCTGCCAGCCTTGCCTGTGCAACAAGGAAAATAATAATGGCATAGTTGGGCTTTCTCTGCACTCACAAGTGGCATCTTGGGTTTAAAATAGGAATATTATCCCTGGGCTTTAATAGTGCCTGGTTTTGCATTTCACACCTATTCTCCCATACATACACTTGGAGCAGGGTCCCAAAGAGATGTGAGATGTGAATTGTTAAGACAGAACCTAATTTTTGGATGAAGGTCAGGATCTACACACAGGCTGTGTTTCAGCTGGAGATACAAAGGTACTTAAAATAAAGAGTAGATCAGCATCTCAGCTCAGGTGTCAGTCTCAGGTTTCATCCATGTAAATGTTAATATGTTAACAGGAGCCAAGTAGTAAAGATGAAATCCCCTCTGCCCCAAAAAAAAAGCAACATCAGTTTCACTAAACCAGGAGAAAACCCTGCTTTTTTGACTTGCCTGATTCTCTTTGGTTTATTTCCAGTTTTAAGTCACTGTAGCTGAAATTTATACATCATGTCACATCACTTAATCTCAGGAAACCTAGGAGGAAGAGTGAACACTAGGAAGTTTGTGCATTTACTCATGCATCTGTGAAGCACTGAAAAACTGCACAACCCCAGGCAGAGGGGTTAATTTTTATTTATTTTCTCCTGCTCACTCATCCCATGGGAATTTCCAGCAAATTACAGACATGGGCATGGACACAGCCCAGCAGGGGAAAAGGCTGGAATCTCAGAAATCAGGGTAATTCTGAACACAACTGGCCAGCACCAAGAGCAGAGTTTTGCACAGGTTGAAAGGGTTCCCACCTGCTGAATGAGCCAGCAGCCTGGCCAGGGCTGCTGCTGGCAATTCTCAGCAGCAAAAGCAGCTGTTAAATCGTGAATTGGTTTGAAGACAGCCTCATTAAATTCAGAAATGAGCTACAAAGATGTTTTCAAAGAGGATGAGCAAGTGAGTAAATTTTTAATTACTTATCAAGGAGGGGTTTTCAGTAGAGGTCGTCTATGCAACTATGAGAGCAATAAATAGAACAGATTTACAGCTGGTTTTGTTTTCATGGCAAACACCCAGGATTTGATGGGAGTACAGAGATCAAAAATGATTTGCTTTGACCAATATTAATGTAACATTCTGTCTTCCACCACACAGACAGAAAAAGACACGAACATAACATTCTCTTCTTCTTAAAGGAAATAATCCCTATATTTACATTCAAACAAAAATAATAAGACCTTCTGTTCAGGCCACCTTAAAACCCCACTCCAATCTCAGAAAGACAGGTTTTGATCCAATTCTGGCACTGGCACAGCGAGTTCAACTGCTGGAAGGTTCTGCAAGTCATTACTTGTAGCTCTCCTGGTTCATTCTCCCATTTAATCTGCATCGACCCAGCGAGCGCGGATCGATGGGCACAAAGGGATGGGCTGAAATCACCACGGGGCCACCCTGTGTTATGGCACTCACTGCTGCAGGGTCTGCCCTGCCTTGGGCCTGGAGTGATGCCTGGAGTGATGCCTGGAGCAGAGGGTACACAGAGTTAAAGGAATAAAGCAGGGATTTGTTAAAAACCCTTCCAAGGATTCACCTTGGGCAGTGCAAGAGCCTGGCTGTGGCTACACACAAAATAGAAACCAGCCACAGATTTTCACACTTTTATAAGTTTGGTCCATTCCCACATTGGGGTTAATTGTCCAATTCCAGGTTCTGCAGTCCCATCCTCCCAGATTCTCTCCTCAATTTATCAAGAGCCTCCAGGACACCACAAATAGCTTCAAATGCATTTTAGTGTGGCCAGAGCAGCCTCTAAGCCCTTCACACAGCCATCAGCACAGGAGCAGATGGCTCTTGACCTCCAGCACCAAACCTGGGCTGCCACAACCTGCTCTGCACAGGCAGCAGAACAAACCAGAGCCACCACAGAGCAGCCCTGCCTGGCTGCTTTCAGCAGATGACAGGGTGTTCTTATTTCCACTACAGCAGAAAATGGAGATTTTGAGGCTAAGAGAAAGCATGTCAAAATGAGAACCTTTTCCTTCTGAGTTGCTCTTTCTGCTAAAGCTAGATCAGCTTCAATAACAAATAACCAGGGAAAAGAGACTTCCAGCAAAACCTAGGAAAGATGAGACGTGACACCCCAGCAGAGGATAAGAAGTGATCTGTGAGAGAATGGAGAAAGGAACATTTTACATTATTGCATGTTATTGTGGTACACATATTACACATTCTTATCCTGTTACACAGCTGAGCTCCCTGACTATGCCAAAGGGGAGTTTAACCCCAAATTTCAGTCCTGCCTTCTTTTGGACATACACAGGATTGGAATCTTTACTCCAGAGCATGAAATCTGGGTGTAAATGCTCATATTCAGCAGAGAGATTGCAGAACATGTCAGCACCAACAATGTTGTCTGCCACCCTGGTGAAACATCCCTGAATATTTTGAAATGCTCTTCTATGACAGACTGGCTTGGCAGGGCCAAAAACCAGTTTAGTTGATTATTTTCAGTACATATTCCCCCAGCACTCAAAAGATTTCAAAACCTGACAAGCCATTACTGAGAAGTATATCCTTTCTGATGGCAAGATCTAAGGCTCTGCATTTGGAATTTTTTCTGTGTTACTAAAATTAAAAGCATCGAGAACGAAACGTTTCAATTAAGTCAATCCCCAGTTTAACATTTCACATTGTCAATTTTTATACCCTGAACCAAAAAAATGTGACAAAATGAGTGTAAAGAAAATAAGAAAATAGTTAACTAGCAGAACTTAGATGTAAATACCACACCAATATGCAATGCTCCTGTGATTTGGCAAATATAATCTGTTGTTTAAATTCTCCCTTATGAAGTAGTCTGTCTGAAAAAAAAAAATTGGGGTGATCAATTCAAAAACATATCAATAAATAACTTGAAAAATATTCTAATTTGAAAACTAAGTACTGATCATATTGTTCCTCACTGCTAGAAGAAGCTGCCAGAAATCAAATACACTTTTACCATTTTGGGGGTGAGCTCTGCTATAAAGAAGAGTCATCAGGGGCATTTAATTTTACTTAAGTATTTTTAATATAAAGGCTCAAACTTGAAGTATTTAACATTTAATTCTAAATGCTTACTAGGATTCTGAGATTTTTGAGTTCAACTTCAAAGGCCAGCACCAGTTTTTAGTTTTTTAAAGCATCATGAGGCTGCACGATTTGGGTGGGAGAGGGAAGACCCCAATAAAAAACCATCAGCTTCTGAGTGACACTGGGAGGAATCAACTCCCATTTCAAATTTTCCAGGTATCTAAACTTGCAGTCTCCCCACACTCTCAGCACTGATTTTTACTTTTTTTTTGGGAAAACTGACTTGACTCTTTCTGGGGAAGCACACAAACAGGGAGCTGGAGACTGCTGAGGCACAGGACTTGCTCAGTCCTGGGGGATGCTTTGAGCAAAATCCTCTCTCTGTAGGATGCATTTTCCCACTTCAGGTCTTTTGATCCTGCCTTGCCATGAAGACACAGCCCCAAGAGCTGTAACACAAAATTCCTTCCCCAGCCCCTTCATCCCTCCCACTCCTGCAGGTGGTGGAGGGAGGGAGAATTATCTCCAGAGGAGGCTGATGCTGTTCCACTGCCTAAACCCAGCTCAAACCACCGAGCTGCTACATCAAAGATCATCCCACTACCTCCACTTTTACTCCATTTATGGAGAGTGCACTCTGTGCCCTTTTTTAACACAGACCAAAGGTACCAAGCTCCAGCAGATGGCACAGAAACATGTGCACTCCCAGAGCACAGAGGCTCCTGGGGCTCTGATTCCATGGCAATGAGATAATTTTCATTCCTGCTCTCTCTCAACTCATTCAAAGTCGCTGCTCACAGGCTGGTCTGCACTCCTGCTGCCTTGAAATGCTCTTCAGATGTGCCTCACCTCATTCTCTTCCACCACAGTTTGAGTTCATGTAGAAACCACCTCATAGCCTGTGTTCTAAATCTGCATTCTGGATTGCTTCTACAGGCAATACTTAAGTTCAGGATAACCTGGATTTTTGTTTTGCCTCCATGTAATTATTTACGTTGCAATATAAAACTCTTAATTTAAAGTACAAGGTGGGGGGGGAAAGCATCTCAGTTAAAAACAAAATAGCTTACTATGCTTCTTAAGTAATTAATAAATAACTAATATATGTTGACTAAATAAATAGATAAAGTTGTAATTTTTCCAGAAGTATCCAGGAATGTGTCCATTCAATTTCTAATCCCAAATCCACCAAGATATTTAAAGAACTGCACTCCAGTGTTGCAGAGCACTCTGGATACAGGAGCATTTGTGCAGAGACTGTTTATTTGGTTCTGGTTTGGAAGACTCACTAGAGAGAAAGGCAAAGTCATGCCAGGGTGTGGTTGGTTTGATAAACAATGGAAGGAGATTTCCTATTACAGAGCTTGTTATTCCTTCAGCATAAAGTGCAGCAGAGGAGGAAAGCTGAAAACACAGGGAAATAAGTTTTTCCTGGTGGAGAGACAGGCAGATTGTCTCCTCCAAGGGCAGGACTGGGGTTTGTAGCAGGGCTCACAATGCCCTGGCCAGCCCTGCACTCCAACACAGCACACAGCTGAGTGATTTAATCTTGAAAAACATTTTTCATTTTTCATTTTTTGTGATTTCATCTGAAAAACAAACCAATGGATGAAATGGCATTGCTCTTATGGAGGCTCCAAGGCTCAGCTACTTTCAGAGCACCACCCTGCTAAGGCAAGAAGCCTTAGGTCTTTAAAATTTAGGTCTTTAAAAACTTTCCTTCGTTCAGTTCTGGTTTTGTAACCCCCCCCCCCCCCCCAGGGTTCAGGCACTTTGTGTTTTGCCAGTTCTACCTCTCCAGCCATCCACCACTGTCACCAGCTTCATTCTTGAGGTGGGGGGTGTGATGGAATCATGCACTGGAGCTCTTTGTGTTGTCTGGGTATCCCTTTGCCATCTATCATCCAGAAATTTATACTGCTTTTCAGATCAATCAAAGGAATTAAAGCTCTTCAGGACATAATTTCTTTCCCTGCAATTTCTTTTCCTGGCAAAAGAAAGAAGGAATTCAATCTGTTTTCACTGAAAGTCCAGAAAAATATTGCACTACACGCTCATGCTCAGACAGCTGAACATAAAGGTGTCTGGCTCTATATATCTTAATTTTCCTCTGCTGGAATCAAGAACAATCGTTGTATGGATACGGTGTAGCTGTAAAAGCAAGTTCAAAGCCAGCCTGGGCCGAGGCAGAGATCATTTCCTTTTGATGCAGTACAATGCAATCAACATCTGTGGGAAACAAAAGCCTCTGTCAGGGCTTACAGAGCACAAACAAAGGAGCAGCCCGAGGGGCAGATAATCAGTTTACACAGAACTCACTGCACCCCTGTTATCGGGATGGGAAGCAGCAGGAATCAGGCTAAAAGGAAATTCCATTTGGGGATTGCTAAGTGCAGGACCCAAGAGGGCACACTGCACCCAAATCCATCCCCCTTGTCACCTGGGCAGGAAAAGGGCTGAGCAGGCACTGCCAGGTCCCTCCTGTGTCACTTGAGCCGGCACAGAGTCCCCCAGGAGAATCTGGTAGCAGCTAAAAGGAGCTGGAGGATGAAGCACTCTGGAAACCGCCTGCAAACTGTAATTTGAAACACTCCCAGCCCATCTCCTGCCCGCTGCCACCAGCAGCACCTGGGTCTGTCACCACCCTGCCCTGGTGACACTGATGCCTAAAGAAGCTGCCTGTAGCAGAGGCTGGACAGAGTTAAAGGAAAATAAAGCATCCTCAACACCCAAAACCAGCTCCACAGAAATGCAGCTCTTTGGCCAAAAAGTGAAGAAGGAACTTAGAGTAAAAACTAAACTAATTTCTTTTTCTGTTCCATCTGAAATGTAGAATTTATTTCTGAAATCTCATTTCGTTTGATTGATGCCTCTTTTCACCTTTAAAGCCTAATTTTGGGAGTTTTAAAACTGAATCACAACTCAAAAGGGGGGGGAAATGGCATCTTTGATCCCCATTTGTGAATAATTTTGGCTTAATAACAATGGTTTTTTGTTGTGACCTAAGCATAATTTTTTAGTTAACTATTTATCCAAAATAACTTCCCTGGGTCTAGCCCTGGTCCCAGGGCACTTCTGTGCTATGTAAAGCTCTGAAGTACCATCCTCTGCCTGTCCCAATAGCATCACATCACAAAAATACAAAACTTTCTACTATTATTTTCAGTGCTCAGCCATTTTGTTTCAAACCATACTGTGCCATAACATGAAGCATCTTTTATTGCACCAGTCATAAAAGACCTCAGAGATGTGTAACAGATCGAATGTTACTAACCCAGTCTGACATCAGAGGAATGAGGTCTAAAATGTTTCCTCAGAGGAACAAATGTCTGCAAATAACTGTATTGTGTTAGAAGGTCTGAGAGCAGCCACTTTATGACCTGTCCAGTGCCTGTTTTGAATGTGCTTCCCTGTAGAGACTCCAACAGCATTTTACATATTTAAGAGTTACTATGGCAAGAGATTTTTATCCTGCAATAACTACTATCTGGAAGTATTTGTTTGGAATATACTTAATTAAAAAAAAAAAAAAAAAAAAGGCTTAGGAGAAATAGCCCCATTATATTTCAAAACCAATTATTTCTGTTGTAATTCTGCTGGTACTTTACCATGGGTTGCCATTTCACCATGACAAAATCCTCACTCCCCACATTTGGTATTCTCTTTTGCTATCACCAAAGTAATGAAGCATCTGAGATGAAAGACAGTAAAAAATTCAGTATCACCACTATGGATTCTTCTGTTCCAGCTGCTTTGCTTCTCATTTCAAGTTACAGTCCTCTGCATAGCCACAATATCCTGAGCAATTGCATGAGAAGTGATTAAGATATTACACAAAAATGAAGGATTATCAAACTGAGGGAATCCTGGCTGGAGGACAGAGATGAGCAGATGAGTAACTCTGATCCTGCATGGAAAATAAAGAAGTAAAATACATGTTCAACGAAATAAACTACCAGCTGTGACACAAATTAGTATTCCTCTCTTGGCTTTCCTGGAGCTATGCAGATTTACATCAGGCAAAGATCACTTCCATGCTTTTGCCTTGTCATGTATCATCAGTAACTTCTTTGCAAATGATGAGCCGTGTGCTGGAGGCCAAGGAGGCCAAGGGTGTCCTGGGGTGCATCAGGGAGAGCAGTGCCAGCAGGGCAGGGAGAGGCTCCAGGGCAGGGTAACAAAGATGGCAAAGGGACAGGAGCATCTTTTATCAGGAAAGGCTGAGGGAGCTGGGACTGCTCAGCCTGGAGAAGAGAACAGAGAGGAGACAACATCCATGTCTGTCAGTGTGTGCAGGGAGGGGCCAGAGGATTGCCTTGGGTTTGAAAGACAGGTGTTAAGAAAGGCAGGAGCCCCTCTTGAAATGGAGAATGTAACATTCCCCCCCCCCCCCCCAAATTATTATAATTTTGAAATTAAGGGGCTCTCAGGCAAAGATAGGGGAAGAGGAATAACAGTTCTGTACTAGGAAAATTAAAATAGAAATACAGTATTACACAGAACAATCCCAACCCTGCCAGAGTCAGAATCCAAGCTGGCACAGTCAGTCAGTCAGGGTGTTGGCACAGTCCCATTCCATGGTGCTGCATCCTCCTGCAGGGGCAGATGTGGCTCAGCTGGAGCAGTGCTCCTGGAGAAGGTGCAGTTTCCTCTGAAGCTCCAGGGATGGTGTGGAAGGGTCTGGTTTTCCTCTGGAATCCAGTGGAAAGAAGGTCCCTTGGTGTCCAAAATCTCAGTTTTTCTCTGGGTAGGAAAGGCTTGGCTCCTGCCCTGGCTGGAGCATCTCCCAGTGGGATTATGGAATTTTATCAGCCATGCCCTGGGATTCAGTGGCCATGAACAGGAGATATCTCCTGGAGGGTGGATGGGCTGTGGGAAGATAAAGAACACTGCCCCACCTGGTTTTTAACAGATGGTGATAGAATACAAACTTTTGGTTTCATCCTGTGTTGAAAGTCAAGACAAGGATGGACCAGGCACTTCTCAGTGGTGCCCATCAATGGGACACAAGGAATGGGCAGAAACTGATACCCAGGATGTTCCACCTGAACATGAGGAAGAAATTCTTCCCTGTGCAGTGATCACACACTGGGACAGATTGCCCAGAGAGGAGTGTGGCTCCCTCACTGAGATATCCCTGACCCATCTGTGCACAATCCTGTGCTGTGTGCTCTGGGATGGCCCAAGAGAGGCTGGACAAAGTGCCCACTGTGTGCCCTTCCAGCCTGACCCACCTGGGATGATTTTCTGTGTTATTTCAGTTGTCTCTTCATTGCGTCAGCAGCAACACTCTTCAACACACACGCAGCCTCCTCCCTGACGTCCTCAATTTCAGCCTTATCCCACAGTGACTGTCACATCAGACAGTCCTTCTCAAAAAACAAAACACTTCCAAAACAGAAGTTATTTAGAGTTGTACCAGTCATTCACTGAGGATCTGACGTATTTGCTTTAAATAACTGTTCTCCCTCTCCTAAACCATTTTGGGGTTTAACACATTCAGTGAGCAATACATTTTCAAAATTCTCAGACTCCAGTTCCAGCCCTTTTACCTTCCTGTGTCTACCAGTTCATGCTGCCACACAGTGAGGCTGTGCTGTCACTGAAAATGCTCTGAACACCAAATGACAGCCTTTCATCTCTCTCATGTGGCCACCAGACTTCACTGTGCTAGCCAAAAAAATGACTGCACATTTACCACACACATTGAACCTTGGCCTGTGCATTTTTCTCTCCAGGTTGACTGGAGAAACCACAAGGCAAGGACAAACGACAGCTGTAAGGTAATAAACAGAAAGGGATTGCTTAAATCTTCGAGAGCAAAGTCACCTTTTTCAATTCACATGTTAAATATTCTAATCTCCTAAGTAGCTGCCTGCACACACAATCTTCTCAGGAGATCATGCTCCTAAAAATCATTTAACACATGCTAGGGGGACAAAGAAATTTTATATATATTTACTGTGAATGGCACAAAATAATTTTGGTCATTTACAAGCTGGAATTACTCCACATAGACTTTTGAAAACATGCTTCCTATGCTACCTAAATTGTTGCCAGAATAAATAAAATAAATTAAGTAAGGAAAAGTGAAAGAAACTCCCCTACTCTCTGGTATGAATATCTGTGTAGAGGGTGTGAGAGGATGAGAAGGAACAGCAAAGGGAGTCACTTGTGTGCAGTCAGACTGGGCTGGGGCTCTGTAGATTCAAAAAAGTACAACATGATGCTTGGATTGGTTTTCCCCTGCTTTCCAGCAGGCTGGCATATGCTGAGCTTTATTGCTTCTGAAAGCACCCTTGCAGCCATTCCATGAGACCCACAGCCTCGCAGGGATGCAATCCTCACTGCACATCAGCTGCTCTGGGAGTCTCTCATGTGTGCTTGGCCCTGGCTTTGAGCAATGTTAAATGTGGCTAAAATGTCACTGCAGTGCTGATGGGGACATTGTTCACACCCCAGCTGTACCCAGAGACCCTGCCAGGCTGAGCTGGACACTCCTGGGCTGCTCCCACACTAATGGACCGTGCAGAAGAAACAGAAGGGAGGAAAAATGAAGTTACAAAGCCTTGCTTAAAGCTCAAAACACATCTCTGGACTGGTGAGCCAGCACCTTTTTCCAAACCTGGTCCTTCAGCCGGCATTGAGCAGAGGCATTTCTAGTAGAAATCAAAGCAAGGCATTCCTCAGTGCTGCACCACCTGAACACCCCAAATTTTATCCCACTTGTTTCAGACCCAAAGTGGAAAGCTGGCAAAACTGAAGGTCCATGCTTGTTTTCTTATATCATTCCTCAGGACCTGAGGAAGTTAAACCACTTCCACTGGGTTAAAACCACTCACTCAACTGTATCCTGTGATGTTTCATCCACATTTCTATTTTTAAGGGCAGTAAAATCCCACGATGGAAAAAATGGATCAGCATTCCCATCCTGTTTTTACCACTGGACACAGAGGCTGTCTGAAACACATGGAAAGTTAATTCCTGCATATTATCAGACAAAGCTGAGTCCCACAGCAAACAAGCATTAAATCTTCTTCCTTGCTGCCTAAACCCTGAACCTCTGAGAAAGAAATAACAAAAAAAAAAAGATCTGGGTAGGGAATGCTTGGCTCCCCCACCCTGGCTGGAGCATCTCCCAGTGGGATGATGGAATTTTATCAGTCATGCACTGGGACTCACTGGCCATGAACAGGAGATAATCTCCTGGAGGGAGGATGGGCTGTGGGAAAGATAAAGCTGAATTACAGCATGTTTAGAGACCTACTGTGCAAGGGCCTGCCACACAAATAAATATGATGAAACCCACCCAGAAAATATTTTTTTGTCTGTTTTCAAAATGGGCTGAGGTAAATGAGACTCTTTTATCTCGTTCTGAGCTGAGATGACCTGTCTCAACAATTCCTTCAGAAATATCTTGCTTTTGTCTATTACCTTCACCTGCAGCAGAGCTGCCCTCCTACCCATGTTTGCAAGGGAAATTAGTGTGTTACTTTGTTTTAAAAATTACGGAATTCTGCAATATCATCACCCCTGATTGAAGCTTTGAGGAATTTCTGCCTTCTCCTCCACTGAGCACAATGCTCACATTGTGTGCTGTATGCACAGGGCAGTGCTGCCATCCCAAACTCTGAATATTTACTGTGCTTTTATCTCCCATTTTGGCTGTATCTTCAACCCCCCACTCATTCACTTCTCAGCATCTGAGCAGGCAAACACACCACAGCTCTTCTGGATCATCACTTCAGCCCCCAATTCACCAGCTAGCTCCTCCTGCTGATTTACAGGCTTAAACCTCAGCAACTACCACTGGGTTTGCAATTTCTGAAACAATCTAATATCAAAGGGAGTCATTACATGAAAAAAAAAAAAAAAACAACAAAAAACAACCTGTGCTTCCTACAAATAAAACTCGAGGTTATTCAAAGGTACATAAATACAAACTCGCTCCTGGAGGAGGCAGAAAATTAATTTCTGATATACACATAGTTTACCTAAACTGCAGGATGGCAATTTACACTGGTACAATATTGGACATTCACCCATTATTGTTGCTGCTTCCAGTATCTGATAATTTCCTCCTCAGCTTGTGCTGCTGGTATCCATGGCAGCTGAGCATCCCACCAGGGGCCTGCCAAAAACACCCTCCCAGAAGGGACACACAGAAAGTACAGTCAGAGGGCAGAGGAAAGGAAATAACACAGAGTTTGGAAGGCAAAAGGGCTGCACTTTGATATTTAATTAGGGAAAAAGCGTGTTAATTAGATATTTCCAAGAGTGAAATAAGTCAGAATACATAGACTAAAGTGATAATTAATGTACCACTAAAATAAATGCTGGAAGGCAAAACCAAAGCAACCCCCCAAACAATAATTTTGTCAATAATGAGTAAATAGTGAATCCTGCATAGTTTTTATGCCCCTTTACCTGCATTCTCCTCACATATAGGCAATTGCATCATTAAGAGCCAGTCCAAAGGAATTTTGCCACTGCTGCCCAGAGGGGAGTGGAGAAGTGAGAAAATCCCAGGTGTTTTTTTTCCAGAGACTCCTTCCTTTATTCGAGCCACTACCAGCTTTCCCTGAATACAATTCAGTCTTACAGAAGGAACATAAAGTTTTGCAGAAATGTCATATCAGGGTTCTGCCAGTAAAGACAATAATTTAAAAGTCAATATCTCATGTAGCAGGACTGAAGGGACACAGGGGTCAGGGCTGGCTGGGAGCAAGGGGCAAGGCCAGACTTCAAACATCACAAATTTGAGGATTTTTTTAAGGCTAAGGAAATGCTACTGTGTCCAATCAAAACATTTAACAATAGCATGTAAAACTCTCAGGGACATTTCTAGTACAAATCAAAGCAAGGCATTCCTCAGTGCTGCATCACCTGAACCTCTGTGTTATTCATGCTAAAGGATAAATCTTTCCCCCAGATTTTATCATGAACCCAAATACTCTTCTCCTGAACTTCCTCTTGCAGTAAAATCTAGTGAAAAGTATGAAAATAAATATCTGACAAAACAGCCACCTAATAAGAGGCCATTTAAAACCTTGCCTAGGTTCAAAAAAACATTTAAAATCCTGCCTAGTTCATAGAAAAAATCCTATGGATTAGAATATGTGATTGATCAAGGCCTAAACCAAAGCCTTTTAAGGATATTTCTGCCAGACATCTATTTTTAAATCTTCTACTAGAATAAACTGCAACAGGAAAATTCAAGTTCTGTATTTCATATATGAGGTGATTGAGGAGTTCCAATCAACAAAACCCCTGAAAACCACTGAAAACTCGTCACTAACTGGGATCTTAGAACTGAGAAAATAAAACTGGGTACAGCAATTACTGGTGCCACTACTCAGATGTAAAGCAGGAATTTCACAGTTTATTAATAACAAAACAAAGCAAACATGTTATCACAATGTTTGAGGGAGTGAATTTCTCTCCACTGTATTATTTCTATTAATAAACAAGACCAGAGAGAAAATGCACTGTTTGAGAAATTATCCTGATCATCCAGCTACTTTTAAACTCTGAAGAAAAATGCAGTTCTTCTCATGAATGCTAATTAATTTTCTGTAGCAAATCTCAACAGATCTATGGGATCCAGGAGCAACTTGAACCTTTTGAGTTGAGGCAGACTGTAAACAAAATTCTTGTCAAATTCTTGTTCTGGAAACCCCCACATATACCCAGGGATGGGATCTGGTGCAGTCCCAAGGTCCAGGAGTCCTTGAGTTCTGCTCTTCCTTCCAAGGTGCTCATTAGAAAATGATAATTCTATTTATGGGGAGGCAGCAAAGTAAAAGGAGAGCCATTACTTTGCTGCTTCCAACAGCTTTGCTACTAATTTTTGCATTCCCTTTTCTCCTATTTTATTTTTATCTGTTTTGAATTGCCCATGATTAAAGCAGTGAGATCTTACAAAAAAAAATAAAAAATTAAACAACAAAAAAAATTTCATAGCTCAATTTCACAGCAAACAAACAAAAAAACCCAACAAAAATTAAAAAACCCTTGCCTGAGAGGAAAACATAGAACTTTTTACTTCTGCTTGGTAACTCTTGGAGTACAGTAGATGATTAGCCATTAATTATCCATCAATAACAAAACTTTTTTATCATCTTTAATGGGATGGGTGTTTAAACTTGGGAAAACCAGAAAGTTTGGGTTTGCAATTTATAACCTATTAAACTAAGGCCAGCATCTCCTGCCCTCAAAATAAGAGAAAATAGATTTTTTTTCCCCCTGTTATTTCAGATTCTGAGATTGTATAGCTCCTCTTTTATCTAAAGCTCTCCCTTCAATATTTGAATGGGCAGGGCTTTGGCCTGGTTGGAGTATAAACCAATCAATAGCAATGTTTCTGCACCTTAACCAGAAAAGAAGAAGCTCCAAAGTGAAGCCCCTAGGGCAAAAATCCAGTATAAAGTAAATTTTAAATCCACTCCCATCAGGGCTGAATATACAAGACAAAAAGTTCCTTTTCTATGAGTTTTTCTGACTGAACTGAAATGTTCAATAAGTTTCAACACATAAGAATATGTTGAAACAAACTTATTTCAAATTCAGACAGTTGAACAAAACCCTGCATCTTATGTGGCTTTTTCCTACCTGCTTTTCTGCCACAGCCTCCTGAGAGAGGAGATCTTTAATCAATTAAACTTGAGTAATTCATGTCTCTGAAACATCTCGAAATTATTATGCAACAAACTGAGCTGCATCCTTAGGTTAAGTTACTTGGATTGTATTTATGTGTGAAAGCATCAAATAAACAACATCAGAATTTAATACTAAAAAGCAGCACAGCTGGAGTTATTGCAGCCTGAGGTAACAGATAAACAATCAGTATTTCACCTAAACAGATGTACTCTGGTAGAATTACTGAAATTACAACACCCAATGCTGCTCTTTGGAGAGAACTTTAATGCTAGGGAAAATCTTTTTCACACAAGCGCTGCCTTGTCTATAAAATTAACACAAACAGCCTGCTCAAATACATCACCAAATATTTTAATCAGATTCTCCAGCAAACCACCCCCTCAGCCATGTACATTATACCCAGAGACAGCACTGATAAGTGCTCATCACAAAATTCAAATTGCATTCCATTAAAAATACTCAATCAGCCTATATGATTTCAAATGCCATTTCTCTCTAACTGGTCTAAAAGGAATATTTTCCTTTACCTTTCATTTCCATGTGAACTTCAGAATTGTTCTGAAACTTGACAAAGACAAACACTTTGATGTTTCTTTGCACTAGGAAAATCTTTACCCAATAAATTACAATTATGTAAATATTAGCCCCCCTGGGGTATAAGTTCCTCTTTGAGGCATAAGATGATTAGAGCAGAAAAATTATTAGATTTGTCCATGACCACGCTATACTTTCCTTCCTCAGGAAATTCTGTTATCAAAGACTTTAATCCTATTCCCACTAAAGCAAGTAAATTTGACCACGGAGTTAAATGGAAAAAGAATTAATTCCACCCATTCAGGCAGTCCCCTAAAAGCCTGGATGATAGTAACACCCCCAGCATGAATATTCAGCTCCTGTTTTTAACATTGTGCTTCCACAGTCGTGAATGATTCCATTCATTCCCCTTTGACAGGAAATCTCAAGCTTTTCCCAAAAACTGCAGAATGCTGCTGGAGGCAGCTGGACAGGCAGCAGGGAACAATCCCATCCCTTGGGAGGAGCAGGGGGAATGCACACAGCCCTGCTTTTGGCATGGGTGCTGGTTGGGTGATGGCTTGGAGGAAAACAGGTTGGTTCCTGCCACTCTGGTTACATTCACAGAATCAGAATCACAGAATTCACAGAATTCTCAGGATTCACAGAATGGCTGGGTTGGAAGAGACCTTTAAGATCAGAGTCCAGCCCATGGCACCAATGCCACATCCAGGGTTTTTTTAAACACATCCCTGGGCAGACAATTCCAGTACTTTATCACTCTTTCCATAAAAAAAAACCCAACCCTCACCTGCTGGAACCCAGGAACTGGGAGTTTTGAGCTTTCTGTGCTTTCTGACACTGACCCTCAAGACAACACTGCTTTTAACTTAAAGACTTGGAGAAGGCTTCCAAAATCGAGTGATGGAATTAAAATCACAGGTGTGCAGCTAAATAGAAGTGTGTGAGTTCACATGGTGAAGGGTTTGGAATACAGAGTTTTTCAAACATGATGGAAGTGCTTGGATGTTGCCCATCTTCCTTTTCTTGTTCTTTGTTCCTTCTTCACAAGTTTCAAGTAGTAATTTTTAGTTAAATAGTTAGTATTTCACTGTGAGTCACAAGTGTTGAGTTATTGGATCAAAAGTATAAATAAGTGTTAGCTCTTAACTGGACTGTTTAACTTTAAAAGACCTTGTAGCTAACTAAATTCACCTCCATTTTGCTCAGTTTTAGCTGGCAGCTAGAAGTGTTGCAAAACTCTCTGTACTTTAAATAAGATTAAAAAACAGCCAAGTCCAAATGAAAAATTTTTCTGCTTCATGTTTCTAATCCTAACTCTAAGTAAAGACAAAAAAAAAAAAAAAAAAAAAAAAAAGTCACTAATAAGTGGTGCAAATAAACCACCACAAGTCTCCAGGAATGAAAAGGAGGACAGAGCCTCTTACCAGCAAGTAATTTTGGGAATTTGGGAGTAAATTTGGGAAGGTTTGTGACATATCAGGCTCCAGTGAGGGGAGGAGGAAGCAATATCTGAAATTTAAGGATTTCTCTTCAGAACCCAAGGCCAGAGAATACAGCCTCCCGAATTATTCACACATGAATGTTCTGAAACACATTTAGGAGAATGAATTAGGCTAGAGATCAGGGTGGAATTTTTAAGAAAGCTTTTTTTTTTTTTTTTTTTTTTTTTTCTATACATAGAATAAAAGACAAAGAGAATGGTGTTTCATGTCCATGTTATAACACAGAGCATACCCACTGTGCCAAAAGGTTATGGTAACTGGAGTGTCTGGCACAGAAATAGGACAACATCCAGATTACAAATATGTTGAGAAAAAAAAAAAAAAATCTAGAACTTTTGGGAAGTGCTGATGGGCCTAGAAAAATCATAAATTGTTATGGGAGTTTTTGATGTTCACAGCCTCATGTGGGGGCACTTGCCAGCCAAGCTGTGAAACACAAGTTTCACTTTTGTTTCTATTACATCTCTATTATGCTACACACACTAATATATGTATATTTGTGTTTATTATGTTACAGAAAGATTAATTTTGTTTCCCCTCCCTGTCCCCTCATTGCTGTATTATTTTTATACACAAAATTGGTATTTATGAAGCTAATTAGAGCTCACCAGTATTCACATGAGAACTCACCATTCCTGGAAGTATTACCTGGATATCTGAACAGAAAGTTACAAGTTTTGTCTTGGTTTTCTGGAGGAAAGATCCCTTTCAGCACAGAGGGATAGCTGAATTCCCAGGGATGCAGAAGAGCTCAGGAACAAGGATATTCTGCTGCTGCCAGTGATGGGCAGCTCTGGCTCAGCCCACAAGCCTGCTGAAGTGCCCATTGTGACTGATCCATGCACTTGAGTACAAAGGAGATTAAATTTTCTTTCTGGTCTACTGAATATGACTCAGTCTCTCAGCTTCTATTTTTTTTTTTTTTTTTAAGGTTTTGAAGAGAAAGAGTACAAAAGCTCTGCCAATCATGTTTGCTTTATCTTATCCCATACCCTCCTTCATACAAGAGAAGCTGCAGGATATCCTTTTCAGCTTGTTTACCTGAAGTTTCGCAAAACCCATACCATCTTGAAAGCCTAAAAGCATTTAAGGAGAATTTCTTTGTAAAGCATTGCTAAGAATGCAAATAAACTTTCACAGTGGCCTGTAAGTACCTTCCTTTACCAGGTAATACTAGCATGACAAATATGTTACAAAATTTGGTCTTGACAGCCCTTTCTTGGGTTTTTCACCTTTCCTGTGCTGCAGAGGGAAAACACTATTGAAGAGAACTCTTCTAACCTGGAGAAACATGGCTGGGCATCACCCAGAAAGGATTTATTCTCCTCTGGAGAGATGACTGTAGGTGCACTCAGACATCTGTACACCATTCACACAGAGAATTTGTTCACTCTTATTACTGAGTGATAAAGCTGACTGAGATTACAGCTCCAGACTTTGGCCCAATCAGCACAGCAGAGGTTTCAGAGAAATCCATTACATGCTCTAAAATAAACTCCACTATTACTGCTGCTAATAAAGCTGCAGCTTAACTCCATTCTCACTGAGGGTAATACATTATTCTGTAACTGATTTCAGCCCATTCCAGTGTGGCCATTGTATGTTAGGGCACAATTCAACAGGGTTAGGGGGAGGAAAATGAGGATCTGCTACTTATTTTGTGCCCTTCATTAGCATCTCAAAGAGAAACAAAACAAAATGAGCAGCTTTAGCAAAATAAAATGTTTGGAAGTGTGTTTTCGTTCCTCCAATTTCTTCTGCTCTAACTGCTTGAACATGGCCCCTATTAACAAACTGCCATTAATTTTAACTTTCTCAGCAATACTATCACATGTCTAAATTGTTTTGGAGGCTCTCCAGCTGATTTGAATGGTATCTGATGTTAATCAACTTTTCTTACCCTTATTCAAAGAATTGGTACTGCACCAATGTAAAACTTTACAAATACTGTGGCAGTAGATTGGACTTTTACAAAAAAGAAAAGGAAGCATATATTTCTAATTCATGGTCTTCATCAAATCAGCATCAAAAAATGCTAGTACAAAATCAAAATAAATAAAAATCACTTATCTCCTTTATGGCTATTCATCATTCCTAAGAAGTTGCATCCTCACTTATCCCTCATAAGATTTGGGACCTACCTTCTAAATGTCAAGGCCATTCG
The DNA here is from genome assembly GCF_903797595.1 of Erithacus rubecula. Taxonomy (NCBI): domain Eukaryota; kingdom Metazoa; phylum Chordata; class Aves; order Passeriformes; family Muscicapidae; genus Erithacus; species Erithacus rubecula. The sequence continues at coordinate 17,547,364 of NC_136688.1, forward strand.
TCCATAATTTTCCTCTCAGCACTGCAACTTTTCCTCTGGTGGTGATTTTCAGGTACAGCAAAATTTCAAGACTACAAAACTAAGAACAGCTAGTTCAGACTCTATTCTCTCTTTTCCTTTTTACAGACAACAGAAGAAGTTTGACTTACAGACAATTTTCTCTATGTATCTGGTAGGAAATCTTTGTTACTATAATTATCACAAGACAACAGACCAGTGTAGGGTAATGAAAGAAATAATTGAAGATCCTGCTGCAAGCAGACAAAACTCAATTCCCCAGTACAGGCAGGTAGCAAAAAACCTGATAAATCACTGCTGTATCACAGATCTTTCTTAAAATTGGAAGAGAATAGACCAAAAGCAGCACTAAGAGGGCTGTTGTGATGCATGAGTTGGAAGGAAAAATAACTACATTAGAAATGTTCCAGATCCTATTCAGCAGTGGAAATTAATGGAACATTGTCAATTAGCCTGAAACACTTAGCTTAATGTATTTGGAATTTGCATGATGGATGGTTTATGTAACTCCATAACAAAGCTCAGCACGAGAAAATTGGTTTCTTCAGCTTCTGAAACTGTGCTCCTCACAAAGTGAAACAAAAAAAAAAAAAAAAATCCATATGTGCACATCCATGTAACATTTCCCAGGGGTAAAGTTGGGCATTTCCTCCTGTATTTAGGCTTTCAAATGTTTTCCAGAAGTAAAGTCCTGGCTGAAAAGCCCAAAGGAACAATGTGAGGAGCAGTTTCACAGCAGACACCTCCCAGGTTTACCTTAGACGTGGTTATAGGAGTCTGAGGAGTGGATTCCTGATTTCAGAGCTTTCTATCACACCTGCATGAGCTGCAGGTGTCCTCTGGCCATCACCATCCTGCTCTCTTCAGGCAGAGCCACAGACAGAGGAGGGATCAGGCAGGGCAACAAGCTGCACTGAGGCTGTAGCCACTGGGCAAAGGGCCAGCATCCCACCCAGGAGCAGCTCCTTGCAAAGGAAAGGACAAAATTCCCCTTGCTTATAACCCTCCCTGTAAAACTGCAATAAAAGCCCACTTGGTGGTGGTTTCTCCTGGGCTAAAAATTGCTTTGTGCAATGAAAACCACTTGTGAGTTTATCAAGAACATCTCACTACCCAAATGCAAACACCTCAACAGAGAGTTGTTTTGTTTTGTTTGCTTTTCTAAAAAATTTGGGATACAGGGAGATTTAAAGAAATCCTTAATCATTGTATCATCTCTAGACAAATTTAATATCAGCATATTCCCCTGATGCAAGTTCAGCCATCTGTCAAACTCCTCATGGAGTAGGAAGTCAAATGCATAGCACATTTTAAAAGCACAAACTATTCACCAGCAGGCAAGACCTCCCTCAGGTTGCTCATTAAGAAGCCTCATACTGGTACAGTTATAGAGTGGTAACTGCATGCCTTGTCTCCACTTTGTCAGGATTTACTTGAGTAAAAGATTAATTGGAATTAAACCAAATTTACATTATTACACTTACTCTTGCTTTCTCTTGAATAAAAACCTAACCAAACACTTTCTTTTCTGACTTGAGCTTTATCTTTATGTGAGTCCCTGACAAAACCTTTGTCAAATCAAACTTATTGAGCATTTGGCATTTGTCACTGGTATAGCTCCTGCCTTTTTCATTAATCCTGTGTTAAGGGTAAGATGAATTCTGTGCAGTTCCTTGAGCTTAGACCTCTCCCACCAAAAGTGATCAGTGACCTGGAAAAATATCAGAAAACCTAGAGAGAGCTACAGATGGCACTTCTGTGGCAGTCCAAAGTGTTTAAAATCACTCTCCTGCCAGAGCCAAACCCAAACAAAAAACAATAAAGCATCATATTGGAGCTGCACACTCAGTTTTTCACCTGTTTTCATAAAATTGAGTCACAGTCAGCACTGGGAGTGTGTGGGAGGAGTTGCCATGGGATGGGAGGAGACCAAGAGGGTTTCAGGTGGAGAGAAGGCAGAGTGGTCCAAGGAGACACAAGGTGGGCACACCTTGGCAAGGACCCTGCAGGGGTGGGAAGGAGGAGCTGGAGGGAAAGAGGAAAACACTACATTCTAGCCAGCTGCAAATTCAAACATACAATCCTTTGTTCTTTTTACTTTCTTATCTGAATACAATTAAAACATCAATCATCTCACTTCCAAGGGAACTTTAGAATCATGGGTTACTCTGGACAAGAGCCCTGCTTCCAAAGGTATTTAGACCTACATAAATTTGGCATGGCTGCTGAAAAATTCATTTTTTAAAACTTCACTCCATAACAAACATTCATAATGCACTCCTTCCAAATGGGCCCAAAGATGATGATGGTACTGTTTTCTCAGCTGTGGTTTTGAATTCCATATTTAATAGTGACATTTATTAAATATTAATTGGAAAATGCATAATTCATACCAGTGGCTAGCATAGGTGAATAGTTCTGTCACTCACGACCTCTGCTTGAGCACTTATCACTGTTCATACTCACTTAGCCAGGTGAAGGTTTAATTTTATAACTCTTCATTGTGCCCAAGTGCCCCAATTGATTTAGCACCCACTCATCTTGGCAATCAATTGGTGCCACTCTGACCTCATCTGGAAACCACCCAGAGCCCAGGGCAGAGGGAAACCTGCTTCTCTCATCTTTGGAGACTGAGCAATGGCAAAACCTGCAGAAATTCATGGCTGAGCAGCAGTAAGAACAGTTTGTATTACAGAATAAACCAGAACTGGTTTTATGAATGCCCCAGGCCAGGCTGAACCACCATTGGCAATAATATATTTTAATCTATTTGATGCTGCACTGACAATGGTCACTCTGACAGCAGCTAACAAAGGAGTTGAAAAACTAGTTTTGCTCAAACCAATTATTTCTTCTCACTTTGCAGTTACTGAGGTGTAGAAGACAAAATGGGACATGGATTTTAGAAAGGAATTACCAGGAGGAGAATATGTAAGAATTGACTGGTGCAAAGGCACTTATTGAGCTGCAGATGTGCATCAGTAAACCCAGAGCATCAACCTGAACAAAGCAAGAGAGATCTGGGAGCTGCCTGGCCAAAATGATCAGAACAGTGCAGAAAATTCCCTGGCCTGCACAGACCCTAAATAACTGAGAGCTTTTGCCTTAGGTTGAATAGAATAGAATAGAATAGAATAGAATAGAATAGAATAGAATAGAATAGAATAGAATAGAATAGAATAGAATAGAATAGAATAGAATAGAATATTTAATACACAATACATAATATATAATATTTAGTAAATAATATATACTATATAATATTATGACAAAGACAATATTATTTCCTTACATTAGCAGCTGATGCACAACATTCATATTGGATTGAGCACTGAAGTCAATGTGAATTACTAAAATCTCACCTTCAGTCTGGAATATATATATATATACACCCACTACATATAATATATATATATAGATATAGATATTAGATATATAGAGAGAGAGACAGAGAGAGAGAGCTAAAAGCATACAAATCAAAAGTATTCCCAGTCATTTGCTTCTAACTGCAGCTCAAATACCAGAGGGTAACTGCTAAATGAACAGATTAAAATTGCACATTTTCCTCATTTAGTCCCTTTCCTACAAAAATCAAGGAAAACACCAGGAAAAAGCCCAGCAGCAGAATTTCATTTACAATTCCCAGCCTCCAAACTCTGGTACTACAGACACATAACAAATTTCAAAAAGGGCCTGCTTAATAACAAATTGTTAAAGTTTTCACATTTCAAATCTTGCTATCTCCCAACTGTAAGGCAATTATAAAAGGCAACTGAGAATATCTTTGCAAATGTGTTTTTGGACTTCTAAGCAGTTACACTGACATAAAACCAATGCAGTGCCCCTGAAATCAATTAAATTTGATGGGCACAAAGTTGGAGAAGTCACAATGTCAATGTCCAAAAGTTAGCAAGAGCCTTCTTATCATCTTATTCAGCAAATATCAAGCACTTCCTTAAAACTTTTTGATTTCCATTTCCAAAATTTTAAAAATACTCTGTAGCATGTGGGAAATGATGAGCTACAAGTGCCTCGTTCCCAAGAAGCCAAACAGTTCAATTTAATAAACTACATTCAAAATTAACTATCAGTGAAAATGAATCATGTATTCTTAACTTCAACTTCATAGAAAAATTCCTGTAATATCCACATCAAGTGTTCTGGGGTCAGAAGGATTTGCTGGTGATTTCAGAGTCACTTTCTGTAAATTGAAATTGGAAAACCACCAATAGCACCAATTTCCTTCTATTTTCTGTCTGTAAAAGATTTCCATCAATACTGGATCAAGAAAATAATTTAAGTACCTCCACAATAAACCCTAAACTAGCTGAAATATGCAAATGAGTGGACAAGATAAAATCAATTTTCTTTTAGAAAGTGTCAGAATATGCTCCTTTAATTCCTATTCAACGATTTTGAAACATCACAAATCTGAACTTCTGGCCTGTAGATTTTGGCCTGTGCAACTCTTCTCAGAAAACTGAGAGCAGAAGGTGATAGCAAAGTTCAACATCCTCTTCCACTTCTGTCCTTCACACTACTAAGATATAAAAGGAAAATTAAACATTTTGCTGAACAGTATGTAACAAGCAGAAATGGGTCCACCATATCTGACATACTCTGGTCCCTAAATTCCATAAATCTTCTAATCTAAGACACAAAATAAATAATAGCCAAATGTAGTAAGTGATGAAGATCAAGGGAATAGTAATTAGATTTTAGTGGAGATTATCTACATGTAAAATTCCCAAGCAGAATGATCCTGGTGTCGAGTAGCACAGCATTTATTTGGAAATTTTGCTTTAGCCATGAAGGAATGCTGCTTGCTCAACCTTTGCAACTTCTTCCACAGCAGCCCAAAATTATTAAAATATAGATAAACTCTAGGAAAGAAGAGAGAGAAGAGAAGAGAAGAGAAGAGAAGAGAAGAGAAGAGAAGAGAAGAGAAGAGAAGAGAAGAGAAGAGAAGAGAAGAGAAGAGAAGAGAAGAGAAGAGAAGAGAAGAGAAGAGAAGAGAAGAGAAGAGAAGAGAAGAGAAGAGAAGAGAAGAGAAGAGAAGCTTTCAGAATTTATGTCACCTTATTGGAAAGGTTTCCACTGCCTGATAACACTGGGTGAAGAACACAGCAGTAAAAATGAACATTAAGTTTCTACTGTGGGCTTATTTTCTCTGAGCATTCCTTCTATGCCTTGATCATCTATCAGTTTTACTCTCTAGCTTCTTAATTCTGATGTACTTGAAAAAAAAATTAATTTATTATTCACCTTTTTTTCTCCTTCCCTCTCTTGTTCTTTCACATTTAACCTGCTGGAGTCCACCAGTCATTGTATCTCCCCCTTTGAACACAGGTTCACCTCTAGGCAGGGTATTTTCCTGCTTCTTACAGCCTCCTTATTCTGCTCTTTAACAATAACACTTTATTTCTGGGGTTTGCTCTTCAAAACATTTTGATAAATAGGTTAACTCTGTTTTTCTGGTTCAGCATCCTTGGATAGTCCCCATTCTGCCTACAAGATATTTACTTTGGTTTAAAAACAATTCCACATCCTTTTAACTGTTAAGTGTCAGCATATTAATCCCTTTTTTGAATTTGAAGCAAATCTTAAGTCTTTTTTTTCTTTTTTTTTTTTTTTTTTAACCACCAAGCCACAACACCTTTATCTCAAAGGACTGCTAAAGTGTTGCAGTCCACCAAATATGACACTGCCAACATCTCAACCTACCAGTTCTATGGGAAAAAAGAAGATAAAGCAGAGTAAAGAGCAGTTTGATGCCTCTTAGAAACAAATCACACAGAACCTACAGTTCAATTTAATCAGCAGGGAACATGATAAAATTAAGCCCCATGTTATTAAATATTAAGCAATCTTCCATTTCTTTCAAAACAGTTGCTTTACCATCATTTTCATAGAAGTAGATCATTATTAAAAATATTTCTCTGTATTTCTTTAAAACTCTAAAAATACACAGTGCTACAGGACTGGTCTAAAGAATATATTTTCCCACCACTACACCTATGAATTTTAGACATCCTCATCAACATTTTGTGCTGATTCAACTGTTCCTAAACCAGAAGCTATCCCAAACTCATCCTGCAGCTTTGAACAGAGCTATTTTCACATTCATTTCAAATGAGCTTTCCTTAAGCAATCATTACAAATGAAAGAAAAAGGTGGAAGAAAAGTTCAAGCTCTCACTGATTTTGATTTGATGTGTTAGAAAGTCTCTCATGATACATCCAATGTGTGAGCAGAGATTGGATTAGAATTGGAGTAAAATCTCCCAGCCAAATGCAACATTTGGTGGATACTGAAATGGCATTTGTGAGGCAGCACTATCAGAACAAAACACACACAAAGGAAAAAAAGGGGGGAAAATACATCAGGATCCCTGCACACAAAGTAATTCAATATATTTGTCCTCTCCATCTGCTTTACTACAGCAACAAGTAGCTGAGTAGGCAGAACTGTGCTGTGCTGCTCTTATCCTATTTTATTTTATATTTTATTTATTTTGCTGTGATTTAAAGCTCTGAGTTAGTGCACACAAGTAGCAGCAATGCCAGTAACATTTCCTGCTTAGGTTTTAGTCCTGTCAAACTTCAGCAAATTCTTAAAGAGGGTGCTCCAGATTTCCAAAACATTAAACTATGCTGAGACTGTGCACAGCAGTGCCTTTCCCTCCATCTTCTCATTGAGTTTCACAACACCATTTTTGGAACATTTTTCTTACTATCAAGAGATTCACATTATTTTACTGGAACAATACCAGCCATGCAAAAAGAATTCAAAATATCCTAAACTCAAAAGGACTTCTACAGTGCTCAAAGAAATTCCACTTCCTAAAATTTACTTAGGCAGTTCTCAAACAACATTAAAGGAATATAAAGGAAGCACAAGCAGATGTTGTGCTGGAGCCAAAGGGTCCTGCAGAGCTTGTGCTCTTTGGTTTTCTAGGATTCTACAATAAATACAAGTTAAAATACCCAAAAAGCAAATATTAGATAATGTACAGCAAAGTGCAGTGCAGAAATAAGGACTCAGGTGTTACACACCAAATTAGAACAAAAGAGTAACCTTTGATCCATTAACCCATTTAATGACAAGTCTACTTTCTTGTTTTGTGTTTTTTTCCTGAACAAAAGTCCTGCTCCCCCAATAAATCAAAAACCTTCGACTCTGTTTTAATTCAGAACATTTTTTGCCTGTTTTATTGATTCACACCTCAAGTAAACAGGTTTGTTTTCATAATGAGGGCTAACAAGAGTCCCAATTAACATAGCCTTTTATAGGCTAAATACAACTCTGCTGCCATTCAATATTATCTGTTCATTTCAAATAATGAATATAGGATCACCTAATGTTGAACAATTTTAAAATGCTTTATTACTCTAAAGGGCTTTGCAATGCACTTAGAAAAAAAAATAGAGTGGTAAAAATACACATATATAAAAATGTGATGCTCCTTTCAATATGTATTTCTATTTAACAATTCCGACACTTCTAGCAGAAGAAGCCCTTGATTATTTAATTAATAATAACTCAAAGTCAAAGCATTTTTATATGATAATATGTGCTATGCTGAAAAGATGATTAAGAAATTATTTCTCTTGCTCACCATAATGGCTTCCATTGGATATTCAGTCACACCTGCAGGTATTTTACTTATTTATAGAAAATATCAGCATGTAGTGGCATTGCTCATAAAATACATTTACATTTCTCTCTTTCTTATAGAAAGATCAAAAATAAAGATTCCTCCTGGACCTTTATCTTCTCCCTCTTTAGCTCTCCAACTCCATGGGATTTTAATATCAGGTTATTTTCACAGCTGATAACAGAAATAAGGTTTAAATGCTTTTCACCCAAACATTAAGAAAACCAAACAGTTCATGAACAACAGGTTGAACAATTTTTATGAGACATAATTAATATTCATGAAAATTGCATGTATTTGAGGCATAGGTAGGCTGCAATATATCTATTCAAGTTAATAAAACTGAGGGAACCAGATGTCTTTGAGATTTTTTGCAGATTTTCTCATCACTAATGCAACAATTAAGCCACAGCAGGGAACTCATGGGGTAGGAGAAAACTGTAAAATTAAATTTCAAGTGCCTACAAACTAATCATACATTTAAAGCATACTCCACCAATATAGTATTGAAATCATTGTTCTGGCTTTTTTTTTTTTTTTTTTTTAAGAAAATACAGATATCTGATGAAGAGAGTTTTAATTAAAAAATCTTGGCAAGACACCAAGGCTTAGTCCTTCAAAAGAGTATTCTTTAAAAACTCAGTCTCAGGCCAAAAATGTCACCACAGAAGGAAAAGAGACAAGCATACAAAGCTCTTAATATGTGGGCAAAACTGGGGGGGATTTTTAAAAAGCCCAAATTAAAAATGTGTTGTCTATGAGAGAGAAGCAGTCAGCAGTTCTCTTATTCAGAGACCAAATATTCTACATTTAGAGCACTCTTTTCTTTGAAAAAACAATGCAAACTGTTGAAGATTCGGCAGTCTGATAGCAAAGCATCCCTATTTTCTGGGACAAAAAACAAACGAAAAAGCACTTTTGGGTCTGCTCTGCACTCCCAGCAGAGCTGTCAGTGGTGCTGAACTCATTTTTCCAAAAACTCTCGACCTCCAAAACTGTCAAAATTAACTGAACTTCTTCTACACGTGTCTCAACAGAAAAAAAAAAAAAAAAAAAAAAAAAAAAAAAAAAAAAAAAAAAAAAAAAAAAAAAAAAAAAAAAAAAAAGTTGTCCTGAGACAAATTTGGAGCTTGTTAAGAGACTGATTTATTCTACACTAATGGACTTTCAGCAACAGAATTATGCTGCCTGTTAATCCTATAGAAAAAAAACAAAAAGTCATATGGAGAATCACAACAGCCTTCTATAAATCCAGCATTTTGAGGATCACAAAGCCATGCAGCACTTCCATCAGAAATCTCCAGGAAAAAGAGCTAATTTAGCTAATTTCATTATAGGCTATGGGCACAGGAATTAGAATAACTGTATTTTACTTCAATGTTCCATTTTGGATGCCATTCTTAAAGGGGAAATTGTATTAAGAAAAATTCTTAAGTGAATTTAAAATAAAAGTTCACCAAATGAGCTTTGCTGATATTCCTAAAAGAATTCCTAAACTGCCCAAAAGAAACCCCCAATGATCATTATCACCAAACATATAAAGAGCAATAAGTAAGGTGATATTACTTGAATTAAAACCGAATACCTCAATACAGACCAGCACAGTCCTTCCCAAATATTCTCTGGCACATTCCCCTGTTTCTGCCTTTATAACACACTGATTAACATAGAGGCTACTTTTATATTTCTGATTAAAGCTACACCCTTTGCACAGTTTTAAACAAATGAGGCTCTACCTGAGCAACAGGATTTGTTGCAGTGACAGTAATTGCTACTGCCATTTAAAAGAATCAGGCTCAGCTGCTGCTTTCTATTAAACTGTTACAAAAGAAAATCTTTTTCCCATTTAACCTTTAGCTCTTAAGGCACAGTGAAATTTGTTTCTTAGCTAGATCTTTTAAGGAAATGGGATTTATGCACTGAAACTGCATGACTTATCCATCTGCAATTTTTCCTTAAATGCAATGGAGATGTAAAAATCCCCAGGTGTTGGAAGTGTTTAAAAACTCCATGTTCAGGGAGAGAGGCCTTTGCAGTCCCACTGATGGCAGGGAAGGCTGCACAATGAACTTGGCTCTCCAAGAACAAAAACACGAGTACAGAAATTCTACCTATTAAGAAAGAAATTGTGTTTTTAAACTTACTGACCCTGAAAACTTTCATCACCAGATGAGGGCTTAGGGAACATCACGTTTGACCACTCAGCCAGCAATTGAAACACAGCCTTCATTATTAATTCCAGGTATTTCCTGGAAGCAGCTACCCAAAAGTGTTCTGGCTGCCTGCCTGAGGAACACTCATGGCTCCAGTTCAGCTCTCAAACTGCAGATTTCTGTCCTCAGTTAAATGTGGAACATCAACAATTCCCCTTTCAAAGCTGCAGAGTGCTGAGGTGACCCAAATAAACTCACAGTTTTGTTAAATTGTGTATGTTAAAAGTTGTATATGGACCACCAAGAGCTTAGACTGCATCACCAGGTATTTCCTGGACAATCAGAAGATTTTTGTCTCCAAAGCTTCTTACCCACCCCATCCATGAGCACTGGATGTGTTTCAATATTTCATAGGAAGGTTCAGCCCTGCACCTTTGCAAACAGCCCAAGCTGAAACTTGAACAGGAGAGAACAACTCACATTTGATGTAATTTCATCACAAGGAAGAAAATAAATGTTTAGTTGATTCAGGAATCCAAGGACCTACCCAGGTCCAAATCATCACTGGAAAGAAAATGGCAGTGGATCTCTTAAACAGCTGGGTGCACTCTTTACTAAATAATCTTTATTATTTTTTTAAAGAATAAAACTGAAATAACAATTTTCTTCAAATTTATCTTTGAGTAGAGTGAACAATTCTGTCACAGACTGTACAAAGAAAAATCCCTCCAGTTTTTTCTTAAAAGACAGAGGAATAAATGTGTGTTCTCACATGGGCACACAGTACCAACACAAATATAAAATAGGAAAATGAAGACAAGAACCATCAGAACTGCTAAAGCAGCTCTTTAAATTTGCTTTGATTGTAGCACAGGTTAATTCATGGATTACTAGAGGAAAAGCCCAGTTCTCATTGGCTTCTCAGGATCCAAATATCTGAGCCTGAACATCTTGTAACACCTGCTATGAAACCTGCTCTGCTGCACTCTGCAGCCAGAACTCAAAGAAGGCAGCAAAGTCACATCCAGCATGGCCATTTCCCCCCAGAAAATGCTGTCCCAAGCCCAAATGTCTTTGGAAAAGGAATTTAACAGCCATATTGAGATTTTTTTTTTTTTTTCCATTAGAACCAGTAAGGAACAGACTTCAGAATAAACATATCTGTGAGCATAATGAGGTCTGGAAGAATCACACTTTTTATAACATTCCCATATAATGTCCCACACTGCAATAGAGACTAAAATTGTATGAACACTTAGCTTCAGGAGCCTTAATGCAAATCTGCCTCCTAGAGTTATCAGCATCAATATTCAAGTTATTAAAAATGTTCACAAACTTCTGCTGACTCCTGATTGCCCAGGAACACTCACCATGGCAGTTCTGCATGCAAAGATTTGGGATAAGGCACATTAAACCCCAAATTAAGCAAATATTTTGTACCACAAACTGCACCCCAGGGCAAAGTTCTCCACAAAAACTAGTTTTTGTTCTTAAGTAGCTTAGCACAGAAATAGAGAAGTCTGAGGCATTAATTTCAAACACTTAAGAGCTTTTCCTGTTCCAGCAGCAGTTCTAGATGCTAACAAATATTTAATTAATAAATAAATCTTGGAGGTCATCTATAACCTATGGCACAGTACAAATACATTTCAATGGCTAAAGTTTCTTATGAATTGATTAAACTCAAAGAAATATAATTTATTTTTTTTTTTTTTTCATTTAATAACAAAAATATTTCTGCAGCAGTAGCAAGGATTCAATGGCTTAATACAGAAAAAAATAAAAGTCCAATCTATCTGAAGCCAGGAACATTTACTGCAGGGTTGTTGAGAACACAAATTTAAAAATGTATTCCTAGCAGCATTCCTTTAAGCCTAGACACTGTATTTTGCTCACTCTCTCTCACACAATTAACCTGAGAAAACATTAGTGGTTTTATAATCCTCCACGGTTTCTTTATGTACCAATCTATTTCTTGCTATTGGCAGTGTGTGAGGCCAGTAATGCATGTTCAAAGGAATAAAAGCTATATTTAGAAGCCAAAAGGAACAAACTGACAAGGGGAAAAGCTGCAGCTACCACAGAACTCACAAGAACATATGCAATGTGGAACAACAGAGGTCATCCTTGCTGGAATGAGTGGTGGAGAGGAAAGCAGAGCTTCCAGGAAAGTCTCAGAAAATAGACTGATGCCTTAAGATTCAGCTTTCATATTTCCAGATTCTGCACTGCACTGGTGTGTGTGACTCTGAACTTCATAGAAAGTTCAGTAAATTCTCCTCACAGCTCAGTCACATAAAACAATCCTTTTCCAGCCCCGGAAACAAGGACCAGCTCCAGCCCCAAAAGTGCAAACAGCAGGAAATTGAGGAAAGAATCTGCAGAACCTGGAGCTGGAATTGAACAATTAACTCCCATGTGGAAATGGACCAAAACTTAGAAAAGTGTGAAACTCGTGATTCAGGGTCCATCTTGGGTGTAGCCACAGCCAGGCTCTTGTACTGCCCAAGGTGAATCCTTGGAAGGGTTTTTAATAAATCCCTGCTTTATTCCTTTAATTCTGTCCAGCCTGTGTTCCAGGTCAGCCTCTCCAGACATCAAGACCACTAATTCCAGAGACTGAGCTGCATGATATCTATTTTTCGCTTTTCAAAGTTTTACACACATCACAGGATTTTTAAAATTAATTCCCTTATTTCAAGCTGGTCCCCACAGCTCATTCTGATGCCTAGCAGTACCACCTTTCTTTGGTTTTCTTTTCCCAGTTTTCAGGTGATTTCTTGAAATATCCTCAGTTCAATTTAATTTGATTTCTGCTTTATATATATCTTCATTTTCATACTAATACCACATCTCTGTATTTACTCTTCCCCCAGCTGCCTACATTATCTCTTTTACCATGGAATTTATCTCTTCATCCCTAAATCTACTGATTTTCTCTCTAGTTGAATTCCTTTTTGCTTTCTGTGATGCAGCCTGACCCTTTTATCAGCTATGCCATCACTTTTCTATCATTCTTCTCCCTCTAAAATGACTCCTGAGAGGCTGCAGACCTGAAACAGAGATCCCCTGAAGATCATCAGTGTCTGGAAAAGAGAGAGATTGCATTTTTTGACATCAAAAAACACCCTGTTTCAAGGCTCTTCCCTCTTACAGAACCAAAAATTTCACAGCACCTTGACAGTGCTCTGCTGTTACATTTGATATTCTTTTGGGGGACGTGAGGACTTGAAAATCTAAGTAGCTAAATGATGAGAGGTGACTCCTTAGCCTCTCACAGGGCACAGGAGGATCACAGGAGGCTGGAAGAATAAGGAAGGACTCAAAGAAAGAATGCTTGTCTGCCATCCTCCAAAGCCAGGCTGCATGGACATGTGAAAGCCTGCCAGTCAAATGGGCATGAGGAATGTTATAAATACCCTGAGAGTGGAATTGCAGTGCACAGACATGTGAAATGTGTTTCCAGCTACAATAAAGCCAAAATCCAATAACAAGCCTCAGAAGTGCCTTTAAAGAGAGCATATATTTGAGATTACAGTGAGTTATGGCTATAAAAAAAGTACAAAGAGAACCTCTTTTGATGACTTAAGGTACATATTAAATTATAAATCTATGGATGCCAATGAATATTTTCAGAAAATACCTTCAGTATCAATCAAAGCAGTGCTGCCATTCTGAAGGGATGTTATTTCTCAGCACTGAGGAGAAAATCACTCTTAATCCTCACCATAGCTTCCACAACTCAGCTGTTAATCACTGTGTTGTGACATACATCTCTCTATATGAAAGGCTGAAAGAAAACAAAATAAAAATCACAGTTAAATGCATAGCTGAGCAGAGATCTGCTTTGCAATATCCCCACTTGAGGTCTAAACACAACTGCACTTGTCAGTCAGTTTTTTTCTCTTATTTCATGGCACATAATAGCTAAGAATCCAATCCTTTCTGTTTCTCCTCTGGCTGTTCACTGTAAAATCTTTTAAAGTGACACTCATAGTGAACTAGGGGTACCAAGGCATCACTTGCTACAGGACCCAAAATATCATTTGGCTATTTTCAACTTCAAACAGAGCAAAGTAGATTCATCTTGGGCACTGTGAACACTTGATAAAAAGTTAGGGACCATTTTTAGTTATTATAAAACCAGGAAACCTAAAAATAAAGTGAAATGTTCACCCAAATGTGCTTGGTAGAATGAGGCTCTCCCAGTGTGCCCCAAAGCCAGAGCTTGCCAAGGAGCCTGGAAATAAAGAAAGCTTTAAAAATATAATCTTAGGCTTTGTTTTACACCATGAAGTCTGGTATATCAGACAGAAAAAAAGAGAGATTCAACTCCACTTAGAGCTCCACAGTCTGAAACATCATCTAGTCTACCCCAAAAGTCATTGAAAGTGAATTTTAATGATGCTCACACACACATCTACTTCTTCTCAAAATTAAACAGACTTGAAAATAAAAGCCCCATTAAAACTGCTTTCTCTAAACTTGTGAAGACAAACAGTTGCTAATACTTCCTTTATTCTATAAACATAATCCTTAGTTTCTTCATCTTCCAAAGACTGACCCAGACCTTTCAGGTTATTCCACAATGGAATAAGGCAAAGAATCCACAGCACAATATGTCAACACCATGAAGTTGTCACTGTTAAATACTACTGACATTACACTGCTGGTCATACAAATATTGATTATTGAATGAGCAAATGAATGGATTTTATGGTAACTGGTCACTATTTGCTTCAAATAAATGTTTTAGTATTGAGTGTTTCAGAAAAGGAAAATATATAATCTAACAGAATGAGGAGTAATTTCGGAATGGGATTAACATTTTACCTAGAAAAAAGCTTCATTTCAGGACTTTTTGCAGCAATTTCTGTCCCCAGGATCCATACCATGATTCTGGTTTTGTTTCTCAGGCTGCAGTGTGCTTTTAAACATCCTGTGAATTGGGAGAAAAGTTTCTCCTGAATATTCTTTCAAACAGATGAAAACAATTCCTGTTAGAAGATAATTTTTGATCCATGCATAATTACCCACAGTACTCCCAAGGGGTCGAGTCTCTAACACTAGCAAAAAAATTACATCTGTTTGCTAATATTGATTAAGTGCATACATTGATTTTTGGGTTGATTAACTAACAGACTGTTGGGTTAGACAATGAATTCACACAATGTGGAGAAAAACACTGCAGCTATTTTCCTACAACAAATGAGCAGCTACAACCCTTGAAGTTCCATCCATAAATTTGTCAGGATTAAGAATAATTATCTTGTAACATCTTGACACAATTTCCCCACTGTGCAAACAATCCTGGCACGTTTGCAGCTAAAACATCTTTGCTCACGTGGACTTCTGTGTCACCACCTGTTTTGCAGCTAAACCAAGGAAAATGGTTATTTATATCAAAAGCCTCCTTGAAGTCTCATGATGAATAAGAAGAAGATTGTATTATTACTTTTTTTTTTTCCTCTTTGCATTCAGACTCCTTAAAGTATCATGTTTTGAAGAGGCTTTTAACCTTCAGCTGGGGTTTCATTGTTACTGCTGCCCGATGGATTTTTCAATTCTCTCAAAATATTCTATTTACTGCGTGCATTATTGCATCCTCTGAACACACAGAACTCCTGACCCAGTGAGCAGATACAACAGAGCTGGAGGGACTGCAAAAACTCCCTGTAAAGCTGTAAATCACCTCCTGAGAATGCCACAAGGAGAGCTCCCTCCTGGAGGGATATCTCCAAACACAACACTGTGGAGAGTAAAACTTGTAACACAAGCCATTTCAGCTGCTGTTTAAAAATGACACATGAAAAATCAAAAACCTGCCACCAAATTTCAAATATGAAAAACTGGAAGATATGAAATTGGAAAAATTAGGGGTAGGGATACAGAAATCCACTGTATCTGGGATTTAAGGCTGGCAGAGCACCCAGAGAAGGATCTGGCTGCAGTAGCTGTGACACAGAGAAATATCAGCTGTGGCACAAGCACATTAACCATTAAAACCTAACTAATTTTACCTGTATCCTTTTTCACCTACAGCACTGAACTACTCATCCAGCATAAAACCATGGTGCAGCTTAGAAATTTTTTTCCTACTTTTCACAATCAGCCACCCAAAGAGAGAAGCATAACACCCTAAAAGCATGGTCTTTGTACATTCATAAATACTGAAAAGATGATTTCTGCCCTTGGGGGTGCCAAGAGATTTCAAATGTGTGGTGCCTCTTTCACTTTATTTCACTTCTTCCATTTCATTTTATAGCATTACCTGTTTTCACAGTGTCTCTTAAAGATATTTAAGTTTCAGCAAGCTTTGCAACAGCCAAGTGACAGCCTGGCAGAGGATTTCCTGTTCTCTCTGTTGGTTGTTTCTCCTCCTTGCTGCTGTTGCTGGCAGCTCAAGAAGGGACTGCCTGGCACAGCACAGCTGCTCCTGACAGCCCTCCTGGACCCACCTGACACAGAAATTAAGACAGTGCAGTGCAGAGCAATGCAGAAAGCCATATGCCCTTTCCTATCCCTAAACAAAGAACATGATCATTTTCAAAAATGATTTTTTTTCCAAACTTGCCTGGCTGCTGGATGAACAATCATTCATGGGTAACTTCTGGATGCTCACAGGTAGTGCAAAAGCATTAGAGAGCTGCAGAGTTCTGTGTGAAGCCCATAATTAAGAAAGCTAATGATCTGAGATGATGATCCATGGCAGAGCTGGTTTGACTTTATTTTGAACTGGCTTTAGAATTTGCAAAGAAATGTTTTCCATTAGTGGATAAAAGGCCCTGGTAAGTAATTTGTGCTTGCTGATAGATGTTAAATGGCCCTCAGAAAGCATATAAGAAGTCCCTGAAATGCTACAGATTATTACAGCCAGCATTTCTTCCAGCTCTTCCAACCAACAGCAAAAAACAGAGAGTAATTTTAAGCTTGAAAGGGACCTTTGGGCTTTATCTGATCAAACCCCTTACTTTAAAGCAAACAAAAGTTTGTCAGTCAGGACCCTGGAGCAGCATTTTCACTCCAGCCACATCTCTGGCATGACTGGAAACAGTGATGTGCACAAATCTCAACCATGGGTTTAAAGGCAGATTTTCAAACCCTAAAAGGGGTTTAACACATTTTGTGTGGCATTACACATAAAGAGCTGTAGCCCTTACAGCCAAAAACAGGATGTGGAGAGCAGCTGATATTTTTGCTCACACCTTTAGCATCACTCAGCACTTCTAAAAGTCTTGAAAAGTCCCAGGTGTACCTCAGCCTCCCCCTGGGAGGTAAACTGTCCCAGGTTAAACACCAACACAGCCACACTGCACCCACCCAGCAAAAATATCTGCTCTTTCCAAGGATTTATTTCTGTGCAGCATTTCTGCAGTGAACCACCACTCCGGATGGAAACTGTGTCAATGATGCTGTTGAAAAATATTAGAACACATTTTCCAATTCCTTTATGTTCTTTTTCTACAAAAAAAGAAAAAAAGAAGCTGTCAGGATCTATTTGCCATCTGATTGTTACCTCTGTGTTAATTTTTACTCCTTATTTGGCTTAGTTTTAAATTTTTGTTGAAACCTATTCTAGGTGGAAACACTGTCCTTTGAATAGTTATAATCCTGAGGCAGAATATAAAATAATGTTTTCTCTACCATCTCTCTTTCCCACTCAGATGCTCCTAAGCAGGCTTTACTTCCATTAGAATATTCATGGGGTATAAATAATAAAAAAAGCATGAAAGCTGCTGGAGTGTAGGTAGAAAATTTACTCTCCTTGCTAGTTCTTAACTTTCACCTAACTTCCCTACAGCTGGTACAATAACTTGAAGCAAAATCTGTCCTTTGAGAGGAACTTCTAAGCAGTTAACAATGTACTCCATCTTCTAAATCCACACACTGCCACAGGATATTAATGCAACAGCCCCATCTCTGATAATGTACACTGCTGCCTGTTAAGAGCCAGAGCTGGGGAAGCTGAAGAAATGTTTTTCAAAATTAAGCAAAGGAATTTTTTTTTGTGCTTAAGCAGATAGGATGCACAGAAATTTTTAAAACAAACTTATTTCCAGTCTCTCCCAGGACAGTTGTCTCCCCACCAAACATAGCCTATTTTCCAAAACATTGTTTTCATTAACTGAGTAGCTTTCCACAGGCTCTTGAATTTCCTTTGAGCCTCTATGGATACTATGCAAGACAAAGTCTTGAGTTAAAAAACCCAAAATCACAACAGCAAGAAATGAATATTTATGTTCTAAAAGCTGTGTCTCATTATTAGACAGTGTTTCCCCCAAACTGTTGAGGTTTATTTTAGTAACTAATCAGCAGACATACATTGCCTCATAAAGCATTACTACTCCATCTGCATAATTAATGGTACAGACAGAATTTTTTAAAAAGTACAACTCAAGGTGCATTCACTAACATTTTGTGAATCATTAAGCATGGACCCTTCCAGTTGCATTCTAGGTTTGCTGTTTATAGAAACAGGAATCAAAATAACACAGCTTTGTTTGAAGTTTAATGGCTATGTCTCCTTTACTAGCCACAGAATTTTCAAAGCAGCTACCAAACACTTTAATGAAGATCTGAAAGAATTGGAATATTTCAAAATTCCTCTTTCTGAACTTATTTTGCTTCATGAAACTTTGATCAATGTACCCTCTTCAAAGTCCCAAAGCCTGGCTTTTAGAAATAGCTGTTAGCAATTTACTGAGGTTATTTATGTTCTGAATATTCTTTCTGGGAGATTTTGGAAGTTGACTGTACATCTAATTCACAAAACTTCCTTTGCAAGACTGCTGGTGAATGTTTTTGCCATGCTTGACTCTTGCCTGGCAGACCCAGCACAGCAGGATGTGCTATTTAGTAAGTTAGTCATCTTGAACATCTTTGCCTTTCAGAGCACAGAACATTAAGCTAAACTGAGCTTGCACTGAAAAAGACACCAGGGTTTCACCAAAAGAGTTTTATAAGATGCAGTCAACACTTTACATTATTTGTCCTTTCTTCAGCTCATGTTTTGACACTATATTGGTACAACAGAATCAGTCACCCACACCTATTTTTAAGCTACCCAGGTTTAGAACCAAATGACTCTTCCATTTCCACAAACTCTTTTAAACATAGCAACAAGCAAGTGTATTATTAATTCATTCTAATAAAACAAATCTGCTTTCAAAGCAGTGACCCAAATTAATCGGGTAAATGGATGAGAATGGCAAAAAACAACAGAAGAGAAACCAAAACCACAAGAAAGATTTGCAATGGGTTTGTCACTTCTTCCAAATGCTTTGGGCCAGCCATGAGGCCTTGTCTGACCCAAGTGAGCTGATTAAAGTCCCCAAGGCACTGAGTTTGACAGACTGAAGTGCACACTTAGCATGATTCTGGCCCAAAGCACTCCAAGATGCCCCAAGTTCAGGTTAATATTCAGCTGGGAAGAACCATCAGCTATCCTGCTCCATGCCACCCAAGAAAGAAAGGCAACAAACCCCAACTATCCTTGTTAGCAAGGTTTTGGGTTGTGTTTAAGTTTTAGAGCTAACATATTTCAATGTGTAGAGTCCCAAAGCCATCACCTATTGTGGTTTGTGTTGGCAAGTCCAGCATCCCTTCAAAGAGCAGGAATGGCTTCAACCAGACCAGGTTGCTCAGAGCCCCACCTCCTTGTTCCTGTGTTTCACACCCTTCATTGTACAAAATTTCTTCTTTATGTCTAATCTGAATTGACCTCTTCCAGTTTGAAACCATCACCCTTTGTCCCAACATAACATGCAACCCTAAAATATCTGTACCCAACTTTTATCTGTGCCCACTTTTCAGTCACCCTTAGGTATTGAAAGGCTTACTGAAAATAAGTTGGGATCCTGCATTTGTGCTACATTACAAACATACATCATTGCCAAACCTTCAAAAACACATTATTTGAAATAAAGCTGCAGTTTATAATTAATATGAGCAGTTACATCAACAAAAACATGTTGAAGGCAATGAGAAAAATCCAACAGACAAAAGACTGAGCAGCTTTTTCCTCTTGGGCTTAGTCCTTAATAACAGAATCAGTCAATCATTCTTTGAAATTCTGCTATCAGGATGAACAGAACATGTCTCCAGGAAATTTAGGATGATGGTGTCTGGAAAACAAACAAAAAAGAGTATTTCCAAAGCCTTCATATCTCCATCCAGCATTTAACAGATGCCTTCATTAGCCTTGAACTGCAAGGATGGAACAAGATGCTCTGTGCATTATTCCCTCACCTCACCCGTTGAAATCCCTGCCTGTGTTCATAGAGGTAATACAGATTTTGTGTTCTTACACTGAAACAAACAGGTTGAACTACAACAAATTCATATTTTTGAGAGATGTGGTCCAGTGTTCTCACCAGTTTCAGTACCAAAAGTGGGCTGTGCACAAGTAAAAATGTACAGAAAATATGAATTACTAAACTATTCCTAGTTACATTATAAAGTTTTCATGGTTTTTGATGGGCCAGCAGGTCATCATTGGACTCTAAAGACACTGAAGATTCCTGTGCAAGTCAGCCTCAAAGGCAAGTATTTGCCAAATCTTCCTTGCACATCCAAGAGAAAATAGTGAGGGGTAAGAAGAGAGAGAAACTTCCTATGTAGAACAGAGGACAAAGTAGAACAGAATGGACAAAACTCCATTACACACTTGTAATTATATTTACTCAGAAATAATGTAGGTATTTAGAGTGATAACAAAATTACAAAGGCAGTACATAGCAAAAAGCATTTCCATTGCTATTGCAGTGTTCTTTCCCAAGATGAATTGTTAACATTAGTACCACTGCATTTTTGAAGTCAGGGATGTGGAATCACGAATTCACCACCAACAAGACAAGAGATGCTGCACACATTTTCAAGAAACAATATTAAAATGGTGGCCAAAAAAGCAACAGCATCTCTTGTTTTCTGTTTTGAAGAGTTTTGCCTCATCCTATCAAGGAGGAGCAACACATGATTTTATTTCCTTCTAACCCAGGTAGCTCAAATTTGCAATGAGAAATCCTGTCACGACTTATTCACAAGTGGGCTGCACAGAATTTCCCCCTGCCAAAAATTATTCAGCAGATAAGTGAATAATTTGGAAAAGCATCTGACTCAAAGTTCCCAGGTTTTGCAGGTGGACGTCGCTTCATGCAAATTACCCCCTAAACACCCCAGTGTGTTTGAAAATAAGGCACAGCAATGGACAAACTGTTCTAGCTCAACCAGTTGTGGCAGATGGCAGGATGCAGGATGTCTGGAGCCTGCCAGATCTGTTCCTTCATCTGGAGAGAGCACAGCCTTGGGAGGCGTGGCACAAAACCATTATTTCCTTCCCCCTCACCATCCTTTTCTCTTTATGCCTTCTACAGCAAATCTAGTAAGGGTTAAACTGATTGAGGTGTGAAAAAAGACACAGACAGATAGTTAAATACCTCAGCACAGAGTTATAATACATATTTTCATCATTGTCCAACAGAGACAGAGCATCTTTGAGGAAAAAAAACCCAAAAAGATTACAAAAACCAAGGTGGGTTTTCTTGTCTAGGATAACTTGCTTCTGGAAATCTGCTGCTTGGAAGCCTCTTGAACTTCAGCCTGGGTTTGGTTTTTTTTTTTTTTTTTTTGACCTTAACTATATCAAATTTACTTTCTGAACTCCTAGTTCTGTTCCCTACTGTGTCCTGCAAAGGTAAATCTCAGAGCTTAATTAATTATTTTAGAGGAAAACCAAAACAAAACATCCCCAAGTGCTCAAAACTTTTTGTTGTGACAGTATTACCCAGGAATTTCATATAAAAACCCCAGAAAAAGCAGCATTGTCACAGACACACACACAAAAAGTATTATAAATTAACACAGGACATATCAAATGGGAAGGATCATCAGGCCCAACTCCCTGCTGCTTTCAGAGCCACACCAAACTAAACCACAAAAGTAAGAGCAGTCCAGACACTGAATTCTGGTTTTATTCCACATTGACACTGCACATCTGTACAGAACTACTTCAGCACAGCCTTGTGCAGAGGACAAAAATCTCCAGATATTGACTCCAGAGACAAAACTTTGTAGCTAGAGCCCAAAAATTATGCTCTTTTCCAATTTTAATTGTATTTTTTCCCCACATGCATTTAAATGATGCATATTTCTAAAATAAATACTGTAAGTATCCAGCACAGCCCTGATGTATTAAAAAACCCACACTTAGAACCTTTTAGGGACCCTTGTAATGCTTCTCATTCCATGATTCAGTATATTACAGTACAGATTAACAATTATAGAATTAAGAGGGATAATAAAGAAAGGAAAAAAGTCAGTCAGCATTGAGTAGTTACCTCCCAGTAGAGATTTTCAGCTTGCATCCCACACAGCTGGTGCCAACAGCTCAAAAGGGACTTGGGTAAAATGAAATTTTTCCAAGGATTTTATGTACTTTGATGTTAACACAGTTATAATATTCTAATTCTTCATTCCTTCTTTTGAATGTCTGGGAGCAGCCACTTCTGTTTGATTCAGAAATTGCTTTAAAAAAAGGAGGAAAAATACAAAAAAAAAAAAAAAAAAGAGACAAATTTCATTGTAATGGAGAGCATCACTTCAATCTGATGACTTTCAACTTTTACCACCTATAAAAATACAAGTAGAATCAGCACTTCCATTGCCTCTTACATAGCAACTTAATCTAGCACTTATATTACCCAAAAAATGAATTCCAGCAAGCAGCCCCAATACCCTAATGCAGCCAACATTCTTGCTTCTCTTTTTAAACCATCAAGAAAGATAAATCTAATGTTTCTAAGAACTAAAATGTTTTCCAAGTTTCTGTAAAGCTTACAGAATCGATAGGTCAATAGGATATGCAAAAATTAGTAGTAAATTATCTTCTGTGAATTATCTTCTGGTAGTAAAATTAAAGTAAATTATTAGTAAATTATCTTATGGTATTTCAGTATCAACGACAAATAAAGTGAAAGAATTACAAAATGAGTTGTTTTGTTTGGAAAACCACCCCAGTGGAGTCCTGGTTTCCCCAGTAATCTGACAAAATGCTATTTGTACAAAGACATTGTTTTAAAAAAAACAGACTTTTCAGAACTGACTGGTTGGTTTAGAATTTAACAGACTGCACAGCATCAAGTGATGGAACTGAATAAGAGGGGATGACTAAAATAATATGAATATATTTCTTTCAGACAATATTAAAACTTCATCCCTATCCCTCAGGGCCATATTAAAAATGCACAGATGCTCAGGAGACCTCTAATCTAGGAATAGTTTATCAAAGTCACCAGGTTTTAACAGACTAAAAACCTTTCCACAGAACAAGTACCAGCCTGCCTTTCCTACACACTTATATCTATTACACAAGAAACATGAGAAGTTCTGCTCCAAATTTTACATTCTAATTAATTTCAGCTGTATTCACCTCCAGCATTTTGGAAAGCAAGCTCACTTACAGCCTCCTGGAAAAGCTTTTTAGAGATATGCAAAGTCTCTCAAAACCTAAGTGTTAGGCTAATCCAATAAAACACCCAAAGCATCCCAACCAAAAAAAAAAAAAAAAAAAAAAAAGTTTCATGCTGAAAATTCCACCTTGCTGATAAATAGCTTCATGTAAATTTGACTTGTGTCAATAATTCACAGCATTATGCAGGAAATAGTTTAAAAGTTCCAGGGTTTTTATTAACTCCAAAGAAAACTATGCCTTAGAATTAGAACAAAATGCTTGCTTTTATTTTTCAGCCTCTTTTCCCAGTTCCCTCTGGGTGGGATAAAAATATTTCAAGCCAAGCTGCAGTTAGTAACTAATAGAACTGTGCATAGCAAAGGAAAACAGAATCATTAGGATACATCTAGCTGTAGAGATCCTCCAGAAAGCAAAGATCTCTCACAGTCAGAAAGGGCTGACTTCAAAATGAAAGAAGAGCTGCATTACACAAAGTTTATCTTCTGCAGAAATCCAAACTATCATTTCAATTCTCCCCTTTTTAATTCTATTATTAATGCTGCTTTCTTTGTGCTGTTGAATACTCACACCAGAACCATGGACACAAACTGGAAATGGTGATAAAAAATTTAAGTGCATGAAGCTGGAGTTTTTCTGGAAGTGGATTTATTAACCCATCTCAGCTCCCAGTGCACCCATTCAGCTCTCAGGACTATTCCCAACAGGCTAAAATCCTGACAGTATTAGTCAGAAAAATTAAATTAGTCTTTACCAAACCACTTTGATATAAGTTATTCCAGGGCTCATTAGATAAATCCTGAACCATTAAAATGCTTTAGTAATGACAGGGAAGGAGAGAGACAATTCACAATTGATTTCCATGCAAGCTAAATTAAATTACATGGAGTTATATGTCTAGTTCAAAAAGGGCAACAAGTCAATCCTGTCTGCTCTTTAAAGAAAAAAAAAATCTGTAATCTCCACTTCCTACAACAGTTTTCCAGTTTCCATAGAGAAAATTCCAAATTATTTGGTCAGGCATCTAGAGCCTTGATATTAGTTTGTAGAGATGGTTTTACGGGTTTTTTTTTTTGGCAAGTTCTTAGTGAAAAATTCAGGGCTTTTGTTCTTCCTTTCCAGAGAGGCCTAAAAAGATAAGACTCTACCTTGGGCCTTGTAAATTCTGCATGTAAGACTTCATCTGTGGCAACTTCAGCTTCATTTGGACCATATAATATTTACCTGCACTCTTTTGTTTATCGCTGCTTTTTCACTGTAAGCTTCCAGGGCATTTCCCAGCAGCCATGCAGTTGGCTGCCTTGAGATTTGTTACTTTTGAAAATATCTCCCTGACAGTGTTGGATCTCTGGGATTTTTGAGCTTTCTGTGCTTTCTGGCACTGACCCCCAGCAGAACACTGCTTTTGACCTGAGGCCTTGGAGAAGCTTCCAAAGTTGAGTGATGGAGTTAAAATCACAGGTGTGTGGTTAATAGAAGTGTGTGAGTTCACATGGTGAAGGGTTTTAAATCTGAGGTTTTTATAATATAGTAATGAGTATGGGGCAAGATGGAGGATTTTGGTTGATGTCTATTTCTGTCTTCTTCCCTCTTCTCCATAATTTCAGGCAGTGGTTTCTGGTTGGACAGTCAGTGCTGCACTAAAAGGCACAGGAGTTTGGTTATTGGGTCAAAAGTATAAATTATGCAGGTGTTAATTCTCTATTGGACTGTTTATCTTTAAGAGACCTTGTAGCCAGCTGGGTTCAGCTCCATTTTGCTCACTTTTAGCTGATGGCTAGAAATGTTGCAGAACTCTGTACTTTAGGTAAGATTTAATAAACAATCAAGTCTCAACATGAGAAAATTCATCTCCTTCATGTTTTTGATCCTGACTCTGAGTGAAGGCAGAAGAAAGGGCCAGGAGTTGCTCTTTGGGTATAGTTGTAGATCTCTTCCAATTCAGAATATTCCATGAGAATAAAAATTGGGAAATGTTTTAGACAGGGGTATCTTTTTTCTACATTTAGTGCTACTCAATATCTTATCCCTTGTTATAAGTCAGGAAGAAGCAGTAGTAACTTTTTTTATATAAATGATAAAAAACCACTCCTGTGCACAATTTAGTCATCATGCCCATTCCTGTCACTTTGTAGCTCACTAATGGTTAACCACAGGAAAATACTGCAGAACATTAAAGGCTAATAGAAACTCATGTCCATTTCTCCATGTCTGAATTTATCTGAAAACACAGAAATCCTTTAACAAGCTTACCTTTGCACAAAAAAAGACACAAAGTAGTTATTTCATATTTTTATTTCAAATTACAAAAGGCTCTTCCCTTCAGGAGAATAAGTGTAGCACTGAAAGTTAGGCTCCAGTCACTGTTTATCAGAATACCTGAAAATTATCAAAAGCAGGTCCTGAGCTAGGAAGTGACAGAAATAACATGTATGCAAACTATTGCAATGCCAAAACAATTACTTGCCATCTAACATGTGCCACACAACTCACCCAAATACCCAAATTCACTTCCAGATCCAGCTTTCCATCAAACTATTTCTAGTTGTACAGCAACCTGTTCCAAGCAGAACTCACCAATACAACAAGAGTGGAAAGGAAACACACACTGTACCAGTGATACAATTCTTCCCAATTTTCAGTAGCTCAGAAATTTAGCAGCCTTGGAGACTGAATTTTCCACAAGAGACAATGTGGACTGCAAGTTACACTAATTACAAAACTGTTATTAGCACTGGAGAAATAATCTGCCAGTTGGACAGCCTAAGCCCACAACAAAGTGCAATGTGTGAAATAGTCAGCTCCAGAGGCACATGGGGCAGAATAAACATTGCTGCTGTTCTGGAATGGTGCAGCACCCTCCTGGCAATTAAACTGACTAGAGAAAACATTCAGCTATCCATCTGAAGGAAAAAATAAAAGAAAATATGTCCTTTCCCACAGAGATGCACAGGTTCTGTGTGAGTTTGTTCACCAGGAGGATTTTCAGACTGTTTTAGCATGTGGTTAATCTGAGCAGATTAATTTGATACTAGGTTTTTGGTCACCTGGAATCTTCTCAAGCCAGAATCTGTACACAATGCACTGCTCTGCTCAGTCCTGAAAATGGATTTGTTCTAGTACTCATAATAGTTGAGTACAGAATCAAACCTGGTGGTTTCCCCTCCATAAACAAAGTAGGGTTTGGAGGAAATTAGGAGTTTAAAAAGCTCAGGCTTTTGCTGTGACCTATGTGACACCCCATAAGTGTCATCTGGAGAGGAATCAGAGATGCATCACGAGGTGAAAAAGTGATTTTTTGGCATGGCAGGAACAATTCCATACTCTAGATGCATTTATTACACTGAATGTATACATATTACACTGAAGAAAGTTCCTCTTACACTCTCATCTCTCTAATGCCTGAAGCCAAGCCATAAGGTCAATAGTTGTGATACAGATCAAACCCAATTAGGCTCCCTGCAGGTGGTGATTTCTCCCTGCATTAAACCCTGCAATGCACAAGAAATAGTCCAGTAAATAAAGATGCTTTGAGACAGAATCTCCTACGAGCACATCTGTCTAGTTGCTGCTTTTTACCACAACTCCCTTAAGTAAAAAAAAAAATCACTTGGCACACTGCATCTATTTTTTTAAGCAAATACACTTCTTTATTTTATCTGACCTACAATTAGTGGCCTGTCTGCACTTTCCCATGTTCCTTCTCCTTCCAGTGCAGCTCCATAATAATACCTGCTTCAGTGGC
Organism: Erithacus rubecula; assembly: GCF_903797595.1. Lineage (NCBI taxonomy): Eukaryota > Metazoa > Chordata > Aves > Passeriformes > Muscicapidae > Erithacus > Erithacus rubecula. The sequence continues at coordinate 17,574,402 of NC_136688.1, forward strand.
ACAGATTAACAATTCTCTCTTCACCAATAGAAGCCTAATTTTTATAGGAAGAACATATTCCACAAGGCTTTTATTTAAAGCACTGGCAGAGAAATAACCTTGCACTGAAGAGAAGACTGGACAAAAGACAGAGAAACTCCACAAAGTGTCAGGAGTAAGAGGTGAGGGAACATCTTGCAATGCTTTGATTTCTAATTAGAATGCAGGATGCTTGCAGCAAATTGTACAACTGAGATGGTCAATTAAGAGTGCTGTTATTGTTCTTCCACTGTAAGACCCCCTCAAACTTGCAAAAGACAGAAAATCATTACAAAATTGTTAATGCTTCAGTGTCTAGGTAGCTCTCCTTTGGAGAAGAGAAAGCTTATTTATATCAAAATACAGATACAACTAGAGTAATTTTATCTACTGGTTTCCAAGGAGACAAGTGACCTCTATAGACTTCTCCTAACAAGAGCATCAAAGTCACATCATAGCAAGCAAAGCCATGAAAGCCATAAGAAAGTAGCTCAATGCAGAGAAAATCTGCTGCTCAAACCTGAAGTTTAACAACTTGGGTAGTTTGCCAACACAGCCCCAAGGTTCATTTTAACAGAGCATTCTCTGTAGCAGACACCACCAATCTCTACCTCAAGGGAAAATAACAGGCAGGAAAGGCTCCAGTATGGAACAAACAACAATAGGGGCAATAATCTAACTTTAGCACTCATGGGGCAAACCTTCCTGAGATCCAAAATCCATCCTTGCAATGTTGTATCAGCAATTCTCTATTTTAGCATTCCAAAATCTCAGGAGGATTCTGCTTTCTTCCTCAGCCAAGCTCAGGAAACCTCCTGGAGCACACAGTATGTATAATCACATTTTCAATGCCTTCCTAATCTACAAAAAGCAGATTTGTTTTGGCAAAGTGCACAGTTAAAGAGATTCACTGTCTTTCCCCACGCCCCTATTGAGTGTCACTCACATGTTCTCAACACACTGGGGAAACACTGAACCAGCTTTTTCTTGGAGAAACTGCTTCAAGTTCCTCCAATTTAACATCCAGCCCCAAGCACCTCACACATTTTGGCTTCCCTGTGTGGCTCATCCTCATTTTCCTGCTTTGCTCCTCCATGGATTCACTTGAGGCAGAATTTTGTAAAGCTGACATGGAGATGGTGAGCTGCAGGACTCTGGGGTGATGCTGGGAGCAAACAGCATGCCTGGGGTAACTTATGACTAATTCCAGCTTGTCTTGATCTAGCTCAGCTGGCAGCAATAAAAGCAAGTAAAAAAAAAAAATTAAAAATCATTACAATATATGAAAACCCTAGACAGCAGTTCTGTATGGTAATTGTGCAGCAGATTAATGGGCTCTTTGTGGTATTTCCAAAAATCAGCTTTAGAGCCCTGTATTACTAGTGGGGTAGGGCTGGGAAAGCGGCCTTGAGAGAATCATAACTGTTGATGGCACGTTTCTGCTTCCTAAAATCTACCTGGGCACAGGCTAACCAAAAAATTAAGGAAAGGTGATGAGGAAAAGTTTTGATTCAGGAGATAGAAAAACAAAAAAAGCTGGAAGAAACTGTTATTTTAGACCTGACTAATGAAGCGTTGGAGAATACAAATGTGTGAAGGTGTTTTGAATGAGATCATGAGAGACAGTGCCAATGATTCTGCAGAAAATAAGAAGTGAGAAAAGCTGAACAGGAGCAAGACAGCTCCAGGTCAAACTCACAGGTGCATCAGACAAAGCTCAATGCTGACAAACAGGGGGAGAAAAACCAGCAGTGTGTAATGCCAGAATTGGGGGTTGCAGTGTGAAATGGATTTGTGGAAAGACACAAATAGCAATAAGAAACATAAAAAACTAGATCTAGACAAATCCAGGATTGCTCCAATAAGACAAATTGCAAATGCAAAACTCCCCAAACACTTTCAATACCTGTTTTGCTTCATCTTCAAAGAAGCCTAAAAGATTAGATATTGAGCACAGCTGGTGATAAAAGAAAACAAAATAAGGGAAAGAGTTTAAAATAAAACCAGCAAAATCCCAACACCACACAAATGGTATGGGTATCTTGCTGGAAAATAGACCAAGTTGTTCTACTGCCCTTGATCCCACAGCTGAAAAACCACACAGAAGAGGAAGGAACAGAAGAAAACCCACATGGCAGGGGCCTGGTGGATGCTCAGGTGCAGAGCTTCCAGCCCCTACCAACTCAACAGCAGAATTGTCACTTAGGTTTTTTACTCACTGCTATTTGTGATGAGTTCTAGGCCACCAGCTGTAATCCAGGCTTCTTTCTGCTACAGAATTCTACATTTTCACATCCTTTTGTTGCCATATACATACTGCTCTATCATATTATACCCCATGACCAGTCAAGCATGTCTTACACTCTCATTTGGTTAGTAATTCTCTCCTTCCCAACTGTTTGCATAAAGGGTCTTTCACTTAGTATAGGACAAATAGAATCAGCACTCACAGAAATTTATTTTTAGAGAAAAAGTGCTGAAGTTACCACTTTTGTGCTTCCCTGTCTCAGAAGTTCTCTGAGAAATTTGCACAGCTCATTCACAGAGCATCTCCCTGGTACCACGAGCTCTCATCACAGGGATAGAAAAGAAAATAAATCAGAAATCAAGTTTTGAGAACTCCCAGCCCTGTGCTGGCTCTTCCTTCTTGGGAACACAGCCTCACCCTCACCATGACAGGGGATTTTTCAGAATTCCTGAGCTGATAAGCATTTGAGGATACAGAAGGTTGCATAAATAGATAGAGAGATGGAGGTAGAGAAGAGCAGACATGACAGAGATTGACAAACACATTTTGGGGTACAAGTCTCACAGCACAGGCAGCAGAAAGCCCTAGGCTAGACCTTATTAAAGTAAATCACATAGCATGGAGAAAGGCTAAGCAGGGTTATCAAACCTTCTCTTTTCATCACCAAAAAAAAAAAAAAAAAAAATAAAAGACTGCTACTTACAATATAAAGAAAGGTCTGACTATTATGAACCTTAGCCATGGAATTCTCACTAAAACTGCTGCTTTTACAAAAGATTCTCTCCTTCCTGCTGGCAAACAAAGCATCAGGCTGGGTTCAAAAGTCCTCAAACTAAAAGCAAAGTCACATATTCAAAACCACACTATTCACAGAGCCAGAAATCAAAAAGCTGCAGTATAATTTGGCTGAGTGTATGGGGTTTTTTTGTTTTTTCTTCTGCTACAATCAAAGCTCTTCAGGCCTGTGCCCTGTGTGATTTATTAATAAACAGGTGAGTTATATTTGCATCTTAATTTGAGGGAAGTAAAGGATCTACTCTACCTGCTATAATGTAAATTTATTATGGAATTGGCTATCTTATCTCTAATCTATCATAGACAGCTCAGGATCCCTGCAGCAGAAAATCTTCCAGTGCTCACAGCTGCTGGGTGTAAGCACTTAGCTGAACATCACTGAACATCATATTCCTCAACCACCAACCTGCTGATCTTCCAAGGATGCTGGCAGGGCATCAGCACTCAGAACATCTGGAGCACTCCAGGAATCTTAGGTGTTGCCAGCCTTCTTTTACTCTTCTCCTTGTACCTTTTAGAAAAGAGTTTAAAGCTGACAATAACCACGTGCATGCAGTTAGCCTTGATATAAAGCATCCCCTGAAATCTCCTAATAAAACCAACACAAAGGTCATTCAATTCTGGTAAGATTTCATTCAGTCTGAAAACTCAAGGTCTTAAAACTGATTCTGAAAGTTCAAGACCTGAAAACTGATTTTCCATTACTGGTGTTGTATTAGCAACCTCTTTATAGATTCATTCTAATCTGGGTTTTCTGCTCCAAATCTACTCTGAGAACATCAACTTTCCAACCTAAATTCTGCTATTTACAGGTAGGATATTGCATTAAATTAACAGTGATTCCTTTGTAAAATTGATAAACTTAGTTTTTCCAAGAGACAATATATTTTATAAATATCCTTCCCCATCAAAAGGGATAAATATTTTTAAGATTCTACCATTCAAATGGTTGAAGAAACACACTTGGGCAGCTGCCTAGAAAAATCACTTCCTGAGAAATGTTTGCATCAGTGAAAATGTGCTTGGAGTGTATTTAATCTGTCTGAAGAATCATGTGTGCAGCTTTTTGGATGAGCTGGTGGTGAGCAAAGCTTCACCACACACATCCATCCTGGCTCACTGGGATGGGAGCCAGGCTTTCCAAGAGATCCATGGGGAGATCCTAGCAGGCTGACACATTTTTCCAGAGAGCACAGCACACAAAGTTCTCCCTGTGCTTCTCCTAAAGAGAGGCTCTCCTTGGAAAAATCTAACCCAAAGAGAAGGTGGGGGTGGGTGGAGAGCTTGGGCCTTTCTCCTTACACTCTGAAAATGTAATTGCACAGGGAAATTGCACACACTGCTAGTGCTATTAGGGAATAGGACAGCTTTCTGTCAAATAATATCCACCTAAAATGTGTGCATGTAGATTGAGTTGCTCATGGAAATGCATTATTTCAATGGGTTTTCCAATCAAAATTTTAGTTATGATTTCTCCTGCTGAGGTATAAACTCAATTTATCTACCAAAATAAGCACAGCATATAGAAAGCACAGAAATTAACAGTCATATATTTCTAGGCCAAAGGTGTCAAGCAGAAAATCTGAAGTCCAGAAAACAGAGTAAAGAACTGAATTCAGTAATCCATACACAACTGCCTGAAGGCTGTGAGGAAGAGCAGGTGAATTAAATAGTACTAAGGATCACCATAGGAAGGCCTGTAAATCTAGAATTGTTTTTGGATTGGAACTCTATTTTGGGCAAAAATTACTTGGCTGGCTACCTAGAGAATCAGATTGGTATTTGAAATAAGGCTCAGACTATGTAAAGAGATCAGGAAAGCAGGGACCAAAGCCCTAAGATGATGCTTGATTCTAGCAATGATAAATGAGGAAAAAAAATCTCTCTTTAAATAGGAATTCAGAGCATATTTAAGCATTGTTCCAACTGGACATCTTATAGAGGATGGTATTCTGAAATGTAACTCAAATACTCAGTTTCAACCTGAGTAAGAGATATATCTTTCTTCCATTTGACACATTTATGGTGTAAGCACAAGTCAATGATTTATTAATGATTTATAATTTAAATGGAAAGTGCTAATCATATGGCCAGGGATATATTAAGGGAAGAGGGGAAAAAAATCTTCAGGACTAGATCTTAAAAGAGTTTCTAGCATAGGAAGACAAATAACAGCCCAGTGGTCATAGCTGAGACTGTAGTCAGGGATGGCTCAAGAAAGGAGAACTCATGAAGCTGAAACAGGCATTAAATCATGAAAGACAAGCAAGACTACAGGTAACAGTATAATAAAAATATATAAGTAAAGTAGAAACTATACCTGAAATAAGCTTTTTTTATATATTTTAGCCCTGTTAAAAACTCCAGCAGGCATTTGAGCCTCTCCCAACCCCTGCAGAATGGACTGTGCCTTCCTGTCCTGTCCACAGCACTCACTTCATCCCTCCAGGATTCAGCCCTACCTTCAGTCTGGCAGATGCTCCCAAAATGAGAGTTGGAGGAGGCAGGGCTGAGTGAGCTGTCACTCCAATTCAGCCCTGCAACTACATCTAGTACATGCCCACACTGGGATGCAGCTTTGAGGAGAGCAGAGAAGTGAGAGTGAGGTGAGTGCTGCAGGCTGAGCCTTGCAGGTGACCTGGGGACTGCAGACAGAGGTGCAAACAAGCAAACCCCACTGCCAGGCTGGGAGATGGAATTTAGGTTAAGGATAGAGCCAGGAAAAGGAGAGCATATGAGCTGAGTGATAGAGCTTGACATGCTCACACAGCTAAAATAAGAGCTTGGAGAAGCAGGAAGCAATGTAATGTCACTCCTTCTAAAGCTGGTATGAGACTTGTGGGTACAGCTTGGGCTGTGGCTGGGCAGGTAAAGAGAAACTCTCGAGGTGAAAACAGCCCTGGATTGCCAAAAATGGAAAATTAATTATGGCAAACCATAGAGGAATTACTACTCCTGCTATAGCAGGTACAGAGCCTCTGGAAACAACCCAGAGGAGAAGTTAGGCTGGTTTAAAGATGGGAATGCAGAGCTGGAAAGCTGAAATTGATGGTAATTTGTCTAAAACCTCACATGGAAAAAAAAATGAAGACTGGAGGGAGGAGAGGGAATAAATCTATCACGCTGTTTAAAACAGATATAAATTTATGGTAGTAAAAAGGCTGGATTTAGGAATAAGAGCCCCTAGAAGACTGCTATTGCTCTTTGAATGCTGAGCACAGCTAATTCAGTTTGCACTTGTCCAACAGCATTGGCTCTACCTTCCCAAAAATCAAGTACAATGGGAAAGGTCTAAAGGCCCAACAGAAATATCTGCCACAGAAGACTAAACATCAGCCTCAAGTAATGCTCCACACAAAATCAGTGCTTCCCAAAAGAGCAAGTAATAATCAGCAGTCTCCAATAAAGTGCTCTTCTTTTTACCAGCTAACAGAAGTCTTCATGCACCATAAGCAGTGCAGATGATAGAAAAACACTGGCTTCAGATTTCAAGTGCTACCTCTCTGGAATTTTTAAGCACCTCTTATGAGGTTGAAGTAATAACAGGATTGGACTGAGAAGAAAGAAGGGAACTGCTTGCTTGGAAGGGAAAACCCCTCCATTCTCTTCCACAACAGCTTTGAACCATTTTTGGTTTAGGGGTCATTGTTAAAGGAGGTCTGGCATTAAGATTTGCAGGAAAGTTGCTGTAATCCTAGGATGCTGCGAACTCACAAAGATGATTGATGAATGCCTTTGCTCAGTTAGAGACTAGAGAGTAAGCTATCCTCAATTTGGCTAAAATTAGGTTAGTTATGGTTACTTCCCTCATGATTTAGCAAAGTTAACACTAAGAAAACATACTGTAATAGCCAGCTGTTCTCTGGAAATGCAGGGGTTTTTTTCTTTTTGGTGCTTTGCAGTGAGAAGGAAAAAATCATGGCATTTGTAGCACCTTCCATTTCAGAGAAAATTTCCACAATTATTTGTGGGGAAAAAGAAACAATTACAGAATTTCCTTTAGAACGATGGTGGAACCCTTTAGAATTCCACATGCAGAAGCAGACACACAGGTGGCACCTTCACATTCTAAACTTTCACTCATTCACATTCTAAACTTTCACTCATTAATCTGACACCACATGAGGATTATGATGTTTTAGTCCTTTCTCTTGGCATTTTCAGCTCTTCTGATGATCCACCCACCTCCTCTTCCCCCAAACCCCTAAGTGTTCACATTGGTTTATAATCTGGTCTGCTGTAGTGTAGTTAAATACATCTCACTGTTTTTAATTTCATAACAGTTTCTTTCATAGCTCCAATGCTCTTAGACTCACAGTGTATTTCTCTGTGTTGCCCTGCACATTCTTTGTTCATAATGATTTTATTCAGAGTTGCTCAGCATCTTTCAGAACATAATCTCACTTTATAGACACAGCTCTAATACCTCCTTAGGGTTTGTCTGGTTATTGCTGTTTGAGTGCTGCTGAGAGGAGCACACTGTGCTCACAGGGTCCCTGATGTGGCACCAGGAGTCTCTCCTGCAGCAGCTCCACCAGCAGAGAGGAGAAATGACAATAACCAGAGGAGAGGCAGCTTGTCACCCCCTCCACCCCATGACACACATCTGCTGAATCTGCTGGGCTGTACATCACTGGGAATTAGCCCTTCAGCAGCTCCTGAAAGGAGACTACAGGACATACAATTTACCCATACCTCCAATCATCTTTGCTGTGTCCAAAGTAGAACTGTATTCCCCAGTCTCTCCTGAGTTCAGGTTGCCCTGAGTTTAGGAACCTCTCCCACTCTTGCAAAAACCTCTCCCAAAATAGCCAGGGTGCTATTTCTCCTAACCTCTCTTCATTATGCTGCTGGGAGATATCAGAAATGGCTTTGAGAGAATAGATTTCAGTGTTAAGGGCAGAGTTGTGCAGATTTGAGATGGAGAAGCACAGTTTTGGCAACAAGACCACACTGCATAATCTTGATATCAAATATTCTTTCTGGCAAGTCTGCAACATCAACTGACATGAAGAAAAGAAGTCTATACACTATTCCAAGAATACATTGCCACTGTTATGCTCACAACATAACTTTAAGAAAACTATTTTATGGCTGTCCATAGTCAAACATAAAATGCATGAGTAGAGTCTGGCAATCTTACCAAGTACAATCAATGAAAGACAAAATATTGAAAACCACCCCTTTCCTGCAGCCATATAAAGATATTATGAGCAAGACAAAGAATTCTAGAAACTATAAAAGTAGGGCATAAAAAGATATTTGAAACTGTATCATTTGCAACCCTGCACTTTTCATTCTTTTTCTAGGGTAACAAATGTTATCACACTCCAGGGCTTACATTCAAAACAAAGAAGCAAAACCTGCAAACTGCACAATACTTATTTTGTTGCCTTAGATCTACAAGGTATATCAGAAAGCCACAAATTCCACAAGGAAATTATAGTGTAAGTTCACATGGAGAGCTGAGAGGAACAGCAAGCACGATGTGTGCTGAAATGAATCCTCACTTGTATCAGCTAGAGTAAAGCAAGGTGTATTGAAAGAGGCCTCCCTGTTATGTTTTATTTCTTCCCCTGACAAAAATAATGAAGGTGATCTTCTCCACACTTAGGGAATTATAAAGAATTGGTCTGGCTGGTGTCTTAGAATATTTAATCCCTTTACATCAGCAAAGGGATTCGCTGGCAGAGAAAGCACACAGCAGAGTGAATGCTGTAATCTTATTCTTTAAAAACATGGTTAGCACAGAAATTGTCCATTTTACTCAGGAGGATGCAATTACATTTCAGCTTTCATGTAAAGCTGCTTCATGAAATTGAAAAGCCTGCACATGAACAGAAACAGAACAGCAGGGAAAAAACAAAGGCTGTGGCTGGCTATGGATCATTTCTCCTTTTCCACATGGTTTGAGGGAAAAATAGCTGGCTGCCCTGGGTGAAGACAATCAGGCTGGTAGCAGCCTGATGACCTGATGGCAACAAGGAGTCTAGGACTGAAGAGTTCAGATTCCTGGGGAAAGCAGATAATCCAACCCCTCGTGTCTGGGAGTAAAGACTTTGTGAGCTACACAAGAGAAAATAAAAACAACCACAGGAAAAAAACCAACAAAAAATACAGAGAAATGGGAAGTCGTCTTAGGTCTTAAGGGAGGAAGAAGAATCTTGTTAGTCAACCCTAATCCAGATGTTGGGACTAAAATAGAGAAGTCCCACTCATTGCTTGCTCTGCCAAAGCCTTTGAGAGACAGCAACACAAACTGCCAGGAATGCTTTAACTCAACAGGTTTCTCTAAGGAAATGCCAGTGGGCTCATTTGGTTCAGGAGTGTTAGTAAGAAAAATAAACATTCTGGGAGAGTCAAGGAGAAAAGAATTTAAAAGGTGAGTCTTAGTTCCTTCCCCCCAGCTGGATCCTGGGTGGTCACATAGAAGGAGGTACCTGGCACTTGCTTCAGGGAGCTCTCTTCCCAAGATGACAATCTTTGGTTCAATGAAGACAGTCCCACTTTTATCAGCAAAACCAAAAAACTCCAAAACACTCTGAATAAAGCATGTTTTCTTCCCATGCTAGAACAGGAGCTATCATGCAAGTCCTCTAAATCTCAAATAATGGAAAAGATGCTTCTCCTTCCTCTCTGGTTGGATGAAGAAAAGGAAAGTTTAAATTCAGGTACAAACTGTAAATATAACTCTCAGGTCAGTAACTCTCAGCTTAAGAAATTACACTGATTATGTAAGGCTACAGTAGTTAATTAACATTTATTAATCAATGTTAGTTTCAGTGTTAAAAGCAGCAAATCCAATTAGAAAAGACTGTTTCTACATTCACACAAATATGGCTTATGGAGACATAACTGAGTGTAAATCTTGACCTGGTAATTATCAAAGTCTTTACTGTGTAGTTTTAGATACTTTGATCAAAGGTTAAAAAACTCCTGTGAGAGATAGATGAGCATTTGTAAAAAAAAAAAAACAGGGATCATATTTCATTATAATTTCTCCTTGTTTTCTGAGTATCAAATTGTTGGACAGAACAAAAAGTTCCAAGATCTTTTGATGAATATCTTAAAACTGTCTAGTTGCTATCAATAACAAGATTAGATTCCTGTACCCTTGATATTTGGCGTGTCTGCCAAGGAAGAGCAAAGTTATTACCAATAACATCTTTGTTATGTAACAGAGAGACATAATTGACAGTTCAGTGAGGAGAACTATCAATAAAAAATCATATCACACATTCCTTAGTTTGCTCACATCTGTACTTTGATAAAGTATACACTGAGAAGTAGACATACCTGTCTGGTTCAATCATTTTGTATTTATGGAGTGAAAGTGAAAAAAGAGCAAGTGTGATAAGTTAAGTCCACTGTGTGATTCAGAAGAAAGAGCTGTAAAGGTTTCATCTCCTAATCCTTTGGTTCTATGCAGCACTGCAGTGCTGAAGTGAACCCACAATTCACAATGGAAACCTAAGATGTAGAGGACAAGATGAGATCCATCTTGAACTAAAATCCCCATACCCCACACAGACAAAGAAATGTCAGAACTGACTGCTGCAAGGTACTGAAATGTATTAACACAGACACCCTCACAGATCACTTTGCTTTTACCCAGCTTGAGGAGTAAAGGCTGTGGTACAGTGTGAAGAAAGTCACCACTTTGAATATATTTTAATATATATATTCAAATATTGAATGATGTCAAATGGACTGCATTTGGAATGAACAAATCTTTATGTTTTCTCTAAACTTAATACACATTCAACAGCAACTGTAAAAGGCATGTTTGTTTACTCAAGAAAAAATATTTTAAATCAAAATAAGTTTTTGCTAAGCTGAACCACTCTTAAGACATCAATGTAAAATGCTTTTGTACGATTTTCATTTGAGACAAAAATGCATTCTCACTTAAATTCTTATCTGGTTAGATCACCTTCTATTGCACAGAAAACTGCATTCACTTTCCTATATGTTGTGTTGATTATATTTTAACCCATTTTTCTATGTAATCATATTCAATTTCTATTTGAAGAAGCCAGAAAACCAACAATTTTTTCCCACCATTATAACATCATTCTCTTTTTGAAAAGCTTATGAAACCTATTTCTTTTAGCTTTTTCTCACAGGCAAAGCTTACAAACCATCATTTTGTAAGATTACTTTTTTGCTTCTCTTTTCTGGAGACTCTTCAACTTGTCTACATCAGAAAATGCAGTATCCAAAATTTGTGTTAGATGAAGCTTCAGCATTTTCAAATCAGGATAATTACATCCTTTGTCTGTCATGCAATATTCCTCATCACAAACTGCAGAGTCACATTTGTCTCTTTTTGCAATAGCTTCACATTGTCAGCTCACTCTGTTTGTTTTCCCCATGAGCCTAAGCTTGTGTTCCAAACCCTGCTCTAGCCAGCACAAGTACAGGGTGGATAATGCATTCTTCACTTTTTATTTTCTAATATGGGGGAAAGAGGCCACTGACTGTAACCTACAAATCATGGAGTCAGGCACACAACTCAGCAAAATTCAAATGAGCTCTGTTACTGACCGAGGAGATTTCTGGCATGAACCCACTCCAAGCACCACTGCAAAGACAGCCCAAGGGAATACTGGGACCAGCACCACACTTGACACTTCCCCTCTTTCCTCCAGCTGGGCTCCATCAACCACCTGGAATACTGCTCAGAATCCTCTCCCAAAGGCAGGCACTGCTCCAGGAGGGCTAAAATCAAAAGTCATAGTAGCCAAAACAGCAAGATTTCAATATAACAGCACCTTGTGTACATCACATTACAAAAGGTGAGGCAGGAGGCATTTCATCACAGGAAATATTTTTTTTTCCTCAGGTTCTGGCTCACAGAACAACTTAACTTACAGATATTCCCTCTGCCTTGCTTAAGTTTTAACTCTTCTGGCTGCAGAGATGTTACTGTGCTGAAAAGAACTGAAAATCTCAGTGCCTAAAGAAGAATAAACATGGCTCTGAAAGCTAACAGCAGCTGACACAGGCTGGAGAACATTTCTCTGACAGCTTCAATATTTAACCAGAAAAGTATAGAACATGAATCTCAATTTCCTGTGTGGACTTTAGTTCCTAGAGTAACTAATGGCAAAAGAAACCCTTGTCACATGGAGAACTAGGTGCTTACCTAGTTTCTTAGCAAGCAACTCATGTTTTCCAGACAGTCATCATTCGTGAGAATTTATTTTTAACATAAATTCTGCTGTAATATGAAAGTCCAACTGCTACCGATTGTCAGTTTTCCCTAGATTTAGGCAACAATGTATTTTGGGAGTATGACTCAGGAAAACATTCACATGACCAAGTAAAGCAGGTGGCCAGGACCTACCACACAGCATCAGCTTCATCAGAACATCCTCAGAGAGGGAAAAATAGCTCCTAGCTGTTTGGGGAGATGATCACAGGGTGGAAGAAAAAAAACTCTTCTAAGGTATAGATTATAATTATTACAACAAGGAGAGCAAACTGCAGTCTTTTGCCTCAGCTTCACAAAGAGATACATTTCTAAAAAACACTATTCTGCTGATGGAAGTGTTAATATTGTGCTGCCAGGAAGTCTTGAAAAAAACTCATTTACACAAGGGACCTCAGTCATAAGTTTAAATTATGCCTCTGCCAAAGAAACAGCTTACCTGCTTCTCCCTCAAAAGTATCTCACAAAGAGCACAGCTCATTTATTCCCTCAATGTTTCAACTGCAGTGGGGGAAAGGAGCTGTTTGTCTATCGGGAAGGGAGATGCCCAAGATCCCATAAAAATCTCCCTGTCCCATGCAGTTTAGCATCTCTAAAACAATCTATCCCCAGTTTACTTATGAGACAAGATGAAGGATTTTGGGTGGTGTCTCAGTCATCTTCCTTCTTCTTCATAATTTCAGGCAGTAGTTTTTGGTTGGACAGTCAGTGCTGCACCGAGGGTCACAGGAATTTAATTATTGGGTTAAAAGTATAAATAATAGAGGTGTTATTTCTACAATGGACTGTTTAGCTTTAAGAGACCTTGCAGTTAGCTGGATTAATCTTCCATTTTGCTTACTTTTAGCTGGTAACTAGAAGTGTTGATGAACATTCTGTACTTTTAATAAGATTTAATAAACTACCAAGCCTGAACATGAGAAAATCAGATTCCTTCTAGTATTTTTCACTCCTAGCTCTGAGTAAAGACAGAAAAAAAAACTCCAGACAAACCACTAATTAAGTGGTGCAAAACACACCACCTTTCCAGGGTTGTTCCCTTTAACTAGAACCAGAAGTATTCTGTTGTTTGCAACTGCCTGCATGCATGTGCTTCAACTCCAATTTGAATTCCTGCTCATGTCAAAAGGGATTTCACACCCAACCTCTGCCTTGAGCCCAGCACAGACACCATTTGTACATTTCCTACCTCAAAAATACCTCACAGAAATCATACTCTTGGCTATTTTTAACCAATACTGTCTTCTGGATGGATTCTAGTTTATTTGATTATATATTAATCAGAATGAAAGATGGATCTAAAAGGAATAAAAACTTTCATCCATCCACAAGAGGACCATTTTACTTGCAAGCAGAGCCCATCTGACCTGTCACTTAATTTTAAAAGTTTTCTAGATTTAGCTATCTTTCAAAGAAGTTCATGACTAGTGATATCTGTAAGTTACAAAGCATTAATTAACCATGAATCAAAAATGAGGGGTTTTTCCTCAGAATTTTGTTTGGGTTTTTGTTTGATTTGGTTTTTTTCCCTTTTTTAGGTTAAGGTTCTGTTATCTCCTAAAGTCCAAGGATAAGAGACTGTATTCTCCTCACTGAAAGTTACTTCCTTAGCATTCTCTCACAAATTGATCAAAACAACACCCAATATTTTTACTTCTTTTTTTTTGGTTAGGGAATGTTAATGTGTAGCTGCAGGCAGCTGAGTGGAAATACATCAGCAGAGCTTTCCTGCAGTCCACATTATGACTGAGCTCAGATATTTACTCATATGAACTATACCACTCAGTGAGATTGTCAATAAGAGTTAATTATATAAAAGTTCTACTGGACAGTGTGATAACAATTTTCAGACTATTTTTTTCCAGATGATTCTGCTTTTTGAACTCGGGGAAAAAGATGTTTTAGAGGTAATAATATTTACTTTATTCAGTGGCTTTAAGAAGTGATGAGCATGGTTCAGGTTTTATATAGAGTCCTGAATACTGGCTAGACTGTTGCAATTGTAGTATTTTTCTGGGCACACTATTTTCAGTGACAGGTATTGCATCATCAGTCCAGCCTGCAGGAAATGGGCTCTGTATTTTATGCATTTACAAATTATCAAATTACACTAACCTGGGTTTTTTTTTACTTACTGGCTGCCAAAGCATAAAACACAGGATTAGCTCCTATTTTATTGTCTGGCTCCCATTAGCATGTTCATATAAATAACAAATTTCAGGGTGAGTTAAGACACCCCATTTTCAAGAGGCTCTTTTCTGATATCAAACTTTCATCTTCCTTAAGAATTTGGATATTCCAGCACATGAGGAGTAGGAAGAGTGCCTCATACTCAGCATGATGACTCCATCAACTTTCACTGGGCTACCTTCACCATTCAGGTCCAAAGTTAAATTCTGATTTGTTAGTGTAGCAGGCTATCTATGGCTCCCATTGGAAGCAAGGAAGGCTCTTCAATGGTTCTTTTGTGTTTATTGGCAAGAACACAGAGCTGGTGCACAGGGATGGAAAGCCAGACAAAATTGCAGAATCCAGAGGGGAGATAAAAACCACTGACTGCAGAGCAGGACTTTAAATCCATGTGAGCAGTCAATAACAAAAACCACAAACCACAGACTTGGGAATTCAACAATTCTCCTCAAGCTCAATTCACTCTCAAGGCTGAATTATTCAGTACACTCCTTTTTTTTTTTTCTCCCAGTAGAGTTTGCAAAAGCTGTCAAGGAAGAGATTGTCAAATTAGAAGGCAAATCAGAAGAGATGTGTTTTCCTCTCTCTTTCTCAAGTTTTAAGGAAGCTTTCTTAAGCTAGATTAAAATTGCATGTGACAAGCTACAGCACCCAAAGTACTCTCTATTAACAATGTGAATGGTATAAAAATCAAGCAAAAAGTAGTGGTAATTTGTTATAAAGAGGTCATGAAAGTTGTCATCATACCAAAGAGCTTGTATTCTAGTTTTTTGTAAGCTGTTTACAGTCTTCTGGGCAGGATCTTCTACTCAAAGCTTGCAACTTCTCCTCAGGCAGCAAAGTTTTGTCCAATGGCAACCTGGGGATAAGAACAACTGAACAATAAGGGAAAAAAAAAGGAACAAAAAATCCCACCGATGAGCTGCAGTCTTGTTTGTGCTCATAACCTTCATTCAGACAACTCATTCATTATCCACATCCCTTCAGCTCACTCTGCAAAATGCAGCTGAGTCCCAGTTGTACCAGGACATTGGCTGTCAGATGCACACTCCTGATCCTCTGGTACAGCACAGCTTCTGGTGACAACTGATGGCATCTCAGAGCTTTGACACACTTTTCCTCTGCTCAGGAGGGACACTTTGCTCTTCCTTCAGGAGCTGCTGTGAGGAAGCTCCCTGCCATCACTCAGAAAACCCCCAAATGACATTTTACTCATTCTGACATGGGAACAGCTCACAAGCCTCCTGTAGAGGGAAGTACAAAGATCAGTACTATCCTGGCATTTAACACTTGTTTCATGCATCACGTTTTAAAATGTGAGATGTCAATAAATGACACGTGAGTACAAATAAAAAGCACTAAGATTTTATAAAAACCATGATGAAAATACACTACTATCCCTTCTTTCATCAGAGCATGTAATTCTGATCTCAAAATCTTCAAATTACTCCAATGTACTCAAACACAGCTATTTTTTTTCATGTTAACATCATCATAGTGATGATACCACCTTCCCTTTAGTTAACACTAATTTGTTTCCGTATGACCTCTAGAAGTCAGTGATGAGGGAAAGCCCAAATGGACACATATTTTCTAACTAACTTCCCCTTAAAAGCTTTCCTAAAACCTGTGAAGAACTAACTCATTTCAAGAATGACACTGCTCAGAAAATCATCATCTTAAAAAAAACCCCAATTGTAGTCACTCAGATTTCCATTTCTTCTATGTTTACCCAAGCATTTTCTACTTTTCAGCAGCAGCAGCAGATGTATCCATTAAGAATAGAAGGTAGCTGTATATAAGAGGGAGAGTGAGGCAGAATGTCTGGCACAGCCAATAACAGATTTTTGGTAGATGCATCAATCCTTGAGCCTACAATGGTATTTCTTCCTCCAGCTTGGACTACAGGTGACTGCTTTTGGTGAAATGGGCTCCTCTAACCACAGCAATGTTCTTGTTTCCAGTCATTTCATCCTCCTTTTTAACTACAGATTCACAAACTTTGATTTCTTGGAGTGAACAATAAATTTTGCTGCTTGTGTTCCATCAGTGACTTAATCAGTCTGTGTTTTCTTCATTTCCTGAAATACCCCTGGCTTCCCTTCTTCCCTTTTTTTAATGAAAAAGGTACTCCCATGATGAGCTGTGCCCAAATGGCCAAATATAATTCCAGCAATTATAAACACTCAACACAAATACTTGATAAGTTCTGGTTGCAGCATAGCCATAACAAAAAATTCTGATGCAAGCTGCCTTACTTGCTTCCAGAAATGCATTTTTTTTCATGAAGGTGACTTCATGGCCAGCAATCCTTTGTGTTGCTGCCAGAACACTGGGGAAAAGCTTCATTTCAAGGAAAGAAAGATGAATGTGTCAATTGATGATGACAGAACTGTTGTAGGTCAAACAGTTAAACTTATTCTGAGTGTGTAGCAGGGGATATTTTTCCTAACTTCTGAGCACACTGTATTGTGTAAGGGCAGCTCTGAGCTAAACAGAAAACAAAGCAGACTTACTGTGGTCAGTATGGATTGTAGCTCTCAGGATAAGGTTAATAAGAGCATCCCACTGCATCATTCAATTACTTTCTAGGATCAAAGTTAATTAGTGCAGCATTCATTAGGGATCTCATATGGTAACATGGTCCCCTTGATTGGGGAAATCTGCAGCTGACACAGGAGTAAACTAGGAGTGCCTGCAAGAAGACAAACATGCAATCAATGATAACAAAATGGCAGATATAACCCAGCTCTCACAAGGAAGATCAGGAAGGAAATGTTGCACTTGCTTTGAGACACAGCTGATTACATTTACTGCTGTTATCTCCAGAGACATGGGCATTGGCTCACACAGTGCACTTAGAGCTCAGAGCTTTGGAGAATAGATGCTTTTGTTTACAAGCAGCAATGTCCAAATAGTTTCTCTCCTCCATCAGACTGAAAAATTTCCATCTCCAAACACCTGTATTACAAACATCTCAGCACCTTCAAATTGCTGCTATTAAAAAAAAAAAAAAAAAAAAAATGAAGCAAGATTTTAGTCATAGGAGAAGGATAAAGAAATTACCACTTCATCACCAGGCTGTCCAGAGCTCACTCTGCAGCAAGCCCAAATCCCAAGCTAGCCATGAGCTTGTGGTCCCACAGGATAAAAAGCCACATTCTGGTAAATGCATTAGTATCACTTTGCAGCTGATGTATTTGTCTGTCCTGGACTGAGGTCAAGCTATAGAACAGCACAGCTGTCCTGGTCACAGCCAAACTACCAAACTATAGCCAAATAATATGTAAAATAATGCAAAAAATGATGGTCACATTGTATACAGTAATTCAAAATCTTGTCACACATGACCACTGGACCTTGTATTTTACACATCTCTGTCAGTTGCCTTTGACAGCTCTGTCCTCCCTCCTCTTGGACATAACACCAGCATTGGCCTGGACTTGATTTTGTGTTACAAATTAGCAAGTTTCTGCCTCTAGAGAGTTTACCTACATGTGAATAATTTGACAGCCCTCCTGCTTTTCCCTAAAGGACATTCTGGTACCTCTAGCTGTACCAAGTTCTTTAAAATTTGTCCCTTCTTCAGTGCAGCAGGACTGCTGATTCCTGATCCCTAGTTTCAGAGAAACAGACAGCAAACAGAGAAACTGACAGCACCTCTTACAAATTGTCTTTCTCCCTGCATGCTTGGAGAAACAAACAAATGACATTGGTTTTTCCAGCACCAAGATGAATATTTGTGCAGCATTTATTGAGGCCAGTAGAGAGTTTCACACTACTAGATGTGAAAACACACACTGATTTCATCAAAATCTCTGTCCCTCAAAAATATGATTACAGTGGCAACAACTGCAACAGCCACACAGTACTTTATTATCTATTATTAATGCTTAACAACGACAAGGCAGCTGAGTGAGTTGCCTGATTGCTGGTGGAATTATGCCTGGCTTATACAATCGTGTTTTATAGACATCACTTTTCTATTAAAAGGGGTGATGGAGGGGGGAATGCCTTTCAGACATAAACAATGTCTCCAAAGCACTCGGAGGCAAGTAAACAACTTTTCTTATTAATACCCTCTCCTTTCCCAAAATGCATCTCATTCCGATGATATACTTTTTGCTTCAAGAAGAAAAAGAAAGCTACTAGAAGACGATGCTATTTCTAGAACGGTTATCAGCAGTCTTTAAACAGGAGGCTGAACATCCACTCCGGCCTGAACTTTCTGAGCTCACCGCGGCCTTTGATATTTACCTAAACTATTATAAAAGGGAGAGAGAGAGAGGGGGAAAAAAAATGAAGTTAAATGGAGCAGCCAGTTCTCAGTTTCACCCCTCATGACACCCACCCATCCTCCCAGCCTACAAGCCCAGAAAGCGAAGCAGCACCTTACGGATCTCCTACTCGGCAGGATAAACATGCCTAATGGCAGACATCTCCTCAGCCCCCACCTCCTCCGGGAAGGCTCCTGCCCTCCCCTCCAGCTACGGCTGAGCTTTCCCAGCCGCGCTTTTAACTCCTTTTAACCCGCCGACACCAATGCGCCCAACCCAGACCGGGCTGCGCCTCCAACATTTTCCCCTCCCGACTGCGAGGGCGCGCGTTCCGGATAGCGAGGAGCAGCCAAGCGGCACAGCGAGCGGGATCGCTGCTGAGCGGGATCGCTCCCCGGAGGAGCCGGGCTCGCTCCTGGGCGGGATCGTTCCCCAGAGGGGCCGGGATCGCTCCCGAGGCACAAGGCGCTGCGGGCCGGGCCTGCCCGCCATGGGGAGGCGGCGGTCGGGGCGCTGTCCCTCGGCCCCCGCGCTCCGCCAGCCGCTGCTCCGCCTCTGAAGTTGCCGGGCGTGTGCCGGGGCGGCGGGGCAGTCCCTGCCCCCGGGGCGGAGAGGGGCGCGGCGGCCCCCGCCCGCTCCGCTCCGCCGGCAGCGCTGCGCCAGCGCGGCTGGGCGGCCGCGGCGCCGGCGCTCCCGGGCCTCGCGTTCAACTGGTGGGACCCCGGTGCGGCCCCGGCCCGGCCCGGCACGGCCCGGCACGGCTGAGGAGGATGCGGGCGGCGGCGCGGCGGCCGCAGGCGGGCGGCGGGCAGCGGCGCGGCGCCTGAGCGCAGGGCTCCGCTCCGCTCCCGAGGATGCTGCGGGGCGATGCCCGGCGACAGGGAGGACGAGATCTGCCAGAAAGCGCTGCAGCTGCTGGCCGAGCTGTGCTCCGTCGGGGCGGTGGAGAACGAGAACTGCCGGGATTTCATCTACTACCTGCGGGACAGAGCGCGGCCCCGCCTCAACGACTCAGGTACGGCCGCTGCCCTCGGGGGCGGCGCGGGCACCGGCGGCCTCTCCGCGGGCCCGGCTGCGGGCGGAGGGCGAGCATGCCCGGGCGGGCGGGGAGCGGCCTGCGGGCAGCGGGGGGATGCTCCGGGTTGGGTGGTGGTGCTGCCAGGCTCGGTTCTAGCGCTGGCGGAGATGCGGAGCCCGAGCCCGCGGCGGGCGCAACTTTGCGCGGCCTCTGCCCGGCTGAGCCGCCCCGGCCGGAGCCGCTCCTGCAGGGCCGGGGCGAACCGGGGCTCCCCCGCTGCTCCCCCGGCCCTCGGGGTTCAGCCCGTTTTAACCGGAACGCGGTTTAACCCAACTCCCCGGCTCCGTATGCCGCTGAAAAAACACCGTCCCTCGCGTGTCTGCAGCAGATGTGCGGGCTGTAGGTCGGACAGGATGTACGCTGGGTTGGTTTCTGTGTGTGGTTTCCGCATCGTGGCACAGCACTCCTGCTTAAAAACTTTAACTTAGGGATGCTTTCTCATCAGGAAGCTGAGCTCCTTGTGCACAAAAACGTGGAAAGACTGAGGGGTCTGCCTCTGGGCAGTTTGGAGTAGGAGCTTATTGCATTTGTTTTTACATCATCGAGTTGATTTTGCTCAGTATGAGGAGAAATGTAGTGAGCTAAGACAGAAGTTGATAAACGTTTGCAGCGCTGTTACAGCAGAGTGTTCATTGCTTCATTATTCTCTGGGATAAATCAGTCCTTTTAGCATAGGGCAATCTAATGACACGCTGTTCTTAAATACTTTCCTGTAATTTGGTAGCCTGAAGTAACACTCAGAGTGCAGCTTCCTGACAAATCCTTGGATATGCTGAAGGCCTGGAGAAAACAAGTAAAAACTAAGTAAATAAAGATTCAATGGAGGGAAAAGATGTGCTGTCACAATAAATGAATAAGGAATTTTCCATCATTCAATTTGCTTGTATCCAAAGCTATTTGCAGCCATTCTGGCTTTTCACTACTTAAAATATTCAAATTGGAGTGATTCATGCAATGTTTGATAGGGATTCTTTAAAAGTAGGCAAATTGAATTGTTTGGTTCATATAGGCAGATTTAATTACTTTGTTCATATAAGCAGTAATTTTTATGACAGACACCTGTGATTTTCTGTAATTTTCATTTACTAAAGGATCAGTCACGTATTTGTGTATCAGGTCATGGTTCTGAAGCTGTCTGCTTAAATCAGTGCTCGCTGTGGATACAAAACTACTTGAAATGTATATGGAGACTTTAACCTCTGCCACTTGGATAACAGCTTTTCGGATTTCTTTCAGAAGCTACCTGCTTTTTTTTTTTTTTTTTTTTTTTTTTTTTCATCAGCCTCGGGCAAAAAGAGTACCTGACATCTGTTTGGGAGTGATTTTAAAACGTGGTGTGCTCAGTAAAAATTGATCACCTCTGCCTAAAAATGAAAAAAAAAAAAAAAAAAAAAAAGTGTGTTTATTTCTACCTGTTTTGCTTGAACTGTTATTACACAACAGCCTTCCAGTGTTGTTGCAAACCTGCTCAATTACACAGAGCAGCAGTCCCTAACCTTCACCAGCCAATGTGTAACAACACCGAGCAATTATGCTGCAGGCAGCATCTTCCCATTGGCCTCAAGCTGAACGCTTTTATTTTTTTGCAGCTGCAGCCAGTCTCAGAGGGTCTAGCAGGCAACATGTTACCCAGAAACCCTGACCTGGGAAATACTTCAGTGAGGTGGTCATGCCAGGGATTTGTAAATTTACCTAATCTCGCATTTCTTTGATTAAAATGTGTTTATTGTCCCAGGATGGCTTGTTTAGCTGGTCCTTAGTTGTGGTGCCGTGGGCTGTAAGAGCACATGCCTTCCAGAATGAAGCAACACAACTCACTGAGAAAGGGCAGTAAACACACTGACCAAACTGGGCAGAATGGCCTTAAAAAGCCCTGGCAGCTTTTATCCATATCCACATCCATTCCCTTTGCAGCCACTAGAGGCCTAGACAGGGATGTGGACAGAAGTGGTGCTGAAGGACAGCGTCTCCTTATCAGAACTGGGCAAGGGATGCAGCTGTCCTTGCTGCAGCTTCCTGCCCCTCGGGGGAGGAGGTGATGTGCTTTATCTGAGTACCTGGCTCTCAGGCCGCCCAAAACGGAGATCTGAACAGATACACAGAGTCTGAGTGGAGAAAAGTGCGTGATTAGGTGTCTGATGAGGTCCCTGACTAGGTGATGTACAGGAATTGATGCTGAGGACATGCTTTGGAAAGTGTTGCTGAAATGAAGTGGCCACGTAACGAAACCCGGTGGCAGGGCGGGTGTAGACAATGCTGCAGCACCTTTGGCTGAAGCCATGGGTGGATGTTGGTTCTGTGCTCTGCCAGGAATTGTTAGAGAAACCCAGCCCTAGCTGAGGGGCTGCTGAGCCTGTGTTTGTGTCCAAGCTCAGCCTCCCAGTGCCCTCAGCCCCACATCCCTGGAGATCCCTCCTCTCTTGCCTGGCACCTGATGCACTTGGCTGTGGGACTCAGGCCAGGAGGAGACTGCATGCTTGTGGTGCACATCTTTATTTTACAGTTTTTCAGTGTATTTCAGTGTTTTTCCCCTGTTGTGGGGGGTGCTCCACGTGCTTTGAGCATGAGTTTAAGGTCTAATGAGATCTGGGTTTAACACACTGGTCCACTGGATTTCAGGGGTGACACGAGTGAGTCAGATTTTAAAGCTCTTCAGAAAACTAAAAATGCAAATTAGGCATTTAGTGAAAAATCTTCAATTAGTTCATTAAGAGTTATATGTCAGAGCAACCTTGAAAATCCCAAGAGACATCCTTAAGCATTTAGATACCTTAATAAGCTGACTCGTTTTCTGTTCCATTGTAAAATGTCAATAATATTTCTGTATCACAGAAGGGCTTTATGAGGGTAAATTGCAAAGTCTGAACACATCAAGTATGTAATACATTCATAAAGGAGAGTCAGATGGACCTCTCAGAGATATTCAAGGAAAAACAATGCTTGTCATATGGGCAGTTGAAAACAATCACTCAAGATCATGCAATATCACCCCATGATACATGATAAAGCAAATATTGTAGAGGAGGAATGAGCTGAAGAATTCCTTCAATGTGTAAAAAAAGAAAAACCCAGTAAACCAAAAAGCATCAACAAAATCATGAAAGTGGAAAGTCTTGATAGAGACACTGACCATTAAAAGAGGAATTAAGACAAAAAAGCTGCTTACCAAGATAAGGGTTCTAACAAAAGTCCAGGTCATCTATCATAGTGAATTTTCATTAATTTTGGAGTAGAAAAATTAATATAAATTAAAAATAAAATTTTCATTTCTGTTGCTTTGGATTGCACATCTTGAGGATGAGCCATCAAGGTCTTACAATGTTCTTAATTATGTTCTTTAAAATTGACTAATAGAGGCTGAAACAGAACACATGATGAATATTGTGGGCATAGTGATGGCCATTAGGCATAAAGTGTTTTACAGGTCATAAGTATGAGATTTTTCACACTGACAGACAGCCAGATTTTAGTACCTGATGGAGATAGAGATAGTTGACACTAAAAAAATTAAAAACTCTGGAAATGGGATGGATATTGAAGACAGGGAAACTGCAATTATGGTCTGGCAGTAGAATTTAAGCATTTTATGAATCAGTACTTTACTTTTTAATGTCTCCTTTCAAGCTCAGGACAGAGAAAAGCACAAAGAAACAAAAAGCCAACGAGGCATGAATGTGGCCTCCCAGACCTCCTTGGAATGTGAGAGCTGAGGATTTCTGTGGAGAGGGTTCCAATAGCTTGAATTCAGAACTGAGTTTAAAAACAAAACCTATTGCAGGAAGTAGTTTGATTCCTTTAAAAAGGTATTTTAAAACTTATATACCTTAAATTGCTTCCTGATCCTGGAGCATAACAAACTGCAGAGTTTCACCAAGACCCTAAGCACATCTAGATTTATCTGGATAAATGCAAAAAACATTTACAAGTTTTAAAGACATGAAAGACATTTGAGTGGGTGAAATAACTTCCAGTATGTTTTTTCTTTATATTTTCCTCACTATGAGCTGTTACTTTCCCTATTTTTTACAATTTTCTTTTCCTTATAGTATTCAATGTGTCCTGCTAGTGCAGGGTTTTGTAGGATAGAGGACAAGTGCAAATCATATTTCCTGTCTTGAGGTCAAATGAATGAACACATGTGAGGCCCAGGTTCCTTTGGGTTTTGAGAACCAAAGTGCTCTTTCAAGAGTTGAAAAAAATACAGTGCTGATATGTATTTTAGACTAAAGATTTTCTCTCTTGAAAAGTCAGGAACAAGATTGAAGAAGAAAAAACAATTATTTCCTGTTGCTTGAATTCTAAAATGCTCTGCTGTTTAATTCCCTCTAAACAAAGAGGCTCTCAGAAACTTTCCTGTCATATTGGAGGAGTTTTTTTTCCTTGGAAAAGGATCTGTTTTTTTCTGTTTTAAACAGATTGCTAAATTTTGAAACAAATTGTAGAAAAGAGCAAATAGTGTTCAAAGTAAATTAACTACCTGTACACTTGATAATGACTTAAAACTATAGTTAAGATAAATCAATTTAAATAAAAGTAAAGATTTCAATTGATTATAACCACATACAACATTTTCCTGAAATGCATTTTTGGGATTTCAGGTGTTTAAGTTACAATTTACTCTTCAGAACTAGAGAAAAGGACGACTACAAAGATTTTCCTCAGGATAAAACTGGGCTTTGATCAGGCTGGAACACAGTCATGTTAAATAATGTTCAGATATGAAAGAGCCCTGCTCTGCTGAGATCACTTTGTGTTTTCCAGACAGTGTAGCAGCACTTTGACTTGAGAAGCCAAACATGAGGAGTTTCCTGCAGTCCCTGTGACCAAAGCTCCCTCCTGGACACTGTGGGGAGCAGAAATGTTTCAGTCTGTGAGAAAAAGGCAAGAGGAAGGTGCCTTCCAGCCCTTCTTGGCCTCTGCATCCAGTGGGGAAAGTAGGAGCTTGTGGGATTTCCGTTTCCATTTTGGTTTTAGGATTTTACCAAATGTTTGTTTATGGTCTGCCCTTATACCCTGAAACTATAACAAAGTGTTGACACTGTTAAATAGACTGGTGCCAACTACATCCCTATGTATTCAACAGGAACAAATGTTTTTACTCATATACAAAAATACTCATATATAAAAAGTAATTGCAAGCCCATTTGTGAGGGAATTCTACAAGTTAGAGAAACATGCTAAGTGAATCAGAAATCAGTGTTCTCTGCAGCCACACAGTGAACAAAATATCCATCATTGTACCAGCCTGAAGAGTAATGACCTTGGAAAATTAGGATGCCTGGATAGCACACAGTCTGTCTTACACCTGGATTCCTGTCCCAAGTGCCATTTGTGCTGATGAGGAGCAATAGGTTAATTTAGCCCTTGTACATACAAACTGGTTTTGCCACTAAATCTTGATCACTGCATTTGTCAATAGCTCCCATTTCAATGGGATTTGAACACTCCTTGTAGAGGGGAAAGAATTTTCTAATTATGCTTTCCTTAGAGTTACCCATAATCTTTGTGCAGGCCACAAAATTTGTCACGAAAAGCTCTGATTGCTTAAGCAGAGGTGCTACTATGACAGATTTAGGGATTATTAATTCCTAAAAAACCCATGAACTTGTGTTACAATAATGACATTTTTAGAATTTTATGATGGCAGACTACTGAATTGTTAGGTATTTGTGTGATCCACACATTTAGTGACCCAACTACAAATGATCAGCCACACATTCCCCTGGATAGCTTTCTGGAAAATTCCTTTCCAAACTAATTTGTGTGAGTTTAATTACACTGACAATTCAGAGACCTAGAAATGTAAGTCCAAAATTATTGCTGTCATAACAGCAGATCTGCTTAAACTCAGTCTCGAGGCTGTGCAGCTCTGCACCAACTTTGATGTGCAATATGTAGAGCTGAGCACAAACTGCAATTTATGTATTTTTGCTTAAAACCACATTTCTAGGGTTTAGCTCTTCCCCTGCTGAAAATAATGATCATTGTTGATGTAGTGCAAAGCTGTACTTAAGAACATTGCACTGTATGTCTTTTGCTATATTTTGTTATTCATTTAAGCTTTTCTGTGGCTTTATTTAGACCAAAGAGATAAAGAGAGATTATTTTGACCTAAAGCTTTATGTCCCTTTTATATTGCTAACAAAATTTTAGTCCAAGGGATAAGAATTTAGAATAATTAATTACAGATGCTGTTAGTTGCAACTGCGTCTCCTGAAGTTCATCATTTTACAGGATCAATCTTTATTTGCATCTTTGTAGCACTGTGAAGTAGAGAGTACTTGATGCATTTATTTGGAGAGTACAGAAAACAAGTGTAATGTATAAGAGGTGGTGGTTTGCACATTTCTTACATTTGCTCTGGTCACACTGGATACTGTGTGGCTTAAGCTGCTCCAGACGTTCAGCTGCCTCTCTTTTTTTGGATTTAGGCATTCATTAGCCAAGTGAGATCAGTTTGGTTTCCTTTGGCAGACGTGCACACTGCAGGATTTGATCCTGTGTGCCTCCCAAGGTTAGCTGGAATTCAGAAATACAGTAGATGCAGGCAAAACTGGCATGTGTGTCTGTATGTTTTAAGCCAATTTACAGCTGATGTGTGTCTACCAAAGATAAATGTTGGAGGAGTCTCTAATCTGTCAGAAAAAGCTTTCAGATTATTGCTGTAAATCCACCATCCTAACAAAACAAACAAACAAACAAAAAAGCCAGACATTGATGATTTTGGAGTTAAAACTTTCAAAGGGTTTTTTAAAAAACCTTCCAAATTTCTTTTTAAAATAAAAAGAAGGAAGTTTTGAACTGGGATAATTCTGCCAGGATACTTTTTCACTTTCTTTTTGTTGAGTTTCACATGCACACAAAAAGCCTCGCTGACTTCTCTTGGATAAATGTTTCTTCAGTTTGTTACATGTCCATCAGGGAGATTGTTTAGAATATCCTAATTCTATCTTACAGTCTGTGCAACTCCACTAAATACTACCTTACCCCTGTGATGGACCTTTCCTGTGTGATATTTACAATTGTGTATAAATATACTAAATATTTGTCTTTGAAAATGTCTTCTGGTAAACCAGTCTTCATCATTCCCATTCAGGTTACTTTGTGCTGGTCTCTCCATCCCTTTTCTAAATTAAATAAAATCTCTACATTAAATTAAACTAAATTAAATTAAACACATGTTTGTCCATTGGGGTGTTCCCACTCCCTTTCTCAAGCAGCATCATTTTATTTGCTGCCCCATTTTTAATCTCTTTAATTCATCTCTGGTTTAATTCTCTGAGTTCAGCCATATAGTTTGTTTTCTTCTCACATTTAGTGAAATTTCAGAATGCAGTAAGAGTTTCAGTAGCTGTGTATCAGGCAGTACATAAATTTTGACCCTTTAGTCTTGCACACTTTTCTCACTGGGCATCTGTCTGCATCTATATAAAATTCCTCTAGAGCTCCCTTTTAAAACTTTCTGCTTCTTTTATCATTTGCAAGAGGTTCATGGCTATGGAGTTCATGGTCTCACCAGTACATATTAAGCCATTCCAAAAGCTGTTTCTCACATCTACCCAATTTTATAAATAATTACAACTTGTAATTCCATACAAATTACCCAGCTATTGTAGAAAGGAATGTACAATGCAAATTAGAAAATGATCAATGACACCAACAGTCTTATGATCTTCTGTTGCCGTTTGTAGCAGATGTTTTACCCATTTAGAAGAGGAGTTTATTTTTTTCCCCTAGAGAAGTGAAATGGATAAGATTAATGCCTAGTTATTCCATCTCTTTTTGGGAAGCCTACCCTAAATAGGCTGATCTCAAGTATTCATTATGCTAAGTTCTCTCTGCACAGCAAAAAGGAAAAGAGTTTCCTGAGCCTGGCTGCAGGGAAATGCAGCAGGTGTTGAGTTGTTCTTGCTGAGTGCTGTCCTATTCCCTGTAGTAGGGCTGATGTAGGTTATGTCTAGCTGTGGCATTACCTGCTGTAAAGAGATTTTAGGTCCATTAGCAGCTAAATACAAGAGAAAACTGATCTGGCATTGCTTCAAAAATATGTAAAGCTCTAAAGAGAAAATTCTCTTATCAGTACAATTCTATTTTTTTAAGCTATACCAGTTTACTTGGGGTAGTACAAGACACAAATCTAAACCAGTTGCACAAATTTTGTTCACTGCTGTGGTTGTGCTCTCTCCTGCAATAGATCATGCCATCAAGAAAGGTTCCTATTTCTCCAGATGCCACTAGGGCATCTATGATAACAAAAATCTAGTGGAAACTTTTCCTCCTTATTTTCATTTTAAGTTCATAAATATTGGAGATAACTACTGTAAAGTTAAAAAGAGGCAGAGGTGAGAAATTAGGCTTAGCAGGTAAACAGAAGGTGAGGGGCTGACCCAGTTTTGTCCATTTCTTTTGTTTGTTCTGAGTTCACAGACATTTCACAAAGATTGGTGGAACCTTGAGGTGCAGCAGGCATGAGCTTGGTGCCTGTCACTTGTTCTGCTCAGGAGATGGACCTGAGGAGCAGAACAGGCAGAGAGATGTAAAACTCCCATTCCTGAGGGACCAAAAGGCACCAAGCACACTTGCTGTCACTTGGAAATTAAGTTCTGAGGACCTGTCTGTGGGGACATAGTGAACAGGAAAGGCTGTGGATATACCATGTTATACCTCTATTGTAAGAATTTCTGTTTTATATTACACCAAAACTTGCCCTTTTTTTTTTTTTTTTTTTTTCCCTGATTTTTGAAGCCTTTTAAGCTTTTTTGTGGAGTTTGCTGTAAAAAAACCAATAGATAAAGCAGGTCTGTCCAAATTCTTTGTCAGTCTTGGGCTCCTATCACGAGTTTGTGCTTTGATGGTGTTTTTTTTGTGGGTTCAATACCTTTCTAAGCCAGCCTGAGAAATCAAGATTTGATGCTGACATTTGGGCTGGGCTAATAATGAAGGAGAAAGCTTGGCCATTGTGGCTTCCTTTAGTATGGAAAAGCTGTCACCTTGAGCCTTCTCTGTGCAGCAGCATCACTGTTCCTGCCAGCTTCTCTTAGCTGCAGAAGGTGTAAGATTTTTATATCTGCTCTCATGCTCAAGTTAATGTCTTGTTCCTGCCTACCTTATTCGTTCTGTACCTGTCTCTTGTTCTGTTGTCATTGTGTTATAAAGAGAGAATTGACTAGTCAAGATGATTTCTTTCCTGCTGCTGCTAGGAGCCAGTGATGATAAAATAGCTAAAAGCAGCTCCCAAAATAGCAGTGCACAGGTATAGGTTTGCCAGAGTGATTTGATAGTGATTACTCTATTGGTCCTTCTGTAGTGTTACCAGTCAGACCCAGCACTGTGAACAAAAACTGCTCTTTCTTCCTTTGATGGATTTTTCTTCCTTCTTTACTCTTTTTCTTGGGAGCTGGAAACCAGAACAGACCTTAATAGCAACAGGACTGGCAACATCTTCAACTTTTCTTTCTTTCCCAGATTAGGGGGAAGCAGGGGATTCACTTCTTATCCTAAAGGCTCTGCACACCCAGAGATGAAGCAGTAATTTTGTTAAAATGGAAGGCTTGGGATTTAACATTTCTGGTTGTTTGGCAGTTTTAGCTCCCTTTTTTCTGTACCCCTCCCTGTGTGGAAGATTTCCAGTGGTAGTTGTTGCCATGGCACTAAGCAGGACAAGGTGTCTACTCCAGTCTCAAAACTGGATGTTTACGGCCGTATTGTGAAAAATGATCCCTTCTGACAACTCGGGGTTGTTTATGCAGAATTAACACACCACTCCTCTTCTTCCAAAGTGGAGAGAGGCTCTTCAGGTCATTCCCTGTGTGTCAAGACAAATGTGAGCTTCAGCAGTGCTGGAAAAGCCTTGGAATTAGCTGTGTCCTTCCACTCCCTCGTTAGCTGTTCAAATGAACAAGCGCTTCACGCCCTGCCGAGCAGCTGATTGGCCTTGGAGGGAAGAAGCATCTGAAGCAGTATTAATGTTTCATTCAAAATCATGAGAGCCAGGGAGGAGGGGAATTGGGGAATTCAAAACCCCAAATCAGTCCTGCCTTTTATTTCTCCAGGTCCCGTTCTCTTGAGCAGCATCCCTAATTTTCTTCCACACTTGATTTCCTCTCAGGACAGTCTTGCTGCCTTTGTGAGATGTTTTTGCCAGGGGTAGATTTAACAGCTCTCTTCCTTTTGTTTTTCTTTCTCCATTGTCTGCTTCTCTTCTCCAGCCCTGTTGACAGTATCTGCTCTGACACATGCTGTACAGGAGATGGAGAGGCAAAGAAACTGTGCAGTCCCTCCATCCTCTACTCTTTTCCTCTCTCAAGTCTTCATTGCTGCATCAAGGCTGGTGAAAATCTCTTTTTATTTGCTCACCGAGCAAAGCAGATCAGAAAGCTGAAAAATTAGTGCCTTAAAATGCTATCTCAAAGATATTTGAGCAAAGTGGATGTGATAAAGCAATCAGTAAAGGAGTGTGGTGGATTGCATGACAGCAAGAACAGCCAGCTGCATCTGGGAAATATGTAAGTCCTTGGACTCCAGCAGTATAAAACTTCCAAAGCTGTAAAAGAAGAGCAATTCTGTCTTTTTTGTGGCAGTCCTAGCAGTTTGAAACGTGGTTGGCAACTAATAATTGCAATCATAGAATCATTGTTAAAAGAAGCATCACCTGACAATGGATGTCCACGTAGGATCTTGGATTGGTTGTACATAGTATAGCACATCCTGGAGTTGCTAAATTAGCAGATGGTGCTAATAAATAAAAATAGTTTTATTAGGACAGGAATAGAAACAAATGTTAGGTACAGAAGTGTTGCATAACCAGCTCTGCTGAGCAGGGAGGCACCCCTTTTGCAGCATTTCCAGAAGTACTGTTCCCAGAAAATGACAGCAAATAGATCCTAAATCCCTAGGTCATGCTGAGATAAATATTAATACTGTTTGTTTTAAATGTTTCTTATTCTTTTACCTGTTTGGAAAAAAAATCAGGGGAAGAAGCAAGCTTTGACAGAGTATTTCCTGACTCAGCAGTTGAGTGAAAGGAATGATGCTGATGCACTTGGTTCAAGGTAATGGAAGGACTTTACCCCAGCAGGGGAGGACTGTGAACACACCAAACAGCCTGCCTGTAAATCCTGCTAACCAAATATTACTCAACAATATGTTAATGCAAAAGTGTTTGACTCAGGAATGTTTTTTAGAGACAGGAGTCATGTTTTAGTTGGCTGCAATAGGTTGGGGACTGTGAAAACTAAGGCTGTTTTTTTAACTGTGCACTCGAGATGTGATCATGTAAAAATCTGTCAGTGCTGTTTTTCCCCGCCCTTTCAGCTGCTTTTTCAGTACTGATATGCAGTAAAAATTCCATCTAATGCCATGTCTGTAATCAGCAGAGAAAGCAGGGCATGTCTCAAGTGTGATGTCAGTAAAGCACTGAGCAGAAAATGGCCTAAAAAGCAGAACACAGTGGGCCCAAGGATTTAGGTGGAAAGTAGCCTGCCTGAGTATGGCTCACTCTATTTTCATAGCAAACACAAAATAAGAGCCTGGGCTTTGTTGGGGCCTCTCAGCACTTTACTCTTATAAATAATAAACAGAATACATTTTCCTCCTGTGTGGGTTAGCAAATAGAAATGTGCCTCTGTTATCAGCAAGGAAGCCATAATTGAGAGGCAGTGATTTTGTGGAATGCTCATTCAAATGGGACTAAATAAAAGCATGAGGAGCATTTCAAAACTTCTGTTTCTGTGCTGGGTTTCATATGTTTACCTGTGGAATTTATTCATCATAACCTTTTTGCAAGATTGGATTTACATTCTCAGACTCAAATCCTGCCACTCATTCCAGTCCATGTCTGACACAACAACATCTCCATCAGGGTAACTTTAGTTAATCTTTTGCATATCCCAGCATTTTGCCATTTACTGCCCCATTTTCAGCAAATTTCAGAGTTTTGAGTGTTTGCTTTCATGGCCTGGCTTGGATTGCACGGGCCCATCTTGATCTGACATCCTTTGAGACTAAAACTGAAAGGAATATGGTCATGGTAATCCTGTTCACATTATTGTAGCAGAAATGCAGAATAAAACAGATTTTTCTTGGAGAGGGACACATTTCTAATGTGCCTGATTTCCAATTTGTGTCCCCCTCCCATTTGGGATTAAGGAGTGTATTTACTATTTTTTTGCTCTATTTACTTTTTTTTTAAGGATATCTATTTTTTTATTCATTTCAATATACTTCAGTGTATGTTTTGCTCATGCTTAGGAAACTTACAGAATTAATTACCCACCCCTTACATGAAAGTCCTCTAGAGAAATTTCAATGAGTAACTCTACTCAACAACCCACTAACAGCACAACTTTCACAAGTCTGGCAGTTTGGAACAGGCAGTTCTTGGAAGGGCTTGGTCCTTTTTCTTCTTTCTTGTCAGTTTTTTTTCTTAATGAATGTAGTCTCATGCTTATGAGTGAAAATTTTGCTATTTTCTTAACATTCACATTTAGTCATTCAAAAAATTATTCCTTTTTTGCCCTACGATAATCTGAGTCAACTCGATGGTGGGAATGGTTTTGATTTTAAGGACATAGGATCACAGGGACTTCCTGAGAAAAGGATGTGTACAAGTCTGAAGAAAAGATTTAAATTAATGTTCATGTAATTCAGTTTTGGATATATTTTTTCCTAGTAGTATCAAGCTATCAGACAAATGATTTTATTTTATTCTTTCAACCTCTTTATTTTTTTTAAATTTAGTTTGAGGGGCCGTGTGGAACCAGGAGACGAAGTAGATATTGGTGGGTGCCTTATCTATCCGTGTTGGATGGCAAAGAAAAAAGTACCCAGTTCTCAAAAAATTATTTTAAAATCATCCCACTGAAGTAGCTGAGAAGTTAGCAAATCCCAGCTAGCAAAAAAAGTGGGATGTAGCTGTCTCTGGAGAAATGAGAGCCCCCATTACTATTTTCAGAGACCAGAAGATGAAAAAACTGCGGCTATAAATTTCCCATCCATTGTGTTTGTTTTTCCCTTAGAAGTAGCAGAACATTTAAATTAAGGAATCCCCCAGATTTGAGAGCAAATCTTGGGGGAGGAGAGAGAAGATGTGGCAGCTCAGTGTTCCCACTGTTCTCTCCAGTATCCCCCAGCAGTGGTGTTGTGGTTTCTAGGAACAAGAGGCTGACATCTTCACACTCCCAGTGATTCTGGGAGGGAGATGAGGAGAGCAGGGGTGTTCTCCCCTTGGACAGGCCCAAGGAAGAGCAGGATAATCTGCAGGAAGGTGATTTCAAGGCTGATGGTCCCTTCTCTACATCCCATTTGTTTGTGTGCACCCACCTGGAGAGCCTGGTGTGTGCATCACGTGGGAAGTGTATCACTGATTATAATTGAACTCATCTCCCAAAAACTCTGCCTACCCCGTGATTATAATTCCTCTCTCTGGTAAGGCTGTTTATCTTCTCTTGTTTATTGCTCAAGTGAAGCTAGCACATTTGGAATTCTCTTTTAGAAGAAGCAGGATGCTGTGCAACTGGTGGTGTTTCACTGCAGAATAACCCCCAGAGGGATTTGTAATCCCCTGGTACTCTCATCCAATACTGAGCCAAATTGAATAATAAGCTCACTGCTATGAATTCAGCCTGATACTCAGCCTCATTCTGCATTGGGTAGCATTGCCTAGAAATTAATTATTACTCTGTGTTTATGCTATCAATGACATCCAGGGGCTGGCCTAAACACTCTGGAGCTGCTGGAAGCAGCAATTTGTGTACATGCAGATATTTTGTTCTCCCTCTAAATATGTGCTGTAGACTGTCTTTTAAAGGAGTTGTTTCTGGATCTTCCCCACAGCTAAGCCCAACCAGACAGTACATGCTGGACATCAGTCAAAGATGCACAATGACACATAGTTTGCTATTAATGTTTACAGGATTTGGAATGCTGTAATTGATTTTGGCACTGAAAGTGCAGTCTGGTAAATTGCTTGTCACCCTTGTTTCATCCCCGGTCTCATTGAGAATCTCATATGCAATTAACAGAAATTGCTATACTGTATTTATTCTAAAGCACACAGCACATTGCTGGGTTGTTGTTTGCTTCTCCAAAATGGGGAGTTAATTGCTCACAAAAACACAGCTCAAAATAAGGGCACCTTTGTGGTGAGGGACTGTTCTTCAGAGTAGAAAACCAGAGACTTTAACATCACTCATGTTCCAGGCTCATGGCCCTCCTGTGCTTGAAATCTGCCTGACTTCAGGGACAGTAACTCCTGCAAAAAGCACAAACCAATCTCCATTCCCAGCCTGAGGGACACAGCAAGAGGAACTGGATTCTCTGCACACCAGGGTGGTTATGGACTGAAGTGAGCAAGTAAGACAGAGCAATTCCTTCTGCATGTGGAGCTGGACAGGAATTTTTTGAAGGAATCTATTTGCTCCACATGCTCTAGGTCACAAAGTAGAAGCAGCACTGAATGGCTCACATGAATTCCTCTGCCAGTTTATCCTGGCAATATTTTCTATTTAAACAGCCAAGGCTCCAGAATTAGCATGGACTGTCTAGAAACCTCAGTAAAACAAAGAGCTTTGCCAAGAAACAATCTAGGACAGCAAAAAAATCAAAAAATTAAAAAAAAAAAAAAAAAAGGTGAAACCCTTCTCACAGATCAACACCAGGAATCTGCAGAATTTTTCTTCCCAGGAATGAAGAGCTGCATTGTGTCCTGCTGTGTCATCCAGGGGCTGGATGCTGGAGGACAGGCTCTCCAGTTTGGAATGAGAACACCTGCCCTTTTCATGGGGTAGTGGATTATTTAAGGAAGACCCAGAGATTTCCTTGCTGAAGCAGAGGATACTCTTCACTTCCTCATGTTAAGAAACTAGCTGTTCTAATTTTTTCTGGAGAAAATAATTTCAGGAGATAAGATACAGATCGAGCTAAATTAACTTAATTAAAGAAAATGCAAATCCAGTAGAATACATTTTCTAGTAGAGAGTGTAGATTCTACTTGCTGCAAGCACAATATATCTCCAAGAGTCTGGATATGATAAATGGTGGCAGTAATTGTCTGTCTAAAATATTAAAAATATCTTCTATCAGAATGTTGGATGAAAAGGGGGATTTTTAATTTTTTTTTTTTTTTTTTAAACTCTTGCAAATTGAAAAACAAGCCTAAATACCATGGACTGATTTCCAGAATATTCAAACTACTTTGGATCTTACTTTTAATCCAGTTAATTATTTTGCTATTCTCCATTCAATTAATTATCAGATTAAGGTTCTTATGTAATATGTAAAATGGTCTTTTGATAATAAAAGATTATAAAAGAAATGCTGCAGAGTTTGCCTCAGAAGAAAGTGCAGCAAGATTGATATCTGCAGAATTCCAACTTGAAAGAGGCTATTAACTTTGATAGCAGTTGCATCCACCAGAAAATGGGGTGCATCACTTGGGGCATGGAAGACAGCTACAAATCTTTAGTGTAGGAATCATTTAAAATAATCCCATAATTAAATACCATTCCTTGGATTTTCTGCTTAGATCTTCCAAAATTGCTACATTTATCAAAACCTCTGTTTCAGTTTGGGGTTTTTGTTTGTTTTGGTGGTTTTTTTTGGTTTTTTTTTAATTACAGATGTTGATTATAATTAATTTGGAACTTTGTATTTGCACAGGAAGGACGTTAACCAGAGAAAGGCCAACAAGATGATTGGAGAGATGGAGCATCTCTCCTGCAAGGAAAAGCTGAGAAAATTGGGTTTGTTCAGCCCAGAAAAGAGAAAGTGACCTAGTTATGGTCTTGCAGTGCCTGCAGGAAACCCACAAGAAAGAGGGAGAGGGACTTTTTACAAGGTGACAGGACAGAGGGAAATGGCTTCACACTGAAAGGGAGTAGGTTTAGGTTGGATATTATGAAAAATGTCTTTGCTGTGAGGGTGGTGAGGCCCAGGGAGGTTGAGGGTGACTCATCCCTGGAAGTGTCCCAGGCCAGGCTGGAGGGAGCTCTGAGCAACCTGCTCTGTTGGAAAGTGTCCCTGCCCTTGGCAGGTGGTTTGCAAGTAGATGATTTTTTAAGGTCCCTTCCAACCCAAACCATTCTATGATTCATGGTATTTCAGTCTTCTGGAATAAACTGGAAAAAAAGAAAATAAATTTTTCTATTTTACACCTAAGGACTGATGCTCAGCATGAGTTTTTTCACTCTGCAGGGTTGGTGACGTGGCTTTTCAGCTGCCTGTATCACTTTCCTTCTCCAAAATCTGTTCATCCTCTCAGTCCTTCACGTGCTGGCCGTGTGCCTGCCACCTCCCAGAAAGCTTCTGGAGAGATGGCAGCTTTCTCAGGACTCAGTTATTTCATTAACTCCTTTTTAACTGGATTATCTGAAAAAGCTATCCCATCTGTCTAGTGGTCAATACCCTGCTTGTGTCCCTTCTATTCAGTTTAATCACACTTCTGTAGAAGCAACTGGAAAGTTGATGGACTCACTATGAGGAGAGAGAAGATCCAGGTTCCATTTTTAACTTTTCAAGCTGTTTTACAAAGGTTCACCTTGAGAACTGTGCTGCATCTTGGGTTTCTGCTCCTATTTCTAAAAAGATACTTAAGTGAATTTGACATTTTTGAAGGGAAAAGCTACTTAGTGATAAACAGTTTGATCACTGAGATAATTTTAACAGCTTTGTTCTGCAGTCTACTTGGTATTGTGAATAAAGAAACAAACAATTCTTCAAAAATCCACTAGGCTTTCTTAACACATTTCTGTGCCATTTACATTCCACTAACATTCTTCAGATACAGATTTACTCACAGTGGTTTTTACTGTGTATGTCCAGACACATTTTAATGTTTTCTCACAGCTTTTATGAGTCAATCTTGATTACAAAAGAAAGGCAGATTCATTGATTATTTAAATAAGGACAGAAGGTTGTCACTTGTGTCTCAGATATGTGGTTGTGTGTGAGTGTGTATGTCACGGGGGAGGGATGGAGAAGAGGGAGAAGAACAGAAAGCAAAGGAGAAACCTGTGAACACACAAACCAATGGAAATGGGTGTGGATCCATCTGCAGTGTTGGAAAAATGGAGAGTATGAAGTGTATCTGTTCATTGTCATAGAGGGTAACAGATTAAAATCTTCAGGACAGTTTTAAAATATTAACCATTCATATTTTAATTGCTGGATGTTTTCCATGCATCAAAATAACACACTTCTTGAAAGTGGTTGATACTCTTAAATAGGGTTCAACAGCCATTGCTATAAATTACTTTTTATCTGAACATAAGAGCTTCTCATCCTTTCTCTTGCCTTGTTCTCTGGTGTTCAAAAGTTTCCTGAGTTGTGGCTCACAGTGATTTTAAATATCTGAAATAAAAACACCTCCTGATTTTCTTAGGTGCAAAATCCACCACGAGGCCCCTTGCAGCTTTTGAAACCTCCAGACAGATGCAAGGCTAATGTGTTTGGTGAAGTTACTATCAGTCTTAAAAGACTAAAAAAATGCTGAAGCTTTACTATCTTGACCTTTATGTCAACATGAATGAGAAATAAATTAACTTCTGAGACAGCAGGCCATTCTGCAGGACTGCATTTATTAGGAAATGTCTGGTTTTAAATACAATGGCAAAAATAGGCTGTTTTTCATAAATGCTGAAATATCCTAATCTTGATGTTTGCCAGAATTTCTAGCCTTGCTGAACTGGTTATTGATACTGTTCTGAGGCATTTCTGTTTTATTATCCTATGGGTACCAAGCTATGGTTCTTGTTAACAGGGAGGGATCAGCAGATGTGGAAGCTGACAGCACACAGGGTCATACCATCTTTGTGCCACCTGTCTCCTAAAGATTTGTTTTCCTTATGAATCCAGCAGTTTCTCAGCAACTCCTGACCTTTTCACAGTCAGTGATTTGTTGAGTGTGGGCCAGGGCCATGTTTCTCCAGGTTTAGGTGCAGAATTTGACTCAGGGAATTTAAGAGCATGTTAATCTTCCTGAGTCACTGGCAGAAGTTTTTCATCCCACCTGTGAACTTTGACTTTTATGTTGGAGAGCAGCAATCCCTGGTTGCTTCACTGATGCTGAAGTGCTTGGCTCAGATTTATTATCATATTGATTTTTTTCCTCTTTTTAATGTATCATGGCTCAATCAAAGTACTTAAATCAGCAGCTGTAGAGAGTAAAGCCTTGAATTCATCCCTCAGTGAGCTGCAGTACCTTCAGTTTGCTGTTCCCTGAGAAGACTGCCCACTGTGGGGTGAGAAATACAAGAAAAGCCCCTCAAGGTGTCCAGTTTCAATTTTACATTCACAACTAAGTACAACACGAAACAATTCAGTTAATAAGAAAGATTTCTTTTAATACAATGTCTTGCTTAGTTATACAATTAAACCCAGGAAGAAAAGAACAAGATATATTCAAATGTTACTGAAAGCATACATTCTTTAGTATATGCTTTGCAAAAATAAGCAAGTTGAAGTTCTTTTCTGTATTCAGATTTGCCAGAATTAGGAATGCTTCCAAGAGCTTTAAAATAATCCATGTCTAGGAATGAAAAAGCAGAAGAGCAGTCTGAATGGTAATTTTACAAAATCTGTTTCTCAGTTCTGTTCTTTAGCTGCTACATTCCTAAGATGTTTCACTTTAGATTTCCCTTGGTTTTCTCTGTTTTCATATCTGTTCTGCAGTTTTCTCTTAGACAGTGCTGGCGACAGACAAGACATTTGGACTTGATCTTAAGGATCTTTTCCAAGCCAAATGATTCTATGATTTTATGACTTGTAGAATTACCCACTCATAAGTCTGAAAGTCTTAGGCTATTTCTTCTGCTCTCTAGTAATGGAATATGAATGGAAAAATTTTTTTTTTTTTTCCTAACAGTGAATTTATAGTAGACATGATTTGATGGTAAATTATTAATTCATTATCTTTCCTAGTAGTAAATATTGCTGCCAGTAATGCTTCCATCACACCCTAATTCTTATGGATCAGCCTAAAAATCTTCCTTTTATAAAGTGGGAACCCTAAGTTCACAAAGAACCAGAGACACAGAATACATTTGCCATGGCTGAGATACTTTTTAAAATAAATCAATGTGAGCATTGCAGTGCATCTGGCTCCTCATCTGAGAAAGATAAATGCTTTCAAGGCTGCCTTTTTCTCCTTTTGTGCCAGCAACTCCTTCCTAAAAGGAAAATCAGGCTATTTAATCAGCTCAAGATGTTAGTGATTTGTGATGGTAATAAGCAATAAATTTCCTCTGTATCCATATCTATGCAGGCAACTTTCTTGAAGTCCCTTGTGAGGTTTCAACAGTTGTGACAACCTTTTTATGATCTGCCAGTATAGAGAAAGCAGATGAATTTTGGCTCTTCCTGAAGTGCAAAGCAAGTATTGTAAATATTGAACCACTGTGAAGTGCCAAACTCCCATAATGTAGGCTTAGAGTAGTTGATTCTGAAAAGGAAGCTAATGAAATAATTGACCTCATTTCCATTGCAAGCAATCTGACTTTAAAGAGAAGCTTGCAATTCTACTCTATATAAATTGTCCAGAAAAGTAATACTGTCTTCTTCTTTCTTATGTATTCATTAAAAAACAAACAAAAAACCACCAAAATCAAAATATCCCAACAAATTAAGAAAGGTTCAGAAATAGATGTTTTTCATTAGATTATTCAAAATCAGAAAGGCTGATGGTTTCCACTAGACTTAATAAGATTATAGAGGAGAGACCACTGGTATGTGAAATTCAGTGCTTCTAATAGGAAAAAGATTGGAAGCTTGAAAGAAAAATACAGATTTTGACTAGAGCTATATGAGCAATGCAACTGCTATTAACCATTTGGCTGTCTGTGTGAAAATATCTTTTAATCACATTCATCACATTATAGATTTTGTGTATATATTTAGTTTAGGTATTAATATGAAACTCAAATTTTGCTAAAACTCAAACAGCCTTTCATACTCTTCAGTGCTCTGTCCACATCCCCCAGTCCTTTATATTAATTTAATTTCACAAATTTTGGGAGGTGTCCCTGCCTGTGGCAGAGGGGTTGGAACAGGATGATCTTTAAGGTCCTTCCCAACCCAAACCACCCTATGATTTTATGATCTCTCTGGCTGTTGTTTTGAGCACTTTGGTAGAATATTGCTGTACAGTTTTATACAAATGGGAAATGAAATGCTGCTCTGTCATTTCCTGCAGTACTCTAAAACACTTTACTATTATTGCAACTTACTGGGCTTTCAAGGACCATAATGGAGCTTGGAGCTTATTGGCATGGTTCAAATAAGCTGTTTGTTCTTCCATAACCTGGGGGCTTCCTGCTGCTGGCTATCTAGTGCAGAAATAAATGGCAATTTCTCTTCATTATTATTCATAGGGTCATAATATTCAAGATTAATGTGTGTTCAGATGGCTTAGTCATTAAAATATTCACAAATCTCGATGGTTTCATAATTTTTAGCACACACTATTTGTCAAAAAAAAAATTTCTACTCCATAATTTCTCCTAGGTTATTCTTTATTCATTCTCCATCGTTCATTTTGCTATTAAAACTTTTCATTCTGCTAATGAGGGAACATACACAGTATTTGCCAAAAGTGACTAGTCATTTTGTATGACTAGATGAGAAGTTAAATTCTTCAATTACTGCATGAACTTCTATTTTGTTTAGTGTAAAAAAGCCAGGATAAACCCTTGCAAAAACATTAATTAACAGCTCCACTCACTTTGTGAAAGATCCTGCAAGAGAAACAAAAGTCAAAGTGTATCCTGTTAATTAGTAGTGTATCCTATTCATTGTTTTCTTGAAATAAATAACCTAGTTCTGAGATTTAAAGCATGCAGCAGAAAAAGTCACAGGAACTTTACTCCTAGGAAACAAAACTGCTCACTGTGAAGGACCTCACAGGCCTGATGGTGACAGGAATTTGCAATGTGAGTGTCTTCCCCTAAAATGTCTTTCCCACAGGTAATATCCCCAGCTTTCCCTTTTATCTGAGGCACAAGCATGCCTCAAATGCCAAATGGCTTTTAGAAGATTTTTGTGTTCCTGTGCTCCAGCTACTTTTCCTGTCCTGCAAATGTATCACTCTCCATGATTCTGTCTAACAGGGTAAAATAGAACCATTAGAGCTATATCTGCTCACTGAGTGCTTGAAAATCTGGCAACAGTGTAGAACTGCTGTCCTCTTTTCTGTTATGCTTTCATTTATGGATATTTTTTTTCCTTCCCAGTTTATAGTACTTTACACTGGATGTTAGAAAACCAGAGGTGGTTTTGCACATTTAATCAGTTGTGTGAAATGTGCATTGAAAGATAATTTGGTAATAAGCAAAAAAGACCAAGAATGAAGCATGGCAACCTGGGAAAACCTTACTGCAGTCGTGTGTGTGCAGACATGAAAAATCCTTTTTTCTCCTGCACTTTGTGTCTGTGTCACTTGTGGAGCAGAAGCTTTAGTTGCCACCTGAGGAGCAGCATCATTCTTTGTCAGTGGATACTGCTGCAGGATGGCAGGGAGAAATGCAAGCCCTTGGACACACAACCCCTCTCCAGTCTGTCTTTAAAAATCACTGCTCAGTGATCCAGCCAGCTGTCTGATTAGGGAAGGCTCTTTTTGTCACTTACAAACTGTAGCACAATATTATGTGTCAGCTGTGTGTCAGCTAAGCTGTCAAAGAAATTCACATTAATGCAGATCAAGTGTATTAGAGATCAGGTGTGCAAACAGTAATAAATTCTTCTTAGAACAAGTTCACATACAATTTTTATTGTAATTAATCAACTATCGGGGTGTGAAGTGACCTTACCTGAATTACAGACAAGACATTCTGCTTATATAACTTTTCTCCTTAATAAGTGAAACTTTCTTTTTGCAAAACAAACAAACAAAAAGGTGTAATTTACTATGCTTTGAGTACTTTTTCCTTGTTATTTAATGTCCATGAACAATTTGCTTCAGGTTTTGTTGGCTTGGTTTCTTTGTTTTGCTTAAAGCTTTAGTTTTGTGATCTTATCAATAAACTAGTGTGTCAATCTATGTCAGTTTTGAATTGTGTCACAGTGATTCCTGCTAGAAAAATACTCTGCACAAACAAATCACTTACTGCTTTTGCACTTGTTATTGTGAATATTTTGTATCCCATTTAGTAATTCTGATCTCATACTGAAGTAGTGCTGCGAAATTTCTGTAGATTGAAACTAATTGACAAGTACCTTGGTGAAGTCCTAGGATTACATTTAGCAGATTTAGTTAATGTTAAGCAATAAAAACATTCAACAAATTTGTAACTGAAGCAAAGCAGATGAAGAGAAAGCAGACACTGATAAAATAGAATTTGTAACACTTTTCAGGAAGAAAAAGACATGCAAACCACTCAGAGGATTAGAGCAGTGTCTTAACCAACACAGGAGCTTTACATACCCTAAAGCCTACCTAGAAGATGTAGAACACACAACCAGGGAATTAGAAAAAAATCACTAAAAGCTAATAACAGCCTCAAATACCAGTGAGACCCAGCTACAAATACATTTTCAGAGAATGTTCCTACCATGTGAAACCCTGACACTGATCTCATTTAGTCCTGTTTTGTTGGTCCACATTCCTAAATTTGGGGTTCAGACAGTTAGAACATATGTGTTATAAAATGAATATAATTTGAGATTCATTGCCTTCCTTTAAAGAAGAGCACTGAAAGATTCTAAACACAGTATTAAGGATAATTAACAGCATTTCAGAGAAGAATCCATTAGCTGAGAATTATTCCTGTGTCCCAGGAGTCTTTGCCAAGGGACACCTTCCATCCTGAACAAGTGCCAGTTGTGTTAATTAAGGAAAACTTGTGAAGCACAGAGGAAACTGCAGTGCAATACCAGGTTAAAACTGCTTTGGATACTTGATCCCAAGAACACTTCTCCTCTGGAAAATTTTGGGTCTTAGACTTCTGGGTTTAAAAAAACCCTCCAGTTGCTCCCAAAGTACAACTACTGAGCTGAATGATGGCTGCCAACTCTCCATGGATGTATTTGCACAAAAGAAAAACAATTTAGATTGTCAAAAACACAGCTAGGATTTAAGCAATAGGTATGTATGTTTTCATTGTTTTTTTCAAGAAACTGGACTTCTAAACATATTCCTAAAAATCTCCCCTCAAACAACAAAATAGGAATTGAGGATGGAATTTTTTTTCCCCCTCAGGAAATGGCAGATTGAAATTTCCACTGAATTTAGACAGAATTACATTCATAAAGATTGATCTGTCCCAATATATCCTATAGCTTAGTAATATTATTATTTAGAAAAAAATTGACTTTCTTATTTTATTTGAATGCCTTTTGAAAATTGTTGGGTATAAATAGGGAAAGATTGCTTCTTTTGAACTAAAAATATCTGTTTTATAAGATTGTGAATTGCTAAGATTTGTTACACCACTTGCTAGTCACCCTTCACCCAGCAGATCAATTGTATATTACAATATTGCTGGAATATTGAAATAGTCATTTTAATAAAAAACAGCAGAGAGAAGAAAGCTTGTTTTACTTGAATGTGTAAAGAACTCTCCCAGTTAGGATTTCTAGTAAAACTCATTCAACCCCAAGTTAAACCAAATGACAGTTTGTTGGTAAAGGAGTGCATTTGGTAGAACACCAGTTTCATGCAGGCAACCAACTTGATTGAATAAATAATTACATTATTGGTCAGCAGTTCCTTTGATTAAATGTCCTCTCTGTGCCTGGATGATGAGAAATTCCCAGTTCAGTTGTTTGGGGTTTTTTTTATCTTATGCTGGCTCTTATTTGAATCTCTTGGAGTCAGATGAATCCAAACAGTATAATCTGTGCTTTTTTACTCCATAACTCATTGCATGTCTAGACACATAAATTGATCTGCATTAGCTATTGTCCTTTTCCATTGCTGGCTAATTTAGATGTTTTATTTTGTATAATATTTAGCAATCCAAATGGTAACTTAATAAATAGAAAGGGAAAAATACTTTAGTCCTTGTTTCCTATTTGAAAAGACAAAGCCACCACATTTCTGTATTTTTTTGTGAGATTTTTCAGCATCAGAGTTTTAGAGGATAAAGCACAACCATCTATCCCAGAAAAAAAAAAAAAAAAAACCAACTCACATGCCTGCTGTATGGTGCTGTCTGTATTTGAATGTTATATCTTACAAGGTTGCTGAAATTTTGCTTATTTGCTTACTTGGACCTACTTGGTGGTTCTCAAACCTTGGAATAGGTCTGGGGATGTCTCCATCTTTGGAGAAATTTCTGTGTGAGGTGACCTTACTTGGGCAGATGTTGAACAAAATGGTCTGAAAGGTCCCTTCTCCCAAGGTTCTGTGAT
This sequence comes from Erithacus rubecula, assembly GCF_903797595.1. Classification (NCBI taxonomy): domain Eukaryota; kingdom Metazoa; phylum Chordata; class Aves; order Passeriformes; family Muscicapidae; genus Erithacus; species Erithacus rubecula. The sequence continues at coordinate 17,618,561 of NC_136688.1, forward strand.
TCTATTTCATAGGAGAATCTGAAGAGAAGGTAGTTTATATTCCTATCATACAATCTCTTAACATAAAAAATGGGATTTTTCTTTCCTGTGTAACAGATCTGTTTTAAAATGTAAGTATAAAAATTCAAAAATATTCAGCATTCAGCAATAACCAAACTGAGTCTTTTTGATGAAAGGACTGAGGGTTTTTTAATCTCACTGATTGTAATAAAATCTGTCAGAGACAGAAAGGTCACGTTCATCTCTCCAGGCTGTGGAGATCTGAGGGTGTGATCCATAGGTAGACAACTCCATTTCACTTGGTATTTCCACATCATTTTTAACATTGTGATTGCTACAAAAAAAAAAAACAAAAAAAAAAAACAAAAACAAAAAAAAAAAAAAAACAAAGCAAAAGACTGGTCAAAAATTGATTAGAATATCTGTAAGATAATGCCTTGAGCAGAATATTCAGAGAACCTGTGTCCTTCCTGGAAACCATGGCTGAATTCCTTGGATTATAGCATGGAAATAACAGCAGTGCCTCCTGAGCCCTCTGAAAATGAGGTCAGATGTTACAAACATGTTATGATGCTATAATCAATATGCTATAATACAAGTATTCTGACATGCTGGAATTTGGGAGCTCAGCTCTTAGTGCAGCCATGATGAAAAAGGTAGAATTATGAAATTTTGGCTTGGATTCATATCAAGATGCTTGGCTGGTGTCATGGCATTCACAGAGGGAATTTAGAAGCAGCTGGATTTCTGAGGAACACTTTCTGTGCTGCAGATCTCATTTCTGTGAGGACAAAAAAAGGAGAGACTTACCCTGCTCTCATTACAAAGCAGAGGAAATCACTGGCATCAGATGAGTACTTCTACCACAGGAGAATACAGATAAACAGGCTTAGAAAAACTGAGACATCTGGAAAGATGGAGTAAAAATTATACAGAAAATACAGTATGTAACAGTACAAGTGGTAATAGAAAAGCAGCTCCAGCTTGCAGCCAAAAATCTCTTGATGTGGGACTGTGCTCACCTATTCACAGTGGAACTGCACTGTTGTTGAAAATTGCCAGCCAGCCATGCAGGGTGTGAAAATTGCTGTCTGATGAAAGGGAAAAGCTTAGAGCACTACCCTTAAATCTGTTGTCTTCCACAGCAGTAAGGCAGTGATGGTCCCTTTTCCACCCACAGAAACAAGAATTCCATTCTAAAGCTTCTCCCTGGCACAAAGGAGTCAGGAAGAAGTAAACCCAAGATGATGGATAAACACTTCCTTCTAATGCTGTGACTCTGCAGGCAAGCTGTGATATAATGGTGTTATATATGTTATTAGAGCCCCCCAAACTCTCCAAATGAAAAAGTGTTCATATCACCCTCACATGGATTTTCTCATGGTCTGTTCTCTAGAAAACTTCTGCTAAAGTCATCTTCAAGGTAGGGCAGGGGACTGCTGGTCTGCTTTTCAAATTGTTCCTCACCTTTGTATTCACACACCCTTATCATTGGGCAGTCTTCTGTTCTCACCTTGTAATCTTCTGCTTGCTTCTGATAGCCCCAAATTTCTCATTTCTTTCAATGCTGGTCATTTACTTGAATCAGTTCTTTAAAGAAATGGTCTTTTTGCAGACCTCTGATGCATTTCTTGCTTCTTCTCCAGGGAATCCAAGACAAATTGCTTTATTCTAAAGAATTTCTTTCACTTCTAAATCCTTGATCCTCAGCTTTTTAATCAAAAAGAGGTTGTGCTCTGCCTCCACTGCCAGATTTATTTACCAATAAATACTCAAAAATTATCAAAGACCACCATTCTACTCTCTCCCAAAATCCCTTTTATGCATGGGAGGAATTTCTTTAATTAATTTCAGCTCTGAAAAACTCTTTGCTGTAATTCCAAGCAGCTGCTGTGCTGTCCCCACTTCTTAATGAGCTTTGTCTGCACATGACTTGGAGAAGGACAGGCTAAAATTGTTTGAAATTGGTTTGCAGCATGCAAAATAATCTGGACAGCTCCTGTGTGAAATAGATTGCAGTGTCACTCCCCCCACTGTGGAAATTTAATCTGTCTGGCTGGTGAGAATGAGACTCACAGCAGGGGCAGAAGGTATTGACTTTTCCACTTTTTAAAAACAAAAAAATGTTATTTTTATTTTGGAATGGACTGGGGCTGTTTCATCTGAATTGTCATTCTTAAATAATTGTCTTAGTAGAAGCAGTACATTTCAACCCTCTGCCATCCCTTGAGAATTCAAACTAGCTGTTTGCTTAGAGAGATGCAGCCTGACACTCTGAACCTACACACAGTGTGAAAAATTGCTTTGATCAGCTTGTGTTTATAATTTAAGGCAGTAAAATAGAATCCTCACTAATTGTGTTTAAGGCATGATGTATTGTGTAATCCACAGAGAGATTCGTTTCAAAAACACTGTAACCACAAAAACATCTGTTCCACTGAGTCATTTTCCCAATGTGCAACTTAAAGCAAAACAGAGCAAAACCCACTCTCAGTTGTAACTTATTTGTGTTGATGGAGTAGGATAATGCTGGAAATGTGGGGAAAAGCAACAGGAAACTCATCTCCACATTCCTTTTTATAACAGAAATTCAGAAAAAGAAAAGAAAGAGCCTTTGGAGTTAAAAAAACCCAGAAAAAACCTCAGTTTTGAAGAGATATTGGTATCCTAATTAAATTATGAAGAGCAAGCCATGCATCGATAGTTAAAAATAATTTGTAAAGGTAGGAATGAGTGTAAAATTAGATGGAATGGAATTAAAATAACAATCCAAGATACATCAGTGAAATACCTAAATTCATGTCACGGAGGTGCTTGTGTGCATATTTTCATGGTGTTTAAACCCAATACAGGCTCTGGAAGAGAAGCTAGTAAGGACTGGCAAAACAGGTGGAGGAAACTGCTCTACATGAAATGGAAGAAAGAAAAAGATAAAATGTACTGCAGGCAGTACTCTTTCATCAATAAGAAGTTGAGTAAGCAAGTGAACAACCACCCTTTCACATTTAGAATTATGTGAAATTTCATCCCACCCAGCTTTTGGAGGGAAATTTTAAGCTAGGTTCAGGTTTTATACTGAATTCCAAAGTTTTTCTTGTCCCTTGGGGGGATGGAAGTTAGAACTTATGGAATTAGCTGCTGGGGGTTCTTTCTGACCACCAGGTGTTCTTAGGTCCCTAACTCTGAGCTCTTAGGCTCTTACTTGTTGGGTTATCTTAAATAAGCAAAGCAGCTACTAGTTAAAAAGGTTATTTATTGCAAGGCACATCTTATTACAAAGCACATCAGTCTCAGTAGGCAATAGCAAAAGCAATGGCAAGCAATGGCAAAAGCAGCAGCAATAAGCAAGTGGCTAGAAGCCAGAATGGCTAAAGCAAGTGGCTAGAAGCTTGAATAGCTAAAACAGCAACTCTCCTAATACCTACTGTTATATAGGATTTCTCCAACAAGCTAAGATGCAAACTCAGAGCACTGCTCTTTAATCTATTAAATTCTATTTCTCAGCTCACCAGGTTATGTGTAGCACTATGTATACACTCTACTGTGTTCTATCTAAGAAATATAAGTAATATTCTTACTGTAGCTCTATTATGTCTAAGTCCTGTCTACAGCTGTGGTTCTGGAGCCTCTGCTGAAGGTATCAAAATGTTTGCAACCTTCAGCAGAACACTCTCTGCTACCATGGTATTTGAGGCCTTTTACTTACTACAAAGATCAGAATGCACTCTAAGACTTAGTGAATCCCCTCTCTGAAGAGTTCAGAGAGACCCTAACTAACTCCAGCATCCCTTTTGGTAAGTTGGTTGTTGCCATCCGTTTGGAGGTGGTTGCCATCCGTTTGGAGGTGTTTGCCATCCATTTGGAGGTGGTTGCCATCCGTTTGGAGGTGGTTGCCATCCATTTGGAGGTGGTTGCCATCCGTTTGGAGGTGTTTGCCATCCGTTTGGAGGTGTTTGCCATCCGTTTGGAGGTGGTTGCCATCCGTTTGGAGGTGTTTGCCATCCGTTTGGAGGTGGTTGCCATCCGTTTGGAGGTGTTTGCCATCCGTTTGGAGGTGGTTGCCATCCGTTTGGAGGTGTTTGCCATCCGTTTGGAGGTGGTTGCCATCCGTTTGGAGGTGGTTGCCATCCATTTGGAGGTGTTTGCCATCCGTTTGGAGGTGGTTGCCATCCGTTTGGAGGTGGTTGCCATCCGTTTGGAGGTGTTTGCCTGCCCAGCTGCTCTCTCTCCGCAGACATCTCCGTGAGCTTGCTGTCGCTGGTGGTCACAGCCTGCGGGCTGGCTCTGTTCGGCGTGTCCCTGTTCGTGTCCTGGAAGCTGTGCTGGATCCCGTGGCGGGAGCGGGGGCTGCCCTTCGGCAGCAAGGACAGCAAGCAGGAGCCGCTGCAGTACGCGGAGGCGGAGCCCGATGGCCCTGAGTACAGGCAGGATTTCCTGGGGCAGCCCGCCGCCTTCCCCGAGGCCTCCATGAAGATCAGCCACACCTCGCCGGACCTGCCGCTGGACACCCAGGCTGGGGCCAGGGAGAACTGCCTGCCCAGTGTGCGGGTGCAGCGCCAGGTCACCGAGCCCACCTCCTCCGCCCGGTCAGTAACCCCAGCCGCACTCGGGTGTCGCTCAGTGCAGCCCAGCAGGCACAGCTCACTCATAATACATCATCTTCTTCCAACATTCCTTTAAAAAAATACAAAAGCTATCCATTGAGGATAACCTCAGCGTCACAATCCTGTTCCGCTCTTCTCTCACCGATGCCTTGTTGGGGCTACCTATAAACAGAGGCCAGACAAAATTAAGGAAATAAAAAGCAGTTACATTTATTGGAGGGCCTTCAGGTATATTTTGGGCAGACAAAGCCCCCAAAAGCTGCACCCAAAGTGTGTACTTTTATAACTTTTACAAGTTGATCTCCCAAGTACAGCTTCAGGTAATGAAGTTATTTACCCCAGGTTTGCTCTCCCCCAACTCACTTTTGTTTACGTTTCTCAGGTGTCTTTGATTCCCAGGCCTGGAGAGGAATTGTTGGTTCTGAGCAAACTGGGAGAGCAGTAGCTAACACTCTGTATGGAGTTCAGAGTTGTGCACTGAAGAATTGCAGGATTAGAAATATTTGGAATGTGTAAAAGCTGAAACCCTAAGGCATCACAACTACTGTCTCATTGGTGCTTTTTCCCTCAGGAGCTGGATAACACAGAGCCCTGCATCCCTTAAAAGCACCAAGACAGGCTAGATTTAGCTTGTAAAGCATATTCATTTGCACTTAACACTGGTGCTGAACACTCAGTAATATCTCCTCAAAGATTTTTCCAAAGAAGAAAAGTAGGGCAAGCTAATGAAACTCTTGCAAGAGTTAGAAATAGGATTTTAAAATTGTAGATTTTAGCCACAATCATGCCTAAATTGTGGGGGGAAGTGTGACTGAACAAGAGTCAGTGAAGTCTCCAGGGGAACTGGAGAACCAGTGTATGAGGGAAGAGGAAAGGGGCAGGCTGAGAGTGTGTGCAGGGCAGGTATAAAAGAATCATGTTCCACACAGCAAGAATAATGATCAGCATGTGAAGAACCAGTAAATATCTGAGTCAAAGCAGATGCACTTCGTCTGGAGAAGGTACAGCACTAACCCTCTGGCTCTTTTCTAGCCTCTTCTTTTTATCCCTCCACAGAATATTCTGCACCTCTCACTGCCATGAGGACCATCAGAGTTAAATTTCTAATCTTTTCCCTTTGGTAACATGAAAATATTTTATGCTGGAAATGACTAATGTAGAGCCATAAGATTATGTATTTATTATGCAACCTGAGAAAAAAAAAAAATAGGATGGCACATAAGAGGCTGTTCCTGCTTTAAGCATGGGTAAACAGATATTTACCAGGAATGAATGAACAATTATAGCAGAGGAACTACTGCTGATTACATTCAATATAAATAGCTTTGGATTAATCCTGTGCTGGCATTTTCCATGTGCTCTTTCTAAGTTCAACCTGAGCCCCTGGTGCTCCAATACACTGAATGATTGCTGCATATGAATAGGACAATAAAATATAACTCATAAAAGATTAGGGTTTTACCTAATCCAGCTTTCACTTTCACATCTCTCTACCTCAACAGGGATGGCAAATTTGATTTTTGTTGCCATCCATGAAGGAGACATTTCAGTCACAGTAAGTGGGAATTATTAAATTTCACTGGACTGATGCTAAAAGCAGCTAATAAAGTAAAGGAGCTTCTCAGCCATAGTACCACAGAGTTTATTAGATCAGGCGTGAGAGGAAAAAAGGAAAACAATTGTTGGGGTGGTCAGCTAACCTGTGTCCTGGTTTGAAGGACAGGTGTCTGCCAATAAAGGCAGAAGCTTCTCTTTGAAATGGAGAATGTAAACCCCATCCCTCCAAATAATTATAATTTTGAAATTAAGGGGCTCTCAGGCAAAGACATGGGAATAGGAATAACAATTCTTTACCAGGAAAATTAAAATAGAAATACTTTATTACAAAGAACAATCCCAAACCCTGCCAGAGTCAGAATCCAAGCTGACACAGTCAGTCAGTCAGGGTGGTGGCACAGTCCCATTCCATGGTGCTGCATCCTCCTGCAGGGGCAGATGTGGCTCAGCTGGAGCAGTGCTCCTGGAGAAGGTGCAGTTTCCTCTGAAGGTCCAGGGATGATGTGGAAGGGTCTGGTTTTCCTCTGGAATCCAGTGGAAAGAAGATCCCTTGGTGTCCAAAATCTCAGTTTTTCTCTGGGTAGGAAAGGCTTGGCTCCTGCCCTGGCTGGAGCATCTCCCAGTGGGATGATGGAATTTTATCAGCCATGCACTGGGACTCAGTGGCCATTAACAGGAGATATCTCCTGGAGGGAGGATGGGCTGTGGGAAGATAAAGATGATTGCCCCACCTGATTTTAAAGATGGTCCATTAGCAGAGGATATGTGCCACAGAGATAAGGAATCACTGCCCCACCCGGATTCAACATATGGTGATAGAACACACATTTCTGGCCACGTCAACCCAACACACCCTGGGAGACATGGGAACAGAAAATGATGTGGCATTAGCAATGTGGTGACACAGATGTTGTGTCTCAGGGTTCATCCCTTGGTTAAAAATCCGACCCTGCTGTACATGACAGAAAGGCACCAAACACCAACAGGATCTATAGTGTGTGTGCACAGCCTGTTCCAATTCTTTCCTCTCCTCTCCAAGGCACAACTCACTGCGGAGACAGCTCAACCTGTCCAACCCTGACTTCAACATCCAGCAGGTGCAGAAGCAGGAGCAGCTGACGGGCATCGGCCGCATCAAGCCCGAGCTGTACAAGCAGCGATCGCTGGACACGGACGACGGCCGCAGGGGCAACAGCAAAGCCTGTGGGAAACTCAACTTCATCCTCAAGTACGACTGTGACCTGGAGCAGCTCATTGTCAAGATCCACAAGGCTGTCAACCTGCCAGCAAAGGACTTCTCTGGGACTTCAGATCCCTACGTGAAGATCTATCTGCTCCCCGACAGGAAAACAAAGCACCAGACTAAAGTGCACAGAAAGACCCTGAATCCGGTGTTTGATGAGGTTTTTTTATTTACTGTGCCGTACAATGATCTCAGCACAAGGAAACTCCATTTCTCTGTGTATGACTTTGACAGGTTCTCCAGGCACGACTTGATTGGCCAAGTGGTAGTGGATAATTTTTTAGATTTGGCAGATTTTCCCAGGGAATGTAATATTTGGAAGGATATTGAATATGTCACCAATGTAAGTATTATAATTTTTCTCTTTGAGTTTTATTTGTTTCTGACTTTATTTCCCTAATCTGATTATAATTGAAATTCTCTGTTGAATTTGTGAAGGGAAATAACTCTATTCTCTCTCTTTCTCAAGCTTTGACCTTAATCCAGGGAAATTGACAGTGCATTTTCAGCCCTCATTTCTTGTTCTTTGGATATATTGAAGAATGTTTTATGTAGGAGACAGTGGGTTTAGTCATTTCCCTGCTGATAGGGCAGAAATGCTGGAGAATGTTTTAATCTTACTTAATCTGAAATTTACTTAAGGAAATACTACTTTCCTTATTTTGCCTGTCTTCCTGTTTTGCATGATTTTTTAATGTAACTCACAGCACACTAATCAGCCAGAACTGCAGATTCAACATTTCCTATGTAGCAATCTTCAGTTCTTCAAAAGACTGTTCCCATAAAGTCAGAAAACCCCCCAGCTACAATCTAGCCAAACAGAGTTCAGCCAGTGCTGTTCCATGGAAGCAGTGAAACTCAGTGAATTGGTTTAACTCTTTATCTGGCATTGCTGTGTTCTGGGGAAATAGGGAATGGATTTTAGAAGTCTTTATTTCAGTTCTCCCAAAGTCTCTGTTATCGAGTTCTATGCAGAAATCCAAACAGTGATTTGGGATAAAATCATGGAAGTTGCTTCCAAAAAAGAAGGAGCTTTCTAGTCAGAGCAGGATCCCACACATCCTTGGGAGGACAGACCTTCAGTGAGAATGATACATAACAGAAATCCACAGGGTGAAGGCACCAGTGCCAAGTGTCAGGAGATACTTCATTTGCTATGTCAAACCATACTCCAGAGGAGTGCACATTTTAGAGTGAAATAAACCAGACATCATTAGCAGTGAGATCAAAGGGTGAGTTTGTTAGACCTCAGTTCAGGAAAGCACTGAAGCATCTGCTTAGCTGAGAATAAGAAGTCATTGAAAAGTAAAGGCTGTTCTGAGCCAAATAACTTGCCTAAATTCAGACCCTCACCTTAATACCTATGTGGTTTGGTAACCTGCTGGTATTACAGATCAAATTAGTTAAATCTTTTTTTTTTTTTTTTTTTTTCCCTTGGAAAATTCTTTATTTTCCTGTTTAAGGTGAATTCTCTGCACAATCCTATCCCACACGAGGATGGAAGTGCAGCAGCACAAGCAGCACAAGCAGTTCTTCACTCAGGGTACAGGCAGGGCATGGACACTCGGTGTCAGGGAGGATAAACCTGGCTTTTGTAGAAGTTACTGCTTTTCAGCTGCAAGGCAGAAGTGAGGATGTGACAGAGCAGCTGACAGTCATTCCAAGTGAAAGGCTGCCTTCATACAGCATTAAGTGTCCAAAGATCAACTTCATTTTTTACAGTCAACTGCAAGTGGAACATGCACGCACACTGGAGAGCTTTGATGTGAGCAGGTCCTTTCCCCTGCTTTAACTGAGGCAGGAGATTGGCTCTGGTATTCTCCTTTGATTCACTTCTCCCAAATTTCAGAAGTGTTGCAGCATATAATTTGTATTCAGATTTTCTGTAATATCTGGAATGAAGTTGAGGACTGAAACATGAGTCATTTGTTAATTCCTCCTGACACCAATTCTCCATGAAGTGTAGCCCTGTTTATCCAAACAGAACACAAAACCTGCCATCTAGACTTGTCACTGGCTTTCCAGCCAACAGAGTCCTTTTCAAATGAAGTGACTCATGGTACATGGGAGACACATCCAATTTTGGGTAATGTGAGCTCTGAGATAAGAGTATCAGATAAATGAAAGTGTGGAGTACTCATCTTACCAATTAACATTTCCAGAATTCAAAGGTTAGAATTCATTCTGTGAGGTTATGAGAAATACTCCACACACCATTTAAGAATCCCAGCTTCAGCCTGTTCTCTTGCCTGTGTAGCTGGGGGATATCTCTCAGCCTGACAGCAGGAGCTGTCCTGATCCAGGGCTACTCTGAGTTTGCTGCAGTGAATTCTCCTGTGGCTGCACTCCAGACCAGCAGGCAGCATTAGTGAAACTCAGAAAGAAATTCTGGCAAAGTTTGGAGCCCTGTTGGACAGCTTATGGTTGGAAACCAAAACTCTATCAACTGCAACAGGTTTTCAGTAATTTGTAGTTGAACGTCATCTCTTTTCAGATCATAATTAGAGAACAGAAAAATGATGGGCAAAGTCACTGAAGGGAATTCACTTTATGTAGGTCAACAAAAAGTGCACACAGGAAGGATAAACCTAGGAAATGAATGAGAAAAAGAGAAGCTCCACACAAACTGCACATGACAAGTTTGTCATACTTCTGAAGAGTACAATTCATTTTAATTCCTCGTGCATCTCATTACACTGCCTAACCAGCGAGCCCAAAGGCCTTTATTTTACATTCTCCATTTTATTATGTTCTAATCCAATTTGACACAGCAGTATAAAAGAATGTATCAAATCCTTCTCTGCCCAGCAAAATGTCCTGCTTCAAGTGAGCACTGCAGATTGTGCCTGAAATGTCAGCTTTACTGCAAACAATGCCATTAAACTGACCTATTATGTCACGTTTTCTAATAGCACTGGAAGGGTTTTTTATCCTAAACCAGCAGTTTTCATTCTTTGGACAATAACATCGCAGAGTTTGAAGTTATTTTGTAACAAATACACATGTCAGCATAAAAAAATTTTACATGCTTAAAAACAGTCTGGTGCCAAAGACAAATCTCCAATATCAAAATGACTGTTCTTTTAATCCCATAAAATATGCATAAAATATCTCTCCTGTAACACTGACTCTTTTTCCAAGGAGGAAAAAAGCAGCAGTGGTCTGTATAATGGTAGAAATAATTAAGTGGATCAACTTTAGCATGAGCATGAAATGAACTAGATAAGCTTTTTTTTTTTTTAATCTACCAGTCAGATTACACTGGTTTCTGGCTTATCAAGAAAAAAAGACACTTTTTATTTTTAGCCTGGGTTTCTCTTGTTGGTGTGTTTTGTTTTGCAGCATCTAAAGCATAATCAGGGTTTGGGGTGGGGTTTTTTGTTCATGAACTGATGGCATGTTTGAAGAGAAAAAACAAGTGGTTGATACTTCCTTGGCTTCCATCTTCAAACTCAAATGGGATCAAGCAAAAACACACGGCTTTGTCTCAAGATAAAATGGAAAACCATGAAAGAAGAAGGTGTCAGATATGAAACAGGAAGGTCCATTTCAGATAAAGGAAAACCTTCTCTTTCAGAATGTGCCAAGTATCCTCTTACATAACTTGCTGTGCCCCTGGAAAGGAAAATCCTTTGACAAGAATTGCTTGTTAAACATCACGAGGCTGATGCAGGGCACAGAGAGCATTTCTGCCAGCTGGAAATGCAGCTCTGGTTCATCTGGCTCTTGGGATTCTCAGAGTGCTCAGCACTTGATAAGCAGCTGAACTTTCTTGAGGAGTTTTCTCAACTTAGATGATGGAGTAACAGAGTAAGGAAGTCATTTTAGCAGGGAAATTTGTGGCTTTGGTCCTTTCTGAGTGTATAGCTTCTGCCACTGATGCTGTTTTTCAGTTGTCAAATATAGTTATGTTTAATATCTAGGCATAGAATAATCAAAACTGCTCTTTTCTCTGAATGTTTCAGTTTATATATACACTTTTTAATAAAAATCCCATTCCTAACACCCCATTGGCAGCTTTCTCTCATCCCAAAAAAAACCCAATAGATCAGGGTGCAAAAGGAAATGGAAATACTCCTGAATCTAAGAGAGAAGTGAGTACAGAAACAAGACCCTGGGTAATGCAGATAAAATTTAAGAAGTAACATGCCACAGAGTTTAAGGAATGTGTTTACTAAAACCCAGAAGAGAGTTATGGATAGTTCAAAGCTATGAAGAGACATGAGCTGTATATCAAGTTTTTCACATTGACATGCAGAAAGAGCCAGCAAAGAATTCAAGAAATTGATTTCATCTGTTTGTAAGAATCTTCAAGCTCCCTTTTGGTCTGGGTCAAAAATACAACAGTCTATCAGATAATGCTGAATCCTTTTGTACAGATTAGGGAAATAAAAGCATATTGAAAAAAAATTAATTGAAGTTGCATGTTAGTGTTTTGACAAGGAGAGAGTTAAAAATTAGGGTGGTTGTAAGTATTTGAAATTCTGCTTTCTGAAAATGCTAATTGTTCACTGATCTGGTTCTTGAGTTTGCCTGAGCAAGAAAGATTTGAGAATTTGTGATTTCTGGGAATTATGTTGTATAACTGAGATGCAACTGGAATCATAACATCACCAGAAGGAAGTTTCAAGTTCCCTATTTCAGGATGTTAATGCCAACCACAGCATGTGTGGAAGAGAGATGAAATGAGACTAAATTTTCAGTCAGTTGTTCATGACAAGCATCATAAAAGTATAAAGTACTGAAATGTGACTGAGCTGAAAAAAGCTTCCTCAAAGGCTGCATTGCTCAGGTCCATCCCTGCTGAGAGCTGTGAGCAGCTCAGCATCTGCCAAATGCACATGAATAGGTGCAGGGCTTAAACCCTCAAAAGGAAAATTTTTTTCCCTCGAGGAAAATAAACATTCTTTGAAAGAAATAGATAAATCCTGCCCCTAGCTCACCTCCAGATGAACAGGCTGGTCCAACAAGGATGTGGCTTGCTCAGGACCCAGTGCTGCTGATGGCAGAGATGAGAGCAGGTCCAGGATCTGCAGATTCCTGGCACCAGCTTTAATCCACTCTGCTTGCACTGCTTATCTCCCTCGACAGTGTGCAGACTCTGGAGCTGGCAGCAAGTCAGCCAAGTCCACCTACTCCAGTTCTAAAAACTGTTTAGCTTGTCAAGATGTTGTAGCTAGTATTTCTGAAATCCCTGTTCTGGCAACTTGCAGGGTTTGGAGAAGTGATGGCATTGAGCAAGAGCTCAGAAAAGCCTTTTAAAATATTTACAGGGGTTAACAAAATTTTTGAGTTTGAGGAGGAACAGAAACAAACCAAGTCTCTGTCTCTGCATCCAACCCATCAATGCCAAGTGCCAAATCTACTTTTTTTTTTGTGTCAGTAAAAGGGAAACAAAGGTTGATTTTTTAAATTTTTTTTTTTTTTTAATACAGAAAACCTATCTTGTATTAACCTGGTGTTCTATTTCTTTAGGCTTTGGCATCAGGGAAGCAACCAGTTATGGTTGTGGAGATGTACCTATTTAATTGATTTACAAATGCAGGTCTTTTTAGAAGAGACAGATTTGCAAACCCAAGAATCTTCCCTGTTTTAAAGCATGGCAAAAGCACAGCAGAAAAAACAACTATATCATGGCTATTTTAAGGCAGTAAACACAAGGGATAAGGTTCACCTTCTTTAATAATTTTGTTTAAAAATTCAAATTAAAAAAAAAATAATCAAAACCAGAAGTCAAAAAAACACAAAACCAGAAGGCATAATTGCCTGTGAGAGCAGTCCCATGGATATTCATCTTCTTCTGAGTCACAAGGTCACCCTTTGTTGCATGATTTTTTCTGTCTATTCTTAATCAGCTGTACAGAAAAAAATGAAAGTGCATGCGTAATGAATCGTTTCGTAGCCAAAAGATGCTGGAAAGTCATAGATCTTTAATCCTTCCAATTCCTAAGGGTCACCACAGTAAGGATGAAATAGAAATTAATTAGGCTTCAGCACCAGCACAACAGGTATAGTACTTAGTGTACAGTAGAGAACAGCTGCAGCTGGTTTTTTTTTCTGAATACCTTTTTAACTACCATTTAAATGTATTAATTTTCAAAACTGGGCTTTTCCTTTTGTCTATTGGGGTTTTTTTTCTTTGTAAATTTAATGATTGTAATAATGACTTTAGTAGAAGATTTGTTAGGAATAGCATACATTTAAATGATTTGGGGCCATCACTCATCATGGCTAAACAATGGCAGAAATAGTTAGATACGATCACCCAGGGTAGAGATAAAATATTAACAGGTTCTCAGAAAGTTAAAGGCAGCATATGCCTAATTCTGCTGGACCAAATCTGGTGGGTAATGGTGAGAATAATAAACAGCAAAACTTGGGAAGGGTCAGGAGGAAAAAAAAATTCAAATGCCTTGGAAAGCAGTGGTTTGATGTGGAATTTTTTTGTGTTGATTCCAAGTCAGTGGTAAAAGCACTGCAAGCTTGGCTCTAAAAGGAGTGAAGGCTGCTTCATGCAAGGGATTTCCCAACAGCCTTGTAATTCCACAGGCATGGCCAAAACCAGGATGGATCCTGTAATATCACTGAGCTTCAGCTGCCACTGACTGGGGACTTGGGAGCAGTTTGAGGAAATAATAATTCAGGGAGTTGTGTCTGTGTGTTTGCAACATGTGAAGTTTACAGAGCTCAGGAGTGTGGCCATCAGAATTTCCAAGGGAGCTTTTTCAGGACAGATATTCCTCTGCAAAAAACAAAACAACCCATACATATAACCAACCAAACAATAGAAGCTAAAGCAGTTAAGAAACCAAAACCAAACCTATGTAGTAGAAATTGCATAATTTCAGTTAAAATTTTAATAGAAAAGAAGGTGTTTCAAAGTTAGTATGTTGAGAAAACTGACATTTCAAAATAAGGTATTTTGATTTCTCACTTGAAATGCCCTTCTATGACTATATTTTAAAATATTTTGAAAGCCAATTGTTTGGAATCAAGTGGTGGGTATTCTGCTTCAAAATGGAAATAATTTGAAATTCCTTATCCTGCTTTCTAAACTGCTGCCTTCCCTGCCCATCAATGCTCTCTAAGTGTCCCTGTTCCACACGTCCCCCTTCTCCTTTCTTCTCACCCTCCTCTGCCAATCCTTTATTTTTTTTTCCCCAGAAATCTCTCTCAACCAAGGCTCTGGGAGAGAAAAAACTCCCAGCAGCACTGCACATAAACCAAAGTCAAAATGTGATCCTGCTCAGCCAAGCCTGTCCTTCAATTATACCATCCAAAATTGTCAGTGGGAGCTGCAAATACCCCCAAAAATCTTGCTTCAGTATATTACAATTCATAGGCAGCAAGTCTTGAAGACAAGCAAAGAGCATTTGCACAGTGCTAAGACTAAAATAGCTGTATTAAAGGGATCTTGGTTGTAACCATTCTGCACATAATTCAGGATTAGACTGCCATAGCCTTTTTTTCTACAGGGTTATATAACTTTCAATTTAAACATGTATTTAGCCAGGCAGAGGGAAAAAAAAATCGCTTCAAACACGCATTTAATTATTGAACAGTTTTGGGAATGCTTACTCTGTCTTTTTTTTCTAGCAGAGGTCACAAAAAGCATTTCAATAGCTTATGGATTTATCAAAATTTCTGCAAAATCTTACTCTTTAAATTAAGTTTCAATATTTGGAGCCAAACTTGAAAGTATTCTTCCCTCTGAACATACTGTGCTTATGTGAAAATCCTCAAGCCATTTTTAGCCTTTAATCTCCACTAGATATCACAGCCATCAGGCATCTTTCTCCACCAAACAGGGCAGTGCAGAGTTTTACAGCTCCCTCTCTGTGCAGTCTGTTTACCCAATTCTCATGTTATTTTCCCCGGGCCTTTTATTTAAGAGTAAGTGGAACTATTTCTGTTACAATTTCCTTAGGGATTCACTGTAACTGTGCCCTGAACTCAGAGCAGGATATCCTGGTTATTGGGGCAGAGATTTTTGGGGATCACACCATATCTGACAGACTGGCATCCTAACACAACCAGAAATGTGGATGTGCTGGGCTACAGGTACAGTCTTGGCTTCATCTTCTCTAGTACACCTGTGACCCACAGTGCCACTGCACACAGGCTCTTTTCTCACCAAAAGAAAGATTTGTCTGACCCCATCAAAATCTTGTTAGAGGATGTCACCTGTCTCACACTTCAACCTTTCAGGATTCCAGGATCTCTAGCAGAGGACAAAATATCATACAGAAGGGAGGAATTGCTGGATCATAACTAGTTAGGAGTCTTGAGATTAAATTATGGATGTTGCAAAAATTAAGGCTACACCATTTGCTGAATAATCATGTGAGGATTGTCTTCAGACCTCTCCACTGCTTTTGTAGGGGAAAACATTAGAAGCTGCAGCCAAAGTGCTGAGAAGGACATATTATTCCCACATTATATGTATCTATGGCTTCTCCAGCTTTTCTCCTCATCCAGGAAACTTTAAACTCCCATAAATGGCAGCAGAAACTTCAAAGGAGACACAAAGCATTTTTCCTAAGATTTAGTGCAAGATGAGCTCCAGTGGTGCAGAAGTTGCGGGTTCAGTCCCTGTAAGGGCTGTTCACTGGGCTGCATGATGCTTGTGGGCTCCTTCCAGCTCAGAATATTCTGCCATGCTGTGGGAGGTGTAATTCCAGATGTTGTGGAGACCCTGTTTGTCCCTGCAGGTTGGCAGCTCTGTAGAGAACCTTGCTCAGGTCATTGCAGAAAGATCCAGAGCTCTGCTGCTCCACTCCCTCACTTTGTGAAAAATAGGCAGCCAAACCATCCAGGGGAAGAGGGGTGAAATGGCATCACTCTTTTGTGCTAAGTGAGCTGTTTTTCCTGGTTTTTGAGAGCAGAGCTAAAGGAACAATGGCAAAACTGAGGATCTGACTGAAAGCTTTCTCATGGAGATTTATCAGCCCCAGGTTTATGGCATTGTTGCAGCAGAGAACTTCATTTTAACTCACTGTTTCATTTCATTTCCTGTCATGTACACTCATTTCTCTGAACATTCTGAATACATGTGTATCAGGAACAACATAAAAAGTGTGGTGTTTCCTGCAAAAAATCCAAGAGGCCAAAGCAACATCACTTTGTGCTTGTCTGGGGAAGATTAAATGGCAGAAACACACAAATCTCTGAATTCTCCTCTGCTTCTCACAAAGGCAATGCATGCTCAATGCACACTCCAGTTCTAAAATCAGGGATATTATGAGTCCTGTAGCTATTCTTGCTGAAGTTACTGGAAGTATTCACAGGGGTAAATGAGGCAGAGAGGCTTTTGCAGTTCTGAGCCTTCCTGTGTCTCCCTAACAGAGATTTAGAGTGAGCATTTCACACCATGTACTCTGCAGAAGTGACAGGCTCAAATGGTGGGAATGCATTAGCAATGTCTGTGCTATCATGACATTTGAGATTTGTGTAGCTACATTCTCCTGGCCCTTCATTGCTTGATTAAACACCTTGCTCTATTTACTCAAGAAAACAGGAGTCACAAGCTACCTCTTACCTTAGTGAGTGCTTAATCATTCACTGCTCCCTTCACCAGGCAAACTCCAAATTAAAGCTATGAACACCATCTGGAAGAAGATTCCTGTCTAGTGATGGGATCTTGCTTGTGATGGGCAGGGAAGCAGAAAACAACTGACAGCTGGAGGTTTTCACAGTCCATTATATGAACTATTGGGGGGAAAAAATCCCTCACTCTCAGATATTTGGGGCAAATCTGGCATCTAACAAATGGCAGTTTATCACAACATCATGAAATATCACCTTGCTTGCCAGGCAATCAGTTACTGACACCCTCAGAACTTGAAGTCCCTCCTACCTAACATCTCCTCTTGATTCCTGAAGTAAAATTATTTGGAAAGGAGCAGTGAATAGGAGAAACTTTGAAGGTTAACTCCAAAGAACAAAAGAAAAATTCTCTGTACTGTATTTTGTACATCTGTTTTTGGAATTTATTGAGGTCTATATGTGCTTTCTCTTTAAAAGAATGCTGGGGTTTTGTGAGTATTTTTAAAAGCCAGCTGTGATTTAATCAACCATCTGATCTGCATTATGATAACTCTTCTAAATAACCCCAACACTAAAATAAATATGTATGCAGTAAAGTGAAACAAAGGTGTGCAAAAATGATAGAAAAAACCAGCAGACTTCAGTTTCAAGCACCCTAGAGAGTTATTTATGATAATCAGGAAGAAAGGAAACACTTTAAAATAATGAAAACCTTTCAATATCTGCACTCCACTGAGCACAGAATCTTAGAGTAAATTCTAATTTAACTATAAACTTCACTCTGTTGAGACCACAACATTTTGTGCAGGTAGAAATGAGTAGTGCTCCGGATTAGATCCTGACTCTACTTTAAGGTCAGGGAAAGAATTCCCACTGAAGCTCAGATTTCATGCACATCCTCTTGGTATAGTCTGGAAATAGCATCTTGTAAACACTACAAAAAAAAGCCAAATGAAATCATGTGCAGAGGTAACCTGAGATATGCATCAGGAAATGCAACAGAACAGAACACACAAATTACCATCCTTTTATTCCTCTCTGCAAAAGAAATACCTGACAGTAACCTACCCTGCAAGGATTTGAAGGGACTCCTCCTCTCCCCAGGCTGGATGATTAAAATGTGAGCAAGCTCTCAACTTTGGTTTTGAAGGAATCAGATGGAGATCTCTCCATCAGAAATTACCTGAGTTCTACATCTGCTTCTTCAGTTTTTGGCTGGCTGCTGCCATCCTAAGGGAATGAAGACAGATTATTTTCCCCCAAGTTTTCTCCTGGGAGCACTCTGATCTTTTGGTAGCTCAGCATCGTTTCTCATTTTCCACCTCCTTTTCCAAATCCTTCACTTTACTTCATGTATGGAGCACCAGCATTCTTGGGAAAACCATGAAAAACTCTCCATTGGACACCAAACTTTTATCATAAAAGGACATATAAAAAGCTTCTCATCCCATCTGTCACAGTAATACTTTTTTTGTTACAATAGAGATATTTTTAAACACAAATGTCTGTGTGGCATTAGATGCTCACTATCTTCATCTCCACCATTGTGTTCTTCTCAAAAGTTACTTATTTTGGGAAGACTTTCAGTGGTAAATCAGCACACTTTTCTGACAGTTTTGAGTCAGGATGGTCAAAGGTAGCTACACTAACTTCTTGCAAAATCATACTTCCAAAAAATTGAAGTTGGGCTCTCTTAAGGTATCAGATCAAGTACCCAAAATCAGATTAACTGAGTTCTCATATACTCGTCATTTAGTTCAAGCCAGTTAACAACTCTGATTTAATCTTAAATAAAAAATAATTTAAAAAAAATTATAAAACTGATCAAACTGATTTAACTAAACTGAAAACTTCAGAAGGCATCTCAGTGACCATGAGATTTTAAATCACAGGCTGCCTAACAGTGTTGTTTTTTTTTTTTTCCTACCCACAAGTGAGGATGTTGTGAGTAATACCATTTATTCTGAATACAATAATAAGCATCTCTAAGTCTGGGCAGCTCAGCACACTCCATAATTCCATGAGGAAGAACAGAACAAGGTGCAGAAAACAGTCTAGGTGTGTTTCACAGGTAGCATGTGTAAGGTAAAACAAGTTAGGAGAAAAGTCTGCTAGGAGGAGGGAGTTCTGTTGACTCATCTTTACAGACTTGAGCACTAAAGCACTTCTATATTTAGTGCTCTCTTTATCTCACATCTTACACTACCCTCAGTGCATTCTTTAGGAGAAAAAACATGCTCACTGAAGTGTCCCTAAAATTGCCTCCAGTGCACATCTAAATGTGATAGGGAGGCACAAACATATCTGATGGAGAGCAAGTGTTACAGAAGAGGAGCTGTTATCACCCTCTGCACAATCACATCTTCCCCTGCTCACACCACACACCTGGATGGATGATACACTCAATTTCACAGGCTGCATTTTCTATTAATGGATTCTGTCTTTTGTCTTCACCTTCCTTCAGGTTCCTCTGAATCTTTTGTTTCACTTTAAAGATTTTTTTTTTTCTGTTAAATAGATGGAGTGCTGGGTTGCTAAACTACCTAGCAGGTTCGTGATTAAAATATTCTGTATCTTTGTAAGGTAGGTGGATGACACACAGCAACAGCATAAGTTCTCCATGACCAGATCCACATCTACACCTCAAAAGACCTCACCAAAACCCCAGCATCTCTGCTGATTCAAATGTGTAATTTCCTTTTTAGCATGGTTTGAGAACCAAAGGATGAAAATTGTCCTCTCCACACTACTGGAATGATGCTGTCTGGTTATCATTAATTTTATCATCATCCTCTTTCTTCCTCCCTCTACTGCTTTAATTCCTTTTGTACTTGGGAACCAGAGAGATTCTAAGATATAAAATGAGATAATTTTGCAGGTGTGAGGATGTAGGAGCTTAATCTATATTAATAACTGGGTTTTATAGGATTAAAGTCCATGATTCTCTTCTTCCATTTAAGTTGCAATTAAAATGGAATAGCTGTGCAAGGACACTCAACTGCACACCTTGGCACCCCACCCATTAACAGAACTCTGCCATCAGTCAAGTATTCTCTTTACTTTGGCTGCTTCACTTGGAAATTTGCAGAAATTTGAAATCTTTTCTATATCACCCATATAAAGAAGTAAATGAAACTTTTCTGTTTTTATTAGTGGGCAATTTTATAGAGGAGTGTCACTAGTAAAATGCATGTTGTGAAATTGAGGTGTGCATTTGTTCCAATGGAATGCTCTCAGAGATGGTTTTTAGTCAAAATGATCCCTTTTCACCTTTTCTCTGGAGAAGGAAACTTTCTGTGGATGGTGCATTGGAGTCTGGCACTGTTAGTATTATACAAGTGTTACTGTTATTTAGGTTACTGTTACACAGGTGACAGATCAGAAAATGTATTTTTTTGTATTTAGTGGCACCACTTAATAGCAACCAAGTCAAAGGTGACAGAATTTCAGCATCAGGGAACTCTAGAGATGAAGTTGCATTTTGGCAGCAAACACCTAAAGTATTCTCATTGTTGCCTGATCCTGAGACATGACAAAATTGTCTCCAGAGAAACAAAACTGGTGGAGAAATTTCAGCAGAAAGACACTTGATTGTTGGTTTTAGAATCACAAGGATGCCTATTGTAATTGTATTGTATTGCCTATTGTATGTATTGTATTTACCTATTGTAAAGGAAAGGGAAAAAAACAATCCTTTCAATAGCTATGAAGAAAATCACTTTGTAACTCATAGGAAAAAAAAGTAGGAGAAATAGATTCATAAGCCCATGCTTTTTTCCCCACCTGCTAAATTGACATTGAACTTAAAAGGAGCTGTTCACAGAAAATACAGCTTTTGAAAAGTCCAACTTAGGTAAAAACACTTGTATTACTTTTTAGTGGGATGAGAAGCCAAAAAGGATCAGAGAGAGACAGAGAAAAGGCACACCAGGGGTTTCATTGAACATGGATTTGATATCCTGGTATCACAGAATCACAGAATTGTTTAGGTTGGAAAAGACCCTTCAGATCACAGAGACCAGCCATTAACCCAGCACTGCCAGGGCCACCATGAACCCTGTCTGACTTCCATAACTCCTCACCTAAATCCTTCCAGGGGTGGGGAACTCCAGCACTCCCCTGGCAGCCTGTTCCACTCAGAATTTTTCAATGATCAGGAAGGGCTTGGATTAATGGCACTAAAATGGCACTAAATTTCTAGAATGGCAGGCTACTGCAGCATAGAATTTGACATTAGCTTCATATATTTCATGCATGATACTATTTGGACTTCTCTCTTTTTTGTATCAATTTCTGCAAAATTGTAGAGAAGACTAATAATAGTAGATTCAGATTGGTGAAAATGGCCTTTCCTTATTACCCATTTTGTGAACACCCTGTGCTAAGCCTGAGCAGCAAAGTCAGCACAGCACACCTAATGGGAGTGTAATGAATACAGCCACAACACATTATAGGTGCTTCTGCAGACTGAAATAACATTTTTTTTTCTTGATAGTGTGACTTTCTCCATCTTTTTTCAGCATAACCCAGCTACTTATTTTCTCTCCTTCTCTGAGTGATGTGCTCAGAATACAGGATGTAACAGACAGCTGCTTTGCACAGCACAAAATGCCTGCACTGAGAATGACACTGATATTTTAGTGGAGCTGTAAGTTCTTGTGCACTCATTGTAACTCAAGGTAGAGTAAAAGGCCAATGCATTCATTTGCATACAGATCTAGTTTAAATTGACATTTTAATTTTAACACAATAGAGGGGAAACATTAACAGGCAAGACATTTTGGATTAAAACATTTTGATTAGTTAACTTCCTCTTAGAACCAGCTTTCTCCCTTGCAAGTTTTCTTGGATGTATTTGAAATTTTCATTATTAGTGGTATATGGAGATAATTGAACATATCTTTCAACTTATGTCAGAATGGAAGCAAGAGGTAACTGGCAAATAATTCATGGTAGAAATAATTTTATGCATTAGAATGGATTTGCTACTTCATTTTCTTCAAGCTCATGTTTGCCTAGAGATACTGAACACTTAACACATAATTTAGCCCCCCCTTCATACAAACCAGCCTTTAGCCTTGAAACCATGGGGATTTATTTTCTCATCTCCTTCTGTCTCTGTGATGTTCACCAAAAGTTTTCTTTTAAATCTCCAAGGTTGGCCCCCCCCAGGTTAAATTTAATGTAGTACATTCTACAATGCCATTAACCTCTGCTTCACTTTGATCTTTTCAGTCTCACTATTTCACAAAAAACAGAGGTCTAATCCAAATCAGTGACAGCCTGTAGAAAAACTACTGGGTTTCACATGACAGATGCTGATGGGCATTCATAAAAACTTTTGTCCCTGATTTAGGCAGTGAATGCTTCAGAACAAATCCAGTTAGTATCCTCATTTTCCAGATTGCTCCATGACACTGCCCTCTGTGAAACATTCCCTGTCTGCCTGGCCCACCTGTCCTTCCATTCCTACCACCTTCACCCGCCATCAAAACTCTTATTTGTCCCAGTGGAAGCTCCCTCCTCATTTCCTTTCAGGAAAGCACTTGCCCTCCAAACACATATTCCTATCTAGAGCAATTTGCATTTCATTGCTATTCCCAAGCTTGTCAACATTTCTGAAGCAGCCACTTCCTTCCCTGCAGAGGGAGAGGTCTGAGTCAGCTCTGTTCTGCCCCTTAAAGCTTTAGCAGTGGGAAATCAAACCCACCCTCAGGAGACTCTGGAGTGTCATTCCAAAGGTGGCAAGCAGGGAGAAAAGAAGCCAATTCCTCCAGCACCCTGCTTGTAAACACATCTCACAGGTTATGACATTTTTATACATTCCATCAGAAAGCTGCAGTTATTTCCTCTACTCTTCAAGCCTTCCCTGTCCCCCACACACCCACAACACACACACATGCACCCCCTGCCTCCCAACACCAACCAAAATTATCCAAGGCATCCTGCAATGCCTGCAAAACAAGGGCCAGGACAGAATTTTTTTGTATTATTAAATCTATACTGAACTTTCCATTTTCTAGAAAGTGACAAGTCATAGAATAATTAACTAAAATAGCTTTCAGAGGAATAGTTTAATTTGCAAAGAGAAACTTCATTTAACTTTTCTGTCTGGCCAACAATGCCATCTAGCAAGCCTTCAGAGCCAACTCTGTACTCACTCTTTCCTTAATAACTGATGAGGGAGTTAAAAATTACTTCTCTTAACTTTCTACAGAAGTTTCACTTTCAGAAAGCCTCATTTCTGGTTTTCCCGTGAAATCAGTTTCTGACACAGGCACACACACATGAACAGGACAAGTACTCCAGCTTTTCCAGTCATGTCTCTGCTTATTTTCATCAGCTCAATTCAGACCATCTCTGCAGTTCATCAGTTGAGTTTGGAACAAATGAAGACATTATTTCTATCTCAACAGCAGAATAATTCATTAGATTCACTGTTAGGCCCAGATTCAGCAAACCACTGTAGTTGTTGTGAATTGAAAATCTGCATCAAGGCTCCAAATCCAGTAAAATCTATTGAGGATTCAAGCATATGAATGGAGGCTTTTTTAAAAGGATCTAAATACAGAATAATTTATCCTGAAAGTCTTCAATGACTCTTAAGAACAAATATATCCTGTAAATGCATCCCAAGGATGGTATGCAGCTCACCAGTTGGAGTGTTTCAGTTGATCACCCTATTTCTAGGATATAAATGGTGACAGTGGAGATGTTGGGTCTTTAGGGAGGTGAGTACATTGACTGCTCACAGGAAAAGGGGCACTGTACTCACTCAGACTTTGGTTCTGCTGAGGACACTGTGGCAAGAGAAAGTCATGAGTATGTTCTCCTCAAGGACACTGACTGGATTTCTTCATGGATTCATGAACTGAAAGGCTCCTACTCTGGCTCCCACTATGAATGACTGGCACAGCACAAAGTTTTGGATGGAGAATCCTTCTTATGTGGCCTGGATTAAAGAAAAGTAGTCATGACACAAAGATAATGAAATCAAGAGAAGAAAAAACCCAAAAAACCTCAAAACACAGTCTCTAAAAATTCATGTTAATAGATCTTCACACTCTGAAGACAGAGGATATGGTACTGACTTTGTTTTTGATACTACCTTTATAGAGAAGTTGCCAAAATGCTCAGGAAACCATGAGTGCAAAATCCAGAGTGAATTAGATGCAAAAACTTCAGTTTTCTCATATTTCTTCACTGCAGGGAAACCAAGTTTCTGAATTGTTTGTTCATGTTCTTTTCCAGTGAGTGAAATCAGACATACCAGGCTTCTTTACTTACTTGCTCTCATTATTTAAGAAAAGCATAAAGAAAAGAAATAGAGAGAATGAATTACAAAAAAAATAGAAAATAAAAGAAAGTGAGAAAATGATACCACTTGAAAATTAACTTAAAACATGAAATATAGCCTGACACTGATGTATTGAAAGAATAATTCTAAAAGATAGGCCATTCCCATTTTCCACTTACTTCACTTAATCACATCTCTGTAGATATGGATTGATTCAGGCATTAATAAATATCTACTTTGCTAGAGTTCATTTCTTTGATTTAAGATGTCATGAAAATAGAATTTTTCAGTCATATCTTTTCTATTCATCTCAAAATGTGTAATGGGAAGCAACTGGAAGTCTTCTAGTCACATGCAAATTCAATTAAAATCCAACATTTCAAAAGAGTTTTTATCGATATCTATTTCTCATAGATATAACCCAAAATCACTCCATGACAAAGTTATAAAAAATGTAGAGCTAACTTCACAAATTCTTCATGTTAGATACTTTAGACTTACTATCATTCCCAGATTATAGCCTATGGGATTTGCATAATATTTTTGTCCTGAACATGTTCCTCAGCAGAATTAATATCTTATCACTCAAATCTTATTCCAGGCTGATGAGCAAGTTAATAAATGTATATCCCAAAAAGCTGATAACACTTCTTAAAGCATGTTTAAGTCATTTGGGCTTAACACATATACCTAGTATAGTTAACTCATCCTTGTCTTAGCTGAGTGAACCTCCTCTGAAACAAATCCTTGCAAAATTCAAATCCTCACATTAGCAAGTGTTAGAATGATGTACAGTGAAACTTATCTTCAGCTGTAGCAGTATAATTCCCTTAATTCCAGGAGAGATTTGGAAGTAACCAGGAATAATTTTTTGTTGTTTAAAATTCTACTAATGCTCCTCAGCTTGGAGGGGAGAAGAGTGACTTTAATAAGTCTCTGTGCTTCAGAAACTGAGATGATAATATCTCCTTCCATGAGACCTCTGCTCTGTTTCTGTTTTCTGTGTCCTTTGCAGAGACAGTCCAGCTGCTCAAGGAGGCAGCATGCAAAATTCTGGCAGAACAGCAGGAATTCAGCAAATCTCTAAAACCACTTCTGCCTCAAAAACCTCTCACCAGAGTTACTAACTTAATAGGAAATAAGCAAGGGCATCAGTGCCTGCTAAGTGCTCCAGTTAATGTTAGGTTGGTGAGATGCATAAAAATATGTGTGGGCATCTCACAACCCATAATTAGTTTTGCAACATAGCAGAAAAGTGGAAAAAGTAGTGTCTGAAAAAGTAGTGTCTGTCTTTTTATAGCTGGAGAGCTGAGGAAGCTGGTGTAATTGAGACATATGCTTTGATTAGAGTGGCACAGCTCCCCTGCTCCAGAAATACAGAGCTCAAGGTGCCAAAGAAATGGGCACAAACCTTAAGAATGTCTGACTGGGGCACAGCAAACCTCCCAGATCAGAGGCAGGAGCAGAGGATATAACCTATAAACTGTCTTGTTTTCTTCCACCCCCTGCTGCCTGCTTTACATACCCATTTTCTGCACTCAGATGTGTTTATGAGAAGGCAGAGGCGAGCTCTGATCCCAAATGCCATTCCCATTTTGTCAGAATTCCCCTAACAACCAGGAGATTTAGAGGTTTCACTGGGAAGGTTTGATCCAGCCTGAGCTGCCTAATGAAGCCTCAGAAGCATCAAAGGTGAGGCCATTTGGGGACCCTTAGTCACCATCCTGTGTGAGGTGACACCTCTCCCTGTTTAATATGCTGAGTCCTACTCACCAAGCAACAGCATGGAGCTGCTGACACAGTACTGGAGTGATTTATCCTGCAGGCTAATCTCCAGCAAAACTGAGTAATTTTTAAAACTATAAATGCTGTGTGATGATTATAGACTAAAAGGCTGCTAATGTTACTATTAGAATTCAGCATTTTCAAAGGTGTATCTGGTTTTGGTTAGTTTTACAGGGGGAAAAACCTGAAATATTTTCTGGGAAAAGCAGGAATGATAACCTTTTCAGTAGAAGCCACTGAAAAGCATTCCAAAAATAGGATTTTTATAATGTATTGAGTATTTCCAGCAGGAAGGAAGCATAATATGAGAAGGGGGCATGTCACCATGCTCCTAACAGCAATCTTATTTACCTTGAGGTTTCATGGATTATGGGATTCATCTTCTTGGCAGTTTTCAGGCAAACCTTGTGATTTACACCTCTGGTTTGAACTCTCCCAAGTAACACTGGGGCATTTTCAAGGAGGAAGCTTCTTGCTCTTGCTGCACTGAATAAAGAACTGCATGAAGACAGCA
This sequence comes from Erithacus rubecula, assembly GCF_903797595.1. Taxonomy (NCBI): domain Eukaryota; kingdom Metazoa; phylum Chordata; class Aves; order Passeriformes; family Muscicapidae; genus Erithacus; species Erithacus rubecula. The sequence continues at coordinate 17,645,107 of NC_136688.1, forward strand.
AGGGCTCAGAGACAAATCCAGGTGGGATTATCAGAGCTCCCTGTAAGGCACAGCTCACGACATCAAGGCACTCAGCCTGGGGCACTGGAAAAGCAAAACCAATCCAAATCTTGATTTGCCTTTTTTTAGAACACAGTAACAGGCAGATAACAGATTAAAAATAAAGGCTGTGTTTCTACCTCTGAACCTGGGCAGTTTTTAGGGAAAATGGGAGAGCAGTATGTTTGTTAGAGGATATTTACTCACTTATGCTTCCTGCTGAATGGGACCAAAAGAAAACTAATATGGGGCGTGTACATATCAGTAAATTATAATTGTAATTTCATTATATTCTGATTATTTTCTTTTGAGTTATTCATAAAACTCACCAGCCTTTTGGTCTGGTTAGATTAGAGCTGTCATGGTTGCACTGCAACATGCCCAGTATGGCATTACCACACACTGAATTAGGCTGGGCACAAATTTGGAAAGCACAACATGCATGACTTGATAACCTGCACAATTTATGAAATCTTTTCCTAAGCAGGAATTCCAGAATGTCTCAGGCAGTGCAAAGCCTGCAGTGGAGCATACCCAGTAATGCCTAAGCACTCATTTTGAACAGGAACTAATCCTTGCAGAAGATCTTGCCCTCTGTGCTTGTTAATTCTGTTCCTCGAAGCGATTTCTTGCTAATACAGCACACCTTTAGTGACAATCCCTGGCTTAAGCCATGTAGCTCAGTGATTTTAAACTTGTGAAGATGTGCACTAATCCTCTCTGTGCTCTGACACATTGGCTTTGCTTTGTTAAAAAAGCTGAATTTGTAGGAAAGGATGTGAGGGTCAAGCCTGTGACAACCCAGGGGTAAGAAAGGGAGGAATAGGCAGGGCAAGGGGAAAGGCTCACTCTGTTATAAAAATTCTTTCCAAACTTTAGAAAACCTTTACAAGTAGCCAGTGTGATGGAGTAGTCATTAATTTCCTACAATTTAAAATGAAAGTATTTAAAAAGAAGACAGGGCTTCTTTATCAGACTGAGAGGATTTGCATGGCAAAAGGTTTCTGTCCCCTGCTGCTGCCTGCAAGCTTCCATTCAGTCATTTTCAGGCACTGGCTTGTGAACAGACAATCTCATAATCATCCAGCTTCTAGAACTGGAAAAGACTAAAGAAATCACAGGCTGTTTCCTGTGTAACTCTGTTTTTTTCCCATATAATGCCCAGTGCAGTTTTTCAGAAAGCATTGACAAAGAATTGTCATCACAGCATTTGCTAAAAAAATAATAAAACTATAAAAATTGGGTAAAAGTTTTTTTGAATGTTCATTCAGGATGATAAGTCTGGAATGGAAACTTTTGTATTTGGTAGTGACAGTAAATTTAAAGTACTCACACAATGAATTCCTAGTCACCACGTGGAGTACTGGAGTTGAAAACAGTGACTTTCACAACTGACAATATTGAAGGATGCCAAAATACATGGTTAAAACAACAGATGCCTGATGGCCTTCTTTGTGGTCAGGAAAAACCTGACTGATTTAATAATGCTGTCTTCTGTAGGAAGAATTCAGGAAAATTCAGGCAAAAACCTATCAACATTTGTGAGAGTGACAAATTCCCAAAAGTTGGCTTCAATCAATAATATCTTTCAATGCCTTATGAAATTCTGGTCCCTCAGAGTTGCAGCACAAGAGAGAATTTCACAGCTCCAAATCTCAGTCCCTCAGAGCTGGGGAAGTCCATTTGCATGTTGGAAGTTGCTCTCATGTGGGAAGGACAAGTGAAAACTTTCCTTCCTGTTCTCCTGATCACAGGTATCAATCTCCAGCTGATCACTGGGACAATGTCAGAGATCAGTTACTTTCCTGTAATGTCAAGGGCAGGTGTCAACCAAGGGAAATAAATTTCTCCTGGATGAGCTGACACCTCTTTAACCTGTGGGACTTCTCACAGCATCCCAAGCAGCACTTTGGTCCTTCACCAAGTGAATCAGTGACACAGTTTGCTGCAGCAGGTTTACTACCAAGTTGGAGCTATCAAGAGTCACTAAACAATCTGAGTCACAGCATCCACCTCAGTATTGTCCCAGCCTTTATTAGCTTTTCAGCCACCCTGATCTTTAGAATGGAAAGGGTGAGAGGGTTAAAAGCTGCTTATTCCTGACAAATGGCCCATAATATCAGTTTTTTTCCTTCTTTGACTGCATCTCTTAAGTAACAGCACAAGGCAAGGAGCTACTTTTGAATGACTGTGCATGTTTGGTTTTTTCTTTGAATGAGCTGAAGCTTCTCTTGAGCAAGGGGTTGCATCAAGTGACCTCAAGAATTCCCTTCTGAATTTTCCTACAGCTCTGTGCCAGCAATGCTTTCTGTCCTGCTTATGTCCCCTGCTAACTCCTGAAGTGACAAAGTGACTGCACAGGCTCTGGGCAGCAGCTGCCTCAGATAAACCTGTGCTAAGGGCTCTTTCCAGGTGTTTTCCCTCTCCTTCTATGTCAGCCACCACCCTTCAGCTTTTGGTGACTGGCAGAGAAGGAACCAGCTTGGGAGAGATGAGAAGCTATTGCACAAAACTAAGCAAGATAAACATATCGTACAACAGCTGCATTTCCCTCCCCTGTAACACCTGGAATGTGGCCTTGCAGTTGCTTATTTCAAGGATCAGGTAAGTTTTTGGGGTTGTTTTCAGTCAAGAATGAAATATTAAGTTACAGGAAGCAGGTCTATGGAAGTGTAAATTCACTACTCAGTCAAGAAAAAATGCAAATCAAATCAAAGAAATAATTTGATCCAATCCTTCCTTTGATATTTTTTAATGAAAGAGCTGTATTTCCCTCTTAAAAAAAAAATAGTAATGCTTTGTAACTGCAAAAGAGGGTTTGCAAATTTTCTGGTACTTCTCTGGAACCTTGATGCCATCAACACAGGAATGGGTTGTAAATAACTCTATGAATGAAACGGATAAATCTGCTTAAGGGAGCTTGTCTGTGTGATGGACAGGAAGTTGTTTTTATTATGATTAATAATAACCCTTACTCTGCTTCTGGTGGAGACTGTCCCATTGCCATAGACACTCCAGACCTATCACACCTGAGTTCTTGCAAACTTGAGAGTTGCACAAAGCTTTGTCCTGCCCAAACCGTGGGGTTTGGGGTTTTTTTTTGTGAATGTCTCTGTAGATTTCCTCCTGCAGACCAGAAGGAAAGGCACAGACATTTTGTGGCTGCTTGTCAGTGAAACATCCATATCACTAAAAAACATAAAATAGAGCAAAGGTTTTCCAGTCCCTCACAGGGCACCTCATCATTTAAATGTCATCTCCAAGGACTGAGTGCTGGAAATTAGAACCTCATTTACCCTGGAGAACTTTGGGGGTCTAGCAACAGAGTGACTCCAATTTTGTGTGCACACAGATGGCTTTTTCAGATATGTTTCAGAATGAAAATTTAGCTTTTACTGCATAATTGTAAAACCCCAAAGGTATTTTTTTTTTATCTTTAAATCCTGCTAAGAGTAGAAAAATCATTATTATTGGTTCACATGATCTTTCTTTTCTTGGAACAGGATAACGTGGATCTTGGTGACCTCATGTTTTCACTCTGCTACCTTCCAACAGCTGGTAGACTAACTATTACAATAATAAAGGCAAGAAATTTAAAGGCAATGGATATCACAGGAGCATCAGGTAGGAACGAATTTAATGCACAGTGTGGATTTCTGTCCCATTTTCCTCTTGAGACACAGAATTCAACGCTGTCAAATCCCAGAATGATTTTTGAGAGGAGGGTTGTTATACTGTGAGCTCTACTTGAGTACAGGAGTTTATGAAAAATAAATATAGTTTGCTTAGTTCCAAGCAACAGTTTAAAATAGGTTGCTCTCTCGAAAAGACTGCAAGATTTTTATTTCCAATGCCACCGTAATTCAGAGTAAAACAAACTGCCCAAAATGCATTCCCAACACTGGGAATTTGTTTGTGCAGCAGACTGTTACAGCTATGACACAGAGGCAGACTGGCCCTTTCTGACAGTCCCCAAGAGCCACTGAGCCAGTTCTGCTGTTGCTGCCATATGGAGAAAGCAGTGATCATCCCAGAATCCTTTCAGCAACCCTTTCAAAATCCCACAATAAATATAAACATAAATAAGATGTCATAGATGACTTTTAAATACTAGCAGGGAGTTGTGGAGCTCTCAGAAAGGAGCTACAAAGAAATAGCTTTCTTTTTTGCAACATTCAGGAGTTTAAAAATAATTATAACTCTCTTGAGAAATATAAGCCACTAATTGTTACGCTTTGAATTGTATTTAACCATACATCAGTAAATCCTGTTGTGAAAAACATTGTCATCTTCTGTCTGTCCTACAGATCTAACAGGTAATTAGGCTGCTATAAATAGGCTGATACACAGGCTGTTGTATAAAATAATCATGTACAACACACTTCAGTGGATATTTTAATACCCTTTGAGAAGCTGGTACACAACAGGGAGATTCTTGAACCTCAAAAGTTCATTATAAGCAGTCAACCAGGTAAAGCTTTCAAAGCTGCACTGCCTCCCATGCGTTCCATGGTAACAGAGAAACTCAGATTCCAGGGGATTAATCCTGCAAGCAGGTATGGGCACACAAGAAGTCTCCCTTCACTTTCTATTTGCATTTGTCAAAAATCACCATTGTTCTTATGACCCACACAGATCCCTACGTGAAGGTTTCTTTAATGTGTGAAGGAAGGCGGCTAAAGAAAAGGAAAACTTCCACCAAGAGGAACACCCTAAATCCTGTTTACAATGAAGCCATAGTCTTTGATGTCCCTCCAGAAAACATTGACCAAATTAACCTGTCCATAGCTGTTATGGATTATGACCGGTGAGATGCCTGTAGCTGTCAAATGTTGGCTGATAAAGTCTAGAAAGAAAGTTATTTTTTTTTTTCCCTATAAGCAGGGAATTAATGTCATGTTGAGCATGGTAGAAAGCTCCAATTTTTTTGTTGTTGTTGTTTTGTCAGGCAGAAATTCCTTGCTAAGTTTTAAAGTGCAGATTTGCATCCATAAATGATATCAGTAAGGTGCATATGTGTTTAGCAGGGCTGAGGTAACTGGGCATTAAATCAGAGAGGCCATGCATTGATGTTCTGTTGGCACATTTATGCTAAGCCTTTACATGCTCCATATATAAAGTTGTGTCTTAGAATCTGTTGGCCTTTGCAGCTAATTACAGAACACAGGCAAGGAACCTTTTGTGTGCTACAAGGGGGGAAATACCAAATTGTTCTAGCAGTGGGAAACACGAACAGCAAACCTAGCACGTTATATTCTCCAGGCAAGAATTAATCCTAAAAAATCCACTATTAACGTTTCTGATGAAATATGCAAATGGTGTGTGGTTCCAAAGGTAAAATTTTAAGAAAAAAATATTATGGACCATTTTCACAGTGTAGGTCACAATGAGGTCATTGGAGTTTGTCAAGTAGGCAACGATGCAGAGAGTCTAGGTCGAGACCACTGGAACGAAATGCTCTCGTACCCTCGGAAACCCATCGCTCACTGGCATCCTCTTGTGGAGGTAAGGCTTTGATTTATTGCTTCCCCCTTGCAATAATCATAAATATTCCCCCACGTGGCGTTAGAAGTCGGATAAAATTTTATGAGCAAGCCCAAGATCAGCGCGCATGAAGTAAAGCCTAGAAAAGGGTTTGGAAATGCTCTAAAACTGAAACAAAACACCCAAGTTAAGTCTGCTGCTTTCAATTTTAGGGAGGCAGAAGGTAATTGTTGCCTATAATTTATTGACATGAGAGCACTAAACATTTTACACTCGATTGAGGGTTTGGTTTTGCTTTTTAAATAAGATCTTGGGTAACTTTCATGTTAATTGATATAAAGAAATGGACCTTGTTTACACAACAATCAAAACCTTTTATTTTTTTTTATATACAACAACCTAATTTGACTTCTTTTCTTGTAACAATATATCATCCATGGCACTAGCACATCTCAAAGGATACCTAACTGCACTGAAAAAAATATGTTTAAGTGTCTCTGGAGATCTGAGGCGCTGATAAGAAGCGACACAATCAGAAAAGCTTTTCAAGGTTCCTATGGTTTTTTTTTGTTTTGTTTTGTTTTGTTTTTTGTCTTTAGGGCCCTATTCAGCAGGAATGTTATGCAGGTCTTCTGCGCTTGGATGGCTGCCGAAGAGGCTTCCTCACCCTTTTAACCTATTCAGCAGAAATTTGGCATTCCTGTTGAACTCTTTCTTAGCCATATCCTCAGGGGCTATTCCACAGAGTCCAGTGGGGTAAAGATGTCCTTTTAATCCCTCTGTCTAATCCTCTCCCCAATACAGGGAACACTAATCCTGATTCATGAGACACAGAAATTCATCAAAGATTGAACTAAATTGCTTCCTAAAGTTACTGTGACTTATTCCCATTACTGCTCTCACTGGCTGAGTCAGGCAGTAGTCCCAGTCAAAGGGAATTATCTTGTTCATGAGCAGCCCCAGAGTTATCCTCAATGTTGAAAGACCAGGAAAGAGCACAGTACCCATATGAAGCCAGGAATGATGCTGTGGGCACTAATACTTGCAGTCAGGTAGTTCACAACCCCTCTGAATTTACTTTTTACACCACAGTGCAAGCTGTGTTACCACAGTGCCACTCAAGATTTCCCTACTTGGTTGTGAGCCGTAGGCAGTTCCAGAAAAGATTGTCAGGTATTATGAAGATGCTGCAAGCTGGGAAGAATCCCACAGTCATGTCTGTAAGGAATTGCATTTCCTGGTGCCTGGGCACCACAGCAGCACAGTTTGAGCAGGGAGTGGCCACAGGCTGTGGGGCAGGAGGAAGGCAGAGGTGCTGCCAGCATTGGGCAGCTCTGCCCAGGTGTTTGTGCCCCCAGTGACAGGGTAGATGCTGGCTGAAGTGCCACACTTGAAATGCTGACCTGGGAGCTCTCAGCTGTAGCCAGGTGTTGGTAGGAGTGTCCTGGCACAGCACACGAGGTGCAGTCTGAGGGTTACTATTGCCCAGAGCATAGCAAGTGTCTCTTAGCAAAGTTGTCTACATCCTTATATCCAACCTGTCTTCCCTCTTTGATAAATTTCATTGCAGCCAGAGCCCACAATTAGGTTTTGACAGCTCTTCCCTTTTCACAGGCATCCTGTTCTTTTCATACATGCCTGGCTAACTTCTTTAGATTTCATTACTGTGGATTGCTTTTCATGTCACTGAAAGCTAAACAGAGACATATTTTTTTCCTTCCCAGGAATCAAGTGGGGGAGGGTGTCCAGCGCATCCAGGCTGTGCAGAGAAATATATACACAGCATATCATTTTGGTTCCTGAATCAGGATTAGACTCAGCGAGAGCTTCTGGAACCTCTGTGGCCCCAGCCATAGGACCCTGAATATTTGCTGAATAGGATCCTCAGTCTCCTACTGTGTGAAGAGCTATTGGTTTCAAATAGCGTGATGTAACACTTGTAGCATTAATTCTCCAGCTGAAACTACTGCTACTGATAGATTATTTGTATGGTCGTAAGCATTACCCAAATTCAAGTCATCGTTTCTCTTCAGTAGAGTAACCCAGGTTTTACAAGCAAAATGATAGCAGTGTAAACCAACAAATATGGGAAGCAGCAACAACTCTTGTCCTTGTATTTGCAAAAAAGGTGCAGTTTTGTGAATGGTTAGCTTTCTGAGTCATTTTTTTTCAAGAATGATTGCCACCGGATATTTATTTTTTGATGACAAGTTTGCGTCCTCAGTCTCTGGTGCCTCCTTTCACCTGACATGAAAACAAATTAAAATGGTTCCTTGCAGAAATCCTTCAAATCTGAAAAACTGTAAAAAAAGTTCTGCTGGGTGAGAACAAGATGCATATGGTATTTGTAATGACAGCATGTTCTTTGAGAAAGGAGATAACCATCTGTATAACATGGAGGTTGTTAATCCTTAACCTTTGTGGATGATTTTCCAGTCAACGTTTCTGAGTCGTGTCCAGGACACTGCAAACTGTTGGAAGTGTGTCCCAGGTGGCAAGGCTGGATCATCCAAACAAACACACACCCCCCATGTCGTTTGAAAATGCTGTTCCAAGTACATAGTGCCTGTGAAGACTTCCTTTATTCTTTGTGGTAGAATTAGCAGGGCTGTTTTACATGGTGGTATATTGTAAATTCTGACAAATTCTGAACATTAAAAGAAAATGAATCAAAGCACTGCATTCTGTCACGTAATGAAATTTGTGCCCCAAAGCAGGAGAGCCTGGGATAAATTTTTCACCACTTATTTAGCCACACATGGACTTCTCTCATCCTCCAGTGTTTTCTACTCACATCTTTACAGGGGAATTTTTTTGTTTAAAAGATGCAAATGCAAAGTGTGGGTGTTTTATACAACAGAGCTGTCTGCTATGTACTTACAGAGAGAGGGAGGCCTGGCTAAATAGAGTTCAGATAAGTTTATGTGCACACACATTGCTTCACATCTTGCATGTGATGAATGTGACCAAGTGTTTTGGATCTGCAACTCTGCTGACACAAATATGCATGCACAGATTGAAGAAATAGCTAAAATTTCGGCCTCAAGTCTGAAAAATTAGTTTTACAACCTATCAATGAGCATCTTCCACAAAATCAGAATTATTTGTGGGTAAAGAATATCTTGGAACCTGCAGGAGACTTTGGATGTTTTGTAAATGTATGCTGCAGGTATAAATCAGGATTTCTGTAAGCACAGATGTTCTCAAAAATCTCTTGCCATGCTGTGGAGAATACAGCTGCCACAGGCAAGCTGGGTATACCTGATAAAGTAAACAACACTTCCAAAGCTGCCCAAGCACAATTTCAGGAGGGTGACCACTGGGCATTTCCAAAAGAATGAAAATAATGTTGCCATGGCAAAGCTGCTTGACTGCACCTTCAGCTTTCCATCAGGAGGCCAGTGGTACATGACAATGTGCATATCTGTTCATGCATGAGCCCCCCTCGGGCAGAATCCTGTGCTCCTTACCCAGGCTCATCTCCCAGGAGCTCTTCCTTTGGAGTGCAGTTCTCTGATTTCCTGGAGAAACCATTCCACATTGCATCTCTGCCTGGAATGCAGAGAACACTTCCCACTGCAATACTGGAACCTGCTGGGAAGGGGAAAACACATACACAGCAGGCTCAATTGGAGTCCATGGAAAAGTGCAGGAGCCTTTGTAGGATTTGTCCCCAGCAGCTCAAAGGGACATCAGCTGAAGAGTGGTATCATTATAACTGCCAGTGGGTTGCAGTTCCTGTATTTTATTACCCTGCTCAGTTTATTTAATGCTCAAGGGTCTGGCATCAAAAGAATTATTTTGAACAGAGTTCTACTAAAACAGGGAAAGAAATCTCTCTGACAGTGAGCATTTAAAGTAGAATCCAGCAGACTTCAAAGGCTTAGAGATGAGGAAAATCCCATAAATTTATTGAATTCTCCTAATTTTTGCTCATGACTTGCAAACTGTTACTCAGGCTGTGGCATTACTATGTGCTTTTTACAAATATCTGCCTTATCATAGTAGTGCATCTATGGAATGATAGATATTTTCTATATTTGGATACTTTACTCTTCACCTTTATACTCCACTTAACCAGTGATATTCCCTAAATCCAAAATATTTTTGTGTTCTGGTTGGCCAGTAGACTTCTACTGTCTTAGGACTGTATTACAATGATACCACAGCCTGGTGGAAGGACCAGAGGATGGATAATTCTGCTACAAACTCAGCTAAAAACCCAGGGAAAGCTGTGGTCCCAATGCTGCTCTGCCTTTCTTTTCTGAATTGTGATTCTCAGTGGTAAATTAGCAGTAGACTCACAAGAATGATTTCAAAGCTGAAACCCTCACTTCTTTTCTTATTTGCTGTGAATGCATTATTACACTGTATGAGTATCACAATTCTAAAATAGAAGAGAAAATCGCTTAGAAATGCATCTCAGCAAGATTTTAATCCCATTTTGCTCTTCAACAACGTGCTATTAAATTCTTACTTTTAGTTTTCCACAACAAGCCTCCATGGTAGATGTTGTTCTGGGAAAAAGCAGGGAGTGGCAATGGGAATACATTCCAAGTTGCTGACAGTGAAGCCAGTACCATGGACAGTGGCCTGATAGTCCTGTGACAAAACACCCACAGCCCAACTCCTCTGCACTGAGTGCTCAAATATTTCTTTATCTGCTTCCACTGAAATCAAAAGACATTAAAAGCATTGCTGTTTTCTTTTATTTCACTTTTCCCTGCAAATAGCCCTGTCAGTGGATAAGCAAACATTCAGCTCAATCTGGGGAAGTGGGGACTACCAGAACAGAAAACCAATATGTAGCATAAAGACCCAGTGTTAAAACTGTTCTTACCAGCTATTGCATGGCTCAATTTTCCATGCCAGCAGATCCATAAAACACAGAAGCAGCACATGTGAGACACTTGTTACACAGAGGTCCCATAAAACTGCTGGTAGGGGAACTCCTGGATCAATACAAAATGAAACATCAGCACAGGGCAATGAAAAAGAATGAAAAAAGAGGTTCGGTCCACCCTTCTTGGCTTGAGGGGATGGTTGTTGTGGGGGCTTTTGGGTTGTTTTTATTCTTTGGTTTGGTTTCATTCATGTGTTTTAAACATGTAGCCATGTTAACATGGGCACCCAAAGCCAGAGGCACAAGAGATATATTGATTTATGTACTTACCACCTAGCAACATTTGAGGGGACTTGTCTGCAACTGAAATAAAAAACAGATGAAAACTGTTTTGGCTTAAAAGTAACAAACAATAAATAGGGATCAGGAAATTTAGCTGAAAAATCTGTTTGACCCAGCTAGAAATCCATCTGAAATGACTTTCCTCTTAATACACTTTGATTGAACAGATGGAAGTGAAAAAAAGTGGATCAGGTGACTCCATCTGAAGTGTCATTGATAAAAAACTTTTTCCCCTTTAGAACACTCCATTGCCAAATTATGACATCTCAGCATCAAGAGAAAAAACAATGGATTTTTTATCTAGTAGGAAGAAAAGTCCATAGAGAAAATAATCCACAAGACTGTAGAATTTAACAGAGGTTCCAACAAAAGGTTTACTGGGGGTGAAGGGATCAGGAAAAAAAGAGCCCCAAGCACTACTGTGGACTGGGTTAAATACAGAGGCAAATCACAGATAACCAATAAGGAATCCTCAGAGGAGGAGTGGAGGGCAGGGTCTTACAAAGTGCAAACCAGTGGGGGAAGCAGGGGGAGGAGAAAGGGTCATATGGGCCAATGGGGCATCGAGTAATAGGAGATTTCCAAGGGGGAGGAGCAACCAGGGATTGGCCCAGGGTGGGAATGACAGGGAAGGTTCCAGAATAAGGGGTAGGGTTACAATGATGGACAGGGAAGGGACTGGAACAAGGGGCAGGGTTACAGTGATGGACAGGGAAGGTTCCAGAACAAGGGGCAGGGTTACAATGATGGACAGGGAAGGGACTGGAACAAGGGGCAGGGTTACAGTGATGGACAGGGAAGGTTCCAGAACAAGGGGCAGGGTTACAGTGATGGACAGGGAAGGGACTTGAACAAGGGGCAGGGTTACAATGATGGACAGGGAAGGTTCCAGAACAAGGGGAGGGTTAAAGTGATGGACAGGGAACGTTCCAGAACAAGGGGCAGGGTTACAATGATGGACAGGGAAGGGACTGGAACAAGGGGCAGGGTTACAATGATGGACAGGGAAGGTTCCAGAACAAGGGGCAGGGTTACAATGATGGACAGGGAAGGGACTTGAACAAGGGGCAGGGTTACAATGATGGACAGGGAAGGTTCCAGAACAAGGGGCAGGGTTACAATGATGGACAGGGAAGGTTCCAGAACAAGGGGCAGGGTTACAGTGATGGACAGGGAAGGTTCCAGAACAAGGGGCAGGGTTACAATGATGGACAGGGAAGGTTCCAGAACAAGGGGCAGGGTTACAATGATGGACAGGGAAGGGACTGGAACAAGGGGCAGGGTTACAATGATGGACAGGGAAGGTTCCAGAACAAGGGGCAGGGTTACAATAATGGACAGGGAAGGGACTTGAACAAGGGGCAGGGTTACAATGATGGACAGGGAAGGTTCCAGAACAAGGGGCTGGGAATGCCATAACAGGGCAGTTCCAGGGGTGGATACAACTTAGGGACAAACTAACTTCGGGAAAACACAGGGGCTAACTGGAACAAACCATTGTAACTATGAACTTAATAAAACAAACACGTACCACAACAGGGAAGGTGATGGGAGGATCTGGGCTCTTCATCTGTTCCTTTGTTCTGTCTGGGCTCTTTATTTCCCTCTCCTTTTTGCTCAAACGTAGACATTGTAAAACAGAGATGTTTTACTCGGTTGCATGCTGGCCATCTTTGATACCCATCGCCAAAGGTGCGTGAAGAGAGGTGTGTTGTTTTTGGTATTCTTTCAGTTTTGATAACACATGAACATTGTACTATACTTTATTATTTCTTGTTCAATAAATAGTCCTGGTATCTCTATGTTTCATGTCTAATTTTGGAGAGTAGGGCCATACCTGTATCAAGGCTCTCTCAATTAGGTGGGCATTTTGTTTGTTTAGTAGAAATAATGCATGATTCCTTTTGCAGTGATGGTTTGAGGGACAAAAAAATTCTTAATTTTGTAATATGTATTACAATCTTCTGAACACAAGTAAAAATGTACTGTGATTTATTTATATAAATCTAGTCTGAACAAATAAGTTTTGATCTTAATAAAAACTGTAAGAAATTGTGCAATTGTAATTTATTACTATTTTGTATTTAATAAATATTAAAGTTCAATTCATTATTCAGAAAGCCAGCAAACACTTTGGAAATGTTTTTGCTCACTTTTTCTCCACAGATAATGTGCTTTGATAAAATACTTGAGGCTAGAGAGAAAAAGCTTTTAACTTTGCAGCACTCACACAAACTTAGGAGTTTGGATACTGAAACCTACTCATGTTTCATCCCAGTCATCATGGCAGAAAGATCATTTGGCATAGCAGTGGTGAATCTCATCTGTGTTTCATATTAAGAAGAAAATCAAGAAGTTACATCAAGTGACGTGTTAAATTACCAAAATTAGTATTTAGTGTGGTATGCTGGCAAAATTAGCAATCCTCCTGTCAACACCTGACATGTAGCTCCAGGAAATTCCAAGAGGTCCCTTGGCAGTGCCCAGAAACAAATGGAAAAGAGCAAAAATATGTATCTGGTATGACCACACAAACTGCACCCCAAAAGGCAGCACTAGTCCTTTTTCTTCTCTTTTTCACCAATTGAACTTACACATCCATCAGCAGGAGCCCAACTTTTAATTAAGTAAAAACCTCTCTGTCTTTAGGGATAAGCTCAGTCTCTCATTTGGAAGGTCTGGCCTGCTTGTCCATTAATAAAGGGCTGCTGACATGTGATGTATGGCACAAAACAACATTTCATGCCACTAAGAAATGAATTTCCTTCTCCTCTCTTCTTGGGGATGTTTGCTATTCACAGAGGCATGGAAAAGAAATGAGAGCTGTGGTTTTGAAGTAGGTACTGTCCTTAGCAATGGGAATACCTTTAGGCTCTGGGTGAGCTCCTGGTTTTCCACAGGTGTGCTGGGGTACTGGGAGATGGAAGATTGACAAGGGGCACATCTATAGGCATTTTGTCCCTGGCAGTGAATGTAGTGCTAATTACCCCTCTCTGACCCATAAAATACACCTCAGCAGAGGAGGAGTATGAACTTCAAAACGGATTTTAATGTCTTTCACTAATACTGGTTTGCATGTCTCTATTTCTTTGTTAATAAGCCAGCAAAAGCCTCTTTCTCTGTCAAAACAGGCCCACACATCTCTCCTTTCAAGACACTTTTCCAGCAGAATCATCCTTGAAGCCTTTATATGTAGCCTGCAGACTTGGGGGAAAAAAAATTCACCTCTGACAATATTGTCACTGAAATTTCTCTTTGTGGGCCCCAGCAGAGGGATCTCATGTAAGCAGCAGGGTTTTTTATCCCTGATTGGTATTCTTATAATGCTATTTAAACAGAATCACATAATTCTCTGGGTGCACTTATGCATTTTTCACTCCCATATTAATTAACCACACACTTCAATCCAGCCCACCACACCATCCTAAAGGTCATGGCTTTAAAACCACTTAATAACATGCCAAAAAACATTCAGTGGATCTGTGTCCCAATACCAGCACATGCAGGAAAATCTGTCAGTGTTCCAAGACATCAGAAATGCCTGAACAGTCTGGTTCAAAAAACTTGACTAAAACTGTCTAATGCTAAAAAGTCATTTAGTAGTGTCAGAAATGTCAATAAACTAACTGTAGTGTTAGATCCTCACCCAAAGATAAAACTGTCAATAAAAATATTTTTGTAGGAGAAATGATTCCTAACAATGACAAAAAATTCTATACTGAAGTCTTCTTTTCTAATTTTTAATTTAGCAGGCAAAATTCTGTTTCAAGAATCTTACTGTAATCCTATCATTTATATCCTGGTAACTGACACAAAAGCAGTTTTAAAACAATATATTAAATAGATTAAATAGATTAAATAGATTAAATATTGAATAGATTTCATCTGCATTAGGTCTCCCAAAAATGGAACATAGTTTTAATAACCATCTTTTCAAAATGCAACAGTTTCAACCCTTTTCAGTAACTTGCCTAAAAATATTTATATAATTCCCAACATAAAATAGTATTAAAAAGAAAAACCTAGATAACATTTGAAGAATAATCACACAGCTTAGGAAAAAAATTTCAAACTCAACAATCAGTTTTTGTATTTTAGTGGAAGTCAAGTCCAAATATTTACTTTTCTGGTGGAAATTCCTCTTCCACCTGCCAGAAAACAACCTTTGATACTGATATTTCCTCACTTCAAAACCTCAGCTCTCCAAACATGTTGGCATTTTCCTTTCAGTTCAAATGGGTTTAATATAGATCACACTTCAGGAAAAGAACAGTAAGTCCTCAGAACAGCTTTTCTAAGTCTGGCCCTGAATCAATTAGAAATGCAGGTACAATTTTGGACAATAAATAAAAGAAGTTTTGCTACTCTTAGCTAACGTTTTCTGACAGATTTCCCCAAATTAATTCATTTCTTGCATTTTTACCCAATTGTTTGTAAATGTCCCAAGACTTCTTCCCTTTCTACACTACTTAAACTCCTTGAAAAGTTAAAGTGGATTGAAACAGGAGCAATTTCCAGTATGACACTGGAGCTGTATCATTTCTTGGTGAGGAAGGACAGGAACTTACTTCCTCCTACTCTTACTATAAACCCACTTTAAATAAAAATTCATTGTTCTAAATAATAGGTTGAGATCACTCAAAAAAAAAAAAAAAATCCTGCCAAGGCAGAGCAGCACATTTCAGCTGAACCATCAAAAGCTCTGCAGCTTTGCAGACAAGAGCTGAGGCCACTTGCCTTGGGAATTCCATTGCAAGCAGAAATAACTTCCAAATCACATCCAGATATATGCCTGATGGATTTTCATTTTATTGTTGACTTATAATTTGTTTGTCTTTTTTGACTTCTGATATCTGCCTTTTTGCCTCCTCCTGTCTTCAAATTCTTTCTCAGTGATTTTTGCTGGACAGGTGGGTTCAGTTGTTCTCATTCTTCACATGTAAGTTCTCCCAGTGAGCCCAGATCCAACAGATGAGCTGTTTTAACCTTTACTCACATTTCATCTGCCACTCACCTCCCAGCAATAACATTTCCATTACAAAGGTGTGTATTATCTCTTCAGGTAACAGTCCAAAATTGCAGGGACACAAGGGCTGCTGCAGGATGTGAGGACATGATAGAATTAAGTTGCCAGTTTTCAATTTAATGAGTTCACAGTAATGGCCAGGCCTGAAACACTTTGGATGAATGCTGCAAAATCCAAGGTGACAGCAAATCACAAAATCAATAGCTGCTCATGTCTGTTCCTAAAGACATCAAACATTTGGTGTGTCTTCAGGTGCTTGGATAAATACCTTAATAAAATGTTTGAGGCTATAACACAGCCTGAGATGTCAGATCATCCTGACACCTGTCTGGTGCAATGTTCAGCCACACAGAGAGCAAACAGGCAAGGGAGAGAGCAGACACAACTCTCCAGATGTCCAAATAACAACAAATTAATTCACAATTATCTTCTGGAAGTTTTCTTTAAACCAAAGGCACAACAAATTCTAATGTTGCTGTCCTTAAGAGAAAGGATCTCTATAATGGAGATTTGCATTTACAGCTCTGTATTAATTTCCTTTCTCCTTAAGCACCTGCTGTGAACTGTTTCAAGAAGGGTAAATATTTGTGACAAGGCAAAAAATAATTCCACCCAAACCACTCATGCTCCATGACAGTGACCCCAGATAGAGTTTATTATAATAATATATAAAATTTTCTCATAGCAATTCATATGTGATGCCACATTAAAGTTCAATTCACCTTTCTGCCTCAAGTGTTCCAGCAGTGGTTTTGTGTTTGTTTGGAATTTCCTAGTAAGCACCAAGGGTGTGCTGCAGACTGTGCCTAAAATAGCATCTGGTTTGTAATTACTGTCTGGAACCTAAATTACAAAAACCTGTTGCTCCATGAAAAGATATAATTATTGAAAAGATCTTTTATGCACAGTTTGTCTGCATGCTCAACCACCAATTAAATCATTACCATCTAATTCTGCTCATAAATAGAATTGCACAGATTCCCAAATTCCTGAACCTACAAAAATTTATTTCCAAGTGAAAAATGACCACATTTATTGAATAACTAAAGAAAAGCATAATTCTTCTGTGGAGGTTGGAGCTCCAAGCAGAGCCTTTTATCTCTTTTTCTTCATGGTGTCTATACAATTGCCAAGTTGTTAATTGGAGGGTAAAATCAAGCCTGGTTTATCCACTGCAGGCACATGGGATAAAAGCTAATTGATCCCAAACCTATTTTGTGGCTACCAATCTGCATCTGCCACAACTTCAATCTGGCAGCACAGCCTTTTTGCTATACAATTTTGCCCAGAAATCCCAATTTTGACCTTCAATAACATATTTTTTTTTTTTCCTACCACCAGTCACTCACATCAGGCACTCATAAAACTTCTGAGCTTTCTTCGCTCTGATCTCCTTTTACCAAAGGAACAGGAGAGTAGAGGGGGTGCATAAACACATTTTTATGCTGCCCAGGGCTGTGTGTCAGGCAGAATCAAAGGACTGGTGTGTATTTCAAGAGCTTAAATAAAAGATGCTCAGCATCCTCTTGATCTCCTTCCACCTACTGACACAATTCCTGTGCCAAGTGTGGCAGCTCTGAAGCAGCCAGGGATGCTCTGCAGGGAGCCAGCAGAGAACTCTGTGTTCCCTCTTGGGGATCTCATGGAAAGAAGCAGCAGAGTGAGTGCAGGAGGCTTTTTTCCTTCCCTGATGGGCTTTGGAGCCTTCCCAACACCATCAGTGCCTTGGAGCTGCTGGGAGACCTTGAGTTTCCAGTATTTTCCCTTATGCTGCTGGAAGTGTTCCCCTTATCTGGATCTCTGACACAAAAATTTCTTTTCCTCCAATGTAAAGATTTTTTCATTCCCCTGCTGCTGGCTGTGCCTCTGTTACAGAAATTGTGAGTAATATCAGGCATGGATGTCAAGGAATGCCCCATTTCCAGTAAATACCAGTTCCTTCTTGGTGTTATGTAGTAGTTTTTGATTAGGTAGAAAATACCACACTGCAAGTGTTTGGTCATTGGGTCAAAAGTATAAATAATATAAGTGTTACCTTTTAATTAGACCATTAAGCCTTAAAAGACCTTGCAACAAATGAGTTACAGCTCAGTTTTTTCACTTTTGGCTTATTAGCTAGAAGTGCTGTAGCACTCACTGTGCTGTAAATAAGAATTAATAAACAGCAGTGTCCAAACACAAAAATCCTATTTCTTGTGCTTCAATCCCAACCCTGAGTGAAAAAGAAAAAAGAAAAAAAAAATTAAATAAACACCAATAAGAAAATGACCTTTCCTGTAACTCCTTTGGCTGCACTAATAGAAGGTGTTCCCTGGGTATTTATACTTTTCATTAGAAGTGTATTTATCCTTCAGACACACAGAACTTATTCAAAATGTGTCCCTCTAATCATATCTCCTCTAGAAAAATGCATTTCAGAGAAAATGTCCCCCAGAATGGCACCTTTACAGGATGGGTTTTGCATAGATCATACAGGCAAAGGTGAATATTTATAAAAATTCACATGGCTGGGTTTGGAGCTCTAAGCCTTAAACATAACCAGGGAAATGAAGATCAAGGAGAGATCATTTCCAAGTGACACAGCTCAGAAAGTCTGGAGTATTTGGGTAAGAGTTTATTTTACAACTAGTTTTTAATTTTTTTTTTCCTTATTGCTCTAAATTACTCCTGAAACAAACTCAGAGAAAATAGAGCTATTTCAAACAACCCATCATTATGTTTTCCCACTTGTAAATAAGCCACTATAAAGTTTCAAAAAATACTTGAAAAGGGAACATTTACATAACATCATTTAAGAAGTTATAATCTTCAACATTTTGTACAAGTGTGATTATCTAAATTACTGACAATTTCAAAGAACAGTAATAAAAGAAATACTAAAATACTTGGAAACTTATAAAACTAAATACTATGTGTTTTTTAGATAATTTGAGTAATTTTATAGCATTTCCTGCATGAACTGTTATTATTTAAGCAAGACGTGACAGTGCACAGAATGTTTCTTCTCTCTTCTATTTCCAGCAGACACCAGGTCAGCTGAAGTCCAAGGCTTTTTCTGTATTTATTTTTTGTTGTTATTTTTCTCATATAAAATATAACTGAGTATCCAGATCTTCTTCAGACACTGATTCTGCACATTCACTTTTGATAAGTTACTTAAATCCTTGTCATCTCACAGGTGTAATCCTTTTTCAATTATCACAATAATATATAAATAGCACTGAAAGATTCAAAACTGCAGCTCTGGATTTGGGCACCTCAGTTCCATCCAAATGCTTTTGTTGTACCTTTGAATGCATTCTGGATTTTAGTGACACAAAATATCACTTTTTTAAAGTTTTATTTTTTTTAAATCAGTGTTACAGGTTCAGAATTTTTTTCCTTACAGCCAAGGCAGAACCAAGACATTGGGTGAGCATCTCAGATCTCAGCTTCTGAAAAAGTAGCTGGAAAAATCAAAATGTTCAGGATGAGAGAGTAAATTGTCACAACTATGAAATGGCAGAATTGGAGTTAAATCCTTCAGGTTTAACTTTTGGACTGCTCACTCCATCTAATCTCAGAGGGAAGCTTTACCTTAGGCTGGCCACAAGGTCCAGACTAACCTGGATTTTTGTTTCTTTGCTCCTAATTGCAGCAACTAGTTCCTGTTGCAGCTTTGCATTGTGATTTGCATGGCACAGCCCTGCCTTTTGCATATAATCTACCACAGCAAGGCACCAGTGCAGTCCCTCAGTGACTCATTAAAATATTTTAATCAACTTTTAGTGCACTTTTCATGCAAAGAGTGACTGCACGATGCTGTCTCATTAAAAGCAAAACAAAACAGAATAAAAACCAATGAAATCCCAAATAAAGAAATGTTTTAAATAGTCTCCAAATTCTTGAAAGAATAATGTATTGTACCCTCATTTAATTCAGGCACAAGCAGCTGTCTGGCCTGTTCTTGTGTTTAATAACACTACTGGGAATTTTGCCATTGACTACAATGAGCAAAAATAATACCTGGTTTAATATATGCTTCAGCTTATAAAATAATAATTCAACTAGTTGCTTAGCATGGTTTTGCTTAACCTGTTCATTTATTTTTATACCTAAAATACAAGGGTCAGAACACATAGGAAATTAACAAAAGACTGCAGTGCTTCTTTTTGTTCAGCACTAAAAAACAAAATCCTCATTTAAGGATATTATTAGCTTGTGTAAATCATCCTTTTTGGAGGGATATATTACAGCCAAGGATGTCAGAAAAGAACTGGAATGACTGGATGGGAGCAAAGTATTAATGGTTTCTGTCAGGTCCATTATGAACCACAGGGAATTTCTGCCAAGTCACAATTTTAACCTTTCAACATCTATATCAGAATCATGGAATCATAGAATTGAAAGAATTAGAGAATAATAGAATTATAGAACAATAGAATTATAGAATTAGAGAATTATGGAATTAGAGAATTGGAATTAGAGAATTAGAGAATTAGGGAATTAGAGAATTATGGAATGGTTTGATTTGGGAAGAGGCCTGAAAGACCAACCAGTTCCTGAATAGTTCCACTATCCCAGGCTGCTCAGAGCCTCATCCAGCCTGGCCTTGGACACTTCCAGGGATCCAGAGGCAGCCACAGCTGCTCTGTGCCAGGAATTCATTCCTAATGCCCAGTCTGACCTTGCCCTCTGTCAGTTTAAAGCCTTTACTGCTTGTCCTGTCTCTACAAACCCCTACAAAAAACCCTCTCCCCCTTTTTTGAAGCCCTTTTTGCCACTGGTGTGCCTGTGTTGGAACCCTGAAGACTGGGATTTTTCAGTTTTCTGTGCTTTCTGGCACTGACTCCCTGCTTTTGACCTGAAGGTTTGGAGAAGCTTCCAAATTTGGGTGATGGAGTTAAAATCACAGGTGTGTAGTGAAATAAAAGAGTGTGATTTCACATAGTGAAGGGTTTGGAATTTGGGTTTTTATAATATAGTAATGGGTATGGGACATGATGGAGGATTTTGGGTCTCTTTCTGTCTTCTTCCTTCCTCTTCATAATTTCAGATTGTAGTTTTTGGTTGGACAGTCAGTGCTGCACTAAAAGGCACAGGAGTTTGGTTATTGGGTCAAAATTATAAATAATATAGGTATTAATTCTCTATTGGACTGTTTAGTTTTAAGAGACCTTGTAGCCAGCTGGGTTCAGCTCCATTTTGCTCACTTTTAGCTGATGGCTAGAAATGTTGCAGAACTCTGTACTTTAGATAAGATTTAATAAACAACCAAGCCCAAGCACAAGAAAATTTGTCTGCTTCGTGTTTTTGATCCTGGCTCTGAGTGAAGACAGAAGAAAATGAAGACAAGTCACTAATTAAGTGCTGCAACTAACCCGTTCCATCCCTGGAGCCTGCTCCTCTCCAGGCTGAGCAGTTCCAAGGTCTGCTGCTCCAAGGCTGCAGTGACAGTGTTCAATTGCTCAATTCTGTGTTAATAACTTTCCAAATGGTTTATCCTGCCCGAGCCAGCCAAGGGGACTCACACAGGCTGATGGAAACAGCTCTGCCATCATTCAGCCACCCTGTGATTGACTCCCTGGTGTTTCCAGACAACTTCTGCAGCCCTGTGCACAATCCTCTGTCCCTTTCTCCACTGATACCTTGCTATTAATGGGAGCACTCTGCCCCTCTCCTGCCAAGGAATAGTAATTCCTTCTTCTGAATGAATAGTAATTAATTCTATTTTGCTGTCCTCCTCACTAGTCCCACTGTTCTGTTATCAAACCCCTTACCCCAACCCTTCTCCATCAGAATCCCCCAGGTGAGCAGGCTGAGAATTTTCTCCACAATAATTCCTTTTAAAGCAAAATTAACAGGTTTTACTGATTCAGCTGGCTTCTATTTTTGGTGCCTAGCTGGGAATACATTCAGGGAAGGGGAGGAATGTAATTTACAGCAAGAGCTTGGAGCAGGTCCCCTTGTGACATCAGAATCTAGACACTCAAGGTTGCTCATTATTTCTTGAAAATCTTGTCCCATATAAGTGCAACAAATTCAGGGGCATGATTGCAAACAGCTCCCATTGCTCCAGACATTTTAAATCTAGTTATCTGTCTGTCTATATTAGATAAAAAGAGCACTTATTTGATGTATTTCCCAGTCATTCAAGAGATATATTAAATAAACTCAAAATATCAGTGTTGAGCCCCTGCAATACATTCCATAACAAGCACACCCCCAGCACCAGCTTTTAGCCTTGTTTATTTTTGCCAGGGTTTGCTTTTAAGTGTTTTTATTTTGTTGCAGTGTGCTCTCTCCTCATATCAAATTCAGAGTGGTCTTCCACTTATCTTGTCTTTTCTACATTACTGGCAGTCCTTTTGAGTTTGAACAACATTATCAGAGGAGTGATCAATGTTCTGCTGAAACTACAGGGATTTAACAGATGCTCTTAAAACACATTATTCAGAAGCTCCTGTCCACCATTTGGGATAAATGCCTGTGTTTCAGGAAAGAATATATTGTGTTATCCATGCCTGTGATTCTTCATCTTATGGAGAAAGTTTTACTTCAAATAATGAATCAGAAAGCAAAGCAGCAAGAGGCCCATAAAGAAAAAAACAGGAGACAACAGCAAGAGAGATGGAGAGGAGAGGAAAAATGTGATGGGGGAAAAAATGAGACAGGACTGGAATTAAAGGCAATGATGTAGAAAAAAATCCTGACAGCTTTAATGGGTTGTCAAAGAAGATCTGCAAAGGCTCCAAAACAAATGAAACAAAAAAGCAGAGCCATAAAAATACATATAAAAATGAAAACGGAGCAAAGTGTCTCATCTGTTATTTCAGGATGCCAAAATTAAACAGCTCTACCTAATAAACTAAAATTGCTGTTTATGAAATGCTGCTTTAGTTTATGACACATGCAGCCTGCACTGGTTCTAAAGATTAACCTGCATCAAAAGCTCCAGTCTGTTTCTCCTGGAAAATTCCCTTAGCTCCCATGGTCTCTGGTGCTAAGAAACCATAATGTTATAGCTTCCATTATCCTTGATTCAATCAAATTCATTATTCACTTGGTTTAACTGGACTCCATGCAATTCATGTGGGTGCTTCTTCCTGGGCTGGTGAACAGGAGGAACAAGTTTTCTTAATTTCCTCAGCTTAGTCCAAGTATCTACAACAGCAAAGGAAAACATTTCAGAAGGGAAAAGTGCAAATCATGCCCTGAGGACTCTGCTGGGCCCCACAAACCCTGAGCTGCACCAGGATGTTGTGACACCTTCAAAGGAATGTGGCATCAGCTGGGTTTGCTGAGATTCCATTTCATCTCCAGGCACTCCAGGAGAAACCTGCCTGTTCCTTTGGCAAAAAGGAGAGTGGAAAATACCAGTTTTTATGTGCCTCTATGGAACAGAATAAACAACCCCAGCTAGGTGAGAATTAGCAGGTGATATTTGTGACTAGTGAGAAAACAATCTTTCATTGCCTTTCTAAGTCTCAAGAAACGTGGCTTCAAAAAACATGATCAAATAAAGCTGGAATGGGAATTAATGTATGCACTAGATGACTGATGCCACACTGAAAATCTTTCACTATTAGCCCTGTACGTATATTTGTACTCTCACACACATAATATTGGGGAAAAGTGTACTAGAGAAGCTGTTTTTCCACAGTAATTGTCACCCATGAGGTGCTAAAAATACAGCCATAAAAAGCAATCTGTTTTTCTAAGTTCTGTATTTCCTTTCCTGACATTTCTTTAAATGAATGTCTTTTTATGGAAACCATTTTTTTTTTTCTTCTGAGTTAATCTATTCCTACAGCTCCCTGGCTGTCTTTGGTTGGTATTTTTGCACCCATGAATTGTGTGGGATAGTGGCAGGAATATTGAAGGTCCTTCAGGGGTTCTGTTTCCAAGCTAAGATCCAGATGATGCCACATAATTACATTTCTTCCATAAATCTCCTCTTAAACCTAAAATTAACAAGTCTCTTTAAAGCTATTTGTCAATAAATGGAAATCATAGAAATTAACTTACCATTTTAGTACCTGGAGAAAAGGAATGGAAAACTAAAATAGTGATGGAGAAAAGAAACTATAACCCTCTGATCTCCATTTTCTGCATTTTCCTGTCTCCATCTTTCACAACTCTCCCTCAATTACTGTCCCAAACTTTAGTGCTGTTTGTTTGCAAGCCATAGAAGTTTTTGCTTAGGAAAAATGGTTATATTCTTATTTATTATAATTTTGATTTGTTCAGTATCTCTCACTCAAATCCCTTCAATTCATATTTACATTATTTGGCAATGATCGTTCCTTTTACCTTGTATATCCATGTTTTAATTGGTATCTAAATTCTTAATTTGAAAAATCCTATTTGATACAAATATTACTCAAGAAACAGAGAATTTCCATCAACTACTCAAACTCTTTTTGTTCCAGATTAAGCCCAGAGGGCTCAGCACAGTGTAAGAGCCATTCTTGAAATGATTGCTGAAGTCAAAATTTGTGTTTCTGGGACTGGATTTTCACAAAATGAGTTTAAATTGCTACTGGGAGAGGACTGTGCATTCTGGAATGCTTCTCATTTCTTTTTCACACAATTTAATTTTTTTTCCTTTCATTTTGGAAACATCCTCTATAACATAAGGGACAATGCTCCAGCATTTCTGTAGATGTAGAACCCATTAGGATGACTAAAAATACCTGAAGTGGGTATGACTATTAATTCTGAAAGCAGAATTCTGAATTCTCTATTATTGTCTTGTACTATTGTTATTCTGCACTGAGAATGAACCAGAGAGCAGCCAGGTTTTTCCAGCTAAGTTTTCTGCCTGCAGAAAACTTTACAATTATGGTTTTTACAATTATCCACCTGACAAATAGTGTTCAATTCCCCTGTTCTCTTTGGGCTTCTTTAGGAACCCCAAAATTCCTACAGCAGATCATACTTTTTATTTTTTTTTTTTTTAATAAAAACCAAAAGCTTAGCTCTGAATGCTCCTGATATAAAGAGGTGAGGATGTCTAATATAAGAAATGCCTTCTGTAATAAGTCAGGCACGTGAACAAACCACAATTAGATGAAAAAATGTCTGAGAGCCTCAAGCAGGGATTGTTGCTATGTATTTGTAATATTCCTGGAAAATTATAGCTGATCTTTTGGTGGCATTAAAGGTAAACATTAAATAAATGCCACCAATGCTGTTGCTATTTGGTTTTGGAGACAGCAATGCCATTGTGAATGGGATGCAGTCACTCTGCAGCACATAGAGAAAAACAAAAAACAGGTTTTAAGCCAGGTTTTCTCCCCTGCCAACTGGTAACAACTAGTTGGTGCTCAGTGTCATGACAATGTACAGATTTATGGCTGTGCTTTTTGTGCAAAAAACACATGAATGGAAGCAGCAAAATGCCTGGGTCAGCTGGCACACAAGGCATGTCTAAATCTAAATATTTCCTCCAGCACAGGAGACTGAAAGTTCTCAGTGCAAGTCAGGACTTAGACTGGCACTTTGTTATTGGACAGGTGCATTGATAAATTAATTATTCCTCTTGCACAGTTGGGGCAAGGGTTTTGTTGGTACATTTTCCATGAAAACAAATTATAAATTCTTTATAGATCACTACTGGGTGGTTATGCTGGAGCAGCAATTTACACTCTCCAAAGTGTCTGGGAACTGATTTCTCTGTGTTAGGTCGTTGAAGAATGTTATTTTTGGTCAAGGTCACACAGCAGCTTTGCTTGTCCTTGATTTATTGAAGCTTAATTGAAACAATAGGAAATGTTCTTAAAAATATTTCTCATTGCTGCATTCAAACACCACCACAACAAAAGCAGCAGTTCAGTCATCAGATTTACCAAGGAGAGGGGGAAGAACCAGAATGGGACACTGAGAGGACAAAACTTCAATTCCACAAAGCATCTAAAACAACTCTTGCATTGAATCCTGCCATTATGTGGAGTTTCATTCACACAAACTTCAAACTCAAATGTTTGAAGGGGAAAAAAAAACAGTAAAGTAAGAATTAGAAATAAAACTATATAAAAAATCACATTGAAAAGTACCAGGAAGTTGACTGAAATGGCCCCAGAGCCATTCTGGGATCATCAGTGACAAACACACACAGGCAGGGACTGACCATGGCAAAACATTAGTGTCCAGCAAGAGTGAAAAACAAATTACAGCCTTGAGCTGTAATTCATCCCTTTGCAGAAGCGCAGATGCTGCAGTGCTTTGGAAAAACAAATCATTAATGGCACCTGTGGATGCAGGAGCTGAGTTAGAGGGGCAAAGTGAGCTGTTTGCAGTCATTCTGCCAGGTCATTTGAAAGGCAAATGCAGACTCTAGGTGTTCATCTCCTGAAGATGCCAGCCTGAGCACCAGAGACAGCAGGCTCCTGTTCACTCCCAGGATCCTTTTTCAGTGTGTTAGACCCAGTTCTGCAGCCACTGGAGCAGCCAGGTACCAATCCCATGGTATGGAGCAAAAAGCCAAAAAAATCTGCTCTGTGGTGCTGGGGTTTGGTGTCAGTCCCTGCCTCAGCCCTGCTGAATTAACATGAAACAAACAGGAGGGGCAGCTCAAATCTGCTGAATGGCCACTGCAATAATGCAAGAACACGAGACTTTTTTGTTGTTGTTGTTAAGTGTTTTGCAATGCAAAAATAAAATGCGATGATCGCTTGGTTGCAAAAATGAAGTTAATATGAGAAAGCACAGCTGTAATATCCACACTGAGGGCAATGCTGGAAAAGGAAAAGCTGCTGGCTATTAAAATCCTCCTGCATTACATTTTCCCCATACCTGACAACATGTGAAGTGTGATGCACAAACACTTTTCTAAATAAAAAAGTAAGGAGCAGTTGCCATGGAGACTTCGTGTGTTCCCTTGGGCTTGAGGAAACCCAATTAGCCTGCAGGATGGTTTTCAAACACTCCAGCTTGAACCTCTTGGAGTTTCAGCAGTGCAGTGATCTGCTGAAATAACTCTTCATGCTGTCTGCATTTTTACAGCCCATATACATTTCTATGTATATGGAGGAATAGCTCTCATTCAGTTATTTTAAATTGGGTTTACAGGAGGGAAATCTTCAGCTTTGATGTTTTATCACTAGATTTAAAAACGCCATCAGTTAATGCAGAAATCTCTTTCTGTTCTCTTCAAACTTTTCTGATTTATTTTTCTTGCACCATGAATGGATAAAGACATTTGCTTTTATTTAAACTTCCAGTGAAGGAAACAGTGCTTTTCCTTGGCTATTATCCCAAGTCAGCTCTCATTAGAAAGGAGTAATCAAAGATTTGTGGAGAGCAGTGTGTTTCATCAGATAAACACTCTGCTTCTGATTTGACACTACTCCCTGCTTGATTATACAGGCTGAAGCTGAATTCTGAATTTCTGAAGCCTTCTGTGCCTTCTATCTGTGCACCTTGCCTTCATTAAAGGAAATAATTCTGATAATTCTTCAACCTCCATCCCTGTGTGGAGGTGTGGATGGAATGGAATTATTATTCCATTATTTTTAGCAAGGTCTTGGGGAAGAATCTGTGCTTCCAAACAAGAAACCTCAAGGGATTAATCACTCAGCCTAAATTCTGTTTTGTGCTTTTAACACTCCAGATGAAATGAGCTACCAAAGCTGTCAGATCTACCAAAAAGTCTTTGCATTTCTGAGGATTTACACCTTCCTTTAATTGTCTGAGCCTGCTTCTCAAAGGAAGCCTATTAGCTCAAAGACATCTTTGGATATCATTGCATATAAATAAAAGAAACCCCTACTTCTTGATAAATTTTCACTGTAATGGCAACTCTACCTCATTTTCTTTTCTTGAAAACAGGCTAGTAGGTCACATTGCTCTGATTTGAATACACAAAGAACAGCTCTCCAGAAATGATGCTAATTAGGACAAATACAGATAAACTTTCCATTTGCACACCACAAAAAAAATGTCATGTAACAAAAATGGTTTGAGATCCTGTGCAGAAAAGCAGCTCTGATTTCACTGCAATTAATTGTGAAGCACAAATAGGATCTCAGAAGATGATTTGTAATTGTTTGTTTAGCAGGAAGGATTATTTTAAAAAAACCAGAAAAATGATTCAGCACACACAGGAGAGTGTGTGTTAGCTAATAATCAGTTTGTGCTGCTGGGACTAACCCATTTCTGGTATCCCAAACAGCACTGAGAGCAGCTTTCAGTGCAGACAGTCAAAATTGTGCCAAAATCTGCAATGTAAACATTGTTCTACTCACCAGCAGAAGCTGCAGAAAGTTTCACAGTGGTATTAAATAGGCAAAAAGCAGCTCAGGAAGGCAGAAAATGGAGGTTTGTGAAAAATGCAGCAAAGAGTAAAAATATACAAGGTTATGATCATTACTTTCTTCTTGCATATCCATATCAGACACATGCAAGAAGTCAGAGATCAAATATTTTCCTCTTTAAGAAAGACCTGATCAAAATGAATTTTCTCAATGAAAGCCAAATGCCTGGACACCAGAGCTATAAACCAGAACATTCACCATCAATAAGGGCATAATATTTCTTGAAATATGATTCATGGAAGTTATGAAACAGATCTGCTGGAGCAGAACTCTGACTTTAATATTGTGAGCAGCAATTTGGATATTCTCTTTAAATGATGTGTCATCTCCTCTCAACTGACATATGTTCCAAGATAAATTATATCCAGCATTTTAAAATACACATTTTAATCTCTTAGCAGTTAGGTAGGAGAGCTGTCTTCCTCCTTAGTCTATTGAACTTTTTTTGTTTTACTTTATTGGTTAGTTCAATTTTTAAAATGTACCATTAAAATTATTTTACACGTTTGCAATTTGCTACCATTTGAACATGTACTTCATAAAAACCAGAAAACTTTCTGATAATTTTAGGATGTGAACTGAAAGGTAATTTCAAATCCTTTTAAGGATGTATCTACTAAGTTTTCACACCTAGTCATCAATGAAACCAGCAGAGATGAAGAGTGTCAGATAATTTTAAAGTGCATTTAAGCTATTCTCATCTTATAATTTTAAAGTGCATTTAAGGTATTCACATCTTATTTTCATGTGTCTAAGTCTATTAAATCGTTGATCCCAAATTTACAGCTGTGAAATTTTGAAAAGACAAGTTGTGAGTCCAAACAGAAAATATCCTGCAAAGAAAATAGTGTGCAAATACAGAAAACAAGCATTAAATACAATTCATTTCACAAAACAGCAACCTGATCAGAGTGAAATAAAACCAAAAACCTGAACATTCCTTACAGTAAGGTAATAATAATAAAAATAACCAAATAAACAGCATCTCTTTTTCACCTATGACTGCACATCACCTACCAAATTTACACCTTGATAATAAATCAAGTGCACAGTACTTCTTGACTTTTTAGTATTCTGGGATTCTCTTAATTTGCTCTTTTGGCAGGATCATGTGAAATTTTCATAAATAGAACCTAAATTTAAAGGATTTTTGAATCATGAGTGGTAGGAAAGCCTGATGTATAAGCCTAACTATGTGCAACCAACAATTTTATCAAAGAATAGATAGAGTAGAGAGGCAAGAATTCAATTTTTTTCCTGTTCTACAGTCAGGAGAAATGTGTCTTTACTAGGCAAACATCACACAGCACAGGAGAATTAACATGTAATTAATTCTGCCATCCATCAGGCTTCTCTCTGTCCTGCAATGCTACAGACACTCAGTTTATTCCTTTTCCACAAGATTCCAGCCCAGAATCTCAGCCTAAAACAGAAGCAGAAATAACAGTGGGAACAAACTGCAAAACAAGATTGGCTGTGAGCATTTCTTCAGTTCTATTTATTTTCACATTTTCAGGCAGGTGAAAACTGAGAATAGATTTTGGAACATAACAAGCCCTAGTTTTGAGTGACAGTCTTTAGAATTAGAAATAAAATCATATTCTCACATAAAAGATACCTTCTTTTTGATTGCTACCAATGAAAGTTTAAAAATAGAAACCTATTGACTCTACGCTAAAAAAACACCTCCACCCCCCTTCCTTTTTTTCCTTTTTAACCTTTTTGCCTTATTTGCTTCTATGGTCTGAGTTTTGTTAAACATCACAGCAAGGCAGCTTCTTCCAGAGAAAATACATTACAATTACTCAAGGGGTGAATTTACTACTTGAACCTTGTGGATTACACTGTGAAATTTTGAAATTCTGTATTAGCCCATGGCAAAACCTTCTTGAAGCACAGCAAATGCACAGGTCAGGAAAAAAAAAACAGAAATTGGAGCAGGGTAGAAATCCTGTGGTTTTGATTTTTCTTTTGAAAGGTGTATTGGTGATGTGATAACCATTAGAAACCTCCTGAAAAAGAATTCTGTGTTCTGGAGAGTGATGATGAAAAAAACAGGCTGATTTTTTAGCCCAGAGCTTTTGGACAATGCTGCTTTACACACACAGATTGCAGTCCTAGTAAATAATTCTGTGTATTTCCTTGAAATATTCTGCTTTGAATAAAATGCATTGGAGAAAGTTGTGATCCAAGCCACCTCTTTTATGTGATGTCAAGGTTTCAGTAATGCACTGGCTGCCTTCTGAGAAAAGTAAAAAGGCTTCATTTTGCTCCTGTTGCATTTTTACAATTATTAAATATTGTAATAATCTGTACAAAAGATTTACTGACTGCAAAAAAAACATGTATCAGCATTAGGTGGCTGCCCCCTAAACAATGTTATAATATCTGCTATAAAACACAAAATTCTTGTAGAAGAGAGAACCAAAAACAGGAGAGAGAGAGGTTTGTGCTTTTCCAGTGTGTTTGTTGAGTTTAAAGTGATGCTAATTTTAGTTCTATACAAGCACTGAAGGAATTAATGAAGACCCAGGGAGGGGGTCATAGTGGAAAAACTCTCATTTTTCCATACCACACAGGCATTTTGATGAATCACCAGGGATTTCATCCTTTATTTTTTCCATCATCCTTCTGCATCTAGTCCAGCAGGGCTTGGTGTGAGGCAAAGATGTGTGAGTTAAACACCCCAAAAAACTCCCAAACCTGGCTCAGAAATGGGGTTCTCAGAGGATAGGATTCATGCAGGGCAAATCTCATGGCAGCTGTTCCTCTCCCTCCTACTACAACAAGAATTTTAGAGCAGGGTGAAGCATTTGGAGCCAGCAAACACTGACAATTTTCCCCAAATCAATTCTTTGGAGGCTGTGCTTGAGGATGCCTTTAATTCCAGCCCATGCTGCTGCTTTTAGCCCTCAAAAAAACCCTCCTTGGGTTCTCCTAAGAAAACATAACACAGATAATCTCCAAGCCCATTTCCTCTTCCTCCAGATGCAGTCTAAGCTGTTTCAAACTCTGCTCCAGATTAAGTACTTACATATGCAATTAAGCTTTTCTATCTGCACACAAATTTCTTTGTGCTTAATCCTTCCCTTGCAAGTTATATTGCCATTCCCTCCTTGGGATTGTGCAGTGCTATGGAAATCTGCTCCTCAAAGAGTAATTTAGCCCTATCTACCTTCTCACTCTAAATTAAAAAGCTGCAATCCCTCATCTGCAATTTAACCATATCCATACCCTTTTAAAAGAGAGGAATTCTATGCTCCTCCCATTCAGTGTTTTTTGTGCTGTAATCCCTGCTGATATTTTAGAAATTAATCTCTCCTGGGCTGTTGGAATGTAGAGGAAAAGCTCTCATCAACCATCTATGCAGAAATTTTTAACATGATTACTCTCCATACATTCATTTATCTTTCCAACAAGAGGCAGCAAGACTTTATCTTGGTGCTGCAATATTATTGATACTCCAGTTATTTAATGTAAAGGGTTCCAAATAATTTTAGATTTGGACACTGAGATTCAGGGTGAAGTTAAATTAATATTTTCTTTATCATGACTGCTTTGGAGGAGAAGCCTTCTTCCATGTCAGGACCATGGTTCTAGGAGAAGAAGAACTCACAAAACCAAATTTTTCTAGTAGAATGCAAATCAGATTAACAGGTTTCTACTCAGATTCATCCACTTAGCTACAATTTGAGGTGAACTGATACATTTTCCCTTTGAATCAAACACCATCTTTGAAAACTAAAACACATGGAATTTACATCAAATAAATGTTGTACCCCAAAGAACACAAAGAAGATCTTATGAGTAATGAAATGGCCTAAAGCAGCCAGATAAAGGATGCATGAAAAATTCATTGCTTCCCTCAAATGTGCTACAAATTTTATTTGTCTCTTCAGCTCTTTCACAGAGCAAATTTATTCCCCACAGTGATACTCACCCCCACCCATCAGAAGTTATCAATTGCATTTTAAGTGCCTTGTGTAATGGATATTCCAACATTTTCCATGAGAAGATGCTTCACAGCCTAATAGCAGAAGATCCAGAAAACAAATCCAACTTAAGCATGCTCTTTACTTGGTGCCTGCTCACATAACCCAGTAATTATCCTTTTCCTGAAATGCAATCCTCAAGTGAACTTTTATCTGGCCTCAGTCCCTTTAGAAGCTTGAAACAAACCTTAAAAAAGGTGACAAGAGATGACAGGCAACACGCTTCTTCTGACAGAGAAATATTGTATGAATTATTAATCTGACCCAGAAAATATCATAATCAAAGAGTGGCAGGGCCCCCCTGAGCACTGTCAGTGCTTAATTCCACCCTCTGAACCTTGGAAGTGTAGGGAATTCATGTAGGAAGGAGCAGAGCAATAAAGCCAAAGTGTGTCACTGCTAGAAAGTTTAAAGGAGAGTTGTAACACCTACTGTGGTGTTATTTAGATATATGAATGTGTTTCAAATTATTCCTCTCTTGCCATTTCTTAAAAAAAAAAAAAAAAATGCTTTCTATCCTTTAAGAACACTACTGAGGAATTCCATATTTTGTGGAATAGAAAACCCAAAGAAAGTGTACCAGCAGAATGAAAAATGTGTCTCCTAATTACAGAATTTTCCCCTCTGAATGAACAAAGCAATTACAGCCACCTAAAAGAGAGGCATAAAGAGGATTTTAACTTTATTCAGTGCTGAATGCATTAACACTGTGGGCATCCTCAGTGGTGGAAACTTCCATATCATGGCTTTGAGTGAGTGAAAAACTTAGAAAAGAGATAACCAAAGATTTTAGTTTAACCATGTGCATTGATAGCTGTAGAAAATTTCCTCTACATCTGCCTGATACAAAAATGAAATGCTGATAGGAGTTGCTACTGTATTCCTCTTGCTGCTGGAAAAAAAAATAAGAAAAAGGGAAAAAAAAGGTGGTTTCAATTACAATCTTTATGAAATAATGAGAGAAATCAGCTAAACTGTTCCTGAATTTCTTAGCACTGCAGGTCCTGCTAACATAGGACAATGAAAAATATAAAAATTTCTATTGATCAGATGTGCAGGTGAGTGAAAGAGAGCAATGGGAGGACAGTAGATTCTGGATCCTGCAATGCTTGACAGGATTTCAGAGCATGTATTAAATGAAATATTCCACCAAGTGCCTGAATGCAGGACATAACCTCTGTGGCATCTTGGGTGGATAAGAGAAAAAACAAAACAAACAAACAAACAAACAAAATAAATAAATAAATAAATGGAAAAAAAAGAAAAAAAGGAAGTTTCAATCCACTCTCTCAGGATATTGCCATTGTTACACCTGAGCTGTATCAGTTTACAGCAGGCTGAGGATGCCCTGCAGTGCATTTGTTCACAGCACACACGAGCTGCCAGCTGCCTGCTCATCCATCCAGGATGATGGAAAACACAAAAAACTCCAGCCACAGAAACGTGTTCACACCACATCTCATCTGAGAAAGTCATGTCAGGCCAAGCTCTTATCCCAGCAGGCTGAGATCCACAGGATTGTCTGGAGCTCTAAGGAAATGCAGCTCTGCTGGTTCCTGCTGCTCCCATGGGACTTTCAGAGCTGTGACAGGACCCCAGGCAGGCTCACTCTAATGTACATTATTATTATCATTTATACTATAGATAGAGCATTAATTATTTACACTATGTGTTTAATCAGGTACACATTTCCTTATATTTTAAATAATTGCTTGCAGTTTGATTAATTTCTCACTGTTTCCATCCACATGCTCCCCCACAAGATTTTGGAAAGCAGATTTTGCTCTGTAAGTTCAGGGTTGTGTATGAACAAGCCTGAAACTCTCCTTGTCCAGAGGATGGAAAGATCTTATGAGCCTCCAAGTGAATAAAACTCAAATTAGGGAAAAATTCAGAGCAGACAACAGTTTTGAGCCAAAACTTGGACCCTTCAGGTCATATTATGAAACTTTCTTTGTGTGCATCTAAACCATCCCCATACTCAATGTGGTTTTGATCTGGAATGTTTTTGGAGGGTGGGTTTAGATAATCCTTATTACAATGGTTTCTGAGCACTTCACAACCCTTCATAGGATCATTTTCTAAGGACTTTCACAGGGAGGAAGAGTCTCAAAGGTAAAGTGAGAAGACAATACCTCCCTGTCTTCTTGAAAGTGATTTTTTTTACTGTGATTCAGAGCTGCAGCATTAAAATCTGCAGCACCCCAGGGCTGCAGCATTCACCTGGGCATGGCTCTCATTCTCTTGTCATTAATGGCACCAGAAACCTTTAGAAGACAGGACACATGAATAGATGTGACTGTTCCAGGGGTGTTATTAATTTACTTGCTGCAGGCTGTCACCAATGTTTTGGTTGCTTTAGCTGCTCAGGAATGCTCTGTGCAAACTCAAGGAGTGATTTTGGAAGGTGCTGGCTGGTCCTGATCCACCCATCCCAGCCAGGATGATCACGCTGAGAGCATGAGCTACAAAATTTGCATTCAACTGGCACAAAAAAGGTCTAGCATCTTATCAGATTCATTTTATAATTTTCTTTATTTTATGGTATTTATTTCTGACACCCTGGCACACATTTTCTGTGCACAACTTCCCTCCCCAGGCTTTGCCCAGCCCTTTCCTGACAGCCACTGCTGTTTTACCAGTTATTTCTAAATGATGAAAATTGCTTTTGGAGCTCCAGTCCCAGACACTGATTTCCCAAATACAAGCCTTCTGAGTTTTCTGTCAAGCCAGCTTTTAACCATGTACAAGATTTATGCCCCAAGATCTTTCTGACATAAAGGGAATTTATTTTTAAAGATTATGTATGGACAGAGACAACACAGCAACAAATGCAAATCAAACATTCAGAGGCATGTTCCTGGCAGAGGTTTTGGAATTCTGACATAACTTTCACTTCTAGCTCATTTAGACAGATATGACAAACACCAAGTCAAAAATCACTGCAATTGATTGCAACAGGTCCAATAGTAGTTGTAAAGCTGAATATCCCTCCAAAATGTTGGGAGGCCATATGAATTCCAGTGATTACATAAAGCAATCTTTAAATTTGGAACCAAAATCATCTGGACACTTAGGCTTGGAGTCTGATATAAATTCCCCATTGGGTACAAGAAGAATTCCAGAGGAATTGGATGTGTTGGCTTCATTATCTACCCACAAGCACTTTTGGAGAGCACTTTATTATTTCAGATATCCCTTTTCTCAGTCACTTCAGCTGCTCCTGCAGCTCTGGTGGAGCTCAGAGCACATCTGGGAGAGTTCTGCAATCCCAGCCTCAGGACTCACAGGACTGTGTTGAACAAAAATCTCTGCAGGTGCCCAGGCTCCAGCTCCCCAGGGACCATCTGTCACACTCCTAATCACAGCTGCCACCTTCCATCTGATCTCAGGAAGGTTTCTAAAAGCCACTGTTTGTTAGCTTTGCTGCAAAATACTCAGAAACCCACACTGAACCCCAGACCTTATTTCCTGCACTCAATTCCAAATTCAATTTCCCTTAACTTTGCCCAGGTGGACAGCTGCAGAAACATAGCTGTTCCCAAGCTTTTCCATCCACAGCCTTTGGGTGAAAAAAAAACCTCTCATTCTTTTACTATCACTTTCAGTGTCAGCTAATTGATTTTTGGGAGCAGCTCTCCTAATAGCAATCTGCTACCAATCTCTTCTAGAGCATCTGAGGAACCCAGCGTGCTGAGCAGCCCCATAATTTAATTCCTGTTTTCTGCAACACTGAGCCAGGCTCAGGCAGAGGCAACACCACTGCTCTGGCCACCCCCAAAAAAAAAAAAAGCCTGACCAGTTTTTACCCTTGGATCCACTCCCCCAGAAGACCTGACATGGGCAGAACATTTTGCCAGTGACACCACCATCTACACTGCTCATGTTTTGCAAGGATCCTGCTAAACCCTGGAATTCTCAACAAAATCTGCCAACTTGCACCTTCTCCTTGTGAGGAAGGTGAAAATAAATGTGCAGCCTCAGAGCACCACAGGGGTGCAGGTGATGCTGGGGAAGTCAGCTGGAAATTTGGAGGTCAAAAGGAGCTGATTTTGAGGTCAAAATGAGCTGTTTTTTGAGGTTCTGAGGTCACAATTCCACGGGAAGGAGTTTGTTAGCTCACCATTCTCATTCCTCTCAATCAACATGTTCTTTGGTGCTCCCCATTATGTCACCAGAACAGGGATAGCAGCACTGCTATGTGCAAGGAAAAGCAAGGAATTATCATCTCTGAAAGTGCTGAGATCATCATCCAGAACTGCAAAACATTATTCTGTGATATCTCCATCTTCAGCACAAAACTCATCACTGAGAACACATTTACTGATCAGCATTGAGACAGAATATAAAGAATAAATAATTGTGACCACTAAAGGAATAAGTTGGTGTGAACTATGCATTTCCAACAGATTTTGGGTGAATAATCACTAAATAATCACTGATTTATCAATGGTTCATGCAAATAATCCCATTATGTAATGTTCTGTTACTTCCAGCTGATGAATTTTTAAATCTTTTCTCCAGTCCCTGCCATAAATGCAGATACTCTTTTGTGCCCAGAGGCAGGATATCTCAGAGGATCTGCACAGGCACAGACTAACTCACACAGGCACATGCTCATTTTTCACAAAACCCTTTAATTTTGGCCTCTTCCCTGCCTTGCTCTCAATAAAAGCAGAATGCAGCCTCCAATCATTTCAATTTTTCCCTTTATGGCAAATATGAGCTTCCAAGTGCACTCTCCAATTACTTCACAGATCATCTTTGGCATTCAAATGAGCTGAAGAAAACTCTTCAGTGTAAATTGGGTCTGGGTTTCATGTTGGAAAACAAAGAGAAGGATTATGGACATGTGAATAATATAAGTTCTGATGGATTTGTCAAGAGTTTAAGAGATGAAGCTGCTCATCTGTAATTTTAATTAATTGCAAATTAAAATTTAAAAATAGAATTTAATTTTTGTGAAAAATAAACTCACAAATTAAATTAAAAATTAAACTGCTCTGACCACACTTTGGCTTTCAAGCTATTGATTTCATGCCCCAAAATCTGTGAATTTCCAACTCAAATATTTGGTCAGGCTCTGTTTTCACAGCCCCTCTGACTCTAAAATCCCTGGGAGTTTCTGTGCCAGGATTTTTACAGCTAGCAGCCTTTCTGCTACTTAACTTGCATAACCTCCTCTGTCTTGTTTTATAATATACACTCAAAAGACCCAAAAAACACCCCATAATTTATGGCAGCATCGAGAACAGCTAGAACAGGAAAATGCTAAATACATTCCTGTTCTCACTGGTGAACAGAACTTAAGACATTTATTTCTGCCTCTTAGATGAAAGTTGTTAAGAACCTTTCAAACTTTTTAAATTTGCATGAATTTCAATTAATTTTATTTCTGATTTTTAGTGCACTTCTGTTCAGGGTTTTGGGTTTTTTTTTTTGGCAGAACTGAATGGTGGAATCTAGAAGGGAAGCAGTGGCAAGGCCAGATTTATGCCAGATAAAAAAACACAGTGCTTTGGTAATATATTTCAAGATATGTCCCATGTGTGTGTATATAAATATGACAGCAGTTTATTTATCTCACTGTGTTTGAATTTTCACATTTACATCAATCAATCTACCAGCTCAAGTTCAGTACTGTGATCAGGCAGAGGAAATTCTCTGTTGGTAAATGGCAGAAAAAGGTTTTAAAGATTGGTTAGAATGATTTTCTGCAGGGAGCAGATGTGCCAGATTGTACAAGAAAATGAAATTAAAAACCATCTCCCAGTTTAGGAATTCTCAAATGCATCCATTCAACTTCACACTGCCTTTCAAAATGGGAACACTCACACCATTGCTCAGAAAAATTAATGAATGTAACACACAGAACTTGCTCAGCAACTACCAAATTATTCTGGAGCTTGTTACTGAAAAAAAAAAAAAAATTAAAAATCAGGGCACTGCTGAACCTCGTGATGGGAGTGAGGAATCTTTCCAAAGTTAAAAGTAGAGGAAGAGCAAATGAGAAAGCAAAATTTAAAAGAAAAAAGGAAGAAAATCAGGGATACTCAGTGCTCGGTGAATTGTATTTAAAACTCTACAAAATTACTTGACTACAACACAGAACTAACACCAGCACAGTCTTCAGGGACACAAATACAGATAATTATATAAATTTGCAATTGCCATAAATTGAATGGAAGAAAAAAACCCCAACCCTTGATGCAGGAAGGAATTATAACTTGATTTATCAGGATTAATTTAAATAAAAGTAGGAGTAGAGTTTAATGCTGCTCTTAAAAGCTCACAGAAAAATTATTCTGTAAAAGAGACTGGGGAGTTTATGTGGGAGGGGAATTGAATTAGGGAAGCCACTTGCAAACTTGCAGGAGAAACCTTGCACAAGTTCACCAGGTTGCTGCACTTCAAAATCTCATCAAGCATCTCAAATGCCACTTCAGCCTCTTTCTTTTTCAGTAGAAACTAAAGTTTCTACTGGTTCTGCCCTGAAAAAAAGCCATCAAATTCCTACTTGCTGGAATAACATTTTTAATGACTGGAATGATGGCACAAATTTTAAAATAGGCCTTATTACAATCACTCAGCTCAAAATCCAAAAAGCAAAATACGTGAAAGTATTTTGAGCTGTTTTGGTGGTGGGTTATTTTGCAAGGACTGCCAAAAATTACAACAATTACAGACATCTGTACAAATGCTGGATGTCCTGCTCACCAGCTTTTCAAGCAGTCAAATGCAAAAAAAATCTCTGTATTAGAGTCAGGGGGAAATCTGAAATCTGAACCTAGAGCAGGTAACCAAAAATTAACCAAAGTTAATAAACCACAAGTTTTGAATCAGCAGCATATTTGAAAACCAGAAGCTTCCATGTATTTAATGCTTTACAGTGATTAAAATAATAATTAAAAAAAAAACAGAATCCCTTGCACAAAATTCCAGATTCACCCACAAGAGAGTGGAGAGCAAATGCCTGACAGTATTTCACAAAAGATTCATCAAAAAAAAAAAAAAAGAAAAAGCTTTCTCTTTGCTCCAAACAAACCTTTTCTCAAAAGCTGCCAACATGTTCTAATGAAACAAAATAGGATTTCAGGCACTGCTGTGACAGGACCATAACTCAAGATGATACAGATAAATTGGATAAATCATATGAAATTAGTGATATGACATTCTGTGGAGATAATAAGTGGTTGTGGAACTGTTAACACTTTATGCTCCAAAGCTGAGCTAAAATCTCAGCTGAGAATTCCTGTCTCAATGTAGCATCATTTTACTTATGAAAAATCAAGATGAAAATATTTTTGCTGCACTTTTGGATAATTAAGATTCAGTCATCTACAATTCTTCCAAGCTAGAGCTGGTATTATGGAAGGTGAATTGATTTTACCTCCAAAGAAAATTTACAATTTGCATTTTTTTTTTATTTGTTGTTTATTTCTGAAACAAGCACTAGTTTGTCACAGCAAAATCAATTTTTCCCCTTTTTTCCACAAAAAGCACAAGGCATGTCCTGATCTGGTTCCCATCCTGTCTAAATACTTGGATTTTTTCTTCTGCCTTTTCTCAAAAACATGAAGACCCAGTGGAAACCCTTTTAATGAATAATAAATAAAAGAAATTAAAAACAAAAAACACAAAAACTTTTATTGTGGTGACTGAGAGATACAATGTAATGAATGGTAATCAAATGCAAAATCAAACAGAAATTCATAATTTGCTCAGCAGTATTTAAGGGTTTGTAGCACACAAATTTTTCCATTGTGACAAATGCTCCTTCTGCACTTGATGATGATTCCACATTACATAAAGTCTTTTTCATTTCCCCCATTTAAGTCTCTTTTATTCAACACCACAGAAGGAATTCTTTTCTGCTTGGCTTTGCTTCAGCCTGAGGGATTTTGGAGGCTCATAACCACTGAAATTATTAATTGGACAACACTATTTAGAGAGATGAAGGCTGGACTGCTGCAGCACAATTGCTGGAAATTGTGAAATTGGGATGGATTCCTATTGCACTGCATGGCCTTGCTAAATAATTCTTCTATGGAGATTGCTTCTTACCAAAAAAAGGGGCAAAACTGTGAGTTTCCTCTGTGAAATTGAATAACTGCACTCCAAAATCCACACACTGGGTCAACAGCACCCAGAATCATTTTCCCTCAAAGCTCTCACTCAAACTTTCTTTCACTGTCTAAAATTTTGGATCTTAAACATTCATGTCCCACTTTATTTTTTGTGTGATGGCTTGAGCTTTGACTTGCTATTTCTGTTTTCAATGTATTTTTTTTTAATATAAATCCAGAGAAAAAAAAAATTATTCCCTAATATGAATCTCCCTTGCCTCTATATTTCTTCCTTATATTTACTTAAGGTAACAATAGCAGAAGCAGGTAATGATTGTTTCAAGTAAGGAATTAGGATCAGGAAACAGAAATTCCAAAGGATGGATTCCAAATCTCTGTAATTGAGTGGGAAGCCCAGCTCTTTTCAGGGAAGGCAGTGTCCCTTCTGTACCAAAAACTGTCCTTTATTTTGTGCATAATAATACCACTGCTGGAGCTTTTGGAACTTCTGGGAGGGTGATGTGCACAATTTTACTGAAGCTGGTTGTTTACAGAGGAGCACAGATGTAAAAACCTGCCCCAAACTACTCCCATTATGCTTCAGAGTTCATTCAGATTGTTACCACTTAGAGGAGATTTTGGGCTTGCACATGGACTCCAAGCAATTCTAATTAATGCCAGTGATTTAATGATTAAACAGCAGTAAAAACAGTGATTTCCATCAGTAGTTCAACAATGTTAAAAACTCTGCTGATCCTATTTCAGTTTTGGAGAAAATGATTTTTTTTAAAATTTTTGTTTCCTTCAACTGGAAGGATTGAGCAGATTTGGCTGCCAGGAATTTCATGGAAATCTCAGGCTCTGAATTAACCTGATGGCCCAGATCCAAAGCAGGGGGAATTCAGAGGCTGTGGCAACCATCATGAAAACATCCCTGGCACAAATAAAGTGTGGAGAGTCCAAAAGCAAAATGTTTAAAATGTGTGTGCAGCCCTGACCTGGAGGGAACCAAAGCACTGCTCATCTGCAGCTCACAAAAACAGCCAGAATCACTAATTAGGAGACAAAGAGTGGGATTGAAGTAATAACCTGAAAGAGAATGGCCAATATGGATTTCAAAGGGAAATTTTTTTCTGCACAAGGATGGTTATAAAAGGTTATGGAGCTGATTATGGCAGCTGGCCCCAACCATTTGATATTCAAAAGGCATTTGGTGGCACATCTCCTGCTGAAAGCCATGGAAAAAAATAAATTTGGGTCACATAGAAGGAAATATCCTATGGTGAGGACTAATTGCATTCATCTTTTATTTATACATGGAAACCTCATAAAACATTCCCTACCCCAGTGACATCCAAACACTTTCCAGGCTGGGCTAAATTTAGGACTCTGCTCTGCTCCCTGGAGAGGGAGGTTCTGCCACACTCCAGGATCTGGCTCATGAAAGATCCTCAAATTCTAAGAGCAAAAGGACCCACTGGCTGCTGAAATATCATGTCATATCTTTCTGAATTTCTCATTTTAATAAGGATCAATGTCACATAAAATCATAGAAAAATTCTGTTTTCTTGTTCCATACAAGTTATGAACATAAAGGATTGTGGCAGCTAAAGCCAGTCCCCACTTAGAAAGAATTTTGAACACTAAAACTTTTCCCAAACCATTTCAGAGAAAATGAAATTTATTTGCACAGAAATGAATTTGTGAGTGATTTCATCAAAGAGCTGCTGTGTATTAATGCTGGAACTTTTAATTTTGGCATTTTGAAACTGAAGACCTTGATTTTTATTTTATTTTTTTTTTAATGAAAATTTGAAACAGAATTCCATTACATATAATTTTACCTAAAAAATAAAAAATAAAAAAATAAAAACCTTTAAGTATTTCTTTGCTGTGTTGGTTGGCTCTCTGGCCACCTGGAATAGCTGATGTCACACTCATAAAATCCCTTCCCTGCCAAACCAGGCTGTGTTCAGATGGCAGATTGGGAAAGCTCCTGACCAACACTGATGCCTGAATGCTGCCTAGCTCCTGTTTGGGAAAAATATCAGTGAGTTCAGGCCAAAAGAGAGCAGGAGACCTTTTGAAAAGTGTGACAATAGAGAAAATATTATTCTGATAAACAGTGAAGTTCCCTGTTTAAGTTTAACTTGTGAGAATCAACATATCCTGAGTGCTCTTGAACTGCAGAAATGGATATTTGTAGATAAATACCTGTACCTTGCACACCAATACCAGGTATTTATACACATTTCTATTCTATACATATTTAAGCACTGCCAATTGAAATAGAACTTGCACAGGAACCAATGGCTCAGTCAGTTTGGGACTCCCAAAATTTTCATTTTAAACATTCCAACTTGGAAAAGGGACAGTGGCAGCACAGCTTTACTTCCTCACATAAGGGTTTTCTAAAGATATTTTTAGGGAAATGACAAAACAGTCAGTTCAAAGCCCTAAAACTGCTGTACCAGTTCTGTTGGTGCAAACCATTGTGTGCTTTGAATGGCATAAAAGACAAGACATGAAGCTCTTTTAGCCTAAGAAAGAAATCCTGAAGTTGAGCTAAGCCTGACTTTAAACTGTAGAAACCTTTCTTTGTTCACTGAAATTCAGGAAATTCAGGCAGCATTTATCTCTCTGTAAAAGCTGTGGATGTTGCCTGCTCTGAGGAAGAAAGGCTGAATGGGAGAGGAGGGAAATGGGATGCTGCTTCTTAATTTTATACAAACCTAACCAGGATCCAGCTGCAGACTTTCAACATTAATGCACTGATTTTTATGAGATATTTTCACCACCATGAAATGCTTCTTCACCTCTGCCTTTGCAAAAAAAGGATCTCCAGAGCCTCACACAACTATTCTATTCTATTCTATTCTATTCTATTCTATTCTATTCTATTCTATTCTATTCTATTCTATTCTATTCTATTCTATTCTATTCTATTCTATTCTATTCTATTCTATTCTATTCTATTCTATTCTATATTCTTGCAGCAGCAGATAAAGCAGCTGGAGCAAGAGCATTCAGCAAATTTCAGCCCACTGATATTACTTAACTTCCAGACAAATTTTACTCTCAACAATTAAATCTTGCTGTTTGTTTTAATTAAACACTCTCTTTGCTCACTAAATGAGGTTAAAAAATTGCTTAATTTAACAAAGCTCTTCTGAGCACAGCAAAGGATTTTTCCCCTTGCTATCAGCCCTAATCTTCCATCTCTTTAGAAACTATTTTTGCTTTTCAATGTTTTCTGTTGAGCTTTTCAAAACCATCAGCTTCAAAATCTTGTGCAAACA
Source organism: Erithacus rubecula (assembly GCF_903797595.1). Lineage (NCBI taxonomy): Eukaryota > Metazoa > Chordata > Aves > Passeriformes > Muscicapidae > Erithacus > Erithacus rubecula. Next base: position 17,688,494 of record NC_136688.1, read on the forward strand.
TCTTTGTGCATATATGAAACACTGCACACACGCAGCATGATCACAAACTGAACATTTTAAAAGGTTTCTCTATCCTATAAAAAATTTCTATACTGAACATTTTTTTTCCTATATCAGAATTTATTTTTTAGGTTTTATATAGATTTTGTTTAGGCTGTGTAGACTTAATCCACAATTGCAAGGAGAAGAGGGAAAAGCTAATTAATCTTATAAGCAAAATTAATTCAACTTGATTGTACAAGAATACAAAGTCAACTGTGTTGCATAAATCATTGCAATATCAAAGACAAAAGAAAAAAACAACTCACAGGATCAAGGTGATATAGCAGATTTAGCATAAAACCAGCATGAAAAGTCCCAATATTAAGTTATTAAGGATGTTTCTAGAACTTTTCATTAAATTTTGGTCCCAATCACATGACTGAAAGTTTTGCTGCAAACTTTGCTGAGTCCAGATTTGACTTTCCTGGTTTATTTCTCCTCCCCTTCAGTCCCACCTTTTACCCAAAACCAGAAATATTCACAATAATTCTTTGACTGCATGAACTTCAAAAAATAAATATCTACTGAAGATATGACAGAAGGATTTTTTTTATTTTACTCAAAAAAAAAAAAAGAATTTTTTGGAAGTGAAAAAAAAGAAACAACTTAATCATATGACAATACTGCCCATTTAGCCTGATAAATATTCTGGAGTAGAAATAACCCACTCCAGTGACATGGACTTTAAATTAAAAATATAAAAAATTAAATACATCAACATGAAATAATGAACACTGCAGCTCCATCCAATACATGTTATCTAAGATTTAGCTTCTTCAGCAAAATGCAACATGAATGACCTTTAAAAAATCAACTTATAAATACTAATTGGGGTAAGCTGTATAGACATATATGTCTGCTAAGATGAAAATAACCTTCCCAACCATATCCTGGTGCAATCTTCTCTCATTTCAGGCTTTCATTTCTTGGGGTATGCCCTAATGCTTCTCCAAACGTGGCACTATCATGTTTGTAAGTGTGAAATATTGCAGGAATAGATGATTAAAAACCCCAACCTTGGGACACAAAATGATCTGTGCTCTCTGCTGTCAGTCTCACACATTTCTCTGAGATTCTGATTCAAGGGGGAAAAAAAATTGCTTGAGAATGGGCAACTGAAACCATCAAATATTTAAAAGAATAAGGGTAACTCTGGCTGAAAAAAAACTTTTTTTTTTTTTTTAATTTAAATCATATCCTAACAAACTATAACAACCCTCCTATCACAGTTTGGATTTGCTCATGAATATTGGTGTCCAAAGTTTTCCTAAGAGATCTAGAGATGTCAGGGAAAAAAAAAAAAAAAAAAAAAAAAAAAAAAAAAAAAAAAAAAAAAAAAAAAGAGGTGTTATAAATAACAACTAAAAATAAGTATTAACTTGGGTTTCTTTTTAATGGTAATGTTTGGTCCATGATAATCTATCAATGGAAAAAAAAAAGAAACCATCACACAAATCCCACACCCCTCTGACTCAGACTATCAGAATCTCACCCATTTTGCTGCCTCAATTTTCAAAGATCTCCCAGGACATTGAAACTTTCTACTTCTTAATTTTTAATAATAACTGCAGGCTCTCCATCTTCAATTTCAAGTGCTACACATCTTTTTGATTAATGGACTTTTTCCCTGTCTTCTACATAGGAATATTTTCCAAAAAATCAGTTTGTGGAAGTCTCTTGACATACCTACCCAAATATGTTGCAATAATCAAGGAACCAAATACATCCATTCACTTATTTTCTGTTAGTCTGAAAGTTTACACCAATATTTCATTAATTTTCCTTTGTCAAGAAAGATATTTCCTTATGTATTTCCATACTTCATGGTTACATTTCTTAAATACAGTCTTGGAATCATCTGATCTAATTCCCAATACTTTATTTCCTGCACGACTGACCACAGGAGGTTCTTGTTCATACAACAGACCAAGAAACAGGAGCTTTAAAATTAGAGCTGGTTTGAAAAGATTTAAAATAAAAATCAGGTAAAATCAGGTCCAAATCAGTCCTTGTTACCTCCAGTGCCAAGTGGAAATTGCTGCATAAATCTGTTTATATAAACTTGAAGAATCTCTCACTTTGGCCTTCAAAGAGTCTGCCCGTCATGATAATACATGAAAAACTCTTCTTCATTTTTAAAATTCTGCTAGTGACACAGGAACTTTTCCTTCACCAGAAAGGGCACAGTGACCCCAGAGAGAACCTTCAAACCACGAATCTGAGATGCTGTTGCATTAAATGTTAAAAATTATGACCATAATCATGCTCAGCTTGTCCTAACTGTATATTCTTTACATATTTTCCCCAAAAGTAATACTTTAAACAGCAGCCTGGCTTTATCTTCAACATTAAAAGCAGTTTCCTTCTGCTCCAGCAGAGGGAAAGTTGGGCTTGCCTTGCCTCACCAAAGCCCAGCTTGTTACTACAAAGGCTTTTGTGACTATGGAAAAAAAAAAAAAATCTTGATTTCACCATGATTTAAAACACAAAATCCATCATACTGGCAGCAGATGTGAGTACAAAACAAGTGTATTGAATGGCTCAGCTCTCTTCTGCATTACTTAAAGCTCCTTTTTCTGAAGTAAATCAAAAAGGGCTTCAGAGCTCCTTAAACAAAATCTTCCTACTTGCTTTGATTAATTAGTGCAGTCAGAACTCTCTTACAAGTCTAGTATTGTATCTTAATTAATTGCTTAATGTTTCTTTTGCCTTGGGAAATGTGATTAATGGTCTTCAAGTCAAACATCTGGTCATACACAGAGGCAATCCCTTACCCCTCTAATGGAGTGTACAGGATATAAAGGCTGGCAAGGGGGCAGGTAATGTTTGTTCTGCACTCAGTGTCCATTTTAGGGGATTTCCAGAAAAATATCTTCCTGGCCTTGATGAGGAAACCAGTTCTGTGCTTGTTTGCAAATCAGTGCAGATTTCAACAAAATTTCCCCCCACACTCAATGTTGCCTTTTCAGAGCTGGCACTACAAGGAACAAACACAAAAAAAACCCCAAAAAAACCACATTCTTCAAGCCTGGCTGATCCCAATCCTCTCTTAAGGATTTTCAGTCTCTACCATCCTGATTCCTTTTTCTTCAGCCAGCCATGTCTTTTCTATTATTTTTCTGCAGAGGAAGAACTCTGAGCTCTTATGCCAGTAAAAATCCCAGTGGCTTGGATGAGCATCCCAAAATTCCACCCCAAAATTCCCCTCCCACAGCTGTACCCCTGTTCCACACTTCCAGTCAAACAGGAGCCATCCCTATTCAGTGCATTCCCAAAATTTTACAGCAGGTTCTGTGGCTCAGCTTGAAAACCAGACAGAAAATTCCCTTGCAGTGTTCCCCAGGATCTGATGGAAGTGCCCAAAAAAAGTCAGTGCAGCTCACAGTGATCAGGACAGTTTCCAGAACATTCTCAGTCCCTCCAAAGCAGTTTATATCTCTAAACTCTAATTCCTGTAATTTTGAAGTATTTCCACAGGGCCATTTAAATGCTCAGCATTTTTGCCAAGAAGCTATAAACAAAAATGGAACTTTAAACTGTAAAATTTTGTGGGTTTACTTAAACTCTTTGACAAATCACTTTGAATTAGGAATTAAGTTTTTATATTCTAGTTTATAAAATGGGGTTTGAGAGTTAAGTATTAGGCTCTAATTTTCAAATTAAAAGTGATTTTAATAAATATCCCAGTCACTAAACTTGCTCATAATGCCACCAAATGCTTGAGAAAAAACAAAGGGACTTTCAAACTCATAGAAAGATGAAATAAAACTGAATAATAAATGAAATTAAATGAAAGATGAAAATAAAACTAAAAATAAATTTTCATCCCCTGCACGTGTTATTGGATATTTTTCACAATCAACATCCATAAAATATCTTGAGGTCCTTGGCTATAAATGCATGTGGTGCATTTATGTACAGCCTATTTTGGTTATTAAATACCACGTGAAATTCTGTGAAAACAACATTTTCTGGTGCTAATTACTCTTGAGAACACTGTTATGCCTTCAGTTTCTCAAGGGATGGGTTGTGTTTGTACCTAGAACAGTGAAAAGAATAAAAATCAAAGATCAATGCTTCACTCAGCAGTATCCATACATTCCTATCTTTCCAGCCCAAAAAGCTGAAAAGCACCACTCACTTATTGGGAGCTCATATGTGCCCCCCCTGGTGCAAATATTTAATGATTTAGAGTGATGCATTTCCAAAATCCTATTTCAGGCAGCTCTGTGGGAGCTGCTCTGGGTGCAGGGAGGCACCTTCATCTTCTGAGGCTGCAGATCTGAGAAGGCAAATGGGGAAGATAAGATCATATTTGGAATCAAGACAAAATGAAGAGTAAAAGGTGCTGCCCAAGGAAATGGCTGTTAAGATGTTTTGAGTGCTTTCAACTGACAGGGCCCATTTTTTATCCTCCTGACTTGAAAAAGCCAAAAGACAAAACACTCATTTGAGTTAGTCAGGGAGAAATCATGTCTGAAGCACTCAGGGCAGAAAATTCCAGTGTTTGTTTGAGCCCAAATTAGTTTGAAGGACACCTGAGAGGTAAATGATCATCAAGGTACATCCCATAATGGATGATCCACCCTGATTTATCTGTGGCATTGGAAGAAAAGGAGAAAAGAGTTTGGAGATTTGTGGTAACAATTTAGAAAGCAAGAGAAGAAAGCAGCTATTCTTCCTGGCTCACTTCAGTCAGCAAAGAGCTGATGTTATAAATATTGTGATAAATGAAAGCAAAAAATTAAATTATATCTAATACCTGGCTGGACTTCTGTGTTATTTCACTAGAAAAACTACTAGTAAAACAATGCATGGTATATAATATAAAAAAATGCAGCTACTGAATGCATTTTGAATTTCCTGCTGCTAATTTTTATTGTCAACTTGCACTGAACAGCAGCAGAACGTGGCTTTTAACTGGAATTGTTGAGCATGTGCTTAGCAAAGGGTGAGTATTGAATTATTCTGCTTATTTGTTATTCAGATTAAGTCTTCCAGAAACATTTCCTATTCTATTAATTAATAATTTGAAAGCTACTCAATGCAGAAAGCTGTGAAGAGACATCTTTTTTAAATTTGATTGTTTCCTGTGCAGAATATAAGATGGAAATGCAAACATGCAGAATTTTTTGCTGTAGTAGCCCTGCTACCCATCACCTCTGCTGTGCAGTTTCTCCAGTTCTTCCTACTTTGTCCTGGCTACCAGGTCTTTATTATTTAAAAATAATCTAAATAGAAGCATGTAGAGGACCACATAAAGCAACAAATTCTGTCTTATTTTCTATTTCTCCCCAGCCTGGCTGGGGCACACGTGCAAATCTGGCAAATTAGTTAACACTGCTGTAGTTACAATAGCCTGAGGATATGAGCCAGGCAAGATTTATTGGGAGACATGATACCTTTTATTACATCAAGGGATGCAGCTGGGGAAAAAAAAAAAAAAAAGAAAAAAAAAGAAAAAAGACAAGCAAGAGTTTCAAAAGACACAAAGCTTAATTCTGAATTTTTAGCGTGCATGCACGTACGTGCACACAGGCCAAGCAGGCAGAGTTTAAAAGCCTCAGAGCATGGACTGTGTGCAGATTTCGCCTTTTTGCTGCTGTTTGACTGCAGAATTCCTGTGTTTCAGGATCTCTGAGATGGCAGAGCTGCATCAGATGGGTTATCATCAGCTCTGGGAGAGCCAAGGCTCCCCAGACCCCATGGGCAGCACTGAATTAAAATCCACAATCTGCCCAGCTCCCTCTGTCCACCAGCCATAACCAAACAGACCTTCACAATTTGGATTTTCTCCACAGCACTTTGCATACAACGAAGGTTCTTTTAAAATGTTTGCCTTCTATTTATAGCAAGGCAGGGTTTCCTTTTGTTTCTTTCAGCAGCCAGGAGCTCATGCTAGAGAGTGATGTTTGAGATTACAACAAACTGTTTGAGAATTGTAAACTGGCAGTCATTCCTGACATTAAGACAGATGCACCAGAAGTACATTCTCCTCCCTGTTTTCTGACAGTATAAAAGGTACACCAGCTTATAAATAAAAGATTTAACCATGCTTGGAATTGCAAAATTTATGACTGCTCCTGCAAGCACGTGTGGTCCAGTGGAATTCAACTCCCTGAACCAATCTTTTACAGAAACACAATTAACTTCCTTCAGGCAAGAGAGCTGGTTTTTGGCTTTTTTTATTTATGAGCATATAGTTAATATTATGCAGTAATAATTAAGCAGCTAGGAAAGAGAAGAAAAAGGAAATCAGAACATGTGAAGCATCAGGACATTTTAAAATAGGCATCAAAGACCTCAAAAAGAGGATTTAAAATTCAACTGGAAGGCCATTCTGTATTGGTCATTATTCAGAAAACTTGCTGTTTGGATAAACATACTTTCACAATGCCAGTAGACTGGCATAATTATACAGTTCACAGCCATCAGCTCTCTCTCCCATTCCATTTCTAGTTGCATCATTCTTGTGAGCCCTTGATTTGAATACAACAGCAAGGGGGTGATGTGGATCTCACAAATCTGCACCAGCTCTCTGCCCTGGCTCTCCAGGACTGGGGGAAGCTGCAGCAGGGCAGCAGCACAGACATTAAATCCTCCTGAGCACACTGCTCCTCCTGAAAGTGCTGAACTCCTGCCAAAAGGAAAATAAAACTGAAAGAGGTGCCAGATGGGAATGTTTGCAAATTTTAGGCAGTTCTTTACTTAAAAATACAATTCCACGCAATGATTGCTTGCCCTAAGGCTCCAGATCCAGCACAAACTGTCTGCATGCTGCTCTCTATTAAACTGTGTGACTTTTTTTCTGTGTGCATGTGAGCTGCTCAAGCCAGAGGTCCAGCACTGTGCACATACATTCATGATACAGAACCATATTTCCTGAATAATGAATCCCCAGTGAACTCCTGAAACCTGCAATGTTATGCTGGAACAAGAGGAATTCCATCCCCATGTCCTGCCTGACTGTGTCCTCAACCCTGAGGCTGCAGAACTTTCCCAGTGCTGCTGAAGTGAATTCCACCTGATACAAGAAAAAAAAACAGCACTACAGCAGCCAGCCCACGTGTCACAATCTGGAAAACAATGGGGAGTTTAGAGCTATTCTACAGCATCAAGGATAGTGCTGCTGCAGAGAGTAGAAGTACATCATACTAATCCTTTACCTGTGTGCTTCTCACTGAGCATAAATCAGCACTTGCTGCCCAGAGGAATCACCTCAGGTGTTTTGGAGTGGATTGAAATTCCTTCCCAAGAATTAGTCTGTGCAAAAGTCTGATTTTTCTATGTGCATTTTTTCCCCATTTTGCCTGCATTCAGTTAGATTGCAGAGGATTGGAAATTCCTCGTGGGATGATGCTCATTGCAAATAGGTAATTGGGATAGCACAGCTTGTGAAGCTTTGGAGCAGCAGGGATAAAGGCAAATGTTCTGTTTGTACCACCAGCACTGTAAAATCCTTTCATGGCTTTTAAAGTTTATTAGCCTGGTTGTAGACAGAAAAACGAGGTAATTAGGTAGGTAAAAAAGACTCTCAAGTGTACAATTGCATTCCCAATAACTACGGTGGAAACAAGTCCCATTACAGCACTCAGTGGTCTGTGGCATCTTTCATCCAAGGTGCATTTCACCTTCCACTTTTATGACTGAAATGCAGTGACTGTGAAAAACGCAACTGCTTCATAATGCCAAGAAACCAGGCAGAGCTTAGAGGGAGGAAGGAAAATGGGTTTCAACTCAATCTGGTGGATGCCAGCTTCAAGAGGAGAGGAATTACCCAGAGCTCACTTTTGCCAGAGCATCCAGCTGGAGCCACATTCCACAGAGTCACCAAGCTCTCTGTAGGATCTGTAATTTACTGACCCACCAGTGCCATCTCTCCCAATGCCAAACCAGCCCTGACTGCTGTCACAAATGGCCCAGGACAGCCTAAGGGGGTGCCCATCCCCAAATCCTCATTCTTGCTGGATTTGGGGCTGTGTTTGTGCCCCCAGCCCACCCCTGCAGATGCACTGGGTGGTCTGACAGCAGAGAGCCAGCACCACAAACACAGCAAAGTCCATTTTTCTGAGCAATGGGTGGGTTTGGAGAGGCAGGGCTCTCAGCTCCTGCCCCTAAGTGCTCTCAGAAACTGCTCCTGTTTCCATTCCAAAGTCAGGTTAGCTTAATTTGGGGATGGCTTCAGCCTCTTTGTACATCAGAGCAGAACAGAAGAGAGACAATGCAATCCATGACCAGAAGCCACAATAGCAGAGGTCCAGTGCCTCTCACTTCCCTCCTGGGATCCCTCCTGCCCATCCCAAACTGGAGCAGATGCTGAGGGGCAGGACCTTGCTGGGCCAAAGCTCAAATCTCACAACCAGGGCACACATGCAGCATAAACCATCACTAAAAACCCCATGTCCCTTGGCTGTATATGCAAGAATTTGCTGTAATCCTAACTGCTGACACTGCCTGGATCACATTCTTATTTTTTTTTACACTTGGCAGAACTCTCTGCATGCTTTACAATGTACAGAGGGCACAGGTTTGGCCATCTGGCTGTAGATGTCAAACTGAGACATTTTCCAGTGGCAGCATCTGGTTGTTCCACAAAAAAGCAATGTGTTTGCAGCTTTTGGCCTGTTACTCTTTAGGGCTACAGATGCATTTGCTGGGCTGCCAGATCCTTTCTTATAAGCCACCTTCAATTCTCTATTTTTTTTTTTCTTCTGTGTGTAAGACTCTGGGCATGCCTTTGTTTTGTAAAGGTTTAATAAGGAGCCATGTGAAACAAGTACCAGCAGGAAATATTTAATCCTGCATGGAGGCAGGACTAGGCAGGCTGAGAGCCTAACCTGGAATTAACAGGGCATGGCAAACCCTCAACAATGCCCCTTAGGAGCCAAGGAGAGCACAAGTAGCAAAAGGTGGCTCACAAAGACATCCTTCAGATAAATTACAGAGCTGCCTGTGCCTTCTGATGCCTGGCACGTGCCAAACAGGGAGGAAATTGTAGCATTTCCTTAGCAGGCATTTCCAGTCAAAGAAACATGAAGCATAAAGAGTGAGCTCTCCTTCTGCAAAATCTCTGCCCCACAGGATTCCTTCCTACATCCTGTGCAACATCAGTAAATGACAGATGCACTTCAGAGCTTGAAGGACCAGCAAGCAGGCTGTACTGAAGGCCAGGAAGAAAAGTCACAAAAAATAAGCTAGTGGCCAAATCTGATGTGTCACTTTTGTGCCATGTGAGGCTGTGACATCTTTTTGAATCACCTTTCAGGCAGACACACAGAGATAATTCTTTTCAGAAGATCTGAAAGAATATACATAATACCTGAGCTTGTATTAGAATATACATGACACCTGTACATGTGTTAGCACTAACACAGACCATAATTCCTGCTCTAACTCCAACACAGCCCAAAATTCACATTTTAACACTGTCACACACAAATTCTCTGCTAACTCTGCCACGGCAGCACAGCAGGGCTGCAGGGATTGCTCACCAGGGACTATTCCCCAAATCAGCCCAGCTGTGTTCCTGGGCCCAGGACAGTGACAATGACAATTCCACAGGGATGTACAGGGCAGGAGTGCACAGGGCAGGCTGTGGCAGAATGTTTGGGTGTGATGCTCACATGTCCTGTGCAGAAAAGGCAGTGACATCTCACTATTACACCAGCAAGCTGAAAGGTGCAGCAGTGTGCAGGCTCCCAAGTGTCAGGAATAAATATGTCTAAATATGTCCCATTGGAGGACTAGGCTGATTCAAGTGCAGAGAAGATATCTCCCCCATGTACAGATGCTGCTTGTCCTCTGCTGCAGAGAATCACAGCAGGAATTTTATGTTTGAACATATGGACGAGTTAGTCATGCCCTATCTACTCAGAGAAACAAACAGAGCCAGGTTGGATGGCTTGCAGGGCAGAACAGCTTTTCCCCCCCTTTTTTTTTTCCTATAACCCAGCAAAAGGCCGCAATGGTGGCACTGATTTTCTATTTTAATCAGTTAACAGAAACAATTTCTGATTGTCTGGCCAACTGAGGGCTAGAGATATGGAAAATTTTACCAGATATTATTTATTGCTGAATGGATTCAGTCCTTTCCAGCCTTCCTCCTGAGACAAGTGTTTCTTTTTTTTCCTAGGAAAGCACTCTGTAAACTGCATATTTTTATGATAAGACTGATATATTTTCAGCAGAAACCCACATTTCAAACCATACAAATTCAGTGTGCACTGAACCCTGACAGGTCAAAAGGAGCAGATCAAACCCACTTGGTACAGCACAGAAATGTGTCACCTTTTTCCTGGATGGATGTAATTAATTTTGGAGATATGACAAATCTTGGGGAATGGATTCAGTACAACACTGCTGAACAACAAGCTGACTTCTAAAGAAGAATTAAAGAATTGGTTATCTATTATTCATGACAGCTTAACTTGTTTATATCCTTTCCAGGCAGCACAGTGCATCTGCTTTATTATTCATCATAAACTGGCAGCAGGACCAGATTTCATCTGATACACTGACTTTCAAATGTGATAGTGCTAACCTCAGACAGAGCACACAGGCCACTAAATCCATTTCTTGCATGGGTGTCATGCCTGGAGTTCACTCTGCTTGCTTGGAAGAGACTCTCTCTAATCTGGAGTCCTCTGTGAGTGTCTCATTTTCTATTCACTTTCAGAGATTGGGTGCAGCACAACACGAGGCACACACTGAATGAAAATATGGAAGTGTCTCCACATGGTGGGGCTTTGAAAAATGTCAATTTGAAAAGCTGTGCAGCTGACTGCTCTGCAGGTCCACTGGAAAAAAACCCTTCCCTGACCTGCAGTTTGTCTGATGCTCAGATTAATGTGCCTCAAAAAAAAAAAATCCACTTTTCTTATGTACCTTTTTTTGTGCTGATTAGCTGACATACCCCTGCTTTGCTATAATTGCTATGTTTATTTTGCTTGGATTCTCTGGCATGCATCAATGACAATTTTGAGATCATAAATTGGTTGGCAGAAATAAAAGTTGGAAATAAAAAAGGTTGAAATGATGAAGATTCTTGGGGGGACCAGATTAGAGAGACACAGGAATCTATACCTGTAGATCACCATTTAAAGTCAGGATATGTCTCTTTGGCTCAGTTCCTGAATGCAATTCTTGATTTTGAATTCATCCAGAGAAGTATTCTCAGATATGTAAAAATTCAACAATTTTTTCCAGAAGTAGAAATCTGAGAAAAAAAATAAAAAAATAAAAAAACTGAGAGAGAACAAAACAGGCTTTGCTAAGATTAACAACAATTACCTTTTGACCAGGATTTGGTGATAGCAAGTAGACATAAATAGCAAGGAAAAAATCCCAGATATTTTCTTCTTTTATTGTATTTTGATTTTTCTTTAAAAGTTTTTTTTTTTTTTTTTTTTTTTTTAAAGCACCCCTTACTTTTAAGCATGACTCTGGAGTTTAGGCTTGGACTGTCTTTTCTGTGGGACTCATTTTTTTACTGGTAATGTGAAAAAAAACCAACCAGCACAATGAATTTCACCCATCCTCATCAACTCCTGCATGTCCCCTTCAGGGCCTTTTCTGTCCTACTTCCCCCAGTCCATAAACATTTTCTATCTTTTATGTTTTGGGCAGATTTAATTGGACACTTGCTAGCACAACTCCATTCCACTCAGCTCAAGTTTCGTAGCCATCCCCAAAATCTCTGAGTGTGTCATCAGTAACCACCCAGAAACTCAGTGCAGGGGCAGAGTTTTGGTTAGAAACAAGAATTTTGGTTAGAAACAAGAATTTTGGTTAGAAAACAAGAGTTTTGGTTTGAAAACAAGGGAACCAGAGAGTCCTGAGCCAGCCCCAGAGAACATCACCCCACTACAAACCCTCTCCATACCTGCCACTGACCCACCAATATTTGCATTATTCATCCTCACTAAACTGATTTCTTCCACCAGCTGGTGGCATTTAGTGAGCTCAGAGGGACAGTTAAGTTTTGCTAAGTTTTGACAAGTTTTTTCCTAAGTTTTTTGAGTCTTCTTGATTCTTTGCAACACTTGAGTGCAGGTCATGAATCTATTTCTTCACTGCAACAATGAATGGAACAATACTACATGATTGAACATTACCTTGCCAGTGTCTACCACACCCCCCAAAAAAAAAGAAAAAAAAAAAAAAAAGAAGAAGAAAACACCAAAAAACCAATTAAAAAACCTGAAAACATAACATCGTAAGCATTGAACATTTAAAGTTCAAAAAGTATCTTTTCAACTTTTCAGAAGTGATGCCTCACACATAAAAGGCCTGTTTGGAAAATAAACATAACCAAAAAACCACACCAGGCATTCTCAACTGAAATGAGTTGGGCAAATGTCATAATCATTTCCTGTAAATACTCTGAATTTAAAGCAATGTCATTTTGGCTACTGCACTCCTGTGAATAGATTTAATGAACATGAACATCCAAGCAAAACAAATTTTAGTGACAATATTCATCAGCGGGTTCCACACTGGAAAACAAGCCAAGAGCAGTGAAAACTTTAATATTGGTTTATATTGAATTGCATAATTCAAAGTTTGTTCAGTTCTGAGGTTGTTGAGATTGAAGTTTCAAGCTGTTAGGAATTGTCTTTGATCAACAGAGCTGGGATTGTGAGTTTGGCAACAAAATGGAAACAGACCATTCAAAGTGGTTGATTTTTATGCCAGACTATTTCATGATCCATGTCCAGATGAAGTTCTCTGGAATATTTCAGTAGTTGTAGGGGGTTTATAGAAAAAATGGGAACAGGCTCTTCTGCAGGGCCTGGAGCAATAGGACAAGGGACAATGGTTTTAAATTAAAAGAGATTCAGACCAGGCACAGGAAATAAATTTTTTTTACACTGAGGGTGATGAAACACTGGCACAAGTTACCCAGAGAAGAGGGGGATGCCCCATCCCTGGAAAGACTCAAGGCTGGGGTGGAAGGGGCTCTGAGGATGCTCTGGCTGAGGATGTCCCTGCTCATTGCAGGGGGGTTTAAATGTCCTTTCCAATATTGCCTGGAAAGGCTGACCTGGAACAGAGACTAAACAGAGCAACAGGGATAAAACAGATTTATTGAAAGGATGCAAGTGCAAGAGCCTGGCCAGGGCTACACCCAAATCAAACCCAAGGTGGATCCCAGTCATGAGTTTTACACTTTTATAAGTTTTGGTTCATCTACACATTGGGGTCCATTATCCAACCACAGCCCCAGGTTATGAAGTCTCAGCCCCTGGCTTGTCCCTTTCCTTCACCACTGTTTCTGATTTTTTGGTACCAGTTGTCCTGGATTCTCCAGCTGGGAAGGGATTGTTTTGTCACTACACTTAACATGAAGTGTCACAGTTACACACTAAGCAGCAGAGATTCTGAAAAATACAAAAGCAAAAACCCAAGGCATGACCAACACAAAGTTGTTGATTTTGCCATTTTTGCTGTGATTCAGCCATTCAATTAACACCAGCAATACATCTATATGAACAGGGTACAGATTTATTTCCCTTCTGTGATTTCACTCATAGAGCTGGTCCTGATGTGTCCATTGCTTTTTCCTGCAGCTGTTGGGCATCCCAGGCTCCTGCCCTGGTGATGCCTTGGGCTTTAGCTGAAACAGCTATAAAAGCAGAGACTGATGCAGATGAAAACATGCATTAAATGATTCCTCCTCTGTGCCTAGTTTACTGTGCCTCTGAAAGAACTATTCATGATAATCATTATTTTCTTTGCATAATACCTGACTGTACAAGACACTACTGCTGTTAGATATTTATTACTGTTCATTAGCATTTACTGTTATTATTGTCATTGTTAGTTAATTACTGTTAGATACTTATCCATTGTTAGATATTTATGTACTATTAGATAGTTATCTGTTGTTAGTTACTTGCTATTTTTGATATTTATCAGTAGAATTGTGTGTTCCAGCTGAGCTTGCTTTTCTATTCCCAGAGCTTGGGAGCCGCCTGGTGGAGTCCCCTAATTCCTCTAATCCTCTAATGAATGGAGTCATTCCCAAAATCCTGACAGTCCTCCCCCTTATCACTGCACTCCTGGCTGGTATCACTCCCAACTCTGGTTTTTTTTACATCTGTGCACCATGAAAGGAGTTAATTTAGACTTCACGTGTTTGTTAAAGAATTTTTTTACAGAAATGTGAGTCACTTTCTGAGGTATAAAACTGAAGAAAAAAAAGAAAGAGAAAGAGAAAGAGAAGAGAAAGAGAAGAGAAGAAAAGAGAAAGAGAAAGAGAAAGAGAAGAAGAGAAAGAGAAAGAGAAAGAGAAAGAGAAAGAGAAAGAGAAAGAGAAAGAGAAAGAGAAAGAGAAGAGAAGAGAAAGAGAAAGAGAGAAGAGAAAAGAGAAAGAGAGAAAGGAAAAGAAAAAAGGAAAAGAAAAAGAAAAAGAAAGAAAAAGAAAAAGAAAAAGAAAAAGAAAAAGAAAAAGAAAAAGAAAAAGAAAAAGAAAAAGAAAAAGAAAAAGAAAAAGAAAAAGAAAAAGAAAAAGAAAAAGAAAAAAAGAAAAAGAGTCTGCAGTGGCAGAACTGGATTTCAGTGTTGATTTCTGTGACAAAGACCTTTCCTAACCTCCCAGATCTCAGCATCAGATCAGTGGCCAGTAGTAACAAAGAACTTGGTCCTGCAGACCCAAATCTTCACAAAATTGGAAAATGCAGAAGCAGACCATGACACTCTCTATATTATTAATACAAAACATTAATCTGACTCACCAGCATCAAAACCTACCAAAATAGGCAGCTAAAGAAACTAAAGAAAATTGCAATCACAAACAAAATCCCACATGAGCACACAAGCACTGGGATGTCACTGCTGCATCAGGCTGAGCAGCAATTATTCTGGTGCAGGTGTGCATAAATTCAGTAGAAAGCTCTGAATCAGACTCTGATTTTCCCTTTTCATCTATTATTGCTTTGCATGCTGAGGTTAAGTAAAGAT
This sequence comes from Erithacus rubecula, assembly GCF_903797595.1. Taxonomy (NCBI): domain Eukaryota; kingdom Metazoa; phylum Chordata; class Aves; order Passeriformes; family Muscicapidae; genus Erithacus; species Erithacus rubecula. Next base: position 17,703,497 of record NC_136688.1, read on the forward strand.
GAAAAACAAAATTAACCTTGTTTTAAGCCAGTGTGTAATTTGGCAGTAAAATCTGGTGTATCTGTGCACTACTTGGATCTAAGTGACAAGTGGGGGTTTCCCACTTGTTTCCAGGGCTGTAATAAACACAGGGCACAGCACTGGGACAGCATCCATGGCTCAGGAAAAGCCAAGGAAAAAGGGTGAGAGAGTCAGGGATCATCCCAAAACTCAGAAAGAAAAATGTCTTGTGATTCCTGAAAGGAGCTAAGATACCAGAGTGGGACTGGAGGAAAAAGAACCTGATTTATTGTGGCACTTCTCTAGTTTTACCACCTGAAATGACAGAAAGAAACTGACTTATAAAAAAGTCGAAACAACACAACACAGAATGCAATCATATGAGTGAAATAATATCTGAAGGAAATGTCATTTTTCCCCCAAATCAATTACACATTCTGAACTGATCTCAACATTGCTTTTAAAACGCATAAAGCTCCATCCAGTATCTGAAATCAAAACCAAAAATGCAGATGGAGCTGAAAATGCCTATTTTTCATTTGGAAATATCTAACAACTGTCAAAACAGACACCAAATGGTAAAAAGGTGGAATAAATGCAGCAAAGAAGCAGCAATGACAAACATCTCAGCCAGAGGGAGAGGACAAGAACAGTGAAAATAATATTTACCTGCATTTATACAATTGTTTCCTTTTAGAGGTTTGAGAGGTCTGTCAAATCAAGGGAGCAGTGGTCATGAGAAAGAGATCCTTGAGTTAAAAGACAACTTTTTGCTCTGTATCCCATACACTGAGACCAATGTTTCCAGGCCTGCCAAAAAATCCTGCTTCAAATCACCATCAGACATATAAATTTGTTTGTTTGTTATGCAGATAATATGTAGCTGAGGAGAAAAACCCAAACAAGTTTTTTATATATCCTGGCTGAACAGAAGTGGAAAACATTAAACTAAAGCACAAATAAATGTAAAAAACCCAACAAATCTCAGGACTTAACCAGGTGCTGTAGCATGGCCACCCAGAATTGTGCATTGGCCAGGGACCATCCCTGCCATTTCACCACCAGAACAGGGTTCAATAACCATGGAAATGCCTCATTCGTAGAAATCCTTGGAAGCTTCTGGGTGATTCTAAAAAATGGTTGAGCAACTTCACAACATCCAGCCCCATATGCAGAATGTTTAAGCTTATCCAGGGTGTACAACAATTCAGGATATTTTACCTTTTAGATCATTTTCCCTTTCTTAAGACAAAGGAAAGTAATTATATATCTGTGTCTTGACTTCTAATTAGGTGTTATTGAAAAGAACTTCAAAATTATGGATTCCACAATCTTCATCTCCCAGTCTTTACCTGTGGCAGAGATGAGACTCAGAGAACAATTCTGAAAGATTCCAGGTTCACCTCACAGGTTAGAAAAGTTTTTTTCTTTCCCTTTGCTGGTCTTCCCCAGTGTTGCAGCTGATTATTTTGTGGAAAAAAAGACAGCACATGATGTCAAGATATTCCATAGGACAGGGTCAAAGAAATATAGACTTACTAAGGTGTTTGCTCTCTGCTCCCTCAAGAAGGAGCTCTGGAGTAAAGTCACTGGACTGAAAAATCAAATATTAAACTGTCTGTGCATCACTGACTGTGCCTGTAAACAGGAGCTGGCAAATTGTGTGTCCCTCTTAGGGTGAAGCAATACTAAAACACAGAATTTTCATCTGTGCTCTTGAGTGAAATTTGCCTGCAAAGCACACACAAAACTACAAAAATCAAACACATGGAGGGGAAAAAAAAATCTGCCTGCTGTGGCACACACCCTCTTAATTCTGCAATCAGTCACATGCTTGCACATGAGGCAGTTAGAAAGGAAAAGAAAGTTTGGTAAATGTGAGGAGAGGAAAAAAAAAGTAGAAAAAGAAAATGGGAGGGGCAAAAAAAGAAGAGGTGGAGAATTCTGAGAAACAGAGGAGTCCAGCTTGGCTGCAGACACAAAGGAGCTTTTTAAGCTCCTAACACATGGTTTTGTAAGAAACAGGGTGTTAGCATGGCCAGGAGTTTTTACCAACAAGGCATTCAGTCAGGAAAATGATGAAATAAAATAAATACAAATTGCCTCAAATGTAGTAGGCTCATGTAAGTTAATTATAATTAATTTTTAAGTCAGACTAAGTAGAATTATTATTCCAGAATAGGGTGTCTGTCATAGACTCCACTAAAGTGACACAGAGTTGTGCTAAGGGTGTTGATTTCAGCTGGAAAAGAGAAAAAGGAGAAAGAAGTTTTTTTTAAAATTAATTTTTATCTCTGGTTTCCAGAGATAAAATTCCAGTCCTACTGTAAATAAGCTGAATAGTAGAATTGAAATTAATTTTTTTAGCTAGTTTTGCAGGCACAGACATTGAGCACAGACCTCCCTGTGAAGGGTTGGCCTGTGTTCCACCCACTGTGAATCCCACTGCAGGCTTGGTCACACAGGAAAGCAGATGGGAGGAGGAAGGAGGGGAAAATAAATTACTTTTATTTGTATTTAATAAAATTTGGCCTACAGGCTCGATGTGACTCAGTGCTGAACATCTGGGACTGATCATAGGATCACAAACTGAGAAGCAGTCATCTGGCTCCTAGAAACAAACACATTCAGTCCCTCTGCACCAAGGAATGCCACTTCCTTAATGATGAAACTCAACAGCCATTTTAAATCCTTTTAATCTTTTCAGCCACACTATGTTAAACCTTTTTAGCAATTTTCAGCATCATCTTTTTGGCTTCAGATGATGGCAAATTGCCTTTGACCTCGGGCTGGCGGCGTTTGGGGTTTCCCACTGAGCTGATTCCTTGCTTTCCCCCCAAATTTCCTGGCACCATGGCAGCCCTGCAAGTCCATTTGCTGCTGGCTGCATCCCTCCTGAGCAGCCTGGGAGCAGGGCAGTGCCTGGTGCAGGATGCAGCCCTGCTGAGATACATGGACCAGCGTTTTCTGGCTCTGGAGGTAAGTGCCTGACCAGTCCTTCTGCAGCAAAAAAAACTCTGGAAATGTGAGGGTGTTCTGAGCCCAGGGCAGCCTGCATGATACACCAAGTCAGGAGGGTGAATTCCCAGCTTTTTGCTATGAAGGAGTAAAATCTTTGCTAAATCTTTAACTGTAATGATCCCAACTTACCACACCATTTGTTGCAGGATATAATTCCACAATGTCATGTTTTTATTCCCTTATCGTTTGAATTTTTTTAATGACCTCAGTGAACTTAGCTAAAAATGCAAATATTTATATAGTCACAGACCATCTTAGGGAGCAGTATAAACATTTTGGCACCAGTAGAAGTTCTGTCAAATGTTTATTAGCAAGGAGATAGAAATTTAGCAGGTATTTTTCCTGTGTTTAGGTATCCCTACTTGGAAGGGTAATTTAAGACATATTCATGCAAACCAGCAGTGTATCTGCACTTTGAATAAACCCTGAACATCTGGAAGACTGAAATGCAGTCCTTTCAATTCCTTGAATTCCATTCAATTTCTTATATAAATGTATCAGTTCTTGCTTCTTTTTTATTTTATTTTACCAGTACTGCATGATGCCTCTTCAGTATTGGTGTGCTGTAATCATATATTGTTTATTTTAAATAATTGGCATGTTCTTGGCTCCTGGCTGGCATTGGCAGACTTGGAGAGAAGCTCTAACTTCCCTGATTTCACATTTCTTGTTGTACAAAGTCCTCATTAGTCTTATCTTCTCAAAACAGGAGGATTAACTTGATGCTCTCTTCCCATTGTGTAGAATGAGATTTAAATTTTCTTTGCCACTCTATGAGTAGCTCCACCTGGCAACTTCTATTCCTTTGTCACCCCTTTAAAATGAGGTTAAATTATTTAATTAAAAATGCCTAACCTGGCATTTGGTGCGAGGGGCACAAAAGTAACAGGACAAAGGGGCAGATACTGAAGCACTTGGAAAACATTCAAAATAAAGGTTTTGTAGAAAATAATTAAGCAACTCCCTGGGGACTTGTATAAATGAGGGAGAGAAGAGGTAGCACATAGAAACCACAGCTCACAAAGCAAACCAGCCAAAGATCTGCCCAAATTCCTCATATTCCCAAAGTGGTAGCTGGGTTACTATCTTCAGGACACCTGTGAAGCAGCTTCATTGCAGCAGAGAAACCATAGAACTTACCTTTGGATGCACATAATTTGAATTTAGGTGTAAAGTAGTAGGTTTATGGCTTTCACTGTTTGGCTTTTTGTTGGGTTTTTTTGGGTACAGCCAATAATTTGAGGGGGAAAAAACCTAAGAAACAACACAAAACTTCTTCAAATATAGCATTTCAGTATTTTCATTTTCACCTTTAAATGCACAAAAAATAGCCACACTAGATTCTGCCTTGGTCAGCAGAGGTGAGTTCATGTGAAATGTTCATGGCTCTAGATTTCCTACAGAAAACTCTTTGGGATTGCTTCACCAGTGGTCCTACAGGAGAAGTTCCAGGAAATTTATGGAAAGCAAGTCATCAGAGATCACGAGCCCTAATTACCCCTGGCTGCTTCCATCAGGGCACTTCTCTTTCTTTAGGCAGAAAAACAAAGAATCTGGCTGTCACAACCATGCCAAGTTTAAAAATGTGGATTTTTGCCCAGACTTTTGAATTTTATGCTGGTGTGAGACGTTCTCCTCCCACAGACACCCAGCAGCAGCCCCCTGATATGGGATAGGTGGGTTGGGGAGGAGGGAGCAGCATGGTTTGTACCAAGAGTGAGGTTGGGAGATACATCCACACCTATCCATGTCTTTTCTCCCTGTGTTGTGACCCAAGAAGAGGCTGCAGAAATGCAACCAAGACGTGCTGGAGTACGTGGAGGAATTCCGGGAGTTTTCCAAGGCGGTGCTGTCCCGCCTGGCAGGACTGAGCTCTGGCAAGGCTGAGCTTCAGAGGCAGGTGGAGGGTCTGCTGACAAGGGTTGAGCATGCACAGAGGGACATCGACTATTTTGGATCCACCATGGATTCCAACGCCTGCGTGGAAGTGCACGAGGATCTGCTGGAGCAGCAGCTGCTGGAGGAGGAGGAAGGAAAAAAGAGACTCAAAGTCATGTTTAATGCAAGTAAGAGCAGTTTATTTTTTCAGAACTCTGGTGTGAACCACCCCATGTGTGCATGTTGATGCAGGGATAGCAGATTTTCATTGAGCTGTGTGAACACCATGGGTGTGGACACTGCTGAAGGCTCAGGGAAAAATCCAGCTCGGATCTTTCCCAGGCTGGGGACTTTTCTCAGAGACAAACAAGAGAAGGAAGAGTGAATAACACAGATTAACACCTGGTTTTGATCACAGTGCATGTGCAACATGATGTTTGGCACAAAGCATGTTTTCAAAGAGGTCTTGCCTTCTTGGACCAATGAGTCTTTTCTGTTTTGTATTGCACGATCTATCCTATATAAGTGTGGTGGCTTTTCAATAAATCTCCTCTTCTTCCTGCTTTGAAGAGGTCCTGTGTGTCTTACTGTATTATTCACCATTCCTAATCAGACAGCAACACACGTGTTATTGCAAGATTTGGGCTGTGTAAATACTGGTCTTGTAAAACCCATGTATGTTCTGGAAAGGTACATGGAAAATGCAGTTCAAACATTTACTTTGCTGAAATTTTTGCTGCATATCAAATTAATTCTTTGGAAGTTACTTTTCATTATAAAATAAGGTAAAAATATTTCATTACTCCATCACAAAATAAGGTAAAGTCCTCTGGAGCTGTGCTCTTGCAAAGTCCCAGAAAAACACATCTCTGAGCACTGCAACCATGCTAAAGAATTAATGGTGGTCTTTGTTTTTTGGACTAGGCAGGGTCAAAACCTCGACTCAAAAATAAATTCATGAGTTAATAAAACACTTAATTCACTTCTACAATTTGTATCTGCTCTACTGTCCTTCTCTGTCATCCTTCTCCCCTTGTCCCCTCCTTTTACTTTAATAAGAGAGTATACTGGCTTGGCTGTAAGCAAAGTTTAGTTCTGATCTGAAAATTAGGTGCTATGTACCCAGCATGAAGAGTATAGGTACAATCTATAATTTTTTTGAACCAAATAGCATTTTATAATTATCTCTACCTTAAAAAGTTGTGGTATAGATGTAAATTATGTATTATAGACATATTTAAAGTAGTCTGTTTTCTATTTATACTAGAAATGGAGAGTAAATAATAAGAAATAAAAACTGTAATTTTTAAAAGTCAGTGAAAGAACTTTAGCATCATCAATTACACAATTCCACTGACCTCAGTAGAATTAGGCTGATTTAATTTTACACATAAGTTTACAATTTCTTCTTTGAACTTTTCAAGCAAATCAATGTTAAGGCAGATGCTTGCAGAAGCAATCACCTATTCTGCTTCTGAGTTCTCATCCTCCACAATTCAGTGCTCTGAATATCAATAGTTCTGTTTTCCATTTAGAGAACTTTTGAACATTCAATAATTTTTTCAGAGAGGAAAAAAAAGGGGATTTTTAAATTGACTGTCATTAGGACACTTTGAAAATTGTGTCTTTCTGAGAGTTTCAGCAGGGAAAAATGACTTTCCATTTTCCTTTGTTGGAAATTATTGCTTTTAACTTTATGGTAGCAGTTCATACTAACTTTATTTTCAATTTATTCTCTACTGTCAGTACTAGTCAGGTGCTTTTCCCATTGAATTTGATGGCAAAAGCATTCCCTGTGCAGATTTTACAGCACTCAGAAAAAGTAGGAAAATCCTCAGCTCTAGAAAATAGCAGCTCTGCTTCTATGTTGTCATGTCTTAAGCAGACTCTATGATTATTTTTGCTGAGTCACTTCAAAAATCTGTCAGGAAAGACTTTTTTAAAGTCCACCTTTGTTACTGGATTTGGGTGAAGTTCACACAGAAAATAACAATCAGAAAAAAATCTGGTTATTTCCCCTGCAGAGGAGGACACTGCTAAGGCTGCCTGGGGTTTTTGATTCAGCAGCTTTAATTTTTAAATTTTTTTTTTTTTTAATCTGTCTAATAAATGTTAAGTTTTAGAAATCTGATGTGGCTTGCTCAGGGGAGGCACTTCCAGAGTGAGGATAAAAACCCATCCATGCTGTAGCAATATCCAAAGCTTTGATTAGAGGTTATCAGCACACACAAATGACATAAAGATTGCTTTCCACAGGCAACTGGAGTCTTGCCACTGACTTCAATAGGTTCATATCAGGCCAAACAGGGGGGCTGGTTTTGCTTTCTCCATTTCATCTGCTGCCAGAACTTCCTGCCTCAGAGCTTTGTTTGTCCTGTTTACTGGAATGGCTGCACTCCACTGAAAGCAATTCTTTAAACTCCAAATTACTCTTGTAATTCATGAGTGCCTTTGGTAAACAAGCTTGTTAATATGCTTTGCAATAGTTGCTTGTTTTGTTTGTTTTTTTTTTTTTCCTGGAAAGGATGCTGCTTGATAAAGATCTGAGAGTCTGCATGCCTGAGTCCTCACAGGCTTGGTGCTTTTTGGTCTGAAACATCCCTGCAGAGTGCCCAGTGTTTTGGCTTTCTGTTATGCTGATCTGTTTTTATTTCTATTTATACTAAAAATGCATAAAAAATAAGCTACCTAAGGATAAGACCAGCCCTGAAACAAAAAATACTATGCATGTGGATAATGGATTTAAATTTGTTTGCTTCCAACAAGAAATAAACTTGATTACTTTACTGTGCTGATGTAAACCAGAAGTCAATTCTCTGCAGTAAAAATTATAGCCCTGTAAAAGGGCAGACAAGAATAATCACAAAATCATTAACTGTGCTCTTGGTCTCCTCTCAGACACACAAATATCCAAATATATATATCCAAATACCCAAATAGAACAGTGTTGGGCATTTTGTTTTGGATAACACCGGTGTAATGGGACAAAATCCAACACTTTATAGGTATATGAAGACACCACAGTTTTCTCAGCAGGAATATATCACAAAAAACTATTTTCAGCACCACTTACCACAGCCACACTGCTGACACTTTACTGATGTATTGACTCTGGCCCTAGAGATGAACTAACTAATTCAAGGAAAGGAAACTAGAAAATTTACAGATATTCTAGTTATTGGGGTTTTTTTGTCTTTGGGTATTTTCCTGCAGGTTGTGACCACATGCTTGCAGGTATTAGGTCCCTGAAGGTGGTGAAGAAGACTGGAGCAAAGCACGGCTCTTGGATGAAAGATCCTGGCAAAAAGCACGCCAAGATTTATTTATTAAGTGGCTCTGTAAACAACGTGATTTTGGAATTTGCAAACATCATGGCTTTCATGGAGGACAACCAGACCCTGAGGGCTCACAGAGTCCCCTTGCCACTGCCCTGGGAAGGGACTGGCCAGGTCATCTACCAGGGTTTCCTCTTCTACCACAGGCACGGCTCCTTGAACGAGATCATCAAATTCAACATCCAGAAGAGAAAGGTAGCTGGCCAGATGCTGCTGCCAGGGGCTGGGAGGATTCCTGCCTACCAGCTCTCTGCTCACACCAAGATAGACCTGGCTGTGGACGAGCAGGGGCTGTGGGCTCTCCATGCAGAGCCAGAGACCGGGGGGAACATCGTCATCACCAAACTCAACGCGGCAGCCCTGGCTGTGGAGCACAGCTGGGACAGCCCCTGCAGCAGCAGGGGTGCTGAGGCTGCTTTCATGGCCTGCAACACCCTCCACGTGCTCTACAACTCCCCTTCTGGGGGCTCCTCCCGTGTCCTGTGTGTTTATGATGTTCTGGGTGCTCACACAAACCCGGGGCTGCAGCTCCCCAAGCGCCAGGGCAGCCACTCCACTGTGCACTACAACCCCAAAGAAAAGCAGCTCTTTGCCTGGGCTGATGGCTCCCAGATCGTTTACAAGCTTCACACAGAGCAAAAAGTTTAAAAGCTTCAGCAGCTCTCTAAAGCCACCAGGTCAACACATCCATAAATATCTCATTATTCCCATCTGTTAAGATTTTCACCCTTTTTACGTAACACTTATGTACCCCAGTAATCTTCATCCCCAATAAAGAATATGTGAAGACTCCATTAATATAAATTTCCTGATGGCTAAATACCACACATGCACACATGCCCTGGTTTAGGGGAAATTCAGGGAAAAAACCTCTGAATGGGATCCCTTTAGGAAACAGATTCAAGCAACTGGTTCAGGGAAATACTTCCTTGGAGAGAAGTGAAAAAAAAAAAATATGGCAGTGGAAATAGAACACCCCCTCACACTAGTCTTAAAGTTAAATTTAAAAAAAAAAAAAAAAAAAAAGCCCATTTCTGACAGGTTGTCTTCCTATTGAAACTATGTTTTCTGCTGCAATGCCATGGAAATCAAATCAGAAATCCTTCCTGTCCTGAACACAGCTTTCACAACTCTGAAGATCACTGTAGAAAGCCTTCTGCCATGCTTCCAGAGAAATCAGATATAAATTTTAACAGGAGTGGTTTATTTCGCCACAAAGGTGTAGGAACATTCACCCCACAAACATGGTTTGTATTTAACATAGAAATTTTGTACATCACATCAAGGCTACTGCTACTCATGGAACTTTTAGAGTATTTCCATAAAAATTCCACATTTCTTATCCACGTAGCTGCACAGACCACTGCTGATCCTGCCAGCACATTAGCTGCAGCCAAATATTCACTTTATCAGCTTCAAGTTGTCACTTCTCACTGATTTTTTGAGCATATCACTGTGTGTGTGTCAGAAGGAACATTCCTAGGTGAACTCTTCTGGATCACACACTACTTTTAAAGGTTTTACTTGTCACTCTTTGATGGTTTTTCTCATTGGGTTTCTTTCAGCACTTGTTTGCATGGCTTTTCCCCCAATGTTTCAGGTCACTTCCATTGATCACAGCTGAATCTTTCTCATCCCATCCTCACCTCCAGGAAAAGGTGGCTCAGATGAGCACAGCAGTGGCAATACATTGCTCAGTTCTGGGTTTGTGGGTCATAGATAAACTCCAGGTGTTTTTGTTTCGAAAATAGTGTTAAAAATGTGAAATAATGTTTAAAAGAAAGAAGCTTTTAATGTGAAATACAGATATGGACTGTATTTCTTATTTATTTTAATGACAGCTGCATTTGTCTAATAGCAAACAAACAAACACACCAAAAAAACCCTCTGAAAAACCACAAATAATGGTGCTTGAAAAGCAATCCACAGCTGTTGCTACAGCAAACTCATTTTGTTCATTAGGCTCAGAGAGCTGTTGTTCTGTTTAAAAATAGCTTCCAGAGAACAGCCAAACATCAGGGAATGATTCAAAAAAGGAGTTTCAGAGTACAATTAGGAGTGTATAGACACACCAGTGACACTCTCTGCCTTCAGCAAAAGGAATTTTGTCATTCTAAGCAGGTTTGGTGACTGCAGAGAGGGGATGCACAGCTGCAGACATCCCCAGGCTGGCAGGGAGAAGGGCTGGCACTGCTTTAACCTGTGGGTTAAAGGCATTAAAATAAGTTTTAAAAAGTAAAACCTTTTATTCCTCATCTGTAAAATCAAAAGCATGTAAATACCAAATGGTATCAGCCACCTGTGGAATGCTGTGAGAACTTTTACTGGGAAGGATATGAAACTTTATTTTATTTAAGGAGTAAAGTCTTTGGATGTAAATATGGAATGAGTCTGCCTTTTAGAAAAGGGGTTCTTGGGATTGCTTTGTGCCTCATTATTACACAGCAGGGAAAGCCCATGCCACTCTTCTATAGAAAGATTTTAATGTCAAGTCCCCAAAAGTTCAGGCAGGGTCTTCTCTGAGCCTTGTTGCCTTGGATATCCAAATTTAATGATTAAATAAAGCCCAAGAGGGGGGGTGAAGCACCCAGAAATCCCATCAGCAGTAAAGAGATGTTATAAACACATATTATGGTATTGGCTTTTCACAAATATTAGGATGGATACTGTATGTGTGGTGTTGAGATGGTTTTTAAGATACAGATTTTTTTAGGAGTGACATAAGCTGATAAAGTGTATTTGTAGTAAGTGAACTACCTGCTTTTTGAATATCACCCAGTGAAAGCACCTGTTACTGATACACAGCTACCAGCAGAAATTAAAGACCACAGCCCAAATTAAGACTGATGAAAAAAAATAAATTAAAACCATAGCCAAGAAACACACATGCTCTAAAAAAGCAGACTCAAGGAGGGGCCATGTAAAACAGTTCTTGGGACAGGGGCTGGCATCCTTTGGGCCACTGTGCCTGCACCACCAGGAGTTTGTGGGAGCCACTCAGGGAAGTTCTTCAGCCCTGTAGGAGCAGGAGGGTGAGCAGTTTTCAGTCTGAGGTTAACTCTTACTCTATTTTATAGTTTTAAGGTGAACTTTGGAGCTGATTTTGTTTTTCTCAATCCCTATGGGTATTTTAGTGTCCCATGCTGTAACAGTGGTGTTTGTACCATTTAATTGGTGCCTTGTCTGAAGTTTCTTCTGTCTTCACTCAGAGCCAGGACTAAAAGCACAAAGGACAAAAATTTCTCATGTTTGGGCTTGGTTGTTTATTAAATCTTATCTAAAGTACAGAGTTCTGCAACACTTCCAGCTACCAGCTAAAAGTGAGCAAAATGGAGCTGAACCTAGCTGGCTACTAAAGCTAAACAGTCCAATAAAGAACTAACACCTGTATTATTTATACTTTTAACCCAATAACCAAACTGCTGTGACCTGCAGTACAGCACTGACCATCCAACCAAAACTACTGTCTGAAACCATGAAGAAGAAAGAAGAGGACAGAAAGAGACAACACCTAAAATTCTCCATCTTGTCCCATACTTATTACTATATTATAAAAACCTCAAATTTCAAACCCTTCACCATAAGACATCACACACTTCTATTAACTACACACCTGTGGTTTTAACTCCATCACTCAAATTTGGATGCCTTCTCCAAAGCCTCAAGTCTAAAGCAGTGTTCTGATTTTCATAACTGATAGCACACAAGCAGGTATTTCTGAGAAAGTCAGAAGAGATATTTTGGTAACTCCAGGATGACAAAGGGCAAAATTAAAAAAAAAAAAAAAAAAAAAAGAAAAAAAAAAAGAAAAAAAAAAGAATGACAAATATCTGAACTGAATAATGTGCTCCAAGACAGCAGTCTGCAAGAGGCAAGGACAAAGGGCTGTCAGGAGGCAGTAGACAGCCAGGAAAGAGGGCATTGGCTTCCAGTTCAGGCAGATGATATGATTGTTACCATGGGTACAAGGGGTGAACACAGAGGAACAAAAAACACAAATGAGTTTATGACCTCTGCCTTCACCAGGTAGATGACATCCATCACTGCCCTTGTTCTTCAGGTCCTTTTGTGCTACACTTCCTCATTTCCCCTGGACCACTTGGATTTCTGCTTCTGCACAACCAGACCTTCCTCTGGAGGGGAATTACCTCCCTCTGCTCTGACAGCAGGATCATCCTCCTCCCAAAAAATGCATCTCTCCTCAGTGTTTGGCTGTGGTGAAAGTCCCTCAGTCCCTCTGCAGCCACCTCATCGTTTGCATTGTCACCCTGTCCCTTTTTCAGCTTTTCATGGCACAGATGCTCCTCATTTGTCTCCCCTGCCCTCCATTCTCTGCCTCCTCTTCCACAAAAAGGTCAGAACAATCTGCAGTGATTATGTCCTGTTTGCACTTGCTGCATTTTATTAAAAGTTTATCACTAAAAAATGCTGCTTTTTCCTGCCTGATTTCCTGTCACTGCATGTTTTTTTCCCCTGTGCTGTTTCCCACCCAGCTGCAGAGATGTGCATGGAAGCTCAGCAAATAAACTGAATTACAGCTCTCCTAATACTGAAGAAATAGCTCCTCCTGAAGGCAGAAATCAGGACCTGTGGCTTTTTCTTTTTTTGAGTTGTTTGAACTTTCCATGGGTTTGCACTGCATATGAGAAAATAACATTTTATTACACTTCCACCACACTGAGCCCTGAACCCAGAAAAAGGAATGTACAGAATCCCAGAATGAGTTTCCTTCTTATTTAGGGCTGACTTCTGTGGAAAATATTTTCTTTTCTGACCCTTTAGAAGCACTTCAAAAAGGAAATACTTCTGAGGTGGCTAATTTTTGGGAGTTCAAGCACACACTGACCTGATTTTTTATTTCCCAATACCATCTTCACCCAACTAATCTGAAAACTACTGAAAACAAATAGCTGAAAGACATGAAATTTTTGGGAGCAGCTGTAGCAATACCCACTTTAGAATGTGCTGGGATTATATTTGTGTGGATAAAGAAAAATCCACCAATGTTAAATAATCCCCAAAGTCTGTGTAGGCAATTTGGAACTTGGGTAGGGAAAAACATGGTTGGTTTTACTTGTAACATTCATATGAATTCAAAACCACAAAAAAAAAAAAAAAAAAAAAACCAAAAAAAAACCAAAAAAACCCCAAAAAAAAACCAAAAAAAAAAAAAAAAAAAAAAAAAAAAAAACAAACCAAAAGAAAACACCAAAAAAACCCCAAAAAACAAAAATAAACAAACAAACAAACAAAAAACCCAGCAAAATCACAGTTGCACCAAGTGGTGCTGCCATTTCTGACTTTACCAGAGCAGGAGGCATTTCTAGGGTGCAATTTTTCTCAAAGACCTGATAGACACTGAGGTGTATTCCCCTCATTCCCTGTCATCAAGAGGGCAGTGACATCTCTAATGATCACAGACCAAATATTTTTTTCTGCCTAGTCTTTCTGTATTTGTACATGTGACCTAATATGCACTCATTTGCCTTTGAAATGTGATTGGCATAAAACCATTGAAAAATGGAACATTTTATAACTCTCACCTGGGTCCTCTTGTCCTATATTTGTGATATATGAGTTTAGAAATAATGTTTTTATTAGGATATCAAGTAAAGATCCCTTTAATAGAGGATTATTGCGATAGCTTGTTCTGTGACCTCAACATTCACCAAAATTTTCTTATTGTTAATTAACTGGAAAAGGAAAGAATCCAGCATGTGAACACTAATTGCTAATGAAAAGATTCAAATCATGAACTTCTCATATATTTTTATGTAATCCTTTGTTATAATTAATTATTTACATAGAATTTTTGAGAGCAGGACTGATCTTATATTTTGTACTTCTCATCTAATTCCTGAAACTCTCTGTAATTATTAACAAATACCCAGACAGAATTAAGTGCTTTTGTGGGCTTTTTAAATACAGTCTTTTCAGACTATTTAATTTAAATAACACCTGTATTTCATCAGAATATTTAATTTAAACAATGCGTATGACTAATTGCTTTTTTTCTTTTAAAGGCTCTGTGGTGCTGGCATTAACACTGTTCATTTTCTTCAGCTGAGGACCTGAAAATAAAGTGTCAACATCATTTCCTGTGCCCATTCTCAATTTGAAATCAATATCTGCTCTCCTCAGAAGAGCTACAAAGATTTACTTTGGCTTGATGCTCACAGTGCATTTTTCCAAAAGCAATTTTAATGTGTCTGCAAGCTGCATCCTGTTTTAATTCCAGCCCTCCAGTGCCACATGTACAGCTGGAAAAAACTGTTTTGGGATAGAAAAGGTACAAAACCTGGTGTAGAACATTGGCTACTCCTTATACAGAACCCCAGAAAAATGAGGAAAATAACTGAAAATCAGATAATTCAGTCCCAGCAGCTGAAAGTGTGTGCAAAACTTGTGTCACTGAGGAAAACCCAAAAAGTTCTATTTCTGTAACTTTTCAGCAAAAGGAGGAGTTCTGCTGAACGCTGTGAATTGCTTCTTTACTCCCCCATTCTGAGGGCTAGTGAGTACACCCAGAAAAAAATGCATTTCCTATTCAGTTGTTTGGCCATTAAATGCAAACATAAATTTTCAGGATTAATGACAGGAGTAAAGTCAAAAATGTATTGCTCTAAGTTTAAATAATTTGCATGCTAACAAACTGAAACAACCTCCAGGCCACCCTGAATCCCTTTTTTTCCCCCATTGCTATAATAAGATAAAGACTTTGGATAAATCTTTTCCTCATTGAATTTTTACTTAAAACAATGTTTTTACTGACCAGTAGGTATGAAGATGCTTTTTTTCTACCCAAACTATCCAAAATATGTTGGTAGTGGTCATATGCTTGTGTGTTTATGTTTTGATGTCTGAAAAATGAGGAGATCTGATTTTTTTTTAATGAGAAAATGTTTGAGCTCTCACATTCTGCAATGAAAACTCCATGGATTTATCAGAGGACAATTAAGGGACAATTAAATTTCCGTTTTGTTACTAAACATGATTTTAGGGACTCCCTCTAATGGAGGAAGAGGGCAAGGAAAATTCTGCTGATAGTGTCCACAGGCAAAATTTTGTGTGAAATATTTATATTAACATCCAAATTAACTTCAACATGGCAAATGTCAGTATCCATAAACATTGCTGCTCATTTCAGCCCTGTTTGTGTCCAAACTGAAAGAATTTGTGGGGTTGTTTGGTGAGGAAATAGAAAATCACATTACTGACTAACCAAAAAAACAGCAAGGAATGCTCATAAACAAGATGTGAATACTTTTTGTAAAGGAATGTGGTGTGTACACAAAAAACGACCTGGTATCTGATGATGCACAAGCAAAGCAGAGCAGAAGAGAAATTCCTGTCCTTATTCACCCCATCACTTCAGGAAAACAAATATTTCATCTGTGTACAACAGCACTGGGAAAATTCAGGAGTTCAGCTGCTCCTGTGGAGAACTTGATGCTTTAAAAACCAAGGAGATTTTAAAGTGAACATCTTCCCAAATATTTCAGCTAAAAAGCCCAGGAGAAATCTTAAGATCTTAACAGCAGAGAAAAAAAATTATTTACAACAGCAAAAAATGAAACACCTCTAAGGCTGAATCCTCCATTCACAATTTAGCCTCTGTCTAAATCTACAGCTATGGCAGAAATGCAACTGTTCTCATAGCAGCAAAGTTTTTGATACTGAGGTACTTCCTTTGGCTGGACATAAATTCATACTAATTATAAATATGCAAAAAAATCTAGTTCCATATCAAGAGCAAAGAACTCCTACTGAAACAAATATCAGAACCACAATAAAGATGACTGACCAGCGTTATTTCCTGTTCAGAAAGGATTTTTTTAGGGAGACTGAACCCCTTAACTAATTCATAATATTACAAGTCAAAGACAGAGTGCATTAAGAAGCTGCAAAGAATAAAATAATTCATTATGATAACACACACTAACAATACATCTTGAATTTAAGACTGGATCCGTGTAAAGAAAATTAAACTGCAAATTACTTGCTGTTTGCCCAAATGTCAACACTTACAGTGATCATAAATATATTTTTCTATTATTAACTCCATTTTTATTTGAGCTAACAGAAAGCATGGTAAAGCACAGAAGCAAAGTTTTGGTTTTCAAACAGAGATAAGTTTATCTGGGGGCTTGTACAGCTGAAAGCAGAAGAGGATTCCCAGGTCACTGGCAGTGACACTCAGGTTTTCTCAGTAAATCAGAATTCTTGCAGCTGTGGCACTGACATCAAGCTGGAAACAGCCCTTCTGAGAGACTCTGTGCTGGAATTAACTTGGTTTTCCTGGTGACTTCTAAGATGTAATGGAAGTGTAGTGACCAGGATATGGGCAGTTGATTACAAAACATGTTTACAGCTCAAACACAGGGCAGAGGAAAGAGACTCCTTAGACAAATGAAATGAAATGAAATAAAATAAAATAAAATAAAATAAAATAAAATAAAATAAAATAAAATAAAATAAAATAAAATACAACAAAACAACCCCCCTCCAAACAAAACAAAACAAAACAAAGCAAAACAAACAAACACAAAAAAACAACAAAAAAAAACCATAAAACAAAGAGTGAAGAACTGCTGGAAACCTGCAATCTGTTGGATGAACAAAACAGGTTTTAGGTGCTAAATCAAGACTCAGAGAAACACCAAGTTTATCTGGATCCAAGGTCAGCCCTGGAGGGAGAGACCTGCTGCTTTTCCTGTCCTTGGGGGTTTGGGGTTTTCAGTGGGTTTTTTCTGTATCTGACCTTAATGACACTTAGGATGTGAATCAGCAGACACTCAGTTATGCAACACTTTATTCTCCACCTTTCACCTCCTGTCACATCTCAGCAGAAAACAGCAGAGCAGAAAACAAACATGAGCAGTTTGACACAAAAATCCCACTTTGGCCATCTTCTCTAAAGGCTCTAACTCAGTCCTTCATTTGTAGTCCATGACTCAAATAATGGAAGAGATCTGCCTTAAAAAAAAGCACAACAAAACAATGCCATAACACAGACACAGTTTCAGACCTGTATCTTATTAATTATTATTATTATTAATTTATTATTTTTATTATTTATTATAAGGGGGACAGCAACACTCACTGGAGCGGAAACACTGGTGAAGCAGTGCTGAGCATTGAAATTAAAATTCAGATAGTGACTTGAAATTGGATATTCATTTCCACAATTTTTAAAGTTATTCTTAAAAATAGGCACCATGTTATCTGTGGGTAAAAAGGAAATGCTTGCATTTCTTTTTTTTTTTAATTCAGTTTTTTCATGCAGAGAACCCAATTCCTTATTCACATAATTCATTTTTATACAGTTTTTACAGACATTGTGTCCAACTTTGACTGGTTAATAGCATTCTTGCCAATTACTCTGTTGGTTAGTAAAAGTTATTTTACTTGTCCATCAAATCTCTCTATTCTTGAATTGTTTACATACTTTCTTCCCTGATTTTCACGGGGCAGATCCATTGTTTACCCAGATGCAGAATTGTTTCCCTCACCAAGGAACACAACAAGGTCATTGTGTTAATGAGCTCCCATTTCCAAGATTACTTTTGCAAGTTGCACTTGGAAGAAGTGGCAGGTTAACTTTAATTTGGCAGAGCAGGTGTGATTTTTATGAGGATTTTCTTTTATAATTCCTCTCCCTGTCTATGACACTTGCCCATTTAATTTCCCAGAGGAAGATACTCAGTCTTGGGTGTTTGACTTTTTTTTTTTAACTAGTAATACATTATTGATACATTATTGAAGCATTACAGAGTCCAATTAATGTTTGTGTGAAAAATATATATATACACAATACATATTTATATGTAAACATATATATAATATATACATATAGGATATTATGTGTGTATATATATAACATATATATATAATATTTTAATATATTACACATAATAATGATTATGTAATGATACTGTGATCATACATTTTTGTTGAGGTTGTTGTGGGGTTTATATGGGTTTTTCACACTCCAACAGCTTTCTAAACATGTGACCATGCCCAAAAATCACTTTGTTTTGCAGAGCTCAGGCATGTGAGTGAGATGCTGTGTGTCAGCTGAGTTCCCAGGAGCTGACCCTGTCTGCTCTGGCTTGGGTCAGGGTTAGATGAAAGGGGTTTAGGATAATCTTGCCTAAATCCCAGCCCACTGCTCAATCCTGCAGCTAAACCAGCACAGGGTGTTTTGTTCCATGACAGAACTAAAGGGCACTGGCCAGAGATGCCCCAAAACCAAAAAAACTCAGAAAAACTCTGTGTTCATGGCTTGCTGCAGCTGGATTTGAGAAAAAAATGGCTGTGGGAGAACCAAAACCACCCTGGCACACAGAGCTGGGCAAGGAGACCAGCAGGGAAAGACAGTACACTTGTGTATATTCTTTAAAATAAGAAATACATTTTATTTATTTAAATAAATAACTAAATAAATAATAAAAACAACAACAATAACAACAAAACAACAAAAATCCTGATTGGGATATTTCCTAAAGAGATAATATGACAATAGACATCTTTTCAGTCAAAAAACATCTTAAAAACACCTTATGTAGTTCACAAGACTTTATAGCATTTTTTTTCTACTGCAAATTTAGGCATTTGTTAAATCCCCCAATGTTGTGACTGAAGGAAATCCCATGACTCAACATCACCTCGTGGAAGGAGATGGAACACCAGCAAACATGGGGCTGTGCTCTCTACACAAATTCACATTTATAAATTCTGTATCTCCCATCTGCCTGATGGTGAGAGCAAATGCAGATGCTGTGAACAGCTGTGCCTGCCTGAAAAAGCTGCAGCTGCCCCCCACCAGCTCAGGCAGGTTTGCTGACCCCAGAATTTATCAAATATCTCAGCGTGGGTGTGCTGGGTTCATGAAGATGGGGAAACCCATTGTGTACTGCAGGGAAACCTAATGTTAAGTGAGCAGTGTGTGAAGTTTTCATTATACAGATGGTAATAGAATAGGGGGTGGATAATGTTGATGTGGCCAGAAATGTGTATTCTGTTCCCATCTGTTGAAGCTGGGTGTGGCAGTGACCCTGATCTCCTGGCACATATTATCTGCTAATGGGCCAGCTTTAAAAACAGGTGGGGCAATCATCTTTATCTTCCCACAGCCCATCCTCCCTCCAGGAGATATCTCCTGTTCATGGCCACTGAGTCCCAGGGCATGACTGATAAAATTCCATCATCCCACTGGGAGATGCTCCAGCCAGGGGAGGAGCCAAGCCTTTCCTACTCAGATAAAACCTGAGATTTTGGACACCAAGGGACCTTCTTTCCACTGGATTCCAGAGGAAAACCAGACCCTTCCACATCATCCCTGGAGCTTCAGAGGAAACTGCACCTTCTCCAGGAGCACTGCTCCAGCTGAACCACATCTGCCACTGCAGGAGGATGCAGCACCATGGAATGGGACTGTGCCACCACCCTGACAGACTGACTGTGCCAGCTTGGATTCTGACTCTGGCAGGGTTGGGATTGTTCTGTGTAATACTGTATTTCTATTTTAATTTTCCTAGTAAAGAACTGTTATTCCTAATTCTCATGTCTTTGCCTGAGAGCCCCTTAATTTCAAAATTATAATAATAATTTGGAGGGAGGGGGTTTACATTCTCCATTTCAAAGAGAAGCTCCTGCCTTTATTGGCAGACACCTGTCCTTCAAACCAGGGTGATGGGGAGGCTGCATTTACCTGGGGGAGCCAAGAACAAATGCTCCATCCCAGAAAGTCTCAGCATCCCAAAACTCCATCCCAAAAACTCTCAGCCTGACAACTGAGTGATGTAAAGGCTGAACACAAGAGGGCGCCAGGTCCTTGCAGCAGCAGCACTTAAATTTGGGTAAATCCAGCTAATTTTGAATAATTCTACCTGTGTCAGGTGCAGTTTCAGTCACAGCATTAATGGCTTGATTAAATGTTTTTTAAAATGCTGAACTAAAGGCACAATACCTTCCTGAAAGGCTTTAAGGACTGTATTTATCAATGAAAACTACTGGAATAAAAAGAGAAGATTGACAGGAAAAAAACCCAAACAGATCAACAAGTAGAGTTCTCTCTGGCAAAACTATCTACATATTAAAGATTTTTGTTTTTAAGCATATGGTATCCGTCCTAATAAGTAGACCTCTATATCATGTGTTCTGCTAAATTATGACAGAGGGGGAGGAAAAAAAAAATTCAGTTTTCCTATCAAGTAGCTGTAGCTATGCTGCAAAATCTCAATATTCTATTTTCTAAATGCAGAATTTCTACTTTTATGTAGGGGCAAAACGTCTTTATTCAAGCTATCAACTTGAATGTTTCAAATTAATTCCACCAAATAAAATAAACCATAAGGCATACCTTGCTCACTTTAAAAAGAAAGCTTTCAAAGGATGAGAGAAGCTTGTGCCAGAGGAAACTGGTGATGTGCCTGGCAACAAATCTCTACTGAAGTAAAGCAGGCTACACTTTCTAGAGAGACATAATGGATTAGCTGCATGGAGTCCTTGGGGAAGGATTCTCCAACACTTTATTTCTTTTCTGCTGCTGATTTGTCCCCATTTACATGAAAGGAAATCCCTGAGCATTTCAATGGGTTGCTTTCTTTCAAAAACAAGAGATTACACAGCATTGCAGCTCTCACAGTCCTGCCCCACAGTGTTTATTTGTTGTTTTAATGCTGGTGTTCCACAGCCTGCAGTCTGTGAGGACTCTGATTTGGGGGAAGCAGTGAAACCAGGCTGTGACTGACCTTTGTTGTAGCCTTGGAGTAAAGATTTCATAAAGAAGGATGTGAGAGTTCTTGAACAAATTGATACTAAAGCTTTTGAGTTGTTGGGACTGAATTTAGACCACTTTAATAGCAACTAATTTACTCTCCTTTATAAACAGGAAAATTACAGCTTTATAAAAACCTTCCAGCAAATATAACAACAATTTGGAACATAGAGCAAAGTGATGCACCAAAAGATTTTTTTTTTTTCTTCCTGTCTTAGAACCACGAGTTTTTATCAATTTCTAGCCATTTAGAGCCTTCATTTCAGAGTCTGTTTTGGTCCTTTCCCTTCAGGGACTGTGATCCATTTTTCCACTTTCCTGCACAAACCAGTGACAGGGAAACAGCACAAGGAGAGAACCACTGTGTGCATCAGCCTAAGCAGGATCAGGAATCTGGCCTGAACTGAAACTCAGCATTGTCAAAGTGACCCATAATGTGACTGTGATGCTGTTGTGAATAAGTTTTAACAATATAAAAATGAGCCCTGATGGTTAAATCTCATTGGGGATCTCAGGTGTGGGATCTCACAGATAACTGTTTTTTGAGATGGAAGAAATGAAAATGGTTGGTAAAGCCATGTCCAGGAGTTCTCTGCTTTGGGGCTCCTAATGTTTTTCTTTTTTTTTAGGTCTTTTCCAAGAAGGATGATTCTGCTCTCCCTGAATAAACCCCATTGTTACACAAGGCTCTGCACAATGCCAGCTTTGTGACAGTCATGGGTCTGCACCACTGCAGCAAAGACAAGCCACTCTCATTGAAGGGGGCACTTCTGGAATGGTAATTAGCCAAGAGGCCAGCACAGCTCAGAGAACCCACTACACTGAGAGAGCTGCAGAATTAACTCTCTTATTACACTGATATTAAACAGGACAGACAGCACCAACAAGATAAAGACAGCCCAGAACTCAGATTCCTTCTGCTTTCTGGTGGTGCAGCAATATGATGTCAAAAATAAAGAGGCAGAGCTGTGAAACCATGAGAGCCATGAACAGACAGGGGTTTGTGCTCTGTGCTCAGCCTCCCTCCACTCCTGCCTGCCCTTCCCAAGGGAGTGGCAGTGATTGCAGAGCCTCCCCATTCCAGCCTCAGCACTGGGGCAAGGCCATGCCTGACTCTGCTGCTCCCAGGGAAACTCTGCAGGACAGCAGGGACCAGCAGGGGATTGGCAATTCCAGGC
This sequence comes from Erithacus rubecula, assembly GCF_903797595.1. Classification (NCBI taxonomy): domain Eukaryota; kingdom Metazoa; phylum Chordata; class Aves; order Passeriformes; family Muscicapidae; genus Erithacus; species Erithacus rubecula. The sequence continues at coordinate 17,725,690 of NC_136688.1, forward strand.
CAGGAATAGCCAGGACAGGAGGAGACAGCCCTGCATCACAGAGTAAATGAGGCCCCAGGTGCTGTCCTATCATGTGGAAAGTTGTCCAGACCTAGACAGTTGTCCTAGACCTCCAGTGATTTGGGGAAAAAAGAGGGGAAACTGAGCTGTTTTCAACCAAGTTTTGCCCAGATTGTTCTAAATTCCACTGACTCTTTCCCAAATGGTTCAGTAATACTCAACAAGCAGTGCTGCCCAATAATTTTTGGTATCAGTATGATGAAAGATGCAGATGTTATCCACCAGTGTCATTTTCATCTCCCCCCTACGTGAGTTATTTGAGAGGACTACCTCAAAGCTGGGAGAAAAGACAAGAAACATTCAGAAGCAGAATTAACAAGCAGCCTGTGGATTCTTGCCAGTTTAAATTATTCTTTAGCATGTCCAGAGATGTTTCAAAGGTGTTCTACTTCACTTCCCCTTTTCTCCCTCTCCCACCTTGGGCATGTCTGCTCTGTACATGAAGTCCAATCCTTTATCTGGAATATCTGGTATGTGATTCATAGCCTTGGTGTTATGTGTGAATAAAGCAAAACTGAAATACAGAATTCTTCCCAAGGTCAGAGAGTGGCTGAGCTGGTAACAGGGAACAAGTTTAACACTCCAAATACAAAGGTTATTCTAGGCAAAAAGAGGTTCTGAAAGTGAGGAGAAGAGTTATAAATAACAAAATTAGATTAAAACATGTTTATTAAGCCTGTATATTAGACCTGCTTAAACTATTAGGTGAAAGACATCACCACCCCAGAAGGAAACTGTGGTGGTCAAAATACAACCACTGCACAAAGAGTGAAAAGTGTGTGTTGATTGCATTGTACACATGTCTGGAATCACTTTATCTCTCTTTCTGCTAAGCAGATACTTTTGTTTAGCCATCTCCATAGAAAACTGAAATCCTCAGGAGCACCCAGCCCTGCTGTGAAGGAGCTGTGCCAGTACACACAGGTGACTCCTTTGGCCAGCACAAACCCTTTATCAGATTTTTACTCAGCCAGGCACCCCAGGTACCCAGGGAACAAAACCTGCAACACTTTTCATATTTCTACAAGTGAAATCTCCAGGGAATCCTGAAACTTCCAGAGTCAGAAGAAAAGCTACACTTCATGAGTGTGTTTTTGTTTGACCTTTGTGTATTAGAGCCTTCCTACATGAGAGATTTTTATTTTTTTTTCAGTCACAGACAAAGCATTAAAGGCTGATTTTTAAGCAGGAGTCCACAGGGGGGTGTTATGAAATAGCTGTAACAATGTAAAAGCTCTGTGCTGCTATTTTTCCAAGAGAACTGGAGCAGGTAAGAAGTGCTTTAAGTAGAGGAACACCTGATTTTTAAGTCTTTGGAGCAGCTAGCGCTTTTCTCAGTCATTACTACAATGTCTGCGTTAACGCGGAAAAAACACTGGAAAACGCACAAAAAAAAAAAATTAAAAATTAAAAAAGAGCAGTTTAATCTCGGCAACAGCGAGGGGAGGAAATGCAGAGAATTCCCTGAGCGCAGGAATTCAGGAATTCCCGGGAGCACCTGCCCGCACGGGGGGGCCGGAGCGCCGGAGCGCCGTCATTCGGGGGCGGCACCGGCACCGGGAACGGGACCGGGAACAAAAACAGGACCGGGAACAGGACCGGGAACAGGACCCAGGGATCGGGATCAGGACCCGGGATCGGGATCAGGACCCGGGATCGGGATCGGGATCAGAAGGATCAGGAGCAGGTCAGCCTGTCCCAGGGGCCGCTCCCGGCTCTGCCTGCCGCTCCTGTTGCTCCTCGCCCCCGCTCCATCCCGCCCGCAGCAGCGCTTGGGAACGCGGCTCCTCCGAGGGAAATGTTTGATTCTCGCGGTGAGAAAAGCTCCGAAATCCTGCTTGGGCTGGCAGGGGTGGGCGGGGGAGGGGGGGGTAAATAAAACGCTTTTTTTGCCTTAGGACAGAGGGTTCTATAAGTGCTGTCACCCAGCTGCAGCCCCGCTCTCTAAGGTGGGATCCCCCTTCCTCCCCTCCCCCGGTTTTTGCAGCATTTTTTTTGTAATTAGCTATAAAATAGCGGCATGTGGGGTGCCATGGATGTTGTTTCAAAGGTGTTGAGGGGGAAAGCAGGTGGAAATGAAGCGGGCTGTTCCAGCAGTGCAGAGATAAGGGAGGTAAGGGGATGCCAGGTGATCCCCAGTCCCACGGGTATCAAAAATACCTCCTCCTAATATTTACAAGAAAGATAAGGAGCCACCCTCCTCGGTGCACCTTCCTTTGCTCAGAAGAAGATGCAGAGTGTGATTTTGGCAGGTCAGGAGCTGCTGGTCTGGCTGTGCATGGGTGCAGAGCAATGAATGGGTGCTTTGGGAGATTTGCATGTGCCACACGTTTTGTATTTCCACAGCCAGAAAGGTCGTTTGCGATTTCAGGTTTTTGATTTTAAGGTTGTGGAAGGAGGGGGATCAATGAGGGGAACTTTTCTGGGGTTGTTTTGTTGTTTTTTTGTAAAAGGAATATGTGGACAAGTGCATAAAGGACTCATTCTAAAACTTGTATGGAAATGTTGAAAGAGCAAGTGGGAAAGCAAAGAAAGCAGAATTCCAGCTTTCCATGTTTATTTATTGACCTTGCCTTTGTTCCTGATTTTTACTTTCATCTGCTGTGTGAACTTGTTTCAAAACCAATGAATCTTTATGCTTCTCTCTATCTTTCTAATGGAGAAATACTTGCAGTAAAACTTGGTATACTAGGAAACTGAAAGGTCAAACTGGGACAAACAAAAGCAAATATGGGTTGCTGTTTTTTAAGTGATATGGGTTTTCCATCCACTTGCTCCTTATTCCAGTGGAGAACAGTTGTAAAGGCCTCTTGAACCTGAATAAACCCAGTGTAAGTTAAAGCAGAGGGAGAATTCAAAAACCTCAGTTTTGTCATGAGGACAGGTACAGCTTGGTACCAGAATATGTAATAATAATAATATAATTTATAATATATAAAATAAATTCAAGTAACGAGACTTAACTGAGGGATAACTCAAGACTGCTGAAGTTATATTCTGTTGTAGAGACACATGACTTGCCTGTAACTCTTCAGAACTAGTGTTAGCATCACTTCTGAAGACTTAAAACACTTTATTTACCTGAGCCAGGTAGTAATCAGGTGCCTTGACAAAACATACAGCAGCTTATCTGTCACACATCTGGGACTCTGCCCTGTGGGAAGCCCAAATTAAAGGGAGGGGGCAGGAAGTGGCTGATCTGTGTCACTGGGAGCATTGTCCCCTGATTCCAGGTTCCCTGGCTGCTTTCATCTCCCAAGCAGAGGAATTAGGGGGATGCTGCCATCCTGATTTCATTCCAGCAGCCCCATCCACAAGAGGACAAGCAGGGAGGACAGGAAAGAGGTAGGGAAGGAATGAGATAATAAGAGTTATCTTCCCTTTACTCATCCTGTATCTGATCTCACTTCATCTTTCTCCACGTGGTACCAGCAGTGTGGAAAGGTGATCAGGATGGGTGTGTGTGTAAATAAACAAGAGAAGAGTGTTTTGGTGCTGGCACAGATCACAGAAGCGTTTTGGGGTTCTTGAATCCATTCTCCCATTTTCCTGTCATGCTTGTCACACTGAGTTGGGGTTTCTCCAGGCAGACCATGCAGGCTCTGAGGCAGCAAAATGTGTGGCAGAGAGGGTTTGAATGGAGGATGGGAAGAGATGGACAAGAGTAGAGTGGAGACCTTAACAATCACCTTCTCTCAACACTGGTAGTGCCAGCAAACAGGCAGGAAAGGCACAGGAACAATGTCCCATGGGGGCACAAGATGAGGAAATTAAACAGAACAAGAGACAGCAACCACCTCTTTGTTATTCCTTGTGCAGCTCTGCTTCCAGCCCTCATTTACCCAACTAGTTTCCTGTTTGCCTCTTTCTGGTCTCTCTCCTCTAAACAAACAAACAAACTCCCACAAAACCCACAAAAGTCACTCATCCCCAGACCCTGCTTTCACTCTTGTTAGGCTGCTCAGAGGCAGAGCAGGAGCTCAGCTCATTTTCCCTACAGCTAAGGATTTGTCTGAGCTCAGGCAGCCCTGACCTGCTGAGATTAGCAAGGAACTGTAAAGCAAAAAGACAGGTAAAGCAGGGCTTCCATAGGGCTCTGCTTATTAGCAAAAAATCCACTTTCCTCCTGCTCCCTCCCCAAAAAAGAGATTTACAGCAATAGGGTGAAACCTGCTCCTTGCTTTACAAGTCTCTAATGTGATGATTTAGATTACCAAAGCAGAGAATGATGAATAAGAAAATGTGTTTTATGGTAATGGTGACTCAGTAAAGGTGCAAAATCATTGAAGGTGCTGTACAAAGAAAGCTCTTCTGTGTTTTCCATAAGTACCCAACAGTGTGGAAATAGAAATGCAGCAGAAGATGACATTGTTTAGGACAGTCAGAAGCCACTTTTCTATCAGTGAAGTGGCATCAGTGCAGTCTCTGGAGATGTTTATCATTCCTGTTTGCCATCTCCCCCCCAGAGATCACTTCAATCTCTTTAGGCATAACCTTGAAAGTCTCATAAGCTATTGAAGAGGGCTCAGCAGCAGTCCAGGGACACCCACCAGAGTTCTGTAGATGTGTATGAAATAACTGAGAATGGAAAGTTTAAGCAGTAAATTAAGTTCTTTAAATTTTCCCCAGTTTGATTTTGGTTTTTTTCAGGGCTCTCAAACCCAGCTGCTGCTTTGAAGCTGAAGAAACTGAGAGTTCCCACCTTTGCTCAGTCTGTTGTTTAAATGGTGTTCTTTAACCTGTGGCAAGTTGAGTTTCTTCCTCTCACACCTTTACAGCATTTTAGTTCTTTTACACAGATGCACACTAAGCAACAAAATTAAGGCGTTTTTTTTCTTGTAGCTAGATGCTTCTGCCTATATGTTTTTATTTCAAGTCTCTCTGACCTTGTATCATCACAGTTACCCCCCTTGCTTCCCTCTTCATGTGTTTATTTGCTATAAAGCCATTTCTCAATACCTCCCTTTGCTCTTATCTGGCAACTCATTGATGCAGAGAACAAAGCAGTTCAATTACAAGGATAACTTCTTTCTGAATCAAACATAAAAAGTAAATCCTGATGGCACTGTTGCCAGTCTAGGTCAATTTGTGTTTATAATGTGCATCTGTCAAGTTCTAGTGTGGTGATTTAGAGGACTTTAAGCACAACCTGGGTTTTAAATCTAATTTGCTAACCTGTAAAGCAAGATTTTATGGCTACTGTGTGGGTTACTAGTATTTCTGCAAAACCTGTGACTGAACCCTGCTGAGGGGAAAGAGCTGTATATTTTCATACTGATCAAAAAGGAAAATTTGGTGTCTTCAAATGCCCAAGACAGGCCATTATTTCTCTCTCAGATCACCAGCAAATGGGGAACCATTAGTGGTTTTCTCAACTCTGTGTATGGGATATATAAAATATGTTGTGTGTCCCTCTTTAGTCAAATTTTCCAGGTTAAATCTGAAGTAATTGAGGATAAAAGTTGAGGGTTGAATATAGGTTCAAACAGAGCACTTTATAGAGGGGTAAAGATAAGAAACCTGATGTGTCATTCAAGGAATGGTAAATAATGGATATGACTTGCAAAAAGCTGCAATTATGACCTGGTGGTTGTATGGGGAGACTTTGGCAAATCACCCAAGGAAATGGCAAATTGATGATGGTTTCCTGAAGCAGATGTGAATTTGGGGAAAACAGATCAGCTGATTCTCCTTCAACAGAACCTTGTGTTGGCTTGGAGGGGTGAAATCAGACTGAATTATGAAAATTAAGAAAAAAAACAGGTCCAAAGGATGCCTGTGTCACAAGTCTTGCTCATGCAATGCTGGCTGTGAGCATTGTTTCCATTAGAGCAACACAAAGTGTATGAATATTCACAGAATGATTCACTTGCTGCTTGGTGCTGCTCAAGATCAGCAGATTGTGTGCAGTTAAAGTAATTAGTGGAGGTAAATCTCAGCTGTTGCATCCTAATCTGGATTTCCAGCATGTGGGAACTCCTGTTTTACCTTGTCCTCTTCTGAAAACAAGTCTGGTTGGTCTCTGCATTCAGAGCTCACTTGGCTGGGGTTGCCTCCTTTCTTCTCTATGTACTGCTCATACCAAAGAGAAAAGTAATTTCATTTCCAATTTGCACTATTTTCAACCCAAACTTTGTTTCAGAACTCTTATCTGGACAGGGGAAGATATTTGCCAAGTGTCTTTTGAATGGAGGGAATCATATTTTTATTCCTCTACAGTGCAGATGGCAGCATCTGCTTTAATAAAGCTTAATCAGAACATCTTATTCTAATGGCATTGCAGTAAGATTTATGAGTGTGTTCCTGGGATGAGCATAAACTAATGAACATAATCCAGTCAGCTCCCAAACACAAGAATTCTGATGTTTCGCTCCAGACAAACAAACAAAAAAAAAGTACATGTACAGTAAGTAGAAGTAGATATACAAGGTATTTTAGTACTAGTGCAGATTATATTAAACCTGTAAATTTCAGTCACAAACATTATAAATGGTTAGTTAAATATTTCTTGAATTAAAACTTTCTTTAATTTAGAAAGCTGAATGCATGCAAAGTAGAAATTTTACCTGAAATTGTACAGTACAACTTTCAGTCTGCTCTGGCAGATTTTGCATGAGTAAAAAGAAAACTCTATTAGAACCTTTGTCACTAAAAGAAAGGAAAGTTGTTCTAACAAGCTTTTGTGAAGAAGAAGGTCTGCTCTGGCCTGCTCTGCTCTCTTGTGAAAAATACTGAATTATCCTCTGCAGTTGTTCACCCACACCATGCCCAGTGAGTGCAGCATTTCATAATAATTGTAAATCAAGCTAAGGATTAGTAAACTGTTTCAAGAATTATGGTCCAAATCTGTTTTGCCTTGATTGCCTTCTCCATTTTAATCAGGAGACTTGGTAGCATCTTCAGTTTCCTCTGCAGGTTGTGAAGAGCAGCTGGTTCTCATTTAACTGGCAAAAGGCAGATTTTAGAAAACTGCTTTTTAAATTTGTTTTCTTTTTTAGCACGGGGAGAGGAGTTTGTGTACAGGGTAAATGTTTTTTTTTATAAAAAGAATCCATACTCTGAAATTTAGCTGGGATCCACAAGCCATTTGCAGTTTTTATTTAATCAAAGCTTCTGATTATCCAGGACTAATTGCAAATGGGAGTAGCAGCTGCTCACTTCCTCTGGAAACCCAGATTTGGATACTTGGAAGAAGAGCTCCCAAATTAGTAGAGACTGATAAAAGTGCCATGCTAGGCAGAATGCCCAGTTTGCCAGGCAGAATGTTCTTAAATACCATTTCACTGTGAATGGACTTTATTTGCTTTTCTTAACTAATAAGTAAACAGAACTGCTACATGGACATGTTTACAACACAGTTTTGATCAAAACTACCCCTTCTCAATAAACACTAATAAAATTTCTTCATGGCAGGACTGTATTTTAGTGTTTGCCAATGTGACCATATTCCTCTTTTCAAGTAGGAACAGACAGGATCTATATTATTTTGAAATTAATGAAACTGTCTTGAATATTTCCACTTGGAGGTTTGAAAACAACTGAAACAAAGGGGATTAAATCTCTCTTATAGAACAGCAAATCAAATTTTCCTCGCAAATTTAATAGAAGAGTACAAAGATGCCACAATTACTGACATGGAAGCAGACTTTGATCCATTTTCTGGAAAATTAAATAAACTGAAGGAACTGATAGTGAATTCTGATTCCCTTCTCTCTCCTGAAATAGAAGCCAAAGATAATGTTAAGCAACAGATGGCCATCTCAGTACTTCACTCTTTTGTCTAGATTTGATTTTGATTTTCATGCAAGTGGCCCCAAATGCAAGACACTTCTGAGAAACTTTTCGTGCAGGCAAACCAGCTGGGTAGCTGGTAGGGATTAAAGGACTTTGCAGGTCATTAGCCTGAAATAATTTAATTTTGTGGCTGTGTTATTGAACAGGTCAAATAAAGGCATTGTTATCAAGCATTAAAATACATGATTAAGTTATTACCTCAGGAAACTCCATGGGTGTATTCACAGACCAAATATGAGTAGCAGAGCATGAAATAACATGAAATACTCTGTGTGTATAAATGTGGAAAAGCCTGGCACTCAGCTTGGCCCCAGGTGTCATTCCTGGTTTTGACAGTGCATTTTATGGCTTCTGGCCTTGCTGTGGTGACATTCAGACCCCTCTAAAGTAATGTAAAAATTCTTCTTCCAATATTCTTCTATGTCAGTACAAAGGTGTTTAGTGAATTTATTTCAGGGGCAGTAAAATGTGACTAACTTTATAACAATATATTGTTTTGGTTACAGTTATACTCTAACATTTGTAAATTTTTTTATCTATTTAACTATATGGAAAAGTTCTTCTTGGGACTGGAAGTAACACAGAGCAGAATTTTAGCCACAGTTCTTTTTTTTTTTTTTTTTTTGGCAAATCCTTTTGTGTCAGTGTTGGTGTTGAAGTAGTTCAATACTTATCAAAATCTGGAAAGGAATCTAGAGCAATCCTGTTGATGTCCATTATAATGGTTTAACTTGTGGGTTTTTCATGCCCTAAAAGTAATGGGAATTCAGAGAACAAATATAATATCCTTTAAATATACTTCAGTGATGAAATGTGCTGAGAGCATCCTGACCTTCAGCTATAAATATGAACATAAAACCCAGAACAGCTCTGAGTTTATGAACAGGTCAGTTCCTAGGTGCAGTTCTTGCATTCAGTTAATTTGCAAAACTTCCAAAAACTTTCTGACTTCAGTGTCTTAGCAAACCTGTGAGCCAAAATGACTGAACTGAAATATGGAAATTTTAGAGACTCATAAGTGGAGGCTTGAAAGTTTTACTGAGCAATTAGTCTCCATCTGGAAATGACACATACCTCGAGTTTTGAAAATCCAAATGATGCATGGGATTTGCTTTTTCCTGTCTGTTTTTTAATCCTTCATATTGTATTTAAGCCTAAAAAAACAGATATTCACAATTGGATTTACAATTACCTTTTTTTTTTTTTTTTAATTATTATCTTATTATTACTTAACTTGTTTTTCTTGTGGTGACAGAGTCAAAGCAGTGCCAGTGCACACATATGAGTGGGAAACACAAGAGCTGAGCACTTGGGTGAGTTTTCAGTGAATCCCTGAGGATTCTCCCTAGGTAAATATGTGTTTCTGTGAGCAAACACAGCTCCTCCATCAAACAGGTCATTGGGGGCCTCTGTGTCTTGTCACACATTCATTGTGGGCTGCTCTGCTTCCCTCCACAGTCAGCTTCTGATGTCAGTGCATGCCTGATCTGTCTCTAAGCATCTTGGTATTCACTGGAGAGAAAAAAAATAAAAAGGATAAAGGGTTCTTCTTGCCACCTGTAATAATGTTTCTCTCACCTCTGTGAACCTAAAAAATATTAAATGCTGCTCTTGGATGTCTGCCTGTCTTGCAGCATTGCCTATCTGTATAATGCCTTTTTTTCCCACAAAATTAGAAAATCAAGTTAGTCCATTAAGTATTGAAAGCAATTATGATATGAAGCTGGGATTTAAAATCCAGCTGTGGGCACAGAGTTTGATAATTTCTTAGTGGTGGCCAGTTCTGCAGGGACTAAGATGTTCCACATTCTGAGTAATGGAGGAGCAAAACAAACAGAAGATGTCATTTAAAATCAAAGTTTTACTTGCATGAAGAATTTCTGCTTCTTGGTTATGATGCCCAGGTGTTGGAATGATGAGTTACTTGTCCACAGGATTGTCTTGTTAAAGTTTAGGGCTTGACATGATCAATGATCTCAGACTTAGGGGGAGCTTAACAAAGCTTGAGGAGGAGGATGTACCATTGATACTGGGCCCAAAAATGCAGAATTTACAGACCACAGGGACTTTGGACAGAATTCCCAAAATAGGGAAGAAAGTAGAAAAGGCAACTCAGCAACTGCTGCAACTCTGGTTTCTGTGTGGTTGGTCTCTTGAAAACCAGGTGAAATGATTTATTTGGGGACAGCAATTATACCTGTTCTTGAGGCAGAGAAAAAGGAAAAGCTTGAAGATGGCTTTTTTCCCCAATGATATTTTCAGTAATTTTCAGGAAGCAATCTATATAGGGATGCTTTGTTTATAAGCACAGCTGTTAAAATTTATATTTTTGTTGATATGCTGAGCAATGTGGAATATGGTGCTTTTCACAATGATCCATTTGCTGTTCCCACTTTAGTGCAGTTAATCCAAGAGGATTCAATTTTGCTGTTTCTAGCAGAAGTATGTTTTTCTTTTCTTTGTTTCCCACAGACACTTTCCTCAAAATAGCTACTGAAGCTTCAATTTATACAGAAGTGCTTGATACTGTCAGTTCCTGTTAGTATAAATTCAGCATATTTGTACCCACACATGCAGGTTGGGTAATATTCAACCAGCCCAGTGATCCTTCCCTTTATTTATACATATTTTTAACCTTTACATCTAAATCTGAACTTAGACTTCACAAGAGCCTTGGTATCACATTTGTAAAGCTGAGGGAAATTCAGGACTGAGTTTCATAATCAGAGTAACCCAATTTGTAATAATAAATATTCATAAGAGATATTTCTCTTCACTGTGGCTATGTTGAACTGTTTCTCTGTGCACTCTAACTCGGGTTTTTTACCTTAGATATCTTGTGGATGAGAATTATCTCTTGGGGTTGCAGGGAATCAGTTTCCTGGGGATCAATCCTGCCCTTTGTTCTGAGGTTCTGCTGCAGAAAATCCCATTTTGGGTACCCCAGCATCATCCCCTGGTGCACTGATCCTCTCCTATTCCAGTGTCTGCCCATCTTAATGGCCATTTAGTGCTCTCCACTCTTCTAAACCTCCAATTTCTGTCAAGATTCCTGCCTTTCACTCTGCATGGAAGCATCCACACCTTCACCTGTGTCATCATGTGATTCTTCAGCAGCATTTTTTCCGAAAATCAGAAATGCAGAACTTCTAAAAATCAGAATTCCCAGGGCTGCACGGGCTCTGCCAGCTCTGCCTGGGGAGTGTTGGCAGAGCAGCTGATTTTTACAATGATCCTCTTTGTCCATCAAGGAGCTGAAGGAATGGAGAAGATTTGAAAATTGGACCCCCAGCATTTCTTTGAGACACCAGATCTTCTGGCCCTGTGTTGGCACTGTTTAGTTTCTCTAAATTTTTAATTTTACAAGGGCTAGCTTTGAAAATTTTGTTTGCCATATCTACCTAATCTCTCCCCACTGCTCTCAAGGGTTTGTCCTCTGCTGTACCCTAGGGCAGAATTAATTTGGGCATGAATTCTGTGTTTACTTTCACCATATCTCCTCACCTTTCAATTTACCAGAGCATGAATTTGCTTTCAGGACATGGGGAAGGTGTGGTCTGAGCAGTTTCCCAGGCACTGGAGCTGGGTTTAAATAACTTCAAGGATCTCATAGAAATGTTGACCTTCATGGAAGCAAATTCAGAGCTGTGACCTTGAGGCCAGTGAGATTGCAAGGAAAACTTAAAAAGCAGAATTTATTTTAAATGTTGAAATTTTGAGGCTCTAACTTTTCTTAGTTGTAAAACTCTCTGAACTAGATGTGAGTTTCAACACCAAATCTAACTTTTGTGTGTGTTTATCTTAAAAGGAGAAATGTTCATGTTTTGGCTCAGAAACTTTCCTCTTGTGTATTTTATCAGGTAGGGTTTTGTTCAGCTGAAGTTTATATCCAAACTATATTATCCATTGTGTTGCTTTCTTTTTGTTAAAATTTAACTAGCTAGGAGCTGGAGCTAATTAGGTGATAGAGAAGTGAACTAAAGTAATTAAATTAGTTTTTATTAAAATTATAATAATTTTTGGACTTAATACAGTAACAACTAATGCAATTCTGCTTTTAAGATTTGCAAACTCAGAAGCTGTAACAATTTTATACTGTGTATAACAGAGAAAACTTCCTATATCTGATACCAATATGAAATTAAATGATGAAAGGCTTTTTATTTAAAGCTTTTCTGGACAAAGTTTAAAGCAGCATTGAGGAATGAAAGGCTTCCTGCAGCTGCTGGGAGTGTTAGAGAGAGGAGCTTTGCACATGCCATTCTGCCAGTGTCAGCTTTTATAAGTAAGGATGAGACTTTGTGCAAACATGAGTCAGGAAATTTGGTTATGGCACCAGTAGGAACTGTAACTCAATATCCATCAGGCCTGTGGAGGAGTTGCTATGAGGTGATCTGTGTTTGCAGCATCAAATATCAGTCAGATCTAGTATTTTTTTGAAAGGGACTTTCTTTTTTTCCTTCACCCTCTGTTCCCCCCAAAATTGAAATTCAGATTTGTATTAGCAAATTTAATGGGTTTAATTTTGAAAAGAGATGTTTGGCTTTGGCTTTGCCACTTTATAATGCTGTAAGTTTAACTGTGTTCTGTTCCCTTCGTATTTTTAAATCAAATTATTTAGCATATTATGCTTAAAAGCATCATTGCTTTGTGCTTTTTATGCTCTGACTCATCACAAATCTGGTGGTTTTACAGTGCCAGGGTGCTGTGCTTCACTTAAGGCTATCCCCTCATATAGTGACCCCCAGAAACTTGTTCAACAGAGACTTCAGCAGTTCTGTCACCCACCTGAATAATTTGCTGTCAGGTCTTTGTTCAACTTTGCCTGATCTGAATTTCTCTTCAGAGCTACCCATTCTGCCTTAGTGTGGGCACTTTACACTTTCCAGATGAAAATAAACTTGTTTTTTTCATTCCTATTCCAGATATTCTTTAACAAGTCTTGATTTTACTGATTACAGAATAGGTAATCAATTAAAGAAGAGGTTTTTTTACCTTTCTGCTTATTCCAGTGAAGCATATGAAGGAAGAATGGAATGGAATGGAATGGAATGGAATGGAATGGAATGGAATGGAATGGAATGGAATGGAATGGAATGGAATGGAATGGAATGGAATGGAATAGAATAGAATGGAATAGAATGGAATGGAATGGAATAGAATGGAATAGAATAGAATAGAATAGAATAGAATAGAATAGAATAGAATAGAATAGAATAGAATAGAATAGAATAGAATAGAATAGAATAGAATAGAATAGAATAGAATAGAATAGAATAGAATAGAATAGAATGAGAATAGAATAGAATAGAATAGACAGTCCCTCTCCTGAATAAGTAATGTTCTAGTGACCATCAGGAATTATTCTGGTCCCTGAATTGTTAGTTAGGACTAAGGATTATCTTAATTAGAGAGTCACAGCAGGTTCTGAGGGCCAGGATCCAAACATGAATTTAGAGTTTTTGTAACTGATGGTGCCACAGGCTGGAGGGATGAATCAGTGGCTGTGCTCCTGTCTGGATGCTACACAGAGAAAAAGAAAGGTGGGGCTCAGAGGGTGGAATTTGGGCACATTTCTGCATTCCAGAGCAGGAGTCACCTTGCAGCTGAGGGAAAGCTTGGAGAACTTCTGAGGCTTATCCAGCTTGATATTCCATTATGCCATTAGGTACAAAGCAATGCAATACTCAGATCTGAGTGCTTAAACAGTTTGCAAACATGTGTTTATTCATCCTAGGAAAAAAAGTGATAGTAGTTAATTATCATGTGTTTCTGCTAAATTTAAGAGGAATTCACAGGCCATAGACAAGATCTGGATTTCTGGAGTTTCTGTCAAAAAACCCACACCCCTTGTAATTTATAAAGTTGGTAATCTCATTATTGTGAAGAACCTTGGGAAAGCATCTGAGTTGCCTAAATTCATGTTGTTCATATTCTTACCTCTGATTCAAGTCAGCCATGAAAGATTCAAATTTAATTAAGGCTTTCCATAATCCTGAAGGACATCTTGCTCATAGTGAGTATGTCTGTTAAATAATATGTTCCTTTTGGACACACTAAATTGTAGTTTTACATAGAGGATGTAGTTTAAGACATTTGCAAGGGATATTGACTCTGAGCATTACAGTTCTACCAGAGATTTTTCATTTTATTTGAAATGCAAATCTCAGATTAGACAGATTTACAGTGTAAAACTAGCTTGGCAATATAAATTTCAGGAATTCAGACCAGTTTGCTCTGTCTGCACTTCCTGGAAGATCTCATCACTTAGGCAATTATAACAAACAGGATTGCAATATCTCTGTGGGCTGGGCTCTGAATTAGTATGAGCATGTGGCTTAGAAGGGATGATAATAATTTAGACTTATGTCTGCTTAACAGTAAAACTTTGGCTATTAATAGCAAGGAATTTTTACTAATCAGACAAAAAAGTAAATTCTTTTCCTCCTAGAGACCTGGAAAGGTGAGTAGCCTGGTTCTTCTATTTTGCTGGCATAATAAATCTAATAAATCCTAATGGTTAGAATTTGCTATTATTGAAGCTTGCACTGCAATGTGAGAGGTAGGTTTTGTTCAGTCCTTAGCAAAGATGCAGAAACTTGTTTTGTTTTTTTTTTAAATAGGTATATATATATTTACATAAGTAAATATGTCATGGTGTTCTGCATCTGTTCATGCCATTCAGGAATAAAAACTGTAAAAAAGATTTGTAATTATAATACCAGCAAATAGATGGATCCTGTTTGAGGGACTGTTACGAGTGTCTTGCTATTTAAAAATATTTTTTAAAGATTTCACCTTTGAAGATATTTCTATAGAATTAGATCAGAAATGGTAGCTGAAAGCCCAGGAGGTCTAAAAAGCTCTTTTCATAACAGTGCTCAGACAGCCAAGCTCTAAGAAGGGAGTGTCTGGGAAAGTGAGACTTGCCTGGAGCACAAGCAACAGGTCTGTCTAGAAAAAGATGTCAAGCAAGTAATATCACATTATCTCTGCAGAGCAAAGAACATTGCTTTTATTAATAAATCCTTGTTTGATCAGCATGTTTTGCTCTAGCTCAGTGCAGTTAAACAGCAAATACAGGTGATAAAACAGGCTGGCTGTGCAGGTGGGCAGGAGATAGATTCACTGCTGCTGGAGAATTTCCTGCAGAACTTTCTGGGTTTTGCCAAGCCTTTGATGGGAGGTTGTTCCATCAGTGAATCTTGAAGTTTGTAATGCAGTGTATCAGCATTTTCTGTGCCTTTGTCACTGGAAATGATGAAATGCTGTATCAGATTTTAACAAGAAATGTAGTCCTGCATTTCCTGTTTGAGCAGACATGTGCTGTTCCAGCTTTCATCACAAATAAAAGCGTGGAGTGCAACCTAGAAATAGAAGCTCTGTGTTATATTTAGCATTTTTCACTCTTTTCCTGCCTTCTAACTCTGAGCCAGAAGCCTGCTCTGTTGGAACTCTGGAAACTGAGAATTTTAGATTTTCTGTGCTGACAGGAACTGACCCCCAAGAAAACTCTTTTTTTGACCTGAGGCTGTGGAGAAGGCTCCCAAAATTGAGTGATAGAACTGGAATCACTGGTGTGTAATTTGAATAGAAGTGTGTAATATCACATGGTGGCAAATCTAGAATTTAAGGTTTTAGAATATAATAATATATATGGAGCAAAATGAAGGGTTTAGGGTTTTTCTTTCCTTTTCACCTTCTTCTTCATGGGTTTAGGTGGTACTTCTGTAACTGAATAGAAAATTCTGCATTGTGGGTCATGGGTGATTGGTTATTGGGTTTAAAATAAGAAATAATTTTGTGTCTTTTCTTAATTGGACAATTTGGGCTTAAAAGGCCTTGGAGAGAGAGAGGGTTTTTTTAGTTTGTTTGGTTTGGGTTTTTTGGGTTTTTTTTGTTGCTTGTTTGCTTGAGTGCTGCAGGATTCACTGCAACATAGATAAGAATTAATAAACATCTGAGTCCCAACACGAAATTCTTTCTCTTGAGCTTTTAATCCTGACTCTGGCAGAGAAAAAAAAGATGATTAAAAGGTGATCCTGCTGCCCTGATTTCCCAGCACAGCTGGTGGCATTCCTGGGGGCTGGGGACACAGGGAGCCTGGGCACCTGTTGGCTGTAGGTGGATTTCCTGACACTGAGGTGATTATTCCCAGGGTTTGGATGCTTTGAACTAGAGGAAATACTGCAGGGCAGGAGGGTCACTGCAGATGAGAGGTTTTTGGTGGCCTGGGATGTGGCAACAGAAGGTGGAAGTCTCCCAAAATCCAACAAACAGAAGTAGCAGGATCGGGGGGTGTGTCTGGAAAGTTGACCTGTGAAAGAAAGCACACTGAAATTCCAAATTTACATCAGCTGATTGAATGACTTTACAGATTATTCTGAGCAGTTTGTTATTCCCAGTGCCATTAAATGAAATACTTGAGTGACACTACTTTGGTTAAATTTAGCATTGCTTATATTTAAAAGATTATTTTGACAAAACCTACAAATGACCAAACCCACCCATTCATTTGCATTAATCTTAGCCCTGGGTGACACTGAAGATGAGGCATTCTCACACTGCTCTTCAGATCAATGTGATCTGGAGTTAAATCCCAGCTCACCCACTGTGACAAGCTGGAAATGGCAGAGTTCAAACCAGAATGTTGCAGTTTCTGACTCATTCCTGCATCTGTCTCTCTGGATCCTGGGGTTTCTACATCAACTGGAATCAACATGGGATGCTGATAACACAGAGGTCCTTAGTAAATTTGCTTTGTTTGTGTGTGTGTCACCAGCACCATGGAGAAAAACTCATGTCTCAGGGTTCTTAGTTTCCAAGAGAAGAAAATAATTTTGCTTTGATGGTGCAAATTTTCATTTTGATATTTGCTTCAATTCAAACCACTCAAATTGTTAGCACAAGTGATAAACACAAATTAGTGGCATTTCAGTCACATTGGAATAATAGACCTATTGCCTTTACACTTATATCCAACCTGATTTAATTAAGGATATTTCCATCCATTATCAGACAGGTGCCTTTTGTGATAGCTGCTAAAATCAAACCACAGCCATTCCAACTCTCTGCAAGGGAAGGCTGAATGCCAAAAGGGACTGAATTGCAGCTTTCATGGAGAAGAAATGAAAATACTGTGACCCTTTGTGGGCTTTGAGCTGTGTCAGAGCCCTGTGAGCCACATGCACAGGAGCCATCCCTGTTTTCCCTCTGTGTGGGCACAGCCATGGAGTGATGTGCAAAAAGGGATTTATTCCAGAGGGGGTTTTCTCACTGGCTCTGAAATGGGCTGCAGAAATTCTTCTCCCCTTTCAAATGTCATCAGCAGCTGCTGCCTGACTTGGAGTCCAGCAGCACCAACTCACAAGCAGAGACTCATTCTGGAAGGTTTTTCTGGCTTTTTGTGATCCCTAGAGTCAGGTGGTAACACGAATGTGTTTTTAACCCTGTTTAAAGTAGCAGCAGTCACTTCAGAGAACTCACACCTGGGATGTTTTGGTTATTTGAACAGAAAAAATTGGATTTCTAGTGTCATGAAAGAGGAGGTGGAAAGGTTGAATGGGGATATAGAAGGGAGGAGTAAAAACTGTGTAAGAATTGTCTTTACTATTTTTTTTTTTTTTTTTACAACAATCAAAATTAGAGTTTCTGCAGATTTCTGCTTATAGGCTGGACATGTTTTGCCTTGTGTCTTCATTCCTTCACTGAGCCTTAGTCAATCCTCTTTTTTCCCCATAGAGGAAAAAGCTGGAATGCACTCAACTTTGAACCCAGGAAAAACATTGTTAAGGAGCAGGAGAACCTCAGACTTCCAGTATTTGAAATGGTTTTGTTTTTTGTTTTTTTTTATTTTTATTTGCATTTAGCTGTTTTAGTAAAATCTCTTAAAAAAATTAATCAGCTCTCCTAAGTCATCTATCAAGAATAGGAACAGTTCTGTTCATTTTCTTGTTACTGGGCTGTATTTTTGCATCACTAGGCTGCACTACTGCAGCATGGCTTTTGTTCATAATGTGACAGTGAAATATATTTTGCCATCAGGCTATTTAGTGTAACACATATGGTTTATTCTGTCTTTTCAGCAGAGGGAGAGAAGATCTGAAGAATTCCTAAATAATGGCTTCTGATGCCAGTCACATGCTGGAAGCAGCTTTGGAGCAAATGGATGACATCATTGCAGGTACAACAATGCTTTATTTTACACTTTATTATCCTGAGATTTAACTATGTCTGGCTCACTTTTTAATAATTTCTCTCAATTCATCAAGTTCTCTGACATGCAGATTTCACTAGTAACACTCTGATTCAATAGCTGTGTGGGGAAAGTAAAATAAAGGAATTAAAGCAAGCCCTATAATTTCCCCTCAGACAGGTGGATATTGAAATAAGAGGGATTTACTTTGCTTTAATGCTCTATGGCAACTTAAACACATCCTCAGCCATGTGCTAATATTCTCTATTTCATATATTATTTTCTAATTTCTATGTGTCTTTACCAGAAATTTTCACCAAGTCTTCTGGCAAGCTGGATGATGTATAACTACATCAAACACATGCACATAAAGATGTAGAAA
The DNA here is from genome assembly GCF_903797595.1 of Erithacus rubecula. Lineage (NCBI taxonomy): Eukaryota > Metazoa > Chordata > Aves > Passeriformes > Muscicapidae > Erithacus > Erithacus rubecula. The sequence goes on from NC_136688.1 coordinate 17,744,121, forward strand.
AATAGGTGTGTTCCATAAAAATATACCTGATTTTAATTATGCCTTGGGGTTTGTGCTCACACACTTTGAGCAGGAGCTCCTTAAAGGAGTGTCAGGGTAGGGCCATGATCTCATTTGTGCACAGTGGGAAAGAATTCACTAAAGCTTCAGAAATTTAAATAGTGGCACCCAAGCTGAGCCTCCTTCCCTGGTGGTGAAGACAATGACATCAGCCTCTTGCTGCTGCAGTTGTGCTGCTCCTTGTTCCTCTTCCTGCTCTTCTAGAAAAGATTTCTGTCCAGAGACTGACACAGGCATTTAAATGTCATAAATTGGAAATGGCTGTTCACACTGGTGGGAAAAACTCTAAACAAATGGGAAAAATCACACATATATTTCCCTGTCCTGAATGCCAAACCTTGTTCTAACAAGATTTTAACCACTGGAAGTTAATTGAGATTTTATTTTTTCACACCTAACAAAACAGATAAGAAAGCATTGAACTTCCCTCAGATGTACAAGGAGAGAAAAAGCACAGAAAATCCCAAACCATCATTCATAAACTGGGAAACTATAATACTTTTTAGCCTCTGCAGGCTTGGGATGCTCAGAAATCACCTGCACACAGGTGGAGCTCAGTGTCTCTCCTCTCCTCACCAATCACTTGTGGTTTGTTTTTCATGATATGGAAAGATACATTCATAATATGGGACAAATTATTAAATAGCAATATGACAACCTTAAGAAATTTTTTTTCTAAGTTTCATGCCAGAAAAAAATAATTGAAGCCAGAAGACAATTTTTTTTTTTTTTTTTTTCGTTGGTTGGTTGGTTGATATTCATATTCTTTTCCCTTCTCCTTTCTCAGGTTGTTTGTGCCATACCATTTCAGGGTTTAATCTTGATAAATAAGGAATTTAAATTGATAAATAAGGATTTCAAATGATGTCACTTTTACCCCCCATCACTTGGCTGTCCTGGTGGTGTAGAGCAGTGATGGAGATGTTGGGAGAATTATTCCCTGGAAATCAGTTGATCACTCTGTGCTGGTGACCCAGCTCCAAACTATAAAGATTCAGGCATTTATGATTCCTTTACTTAGGAAAAACTCAGTTGTCTGGAAGGGTTGTATAGCTTATATATTTATTTATTTATTTATTATTTTCCTTTGTAGGAATAGATAAACTTTTTTAAGACTGGATAAATCTGTTGTCATTCTCCTCTAGCCAATGTTCTGTGTGTTCCGGAACCATTTCTTGAATATTCTGGCATGACTGAAGGACCAAGTAGATCTGCTGGAGTCTGTTCTTGGATACAGTTATTATCCCAATTTGTCTGAAATGAGGAACAGAATGATTATTCAAGTTTGATTCTCCCTAATTCAATCCACTGATCTTCTGCATGCAGTTTGGGAAATCAGGAATGGTCTCTTGTCCTGTATGGTGAGACAAAAAATAAAGCATAAAACCCCTTAGAAAGGATGTTTGTAAGACTGTACTGAACAAACCAGGACTGACATTTCTTCAAATATCGAAAAAAATCATCTGTACAAATGTAGCTGCTCTTGTTAGAGCTGACAGAAAACGGCTAAAAATCAACTTTTAATAGCTTGTGCTATTTCAAAATTCACTGTGTCCAGATTCTGTGGACATTTCCAGGATTCAAAGGTTAAACTTCAGCACTGATGTAAGCTTAGGTAGCTGATAAAAAAGATATTTTCTTTTGCAATGAGGCCACACTCTTCTCTTGGCCTCAGAAACTTCATTTTAGGCACAAAATTAGCATTAATCCCATTTTGGAGAAGTCCAGAGATGTATATCTGCCATTGCTTAACTTTTGAAGTTTGAGTATAAATACATATATACACATACAAAACCAACATCCTCTCTGTAATCAGCCCTCATTTCTTTTGTTCACTTTATAATCATTAAAAAATTGTGGCCTTCTCCTTTAGGGTAAGAACTGGGTATATGCAAATATATTTTACAAAGAATTACACTATTGCAAATATATTAAAATATTACAAAACAAGGTATAATTATATAACATATAAAAATATAGCAGATACAAAATAAAATATTACAAATATATATATTACAAAGTATTACACTATTGCAAATACACAAAAAATATTACGAAACAATGTATAATTATATAATATATAAAAATATTGCAGATATATATCAAAATATTACCAATGTATATTAGAAAGTATTACAATATCACAAATATATAAAAATATTACAAAAATGTATAATTATAATATCTGATATATAAAAATATTGCAAATATATACTAAAATACTATGTATGTAAAAATTACAAATATATTAAAATATTTTTAATATTGAAATATTTAAAATGTATATTCTATATTATAATATAGAATATATATTAACATCTATTATATTATATCTACATATTCTAATATATATACAATCGGAAAGTATTTTCAGATTTGCACTTTCCAGTTCCAGAAGCCCTACCCCTTGCTCCAAGAGGTGCCATCTCTCCTGCACAATTCTGATTTATCCAAGCAAGGATCCCCACTGCAGCCTCGTTCCCTGAGCACCACAAACCCCATTAGTGCTCAGACTGCAGGAGGGGAGGGCTGAGAGGCAAGATTAACAAATTGGATTTCCCAGGGCCTGATCCAATTTGACAGATAGGTCAGTGCTCCCAAAGTCTCTCAGTACATCTGCTCTGATAACCCACCCTTATCAATTAGGCACTGAGTGATTGGCCTGATGTGGCTAAAACAGCAAAAAGGGCTAATGTGATTGTGATTGTCAGTGCACATCACTTGTCCATTAGCTGATTTTCTGCCCAAAAAGAGGATAAAGAGAGCCCCATGTATCACATCCAGCTGCTCATTCTTCATTTCAGTGCATGGCTTTGGCATTGCTCCCCTCTGAGCTTTAACTGAGTCATTGCTTCTCCTCTTATTCACATTGTACCCATTTATTAAAAGGTGTTTCCTCACAGGACTGTGATTTTTGGTTATTTTTCTTCTCAATGTATCATAACAAATTAACACACTTTTAATTTTACAGTTATTTATATCAAACTTCTCTCCATCATCAACTTGTAAATCCGTTATTTCCCTTTGTGATTAGTGACCATTAATTGTAAGGTCTAATCATCACCATGCTGCAGCTACAGAGTCTCTTCAAGCCACCAGTGTAATTACTGAGATTCCAGTATTATGGAACATATATATAGAATATATATATATATATGGAATATATTTATGGAATATACATGGAAAAATAACCAGAGCTCCTGCAATTATTGCTCACTGGAAAATAATGAGCAAGTTAAATGTGTTATCACATGGGTCTGGACTGATATTTGAGTGTTGGCACAGAAAGATTTAGAAATAAATGCAATTAAAAAGTTGCCCAAGGAGTATTCATGTTTGAATTCCCTTCTCCTGAGCTGGCAGAATGTTGGTGTTCATTTCATGGTTTTGGAAACCCAACCAATTTCTCACAGCCTTGCTGGAAAGGGGATCTCCAGAGGAAATTAAGAGATAAACAGGCCTTTAGTTCAACTTTAATATATTTTCCTCATGGGATTTACCAGTCAGAATTTGAAGGAGGACCTGTTTGTGGGGATTATTAAATCACCTGTAATTAATGATTAGAAATTGGATTCCAAACAAAAAAAGAATGCTGACACTCACTCAAACTCCTTTAAATGGACTTTAGGCTCTGTGGAATAAAGTTTCCTATTCAAGGCTCACAATACTTTCAAATTCAAAGTTTGGGTTTTATATTTATATAACTTTATAATTATAATAGGAGTCTTTATAGAATTTCACTTCAGAGCACTGAACTGACTGTATTTAAAATAATGATGAGCAAAACAGGACAATTTAAATCCTTAGCAATTTCCCTCATTGTGGATCACAGTAAGTGGACAACAACAGCTGCAGTGGTTTTTTTTTTTGCATTTTTCTAAATAAATTGCAATTGTGTTAAAAGGCTTTGCTTCAGTTATGATTAGTGCATTTCCTTTTGATTTCCTGTTATTTTTCAGTCAATGATTTGGGCTATTTTTTCTGAACAAAAGAAACAATATGTCTGGAGCACTTGTTCATCTTATTTCTGCTATGCATTAAGTAATTTGGGAGCATTTGTGAAGTTACAATATTGTGGCTTTTTTGACCATTAACTAGAGTTTGTTTTTGCATTGATCTTATAGCAACAGAGATATGAAAAAGGAAATTACATAGAAAATTGCTTGAAATGAGGTCTTTGATAGAGGAATACATAAATTCCTGTCCTAACTGTTCTAGAAAATTACATGAATGATGAGGACTTGGGGGGGAAGGGAAAGATAAAAAATTGTGTGTGACCTCTAAACATCCCGGATATTAAAGGAGGAAATATAAAAGCTTAACACAATATTTACAGTTTATAACACTTAAAACTTGTTTAAGGTGCTGACATTTATCTTCAGATACTTTTATTCAGAAAAGCTGATTAGTTAATTCCTCAAATATCAAGAATAACCAAATTATAGCAATTAGAAATATTTTAAATATTTAAAAATAGAGCAGTTCATTGCTTTTCTATTTGCCCAATTCATCATTTTTCATTTCAGCTCTCTGTGGCCTTGCTTTTAATTTTGTTAACAGCTTCTGAAACAAAAGTACACACTTGAATCACCCTTACAGCCATTTGTTGGTATAATCAGCTATTTATTAAGGTTATACACATGCTGTAGCCTTCAGATTAAAACCTTCTATAAGTGTCCAGGTGCATTTCTGATCTGTGTTTTAAAAGTATTTGTAAATCAGGGCACCTTGCATGAATGTGCAGAACTCACAGAGCTGGCAGCACTGAGAGCATCTTTCCTGTAAATACTTATTTATCATCTAAAAAATCATGTGTTTGAAATTGTTTGCTGTGAGGCAAAGTGCTCCTTTGAAGGTCCAGCTCAAACTGATTTATGGATTAGTTTGGTCTTTGACTTCCCTTGCAAGTGTTCCTGCTGCTCCAGCAAAACAACAAAGTTAAAAGTTTTCTTGAAAATGGGAGCTAAAACTAACTCAAAATGGAAAAACACTTTATATATGCTACTTTAAATTCCTTATTTCTGATGAGAGATAGGTGGGGTTTTTTTAGTGTAAAACAGCAAAAATACTGTGGTGTCCTAGACACCTACACCAGCTTACCAAACTGCAGCAGTGCTTTGCATTTATACCAAATAAACTCCACTCATCACCCCTGTTTGTGCTGAGTTTTGAGGAAAGGCTGAAAAGAAACAGGAACCCAAAGAGCTGCAGATCCAGCATGTGACAAAGTTAAACCATGGTGGCCAAAATCCCAGGGGATTGAAAATCTGAGACACAAAGGTCCCTGTGTAGTTTGGATGATGTGATCTGTTTTTCAGTACATGAGTGAGTCACTTGTTTAACAGGCCAGTGAACAGATTGCTGGGATTTGAATTTAAAGAAGTCTGATATCACTAAATTCAAAATTGTGTCTTGTCCACTTCTTACTTTAATCTAGTGAAACTGATTTGATTTGATAGTCTTTTTAAAAATGAAAATTGTAATCTTAATAAAATTTTCCTTCATTTCCTCACAAACTGAATGCTCTTACTACTGCCTATTACAAACTATTACAGATTTTGTGCTAAAAATACAGTTTTACTTAGACTAGTGGTTTTCATTGGCCCAAAATACACTCCTTTTTTTGTGTAATTAAAAAAAAAAAAAAAAAAAGAGAGAGAAAATTCTTGCAATTTTAATTCTTTAATGAATGGGTTGGTCCTGTTCTCCCTGTGCAATGGAGACTCACAGCTCATAATCCATTCTCCTTTTTTTTTTTTTTTTACCAGGCTGCTTAGCTTGTGTTTCTGGATAGCAGAGACTATTTTGATTTTTGTTGTAGCTGTTTGTGTAAAGTGCTGCACATCACAGCTCAGCTTCTAGAGGCAGATAGGAAAGAAGCCTGAGTAATCACACCTATAATTTGCATAAGAAATTATAGCCAGTTCTTGGAAATTGTCTCAAAGATTCCACGTGTGATTGTGGGCAGAGCTCAGGTGAAAATCATCAACCTCTCATCTGAATGCGGTCATTAACATTTCCAGGCTAAAATTTTTTCCTAGGGCTTCTTGCTAATCCAGCTTAATAGTTGCTTTTCCCCCCTGTAGTTAAAGATCTAAAAGCAGAGGTTTGGGGAGAAGTTAATGGGAGCTGTGATTCCAAACACACAGTTTGTGATGAGTGCAGTGTGAAAGGGCTGTGGGAGCTCCCTCCTCTCTCATTCTGCAGGAGGCTGAGCAGCCAGGAGGATCAGACCTGTCCTGTCCAGCCCTTGCTCCTGCTTAGCATAAATTCACATTTTCAAGGCTGCCTTCATGAGAAAAAGAAAGCTGGGCTTCGAAGGAAAATTGAAATTTGTAGTCTCGGAGGAGAGAGGAAGAGCTTGGACAGCCCATATGCTCACTGGGTGAAAATCCAGGTAAAAAATCCAGGTTAAAATGTTTTCTCTAGCAGTGGAATGATTGACTGAAGGCCAAAGGAAATGTATTTTTATAACTTTATTCTAACCACTGTTGGTCAGATGTCAGAATTGTTACTCCTGAACAGCTCAGCTTTATAGAAAGTAAATGTGGTTTTTTTGTGTTTCTTGTGGTGGTTTTGTTGTTTTTTGCTGGTTTCTGATCTATAGGAACCAGCAGTCTTAGGAAAATCTCTTTTTAACCACTGATGGTTGGGCTGTGCATTAATTGGAATTTTTTTTTTTTTTTTAAACTCAGCCAGTTTGAGAGTGAAAAAGTTAAGATGAACAGGATGAATGCTGGAAGTTAGGATGCAAGAGAGAGATGATAAATGCATTCAACACAGGCTCAGGAGAGGGGATTTTCAAACTGACCTTTCTTTTTTTTTGCCTCTTTCTTTACTTGTATTTAGTAATTTTTTTTTTTTTTTTTTTGCAAGCTACTGGCAGTGCTATTTTCTGAATAGGTTATGTATTTGCCCAAAAGGAATGTTTCTTTGAAGCCACTCTGCTAATAGCAAGGGACTCTGAGAGAAAAATGCCCCAGTACAGTCAGGGTGTAAGAAATGTGTAACTTAAAAGTTGTTGTGCTTGTTTAATTACTTATTTTATTATTTCTGCCTGTATATAATGTGCAGCTGCCTTTAACCTCCTCTCCTCATTTTCTGTTTGGGTAGGCCAGGAGTGAGCTACTTGGAATGTCTTGGTTCCAACACTTTTTCTCTCTTTATTTCTTTTTTTTTCTTTATTTCTTTCTTTCCTTCTTGCTCTTCTAAAGTGAACATTCATGATGAATAATGGTGTTGGGTATTAGATAAACATCATGACAAAAGATTCCCCTGGGTCCTGTTTACCCCTGGAAAAAGAAGTGAGGTCCAGGAGGATTGTGACTTTCTCAAAAAAAAAAAAAAAAAAAAAAAAAAAAGAGTCCTTTTGCAAGAGTTCAAAACTGCACTCATTTTTTCCTGAGTATTGTTAAAATTCTGATTTTTGAACTGCATTCTTCCCCTCTTCAGTTATCTGTAAAAAAGCTACACATAAAGGGCTGTTAAAAATAGAGAATGCTGGTAACAAATAATGTTATGTGGCATCTTTATTTCCATTAATCTGCAAGAATATCCAAATTCTTGCTGTCTGGTGCTAAAACTTTGCAGCACAATGATGCTAGGGTTTAAAGCAATGCAAGAAAGAATTTAAATTTAAAATTTAAAGAAATACAATTATTTACTCCTCCACACCTCTGTTTTCCAGGGTGTGTTCTTGTCCCTCTGGTGAGCAGTGCAATCCTACTTAACATGAAACTACAGGGAAGGCAAATAAGAGAAGCAAGCCTGTGATTCATTTGAATTTTAGCAGTAAATCAGGAAGTTTTCTGAATTGAAATGCTGACTTGGGCTCTGTATTTCTGCATTTCTGTGCTTATTAAAAAGTGCATTATTTGCTGCATTCCAAGTAGTTCTCCATTTTCCCCTTGCAGCCAGGAGAATAAAAGGTGCCACATTAACAATCCATAGCAAAGCAGCTTTAAGGAAATTTAAAATTTTACAAAATGTGAGGATGCTCAGAATTCTGCCAGTCTGATCTGCCAGTTGGAGAACCTGGGATAACTCAAGGATGCTTATGGAGCTTGCCCAGTCTCAAGAAATCACAGAATTCCTGCCTGTGCTCCAGCACTTCCGAAATTTTATCCTTTATAGATTAGTTTCTTAAAGATGACAGTCCATGTGTATGCAAATGTTGTTTTCTCTGGTGTGTTCTTAGAGGCAAATCAAATCAAGACATGATGAAATGTGTGAATATGATATATATCCTTTTGGTTTTCCCCATTCCATAAATATTTTTAATTACCAGTTTAATGAAGTGGTAGCCAACAGAGCTGATTATGGAAAAGCTTTGAATCCTGATTTTCTACAGTGAAAAGTTCTGGATAAGCAAAAAGGAAAACAGTGGCATGGAGCTTCCCAAAAGAGTGAGAAATGGCACAATAACCAAGGAATCAATGCTACTTGAGAAGTCAGTGTCATGTATCAGCTTGTGTGTGCATCTCAGAATTGAGGAATAAACCACTGGCTGAATGAAAAAAGTGTCATTGGTTATATGATCCAAATGGCTCTTTTGCAATTTGGAAATCTGCTATTTTTAGTATATTAATATAATATATTAGCATGGTATATTTTAGTAATATTTCTGCTTTTATTAATCTCCACTAGGAGATACATAAACAGAAACAAGCTGGCCTGAAAGCACAGAAATACAGAAGAAATACAGAAATATCATTTATAGGGAATACAAGTCCTGCAAAGCAGCCAGCTGATCCTCCCCTGGAAGGGAAATAATTCAGGAAGCCAAGGTTGATTTACAGAGGGAGGCTGTCTCATGTGGCAACCTTTGGGGCACAGGAAATTGAAGAAACTTTATCTTGGACCTGGTCTTAGCCAGAAATTAAGATGAGATCTTGCACTTGAGGTATTAAAATAAACTCAGAGGCAGTGGAAGTCAGCAGCTCAAGTGGAATATTCTGTCTGAAAAGAGATTAAGGAAACATAAAATGCTCCAGTCATTAAAACAACTGTTGCTTTACCAAAATAAAAAAAAAAAGAAAAATCATACCACAGAACCCTGCAAGATTTCTAGGGAGGGCTTTTTATCATTTAAAATAGTGGGGGGAAAAAAACCCAAACCCCACAACAATTGTATGGTAGAATTCAAGCCACATGAAAGTCTCCTTTGGATCATTGAAAGAGTTTTTGAAGAAAAACTGGTTTATAATATTTAAATTTTCCCAAAATATTCCCAAAATGAACCATTCAATAAACGAGAAATCAAGTATGGTCTTTGTTCAAAAAATGGTTGACATGGGTGATAATATTAGCATTAAATGAAAAATTAAGCTATTTTAGGTGCAGGAGTTATTTCTGTGTATCAGGCTACATGTAAAATGAAACACTGGGTTCAAACACAGTTTGCAAGGCCCAGATGATGATAAATGACCACAGCAGGCAAAGTAATACTGATTATTCAAGCTTAGTGTGCATTCAAGGAGAAAATCTGAATTCTTTATACATTTGGACATGACATTAGATGCATCTGCTCATGGGAAAAATAAAGTTAGCAGATCATTTTCAAACATGTGAACTGTGCTAAACACAGGAGTAAAAATAATAACAGCAAGGAGATTGTTAAAATCCCCTTGTGTACATCATTTATGTAGTCTTCTAGTGAATGCTGTGTGGAGCCAGTACAATGAGAATGATCAAAAACCTAAAAAAAATCTCTAATTAAGTCAAATGGGAAGGGAAATTGTGATTATTTATGCCAGAGAAAACATGAATGAAGACATGTGTACAATCTGTTATGTACACAAGGCAGTGAATTGCAGATAAAAACTTTTAAAAGTAGAATAAATAGTTTTCTACCATATTAAATGAAATCAAGGTGTGAAACTCAGGACTTAGAAAAAAGAGAATTTATTTTAGTGTGCATCTCATTGAAATATGCAGAGTACTAAGACAAGAAGTTTTGGAGATATTAGAATTTGTCTTATTTATAATTCTTCCATAAGTGAGTTATGGGTTATTTGTTGAGGAAAAAAAAATTGGTGTTGGATGACTGGAGACAGTACAATTTACAGAACTTTTTATAATTTACAGAGCTAGAAAAGTTTCATTTGCCATTTTTATTGCTAACTTCTGTGGTGTTGCTCTCTGTGGGAGAGTTCTAAACCTGCTCATGGTCATTTATATTTTTTCTAGATCTGGTACCTTGATCTGTTTTGATCCCAGTTTCTTGTCAAAGAGCTGAATCTTTCTTGCATTGCTTGGCAGAATGCTGTGTGGGAACTTTTTGTGATGTAGCTGAGAAGTTAGTGACATCTCATGGTAACTGTGGAAAATTACAGGTGATTTGGGATCAGCTTGGGGGTTTATCATTTGGGCATTGCAAATGTGATTTAAGTAAAAAAAAAAAAAAATTATATGCGTGTACACACCTCTTGCATTTAATTCTCCAGATTTCATGGTTTATCTAGATACTAATTCAGGTATTTCTAAGCCTGAAATGAAGGTTTTCATAGAGTGAGACCTGTTGTGTGCCTTGTGTTAATAATTTTACATGTCCAAAGCAATTATATGACATTGTGGTCTCTCCTCATATTTTTTGGTTTTAGGGACAAAGTCAGCCGCAGAGTATTTAATTCTCCAGATTTCATGGTTTATCTAGAGACTAATTAAAGTATTTCTAAGCCTGAAATGAAAGTTTTCAGCCTAGAGTGAGACCTGTCAGTATGGAACCCTAATACTGTTCTGTGAATTGTGTTATTAATTTTCCACCTAGAAAGGAATTGTGTGACATTGTGGTGTCTCTCTTTTTTTTTTTTTTTTTTTTTTTTTTTTGGGGGGGGGGGGGGTGGGTTTGTTTGTTTGGTTTTTTTTGGGTTTTTTTGTTTTAGGCACAAAGTCAGCCACAGAGTATTTAATTCTCCAGATTTCATGATTTATCTAGAGACTAATTCAGCTGAAATGAAGATTTTCAGCCTAGACTGGAACCTGTCAGTATGAAATCCAAATACTCTTCTGTGCATTGTGTTATTAATTTTCCACCTACAAAGCAATTATATGACATGGTGGTCTCTTTTTTTTTTTTTTTGTTTTGTTTTAGGCACAAAGTCAGCTGCAGAGTATGCTAATGGTGGTTATGATCTCGTCTCACCAGCTCCATCAGTGTACCTGGGCACATTCCAGATTTTGCACCTCCTGGAAGATCTGAAGATGGCCCTGGAGATGCTGGAGGATCCCCAGGAGAAAGAAGCACTGAGGAACCAAATCCCAGGGGCCACAGCAGTGTGCCTGAGAGAGTGGTTTGAGGAGAACCTGGTGAGTTCTGATTTCAGCTTTCCCATTTGCTCTGCAAACTGGGTTGGGGTCAAGTATTTTCATATTGTTTTTATAATAAATATTAAATTCTTACATTAGAATAATGCAATTAATAGGAATTTTATAATATAATTTATGTAATATATAATTAATATCATATTAACTATAGCATTAGAGTATCTATTATAGTATATTACATTATATTGCATTATATATAATATATTTAATTATATATTATATGCTAATTACCATATTATAATTAATATAATATTAATTATTATATTATTTTTAATAATACTTGAAATCTGCATGCTTAGAGGACTGCAGGGGGTGGTGAGCAATAACAGCTGAGGATATCACTTCTGTATGTGCTGATTTCTGAAGCAATGCAGATATAGGAGAAGGAGAAGTTAATAAAAGACCTTATTTTGTAGTTTGGGGAAAGAAGAGATAGTAAAAATTAATTACAAAAAAAAAGTTGCCTTTTCTGGACTTTTAAATTTTTTTTTTTTAATTTTCTTTCCTGTATTTCACTCTTTTCTGGAGATAGCAAATTTTTTATAATTATTATTTATTATAATTTTTATATTATTAATAATTAATTTATTTTATAATATTATAGTAAATATTTATTTATTTACAATACTTCCAACGTTGTTGGAAGGATGGCTGCTTTTGTTTGGACTTGCCAACTGCTGGTTCCCTGGAATTTTCACAGAGTGCAGGTCTGGGGCTGGAAAATCCTGTTTGGGCCCACATGAGAGAAAGGAATGAGAATTTGGTGCCAATTTTGAAAGCTGAAGATATAGGCAACATTTAATTTGCAATATTAGATTTTGGATTTAGATACCCTTAGGCCAGCTCTTAGCAAATGCTTGCCTCAACAGAAATTTTAATGATTTTTCTAATCTTTATGGCAGCTAAGAGATTAATTTAGTGTATAAAAGGCAAATTAAAATTGGACCTGTATCAAGAGCAGTGCTCATTTGATAAATCATTTGGTCAATCTGGATTCAGGACCAAAAAACCAGGGAAAATTGTGGTTTGGGATATCTCCAGTGCTGCACGTAGAGATGACTGGATTTAAAATATTTTGCACTTCTCTGCATCAAAGGAGGGTAGGTGACTGTGATTTGAAAATGGATCATAATCTTATGTATTTGAAGACCTTTTTTATGCTTTTTAAATGCAAATAACTTGCAAGCATGCATATAATTTCTGTGGAAGAAATCTGATAAAATTCAGCTTATTTGAAAGAAATGGAATCTGTGTTTCATAGTTGTGTCCTGTGCTGAAATTTCCTTCATTCCAGCCCAGAGCTATGAAACATGACCCTTAATGTGTGTCATGTGCCAGGGTAGCTGGGACAGTGATCTCTGCAGGATGAGAACTCTGCATCTCAGTGAATCCATTCACCCTGGAGGGGAAAAAAGTTTAGATATCATTACTCTATGAAATGCTGGGATATCTTTAACAAAACCCCCCTCAGATTGTGCATTTTCCCCAAGGAATGTGCTCCAAAGTGTCTTTTTTAAACATTCTATCTCAAGTGTGGGCTAATAACTGAGCACAGAGACTTGGAGTTTATTTTAATTGTAATATTCACCTGAAATGTTACATAAAGCATTGTTTGATGTCAGTAGCAGTAACTGAATTGCAGCAGATTTTGTCTGTGAAATGTGTGTGTGCCACGGTGGATGGTGAACTGATTCCTTGGAGATTTTATTGTTTAGAGCTGCTACAGGTTAAATAGCAGCTGTAAATGGAGAGGGGTTTTCTTTTGTGGGTGATGAATTCCACATCTGTTTATTTTGGGGGGTCCATGCACCTTCCTTTGAAGCTGGACATGTCACTGGATAGCTCCAGGGACTGCAGCAATGGCTTTGTTTATAACATTTTACCAAAAAAATACCCCCAACTTACCCTGGTTAGGCACACACAAAAAGCCACTTCATATTTTTAAAAGCAGATGAGTATGCTCCTTTCAAGAAATGTGTGTATTCTCCTTCACTTCAGCCTGTGGTTGAAAATTGTATTAAGAATCATTTCAGCTGCCATGGTTAATCAAGAATCCAAGCAATGTGTACAAAATAATGGAAATAATTTGAATGTGTGCTTTGCCACTGCCCTGTGTTGCTTTGCTGGGAAGCCACAGAAAGGGAAGCCAGGAGGAAGGCTGGAGGCTCAATCCTGCTGGAGGGTCTCAAATTTGGGTTTGAGCAAACTGAAAATAAAAATCCCAATGATTGTGTGCTCCTGGTGTGCCCTGCATTGGCAACCTCCATCTCCTGCTGCAGCCCTGAGAGCTCTCTTAGCAGGCATGAAATATCACCAAGTGATGCTTATGATTTATTTTATTTTGGTTTTTTTTGTTTTTTTCTTAACCAGTGACCATTTTGATATTCTTTGCCCCATCTGCTCTAGGTGTGAATACCAAAGTTGTGGGGAAATTTAGATATGGCTGGAATAGGAAAACTTGAAGCATCGTGTTTCAAACTTGATATTATCTTCCCTATTAACTCTTTTGAGAACAGCTGCTAAATTTCTTTTTCCTATGGAGCCATTGGTGATTTGGTGCTTCCTCTAAGATTGAGGCACAGCATCTGTTGAACTAAAGGTGTTCTTTTGGAAAACCCAATTTTTTTTTTTGTTTGTTTCTGTGGTCTGGGCTCTCTGAACAATTCAGGCTCCTGAGTTTACAGAATTAACTGGGCACAGCAACTGTGCTTTGAGATGGATGAAACAGGTTTGGCAAAGTTACCACTGAATTTAGAAAGATTCTGTCTCACACAGAATGAGGATTTTAAATTGTAAAAAACTTTTGACAAAGCTAAAACCGAAGGAAAAAAATTAGACATAAACTTTTAACTACTTCAGAATTGCATTAAAAACTTATGCCTTGAAAAGAACTGTTTTAAATGGCTTTATGATTGTAAATTCTTTGGCCTTAAAAACATCATGAAGTCCTAGGGATTATCTGGAAGAGCTCATACAAAACAAATTTGTGGGTAGTTCCAATGTTTCTTGTTAAATATTTCATTATTGGCAGCGACCACCTGACCTATCACTAAGCAGACAGTAATTTCAGCATTAAAAATTAACTGCTGCAGTGGCAATTTGGCTTTGTGATTCTACAAGAGAATGTATTGAGTTACATAACTCTAAATGAATTTCCCCACTGCTCATTCTGGGTTTCATTCTATTCACTTTTTTCCAGTGAAGATGAACACTTGTGCTCTTACAATGGACCTTAAGCCTCATTTTCGGGATTGCAAAACATGATCTTCCTCCTAGAGGAACACTTATATTTAAAATAATGTAATTTAAGGCTCCATCATGCAGCCTTAAAATGCCAGTTCTTGAAAACTCATTAGTATTTTTCTGATTATTCAAGGGTTTTTGAAATCTTGACTCTGAAAATCTTTATAAATATCCTCAATTTGAGGAAAGGGAGAGAAGAGCAGAAGAAATAGTAGAGACAATTTTTAATAGAATGTGATTTGTCTTATGATATGTGCGTTCTTAGTTTCTTCTGAAGATCTGTTCTTTAGTGGTAAAACCAGAGACTTTTCAGCAGAAAAAAGGACAAATTCCTTACAGTCTTGGTTGCTATTCACTCATAATTAATGCTCAAAAGAGTTTGTTTCCACTGAGGGTTAAAATTAAAGAATATTTTTCCCCAATATCTTCACAAAGACCTGCATGAAAACAGTAAAGCCCAGCTCAGAATTCTTGATGGAGCTTGTGAAGTCACTTCAAAGTTTTATTTTAAGCATGTGTTAAAGTGCTCTGCTGAAACCTAATCACTGGCCTCTCTATTTCACTTTTGTCCAAGATTCATTTCACAGAGTCCAGAAGAGAGGCAGAAAATGGCTGAGTCCAGGGCACTTCCATGCACTTGAAAACACTCTTTTATAAAAGCATCAATGGCATTTTTTCAGTACAGCTGGGTGGGAAGGGGATGTATTCTGAGCAGCAGCAGTTAAAAATCTGGGTTTATCTGCTGCTGGATCTGACTGTGCTGATGGAGATATTTATATTTATAGCTGCATTCCCCTCTGCCAGGGGATATTAACACGTTAGATTGGAAAAGGAGCAGCATGGACAGTGCAGAAAAGCAGACATCTCACAGGGATTCGTGGTTATTTTTGCCAGCTTGAAGCATTAGATGTGTTCTGCTTTCTGAGAAGGTTGGATGTTGAATATCCCAGTTTTGCACAGTGCTCCAGCTCCTTTTTGGTGAAATGATGATGCAAGGAAGGCTTGAGCTGGAAAATCTGGTCCTCTCAGAGCTCCCCAAGTGTTACAGAGCCAGCAGAGAGGTGCCCTCTGTGTGTTCAGCTATTTATGAATATCAGAGAATTCCTTGGAGACACTGGAACTGCTGCTCTACAGAGCTTTCCTAGACATGGAACTCTCCTAAACTAGGATAATTTTTGCAGTTTTCTGTGCTTGCTTTGTGTAGGAACCAAGCCCATCACCTCTGACTGCAGCACCTCTCAGAAGCAGGAAAGCCTCCTCTCTGTGAACAACTAATAGAAGTTTACAAGTTTTGCACTGCATAGGGCTGATTTTAGAGCTCTTTCTGAAAATGTCATTTTCTTTCCCCCTTGTAATGGTCAGTAATATTTAACAGAGTCACCATGAGCTACAGTGCTTAAACAGGATGGAGTTATGGGCTGAGGCTTGGAGTCCTTGTGGAAGACGGGTGACATTCCTGCTGGAACACCAGGAATTATTCCATGTATTTCATGGAACTTTTCCCAGATTTCACGGAGCTCTACTCCTACATATGAAGTTTACCCTGGTGCTGTCAGTGGAATACTCTGTAGGAAGCCATGATTTTGTACAGAAATTGCATGTTATCCTTCACAAATGTCATTTATTCAGTTCCATCTGTACAATTCTCCTTCAGCTTTTGGCTTCAGTGCCTTCCTCTGCCCTAAGTGGCTTATATGGGATATAATGGGATATAGTGGGATATTTCCCACTAGTTCATCATTCCTTTTGTGTCTGATGCTGTGCATGGAGCCCCTTTTCCATCTCACCTTCTGACCCCCCCACTAGAGTCTCCAGCTGCATTGCTTTCCACAGATTTAAATGTTATACACTGCACTCATTTAACAAGCATTAGTGCATAAATGTGTTTTTCAAGCAGACCTGCAGGAACCATTGGAAAATGTTTTCCATAAAGTAATTAACAGAGAGATTGGTAAGAGATAATTGTTTCCTTAAACAATGGTGCTGACAGAAAAGGGGTAGAGGTCATGTAGAGAAACTGGAGGCAAAATTTACTTTTAAAAGGTCCCTGTATTGATTTGAAGGCATTATTTGAATAATGGAAGAAGGGCATAACTTTGAAGTATTTCTCTATATAACCCCTACTCATATATCACAGAATTTGGATGGATAGGTTGACCTATTGAAATTTGCTAAATCTTATAAGTTACGACAAAAATAGCAATATTGTTTCCACAACAAAGTTATTTCATTCTCTTTTGGATTAGCATGCCAATAACACAAAACTAAATATTTTTTAAGCTTTTGTGACCATTCAAAAATGGGGAAAAAAACCCCACTTATTTTGGACGTATTGTCTAAATATGTTGGCATCCTATTCCTTGCCAGAAGTTGGAAAAAATGGGCTTGATTTTCCTATACATATTCCTATATATATTCCTATATTATGTGTAATATAATGCTTAAGAAAAAAAAAAAAAGAAAATAATATTTGTATATTTCCTATCAGAAATAGGGACTTGTAAATGTGTATCTGCAACTTATTCTATTTGGGGGGTTTTTGGGATTTTTTTACTATTTTTTCCATTCTGAAATTTAGAAGAGAATAATCTGACATTCATTACAGCAAGGAGAGGCAAACTGCTACCTGGTAATGTTATTGGTGTGTAAGCAAATATTTGGTAAATATCCTGTTTCAAATGTCTCTCAGACTGATTTATTGAAGGTTTAGCAATTTCAGCAGTTCTTTGAAGCATTAGAGACAGGAAACTAAATCTGGTTTATTGTAATGTGTTGTGTGGTGGGATGCCAATAAGTATCTTTAATTATTTTATTTCTGTGTCAGTGTACTCTGCATATAACTGGGGGAAGTGTTCACAGTGATGTTGATGGTCTGTTAAGTAGAAAATGTTTTTTAGTTTGTATGTGAAAACAGAACTCAGGTTTATTACATTCTCTTCTAAATAAGTTTCATGCTTAAAAAAAAAAAAAAAAAAAAAAAAGGCAAGGTTCTTGTGGAAGTTGGGCTGGACAAAGTGGAATTTTGTAACACTTCTACTTACTAGTTAAAAGCAAGTAAAAGGGAGATGAATTTAGCTAATTACAAGTTATTTTAAAAATTAAATAGTTAAATTAGAATTGAAACTTATTTATACTTTTGACTCAATAACTAAACACTTGTGTTTACACTCTGGTACTAATTATTTAATTAAAAACTACTACTTGAAAGTATGAAGAAGGAAAAAACAGTGCTTAAGAATGTCTATTTTGTCCTATATTTATTACGATATTCCAAAACTCTAAATTCAAAACCTTTCACCATGTGAAATTACACACTTCTATTCTAATTACACACCAGTGATTTTTAACTCTGTCACTTAAATTTGGAAGCTTTTTCCAAGGCCTTAAGTGTTAAAAAGCCCAGAAAGTTCAAAATCCCAAGTTTCTGGGTTCCAGCACCAATGGCCACCCAAGTCTGTTTAATTCCAAATCCAATCCTTGATTTTAAATAACAAATTAGTCTTGAGTGCATCTTATGCTGGGAAAGGATTATTTGTTTGTGCATCTGCCAAATGTTATTTCTTGTCTGTTTCCCAGGATAATTGTTTGTTATTTTTTTTATTATCACAAGACAAGCAAACTTGTTCATCTACAGAATGCAGTGTATTTTTTAAATTTTGTCCCAAGAATTTCTTCTTTCTCTGTCACGTAGACATTGTCAGTACAATTAAGATTCTAAGATGAATTTTCTTGCTGAAAATACTTCATCTAGATCCCTGAAGCCATTTTTGCCATGAAAAAAGGATTTCTTCTACACAAATGGCCTGAGTTTCTTTCCACACAATATTCCCATATTTTCTCTCTCTTTTTTTCACTCTGGAGCTCTTACATTTTTCTGCACCATGAGAATGACACATGTGAATTGGCATGCTGAAAATATTTTCCCTTTTAAAATCTGGTCGTAATCCTTTTGTTTCCAAAGCAGCTCAGACACTAGGACTGGGGGAAAAAAGAAAAAAAAATTAACAGAGGAAAATATGTAGGAAAAGTTGACAATAATTCTTGGGGATGAGTTAATTTTTGTAGCATGTCCCTCCTCACTGGGGTCCCCTGATGAGGCTGGGAGGATGCAAAATTAATTTCTTGGCCTAAGAGAGCAACTAAGTTCTTTTAGTGTTTTCAGGGGCTGATGTGATTTGAAACAAGAACAATTTATGTGTTATTGATGAAAAGGAAAACTTGGAGAACTGCTCTGATTACTCCAGTTCCTTTACCCTTTAATTTCCCAGGAGATCCAGAGGCAATAGAAGAACAATATTTGCAGTTGTGCTGCACCAAAACCTGAGTTTCATCACGAATCAGTAAAATTTTGAAAACAATGCTAATAAATATATTTTTTTTTCATGCCCATAGGGCCCTGGCTGGGTGGGAAAAAGTGGTGGGAAAGCAATGTTGGTAGAAGAGGGAAAACACCCTTTCCTTCCACTGCTCTAAGAGATTTTCTGGTTGTTTTCTTGCCTCTTCACAGTCTGGAATGGAAGGACAAGAGAAGATTTTGTTGCTTTCAGTTTCAAAGCTCTTGCAGCGTGTTTGTTTACTATGCAAGAGAGGCTTCAAGCCTTGTTTGAGGTGTTTGACAAGCTGGCTAAAACTAGTGGCTCATTTGGCTGAGTGGGTTTTGCTGGTTGTGCGTTTCAGAGTTCTACAAATGGAATTTTTACTCCAGTCAAGCCTGGTAGCAGTTTTCTGTATGGAACTGGCAAATAAACCCTAAAGGAGCTTATGGAATATAAAAACTTTGCTAACCTGAAATATTTTGCTGCCCTACACTGCATTTGTGCTGCCATAATGTGTGTATTCTTTTATTTTTGGGGAAGGCACTGGAGAAAAGAGTTTGATGTGGCCAAGAGAGCAAAATCTGGATCAGTCTCTCTGGGGTAACACTTGAGGGTGGTGGTTCTGCTGTGGAAGTGGGGTTCTTTTTTCTTTTTTGGGCAAAGAAACTTTTGTTTCTTTGTTTTTTAGCTCTCCACTGAGCCAGAAACTGGTGCTCAGTGAAGAGCTACACACAGCCATGGATTTAATAAGTATAAAATAATATATATACAGTGGTAACCTGATGAAGCAATGAGTGCACTTTCCTTATTTTCACACTGCCCAGAGAAGCCACCCTGCTTTCCCAGTGAGACAGAAAAGCATTCCAAGCAAATCTGGGGTGCTTGATTTGCATTCAGCTGGTTCCTGAGAGGTTCAGGCCAAAGCTCAAGCAGGATGTAAAGTTCAGTGTGCAGGTGACAGGCTCCCAGGGAGCATGTGACTGTCTGGAATGTATGCTGTCAACATTCTGGCTGATAAGATGCAGAAAATTCAGACACTCACTCCTTAATCAGGAAGGGTGACTAACAGAAATCTGTGAAATCCAGCTCAAGTGACCAGACAGAATAAGGTATGTTCTCATTTTTAATACTTTTTAAAGGAGAAATTGATGCTACCCTAAGTGCAGATGCTACAGCAGGGCACTGGGAAGTTTAGTAGCACAGTTTTCCTGTGTTTTTTAAAATTAAAAGCACAATCACTAGGAATGTTTTGAGAGAGGTATTTCCTTCTTCCCTGAATATGACTGAGTTGGGAGTCTTAGAGCCAGTGTTTTGAAATGGTGGAAATGTGGAACCTTTGTAAAATGTGGTACTGTGGGATCTGCAGTGCTGTGAGATAAAGTTTGATGTATCTCCTAACCTCCACAATTAGATAACAAGTCTTTTTTGGGAAAAAAATATTGCTTTATACTGATGGGCATTTGTGTTTAATGTCAAGGCAGCCCCCATTCAGTCTCCAGCTTGTCAGCCCTGACAGGGAAATGTACTCTATTAAGTTGTGGTTTTTTTAATGTACCCTTGATGGTGTATTAAGATTTTTTTCAGCCAGTATGAGCTATTCAAGAAATAACTGCTCTCATCCACTTTCAGACAGCATAAAATATATTCTATGCTCAGGGCAGCCCAAGTCAGATTGTAGCATTGCTTTTGGAAATGGACAGTTCTTTCCTCCTCAGTTGATTTTAGGTATCCCAGGACCTTTAGATGACTTGTAGCACTGACTTGCTTTGTCATGTTTTTCTTGTCATGTGGCTTTAAGTAAGAACAGATAATAAGTACATGAAGGGAACTGAAAGTCTTGGTTTATATTTATATTCCCTATTACTTTGTGTTGTGGGAGGTTCTCAAAAGAGCTCCACCAGGCCAAAAGGACCAAGAATGGTTGAAATGTTAAAAAACCCACATCCCCTTGAAGAAATTTTGTCCCAGATCTGTTCCTTCCCCAGTCTGGAATGTGGGCAGGTCCCTCTAGGAAAGGCTTTATGCAGCTTCAGACTTGGAGTCCTTTGTGTATAACATCAATACCATGGGCAGCTTCAACTCTGGCTCTTCCTAAGTGCTGGTTTACTGCTCCCTAAGCCCAGGGCTCAGTCTGGCTGATCTGAAGGCAGTGAGGAGATAAACAAATGTTCTGGGATGATCACAAATATTCCATGGGGTCTGGAGAGGCATTGCCCAAGCAGCTGTCCCTGTGTGTGCAACCACCAGCTGCCTGGTTTAAGGCCAAAGCCACTTTGAACCAGGGGGACAAACAGCCCTGGAAGCTGAAGTTTATTGTGAAAAACTCCAAGTTATGGATGACTGCTGTGTGGAGACACCAGGGGACACCACAATATAAATTCCCTTCTTGGCAGAGCCTTGCGTTGCACGCGCCTTTATCTCGGTGTTGCAAGTTTGAAAAGCTGCCGTGCTGTGAGATTTCAGCTTCAGCAGGAGCAGGCAAACCTCTTGGAAAGGTATCATCATCTTCTGCTGGGCTGGAAAATCACCTCTTTGGCAACAGCAGGGTTTATGGGATTGTTATCTTAATCACAGGATCGTCCTGGAATTCCTCCTCCTTTATAATGTCTTTTGAGAGGACAGGCAAGTAATTCAAAGAGCAGAGCTTATTTTTAGGTTTAGTCAGAGCCTGAAATAAATGGAGAAGGCTGAGTAGTGTTACAATAAACAGGGAGTAGAACAGAGACAGGAAGTAGGGGGTCTTTGGTAATGAGTTCCAGCCTCTCTTGAAACAGAAAGCCAGAGAAAGCATTACTCGAGAATAGTTTCTCAGTGACAGCTTAATAATTTTTAGCTTGTTATTCAGCATTAAAGGGGAACAGTTCCTGCAGATTTATGCTGTTCTCGAAAGATCCTTTTTTAAAGATCATTTAGCAAGTTATCTTTTTAATGTTTTTAGGGTTGCATTGCTCCTGCTGCTAACTGATCCTCTGTTTAACAAAGCCAGATGTTTGGGGGGGAGCCTGATGTTTATACAGTGGTGTGTTACATGCACATCTGTGAGAAGCCTTTGGGTTAAGACTGGCACAGGAGCAGAGGAGACAACTTAAAATATGAGCAGGCACTGAAGATTTCAGAAGTTGAGGGTTGGAAGGGGGAGAAGTCACAGCTCCATCCTGTAGAACAAAGCAGAGCACTCGCTTCCAAAAGTTTCTTTCAACGCTGGGAATGTGACTGCTGAGATGGGCCCAAAGCATGGATGGTGACATTGATATTTACAAGCACTTCACGTGGCTAAAGAGGGTGAGTGATTTGCTGGGCTTTGCTTTCTCTTTCTGAATGCACTTTTAGCAAAATCTCAGTGAGAACTTTGAGAAAGGGAAGTGCCTCAGAATTTAAGTGGCGCGAGTTTCTCCACGAGAAGAGAATTAAAGACGTGCCTTGGTGGAGGAGGAGGAGGCTTAGGGAAGGGAGGGGGGGAGAAAATCAGCTGTCTTTGTCTTTAAAAATGAACCTCTGGGATCAAACTTGCAGCAAATGGCAATAGATTCTGGCAAGTGCTTGTGCCTCCACAACAAACCCTGCAGGGTCCAGCAGAAGGGAGGAGAGGCTCTTGTTTGCCATGCTGTGCTCCAAAGGGAAAAGTTTCCTGCAGCAGCTCTTCCCCTAAGGGCTTCTCCATCGGGGGAACTGCATGAGACCCTTCGGGATGCCTTTGTCTCGGGTAAAAATGGTGATGGTTTTCTTCTGTGCCTGCTGCTCTGCTGAAAAATGGGGTTTTTTTACAAAGCAGGGCTGGCTGTTTGTTCTGTTAGTTTTGTTGATGAACTGCATGAGATTGTTTATGTCTTCGTTTTTTAAAAAAAAAACATATAGGTTTGTGCAGCTCTCTCATCACCTTGAAAAAAAATCACTTTGTTTCTGTCAGCTTTTATGTTCTCAGTGTTTGTTTTTCAGTGCTATAAAAATCCATGAATGGGACGTAAATAGATCCCTGTTTTTAAAATTAGAATGAGGATTTAATTGTGTCACGAAAGATGCACATTCTGTCCTTATTCTTTTAAAATCTGTTTTAGCCTGTGTGTGCTTTTCCTGCAAATTCTTGCCTGTCTATGTGTATACACACATGAATATACATGCAAATGCTCTGTTGTGTTTTTTGCTAGCTGTATAAGCATAAAATATATGTAAAACCTAACGTGAAACACGATTAGGAGCACTTATTTTGGGTAGTTTCTTGAATAAATGTAAAATATTAATGGTGTGTCCGTCTCTAGTAAGAGCTTGAGAATCCTGAAGCTAATTTGCCAAATATTTGCATCAGATTCTGGAAACTTTCACATTTCTGGAGTGTGTCTGTGGAGGGGATTAAATGGGAAGTGAGTGGATAGTGAAGAGACAACAGGAAGTAGCTGCTGGTAACATTATACTATTATTTTAACCTGTGCTCTGAGCAGTTTAAGCTAATTACCTCTTTAAAATAGTGTATCTTTAAAATAGTGCCTCTTTAAAATAGTATCTCTTCAGCTCACATATTAATTTGCTATTTAAATGAGGTTGTGGATACAGCATGTCTGCCACTCCTGCTTCCAGAAATTTCATTTTCCTAAAGACAGGCTTGCTAACAAAAAGGTTAATAAAGTCTGCTGCCATCAGCTTGTTCAGAAAGGACATGGTGCTCAAAAGCAGCACGAGATTTTGCAGGAATTAATAATGTAATTCCCTTTATGTCAGGTACATAAAGGAGAATATCAACACTGCTGCTGTTCCCTGCAAGCTCTTTAAAGGGGTGAGCACACGAGGGGGAAGGGAGGAGGACTGAAAATGATCTTGCATTGTTCCCAGCAGAACTTCAGCAGCCTGCCCCCAAACTCCTTTGACAAGTGATTTAGAAACCAAAAAAAAAAAAAAAAAAAAAAAGAGTTGAAACAATCTGAGTTTCTGGGTCGATTCTCCCTTCCAAGAATCCCAGTGTCTCACATCTGGCACTGCCTCTTGCAGCACATAAAGATTTCAGTTCCTGCACTCACAAACTGCTGCTCCTTGGCTGATAATAAAATTATGAGTTGCTTTCAGAGTAACACATGGCATTTTAGCAGAGGATAACTGCAGCAGGTTTCCATAAAGCCTTGGTGAGGTTTGCCAGAGCTGGCTCAAATTTCATCATTAGCAGAAATCCCTTCAGAGACCCAGATGGGTTTTGATGTTGGCTGGGCTGGATTGGTGTGGTGTCTGTGGCTTGGACTGGGTTAGGGCAGCAAACAAAACCAAAAATCACGAGATGCAGGCAGGCAAAACAACAGATACAGCTGCTATTTTCAGATGCTCAGAAATGGAGGGTCTGGTTTTAAGCAGAACATTATTGTAATATAATATGTACAGTGGCATCTTGCAACAGCAGCAGGGGAAAGAAGCACTATTTAATTTTTTAATAGCACTAAAAAATACCTTTTTATATCAAACTGAAATAATCTGTCACCACAGTCCAGCTCTTTCCATTGGACTTTGCTGGTGTCAACACCTCCTGTGGAAAATCTGGACCAAGGATGGATAGAGGGATGGAGAAAGGAAGGAGGAGAGGGAGAATTCCTTGTGTATAAACATTGTGCTCTTAAATCCACAGCTCAGGCAGTGGTGGGAAGAATTTGCAGGTAATTAATTCTGGGTTCTTCCACAGGGCCTGAGTATGCATCTGCTAAAAGTTTCTGCTGCAAGCAAAGGGACCTGAGATACCCCCAACACCTCATTTTTAACAAATATTCTTTTGTTTGAGATTTGGGAGAGGGTCACATATATTTTGTGTCCTCCTGTTGCTTTATTCTTATCTTTCCACCCAAACTTAACTGGAAGGCACCATTCAAAATAAAAACAGTACAATCCATATTTTGGTATGTAGACATGTAGTTATAGCTCATAATTATTAATATAAATCTAATATTCACTGCAGACAGTGCAGCACAGAGCTGGTGAATGGCCTGAAATTGGTGTGCATTGATTTTATGCCTTCCTTTTTTTTCTGGAGGAGATTCTTAACCTGCTCCAGCAAAAGTTGGAGTGGTCAAACCCATGATGTAGCCATTAAATTCAAGATATTGAAGGTGAATCTTATGACTTCTGCAAAGATATTTTCTTTTAAGACATGTAACTGTCTGGAGGAAAAAAAGTAAGTATTGGTTTTCAGAAAAATTATCCAGATAAAATAAAAATATTTGCTCTAAATTCTTTTGGTTTAAGGACTACCAAAATTTACCTAGCTCTCAGTTTCAGACTATGCACTGTCAGCTCTTTTCAAGCGACTGCAACTTTCATTTAACCAACCAGTAACAATGGCAAATAAAAATTCCTGCTGTTGATTTACTAATTGCCTTCAGATGAAAGGCAAGAATTACAGATCCAGAAATCGTGTTCCAGCCCTCTCCTCCTCCTCTCAGGCAGATATATTGAGATGGGTGTGTATCTGAGGCAGCACTGATGTGCCAAGAGATTAAATTTGTATTGCATCCATAGCCAGATGCAAATAAAAATATTTACAGTGTAAGCTGCTCACTCATCACTCATCATAATACAACTCCTTGTGACTCAGAATATAATTCAGTGACCAAATAGAGTTCTGCAGAGGGGCTAAGACCATGCACTTCTAAATATTTTCAACTCAGGCTGGGAAGAGTCTGCAGTGTACATTTTGTGGTGCTGGAATGCAATACTGAGGTTTGGTAGTTTGTGGTAAAGCTGACTGGCTGGACTCTGCTGGCCAAAATTCTTGTTTTCAGCTTCTAAATACAGCAAAAGGCAATACATCAGGCATGTCCCCAATCTTCCCCATTCATGCAAGCACTGGGGTTGTCACAGGCCATGATAATAATTCAATTATCAGTGAGCTGGTTTGTGTGGCTGAGGAGGAGAGCAGGGTGGTGACACAATCTGCCTCCTCACACAGGAGGGTGACTTGTTGAAAAAGCTCACAAATCACCACATTCACCAGCTGCCAGGTTTCTTTTCCCAGCTCCTCCTTGCTCCACAGCTCAGGGTGAGATCCATGGGGTCTATGACAAATTTCTGAGTCTCTGGCCAGCTCCAGAAGCTGGTGGGGTTAGGATTAAAATTAGCTGTGCTGGAGGATCCTGGTGCTGAAAAGGGACACACGAGGAGAACATCAACTGACCAACATTTCCTTTGATACTTTTGCTGATTATCCCCATTTTAAATCAAAGTTATGGAATTGTTCTCCAAAGCCTGATTTTTTTTTTTTTTTTTTTTTTTGTGTGTCACATAAGAAGGAAAATTCAAGCCCTTTTCTTGGAAGAGGACTCAGTAATGACTGGATCATGCAAGTGATTATTAAGACACTTGGAACTTTCCAGCAGCTTTCCAACATTGTGTTCATATTAGTAAATTCCAAAGAGAGATTTGGAAAATAAAAATGGAAATGTTAAAGCAGGTCATGAAATGCTTTTTGAAACCTGGCTGGGTGTCCTGACACAGTGGATGGTGCCACATCCAGCTGGGGACTGTCCCCAGGGATGTTCCCCAGGGATCAGGGTGGGACCCAATCCTGTTTGGGGTCTGTATTGAGATCTGCACCCAACACTGTTTGAGGTCTGTATTGAGATTTTCACCCAATCCTGTTTGGGGTCTTTGTTGAAGGTCTGGATGAAGGCACCAAGTTCACACACAGCAAGTGCAAAGATAACACCATGCTCTTCCCCCAGGAAACGGTGACAGGATAAGAGAAATGGTCAAAGTTGTGCCATGGAAGGTTCAGATTGGATGTTAGGAAAAATTCCATCACAGAAAGAGTTGTAAAACATGAGAACAGATTGCCCAGGGAAATGGTGGTGATACCATCCCTGGAAGAGTTAAATTAAATGTGTAGGTGTGGTACTTGAGGACATGGTTTACTGGTGAAAATGGTGGTGGTGCTGGTTGACCTCAATCTCTTTTCCAATCATAAGAATTCTATGACTCCTGTAGGCAAAGTATTTATGGCATGCAGTTGATTGTTTATCTGCAGTGCTGCTGCCATCAGCATATTTTTAGCTACCTTGCCTTAGCATATCTTTCCTTCTACTTTATCATGTGTTATCATAAACTTTTTTATGTGTTTTGTGCAATCTCTCTCATTCCTTCATTGTAAGAGGCATAGTTAACATATTTAATTTATGATTTGTTGAGCCCAGGTAACAATTTTTGATCTTTAATGCTGGATCTGAAATAACAGCTTTGCAGGAAATCCTGGTGATCCAGCTTTTTAAACCTGTGTGGGCACATGAGCAGCGTTTATTCATTGTTTGTGAGTTCTTGGAGCAGCTGGAACCCTCTGTATGTGCTTGTATGTGCTGTGTTCAATTGCTGCTGCTCCATGTGACACCTGGCTCAGTTTCTGCTCAGTCCTGGCTCTCACAAGTACAGAATTCACAGCCCTCCACAGATGGCCTTGGCTCGTGTTACACTGCTTTATCTTGTCTTTATACACACCACCAAGAATTAATGAGTCTCAAACAACTGCTCCATGTCAATCAGACACTTATTTAGCAGCTCATTTTTCTGCCTTCCTGTGCTTATCTGGCTGACCTCACACCTGCATATTTAGGGCCATTTCTGTGAGGTCTTAGTTGTACTTATGTGGTCAAAAACTTGTGACAAAAGTGTATTTTTGAGTGGAGTTGACACCTCCATCTTTTGATGATGGATGCTGCTGAGTGAGGTGAGGAGTGAGCACCTGCACATTCTGTTTTCAGTGCTCCTGCTGACCCCTTAAACAGGGACAAAAAAACAAGGTTGTTGAATTTAGAGGTGATTCCAGTTAAAGGCCTTGCAGCTGAAGGACATGATTAAAACATAAGAGCCAGATGCATAGGAAAAGAGTATAAATAATAGAATGCAAGTCAGACTTGCTCCAAGTTATACATTTGAGCAGAAACAAAGAGTAAAAGCAGAATGAAAAGCAGGCTGGCAGCTGAATAAAAGCATTTTAAAGAGATCTGGAAGTTATGGGTCCTAGGCTGAAAATATATCAATTTTATTCTATGTTTTATATGGATAGAAATATGGCCTGAGAGTCTGAGAAAAGGTTTTACCACTCAAGCCAATTCCAGTTGGAGTCCTGTGTCTCCTCTTAGGCACTTGATTTCTAAAGTTGGGAAATAGTTGGTGAAAAAGAACCAAGAGAAAGCAACAAAACAAATCTTGAAAAATCAACCTGTGAGAAAAAGACAGAAAAACTGTTATTTTCTTTCACAGCATGAAGAGGGATCTGCTAACTAGAGATGTAAAGATAATCTTCAAATATGTAAAATATCTCTAAAGTGAACAGAAGGACCTATTTTTAAATTTATGGTGGTATGATAACCATGAAGCTGAAGAGATTATTCAGATTAGGCATTAAGAAAAATGCTCCAGTGATGGGTAGGTAAGAAATAGATGGAGAAGCTGTAAATTCTATTTCTGGAGGTCTTTAGGAGGAGACAAAACAGGATTATTGCACATAATCATCAGCCCTAGGATGGAATAGATGGATGGAACCAGATGATCTCTTCAGATATATTTCATTGTGATTCTCTTCATTTCTTTCAAAATAATCAGAACAAGGGTGCTCAGTTTTTCTCAGCTTGTAAAGGTGTCACACTTGTATCTAGTGCCACATTTATATCTAGTTCAGCACTTTATGGCTTTTGATTGGTTAAAATTTGATTTCTAGATTTGATTTAATTAGCACCATGTTTATTTTCAACATCTGTTTTACCTTTGAGCCTGTAGACCTCAGTATAGCTCAAGAAGTCATAAATATATTAATTTTTTTTTTAAAAAAAAAGACCTGTTCCCAAACATTCAGCTGAAAAAGAAGAGGCAGTTGGGGAGGAGGATTATAATTCTGTGGGTGCCATTGTGCCTGGAGCTATAAATGATCAGTCAGCTGCAGTTGGAGGGAGCTGCTGGGATTCCTGTGTTAGCTGAGTGTTGAGTTCCCTGCCAGAAATGCAGTGCCTGCACTGGAGCTGGGAAATCATCCTCTAAGGGCTCAGGTTTCTTTTGATGCTCTGAGCAAGCAGCTCCACTCCCACAATGTTTCATGTGCAGGATGAACCTAGGAGACACTTCTAAACTTAAATAAATGTGCAGATTTTTTTCTTCATTGTGGTGTTTCTAGATACTGATTTTAATAATATACAATATTTTAATACAAAATATTAAAATTCATAGGAAATGGGGTATAATGGTTAAGGACATGCTGTGTTTTAGAAGGTTTTGTTCCCTAGATCCATTTAGAAATCCAGAAGTGATTGGGTGGCTAGAGTAGCTCTTATAAGAATTTGATCATTTGAATAAGTTTTTAATTGCTAACAAAAAACTTCTAGTTATCTTTCAGTAATTTCTAGGAATAATACACCTATAGCAATTTTTACCACTTGAAAGTAAATGCAAGATTCATTGAATTTGGCAAAAGACCATGGAGAATAGATATTTAAAACTAAATGGGATTTGTTTTGGTATTTTCCATTGAAATCATAATTTTCTAGAAAATATCAGTCTGTTCATTTATCACTTTTGAATGCTGGAAATTAGAGAGTATTCAAAATACAGCTAAAAAAAGGTAGATTCTTAATGTACATTATTTTTTAATGTACATTAACTACAGGAATAATACATATGAAATAAAAAGTTCTGATCTATGCAGACATTTTAAAATTTATTTTATCTTATAAGAACTGCTTAATGTGCTTGGAACTTTAACTGTAAAAAATCTCACAGGACTTTTTTTTGTTTTTTCTCCCAGTCACAGGTGAACCATCATTCATCCAATAATGAAACTTATCAAGAAAGGTTGGCACGATTAGAAGGTGATAAAGAGTCTCTCATCCTGCAGGTATGTCCAAAAAAGAGAAGAAAATTGTCTGCACAGTTGATATTTAATGCAGAAAAGCTGAAGTGGCAGAGTATCTTCTGTTAAACAAATGTTAGCAGGTCACAGAGGTAACTGATATTTAACCAGGAATTAATTTTTTATCTGCATAATCCCTTTAAATGGTGGGGTTACCTGGTAGACGAGAGGAGAGGGGTGTAGCAGCAGTAAAAGTGGGGGGATAGCAAAGGGAATAAAAATAATTCTGTCCCAGGCCCCTGCTGGGGTGCTGGTTCTCATTCTAGGTTTGCTAGTCCTGCCAATTTTCTAGATTCTGTGTGCCACCAATTTTAATGGACCAGAAGACTGGCAGGTAGATAGAACTGGAATTTTTCCTCTTCATATGCTGTACCAAAATTGTTTACATCACTGAAAAGCTTAAGGGGGAGGGAAACAGGGAGAGAGAAAATTTGACAGTAAAATGCCAGGCTGAGCTCTAGCAGGTTTCCTATTTCTCAGTTTACCTTTTTCAAACAGATCCTGTGTCACATATAAGTTCTCCTGGAGAAAACACATGTTGCAAAAGTCAAAAAAAAAAAAAAAAAAAATCCATGTATTTTTGCTAGTACTAAACTGTACATCCCACACTTTTTAAAAACTGAAGCTGGAGATTATTTAAATGGCCTTTGCATATCCTTTTCCTTCATGCTTTCAAATGCATATTGCCAGCACATACATTTATATCAAACAGATCTGGAGTGTGTTGGGTGGGTGCTCTCCCTGCTTTCAGTCCCAGGTTTCTGTAAACATGTTTTATCCTGTATGTTCTGCTCACACTTGTGTTCACTTACTGAGCAGAAAACTCACTGCTGTTGTTAAATAAACAAAACTTGTTTTGAGATTCAAGCTTTGGCATGGTTGGGGTTTTTTTCTTTCATTACTGTTGAACTAAGTTGTTGTAACCAAATTTAGGAAAAAAAAAAACCCACCTGGTTGAAAAACAACCTCCTTGTTAGAATTTAAGTGTGCACTACAAATTCCCTTTACAGCTGATATTTATTAGCTCATCTTTTATTGATCAAAGGGTTGTTAATGGCAAAAACTTGATTCTCTGAGTAACAGCAAACAATTTTCCACACTGTGCATTCATGTCTTGAGCACCTGAGCATTTCATGAGTGGAGAGAAAACTGGGAGCCAAATCCAGCTGTTCCCTGCAGAACTGGGAAAAATCCCAGTTCTGTACCTGAGGCTGGAGCTGCTGCACCTGTGAGTGAATCCTTTGTTCCCCCCATTTCTGTGCAGCCCTGTGCATCAGCTTTTGAGGATCTAACAGTGCTGGTAAATCCCTGCAGGCTGCTCAGGATGTGCTTTCCCTCTCCCTGCCCTGCAGATTTTCAGTGACAATTTCTTCATCCACACAATGTGGAATGCAGCCAGCCAAATGCACTAAACACAGGAGTTTATGACACATCTTGGGACCTGCCTAGAGCTTGTCTTAGAGTAAAATCAGATCTAGAGAATGTCTCCCTTCCATTTTACTCCCATCACCTCCCCCCCCCCCCCCCACCAAACCCAAAGGCTTAGTCAATATTTATGCATTTCCCTTTCATCTCTGCAGAGCTGCAAAAACCCCCAGGCAAATAAGATAGACCAAAACCTCAGCTGGAAGATGAACATCAACAGCAACAAAGATGCCAGGGTGGAGCTGGGTTTAGCACCTGGTTTTTACACCAGTTCTTCTCAAACATGAGGAGCCCCAAGCTGAGGTCCATGACCCTGGGGATGCTGCTGGATGTGACCTGTGAGAGGAAGGGAGGGAAAGGAATGGGAACAGAGCTCCTCTATTCTGAACAGGCTGAATTGCACCAGAGACTGGCCCATGGCTGCAATCTGGAGGGAATGTGAGCCTGGGAACACTCCAGTCTTGCCCCAGACTCCTAAACCTTTCTAACACTCGATTTTTAGCTAAGTGTTCAACACCCTCACTTTTACAGAAAATATATCACCTACAGGCTGAGGCTTGCAGGTGTTGCACTCCTAAGGCAAAGATGGAATTGCCAGGGTGGCATAAACTGGGATTTTGTTCTGGGTGCAGCCTTACAGGTTCCTTGAACAGTCTGGCAGATGTGATCCTAGGCAGAGAGAGGAAAATATGAGCTCCAAGTGGCTGATGTGCCTCTCAGCCCAGCTGCTGGAACACCCAGGACAGGCTTCTAAAGCTGCTAAGCTTCCACTAAATTCCTTTGCAGGTCACATTCAACATCCAGAGTTTTCCTTCCAGGTTGCAGTGGTATTTAAACCTAACCTGATGCTCTAAATAAAGCTGGTTTTCTTTCTCTGGAAGGTGCATCACGCTGAAGGAGAGAATTCAGTTTATTCCTTCATGCCTTCTGACCCCACATGGGGCTTTTCATGTATCATCCCTCATTTGATGGGAGCAAAACAAAGCAGACAAGCTGCAGATTTCCTTGCAGGGAGTTCTCCTGCCCAGCTTGGATGTGTGCCCTGCCATTTGCCTCCCCCCACTCCTTCCTATCACCTCTCATCCTGAGCTCAGCTGCACTCTAAGCTACAGCCAACTACCCTAATGGAAAAAAAAAAAATTAAATAGTCTTTTCTGTTTCATCATTTTTTTTCTGTGTTTCTGTCCCAGGCATGCTTGGCTTTGTGTCTGCAGGTAAAAGAAATGCAGATCTCTCCCTCTGCAGCTTCCCTGAAGTGAACTGGATTGCTCATTGAGTTTTTAGACATGCTGCTTACTGGAATCCTAAAATTTCTTAAATTTTTTTTATCTTAACTGTATATTTTTATGGTTTTTTATTAACAAAGGTGCTTTAGGGTTGGATGTGAGGGCACATATAAGGGTTTGTTAATGCTTTTCCTTCAAAGTGGAGTTTAAACACCTTAGGCTCCTTTGTTTGTTTGTTTTAGATAATATTTTTTCTAAAATAATTAAGGCTTTTATATAACTAAATAGTCAAAATGAATATACAGAATCTATGGGTTTTTTAACATAAGAATTATCTCTGGGGTTTTTTCTGTATCTTTCTAATGTTATCCTGGTTTTTTCTGCTTTGTGAGATTTGGGTTCAGCTGCTGGGCTTCTTACATTGCACACTCACTTCTCTGTACCACATTCCCACAGTTCTTCACCAGGATTGCTTATTTTTGCTTTTCCTGGGCTTCATTGTCTGTATCTCCCTGCTTTTGCTTTCATGTTTTGGCTTGCCAAAGCCTGGGAATTTTTGTTGGAATACAACTTTGGCACAGCTAAAACTCACTTTTTACTCATGGCATTCTTTATAGCTGTAGATAGGTAAACTATCAATAAAGTTTTGTTCTTGTAAGAAGCAATTGGGATGGGAATGAATAGTTATTCTACTTATCTGTTTTAGGGAGCGAAAAGCCAGCAGAACCCGAAATGGCAAAACCACACAAAATATTTCCAGTATCCTCTGCTCTTGCTTGCTCCTTTCCAATTTTCCACCCTTGTGCATGGAGGGACCCAGGCTTACCTACAGGCAGCATTCCACCCCTTCTTGAAATGCCCTTTCTTTTGTCATAACAAAACAAAACAGTTGCAGGGGAGGGGAGATGGGAGGGCGGGGTTGGAGCAAAAATAGAGGTAAGGCTGCAAAACCCTGGCTTGGGAGACAGCAGGTTGCTGCAGTGCACAGGAATATTAAAGCTTTGAGGGCTTGGGGAAGGCAACTTCTTGTCAAAACGTGCACTTGGATGTTACATGCATAAGGTAATTGGAACTTATTTACAGCCAGTTCAGCAGCACTGTGCTTCCCCTCTCGAATTACAGGTGAGTGTTCTCACAGACCAGGTGGAAGCTCAAGGAGAGAAAATCCGGGACTTAGAAATCTGTCTAGAGGGCCACCAGTTGAAGCTGAATGCTACAGAAGAAATGCTCCAACAGGTAAAAATCTGTAAAAATCTCTAAAAAGCTTGCAGAGCTTCCTGCACGACCCTCTCCAGCAGTGGGGTGAGCACACATGGTCACCTTACCTTTGGCAACAGGACAAAACAGGGAGGAAAAAAAAAAAAAATTGTTTAATTGTTCTCCTCCTGCTTTGCACGTTTCCCCCCCCCCCCCTCCTATAAATGTTTCTTTGTTTTCCTTTTGCAGAGAAGTTTTGCTGGCTGGTTGCATAATGCTGTACGTGGCAGCAGTGTGTGGAATGAAACTGTTGTGTTTTATTTGAACTGTGCTTATTTGGACATGGCTGAGTAACTGGTTAGGCAGGTTAAATGTATCGAATACATTTAAGAGTTATAGAATTAAGGAGTTTTATTGAAATGCCTTCTGTTTTCCTATGGCTTTGAAGCTGAACAAGCAGCAATTTGAAATGAATTACTGTATCAAGTTCTGTTCTCGAACCATTTTCACTTCACTTCAGAGCTTTCCCCTTATCTTGATATGAGAAAATTAGTATATAAAGACTTTTTTTCCTTTATTTCCATCAACAGTTCCAGGCTACATGATTTCATTTTTGCTCTTTGATGTTCTATGTTGAGGGAGCAGAACAAATGATAAATTAAATGCCTTACACAACTTGCAGGTCTGTTGATGCCAAAGTTCTTTCCCTGTGCAGTTCTCTGTTACAGATGCAGATCACCCACTGTTAATGCACCACATAGATACCAAAAATAGACTTGAAACTGTAAATGAGCCTCAAAAACCTATGCCAGAAATGTTTAGGATAGATGCTGCTCTTGATGAGCCTGGTTCTTCTTTCCACATAAATATTTTGTGTTATAAATTTGCTATTCTGGTCCATGTGAGATACACAAACCTTTTAATGAAGTGCTCATAGCTTTAAATTATGGTAAGGATCCTTGTGCATATGTATGTAAACAGCAGCAGTTTCTATAAGATAAAACTGCATCCTAAACTGTTTAAATTAACAATTCTCAGAGGTTCTTGGAAAAAACCTTCCTTCTCATACAGTCCAAAATACTTCCAGCTGAGAAAGGATGTATTCTGAGGGGGTGTCTAAAAAATGCAAACAGTGAGTGCATGTGGTTTTCCAGTGAGATCTGAAGTGAAACTCAAAGAACAGTGATTGTTTAAGTTGTGAAAATCTGTTTTCAGACTCCAGGAAGGCATTCACAGCAGAGTGCAGAAGATTCCTGCTCCAACTAAAGCTGCTTTAGCAGTTTCTGCTAAAACTGTTCATTCTTTCCCTGACTTTAATTTTTTTGCCCAGATGATATTCTGAGAAAACTGTGAACCTAAAGCCTTATTTCCCAGAATACTGAGAGATCTGAAAATAGAATATAATATTGCATGAGCATTGCCATTTCAGTGAAAATGTTTGCATGTGCCTGTCTGGAGTTAAGCATACACACAAATTGCTTACAAAGCTGATCCTAAGGTGATAAGCCACAAGCTAAAGAAGCCAGAGAATCTCCAGATATGTCTTAAAAAAGCCTTAAATCTATATTTTGGAATAACTTTGGGCAGCTGAAGTTGTTTCTCCCAGTAGACAACGGGATATGAAAACCCAAGTTAGATTTCTCAGCAGTCAGAGAAGTTGTAATTTATTTTCCCAGCACAGGAGCCTATTTAATATCATTTATTTTGGAGGTTCTCAATTCATCTTGCTGAAAAGATTTTGGGGGATGAGTTGAGATTTGGGCAGAAGAGAATGAGCTGATCATGGGGTGATTATGACATTCATGTAAGATATGTGGCCAGTGGGCTTTCCTGCAGATAATTTTTCAAAAGTAAAGTGAGTGTGGTCTCAGGGGATTAAATAGATGGATCAGTCAGGTTTTGGGGAGAGTTGGGTTCAGGTCTCCTCATCCAGCTGCTGCTGCTGTCCTGCTTTTCAGAATGACTCATGTTACCATCTTAGGTGGGTGTGAAGTGTAAATTCAGGTTTATTTCGTGGTTCTGCTTCCTCATTTACAATATATTTACAATGTATTTAACTCCACTGATTTTTGCTTTTGTCAACTTAAGTCAGCTGCTTCCTCTAAGTGGAAAATGGAACAATAAAGATAAAACCCTGTCTTTTTAATTTTGAGAGCTATAAAGGGGTGACTCCTAATTAATTCTGTGCAAAAAAAAAAAAAAAAAAGCTTCATTAAAAAAAATTTAGAAACTTCAAGATAACCTAATGATGGTAGCTGGAAGTTCCATGGCAGAAAGTACCCTTTTAAAGTACCCTTTCTAATGCACCCTGCAAAGTAGTTTTTGCTGAATTTGTGCTAGCAGAGACTTGCCCTCCTTGGCAGGGTGGGGTTTCTGGCAAAAAAATCCTTCTGGCTCATGATTTATGCACAGTTGTTTTGAACCCTGCTACAAAGTGATCACAGAACCACTTCTGAAACAGCAGCTGGAATAAAAGTCACACAAACAACATGAAGTGGCTGCTCAGCATTTTGGGTGGGCATCTTGAATGTGGAGTAGCAGCAGCAGAGGGGAGAATTTTGTTCTCCTTTCACCCTTCTCCTCCTCCTGACCATGTTTTTCTGCAAATTATGTGGGGTTCTGGTGCTCAGCAAACCTTTTCCCCAGTGACTGGGGTCAAACTAACCTGGGGTTGGGGGGAAGGGGCTGTTTTTGTGGAGGGTGAGTGACACAGGTCACAGCAAAGGTCAAGGTGTGGCAGAAGGGCAATGCAGAGATGTGCTCTG
The DNA here is from genome assembly GCF_903797595.1 of Erithacus rubecula. Lineage (NCBI taxonomy): Eukaryota > Metazoa > Chordata > Aves > Passeriformes > Muscicapidae > Erithacus > Erithacus rubecula. The sequence continues at coordinate 17,780,536 of NC_136688.1, forward strand.
ACCTCACTGTTTGTGGAACAGTGCCAAGGAAAATTCATCTCAGCAGCATTTGGGCACTGAGAGGATCCTGTGTGAGACACACAGAGATGCCCTGGTGTGCACAGTTGCACACAATGTCAGGCTTATGGCATCAAACCCAACATTTTACTTTTTTAAGGGCTTTCTCCAGCTCAGATTGTAATGAAGAAAAGTATTTTTCCACCTTGAAGGTGTCTGCATTTTCTTCCTTCAAAAAAAAAAAATGAAGCAGGCCTTTTCAAAACTCATGAGAGTCAATGGCAAAACTTTAATTCAGTCATAAAGTATAATTCAGGCTTGGGCCAAGCATTTACTTCAGAGTAAATGCTAACAGAAAATTTTCTGGAGCATGACTGGGAGCAAAACACACATTTAATTTAATCTCATGAAATTACCTTCCAGTGAGGTGTCTGTCCTGCTGCTGAATGTAATAAATAACAAATGTAATAAAGGATTTGGAAATGCTGGCCCTGTGAACAGCTACCTGCCTTTCCCCTTAGCACATTGTAATGCAGATTTCTAGGAGTAAAATTAAAAAAAAACTCCTAGAATTATCTTAGGAAAACAATTTATGCTGTGGCAGTCCACTTGCAGTGTATCAACTGCTTTAAATTGTGAAGTTTCAGCCAATTCTGCAGAGCAATGATGGGTGTGTTTGTTCTAAGTCACTTTGTGGCATTACTGAGTAAATGCCACAAACTTTTCTTCCAGTCAACTTTAAGAAAGAAATTTTGGTTTTGGTTTTTTGGAGGTTTTTTTTGTTGTTGTTGTTGTTGTGGGGGTTTTTTGAGTTTTTGTTTTTGGGTTTTTTTGAGAGGAGGGAAGGCTTTGGGGGAGTCTCTTATCAACCTGCTGTACAATTGGAAAACAGAAATAATTTTTGCTCTATTGAATTGCCCTAAACTCCCTGTAACAGAAGTAGCAGCCATGCCCAATGTAAACACTGAGTGCTGTGGAATCTGTGCTGTCAGATTGACAGCTGTGCCATGTCCAGCTGAAAAATGAACCTTCTGCACACACAGATTTCACCTCCATGGTCCCTTTAGATGCATTTGTTGGTAGTTACCATGAGTAACTACAGAGGTAGAGCTGTGCTTTATTTATTTCATCATATTTATTTCACAGATTGTCATTTCCCTGGGAGCTCTATGGAATAAGGGATATCAGTTTGCTTTGCCAAGGACAATCCTGGCAGAATCTTTCCTGAATCAAACCCCAGATGTGGTCTGACCTGGTCTTTGTGCCTTCCAAATAATTTCTGACACAACCAGCTCTTGGGTAGTTTTGTTATGTGAGCACCATTGTGTCTTCAACCAAGTGAATTCTCTTGGAAAAGTACAAATGACTTGGTTTTAGGATTCTTTGTGTCTTAAAAACATACACACAAAACCGTGGAATATTTGGGTGCAAACCTGTCAATTTATGGCCCACTCCTGTCTGGGTGCAAGGTGTGCCAGCAGTGGGGAACATTTTAAAAAACTGCATTAAAATAATGAAAGGGGAGCTGAATCAGAGCAGGAACTTGAACCCAAGGCTGTTCAGTGTGTACCTGCTCTGGTTTTGCAGCTGCCTCATGCTCAGAGGAGCCAGGATCCTGTCCTGCTTGCAGGACATAAATCTGGAGTGCATGTTTGCTCCTCAGGAACTCTGCTGGCTGGCAAAGACCATTCCTCCAGCTTTCAGTTTGCCTGAGTTATCTGATCTTAGATGAATTTCAGCACTTGTTTATAGCATGCAGGAGCTTCTTGCCAGCAGCTGGCTCAGTGGTTCAGATTTTGTAGTGTGCTCTGGTTTTTCTAAGGTTTTTCAGAGCTTGCTCTCTCAGGCTGTGCAAGCTTTATCTCTCCAGGTGAGCATTCCACAGCTTTGCTCCTCTGCACTTTAAATCTGCTCCAAGGGCTGCTGGAGCTGGCAGGGCTTTGGAGAGCTCTGTCTTTTCCCTGCCTCAACCATAAAAAGGGCAGATGATGCACTGGAGGGCTGTAATTCCCTGCCTTGCACCATGCCATGGCTCTCAGCTGGGTCTCCAGCTAAGCACATATCTCATTTCTGCCACAGCTGACTGCTGAGAAGTGCAGCCCTCCCTAGGGGTGCTTCTGGCTGGATTTTGCTTGCCAGGTAGGTAGCTTGGTTTGTCTGTCTCTCTCAAGGCTTTTAACAAGGGTGAAGAGTAAGGAAATTTTGCATTTTTTTTTTACGGTGCTCAAGTGCAAAATGGGATCTTTGGGTTGTTTTTTTTTTCCCCTCCTCACTTGACTAAAATCTCACTTACGGTTTCTCAATCAGTGTATGGCATGAGTGTTCCTTCTTGTTTTGTAGAGAGCTAAATATCCTGGAATTTTCTGTGCTTGCAGCTGAGAGCTTAAAAAGTTGTGGTGTCCTCTTTCCAAGCTATTTTTGTCATGTTAGATTTTATAAACTTTTAAAAGAGTTATATATTTCCAAGAAAACTAAATGTGAGAGTGAGATATGCAAAATGTGCTGCAGAATATTGGAAAAGCTGATTAAGTATTTTAGAAGTCTGCAGTGTGAGTTTTTAAAGGCATGTTGTTTTTGGCAATAGTTTGCTATTCTTTGATCTGTCTGGTACATGTGTATCATTGCTTCTGCATGCCTCCTCAATTTTTCAAGTTAAAAGTTGAGTTTAGAAAAGGAACTTTAAGGAGGCAAGTTGCATTTGCATAGTATAATGTATAGGGCATTTTAAAACTAAAAACCAGTATCTTGTTTCTAAAGAAGACTCCCTAGGATATGTTCTATATCTGTTCTGTTTTTCAACTAAGATCCTCCTAAAGCTGCCACAGCCCAAATTACCATTTTGCCTGTCTTATATTATCTTTTTTTTTTTTTTTTGCTTCAAAACCAAAAACATAAATTTGTATTTTCTCTTCTTACAATCACATATTTATTCTGGCCGGATTCAAGTTGCATCATACCACTGAAATACTCTATAATTTCTCTGTAACAAAATGGTTCACATTCTTAATGAGCTGTTCACTGTGAGCATCTGCTTGAAGATGAAAATAATTGCTTCCAGATGTTCCAGTTTCAAGAGGAGAAGTTTGCTTCAAACAGCACTTGCTTCCAAAGCAAAAGTTGGGTCCTCTGGATGCAAGGGGGAATTATCAGCTGCTTTAAATCAGTGGAGCTCCATTGAAAGCAAACCAGGGGTAGTTAGCTGCTCTGCCTGTTTTGAGGTTTATGCCAGTTTGCTCCAGCTGAGAATATCTGACTCCCCAGCTCCAGAGCAAATTGTAAAATTCTGTTTGAGCTGATTAAAAACAAAGCAAGCCCAAGCAGCTGCCTTGATGCTCCCTTGGACCAGGTAGTGCTTCTGTGCCTCACACAGAGCTCCTGGATTTGGGATGAGAGGAGTGAGTGGGGATTGCTCTCCACTGCATGGCTGAGGGTAATTTAGGGGTCTGTAACAAAAATAGGGAGTAATGCCAGATGGTGCACTCAGAGGATAGATCTTTTGTTTAAAATCCCCAGGGGGATGCTGTGGCTCCTTGCCTTATTAAGAAATCTTCCTCCCATATCATGGAACACCATGTCAGTGTCCAAAAAAAATTCTGAATGTTGTTTTAGCTCAAGAGTGAATAGAGTCTGCCCATGGGGCCAGAGTTGCCCCATCCTGCTCTTCTTTCTGATGTTCAGTGGCCTTATTTCATATCAAAGCTCCCATTTTTAGCTCTGCCTCAACCTGCAGCAGTCTGCCACCTAAACTGCTGTGCAGAGCCTGCACTGCACTGGGATGTGCCTGTGAAACCCCTGCAAATGAGTGTTTCTTCTGGAAGACAGAGGAGCTATTTGTAATTACAATTGTAATTTTTGTCACCTGTGTAGAAAGCAGCTCTTCCTGCTATTTCATTAAGTGACTGCCTCTTAGAGTTTCTCAATAAGAACATCAGTGCAATATCTTTCCTTGATTAGTGTTTATTTCATTCAGAGGAGGAAAAAAAAAAAAAAAGGCCAAAACCATGAGGCTACATTTCTGTTTATTTTCCCATCCATCCCCAAATATCATTGCCAATGTCAGCAGGAACAGGCATGGCATTGGGAATAGTGGGTGGCTTGGTTAATTGGTGTTGCAAGTTCAGTACTATTTTTAATTTGTGCAATATTCCCCACCAGACTAAAATAGCTTACATGCAGAGCAGATTTTGAAATAAACTTTAACTCTGTAATCTTTGAAATAGCCTTTGTGGCTTCTCCAAGCCATGGTCTCCAATGTAGTTCAGTTTGGGGCAGAGATGACAACAGGGTGATGGACGTGGTAGTTTCTGATCCTTCAATAACATCAGCATAGATCCAGATTAACTATGGCAACTCCAGCTAAATCATATTAATTCAGAGCACAATCTGTTGTGATTCTTCAGTTTGATCCACATGATCAACACACTAATGGGATTTATAAATTATCACAAAATATTTTAACCATTTAGAAGCCCACAGTCTCTTTGTAAAGATCGATTTGGCACTTGGAAAACTAAGTATGAATTCTTCAGTGAGGCTTAAACTCCTGATGGGACCTTTATTCCCTTTTGAATATTTGGGTGAGAGGCATTTGATGTATGTAAAATGTTGCTTCTGCTGCTCAGTTTGGTGAAGGTGCTCATGCTGCAGTGCATCCTTTATTGATGATGTGACAAAATTTCTACAAGGTAATACTAAGGCATGGCTTTGGCTAATGTGGTTTAGGAAGGCACCAACTCTTTTGTAATATGCCATTGTGTAGGTTTGTGTCTGCTCAGCCTGAGCATTGTTTTTGATTTCAAGTCTAGCCCAGGGATTAACTTTACCACACATTTGCTTGAAACCAGGAGGGAGGCACGGTGGTTTGGTGATTAACACAGAGCATTTAGATGAAAATAACTGCAGCCCTTGAGAAACACACTGAGGCTCCAAGTGAGGGTTTCTGCCACCAGAACAAACCCATGGCAGGCTGTCAGTGCTCACAGAAATGACTGGGGGATATTCTGCTTTGCTCCCAGGAGCTGCTCAGTCGCACGTCGCTCGAGACTCAGAAGTTGGATCTGATGGCTGAAGTTTCAGACCTGAAGATTAAGCTGGTTGGCATGGAAAAGGAGCAGAGTGAATATGAGGAGAAGCAGAACAAAGCTGAGGTGAGTTTTTTTTTTTTCATCAGCCTGCTTTAAATTTTTTTCCATCCTGTTCAGCCCACCTGAGCTTTTGGGCTGAAACCAGCACAGAAAATCAAGATTTTCCAAGGTTGCAGCACAGCCTGGATCACTGATGCTGTGAATTGGGTGTGCTCATACATTTTCAGGATGGGGGCTCTTTTCCTCTCTCTCATTACACTTCAGAGGTTGCTGTTTGGCTTTCATCAAGGCAAAAGAGTCTGGAGTTCCTTCCAGAAGCATTTATTGCAGTGGGTGTTGGCTTAACCCTTTGCTTTCCCTGGCAGCTGGACTGACATGGCTGTGCCAGGATTAGCAGAGCTCTTCTCATGTTTTTGTGGCAAAAAAAAGACTAAACTCAGCATCAGGGCTGCCACAAGCACTGAGATTGGGGATTTAAAGGTATTTGTGGCACTTGGGAGGGATTTTGCCTCAAAGGTGTCTTTCCCCTTTGTGGCTACATAATAAATAGCAAAAAAATATCGTGGGCTGGAGGCAGTTCCAGCCCTCACTCCCTTTCAGATGTGGAGTGTTCTGGACATCAAAGGAGCTTTGGGTTTTGCTGCAGTGGTTAAGAAAGGGAGTATGAGACAGGGAATTCATCTGAGCAGCATCCATATCAGGGTGGTGAGCAGCAGGTGGGAGCAGGGAAGGAAAGCAGCTGTGGAAGAGAGAAATTCATACAAATTCCCATGTGTTGCCCTTCTCTATGGTCCTGTAAGGGAACCAGCTAAACCAGCAGTAGAGGATTGCCTGGAAAGGAAGAATTACTGGGTCTGGGATTTATGCATTGCTCACTGGAAAAAAAAAAAAAAATAAATCCCAACTTTGTTCCACATTGACTTAGGAGAATTTGAAATGCATTGGGAGCTGTTTGCTCTCCACAGCTCTGCTAGTGGAATAGCTGATAGCTATGCAGTGACGTGGCTCATTTGGGGTGTGTTTGCTTTCCACTCATTTATTCTCTGAAGTTTTCTTTAGAGATGCAAAGATAGTGATTTCTGGCAAAGCTTGCAAGCCAGGGAGGCACCAGCAGCTGGTTTTTTACCACCTGTGGCCCTTCTCCTGCCCTTTCAGGCATAATTGGCAGTGCCTTACAGAACATGAGCACTCTCAAAGTGCCTGAAAAATCTGAGCAGCACCTGCTGGGTGCTCCCCATGGTGTGTGGAACACAGGGGTGATGATCCTGAATTACTGCAGGGCACACACAGCCAGCCTGGACCCTGGGAAGCAGAGAAGATTTTGGGTGCATTTGTTATGGATTTTTAGGTGGTTTAAGGAGGTTTGGAAATTCTGCTGCTGCAGTGAGGTGTGTGTGTGGAAAAGCTGAGCTTAAACAGCCTGGGTGCCTTTGTGGTATTGTGTGCTATCACACCTGCCTGCTGAGATGGAAAAAGGGATTCTGGCCTGATGGAAAAAAAAGATTCTGACCTGATGGAAAAGCTGGGAATGGCTGTGTTGAGTGTGTGCTGAATTATTAACTACCCCAAGGAGTGATTGGGTTTCTGGTGTGTTGAAAGTCACAAACCTTTGCATGTGCAGAGCAAGGAGAATGGGTGCTGTAAGGAAAGCTGTGGGAAACAAAAAGCATTTTTGGTTTGCTTGTTGAGCTGTTTGTGTATTTATTTCAGAGTCTCCTGGATGAGCATTAATCAAATTTATCAGGAGTTGCTTTCAATCAAATTGGATGCTTAGTTGAATTCTAATCCCTTGACCCTATTTCTTCTCCTTTTCCTGTAAATTACACTAATTTTTCAACACAGAGACAACGTCAAACATCAGGATGAAATTTATTAATATTCTTTATGTTATTAAGAATGCAGCTGCTTAAACTTGGTCATATTTTGAGTGTTTTCCTGAACTCTTTGCCTCCACTGCCCAGCTACATCTTTCTAATGAAGCAACCACTTTGACAAAAAAAAAAAAATCTACCTGTAGTTTGCTCTTGGTTTTGGCATCCAGCATGTAAAACATTTTAAACCAGCTTGTTCATGATACTTCATGGCTGACCCTGCTATTTCTAAATATAATAATGGGGTTTGAAAAGTTTAAAATTAAATGTGGCATTGCAGGATCATTGCAGCTCCACCACGTTTTCTCTCTATTCTAATTTTGTGTCAGCTCATTTCACAGCAGCTGTTTCCAGTCACTTAGAATTCATCTATAGAATTATTCTTCTGGCTGAGCTGGGAGGAAAGACAGCAAATTAAGGCATCCTTCTAAATATGAGAGAGTTTTAATGTGCAAGATTGGTTTCACTTTATCTAGTGCAGCTGTCTTTTAGGTTTGGTTTTAGTGAGCAGCAAGGAGTTTATCAAGCATCTCCAACCTCCTTTCAAAGGTATTGATTTCACACTGAATGCCACTTGTCTCTGGCTCTCCAGAAGCACATACTAAATATAAAGTGCTATTTATTTATATTTATGACAGAGGGGGCAGGAGAATTGCTGCTTTTACAGGGACTATCTCACTGCTGGCTTTGCTATTTAAATTCCTTTTCTGGGGAATATTGTCCTGCTTTTGTCACAGTAGTGCTGTGAAGGTTTCTGGAGTCTCACCTAAGGGGTTTCTGTACCTGAGAAGCCTCAGGAATTTTGAAAATGTGTTTTTCTGCATGAAGCAATGCATGAGGAAGCAGCACTGTCAAAAGGTTTATGTCTGCTCTACCTGAACATGGACAAAAGAGACTTTCTGTCTGTCCTGCTCCTTCCTTTTGTGGCATGGGAGAAGTCTGTGGGCTTGGCTGCAAGCTGCTGGCAAGCATTTTGTGGCTCTTGTGACTTCTGAATTAAATATCTGGTGCAAAGCTGCTTGCAATTCCAAAGAAACCTGAGTCAGTGAGGCTCTGACTCCCTCTGGGGACTCTGGAGTGCTGCCTCACCTGAACCAAGGTGCTGTATTTAGTGTTAATAAATGTTCCTGCCAGGTCCCATCCCCAGCTGTGCTGCTCTGCTGGTGGAGAGGGTGGTAAAAAAACCCAAACCTAATCCTCATTTATGTGCATTAAAGGTTTGTTGGGTGGAAGAGGATGAGCATCAGACATTGTGTCCTGGTTGAGCATAATATGTATAAAGTAAAATGTATGTAATGGCTTTTCTGAATTTCATCTTAAGCACAGCGAGCCAGAAAACACTCAGATGTGTGAAACTCTTCTGTGTGAGTTAGGTAAATCTTTGTGAATGTTTCAAGTTGTCTGTGGATGCTGTTACTGCCCTGTCCTTGCTGTTCCCCAGCTCTAAGACTCCTGATTTTACTGCAGAGTTGAGGTTACAGGAACTCTGTTGGCAACTCTAATGAAGAAAATAATAAAAACCAATTATTTGCCACGTCATCTGTTGTTCTGTCCACTGAAACCTTTTTTCTCTCCATTGGAAGATGGATTAAGCTCCTCAAATTCGTTCCACTTGGGAAGATTGAGAAACCACAAAACCTGTGTTAGTAATGTACATGAAACTTAAGAGAAATGCACTTTAAACCTGTGATAGAGAAAATATACTCAGTGCTGTTTGCTGCAGACCTGGGGAATTCATGTGAAATGTCATACAGATTTTTATACCTGGCTTTAGTTTATTTCCTATTTGTGTGTTTATCACACAAATCCAAGAAGCTGACCAGCAAACTGGTGCACTTTAAAACTTTTTAAATGACTTTTTCTTCTGTGTTATCCTCCTGATTTCTCCTGCATCCTGCATTCTCTCCTCCTCCATTCCAGATCCTGCCCAGAGAGGTCATGGAATTATTTCTGCCCTGTTCTGGACCTGCAGACAGAATTTATATGCTAGTAAATTCTGTGTATGAATTATGGAAGAGCAGGCTATGGTCTCAGCTGAGCACTTTGCACTTTATTCCTGCTGGGTGATTTGGAAGTGCAAATGAATGCAATCAAGTCCCATTTCAGCAACAGTGCACCTCTGAGCCAGAATATTAAAATGTGTTCCAAATTGTGCCTCACATAACTGTAAAACCTTCCAAAAAAAAGTTTCTGATCTTAACTTCAGAGTCAGAATGGTGAATTGGTCTGGAATGTGGGTTCTGTTCCATGTAAACTGTGGCTTTGTGCAATATTCCAGGTTTATACTCATTTACATCTGCTTTATCAGAAAGGAAACACACAATGTGTCTTTTTCTAAGTTTGCCTTAGATGTGCTTCTTTGTGCTGCAACTGTAGAAACATATTCTTTCCATCATTTTTTTTTCCCCCTCACCTTTCTATTTTTTTGTCTCTTTTCCCCTTTCCTCCCTGTTTTCAGTCAGTAGTGAACCTGATCAGTGACCTACAGGAGCAGATGTGTAGACTGCAGCTGGAAATTAATAGTAGGATCCAGGAGAGAAAATCTCAAGATAGGAAAGCAGACTTGACCCCTAATGGTCCCAAATCTGGTGCAAGATCAGTAGAGCCTGTGGGCCAGAAGAATTGTTCTCAGTGTGAAGTATGAGCAGCACCTTTGGCAGAAACCTCTGCACTGCCTCTTCTCTCTCCTGCACAATCCCAATTCCACTAACCACAGCTGCCTTGGCAATGTTTTGGCATTAATCTCTGTGACTTTCATTAGCAAAGAGTGAGAGTGTCATGAAAAATGACCAGGGGAAAAAAAAAAAAAAATCCCACCCCAGACTCTCCACCCCAATTACTGGGACAAATTTGGTCATCATTGATGGCTGCCTGCTAAAACACAGAAATCTGTAAAATCCAGCCACCCCTTTCAGATTTCTCACAGTTTCCATCTCACTTGTAAGTCTGTGGTGCTGGTGGGGTGTGGGTTTTTTGGATTTTGGGGCTGGGGTTTGTCTGATGTGCAGCATGCTGGCATGGTTTGGTAGTTTGCTGTTTTTCCTCGTGGTGATGCCACCCCAGCTCCTCTGAACACAGATTATTGATTCCTGGATAACTTAAAAGCTTAACACAGGTATTAAAAAAATTTCAGCTAAGGCTCTGTGACAATACCCTTTTTTCCTAATGAAATATGAAATGAAAAGAGCCATAATAAAAACAATCTGCTTTTACTTTTAAAACAGCAAATCCAACATGATTTTTTTTTATTCTCTGAGATTAGCAGGTACCAGAATTTATAAAACAGATCCTGTTATTTGATCAAAAATGTGTCACGTGGCAAAACAAAAGCTACTTTGCATAAATGGCTACATTTGACTGAAGGGGCAATGACACTGGTATGCCTAGAAAAAAAATAAATTAAATGTTTGATTTCAAATCAGGTTGTTGCCCCATCTCTTTGGTATTCAAAATTTGTATGCCCAGAATTCATAAGTAATCTGCTTGTGTTGTGAGGGAGTTATTCAGTAATTTCTCTCACAGGTTTTATGTTATAAAAATAACTACTTCATGTGTTAGACCTATTTTGAAAAAAATGCTGTTGTTTCTGGGCTTGTTTTTGTGCAGAACTGCTTAATGGACCACCAGAACTATAAGCTATAGGTTGGAGAAATAATCTGAAGGTCAAATCTGAGAGTCATTCCAAATAAATCTTAATGTAATCCAAGATGCTTAATGTATATACTGCACAGGAGTCCAAAATTGGGTCACTCCTCCAAATTTTCCATCCCTCAGTTCAATTTAAGACATTTTGTCTTGTCAGAGCTCCATGGAGGTTTTAATAATACTGTCCTTTAGAAAGAGCCAGATAAAATTCCATCAAGGAATGGGAGAAGGGACATTCAAGAGACAGCTTTTAGAGGAGGTCCCAGTTTTCAGTGTGGTGGTTCAGTGTTGGATACTGTGTGGCTCATGCATGATCTGTAATTCAGGACTGTAAAAAATTACTATCTGCCAGAAAAACCTTACTTTTAATTTTTTTTCCCTGCAGGGTTTATTACAGGAACTCAGGCACCTCAAAATTAAAGTGGAAGAACTGGAAAATGAAAGAAACCAGTATGAGTGGAAATTGAAAGCAACCAAAGTAAGCATTTTAGATTTTCTAACAACAGGGTTCCATCAGGAAGGGACATGTTCCACTTCCCATCAGTATTTATTTTTCTGATTTTTATTTTTCTGATTTTTTTGTGGCAGGGACACTATTAATCCCAGTTTCCCCTAACCTTTGGAATAAATACCTTGCTTTGAAGGTGGTGTAGCTTTCTTTGTGCATTTTGTTCTCTCCATGCAGTTTTCTGCCTGGTGCTTCTTGCAATTTTTATTTTAGGGAAACACAAAAGGCATTTTGGCTTGCAAAGAGCTGCCCAGAATAAAGGCAATTTTTGAGGGTTTCCTGGCCTTGATTTGTGTGCTGGTGACAAGCCCAAGTGGGATGTTCTTTCCAGCCAGAGGAGACATGCAAAGTTTGTTGGGTGTTTGCTTTTTTTGGAATTTGTTTTCATGGACATTGAGCCCAAAATCCACCATTAGCTCATCAGCTTTGACTTTGTGTGTATCACACTCACACTTCCATTGACCTTAAATCCTGCAAAGCTCTTGGATCATAATCTGGAGAAACTTGACATCTGAAACATTTAATCACTTTCCCCTGTAATTAATTTTTCTAGTGAAGCATTCTCACTGTTGTTTCTAGTTTGAATTTTTAGCCCTTTTCCACCAGATTAAAAAGCACCATATGATTTTTCCTTTTTGTGCTGTAATCACATCTCCTTTCATTTCTGCAATAATCCCTGTTGATGTGAATGACTGACTCCTGAGTTGTGGTTGAATCTTGGAGAAACATTTCAAATTATTAAACTGGATTTTCTATTTAATGCTTGATAGCTTGATCCAGACATGACAAACAGCTATTATTTGCATTAGCATTTCATTCTTTTGAGAATTCTTGGATGAATAACAGAATGCTGCTGTCATGTCTTTTTTTTCTCATTAAGATAATAGTTCTTCAATCCATGAAAATGTTTTCTTTGAAATGGTGGAGATGAACAGTCTTTGGGAAAATATTTTCTCAAGCAGTGTGTGGCCAGCTGCCAAGACAGATAGAAATTATGGAAAATGCAGGAGCAGAAGGAAAATAGGAAAGAAGAATCATAAAATCCACTGAGGGAGCGAAGATGCAGGACTGGAAAGGAAAAAAAGTAAAAGGAAAGAGAGAGGAAGCAGAAAAGTAATCAGAGATGGCAGGAATTAGAGATGAAGGGAAAAGAGAGCTTTTGAAAGAGCTCTGAGATGGAGCAGACCAAGGCAGGCAAATCCAGATCTGGTGTTAAGAGTTCTGCAAGTTTTTGTCTTCCTGTTGTTCCAGCTTCCTAGATGAGAAACTGGAATACATCCATGGCTGGATATAAAAAGCATATTAGTCAGTGGGAAGTGCAGGAGCCCTTCAGAGATGCAGCAAGGCAGATTCTTCTATTCCACGTGGAATTTTGGGCAGAGTGGTGATGTTATCCTGCAATCCAGCCCCTTGCTTCCTGGGGAAAATAACTTTGTGTGATAATTCATCTGTGTTTCTCCCTGTTTGGATCATGTTGTTTGATGTTTTGCATTTTGCCTGCTTTGTTTTAGTATTTTGAGAAACTGGTCACATTCATGATTTTTTTTGGTCCTTTTTAGTACTTTCTTCCTTTTCCCCCCCCTTTTTGGTCTTTATTTGAAAGAAGGCTTGGTGTGCCTTTGCAGAGGAAATGCAGAATGTTGACACAGAGGCTTTGAGACCTCTGAAGAAAATCTCTTCAAACTGCTGGCTTGGTAAAATATGCTGTGAGCAGTTTTTCTCATCAATACTTAAACCAGATTAGAATCACTGCATTTCAAGCTGGACAATCATAGAATTCTTCTCCCTCTGTCTTGTTGAGCTCTTTCATGTGGGATTTTCTATCCAAGTCTAGTGGCAGCCCTAAATTTCCAGTAAATGTCAATGAACACTGGTATTTTGTTGCATGTGTGTGGTTGTTTTCCAGGCCATGCTTTCCTTCTATTCTAATTGCTGGTTTTGAGGAAAACCAGTTTTATCTTGCTGAGAAGTCTCAGCATTAATAGATTATCAATTATACTGGTAACTTATTAGTATAGGATTATTTATAATTTATAAATATTTAAATCTATATAATATATTTAGAGATTTTATAATTAGGATTGAAAATAACCAGTGTCTGTTTTAAAATCCTTTGATATCTTTCAGAGATCTTCATGCAAATTTTAATTCCCTACAATAGTCATTATGATTACATTATCAACTTTGCAGCATTGAGAGCTTTCCAGAGTTTCCTCACCTACAAAAACCCTTCAAAATGTTACATTTCTCTATGTCTGTCTTCTCCAAGAGATTATTGAATTGAGGGAAAATGAGCAATAGAAGAATAAATAGGTTTTTCTAGTGTTTTTGAAATATTCTGAGTTGGTAACTGACCTCAATACACTGAGAAATCTTCTAGTCCCTGGCAGAGGCTCACAGCAAATGGGTGGGGAAGGTATTCTGATTTTTCTGTGCTCTTTTTCAGGCTGAGATAGCCCAGCTGCAAGAGCAACTGGCTCTCAAGGATGCAGAGATAGAACGTTTGCAAAGCCAGCTCTCCAGGACCTCCTCCTACACTGAAGTGGCAGAGAGAGGTAAGAGGAGGGGAAACAAAATTAAACATTCCAAACCCTCCTTGCACTTTGCTTTGGTAGCAGCTTGGAGCAGGATTGCAAAGGGATACAGAGAAATACAAGAATGGACTTAAAAGTCTTTTTGGGAGGAAAAGTGGTGTCAATTAATTCTGTGTTCTGATGGAGTAGAGGCCTTTAATGTGTGAAATTCTACAAGTTGAAATGAGTATCCTCAAGGCCCTGGAACTTTTTTATTTATAACTGTAAAGACTCGCTGCAGTTCAATGGGAATTTACTTTTCAGGTATACCTTGAAAAACTTGTTTGAAAAAAATCTTTAGAGTTTCTGGTTTTTAAGGGAAGAAAAGGTCACATTACTAATTCTAATGTTTCAGTGTGCAAACATCCTAAAAGTGAGTCATTATTTCCTTTCTTCATGGCTGTGTTTGGTTCAGGCTCCCTGTCCCAGGAAAGATGCTCCAGATGGATTTTGAGTGTCCCAGCCAGCCTGAGCTGGTTTAGGCTTCTCTGCTTTCTGTTTTAAGCTTGCACTGTTGACACAGGTCAATGGCAAGCAAACCAGTTTGTTCAGCCTTTGGTCTCCACCAGTGGTGTCACAATTCTCTGAAATATTCCCTCCCTGGGGCTCCTGCCAGGAGAATTTGGAATTAGGAGACTTTTTCCTCTGCAGCACTGACACATCCATGAGGAGAATTTGTATGCAGTTTGCCACAGGGCATCAGCTTGGTTCCTGTGGGTGTTAACTGAGGCTTCCCAAGGCTGCCCTGGCTGGGATGTGAATTTATTTCCATGGTGTCCTGGTTTGAAGGACAGGTGTCTGCCAATAAAGGCAGGAGCTTCTCTTTGAAATGGAGAATGTAAACCCCCTTCCTCCAAATTATTATTATAATTTGAAATTAAGGGGCTCTCAGGCAAAGATATGGCAATTAGGAATAACAGTTCTTTACTAGGAAAATTAAAATAGCAATGCAGTATTACACAGAACAATCCCAGCCCTGCCAGAGTCAGAATCCAAGCTGGCACAGTCAGTCAGTCAGGGTGGTGGCACAGTCCCATTCCATGGTGCTGCATCCTCCTGCAGTGGCAGATGTGGTTCAGCTGGAGCAGTGCTCCTGGAGAAGGGGCAGTTTCCTCTGAAGCTCCAGGGATGATGTGGAAGGGTCTGGCTTTCCTCTGGAATCCAGTGGAAAGATTTTGGTGTCCAAAATGTCAGTTTTTATCTGGGTAGGAAAGGCTTGGCTCCTGCCCTGGCTGGAGCATCTCCCAGTGGGATGATGGAATTTTATCAGCCATGCACTGGGACTCAATGGCCCAGTAGCAGATGATATCTTCCTGGAGGGAGGATGGGCTGTGGGAAGATAAAGATGATTGCCCCACCTGTTTTTAAAGCTGGCCCATTAGCAGATAATATGTGCCAGGAGATCAGGTCACTGCCCCACCTGGCTTCAACAGATGGGAACAGAACACACATTCCTGGTCACATAACCCAACACATGGGCTGTGCTTCCTCCTGCCCAGGGCTCCCCAAAAACCTCCTGCACTTCCCCTCCAACTCAGCTGCAGAGCTTGTGCATGTGGAGAGCTGCATGTCTAACCAGAAAATTAGTTTGTCTAACAGCAGTGCTTGGTAGAGGAACCCTTCTACTAATGGAATTTTGTGCTTTTTTGTGGGATTCCCAAATAATTTATGGTATTTCAAAGGAAAGGTAGTGTGGTATGACAGTAAATTTAGAGCTTGGCAGCGTTCAGCTTCTACAAGTGTGGTGAAACATTCCTTGATTCCAGTGGCAGAATCCGTGGGCTACACTCAAGGGAAGCACTTAGGCTGCATTTGAATGGAAACAGTAGCAACCCTTCTGAAGAAAAAAAAAAATATTTAGCGGAATTTTAGGTGGTCTCCTCAAATAAAGCTGAAAAAAATGATGTCAATGTGCTTGTAGTGTGCTAGAATGCATATCCTAATTAAATTGCAAAATTGATCTAATATGTGCTTTTTCTATATACTTTATTTGACTCTCACCACTTACCATCGTAGAGGAAGTTTTTAGGAGAAGGCTAAAAGAAAAACGTAAGCCTTGCCCTTCCCTTTTGGCTTTACCTCACTGCTCCTTCCCCACCAATGTTAACCCAGATGCATTCTGCAGCAATAATTCCATATTTCTTTGGGTTTGGCTGTCTGATTGCAATATCTGATTGTAATGCACACTGCTCTGCCTTCACTGCTTGCAGCAAGCAGGCAGCTCCTTGCCCTGCTCAGTAAAATTGCATTTCAGAAATAAAGGTCAGAGCTTCTCAAATCAAACTGCTGCACTTCAAAGAGATGGGGTCAAGGTTAACAGAGCCAAAATCTAACAATTACCTCCTTTTATTTGCACATATGTAAAGCCCAATATTTAATTTTGGGAAAGATGGATGTAACTGAAAGCCTTTCTCTTTGGAAAAGAGGATTGAAGCTTTTTTTCTTTTTAAAGCACCACATTAAATTAAAAAAAAAAAAAAAAAACTGAATAAACGTCCCCATACTTGATGATGTTAGTGCAAGTAAAATTTGCTTTAGTGTGCTTAAATCTACCTTGACACCAGTCCTTTTTGAAGTCTTTTTGAATATGTATAAGGAGAAATTAGTGGGACTGTGATTTTTTAAAAAGTCTCCCAACTGCTTGCCTGCTGGCTTTAGTTTTTGATTTGGCTCTGCCTCTGCATGTCCTGTGTCTCCTCTTTGAGAAAATACCTGTGAGGTTCATTTACCTCTTTTAAACCTTAACCACTGCAAAGTGTGCACTGTCCAGAATCCCTGCAATAAAAACTAATTTCAGCTTTTTCAAATAGTTCAGCTGTGACATTGAGTGTTCAACATTCAGTTGTAAATCCTTTTTTCACAGGTGCTCTTTGGCAATGTTGATTTTCTTTCCCCTCTCTCCCTTCATGCCTTTATATTTGTTTTCATGGTTTTTTTGAGAGCAGCTTTGATGTCAAAGCATGTTGCAACAGAGGAATTCTTTCAGGTTGTGTCTCCATCACTTGGTTTAGTAAGAAGGTCTCAGTGGGACTATTGTGCTGAGAAAAATGAGAGATTTGGTTCAGCAAAGTTAGGATGTGATTAACAACCTCATACATTTCCAGAGAGTGTGTTTTAATTGGGAAAACATTACTGGAAAACCTCTGTCACTAAATTGTGTGTGAGGAAATTCTCCTCACACAGATTTTAATCAAGTTATTCATACTGAAAGATTTAAGTAAATAACATTTTACAGGACTTCCTTGTATCAAACCAGCTTTTTGTTATTTTTCATTCCCAAGTTAATGGATGTGCTTCTCAGAGGGAATATATTTTCAATCCTACTTTTAATTACTTCCTTAAGTATATAATAGCAAACACACTTCACACTCATCTTTTGCAAATTGAGCCTCAGTGTTTCTCTTCCATTGCTTGACTTTCATAGTTTAAAATAGGATTATTCAGTCTTTTGTAAGCAAAACCAGGATGTTTTTCTTATACAATGCTTTTAATGGTTCAGCTTCTGAAAAAAATCTACATTAAATGTAGTTTAGAAGTGCACTGGCCATGCCTCTGCCATGGTTTGGGTTATTAGTAGAACATAGGGAAAGTATCACAAAACTATTTACAGTAAACATAGCAAATCTTGTTTTTCTCACAACATTTTAAAACATTTTTAGACCAAGAAGTTCAGCGGTTGAAGATAGGAATGGAGACATTATTGGCTGCAAATGAGGAAAAGGTGAGAAAATAATCTTTCTTCTGCATGTTAAAAATGAAATTATGGTTTGGAGTGTTCCAAAGAACACATTTCCTGTAAGGATTTCATGAGAAAGGGGCTCATTCTTCAGGATTTTTTTGTGTAATAAATCAAGTAATTTTTGTGGTAATAAATCAAGCCATGGGATTTTCCTGGATGATAGCACACTTATATATGATTACATAGATAATAATATGCATCCCTAAAAGCTTCCTTTAGCAAATGGGGAATCCAGACAGGGCAACATTAATTCTGAAGAACACTGATGTGGTTCATAATATTTATTTCTCAAAAAAGCCTTCTGGTTTCCTTACATCTGTAATTTCACATTGTTCAGCAAATACAGTGTACAAAGGCAAATAACATTCCTCACAAGGCATGTGAAAGACTGAGCCTGTTTTCATGAAAATCACAGAGATGTAGCAGTGTTAAAAATTAGTTTTATGAGTTTATGACGGTTTAAAATGAGGGATTTTAAATGTAATTTTATTTTTTCATGGACCTACAGGACCGTAGGATAGAGGAGCTGACACTACTGCTGAGCCAGTACAGGAGGGTCAAGGACATCATGATTGCAGCTCATGGTAAAATGTCTTGTGAATAATTTCCTGGCTTTATTTTAAGTTTAGGTGGTTTTTCCTGTGACCATGTTTTACAGCATAAAATTATACTAGAGAGGGAGAATTCATTTATTTCCCTTTCACTAAGGAAAATCCTGACATCTGACAAGTTTTGTTTCGAAGGAACAACTGAAAACCCACCTTGTTTTGCTGCACACAATTCTGTGTATTTAACTTCAAAACCTGGGGGGAAGAAAGAAAAAAAAAAAACCAAAACCAACTTTGTCCCAATTCTCATTTCCACTGTATGAAGTGAAATGGGTTTAAAACAATCTCATTTTAAGCTGTCACCACAATTTTCAGCACTGAATTTAATCTGGGGAACTTGACCTGCTGAAAGGATGGTTTTGTTCCATTCACCCCATCACATTAACAAGTAATAACAATATTTTTAGGCCTTGCATGGCAGAATGGAAACTTGTGTTTAACACATAAAAATACAGAATTTACAGAGAGTAAATGTATTTAACATGTAAAATATGGAATGAGAGTGGATCTCTCTGAATGTTCATTAAGTAAATAAATAAAAAGATGCAAGGAACAAGCCATGATGCTCTGGAAACCAAAGAGAAAACAAACTTTGCCTGTTTCTCTCCCTTTCTCCTTCTGCTCTCTTCTTCAGGCTCTTCTGTCTCTGGTGGCAGTGATGAGGAACTTGAGGCAACCTTAAGGAAGTGGAATCTTTTCAATAACTCCCAAGGAGAATTACTGAAAACAGAGGTACAGATGCTCTAGAGGCAGATTCTGGTGTATAATTTTTTTTTTTTTTTTCTGTTGGTTTTTCTGTAGTAATGTAGATGAGGGATCAGCCCTGGCTGAATTTTTGTATTTCTTGGTATGGAGATTCAGCAGCAGACCAGAGCTGCAGGTTTGAAATCCTTGTGTCTCACCCAGGTCTCTGCAGGAGAATTGTCACCAGCTGTGCTCCCTCCAGTGCCACACAAAGCCTTGGAAATCAGGCAAGACCTTGTGTTTTGTGCGGGTGATGATAAATTGTATTATTTAGATTGTTTTTAACTGTTGGCATCTTGTCTTGACTGGCTTTGCTGCATTTTTTGGGCACTTGTGAAAGCTGTGCTTGTCATGGAGGTTGGCAATGCTTAGATGGTTAAGGTTTCAATTGTATGAATAAATCTGCATTTTTATATATCAGAAGATACATACTCTGCAATCCTTAAAACCATCAAATTTATTTCTATTTAAAGTGGAAGCATTCCAGTACCTTCAAATAATTTACACACTCAGCAGGAAGAATCTTTGGACATCACAAACAGGTGAGAATGAGTAACTTCCATTGAAATATAAAACAATTTTCCTTTCTAAAATCCCTAAATATAGCACATTGATCACAGAGAGTTATTGCTGTGCCTGTTAAGAGTTTATAAAATCATGCACAGATATCAGAATAAAGCTGCCTTTCACTGCTGGTCAGAGGATGCCTTGTTGCTCTTTCTTTGCAATTCTCAATGATTTTCAGGCTAAAAACACAATAAAATGAACACACCTTTTATTCTGAGCTGTGTTTTATGGAGACATTATGTGATTTCTGCAGCTGTTGTGAGTGAGACACTGGGGATACCCAAACAAATGTATTAACTGTTGCTTTTTTTTGCCTGTCCCTTTCCTAAGGGTTCCACAGAAAAAAAAGTCAAGCAGTTTAGAAGACTTGCAGAGTGAATCCTTGGAAAAGGTTGGTTTATTTACAATCACAGTTTCTGGTGTTTAATGTCTCAGCTGAAAGACCAAGATCAAGTATAAATATTCTTTTTTTTTTGTTATAAATATGGTAACTTTAACCACCACTAACTCTGGATGTGGGCTAAGAGCCCTAAAACAGCTCAGGTTCCTTTTCCCCCCCATTTCCAAACTGGCTGACACACCCATGTGGCCACACCTTCAAATTCAGGTTTTGCCCTGAGAGAAACCAAAATATTTATGTGAAGTACAAGAAATAATGAGGAGTCATTTTGTTAAACTGCAGTATTCTGTTTATGGGTGTTTTTAAAATATGTTTTCACTTCCAAATCACCAAATATATTAAGGTAGCTAATCCTGAATGTAGCTAAATGTTATTTCCACACGTTTTCTTTGTTTGTTTGTTTTTGTTTTGTTTTTTGTTTGTTTGGTTGGTTTTTTGTAACTGTGTTTTCCCTTAGCTCTATGATACAAATGGCACTCCTGAAGATGGCAGTGATGCTGCCTTAGCTAAAACACAAATTTCATTCCAGTGCAGAACAAAACTTCCCCATTTGCAAAGCCTTGTTGTACACTGGCAGTTTTCTACACTTTTGTAATTCTACTTTGTGAGACTGTTGTTTTCTGTACTCAAATTAAGCTTAAGACCAGGTTACCTACACCCAAAAAAGCCATTTAAACCAGATACCAGTAATATGATTGCTCCAGTTTTTAAATTTTTAAAAGTTTTTTCTAAATATTTTAATATTTTTCTTGAATTGCTGGAGATGATAGTGACAAAGTAGAATGTGTAGAAATTTGTACTGCATTCATTTGATTGTAGTCTCACACACATGTGACAAATCAGAACTCTTCATTCCATGAAGAAATGATGGTTTTCTTGTCACAACTTTTTACTTATTTTCTTGTCTTAATTCAAAAATCTGAATTTAAATTTGGGTGATATGCTGTGATAAGGCTGAACCTACACATTCATGCTGGAGTTATTCTGCTTTGCTCAAAGCTCAAATTCCCATTGCTTCCAGCAATAATATTAATATAATAAAATAATAAACCACATCAGTGTCCCTGACCTAACTGTGGTGGAATTTTGATCCCTTGGTTTCTATCAGAGCTCTTTATGGTTTCAGCTGGATCCATACAGGATTGTGTGTGTTATTTTATGTCAGTTGTTTTCATATTGGTCTGTTAAACAGCTGTTATTGTTCCCAGCTCAAGGGGCCACCCAGAAACCTGGAAATAGCAAAATTCCTTTGATCACAGCAGAACTTAAACAAGAATTTTGTAGAGTGGGGAATGAACAAACAGAATTAGTATAAAATATTGGATTGAGATGAAATTAAGAGGTAACAGTCCTTGAAATATGTTGTCCATCCATTAAGCACCATGTCCATAGCAATAAGACTACGTTTGATGTTACATGTATGTTTGTGAATACTAACATTTGTCTGTTGCTTTTTTTCCATAAAACTTTGAAATTGCCCTCCCTGAAACTCCATAGTATGTAGATGGAAAACCAGCACAGCCTGTTGTAGAACAAGAGGTATATAAACTGCATCCTTCCCTAACATTTCTCTGGTGTGGTGTGATGTGATGGTATGGCTGGTTTATATTTTATATTCATTTTTTCTTCATAATGTTCACATAGTTCCAGCGATGACAATCAAAACAGAGGGTAAATATTCAAGAGGAAAAATCTTTTAGTTTTTTACTTTTTACCTAGAAGTTTGTTACATGAAGCTGAGGTCAGTCAGGCTCAGAATACACACTGCTGATGTAAGACACAATTTCTCTACTCTTACTCTCAATATTTTTGGTACAATCAGGGTGTACTCCTGCAGCTGCCAAAAAGGAGCTGGAGTTGAGGAACTGAGCAGTCTGGCCTGAAATTGTAATGTCCAAAGAATCCTCTAGGCCTTGGAATAAGAACAGATAAAGCAGTGCTCATCTCATTGAAGTTTTAATGTGTCATCATGTCACAGATGAAGTTTAAAACAATTTTGTTGGAATGGTGTTACTGAATAGGAGCCTGCTGTATATTCCTCTGTACAAAATATGGTTTGCATATTTCCAGTGCAAAGTTCTCCTATGAAAACTCCATTCTGATACTGAAACATTTACCAGTGTGAGTTTATTCCAAAGCAGATATTGGATGTACACCTTTTCCCCTGTTAATGTCAGCTGGAGCTGCAGGTTCCCTGCTTGTCCCAAAAAGCATTTCTGTCCTACAGCTTCCACCCAGAGCATTGGCTTGGCCATCTTTTCATCTGGGTTCAGTGCTGAAGAAATCCCTACAAGCCATTTCCAAAAATATCTCTGTGCTTTGCCTGAAAAAGTAATTTATTAGGCTCAAAACTATCAGATTTATGGGAACATTTCATCTACCCTTGCAAAAAGGAGCAAGGTGCCCCAAGGAGACATCACTTGAATGTGAGGAAAATTAGGTTCTGTAATAGAACTGGCAATTTAATTTTGCTGTAATTTTTATTTTTTCAAAAAGACAGCACATTTACAGTTCTGTCTATGCAAAGAGGTTTTTGTCCTTACAAAAGTTAAATTTCTGTACCCTAGCTTTGGTGTTGGTTCTTTAACTGTTATTCATGGTGATGGGAAACATATATGAGGAAATCTGGGGGGTAAAAATACTTTTGGGTTAAATTCCAGCAAGATACAACTGTGAGGCAAAAACAGAGAAAGTCTGGTGGAAAATAGGGGAGAAAAAAAATTATGTGAGAAACATTTAAAACAATGTTGACCTTAGAAAGATAAAACAATTAAATAGTGAGAGGGTCCTGGAGGAAAGGGAGACAGCTAGAAAAATTCTTATGGTAAACCAGGCAATATTTAACCTGTATTTTAAAGTAATAGAGAGTGGATGAAGTGGGGGGAGGAGATGAGGGAAGACCAGGCTGTGTCTTAGCTGGGAAACTTCAGCTGATGTATGGGTTTAAATGGAGTAAGCAGAAACATGCAGGGAGTGGAGTCATTTTGAAGAATTCTTTTTTCCCTCAGCTTTAAGGACATTATGTACCAGATTGCAGGTGCTGTGAGCACTTTGATTTTGTACTGACCTTATCTTTCTCTCTTTTCCAAAAGCAGCAGAGTAAGGCAGTGGGGAAAGGCAGCAAGTACCAAACTCTGCCAGGAAAGCTGCCCCGAGCCCTGCAGAATGGAGAGCAGGGGATGCACAGCTCCCCTGAGGGATGTGGCACAGGGGACAACGATGACAGCAGCACCCCAGGCCTCAGTATGTACCTGGGATTTACCCAGAGGGAAAATCCAAACTGTCTGAGGGGCTGGGACACAGTGGGGTACAATCTGCTGTGCCAGGACAGTGTGCACATGGGAGTGTCCTACTGCTTCAATTAGGGAATGTCCTGCTACTTTACTTTTTTGTTATTTACTTATTTATTTATTTTAAGCAAATACCAGAAATATTCCCACAACTCATGGCAGATTGAAGGATGAGTTTAATTTAGAGGGTTTGGTGGTTTATTGTTGGTTTTTTTTGGTTTTTTTTTTGCACCTGACAGTACCGTTTGAAACTTCACAGAACTACCAAAAATATGAACATTTGGGGTAAAAATCCCTCTTGCTTAGCTTTGGGGGACCCACTAGTGAAAATTTAGAATTTAATTTACTACATGCATAAAAACATCAGTGGATTTTGGAACTACAGATATATTTCTATTCCACAACCACAGCCCTGTGGAAGCCTGTATTAATTTCTTTTCAGTGGCATCGTAAGCACAGATTTGTTGACAAAAAGGTGTCAAGAGTGAGGCACAGGACCAATTATGTTTTTTAGGACTGAGAGCTTGGGAGCTTGAGCACAAGATAATCCCTTGTGATTCTAAAGTCTACCTGCACTTTAAAAGTTACAGTGGTTTGGGGATTTTGAGGGGGGTTTTTTGTTTTGTTTTTTTGTATGTAGTTATTCTTTTTCTTTGGTAGGGATAGGTTTATTTTAAGGCCTCTGGTCCCTAAAGCTGCTAGCACACTGCAGTTTCAAGGTTGCAATAGGTTTTTTTGTTCTTGTTTAGGGGTTTTGAAAGAGCTTTTCTGTGCTGGCAACTGTGTAGGCAATGCAATAGTATCTTTACCTGCAGGATTACCCAAGGGTTGGGTGAGCTTGTAAAGGAAAATGTTCTTTTTCTAGAAACAAGCAATGGCTTCTTAAACACACTGAGCCCAGAGAATATTTTTTCTGCAGGTTGGTTTGTTTCTTGCACGTGCAGTAAGTTCATTCCCCCTCCAATTCTTCATCACAGAGCAATCTGATGTTTTCTTAGACATTGCTTCATTTCAGATACTCTGCAGGCTTCGTAGAGCTCTGTAGTCTTTGCTTAAAGAGCTAAAACTTCCCAAGAATGGTCAGGAAAGCCCAAACAGATCCATTTCCATCCCCACCTGCCCGAGATGATCCGTGCAGAGTTCTTGGGGCTCGTGCACACTGATGCACCTCCACTTCCACATCGAGCATAACTGCTTCTTCTCCTTTTTGGTTCTGCTTTTAATGCTCAGCTTAACTACTTTGCCCTTCTGTAACTTTATTTTGCTGGTGTTTTGTATCCTCTTTGCTTCTCCATCTGGCTTTCTGCTTCTTGGGATGACTGAAGATCGCAGCAGGAGTGTCAGTGCACCCGTGCTAGGTACTGTATCCCAACGAGATGCAACTTTTAACACTCATTTTGCTGCTTACTTTGTTCCTTTCCTCTCCCCCTCCCTTTCCCTACAAAAAAAAAAACACTAATCCCAACTCCTTACTGCAGTACTGAAATGAAGTAATAGCTCCTGCTGTGTGGCATTTACATGGGGTTTCTTTTTATGACACTTACCCCCTCTGGTTTCATCCTGTTTTTGCTGAATTTAAAAAAATTTCCACTGATTTTGATGGAGGAGTTGAGATATTAAGAGCAGGCAAGAAAAGCTTAAATGAATTCAAATAACGTGGTTAAATAGAAAAGACTGAAATAACAAAATTCTTTTACCCCGTGTTTTATTATTTTCCTTTTTTGTTTCTTGCATCAGATGTCCAGCTGGTTTTTCACCTTCTGAGCATGTTTGTTTTTTTTTTTTTTTAATACAAGAACAATTTTATAGATATCTGTACTTTTGTATCATGTCCTGCATTTAAACAGCCTCCCAGACAACAGCTTTATCAATACTTGGTATAAAATGTGACTGTGATACTGTTCTTAACACAGGAGAAACAGAGAACATGGATGGTACAGGGGTCTCTGATGACCTTTCACCTCTCTCTTCGGGAATGGATTCAGGTCCTCAATCTCCATGGTCCCCAGAAAACAGAAAGAGTCCAAAAGGGATCAAGAAAATCTGGGGAAAGTAAGATTCTTTTTTTGTTTTGTTTTTTTTTAATTCACTGTCAAAACATTTCAGCTGAGAATGAAGCTAATTCCCAGCCAAATCTACAATTATCTATAGCAAAAATAACTGAAAATTTGGGAAAAGAAAGCAGCTCTGGGATTGCAGGGGTGTGTCCTTATGTACACAGCAGGGTGGAAAAATTGTTGGGAGTGTTCACAGCGTCATGCTGGTGAAAGAAATAAGGCACTGCTGTCATCTTGATGCTATTAATTTAGCATGCCAGCAGTTTTATTAGCCATGGAACATTCAATTGTAGCAAGTTGCTCATTACAAAAGACACCAGGTTAAAAAAAAAAAGGAAAAAAGGAAAAATGAAGGAACAGAAAAATGCAATCTGCCTCAGCAACAAGTCTGGATTAGTAATTGGATCAAAGTGTTACAGCTGCTCTGCAGAGCTCTTTTTTCCCCCTCCAGAGTTATGTCCAGACTGAATTTCCTAGAACTCCTTCAGCTGCCTGTGGAATCTGGCATTGGCGGCTCCCAGGGAGAGCTGTTAGTTGTCCCTGTAGTTTCCAGGCAGAACAGACATCCTCTGTCACCAGCTAACAGCCCTGTCGTGGCACTCTTGTCTTGCAAGAATTCGGAGGACTCAGTCAGGTAACTTCCCTGCAGACGACCTGGGGCTGGCAGAGTTCCGGAGGGGAGGGCTCCGCGCCACGGCTGGACCTCGCCTGTCCCGATCCAAGGACAACAAAGGCCACAAGAGGTAAGGGCTCCTCCTCCTCTCCCTGCCACAGCAGCCACTCCCTCTATTGCTTTTATTTTTTTAATTTTTTTTCCCCGTGTTCGGACTCAGATGTTTGTTAATTTTTTTTTACTTTTGACTCAATGACCATTCGTGATCTGCAGTGCATTTTTTAATCCAATTAAACAAGATCTCACCTAGCTAGACCCGTGAAGAAGAAAAGAAACTTCCACTCTAAAACCTCCATCTGCCCCATACCTATTACTATATTCTAAAACCCTAAATTCTAAACCTTTCACCATGTGATATTGCACACTTCTATCCAAACCACACACCAGTGATTCTATCACTCAATTTTGGAACATTTCTCTAAGGCTTCAGGTTAAAAGCAGTGTTCTTTTGGGGGTCAGTGCCTGACAGCACAGAAAGTCCAAAACTCCCAGACTACAGGGTTCCAACATCCCTCCTCTTGGGGAGTTTGTCCAAGCACTTTGTGGGATTGTACACCAGCTGGAAAGAATTTCAAAATCTCCTGCCTGCACTCCTCCAGCTCCAAGGTGGAATGTCAAAAATTTCACCTTGTTAAACAACAAGGAGAATCTGCATAATGATGAGGATTCAGCAATTCCTTTTCAAACAGAAAATGAGGAATTTTTATCTGCCCAGTTCCCAGGACACCCCAGAACACAGCACACTGACAGATTTGCTGCAGTGCTGCCTTTGGCACACCGTGAGATTTCCAGTATGGAGTTTCATTCTTTATTTTAAGATATTTCTTGTGCTTTGCAGTGACCACAATGCCCCATTTGCTCAGTGGAGCACTGAGAGGGTTTGTAACTGGCTGGAGGACTTTGGCCTGGGCCAGTATGTGATTTTTGCCCGGCAGTGGGTGACATCAGGCCACACGCTGTTAACAGCCACACCTCAGGAC
The DNA here is from genome assembly GCF_903797595.1 of Erithacus rubecula. Taxonomy (NCBI): domain Eukaryota; kingdom Metazoa; phylum Chordata; class Aves; order Passeriformes; family Muscicapidae; genus Erithacus; species Erithacus rubecula. Next base: position 17,807,272 of record NC_136688.1, read on the forward strand.
ATGGAAAAGGTAATCACTGCTTCTCTCCACCTGCTCATTCTGTCCATTTCTGGAATCCACAGCATCAATTTTGGGAGTTACCTGATTTAAGGAAAGGAGCCAGGCTCCTTTGTTAATGTTAAACTTGTTAATGGTGTTTGTTGCAGGAAATGGGAATAAAGCATCCACTGCATAGGAAGAAATTGGTTTTGGCCATCAAAGCTATAAATGCAAAGCAAGATGAGAAGTCTGCACAACTTGATCATATCTGGGTGACACGTAAGTGTTTGGACTCTCATGGAATTGTTTGGGAAGGAATTTCTCCCAAAATTCAGCCTGATTCACATTTAAGCATTCCCCAAACACCTTTTAAAAAGCACTAAGTTTCAGCAGAGAAGAATTGAGGATTTTTATGATGTTGTTGACATCCAAACATACAGCTTGTGGTGTGCTCTTCTGCAGGGTGGCTTGATGACATTGGCTTACCTCAGTACAAAGACCAGTTTCATGAATCCAGAGTAGATGGGAGGATGTTGCAGTACTTAACTGTGGTAAGTACAGTCCTTTTCCCTCAGTTTTACCAGTTTTAACTTCAGAATAAGCAAAAACTTTACAAATCTTCCTTTGAATGTGAGCAATTAAAGAATTTTTGCAAGACAGAAACTGCCAGTAATAACTGCTCTGTGCTGCCTAGTGCATGGAATCTGTTCCTAAGGGCCATAAAATAAGTCATATGTTAGGGCTAACTTCTGCAAAGTCCTTCTTTCAATATCATGTAGCACCCCACAATTAAAAGTAAAATTACTTCTTTTAAGTAACCTCTGGAGCTCCTTGTTCTCCACACCAAGTTAGCAGCAATATTCAGCAAAGTAACAGCAGAAAATCCAGAGATTTGTACAGCTCTGACCACATGCACAGCACACCATGAGCCACACACAGCCACTGTGTTTTCTTGCCATTCTCTGGATAATTAGGGCCTGCATTTGCCTTACAGGCTTACACCCCCACCTTCGTGGTTTTTAGCCAGGTCTTGCTGTGGTGCAATGCTAAAAAAACCCCAACAAACCAACAGCAGAAGCCCCTCAAACCTCCACCTTAACAAAACCCTCTTTAAAGTACAAACTTCCATCTTTCCTAGACCACAGTTACTCTAGTGTTATATAAGACTACACAGAAAATTTGAATTCTTTCCTCTTGGGCAGAGTACCTGTTTTGATGTGTGTTCTGTGCCACCTAAAAGTCTCTCTCCTTCACAGAATGACCTCCTCTTCCTCAAAGTCACCAGCCAGCTGCATCACCTGAGTATTAAATGTGCCATTCATGTGCTACACGTCAACAGCTTCAATCCCCACTGTCTACGCAGGAGGCCAGTTGAGGAGGTAAAAGGATGTAGAAATTAATTAATTTAAGCAAGCACTAATTACCTGGTCCCAGCCAAAGGGGATAGAAAGTCAGCAGTGTACAGTGATACAACAGAATCATTGCTTCTAGGGTCTAGCAGCAGTTATGCCACTTATTAGTTGAATTTCATGCATTTCTCTTCTAGTGGGAAAAAAAGTTAAATCATCCTCCTGGAGAATAATTTGGAATGATTTCTCTTTGCCTGATCTCATTTTTAAATCTGTAAGGGTTTTGCCTTACCTGATCAGCATAGTTTTGTTCTTAGCATTAAACACTGTCAATAAGCCTGTTGCCATAATGTTCCTTTTCATCCCTGTAATCTGTAATCTCTGCTGTGGGGTTCCATCAGTACTAGACCAGGTCTGGCTGCTTGAAAGGGGCCTTGAAGAGAAGCAATCCCTCATCCAGGAAGAACAAGGAGGAAGAGGAGGGAGGCTGTTTTTACCTGAGCCATGAGCTCAGTGCAGGCTGTGGTGTCATCCCCTTTTGTGGTCCCTCCCACAGAACAACGTCTCTGCTTGTGAGGTGGTGCAGTGGTCCAACCACAGGGTGATGGAATGGCTCAGATCCGTGGATCTGGCAGAATATGCACCCAACCTTCGAGGCAGCGGAGTGCACGGCGGCCTGATCGTAAGGATTTACCATTTCACCATAAAAACTGACAGGCTGGGACAGAAACCATCTTTTGTCTGCTTTTTGATAAGGCATCACTGAGTGTTTGAGTGATTTACCAGAACTCTGAAATCACAGCAGTCAAGAATGACATTTTTTTAATTCAAAACATTCAGAACTGTTTGCAGCTCAGTAATGCCAGGGCTCTGAAACACCATTATTCTACTGCTGCAGAATTTTTGCAAAAAATACAGTGGTAGAAATCGTACTAAGATTAAGTCTGTACCCTGAGTAGAGCAGAAAATTCTCAAAGGAAACTGGTTCAACCCAAACAAACGTGTTCTGATGAAAAATATAAACACATATTTGCCTGATCACGCTCAGCATTTTTTCTTAGCTCCTTTCAAGTATTTCCTATTCAAACCCAGTACCATGAGTGGGCTATAAAAGGTGTAAGGTAGTTAGTGAGAAATCCTCTGCTAAGCACAGCAGTAGTTTACTATTGCATATATTTATATAAAAAATAATTTTTTTTTTAATCCTGCCCTTTTCCCAGATTCTGGAACCTCGCTTCAATGGTGACACTCTGGCCATGCTCCTGAATATCCCACCCCAAAAGACCCTCCTGCGCCGCCACCTCACCACTAATTTCAACGTGTTAATTGGGCCAGAGGCACAACAAGAAAAAAGAGAAATCATGGAGTCAGCAGCATACACACCTCTGACCACCACTGCCAAAGTTCGGGTGGGTACCGCTGCCAAAAAGCAGAGATGGCAGTGTCAGACTGCTCCACTCTGAGTTACAAAGAAAATAAGGGATAAACATGGGCAGGGAGAGGGGAATTCTAGGAGTGCTACATTTCCCTTAATTCTGGACCTTCTACTATATATCTGTTTCAACCAGGTCCTGAAAATAAGCATGCAGTCTGTTCTGTCTCTTCTGCATTTAACACCCACCACAACTCCAGTTTGAGAACAGATGTAGTTAGTTCAGAATCTGTGTACTCGAATGACCAGGGTATAGCAATAAATGAAAAAGGGGAGGATTTTGAACGTTTAAAGAACAGCCTTACTCAAAACTACCTGTGTTGACTCCTTATTTTAGCCAAAGAAACTTGGATTTTCGCATTTTGGAAACCTAAGGAAAAAGAAGTTTGACGAATCAACAGACTACATTTGTCCTATGGATACAAGCCCAGCTGCTACGAATGGTACCTCGAAAAACTATGGTGGTTACAAAGGACTCAGTCCTTTCAGTGACAGGGAACTGGATCAGGTGGGACAGACAGACTGATGCCATGCTCATCTCATCCTCTCCATGCATTCCAAAGCTTGCAAATAACCAAATGTTGCCCTGTAACAAACTCTTTGCTACACCCGCATGAACTCACTGAGGAAAGTATTGCCTGTGGACACTGGAAAGGGTTCCAGACTAAAAAAGTTGGGTTGTTTTTTTTTTTTTAATCAACATCTTCATAAACTCATCCATCCTCAAGCCCTTTTTCAGGACTATGACACCTTTACACTCTGAAGATTGAGGTATTTTGTCAGTCAAGGGTGTGGGTGGAGTAAACATAAGATTTTTGTACTTCTAGCTTTCATAATTTTAGTATGGCACATTATTTTTTTCGTTATCTTTATGGGTGGTTTTTAATGTAATGAATTCATTTGGACAAACTTGTACAAAGTTATATTAAAGTACAACTGGATTGTATTTTTTAACAGTAATCAGAGAATCCAACTGAATTTTTCTTTCATGTTGTACAGTGGGGAGTAGTTCTGCTTAGACAATATATGTGAAGACAATGCATCAGCAATGAACAAATTATTAATAAACCAATAGTTAATTCACTTTTTTGTAATGTAGTGGTGAACTCGTGAAACTGTCTAGACAGCATACAGAGAAATGATGAAGCCTAAAAACCATCACATTTTATTTCAACTTTGCTGTTGTGTAAAGGGATGTAAACCCTGAAAAACGGAGCTCTCCTGGAGCCTTGTGTGAACTTTGGCAACACACAAGAGCCACACAGAGGCAGCTGGAGCAAACTGGCTGACATTAAAAGTTTCAGCCTGCTAAGAGAATGGTCACAACATTGAAAAGACTAACTGCAAAGGTAATTTTTTCATTTGCATGGTTTAGTGCATCTAACATCTCATTTGTGTTCACTGGCTCACCACGGTCCTTTCCAGTGAGAATCCAAACCCAGACTGTGTGTGGATGTCCAGTTGCTCAGCAGAGAGTTGAGAGGGAATGCATTAACTTGCAGCCAAGAACTTGCACTGTGCAGTTGTTCAAGCATGACAGAAACACTGGGTTTTTCTCTAGGAGCATGGTCTGTCTATTTAAGCATGATTTGAAGCATGTGGCCCACGCAGGAAATCACAGTGCTCTAGAACTGGGCACATTTCTGTCAGAAAAAGAGGTAGGACTGTATCAAGGGAATCTTGCCTGTGAAAGAAGCTTACCAGAAATCTGAGTTGTTAGACCATTTGGAAAGTATTACTTTTCATTGATAGTATCAGTTGAGCTTTTTCTGTTTTTTTCCAAGTTTCATGGAATCAATCATTCTTAATCCACTCTTCCAATCATGCCTTTTCATGCATTTTTGTGAACAAGCTTTTAAACTTACTCCAACTTCATTTGCTCAGGCACAGATCCCTCCCAAAGCTGCATGCAGAGTGAATAAAATTGCACATGCTGTCTGATTTGAACTAGTTGCTGACTGCTTTTACAGATGGAGCACTCAGAAGGCACAGTAATGCAAATAGGGGCTCTTTCCCAAGGCATAACCCAGCTCACGGTACGTACTCACTCCCCTCTTGTCCCAAAGTCACAAATGTGTTCTGCCAAACTCACTGAAAGGTGGTCATTGCTGCTGCTGATGAAGAGTAAGTGGGCCTCTGTTCTTATTAAATATCTCTTTAAAGCCACCACTTCAGTCACAGCAGCCAGGAATGAGGTACAGGCTTTTGAAAATTTACATGAGCTAAAACTCTGTGCAAAACAAAGCAGCTCACTTTTGCTTCCTCATTCCACAGAAGCTAATTTATTAAAAAATAAAAATAAGTGACTGAAAGACAAAATGAATTATGGAATATAGTTGAGTTGCATGCCAGGCACAAAATCTTTAAGAACTTCCTCAAGCAAAAATGTTTATTTAAAGGTATATTGAAGAAATTCCCTTTGATTGTGTGTGGGTGTGTGGCTCTCACCTTGTGAGGCTGAACTCTGGGAGCCTCTCACCAAACACCCTCAGTCCTTGCCCCTTGTTCTTTCAGACACTGCTGAGCCAGGATGAAATGCTCAACGACAGCAGGTTTTTAACACCCACCTTTGAAGACTGGAGATGATGCTCCAGCATGACCAAACCACCACTTGTACCTCATGCCTGCAGGAGCAGCCAGGAGCAGCTGGGGGCCCTGGAGCAGGAAAGTTTTACCTCTTCTCTGCCTCTCCACCTCCCACATAGCAATTCCTGTTGTCAGTGTAGCCACTCACACAGAGGTAACTCTCCTCTGTGCTGTTTTCCCACATCATGTAGTAGGAAACAGGTGCTGGGAGAGGAGTGGGACTCATGTCCAGAGTCTGGCAAGGTTTTGTCCTTTTATTCAGTTGCCTGTTACATGCCATGCTGATGTACTGTTACACGGAAGACCTTTTGTAATTTTTTATTTTTCTAATTAACTTGCAGTGCAGGAATCATTAATATGTAACTGTAGTACTGGGGCTAAGCAGAGCTAGCTGGAATTCAGCTGGGTGCTGGGGAGAGCAGCAGCAATGGCTCACTCACGAGAGCAGCAGCAATGGCTCACTCACCACTCCTGTGGAGGATTTTAATCTCCCCTCCCTTCCACTGGCACCTGTCCTGCCCTCTTTTTATCCAAGTCAGTGCACTGTAGATGGGAAGAATGGAACAGAATACTGTCCATCAAGCCCTTACTTTTATTAGGATGACAAGCTGCCATGTTCACAAATCTTTACCTAAGGCAAAAACAACTGCAGCAGGAAATTGTAGCTCTGAGACTACCAGGAAAGTACCAGAATAAAACAAAGATTTATTTTCTTTGAAACACCTGACAAAATATATCTGCTGCTGTTGTACTGGGCTAGACAGGACTGCAGCAGAGGGAAATATGGCCCCTCACTTTCTGAGGGGCTGAGGATGAAGCTGTCACCTTTACAGCAGCAATTACTTGTAACATCCTTTACATGGACATCTCCTTTGTTAATGAGCTCTCAACAAGCTCTCTTGGTAAACAGAGAAATGCCAGGAAAAAAACTCTCCATAACTGTAAGGAAAAGTAATTTGTACAGGGCTGGTTTGCATTGCTCTCTCCTTGCTGGCTGCAGGTGTTGCTTTAGATTCTGAGGGCAGGTCACAACCCTCCCAAATCAAGAGGGAAGCTCCAGGGCTGGCCACAGGATGCAGCAAGAGCTCTTTGAGAAATGCCTGGGGTGATTTTTACAGATGATCTATGCTGTTCCTCACTTTACCAGTTTCTCATGACAGACCCTGCACTGTATGGTCAGGTGTAAGAAGATAAACACATGATTTCATTTTCCACAGTGGTTAAATCTTTTCAGTCACTGCAAACTGCAAAAAAGGGGAAATCAGAAGAATGAGAAACAAGTTCAGGCATCAGTAAACTACTTCTGTTTAATGCTTAATAAAAGGTATTAAATGTACCAGTCTGGCAATGCAGTCAGTACCATGGGCATTTAAAATCCTTTGTCAGGTCAATTAGCCATCAGACTCATTACAACACTGCAAATGGGACTGGCAGCTCCAGCAGCCCTGGGATATTCCAAACACACCATTTCCTATTTCTTTCAATGCTGTATTTACAACTCAGTGTGTCACTGTGCTAACCTGGCTGTGAAGAGTCAATCCACAAAACAATTGGTTCTTCTTTTAAATATACGTAGTAAGAAATATTAATTAGCACAACACTGGTATAAATGCTTATTTTTTGACTGTTCTGAATAAATTCTGAATGTTTCCCTCTCTCTTGCTGACCATGGAATGATTTTAAAACAAATTAATGTGGATGACCTCTCACCTTCATTTTTTTCCCTCAGAATTAATGTTTTATACTAATTTCAGAGGTCAAACACAATTCAAGATGATTTCTCAACTTCTTAGTGTTAAAACACACAAGGTGATTATGAAGTTATGAACCACAGAAATTATGAAGTTGCAGACCACAGAAAGGGCTTAAAAAACAGACACACTCACACAAATGCTGCACAGTTGCACACCAACTGCTCCTGTAGAAAAAATGCAGTACTTCCAGAAAAGGTTACCAGGTGACATTAATAAGCAAATGTACAGCTCTTGGGATAGCCAAGCTTGTCCAGGTTGGGCTGACAGGCAAACTGAATCATTGGTGGTGGCCCACACATGAGAATGAGGGTCTCACTGTCAGGAGGAGGCAGGTGGGCTTTCAGCATGTCTGCAGTGACAAAGCCAGAGCTGTACTTCCAGTCTGCAACAGAGAAACGAATTCAATTACTCTGAATCTCTTTCAAAAGGCTGAAGCCTTTTTAAATAAGTAGCTTTTTTAATAAGTAGCTGAAGACTCAAGTTATTGCACCATCAGTGCAAACCAGGAGAGGGTTAAATTTCTCACTCAGCTCAAACCTAGTGATCCCCTTCCATAGGGACAACAACCATGTAGAAAACAAGGATCTGGTTAATAAACCAGGGAGGTCTTGAAACAATAAATCAGGAAATTTAAAAGAAATGAGCAGGTAGGAATACAAACAAAGAGTAAATCAGCTTTTCCAGTGAAGAGGGGTCACCCAGTGGCAGGGAGAGGTACTGAGACCTGTACTTTTTTTTTTTCTTGACATGAAGTGGTGAGATGACAAAGTCTGGTGATAACAAAAGCTCTGCCACACAATTCAGTGATAAGAGAAAACAAAAGAGGAAAGAAATGCTGAACTATTTCAAGCAGCACTATTATTGAATGCATCTACCATTTGAAGTGAGCCAAGTAGGAAAATGATGCCCTAACCCATACACATGGCAGCTGTTTCACCAGAATCTAATCTGGAGCTGCTGCACAACAAAGATTTGCACATAATGCTTACAGGTATTAACAATTTAATGCAAACAACATGCTGACATAACCTGATTTGGGAGCTAGCCCAAAACAGAGCTGAACTTTGGATCAAACTTTTGGATGAAAACTCCAAAAACTGAAATACATTAAATACATTGATTAACACATCTGACTCAAATAAAGTCAATTATGAGCTCCTACTTTTTAAGGCCCACCTGGCCTTAAAACAGGGTGTGGGTAAGGTTTGTTTCTGTGGAGTTTCAAAGTGTAAGAGAAGAACACTTGACATTACTCTGATGTCCCCTGGAGCAAGAGTGAGGCTCTGCCTGTTGCACAGGGATGAGCACAGGCATTTCCATGTGTCCTTACCTTTTGGGGGTCTGTCCAGTGTGTACCACAGCACAAACTGCTCAGGATGCCTCTTGGCAATGTCTTCTAGCTCAGCTCTCAGCAATATATCATTTTCTGTCTGCAAAATGAGAGTGCTGCCATTCACAACAAATGCAATGATAAAATTTATGCAAATCAAGAAAGTAATTTGGTATTTTGCCCCTTCCGTGATAGCTATTATCATTACAGCTCCTGTAAATTGAGATTATGAACACCAAACTGTGAGACTTAGCAGCCACCTAAACACAATCCTAAAGATGGCAATTAGAACAACTTTTTAATCCAGGCTAAAATCCCAACGAGTTGGATTTGTCCCTGGCCCTGGCAAATGTCCCTGGAGCAGCATGGTGAAGGTTAACTGTACAGACAGATTAGTGGAAACAAATCCTTGAAATCAGTGAAGGACAAAGATGAGCAGAGGGATCAGGATCTGAGCACAGTATTTATTCCTTAATGTAGGAATTCAGTGAAACTGTGAGGAGACCCCTAAAAGTGTGAAAGACTATGAAACATGCTATCAGTTTAAAAAGCTCAGAGGCCAGCAAAACCAAGTGGGCTATTAAAGAAGAGCAAACAGAAGGGTCAGAATACTCACCTGATTAGCAAAAAGGAGGTAACATTTTGTGGAGTCCTTAGGATCATTTGTGATCTGACGGATCAGCTGCAACATAGGAGTTATTCCTGTTAAAAACCAAAATGGTTAGAAAGTGGGTGTTTCTTTCCATGGCTACAGTTTCAGTATTAATGCTCCTTCCCTTCAGTCTTCAGTGAGATCCCTGCACATGGCAACACACCTCTGGATTTCTAATCCACATGGACTGCAGAGATTGGGAGCTCCTGTTATGAAGAACAGTTCCAAATCAAACCCACAATTCCTGTATGCAGGGCTTTTCCCTTCAGGATTATCTATCCCATAATTTCACCCTCAAGACATTCTCTTAGAATACTTTTTGTCACTGATCAAGTGAGTTCTCTGAGGTCACAAGGTAAATTAGTATTCAAACCCTCAGGTTGCTACTCCCCAGGACTGAGCTCAAACCAGTGGAATGCCACCATGAAAAGAAATGCAGGTGATAGTCCTCACACATATCCACAAAGATATTTTCACTCTCTAGACACTCCATATGATGGGATTAGTTTTACCTGTTCCTCCTGCTATCATCCCAAGGTGCTTTGCAAACTTCTTCTCTGCTTCAGACTTCTTATTAGGCTTGATAAGAAAGGTACCTAGAAGAAATATGCCAAACCTATAGGCACATTAGCTTCCAAACCAACATGGATACAAATTGCACAGGAATAAATTACTGCACATGATCAATCAACAAAGACAAATCTTCTGGGAATCCCTCCCTTCTGCTGAGATAGATTCATCAGGAGATTGTTGGTCACAGGAGGTTAGCATCCAGAGAAGTGCTGGGCACTCTGAGGTGAGCCTTCAGTGCACAGCTCCTCTCAGCTGAGATCAGTGCAAAATCTTTCACTTGTATCCCACAAGAGGATTACTTCTCTGAGATTATTTCCTCACAGTCAACTCAGACCTGGCTTGACTATGAAATGGAGCTGGCTCTCAGTCAGCTGGTAATTCAGTAACAGCACTGGGATTCTCAGAGGACATTTTAAGCCACAATCTCACTTGCTTACAAGCATCTGGAGCATCTCCCTCTGCATGTATAGCTGAGGTATTTTATTTCCAGTGCAGACCTCTCAGTCACATAATGCAATAGCAATTTTTTCAGATTTATAGTCCCAGAAATGAGACACTCATCAGTTATTCCTTACACAAAGTATTCCTTCCCATCATATAAACTCTGACAGGCTCATGGTCAAGTTTGGAAAAGGTGGCTTTTCCTCTTTTCAACTTAAAAAAAAATTCTCTACAGTTGTCAAGTTTTATAAAGCACCTCTGAAAATAACCAATACCTCCCTTTTGCTTTCCCACCTCTGTGTCACAATACCTGTCCCCTTGTAGACCAGCAGTCCATTTGGCCCTCTGAAATCAATGGTATCTCCAATCTTCATGTTATCCAGATACTGGGACATCTTCCCACCTTCTGGAAACTTGGGGTTCACATTTTTGTGGTAGACCTGTAAGAAAATCATTTGCATGTTATCAACCACTAACATTCCTGCAGCCAGTATCACAAACTGTAGAACAGGGTTCTGCAGGCCTGACATGCAGCACCTGAGAAAGAAATCAAGGCAATTCTTTGCTCTCAGTTATCTCTTGAGTCTTGCAACAAGAAGCAGCCAAAATAAATAAAATGTGCTGTTGGGAACATGTCCCTCTGCTCCCTGCAAACAGCCAGGATAACAGGGATGGCTGGAAGGCAGATTATGTGTTGCTGCCCTCATTTCAGTGTTGCCTTATGTCACTCCATTTTTGTAGCTGCTTCTTCTGAAAACAGCATTGCTGCATCTTTTCCTTCTAAAACTTCCCCACTCAACAGCTTTCTCAGCTTTCAAAGCATGTAAGAAGGATTAAGCAGTTCATAACCATTCACTACCCTTGCAACACGAAGAACAGAGCATGCAAAAAAAAGAAAGAATCTGGATTTTTGCCTAAGGAAAAACTCTATCAGAGAAAAGGATAAGGAGATCCAGAAGTCCTGAGATGAGATAATCCTGCATCCCCTAGCTTAAAGGATTTCCCTTGTTTGACTTGTTTTCTGCTTAGAGCTCTTTACAGTAAGCAAAGCATTAGCAGCAGCACAGGCATCTAGAGGGAGAGAGATCAGTATCCATGCACTGCCAAATAAAAGATATTTGGGGAATTCCTGAAGTGTTGCCAGGGAAGTGGTTCTCTCCTCCCTCTGCCACCCCACAGTGCCACACAGCAGATGCACAGGACACAACTTACTATTCAAGGGCAATGTGAAATGAGCTGTTTGCCATGCAGTCACCCTATTTGAAAAAGATGAGATCCGATGAAAATGAAATTTAATGAAATTTGAATGAAATTTGATGACTAAATCAAAGCAAATCACCTCACTTAAATGAAGTACTTGCCCTCCTTCCAGTTAGCAACTCATCTATATTAAAGGAAGACAAAATTTACCTTTATAATTAAATCAACATAACCTTTTGTCTCATCACTGGAAACGGGGGTATAGGCTCGAATCACCAGATTCCCATCAATTTTTGCAGAAAGGTAAACATGTTGGCCTGAGGAGAAAGAATTACAATCTGATCATGCTTTTCATCCCTGGAGGACAAGAGGGAAAGGCAGGTATTGGAACCTGCTGCACATGCAATGACAAGAGAAAATCTTTGCCATACAAATGCTCTATGAAACATTCAGGTTTTTCTCTTTTTTCAGCACAGAGCAGGAATCTCCCAGGAAGGAATATAGTTTCAGGATCTTATTCCTAAGTTCTTAAAATTGAATCTGGATAAACACAAGCATTGCAGAGCACATCTCAGCTGGTGTACCATTTGTCTAGTTAATTCCATTGCTCTTCCCCTTATAAGGCAGAAGAGAGTTTGGAAAGAGACAGGCAGCATGCAAGGACATGCTCACAGCATGGAATGGGGTGTCCCTGACACCTGCCACACAGCACAGGGAGTGCCAAACAGTGCAGAACAAACAGAGCCACATCTGCAAATCAGAGGCAGAAGCTTTCCCCTGCACAGATTATCCAGCACTGACTCAAGGTCCAAGGTTCAGGGCTATCAGTATTCCAGGGTACAGGAAAGAAGGCCAATCCTAGGCTGCAATTCGTGCTGCACAACTCCAAAGTTGCATGCAAATGTCTGTAACTCAAAGGTAAGTGCATGCACAGAAAAGACTCTGAATATTTCAGCATCTTCCCAGGCAGCAGAGCTGTCCCCTGTCTCCTCTACAAGTGTGACTGTACTTGCCAAAACCAGGAGGGCAATTGCCAAGAGACTGAGGAGACCAGATGGAAGTAGAAGCAAATAAGAAATATGAAAAAGCTTTGACAGACACCACTATTGCTTAATATCCTGACTGGTGACAAATTCCATCAGGCTCAGTTCAGTTTCACTGCTCCATTCCTAACCTACACCACACAATGGGGCAAAGCACTCACAAAAGAAATACAGAAATACAACCCTCTAGGAAACCTGACATTTCTCTCTGACACAGCAGCATGCAGATGCAGCTTTCAACTCCTTGCTTTGCTGAGCCTTCAATTCACAGTCAGAAGTTCCAAGAACTGTGAGAAACCAGAAATATAAGTAATTAGGTGTTTACAGTACTTACCTACAGGTAGTCCTAATACATGATTCTTTGAGGGTAGCCCGAATCTGAATTTCTTAGTATCATGACTGATTTCCTAAAAACCAAAGTTAGAACGAGGTCAGCATCAGCACTACTTTGAATTTCAAACTCAACACAATATGCTTTAGCAAGCCTGCTCTTTGCTAGCATGCAAGCCAAATGCTGGGACACGACACAGAAACAACTTTGAAAATTAAAGTTGAAACAACCAGGACTTTCAGAAGCACTTTTCTCCTCTTTACTTCCACAAGGAGTGACCTGTGCCTGCCTGCACAATCCCTACAGCATCCTTTAATAGATAAAATCAGGAAACACTGTGCCCAGCGAGCACATTAAATGCTTGTGGCCAAAGATCAGGGAGCACAGGGCAGGAGAAGCTCAAGGTGCACCCCGGGCAGGAGCCGAGGGAGGAACACGGCCAGCAGCACTTAAAACACGCCAAGCACCGGGAAACACCAGCTTTTACACACCCTGCCCTACTCCGGGAGCATTACAGGGTGCCTGCGGGGGTCACAGCCATCCTTGGGGGGCTCTGGGCCCAGAGCCCCGCCATGCCCCGAGTCCCTCACAGCCCCGAGTCCCTCACAGCCCCGAGTCCCTCAGAGCCCCGAGTCCCTCACAGCCCCGAGTCCCTCACAGCCCCGCCATGCCCCGAGTCCCCAGAGCCCCGCCATGCCCCGAGTCCCTCAGAGCCCCGCCATGCCCCGAGTCCCCAGAGCCCCGAGTCCCTCACAGCCCCGCCATGCCCTGAGTCCCTCACAGCCCCGAGTCCCTCAGAGCCCCGCCATGCCCCGAGTCCCTCACAGCCCCGAGTCCCTCAGAGCCCCGCCATGCCCTGAGTCCCTCACAGCCCCGAGTCCCTCAGAGCCCCGCCATGCCCCGAGTCCCTCAGAGCCCCGCCATGCCCTGAGTCCCTCACAGCCCCGAGTCCCTCAGAGCCCCGCCATGCCCTGAGTCCCTCACAGCCCCGAGTCCCTCAGAGCCCCGCCATGCCCTGAGTCCCTCACAGCCCCGAGTCCCTCAGAGCCCCGCCATGCCCTGAGTCCCTCAGAGCCCCGCCATGCCCTGAGTCCCTCACAGCCCCGAGTCCCTCAGAGCCCCGCCATGCCCTGAGTCCCTCACAGCCCCGCCATGCCCCGAGTCCCCAGAGCCCGGGCACCTCCTTGTCCAGCAGCCGCAGCGGGTACTTGGCCAGCGGGTCCTGCAGCGTGACGGGGCCGCTCGGCCTCCGCGCCGGCCCGCGCAGCAGCAGCAGCAGCAGGGCGGACGCCGCCACCACGGCCACGGCGATGGCCACGGGGGCTCCCTGTGAGAAAAAAGGGCAGAGAGTGAGGGCACGGCGGCCCCTGAGGAGAAGGAGAAGGGCAGAGGGTGAGGGGGCACGGCGGCCCGTGAGGAGGCACGACCTGGACCGGCACCGGCCCCATTCCCTCACCGCAAGCGCCTCCATGGCGGCCTTGCCGCTCTCAGCACCCGCCTCACGCTTCCTTCTCGGGATCCTTCCCCTGCTTCCTCCTCCCGGCTCTTCCTCGGGATCCTCCCCCCGGTTCCTCCCCCCGCTTCCGCCTTGACTGGGCGCCTGCCGTGAGCCCCGCGGGTCAGGCTGCCCCGTTAGCCAAATTCTTGATTTCAGCGAATCGATGAGGTTGGGAAAGACGTGTGAGATGACCGAGGCCAGCCTATGGCCGGGCAGCACCGTGTCACCAGCCCGTGGCACTGGGTGCCATGTCCAGCCTTGCCTCAAACAGGGACAGTGGCCCCAGCGCCTCCCCGGGCAGAGCCTGGCCCTGTCATTGTGGGAACTGCACCGCCTTGTCTTTGTTTTATTCTGTGTTACTCGGAGTCAGGATTAAAAACATGAAGGAGACGAATTTTCTCGTGTTCGGGCTTGGTTGTTTATTAAATCTTAGACTTTTAGCTACCATCTAAAAGCAAGCAAAATGGAGCTAAACCTAGCTAGCTATAATGGTTTTTACAGCTAAACAATCCAATAAAGAACTAAGACCTATATTATTGATATTTTTGACCCAATAACCAAACTCCTGTGACCCACAGTGCAGCACTGACACTCCAACCAGAAACCGTGAAGAAGAAGGAGTAAGACAGAGACACCACCCAAAATCCTCCATCTTGTCCCATACCTGTAACTATATAAACCTTCAAATTCAAAACCCTTCACACACTTCTATTAACCACACACCCGTGATTTTAACTCCATCACTCAAATTTGGAAGCCTTCTCCAAGGCCTCAGGTCAAAAGCAGTGTTCTGCTGGGGGTCAGTGCCAGAAAGCACAGAAAGCTCAAAAATCCCAGATGTCTGGGTTCCAACATTGCCATTCTTGCTGTGAAGAAAAAGAAAAGGAAGGGCAGCAAAGTCAAACTGGTCACTTTAGATGAAGAAACAGCAGTATTTCTGTGCACCCAAAGCATGATAATGAATGGATTCCTAAATGAGAAATAAATCTGCCCTTGAAAAGTGCCAGGGAAACAAAGCAAGCTAAAAGAAAACAGGGAAGATGCCATGGGAATGGGGTTGTTGTGTCCTTTGGGGCACAGAAAGGCATGGAATTGTTATCTCCACAGGCAGAGGAGCACAGAGAGAGCAGGACACCATTCCAGAGCTGACCAGAACAACCTACAATCACAGATCCTAAAACTAAATCAGAATCCCATTACATTAACCCCTTGAAAGTAATTTTTTTTTCTTTTTTTTAATCAATATTTCATTTGCATCAGAAAGCAGTTCACATTGTTGCTAAAACAGTTCACATTGGCACCTTGCAAGAGACTAGAAAGACAGAAAAAAGCAAAACTAGGCTCCTTGTAAAATCCTTGTAAACAGCCAAGCAGAAAGTTGGTACCATAACAATCAAATCAAAACCAGACATTTAAGGACAGAATTTAAGACAGGAATTTTCATAAGAGATACCAATTTATCAGTATGATAACCACTGCATTCAATATCATCACAGCTGATATCATCTGTAGTTGTCCCCACACTTTTTGCTTTTCCACTTGGAATCCTTGTCTTAAATTAATAAACAGGAAAAAGTCACAATGTTCCTGTTAAGCAAAACAGAATGGCAGCCAAGAGATAATACACATCTGCTCCCAGTCAGCTAATGGCAACTTCCACTATAATCAAACATTAACAGGCTTCTAATAAAAATTTACAAAGGATATTCTCCCTCCATTTCTCTCTGAAGATCTCTGTTAAGCTGAATCTCATAATCCTTCCACTGTTAAGTATTTTCATAGCTTCACAAAAAACTCATGATCAATATTTTGTGGGCTTTTGCCTCAAACTTTACAGTGAAGAGTAGAAAGTGGTGAAATGTTTACTTTATCCATTGGAGAATAAAGTTAGGGAGATTACTGTTTCCCCAGCTACAGAATAAAATTAAAGGTTTAAAAAAACCCCAAAGTTCAAAACTAATATAATACAAAGGGAGGATAACTGGCATCAAATACTGTATGGGAAAAACTCTCTAAATATTTTTGCCATTAATACCAACAAAAACTAAGTGAGGTATTTTACCTTCTAATTATTATCTGGACCACTGAGTCAAAGGAGCATTATTCTTGTGACACCTGTTGTACTACCCTACTAATTTAAACACTAAAGCTGAGAGCATAAAGGTCTGCAAAGTTAATTGCAGCCTGTCACCACAAATTTCTGTACAAGAAGCCTTTTGGACATTTAGCAAATGCTATTTTGTACAAGTTAATTAATTAATTAGGATAGCTCTCAGTCCTTGCATGGTCACTTGGCCTGTAACACCTTCCTTTTGAAACACTTTTGTTCAAACACCACACAACTTGTGAAACCAGAAACTGCATTAGAAATATCCTGCAGTATTTTTATACTCTCCAGCACTACATTCAAGAACATGCTTGGCTCATGTGGTTTATTTTCCCTCTTTTGATGGATTAACAGAGTGTCAGAAGCCTGCAGGTAACTTGAGACTGCTCCAACACACATGGAAAGCCAAAGTTTCCCTTCAGGTAAATCAACTGTGAATACCCCAGGGTAAGTATCAGCTACTCTGGAATCTGTTCATCAGTCAAAAACTTGGATACTCCCACCAAATTTATTTTCAAATATATTTGTGCTTCAGGAGTGTTTTACAACAGGATCCATAAGAACTGTTCTTTTGGCTCTCACACAATGAAAATGGGGAGATCTGAAAAACAGAAAGCAAATAAAACAGGGTGAAATTGATTACAAAGATCATCAATAAAGACAGGCTGTAAACTTGTCAAAGTGGGCTCAGCTGCCACCACATGTCAGTTCATGCTCCTCTACTTCCTCCCAACCCTGAGAAAAGAAGCTGCAAAGCCACAGCAAGGAAAACATTCACCCACACAAGAAATGCAGTAGAGAGTGGAATAATAATAATAGTACAATTGGAAGAAATTATTTTCAGAAGTTACTGCTGATTTGTTTCTTTTCTGGGAGTTCAGCTAGTTAACCAGCCAAGATCTCAGGGAGTGCTGGACATCCAAATACAAAATTTGCACTCTGGAAAAGACCTCAAATTAATCATCTGACAAAGCAAAAGGATTAATTTAATAGTTGGGGTATTTTTTTCATACATACCACTACTATTAATATTCTTCTTGATCCAGTCAACAAAAAAACCAACATTGGTGTATACTCCTGGGTAGTTCTTCCTTCCACATCCCAAGCCCCAGCTAGTAATTCCATGGAGGGTGTAAAACCCCGAGTTGTCTTCTGAAGGACAAACTAATGGGCCTCCAGAATCACCCTGCACAAGGACAAAGATGAGCCAACATCACTCCTGCTGGTTTGAAAATCTCAGTTCAGCAAGGACAGGTCCCAGCTTGCTTTTTCATTTTTAAGAGACAAAGGAAGACACAACCTTTGTTCAAGGGAAGTAACTCTTTTGCAAATTAAAATTTGACTGCTAAGGAGTCTTTCACTGTAAATCACCACAGCCTTTTTGCAAGAAAAGAGCTTTGGAGGTTTTACATTTCCCTTTCTAGAACCCATCTGGCCATATCCCAAGGGTGATGTAACTTACTGTGCATGAATCCTTGCCTTCCTCCAGAGGGAATCCTGCACAGATCATCCCCTGGGTCACTTTACTGGGAAGGTTTATGTAATAGCTCTGACATATGTCAGGTGCCAGGATGGGGACTTCCAGCTGCTGCAGTTTTTTCCCCTTTTCTCTGTCTTGAATTAAAACACATCATCCAGTAGAGGCATGAATTAGTGGTTCCAGAAGGAATTTTTATTCCTCTTTTTTTCAAATCCTTTTCAATCTAAATTATCTGATTTCTCTCCTCCCACCCATATCCCTTCATGTCTAGCTGAGCTTACACCACAAGTGAAAACTTTTTAATCTTGCAAAACTAATGTATAGACAGAAGGACTGTTCCAGCACAGAATGTGGTATTCAAAACACAGCCAAGGCTGCATACCTGCCTCAGGTGCACCCCACCCTGTGACCACACACGTCCTGGAGGGCTGCAGCACCTCCTGCTCAGCAGGGAGACACACTGGGAGCACGGAGGGGCTGAATTCCAAGGGCTCAGCCAGCTGCAGCAGGGCAATGTCACAGTCCAGAGTTGTCTTGTTGAAATTTGGGTGGATAAAATGCTGCTTGACTGGCCTTTTCTAGGAAAGCAAAGACATTTCCTGAAAGGCTTGGGAAAGTCTTGGCTTTAAGTCACTTTGGTTTTATGAATTTCCAAGATGCCTTAGGAAGAGAACGCGTTTAAAAGCAGCTCCAGAAATTGCCAGCTTTTTGATATTAGCAAATCAAAATTATGCATCCGTGCCATGGAACAGGATGCAGAAAACTCCATCCAGCAAGGATAGGAAGAGAGTCTTGAAAAAACATTTATCAAAACATTATCAACATTTATCATTATCATTTATCATTATCAAAACATTTATTTATTTTATAAAACAAAAAGTGGCAACTTTGCCCTAGTTCTTTCTGTCTTAGTGGCAGTCACCAGTGAGTACAGAGACAATACAGCTCTCACTCCCACATCCTCCAGGATTCTGAGCTTTAGAGTTCAGTGGGGACACAGATCTGTGTTGACAGTCACACAAAAGCTGTTGTGTAAATGCAGATTAGGATCAGCATGCAGGATTGCTGCACCATGGACAATTTGGGAACTGCATTTACATTGGAAACGATTTTGCAAGATTGATTTGCATTTCATTGCTAAGCAGAACACACAGTACCTGTCTGTACTCTTGCTCTGTAAGATCATGTAGTCCTGTTACCACCATCCATAAGTCTCTGTATGCTTCCCTAAGGGAAAAAAAAAAATAAAATTCATTGTCAGGCTGATGTAACAGCAGTCTTGAAACCTGTGGATCTCAACAGCTGCCATGTTCCTAGCACATGAATGGAGCAGAAGAGCCAGTGTGGGCTGTAGGGGTGCAAGCACCCTGTGCCACCCTGGACACACATTCCCAGGGAAGGGCTGGTCCCAGTGTACTCACCTGGGATGGAGGCAGTGGGCAGCTGTGAGCACCCATTCTCGGGCAAGCACTGCCCCTCCACAGATGTGCTCAGCTGCAATCTGGACACTGGCCTGCCAAGGCCATGAGTAGGGCACAGCTTCTTCACCTCCAATTATCCTGCTGAACAGGAACCTGGGCTGATTGGAGGGCACGCCACAAACATCCTCTGAAACAGAAAGCACTGGTGGTCCAAGAAATCTTTAGAGGTTAAGACTGGAGAAGTAAAGAACATTCCAGTTAAGGGCAGCCCCACAGCTTCTTGAGCTCCACCTTCCCCCTTTTTTGCTAAATCTTCCAACTTCCCTCATTAAAAAGGATCCAAATGTTTAGACCACCATGAGGAGATGATCTTAGCTAAAACAGAGCTTCACCAAGATGGAAGCTACCATTACCTTCAAAAGTTTTAACCTTAAGCCTACAATGAGCAGGGACTCATCCCATTTTCAATAGAGTACTAGAGGGGAAAAGGGCAGCTCTAAAATGCTAGTTATTATTTTCAATTAGCCTTTGCAATTGTTTTCACTAAAGCAAGGAGGTATAAACTGAAATACAAGCTGAAATGTTATTGAATTGCTGCATGTGACTTAGCAAGGTGAAGGAAACAAGAGAAATTAGGTTCTGCTAAAGCCAAAGCCTGTAAATGTCACTGTGCATATTTTTATTTCCTCAAAATATCTTACTAAAAAATCTGGGCCAACAGCAACCATTAGGTATTTTGAGAATTTATAGTCCAAAAGGTGTTTTCTATTCCCATGAATGAAACATAACTGAGGTTGTCTTACCTGTTGTAACTTTTATTTCTTCTTCAGTAACATTCATGTTTTCAAAATCTTCTTCTCTAGCTGAATTCAAAATATTTAAATCTAGGAAATGAGGGTAATGAGTGTGTTAGAAGGATGTCTTGAGTAATATTTGTATTATAGAATAATTTTTATTTCCTTTTTTTTTTTTTTTTTTCAGAAGAAATAGATTTCTGTTGCAGGGATCTGTGCTATTATGGTATTAAAGTGCTATGTAAAATGCAGCAAAAACACAACTCTGAGGTTTTGGCCAGATTCATTATATGTCCTCACCATTCACAGGCCTTTGTTTAATGCCTGAAGAGATTCACAATCTATTTTTTCACTGAAACAATTTGTTAGATGAGAATCTTCTAGAGCAAAATAATTCTGATTCACTGAAGAGCCCTTTGTGCTGCCCCAACGAGACATTTCCCCAAGTTTCTATTCAGTTTTCCATTACCTGCTACAGGAACAAAGGAGACTGTAGCTCTGAATCCTCCAAAGGTCTCTGTTTCATCAGAGTGGAAGACAACCAGCATCACAGCAGAGGAGCTTAGAACAGGTGCTGGCAGGGCAAATCCACAAGATTTGACTGAAAATGAGACAGCAAAGGCTCACTGCAAATTAACAGGTACTTTTTAATCCTTCTCTCTTTCAACAGTGGGTGCACAGTATTCATTCTATTCCAGCTTTCAGACAGGAAGGTAAGGAGTAACCATGGCCAAGAGATAAGCAGGCTGAGGCTGGAGGGCTGATCTATTCCTGGCAGCCTGTCCTTGTTCAGCAGCATCCTCACCAGAACAAGGAGTCTCTGGCATCATTTCACAACAGTCTATTGCAGCACCCACAAACTTCATCACAACTCAAACACCCCAGATACCTGATTTTCCCTATTCTAAGCACCAGCTTCAAGCAAGTGCTGAAAACAGTTTTTTGGGATGAGCCTTCCTCTCATTCACTATCAGCCAAATGGCAAAAATTACATGAACAATGCTCTGGAGTGAAGAACAACTGGGCTGTGGAAAGGAGATTCTTGGGTGCTTTGTGTGTGATCCTGTAGAGCTAAATTACTGTGCTGTGCGTTTTCTTCATTGGAATTAATTCAGAACTGCATTTCACACAGAATTTAAATGCTCAAAAATTGTTCACTTCAATGTGGCTTTGCTTCTGTAAGCTGAGAAGAATTTGCAATACCTGCAAGCATTTTTCAAGGTACTGAAACTAGCACCTATAACATTACCTGAGACTCTACAAGTAAACTTTATTTACACTGGACAATAGGGCTAGTAAAAGTCAGAAATAGAACATCCCCAAAATAAAAAAAATCAAAAGTCAAACCAATTTCCTCTTTTTTTCCCACATCTTCATACACAGTTACAGCATCATAGGCGCAATCTTCACTCTCTTCTACTTCAAAAGACTGGTATGTAAGCTTTAAATAAAAAAATAAAAGAGTGGACCTTGCTGTGAAAATAATTTGGAAAAAATACAAATATCTACAGGGTCTTTAGGATTGTGAGTGATTCCTGCAAGGTTTAGTTTCTGTGACATTCAGACCTCTCTCAGGTAATACATAAATACTAAATTTTCTACAAGAATCTGTCATGATAAGATTTAACTCAAGAAATCCTATTTTACCATAACCTAAAACCTAAACCTGTCTTTTGGGATGGATAATGATTCCTCTTAACTGCATCCAGCAGAATGATTCAGGCTCATGTTGCTTGATCATTTTGTCTTTAGCTACATAATTTCTTGCTAGCTCAGTGGTGCCCATTTCCATCCTGTAGACACAAAAAGAATTCATGTTCTACCTTGACTACATGTTCCTCTGGAGCACAGATCATCCACTGACAGCCTGCCAGGTTGCTGTAGTGCTCTGGGTAGTGCATACTCTCCAGCACTCCTTCTTCAAAAAGCACAGCCAGGGACTCACAGACAGCATCTGGAAACACAGGCAGACAAAAAGGGAAAGGAATGAACCAGCTGGAAATGCTGCCAGAGCAGGAACATCAGGAGTTCTTTTACAACTCAGCAGGTGGCCCTTGGGCACATCCTTAGGGATGGTGCACTGCTGTGCACAGCAAAACCCAAAACAATTCTCCATGATCTGTTCTCAGCCTCAGCTGCCTCCCTCAAGGCCCCCCATGAAAGCACCATCCTCACAGAAATACCTTCCTCTGGTTTATTTTCTCCTGACATTTTTTTCCAGCTTCCCACCCAAGAGTGTAGGCAGGCACATTACTTGGCTTAAACTTACCAGGGAGAATATCTGATGTAAGAGTTTTGTAGGTAATGGAAAAACCAGTTCCATAATCCTCAGCATCAGAAACAAATTTCAGCCTCATGCTATTGGAGCCAATCAAAATAGGTAATGGAAGATCTCCTCCACAGAATTTCCCTGAAAAACATTAGAAATAATCACAGTGTAAAGCCTTCAGTTACTTGAGAAAACTTGCATTTTTAATACTTAGCTAAACAAATTTTAGAATAAAAAAGAAATTTCCTATTCATCCCTCTACTCTCCCTATTAATCCATTAGCCCAAATAGATTCACACTATTAAAAATTGAAAATCATTGACACCAGAAATGTGATACAGCTCCCTACCAGGCATTTTCCAATCTCTTCACCTCCCACACTCTTATTCTTTTATTTCAGCTCCTCTGTCTCAATGTATCAATTAACCACCACATCCTCACAGGGTGCAGGTACTGTTAGGATAAAGAGTGCACTGACAGGTTATAGATTTTAAAGGTCTTTTCCAACCTGAATGATTGTTTCATAGAACAAAGGGACAAAAACTCACCCACGAGTCTGTCATCTTTTGAATAGACTGATAAAGAATCATAGTCACAGAACCTTTCTGGCTCTACATCAAAGTGGGCGAAATGAAGCCATATGTAATTCCCTTCTGGCACAAACAGAGTCCATATACACAGCCTGGAATAAGAAATCAGTTCCCATTCATGAAAATGCAACCAAAACCACCCCAAAACCTACGCTTGTATGGGGAATATTCTCTGGGGGAAGACTGTGTTTTTTTCTGCTTACTGGTGGTTTTGATAGAATTGTCCAGGCCTTCCAGGAAAATGTAATTCCCCTTCTCTGTTGCAGAGTTTGCCATCCTGAACACTACAAAACGCTGTGAGTTAAAACATGATGCAGGGAATTAGGTTTGACACATCTGCAATCAGCTGTTCCACCAAAAATCTCAGACATCTGCAGGATATTGGGAGGCAGGATTGCTCAGCTGCACTTGGCTTCTGCTGGCACAGAATGATGCTGTGTCTTCTCTCTTTTATTTGGGATTGTGGTTAATCAGCTTTAAACCCCATCATCTGGGAGCAAAAATGAACCCCTGCCAATGGGCCCTCATTTTTTTGGAAAAATGGCAGTGCTTGTTTTTCACCTTAAAGAAACTCTTGGCTACATGAAGATTTCAGTATGAATAATTTTCTGTGAAGAAAAATGGATACCCCAGAGCATAACAAAAGCCCATCTGTAATAATGACTTTGGTTATGTTACAGCAAGAGGCTTTTGCAACAGTTCAATGTGCTGGTAAAAATTACTGTAACAGAAGAAACAGAAGATTTTCTCTTCATCCAAGTGTCAGCAGAAACACAACACCACAAAAATCATCTCCTCTTGCACTCCCTTCTGCTTGCCAGGCAAACCAGAAAGAGCAACATTTATCAACAACTATGTAAACACAAACAAATTTAAGGAGTCAAGTAGTTATTAAGATTCCCCTGCAGCTTCCTGGGAAAACCAGTAAAAACTTGTAAAAATGTTTTTTTAAAGTTTTTTTCACTTTATAAATTATATAAAAAACTATTTATGCTCTAACACAAATACAAGACACTGGGGGAAAGTAATGTACTCACCTGTGGAGCTTTTCACTTTCAGATCTAATAAAGGAGGGATAGGGAAGGGGGAAGAAAAAGAAGAATAAATTATTGTAGTTTCACATTCACAATTACTTTTGTCCATGTGAAATGACAATTTTGTCCAGCTGGCACTGAGGCAAATCTCAGTGCTTTTTTGGAGATACAGTGCCTACAATAAACTAGGGCTTGGAATCAAAACAAAACTGCAAGTTCAGGCAATGCTGATGTTGGAATAAACAGTTCTAGAGGAGCCAGTACCAGAATGAACCATGCTTTGACAGGCCACTACTCAGTCTGAGCAACACTTTTTCATGAGCTAAACCCTTTTCTTTTTTCTCTAACACATTATGAGGTTCCTTCTTTGAATCACCAGCTGAAGATGGTTTCTAATAGGAAATTTTATTTTTCCCCTCCTAATTTTTTTTTTCCTCTCATTGACTAAAACTCTTAAATAACCCTCCCTGAGTTTCTCAGTTCTCTGTGTAAGTTTTAACACAGTTTCTAAAACTCTTTAATAAAATTAGCCCAAACTAGAAGAAAATAGAAATTCAATTTTTTATTACTCTCAGTAAAGTTCACCCCTGCCATTTTTATCTCCAGCTCCATGATTTTGGCAGTGGTGCCTGATGGTCACAAGCACATTTCACAGGCACACAGAGGGAATTTGTGGCCTTTTGGGGACAGTGAGCAAAAGCACTTCAGAGCATGACTTGTCCCCGTGTTGTTGGATGTCTTGATCCAACATGTTTTAGTTGAGAAAATTTACAAATTACTTCAAAGAAGTGCACATGGAACCTCTGATGCTTTCAACTGGTGGATTTCCATTAAAGAAAGAATAAAGATCCAATAAACATGCTAACTGGCTAGCTGCATAAAAGGATCATTTGTAAAATAAATAAAGAAATAAACAAACAAACAAATAAATAAATAAATAAGAGTCCAAGTAGGAGGCAAAGTGGAAGAGAAGCAAACATTTACAGTGCTCTCAATTTGGTTTTGACAGCTGCCAGTCAGCACCACACTATTCAAGGGATTGTGAAACGCTGCAGTGCTTTGCCAGGAAATCATAAAAGTGCTGTATCCTGAGAAGAAGCTAAAATTAAATAAAACATTGCAAGACAGAGGGATGTCACAAGTGAGGGATGCATTACTGTGGAGACTCAATTACCAGCACTCATGTTCTCCTGAAGCCAGGGCAGCACCACGCTGAGGTCTGTGAATATTCCTGGGGATCCTCTTTTGGGATATTTCTTCTTCTTGTTCCCCATCCAGCCACGGGCACATCCCATCCCCCAGGAGATGACACCAGCAAGGGTCCAGGCCCCATGCTTGCCTTGACACAACAGGGGACCTCCAGAGTCTCCCTGGAAAAAAAAACCAACAAAACCCCAGAGCTTGTACAGCTGAGCAAGCCCTAAAGAGTTTATTGAGGTTTGTTGTGCCTTAGTAAAAACCTGCTGCACAGGGCAGAGTTGTTTTTAAAAGAGCTGTGAAGACACACAGTTTTTGGGGTGTTTAGTCAGGATCAGCAAGAAGGGGAGAGACAGAATAATTAATTCTCTCATGGGTGCATCTCTGATGTGTTTGAGCATGTAAAAAAGGAGTGAGGAACAATCAACCTTTATCCCACTTCCTCTCCTTCCTGTAATCCAATTTTTTCTACTTGCATCCTCAGGATCTTTCCACCAGTAATTAATTTACCAAGTGCTCTGAAGTTAGAAAGCCCTGAGCATTATTGCACTGGGGTACATTGCAAAATGGCTCTCAGGAACCTGTCCTACAACCCATACAATAATTAATATGGAATCATGTCATTAAGGACATTGCCCCATCGGGAACTTTTGAAAGGATCCCTACACCCAAACCTCCCAGTTTAGAGTGAATTTGTTTACTTTGGCTCAGAGCTGCTGAGAAACACTCCTAAGCACTCTGTTCAGCTGACCTGGCAGGCATCTCTTCCTCCATCTGGGAATCCAGCACACATTATGGTGTCACCTGGGATGGGTTTCTTCAAAGTTGACAGTGCTCTTGAACACTCTCTGCTGCTTAGGATTGGGAGATTGACCTCATACAAGACCTGAGGGAGCAGTCCATCTGAAACACAAACCAGTGTTCATAAGGAAAGCTGGAAGGTGCACACTGTTAATACACCACAAAAATCTGTTGGAAACCTGCTCCAAGCCATGTTATGGTTACAAGCATGCTTTGGCAAACAAGCTTCTGTATTTAAACTTGAAAAAGTTATAGAATGTTTCAGGTCTAGATTTTGTGATTTTGAAGTCATTCACAGGTAGGCAAAGAAGCAAAATGCCATTTTGAGACTGCAGTTCTTAAGGCCAGTTGAAGGTTACTTTTGGTCTGTGCAATCAAGCTCTTAGTTTCAGAAAAGAAAATAATAATGTGAGTGCCTTACTTTCCTTCAAACGGCCCCAGCCACAAGCAGTGCAGATATATCCTGCTTCAAACTTTTCACCTGGCTGAGGAAGGCATGCTGGCAAAACTGATGCACCTGCCACACAGGGACATGAATTTCATTGGTAAGTGTTTGAAAGAACAATTACTAAAAGCTTCCTTGAGAAGTGCTGGAGGAAAATTTTGTTATTTTTGTGGAATCTGTAAAATTAATCTGGTATTGACAATTTATCATGCAAAGAACAGTGACTTTATCCCCATGGAGAAAAAGATCAGAGCTAACTGTGGCCTTACTGAAGTTGAAGGTGCCATCCAGCTTCAGGAGGGCAATGTCATAGCTCATTGGAGTCCTGGGGTCAAACTTGGGGTGCTGGATGACAGATTTGACAGGCAGTGTCTGCTCACTGCTCTCCCTGAGCCCCAAGTCATGCTCTCCTGCAGTGACATGCAAGTATTGCAGTAGGTTCCTGTGGAACAGAAAAATTAAATTAATTGATTTAATAAATTAAATTCATCAGCTATGCAAGCTTCAATGTGAAAGGGAGATTTTTTTTAAACAGAGAAACTCTTCTTTCTGATACCAAATATCTTTCATCTTCAGATTTTAGAGCACCTAAGATGTACAGTCAGCACAAGCTGAGTAAGCCCAATAGTAGGAATTGGGAGATGAAAAGGACTGAGAAGAAAAATCCTTTTGCTACACACCTGACCATGGTTTGGTGGTCCACTAAGGGACCAGTCCTCTTGCTGTGTTTAAAAATGTTTAGCCACATTGCTTTTTGAAGGAGGAGGCAAGATTTGGTGCAGAAGTACAGAATAAATAAAATCATCTCTCTATGATCCTGAGATTGTTTTTAAAAACCATAAAACCACAGTGAATCCTGCTTTAGGGCTCCTGGTACCAGACCAGGTGTGCAGCAAGGGAACACAAAGGCAATGAGTATAAACTTTTTATTCTGCTTCAAATTAATTTTTTACATAGACTTCCAAAATCAGCCTTTGTCAATCTCTGTATCCTCATTTATTAATTTTTGAGGTGTTCAAAGGAGTTTTTCTCCCTTTCAGTTAAAGCATGGAAAATAATGATTAGAAATAAAAGGGTAGCACCTGTAAGCAAGAGATGCTACCACAAAGAGATGCTACAGCACACACTCACATTTCCAATCCATGTTTCCCTGCACCTGCAGCCTGCTCCTGAAATTTCCCATCCATACCTGTCCAGGGTGCAGTGAGCTGCTGTGACCACCCACTGGGCAGAAACAATGGTGCCTCCACAGAAATGCTTTTGCCTTCTCTTCAGGGAAACCTGCAGCATTTAAAGAAGACATTCCCAATAAAGAAAAAAATCTTTGTGTCTGCTCTGGCTGCATTTGGGGAGGAACAGGGAGAGCACACCCAGGTACTCTGGGGAGTCACACTGCCAAAGCACTGCTGCATTCCCAGAATGTTGGATCCCAGAAATCTGGAATTTTTGAGCTTTCTGTGCTTTCTGGCACTGACCCCCTGCTTTTGACCTGAGGCTTTGGGGAAGACTTGCAAATTTGAGTGATGGAGTTGGAATCACAGGTGTGTGGTTAAATAGAAGTGTGTGATTTCACACAATAATGAGTATGGGACAAGATGGAGGATTTGGGGTGTTGTCTTCTTTAAGTTTTCATCTTCTTCATGCTTTCAGTTAGTAATTTCTAGATGGATAGTTAGTGCTGCACTAACAGTCACTAAAAGAAATTTGGTTATTGGGTCAAAAGTATAAATAATATTGGTGTTAATTCTCTGTTAGTCTGGTTAGCTTTAACAAACCTCATGGTTAGCTGGATTTCTCTCCATTTTGCTCACTTTTAGCTGGTAGCTAAAAGTATTGCAGAGCTCTCTGTACTTTAGATGAGACTTAAAAACAACCAAGCCCAAACATGAAAAAATCCGTTTCCTCAGTGTCTTTTAATCCTGGCTCTGAGTGAAAACAGAAGAAACTTCAGACAAACCACTAATTAAGTGCTGCAAAAACCACCACCCCATTACACCAGCACACACACTGCCATGGCATTCTCAGAACCCCTGAGCCTAACAGATCCCAAACCTTGCTGTTGTCTCCTCAGCTGTGCCTTGGGGCCTGGAGAAAAGCAACACATTTGTAATAAATGCAAAGTTTCCAAGGTATTCAGGTTCTGAAGATCAGTGGCTGGTTGAGAATTTTGGGAGCACTGCAAATCAAGGCTGCCTGTGAGTAAGACTTGGGGTGGTGTCCTGTACCCTATTTCTGTGCAATTCCACCCATTTACAGGCTCACCTACACATATCCTTCCAGAAAGAGTGATAAACAAAACAAAAATCATAAACAAAGGTTTATCAAGAAGTAGGAGGGGTTCTGAGTTCTCTTCACCTGTTTCATTGCTTCCCTTAAAAAAAAAAAAAAAAAAAAAAAAAAAGCAATGTTATCATGCAACAGCTTGGCTTGGAGGGCAGCTAAAATCCAATCCTCCCTCCCTTCCAGTGGACCAATTTTATCAGAGCCTCATCCTACCTGACCTTGGACACTTTAGGGATGGGCAGCCTGTGTCTCACCATCCTCACAGTAAATAATTTTTTCCTAATATCCATTTTAAACCTATTCTCTTTCAGCTTGAAGTCATTCACTCTGCTCCTGGTAAAAAATTCCTCTCCAGCTCTCTTGTGCAATGAGGCCACCCCAAAGCCTTTGCTTCTCCAAGGCTCTGTTCTGCAGGTAAATCCACATTTTCACATACAAACCTGCCATGGATGTGAGCCTTGCTTCACCTGGTGTCCCCCAACAATCCGAGAGAAAAGGGCAAAATAACTCCCCAGGCTGGTCTCCTGCACTTTCTGCCCACACTTAGGATCTGAGTGGGGGAAAAAAAGGAAGGATTCAGGCTGGATTCAAGTTTTAATTCTGTTTTGGTAACATAGAATTGGAAGGTATGGCCTGGTCCAAAATTCAGTCTCTCTGCCATGTCAGGAAAGAGATCTTGTAATTCCTGATACAAACTGCCCAGGCTAAAGCTAATCTGGGATAAGAAAAACATGTGCAGACATTCTCTTTTAAACAAGTTTTGAAATTATTTTGGAAATAAATCACCATTTCATTATCAATTTCAGAAATCTCTTTACACCCAGCATTTGTACTGAAAATACTTTTGAGAAACAGAGTCAAAATGCACAATAGACCAACAGTGGGTGGATTTCTCCAGAACATCTATAACTATGCCAAATTTACTTCTTAACTCACTGTTTTCATCATCTACCTTGGCTGAGTGAAGCTGATAATCTTCACATATTTCTAAAGGAGAACATTTATAGAAACAATTGTCTGCAGTGATAATTATTCATTTTTGTTGTATTTTAAGGAAGACAGAAGCAAAGCAACCAAGCAGTAAATTGTAAAAGGGGAATTCTTTGTAGGGCTCTTCCCAAACCCAACAGTGGCCACAATTTTATCTTGTTTTTTTTTTCCTTAAAGATGAACACTTTGAATGACAACTCATTGAAAACACACCTCTAATAGATTTTACTACAAATTCTGCTCAACTCTCCATTGTGAAAAATGTAGCATCCATAATCCTGGACCATTTTATTGTTGTTCTGGCACATAGGAGGGTGCATTCAAAGGATGGAGCACCAGCTCTTGTACAAATTGCCTGGGAAATGTGGAATTCTCCAACCCACCAGGTGAATCCAACATCTACAAGGGGTTTGCTGTCACCTCAGGATTAGCATGGCTGGTTGCAGTGACAATTATGCTGACACACTGCTGCTTACACCAGTTTTTAAATAAAAAAGGCTCTCTGTAGAAATGAGCCTCTTCATTTATCTGTTTTTATCCCTTTCTTCCCTAATTATCACTCCACACACCTTTTTCCCTTTGTGCAAAGAAACAAGGATAGGGGAAAGAGGAAGCAGAGACTTTTTTTTTTTTTTTTAATTATTTCTATTTTACCAGAAAGAATTTGGTACTTTGCAAATGAGAATAAATAAATGAATACTCTGGATTTTAAGATATAACACAACAGAAGGGAGGACCTGCTGTGTTCTGTTTGTACCCCATGGGTATCATGATAAATCATGACCTTGCTGCAAATTTTAGAGTATTCCATTTCATTTATTTATTTTATTTAATCATAAATCATGCTTAACATAACTTGCTCTGAATCATCAAGGAATCAGGCAAAATTCATGAGAATTACTCATAGAAAGAAAACTTTCATGTAGAAAACTTAGAAGGTGATTTCAGCACTGCCTCCCAAGCTCATCACTGGCTCAGAGCAGAACCAGCAGGACCTAAAACTGCTGAAAAAAGAGGTGAAATTTGCCTCCTACCTTTCTGCAGAGCAGCAGGCACAGCACAGAGCCCTGAGGCACAGAGCAGCCCCAGCAGCAGCAGTGGGGAGAGGCACATCCTGTGAAAAAACCACAGAGTTTGTGACACAGAGAGGGAAATGCAGCCCCAAACCCTGCACTGCAGGGCAGCAGCAGCTCCTTGAAGGAGAAGTTACTCATTAATCCATCCACAAAGCACTCACCTCCACAATTGAGCTTCCCAAATTTAATAGAGCATGGTTCTTCTACACACCATCACTGAAGTCTTTGCTGTAAAATTCTGAAATCCTCCCTGAAACTGGTTTTCTTTGAGGCCAAATGAATTTACCATGGTGTGCCTTGCTAGCAACACTTACCCATGCAGATCCACATAGGAAATCATAGGAAATAGAACTCACATGAGGAGAATATCAGTTGCTATTTACAGAAATTCAACAATTTCTGCAGCTTTTGAGGAGGCAACACTTCCTATTTCCTGCACATTTTATATTTAGCCGGTATGACCAACCTGAGAAACACACCATAAGTTTATAATGTTGTTGGCACCATGCTCAATGTTTCCCAATAACAATCCCCCCCAAATCCACCATCAGTGACCACCCCAACAATCATTTATGTGTTTGTTCAATTCTAGATTTTCATTCTTTCCCCTGCAAGTCAAAAGATAACAAACCTTTTATTCTGAATATGCAGTTTTATAAGAACTTAATATAAACACTGTCCTAGAAGCTTTGAGTTGCAGTTGGCTGTTTTTTCTGTTATAGATACAGAATTTCTTAAGAATGCAGTTTTCCTACTAGTCCTGAGGAAATCTCCATTTCTGCAATTTCTGAAACCTGTATCACCAACATGATTCCAGCTCTAATCAAAAAAACTTTTGAAAGCTGCTTTCCTTCAGGGATTCATTTGTATTTTGCAGGGACAAAACCCCCAAACCAGTCCCGTGTACAACAGAGGTCTGCACTCATCCACCACAACAGGATGGCACAAAAACAGAATAAACAATCTCTGTAGTTGTGAGTGATGCTGCTCCCATCACAGCTCCGCCAAAACTGAAATGGTTGAGGGATTTTGCCTCAGAGAGACACTGAGTTGTGTTTTATTAACTCAGGCAAGGACTCAGAGGGAGCAGCAAAAATTAAAGTCTGGCTTTTCCTAATGTTTTCACTCCAGCTCTCTACACCCTCCAAATTTTTCCAGCTGGCCCATCAGGGCACAGAACAAAGTGCACAATGGCAAGGATGTCCAAAGGAGCACTTGAGGCAATAAGAAACCCCCCCAAAACACCATTTCCCAGAACATTTGTTCTTAATTCAGGACTTTGGATATGCATCAAGATCTATTTGAGTCTCCTGCAGGGAAAAAAAAAATAAAATAAAAAAAAAAGAGCTGCATTTCAATACAAAATGCACTTTTTCATCCTTCAATGCTCAATAGTTGATGTACCAGCCAAAAGTAACTGGTAACCAAGAATTAAAAGAAAAAGCACCTGCTGGCCTTTTTCCATTTTGCACTGCAGCTGCATTTTCCCATTTTCCAATGTATGAGAATTACAGATACAGGCTCAGTCACTCACATCTGTGATGAGCAATTTTCCTTTTGTAGCTGAGTCATGTCCCAGACAGAGATTTTACCTTTCAAAGTCAACAAGACCAAAACCAAACAAGGTGAACAATGTCAATAAATGCAGAAATGCTGCAGGCTCTGGAAAGCACAATGCACTGAGATACCAGCCAAAACTTCCCTTGGATGGAGTCCAGCCTTAAACTGATTAATTGGGAAAGGACAAATGAAGGAAGAGAGAGGGAACAAAATTGTGCTTAGTTTAAGTATTTGACCTGACTATCTCAGAATGCTTTGTAAGGGCAGATCAATACTAATGATTTTCAGCTAATATCTGGCATATGGATTAAACAAATCAGCAACAGTCAGAAGCAAGTTGATCACTTAACTCCCAGCTTATTCCCCTTGGGAATTGCAAAATTGCAATTGTTTTGTGAAATGCAAATTCTTAAACAGCAAAATGGCAGCTCCTCAAGGTAAATATAAATAAAAAATCAAAAATCCAGTACATCACCTGCTTTTTTGGAGAGCACAGTGAATACATTTCAATGCCTGCTTTTAACATGGGCAAAGATTTTCAGTATTACAGAATATTTACAGAGCTTATAGTGTGTGTTCAAAATACTTAAATACAGCATCTCAGGCAGGCAGCAGTGAGGTGAATCCTTGCAGATTTTTTCAGAAACATACTTAAAAATATATTACATCATCCTGGCTATGCAGTGGTGCCTGCACTTCACCCCCAGAGCAGGAGGTGAAAGGGGAAGGTGACTCCAGGTATCCCTGCACAGCATTTTTCACTGTGGGTCCCTCTGCCTTGCTGGGAGATGGAGCTGAGTCCAAGGAGTAGGAAGAGATGAATGACCTGCCAAACCAGCCTGAAAGTCCAGGAGAAGGAATTCCAGGAGTGATCCATGTGCTTGCTGTTGATCAGCCAAGTGAGACCAGCTTCCCCTGCTACAGCAACCTGGCCCAGGGTCTGTTTGCTCTCTCCATGGCTAAATCATTATTTTCAGGACCTGCAATCAAACACAATCAAGAGCAGGCTCACAGCCCTCAGCTACTGGGAGACCAAGCCAGAAAGGAGAACAGTAAAGGAGTAGCCTGCTCATAAAACTATTTATGTTGTGCCAAAACTGTAGAAAGGTGGATTTAAAACTCTTTAAACCTGGAGTATTTCCAGGCTGAAATCTCAGCAGTGGGTTTGGGCTTGTAAAAGACTTTAAGATACACAGTTCCCACTTTTAAACATGGAAATAGAGACACAGAGAACAAAGGAGACAGAGGGGGGGAACTGTAAAAAAGTTAAAATCAGGACTTTGTCTTCTGTTCCCAGAGCAATGTGAGAGTGTGGGAAGCACCAGCAAAGCACAAAGAGCTGTTCCAGAGAGATAGAGAAAGCCAGGCCAGATGGGATAAGTGAACAAGGGTGGGGTATTCCTTTATTCCCTTCATTTTCAATTAAAATACAGGCAGCAGCAGGATCCCCTGCACTGACATTTATCCTGATAGTGGGATATTGAGGGATCCAGCCACAGTAACCTGGAAAAGGCAGGAGCACTGCTCTGTTCTGTCCTTTCTGTCCTTTCTGTTCTGTTCTTTCTGTTCTGTTCCAGCTCTGCCATCAGATGGCAGAACTCCACCAGCTCTGCCAACATCCCATTATTTGGATTATTAACAGCCATGCCAGCAGCTGTAAAAATCAACATGAATCGTTTTCCCTCTGTGCAGCAAGACAAAACTCATTCAGACAGTGAGATGTTTAAAGCCATATGAAAAGGTTTGGTTCACAATCTTGTCAGGGCTCTATAGAAATTAATTTCAGCAGAGAAATTTGCAGAGAAAGCTTAAGGAAAACTGAGACATCTGCAAAGTTCTGTACCCATAAGCCAGCACAGGTCCTGCTGCAGGGTTTTTCTCTGGTTTTGCCCATTTTTTGGTCATTCTCAGTGTTGAGGGTACCAGGGGCAGGAATTTGCAAACCTGAGTAGGATTCACCCTTGCACCAGTGCATGCATTGACACCAAGTCACCTGGGCTTAGGCTGTGGATAGCTCAGAATCCTCCAGCTGCATTTATGTTCCTATTTTTTTAATATTCATGTCCAGACTCCTGCTCACAAGCAGCTTTTATCACCTGCAGCAGCTGCTGCCACAGGAGACTCGTGGCTCAGGTATCACAGCAGTGAAACTCTGGTGCTTTCCTTCAGGTAAAAAAAAAAAAAAAATATTAGTAAAACTAAAGTAAAACAGCAGTTTTGGTCAACCTAAAAACTTCAGTTGTGCTACAGTAAAAACCACAGCAGGATGAGCCAGGGGAAGTAGAAAACTTTTGTCTTGAAATCAAGGGGATTCCCTGTCTCTGCAAGGGTTGGTGTAGCTATAAATAATGAGGAGGAAATGAGAACTTCAAAATATTCAGTGCTTTGAATGTGCAAGCATGACTGAAACCCTTGAAAAAATAATTGGGAAGAGGCAGAAAGAGTAAAAGCAGAAAAAGCTGAATAATGGAGCTACAAAAAAAAAAAAAAATTGAAATCCCTTTGTGTGTTGTGCAAGCTGTGAAGCAGAGTCATGGATGTACAGCCACCCCACCATACACCTTCCTGCCTTGGAAGGGATAAATTTCAGCTGTCTCAGCAAAATCTGGCCAGGCTGGCAGGTTTCAGGTGACTCCTGTCAGGGCAGCACATTGCAACAAAACAATCACAGGGGAGTCTTAAAAGCTTAAGAAAATGGATTTAAAGGATCCAGGGCCACTCAAAAGGAGTTCCAGGGTGGCGTGAAACTGCAGTGGGTGGAAAACTGAACTGGTGGAGTCTCTTGAGCAATTCAAACAAGAGCTGGAGGCTCTGAGGAACACCACAGAGCACCCCAGGAACCTCAGAGCCAGGCAGGGTTTCACCTCCCATCAGCACAAGGGAGACACTCACACCCTCAGCAGCAGCTGGAACCAACAAAATCTTTACAAAATTACTGCACTGGAGCCTCCTAAGGCAGGCAGGCAGCTTTTAATGGCAGCTCTCTCTGCTGAGGACTGGCACTAGCACCACATTTTGGTGGCTGATCTTTTTTATTTTCCTCTGCCTTCACTCAGAGTCAGGATTGTGAGGTGGATTTTCATGCTTGGACTCAGCTGTTTATTAATCCTTATGTATAGTACAGTGAGTTCTACAGCACTTGTAGCTGACAAGCTAAAAGCAGCAAATTGGAGCTTGATCTTGCTTGTTACAAGGTCTTTTAAGGCCTAACTATCCAATTAAAAGCTATCTATATTATTTATATTTTTGAGCCAATGTCCAAACACCTGTGACTTGCACTGTAGGATATTCTATCCAACCAAAAACTACCACTAAAACTAAGAAGGAACAAGAAGGAAGAAAAAGCCACTGCCCCAGAACCTCCATCTTTCCCCATATCTATTACTGTATTCTAAAACCCCAAATTCCAAACCCTTCACCAGGTGATATTACACATTTCTATTGAAACTAAACACCAGTGATTCTATCACTCAATTTTGGAAGCTTTCTCCAAGGCCTCAGGTTAAAAGCAGTGTTCTTTGGGGGGTCAGTTCCAGAAAGTACAGAAAGGCCAAAATTCTCAGGGTTCCAACAGAGAGATTGGTTATTTATTCCACCACATTTATTCCTGGCTCAAAGACACACAAATTCAACCAAGGCAGGCACAGTTTAAACTGGACAAGCTTTGCTCTGAATTTGCTGTAAACAGAGACAGAACAAAACCACCTGCAAATCCTCTGCCTGCTCAGGTTGTGAGCAGCACTGTGCTGATGGTGCAAGAGTTTAGGCCAGTTCTGAAAAAAAAAAATAAAAGAGCCAAAAAACCCAGCCACACAACAAAGTAGACAGCAAATACCAACTCCCTGCAGAAAAAAAAAAAACAGCTGAAACACTGAATAGCAGCTTCTTTCACAACTTTGTGCACAATGGGAGCCTTTTGATGTAGGAAAGTGCCATGTCAAGCCCTGGGAGCTGCAGATCACAAATGCTGCAGAATGCTGTGGGTTAGTGCTGGTTTATATTGAGCTAGCACACAGCACTGTCTGCACTGCTCCTTGCTCTAATGTAATATGTATGGGCTTCCATCACTAATTCATGGTTTAGGAACTCTCTGCTTTCTCTAGAGCAAGGCTTAGGGGTAAGATGTAGTTTTTGGTGTCTTTTCATGCAAACAAACAAATAAAAAAGCCTCAGCACAGAAAGCTGGAGTTGGTTTGTGTGGGCAGGTGGAGGAGTGGAAATGGGGTAGGATAGAAAAACAACAAAGCAAACTTCAGTGAGGCACATCCTTACCTCCACAGTAACCTATCAGAAAAAAAAAAAAAAAATACACAAAATCCCCAAACAGATAAATAAACCACTCCCCAGTATTTCTACCTGCAATGTTAGACCTGAACTGCTCCCAGGCAGCAGGAAAGCAAAACAAAAAAAAAGAGTTCCTGCAGCTCCAGAGCCTCTGTCAGCCTGCAGGAAGGATGCAGGGTTTGGGACTGTGAGGAGTTAATAATTCCAGCAGTTTCCAGCCTTGTCATTGTCACAGGCAGGAAAGGAGTGGTTCCTCACCAGGTGTGCTCAGTGTGAGTCACTTTTCAAAGAGCAGAGCCCAGCCCCAGCTGCTGTGCCCCAAAGCTCTCCCAGGGCCAGGATTCAGCATCAGCACAAGAAGATTCCAGCTGCAGCCTGATTTCCTGGGCTGCCACAGCTCTGCTCACCTGTCAGCTGCATCCAGCCAAGGCTCTCCTGCCCAGATTGAGATAAATATAAAACTGACACACACACAGCACCTGTCTGGAGTTAGTAAAAGTGGAACAACCTCAACTAAAGAAATTGGGTGCACTTTGATTTAAAACTTCTTGAACTTGAAATTTTATTTTTTTTAGTTATTCACTCCTCACTCTAAAATCCCTGGTACAAGATTCTATTATTAATTGAATAAACAAACCCAGAATTTCATAAAAATGTGTGTTGCATGAGTGGCCACTGCAAAGGTTAGAACAGCAGAAAGGCTGAAATAATTAAAAACAAGGAAAACAAGTCAATTCAGAATCTCTGAGATGCCACTCTTCTGTTGCATATTTTACATGTTTTTGACCATCTGGACACTCAAAACCTTCAGTATGTACAACTCCAGCTGAGGAGCTATAGAGGAATTATGAGAAGTCCAGCTGAGGCTTAATGATCCTGACTTTTTGGCCAAGCAAATGAGGCCAGAGGAAGCCCCATTTTGCCATTTTGATTGCTGTTGGCACCCCAACATCCCAGCAAGCACTGCAGACCTCACTCATGCAAAGTTCTCTCCTAGAGAGAGCTCATGATTCTTGAAGCAAAAGGTGCTGCTTTTAGAATTAAAGCTGAAATTAAATCATCTGCTGCTGTGTAGCTTTAATTGGCCAACCTCAAATGGCATCTGAGGTGGCTGGTTTGCCTGTTTGGACTCTTTTTTTCCTTTCAGGAGGCTTCTCTTTAATCAGAACACTTCTCTTAAGCAACCAGAGGTGGAAGGTACTAGTGCCCAAGAAGAACAGAATGGTTTGGGCTGGGAGGGACCTTAGGGATGATCCCTCCATGGGCAGGGCCACCTCCCACTGCACCAGTTTGCCCAAAAGCCCACCCAGCCTGGCCTTGAGCCAGTGGCAGGGGCTGCTTTTGCCATTCCAATTCTTGGCACAACACCTGTTTCCACAGGAGATTCCCTTTGCTCCTTCCCTTCACACTCCTGGGGTTGGGATGACCAAACAGGTTATTCCTGGTTATTCCCCAGGCAGCAGATCAGGAAATTCCAAAACAGCAAATTCCACCCAGCCAGGCTTCAGAGCTTGCCATGGAACAACCTAAAAATGGAGACTCTCTCTCTCTCTCTCTCTCCAAGAGCCTTTAAGGGTCAATCTGTGCATTAAGAACTAACACCTAAATTATTTTTACTTTTAACAGTAAGCAAACACCCATGACCCACAATGCAGAATTTTCTATCTGGTTACAGAAGTGCCACCCAGACCCACGAAGAAGGTGAAGAAGGAAGAAACCTCTGCCCCAAACCAAAACAAAACCAAAACAAGAATTGCACAGCCCCCTGGGGAAACCTCCTCTTTTGGCTCATCCTCCCTGCTCAAATGAGCTGTCACTCCCAACAGCAGAGCACCAGCATCTGCAATATTGCTGTTAGCAGAGCACCAGCACATTCCCTCCACCACTGCTTAGCTCTGCATTCCAGCTGGCTTTAAACATTAACTCTAGAACACAGCTCCTGCAGGGCTGCAGGAAAAGGACAACTAAAAGGCTTTTTTTTTTTTTTTTTTACCCTCTCAAATGTGTGCAGCTACAAGGTTGTTTTCATTAACTGGCAGGAGCAAAGTGCCTTCCATGCAGTGCAGCTGAACCTACTTCTCTATTTTCACCTCTCCAATTCTTGCTGCCTGCTCAAGCATGTGCAAAGAGCACTTTTAAGTTCATTTCCCAAGTGTCAAGCTTTCAACCCCCAACAGGAAACAAACTTCAGCCCATACCTCTTAATGCAGCCAGAAAAACAGCTCTGATGGCATAGTTTTTAATTTTTTTACACTCTTTACTGATCCTTTCTATTCACAACTCAATAGTTCTGGAGCAGAAGTTACTGACAACACATGCTCTGTGTAACTAAACAAGCCCAGGACTGTAAGGCTCCAAAGTGCATTTAATACTCCTGTGAGGGTGAAATGGAGATGATGAACCTCCCAGCTCCTTGGAGCAGTGCAAATCCTCTTGTCCACCTTGCACTGCAAGCATTTAAGCTTTTGCTACAAAGATTGGAAAGCCATTCATACATTTTTGTGTAAATATGTGTGTGTGTATCATGTATGCTTGTAGAACTTGCACCCAAAAAAGAGAAAACCACGTCATTTAGAGGGGATGGTTTTTATTTGGAAGTCGGCACTAGCATTTTAATCTGCTATTTAATAATGAGTTAGAAAATGTTTAATTTTAATACAGTTTAGCCTGGCTAAATATCACAATATAGCATGTAATCTGCAAAGTGTTGAACTTCAGTGGGTTTGAAAAGTACTGGCTGTATGGATTATTTACTCAAGTGCTTTTAAAGCACACCATGGTACCAGGCACCACTTACTAACAGGCCCCTGAGGCAAGACTCTGCTTAAGAAGTTAATTACCAGGTAAGAGTGACCTGGCCTCTGGTTCTCACTTCCCAACCAATCCTCAGTCATTCCTCTCCAAAGAAAAAGAAGTGAGAGGACAGCAGTGTCAGAAAATCTGCTCTGATGATGTTACAGTCTGAGTGCCAAGGGTAATGGCATGTCACTGCTTCAGGATACTGAATATTGCTTTTCTTGCAAGCTCAGTAACACACACAGCTCAAAAGGTGAGTGCAGTTAAATCCAAGCAGAGCCTCCCAATCCACATCAAGTGTATTCAAATCATTTTAGCCAAAAGACATCCCAGACAGTGGCCAGGAGCCTGTTGTTCACAACCTGCAATACAATCAAATTTCACTTACAGCCTTTGTACCTTTTACCTTCCCTCAGATAGTTCATTTTGGCAGAACAGAATTCAGCAGCCTGAGACATCATCCTGCAGCAATTTTACAGCTGACTAAAACCAATTCCTGCAGGAGCAAAAATCAGTGTTTGCAATAATTCAGTAAAGTGTTTACTTCCCAAACACAATCTCTAAGTTACAATTTCCAGTAGCAAAGAGATTTTAAGAGCAGTGATTCATCACCTACCTTCCTTTTAAAGTTTAATTTTCCACTCTTCTTTCAGCCAGGTGGGTGCAAATAACACCACCAATCCTCAAGTTTTATTTAATCCAGCTGTATTAAATCAGACACTTTTTAAACCACTTTCCCATTCCTTATTGCTTGCTATCAAAAGGCAGCAGGACAGAAGGCTTTAGACAATGAGGCTGAAATGTTTCCTCCCATCTTCCACCTGCATTTTGTGTCCATCTGTGCTTGACTTTTAAGGGATCCTGTGAAACCTCTGCTGCTAAAAGGGACCAGCAGCAGTTTCTAGAAGGGAGACTGAGGAGATGCAGCAGCCACCAGCTCTCAGCCCCCAGGAATGGAGCAGGAGACACCCTGGGCAGGCAGCTGGCACCCTCAGTTTCAATATTCATCCTTTCAGCATCACTTGAGGCACAGCTGAACTCCTTGCTCTGCTCTAAAGCCTCAGGCAGCTACTGTGCAACACCACACACTAATAAATACCTGCTCCAAACTCTCCCACCTACCTGGGTTTCTGGAAATAACAAGGTGATTTAACACAGGTGGGAAGAGGAATGAAAGGAAAGATGACCTGTACAAAGATTTCATGATTTAAAGATTATAATCATCCCTCAGGATGAAGCCATCATCTTCACTTGTCACGTTTTCATAGCTTGATGACAGCAAATGCAAGAAACATTTCAGTGTGGTGACAACAGCCTCTGAGGATTGTGAAGGGTGTTACTGGGAGGGTGCAGGTGACACTGCCTTTCACTTGGGGTGTTTTTCCTGGCTCTGAAGGGCCAGAGGCTCTTTCAGGCAAGTTATCTTACCATGCCACCATTCTCCCAGCTTAACCCCAAAAGATCCTGCCATAAAAAGGTTCACTCCTAAACCTGCATGCCAAGCACCACAAGTGAAAGGAGCATCCAAATTGTTCACTCAGCTTCCATGACAGCAACACTGATCACTGCTGGCTCCCAGGACAGTAACATTTCAACAAGAACAGGAAGCAAAACCCCCAAGTTTCCAGCAGAGTGACTAAAGTGACCACACCACACGAGTGTCAAACAAAGAAAAAAAGAAGTGCCAAGAAGAACTGGCAGGTGTTTTTCTACTTGGTTAAAAAAGTTCATTTCTAATTAGAAACAATTTTTTTTGATAGGTATTAGGACAACCTTTAGAGAGAAGAGCACCAATTGCTTCCATATTCTGGGTCTCTGAGTTTCCAGAGCATTTTTCTTTTTACCATGCCAGATTAAAAATATTTTAGGTCTTGAATTCAGGCATAACTAGTATTTTTCTACCAACAGATTAACTCCTATCAGTACTTTGGCTGCAGTCATGGCAGAGATTGATAAAACAGGGAGACAACTTAATATTTGAAAACATGGAACTGTTCTCTGTCTCCCTAACCAGAGGACTGCTATAAAACATTCTTCACAGAATACTACTGAAGTCCCTGAGTATCTTCAGCCACCTAAGGCCCCATTGAATTTTGAGTCAGATTTCCTGCTCTGTGAGCTCCTCTGCAGGTGCAGAGCAGCCACTGAAATGCAGAAACCACATGGGAGGCAGGGACCAGCAAAGCAGCAGCTGATCTCTCCAGAAGGTGACTTACTGGGCTAAGTGCAGCACATTCCTATTAAAAATGGATAAGCTTGGTTTGCAGTCAGAGTCACAAAGAGTGGGAGTTGCCTTGCATGCTTTTCTTTCCAAATCAAATATTTATCAGAGGAAAACCACAGGTGTCACTGACAAGGAGAGATTAGCTGTGACTTAAAACCACACACCTGGATTGAAAAGTGGTGAGACATGCTCTGCTTACTAAGCAACCTTCAAAGTGCATGCAAATTTGCCCAGGCAAATTAGCAGCCCTTCATGTTTCCAAGAAGTAGAATTTAACAGCATTAAATCTCCAAAGTGCCATTTTTTCCTACATTAATGAAGTGTTTACAGCCCAGAGCATCCAATCTTTTTGTCTCCAGTCAGCTGAGTGGGTGGCAAGAGCAGAGGCACCAATGGCAGCATCTGGTTTCTTTATCAGTCTCATCAAAACTAGGCAAAAAGTCCTAGCATGGTGATTCTAAACCTAAAGCTGTTTTTAGTTCCCCAAAGCCAAAAGAAGTGTTGCAGAAATCTGAGTCTCTGCTGTAAACTGACATTTTGCTGCTTGGTGCTTTTCAGTGAAGTCCTTAAATCCTCACAGGGGTGTTTTCAGTTTTGTTCACTTCAGTATTTTAGCAATTATGAGTTTATCAGGTGGGAATCCTGACGTGGGGAAGGAAAACAAAGGAGCCAAGAGTTTTGAAGAGTTGGTTTGCTCAGTGCAATCCATAAAATACTCCAGTACCAGAACTTACTAAAGCATATTTAAATAATATTTAAGCATATTTAAAGCTCAGGTTTTCCTTTTGAAAAAGTTCCTTCAGCAAGGAGACATGGAACCCAAGACCTGAACACAGAAGCTGCCTCCTGGATTTGTCAGTGTTGCAAAGTGATAGAGAGGAAAAAGGTGATTATTGTGAGTCCTACATTAGATCTGGCCTGAAGCTCACCTGAATCCTTCCCCTAGTCACTAGGCACAAAATTCTGAACCTGTGTGCTGTGTGCATCATGCAACAAATTGCAGGTTTCTGACCTAAACTGGGAGGGCCTTTATGAAACAGGAAAGATAAGAATGGGTTTG
Source organism: Erithacus rubecula (assembly GCF_903797595.1). Taxonomy (NCBI): domain Eukaryota; kingdom Metazoa; phylum Chordata; class Aves; order Passeriformes; family Muscicapidae; genus Erithacus; species Erithacus rubecula. Next base: position 17,849,851 of record NC_136688.1, read on the forward strand.
AAAGATAGAGGCAAACAAAAACCAACCAGTCTCTCTCAAAGTGATGGTTATTTGGAGAACAAATATTAGCCATATTCAGCTGCCTTCTTCCTTAATTTAACCATTTCCTTTTGCTTCCACAGGTCTCCCTCTCCCCCACCCCACAATGTGACTGCTTTTGCAAAGTCTCTGCTTATTTTAGGAATTTGCCTTATGATTCTGAATCATAGTGAGAAAGCTGTACACTAGAGGAAGTCAAGTCTCCTTGCTTCTGATTCTTGAATTCCACCCAAGTAGGTGCCTAAAACAGCAAGCATAACTATTTGTGTCCTGGACATCCAGTTCTGGGATAATTTCACCAGGAATGAAGGAAAGGATGAGCAACTGAGTTTCATAAAGATAAAAATAATTCAATTACATTATGCCATCCTGGATGTGGATTAAGGCTGACACAGGAAAGTTAATAGTGTCTAAGTACTGAATCATTTTCACTGAGGTGGCAAATGAGATGTTTGCTGATGAAAACAAGAATAGCACAGCTCCTTTCTGCTGCTGCTGTTCCTACACAAAGGACACAGCAGGAACTCCTACCACAACGGGCAATTTGAGATTTAATGCTCATTCTACACCTGGAACATTGTAACTAAGTGGTGCTGTAAGGATTTATGGCAAGTTTCCTTTTCTCCATATGCTCATTAGAAAGCAGAAGAGGCTTTGCTTCTTCACATCAGGCCATGAATTTTCCAAAAGTGAGAGCAGCTACAGCATCACAATCCTCAAAGGTGTAACAGTTCAATTGGAATGACATTAAAGGCTTATAGTAACAATCCCAGCCCTCGAGGACTGCCTGTAACTGAATCAAGGATTAAAAAAGTCCCATCCACCCTACCCATGGCATCCCAGTGCATTCATGTGGTGGAACTTGTGCTTTCACCAATTAGCCAGGGCTCCTCCTGCTTCCCAAAGCAAGAATAAAGCTGCTCAGAGCTGTCATTGTCCCATATTCCAGAAGAGACAGTGGCACAGTTATTAATTACCTAGCTGTGAGTCACAAGGGCTGTGCAGCAGGGCAAGCTCCTGCACTGAAGAAAAGCTCTGAGATAACAGGGAGGAGAAAAGCATTTATAAATATCCTGGGAGTGGAAGCAGGGTTAAATTTAGTTGGAGATGGCAGAGCAGCAGCTCAGTTACACAACCTTTAACTCTGCAGGCAGAAAGGAGGCCAGAGCTGCCTGAGGGGCTGAGCAGTGCTCCACAGGAGAGGAAGGAAGCCTGGAGCTGCAAGTGGTGAGAGCTGTCAACCTGTGCTTCTAAATTTACAGTGGCACTGCACATCTTGAGAGTAAGAGCTGACAATTCCCATCAGCTCCAAATCTAAGGATTTGCTCAAACACACAGCCAGTGTCTCCGGGCCAGGCAAAAACTGCCCCTGCTTCAGCACAAAGATTGACAAACAAAAATACACTTCAATACATTTCTCCAGAGCAGAGGTTCTCTGGTGGCTTTTCTTCATTTCTGTTGTCAAGGCTGCTCAACAGGGAAATATATTCAATTATGAGAAGTTTTACTCCCCAGCTCAGTGCTGGGTGCTTCTCAATCCAAGTTACCTTTACAAACCTGTTCTCTGCCTCTCAGCACAGGATTCAATACTGTACTACAAAGAAATGGCAAAATGTTCAACAAGACATGGGGGTCAGCATCTTAAAACCTTTTGGCTCTTTGCTTCCAAGTTTGAATTTCAGACCAACAAAAACCATCTCAGTTTGGTTTTTTTAGTCTTAAAGGAAAGGTAAAGCTTAAAGCTGGCAGATCCTAAACACCATAGCTTGCAGATCTTTAGGATTGTATTCTTGGCAAAAAAAAAGAGTAATCTGTGAAAACTGGATATTCCAAGAAATAAAGGTTAAAAATACAAAAAGCCACAGCACTTTGGTGATGCACTAACTTAATGCTACCTTTCCCTCCATCATCACAAAATGCCATAAATAACTGGAGCTTCTTAATGTTAACCCTGAAGCTTCTGCAAAACCACAGTACCTTTTTTAAACCACATGAAAATGCAGATTCATACTATTTAAACAAATGTGAAACTAATAGTACAAACAAACAAGCAATGACAGTGGGGGGAAAAGAGGCTGACACACAAAAAATCACCATGACCAGGGACACCTCACCCTGTGTTCTGATACCAGCTCATAAAGGTTTAGATTCTGGGGATTTGGTAGGTTTTCTGCTTTGCCTTTTTTAAAATGCACATTAGTCAATAACTGGATTTTCATGGTTTCTCACAAAAGAAAACAGCATGTTCATGCATATTAAGATAGCATTTAAATTATCTGGGGATTTTGCACAAATTAGACTAAGCAACATAAAAAGATACAATAAACACTGTGACAACACTTTCAAGGGATTTGTTTATTTTTGGTTTACAAACAAAGGCACCCAATATTTCTGTTTATGTCTTATAAAAGCTCACAGATTTAGCATTTGTTTCTGAACATCTGTTCCTACAGCAGAGAAAAACATTACAGGAAAATGTAATTTTTTTCCTGGTCCCCAATTTAAATACCAGTAACAGTTCAGTGATAATGTTGTTTCAGTCTGTTCCTCTTCCTATTAACCAGCTGATACCCCTCCTGTAACTTGCCAGTCAAAACACTGAGTCTGCCTTCATGGACCAAACTATAGTTCCAGTATATTTCTGACCAACATCCTTTATGTGCAACCACTGGGGTGAAGAACTGCAGGAGGACAGGGCTCCCCATATGAAAAAACCCAATAGTTCCAGGTAGAATTTCACAGACTGACCACAGGGAGTGACAAAACCAGCAGAATTAATGTGACACTGTTCAATAGGGTGACTGATGAATTGGTGTAAAATACCAACAGGGCACAGAACAAGTCTCCAAAGAGGGGAAAAATGGGTTTCTAAATTGGCAAATGTTAGTGTAGAGGTTAAATAAGCTTAGGCTTAAAGTAATCCCTTTCTTTGTTATTTATCCAAAAGAGTAAATTTCTAAGCAGTGTCCTGGACCAGAAGTAATCAGTTCATTGGCTTCATAGTTTCTCTCAGTATTAACAAATCAACATTTGAAGTATCATGTCATCATGTTCATATATTATGTTTATAGTTAGAAACAACCAAAATTCCTACATGGATTGTTTCACAGAGTAACTTTCAGAGTATGATGCACTTATCCTCAGCAAACTTCAGCCACGTGCCAACATGGGCTGTCACTGGACATTGATGGATGTCAGTGCACATTTATGCCCCTCTGAATAAAGTCTAGAATTCAGGAATGCTTCAGCATACTTTCAGGCCTAGTGAGACACTTGGGGAGGCAGCTAAAAAATGTCATACCCCTACTGCATCTGGTAAAGTGTAACATCTCCAAGCACAGAAGCCTTAAATGATTTCAGCCACAGTCAGAGGTCTCTCACACAAGGTGTGGTCCTAGACCATTCAGGCTTTTCATCACTACCTTTATATATACACCAGTAATTTTAAAAAGGAATTACAGCTCAACTACTTACTACAGAATATTTAGCTTCAACAAGGAAGCCATTATCTTTTCAAAATGAGATCTACACCTGCAGGAAAGGTGTTCTCTTCAAAGTAAGAGTTTTTAGAAGAATAGCAAAATAAGTTCTTTACAAATTTAATTCAATAGGACAAAAAACTACCAAGGGCAAGTATAATGTAGTTCTTGTGTAATTATTTGCCTTTTCAGGCAGATTCAAGAACAAATTCATCAGTACAAACTGATTTGAATGAACAAACACTGGGCAAGGGTGCTGGTCAGTGCATGAACCACAGGAACACTACAGTGTTCTCAAATCTGTGCAATCAAAATTTAAAGGGAGCTTCATGTATTGCCTTGGATTGAAGAAACAAGGATTTGATCTTTTTTTACAACTTGCCATTTTTACAAATGTCTTCCTTACTGAAACAAACAGAAAAACATGCAGAAAAAAAAAAAACAAAACCCCAAAACATATTTCTTCAGGTTTAAACCTAATAATTTAAGTTAATGGAAGAACTGTTAACATCTATTAATTTTGGAGCAAGGTGCATCTTATTCTGCTTGCCCAGTGAAATGAGGTTTTACTAGGGCAGGGTTGAGAAAGTGTGCTTGTGCATTGGTGTTAACCATGCATCAAATTTAACAGTTCAGAGATTTTGAAAAAAAAAATTACTTCTTGAAGTATTTGCTAACATTGCTTACAGCCAGAAAACAGGTGTATCTCTTAATGAAAGTCTACAGCTTGTCCAGCTAGTATGACCAGCAATATAAATAGCAATCAAGCATAATAAATTCCTTTTCATTACATTTACCCTTTCAAGTCAGAAGTGCTGGCTCTGTGTTCTCAATTAAAAAAAAAAATCATTAAAAAGAAGACAGTCAATGACTTTATTTGCCCCTCTCTGGGTAACACTTCCTTTTACCTGCTCAATGCAAGGATCAATTCTGCTTTCAGAGTAGCAAATTGTTCATGCTGACACAAATGCAAAGTGGACACAGCCAGGGTCAAGCACAGAACCAAATCACAAAGTGCATTCTGAAGCCCAGAGATACAAAAGGCCTTTCAGTAAATAAGGAAGGTTGGTTCATTTTTTAATTTCTTTTTTTTCTTTTAAAGCAAAGGAGGCACCATAGTCGCATCCCTACTTTGAGGGGAAGGGAAGAAGTGGCAAAACCTAAAGACAAATTACAAAAGTTCTCAATTGCTTTATTTCAGGAGATCCAGAGTCATTTGTACACTTTTGCAACTTGCAAAACCCTTTGTAATTTAGAAGAATTTCAAATAAATAGGTCTACAGCAACTAGTATCTACTATGCCAATATTTATCTTGCTCAACGTGGAGTAAAACTTCAAAGAAATCATGTTAAGGCAGATTCTGATCAAACACGTTCCAAATTGCACAGTTATGTTGGTCAGTGGTCTAATGTCAGGTCAAAGAGTTAAAGGTATCTAAATGCTTTTCTAAGCCAATTCAGTGTGGCACTTGCCCTTTTGATTTGCTCTGTTTCCAGGAAGATACACAGCTAACGTTACAAATACCATACCGCTTATTTCAATTAAAAATGAAATTATGCTTCACGAAATGTGAGATGACTACATGGTACAGGGTTTGTGCACTTAGACCACCATATGCATAGATGTCCTAATGCCAAATCCTCTTCCTCAGTACCTCATTGTACTGGAGGCTCTGAAGTAGGAGAGGAACTTGTAACACAGACTGACCACAAAGTACCAGATGTTCCTTGCCATCTGTGACCTGGCGATGAAGATGCGCCAGATCAGGATCACCAGAATCGTGTTGAAGCCGTAGCGAATGTTCCTTAACCTGGGGACAAACAGAAACCATCACTGAGGGCCAGCAAAGCACAAAACTCTGAGGAAAAAAGAACACTCCAACTATTAACTCCTGCTGTAGAACACAATTTATCTATTCATCTCGAGATACGTTATGAGGAATGATAAAAGTGAGAAATAAACACTGCTGAAAAGCAGAATGAAAAACAAAGGAGCAGACCACCCATGGACTTCTGCTTTGGGGCTGCTTGATGCAAACCTCCTGAAGATTAACTCACCTACAGAAGGCTGCCAACCAAAAAAACATTTAACACTCTGAACCTCCTTTCACCCCACCACGTATTTAAAACTTCTGAAATACAGAGAAGTAACTTCAACTGCCACCGATGACAAGAACAGGGAAAAAAACCAAACCTCACCCCATCATCAGATTTTCCAGCTAAGGAACCTAACCTCTTCACTGCAATTTTAAACTGCTTAATTCTCAAGGAACTATATTTAAAGTGTAGGATAAACTGAGTGACCTTCCAGAGCAACTGTGCTTTTTAACAATCTTCTCACATGTAGAGCAACCAGAATTTGCTCGGATTTCTCAGAAACAGAACAATCTCTTTGGCTCAGTAGATTGTGACAATTTCTATTTTAAAGGCAGCTCTTTTAAGGGAAATACTGCCTTTATCTTGTTTACAGGTAAGGTTGGGTTCCTTTACAAATCGTATTTGCAGAGAAAAACTGTTTAAATGTGTGTGTTACAAAAGCAACACTTTTCCACTTTTGGAACAAATCTACCCAGTGGTTCCCTGGAGTAAAATGTCCCCTGGGCTGCCAAATCTGGTTAATACTAAGGCAGTGGACTCCAAATTCAGATTAGAGTTAAGAACTAGGTGGTAACAAAAAAAGACCAAATTAATACCTCAGAATAAATGTAAGTCAGAATCTAAACCTCTTGCTAAACAATCCACTTACAACCTTCAGAGCTGGGAAAACAAGATTTTCTTGTGTCATTTTCACCATGATCCTTTGCACAAAGAACAGCAACTATGTGATCATTTCTAAGCACTTTTTAATGGCATCTAAATAGAAATTTTAAAAAACACTCAAACAAAACAACCTGGAAGGGACACCTGTTTGGGCATTTCCCCAATTATCACAGATATTATCTTTCAAAAGTGTTTTTGTCATTTTAACATACACCAAACCCCCTCTTTAGAATGACAACACAATTCATGACCTGGATTGTTTCTCTTTGTGCTGTCAGGATTGCAGATGTGATGGAGCATTGCAAACAAGATGATTTTTCCTTCACTCTTAAAAAAGATAAATCAGAAAGTCTACAGCTGCTTTGATGAATCAGCCAAGAACAGAAAAAGGGCAACTGTGCTAATAGAATTCTGGATAACCCCAATCCATCCAAAAGGCAGGAATTAAGCTAGAGAAGGTGATCTAGAGCACCAACACCAATGTGTCTGCTCTGAAGTGCAGAGTGTCTGCCTGTTTATTCCCTTGCCTCTAAAGATCACATTCCCAGGAGAGTTATTGTCCTATTGAACCTGCCCAAGGAGCCATCTGACTGTAACCACGTAGCTCAAAAACCCAAATAAAAATTACAGTATCCAACTCAGGCAAAATAAAAAAACCCAAATCAAAAATTACAGTATCCACACCAGTGATCCTAGACTGATACTGTAACTATTAACTCTGGCAGCAACCCTGGAGCACAGCAAATGTGCTTTAGAAAATGTAGAAGAATTGTAGAGAACTTAAATAGTTGCTAATAACAATTAAGTCATTACATGGAAAAGCAAACCTGGACAAATGGAGGGCACAGAAAATATAAAATTGTAATAAATTTTTAAAAATTAAGATGATACTTACTTATTTAAGTGTTTCCTAGCTGCAGGGAGGCCTGACATTTCTTCATTCAGCACATATTTCTTTGTTCCCAGGCAGTAATTTTCCATATATTCTGCCCAGTGTAGTTGTCGAACATCAAAATTAAATGTCTGTGTGAGAGAAAAGCTTCCACTGTCAGTTGCCTAAAAATTCACCTCTACGTAATTTAAATGAAAATAAATGCCTTTATTCCAGATCAATCCAATTTGGCTTTGACACAAGAGAGTTATCCTATCCTAAATCCTAGAAGCAGTCCAGATTTAGGCTCCATTTCTGGTTTAGCCACCAGATATCTCCTCCAATCACTTCATGCCTTATTTTCCCTCCTCAGCAGTAACACTCTTTTCTCAGTTTTCCCATTTCAACTGTCTGTAAGGAATTCCATTCTGAAAATAACTATTTTCTAGTTTGTTATTTATTTTTAAGCAACAAGATCATTTGAATGTACTCTAAAATAAACACTGCTCTGTACCAAATTCCCTGTTTGGTAAGTGCAGGGTTCTGTATCTGTGCTTAGAGTTACACAGTTATATTTTAAATACAACCATCTGAGTGCCTTCTGCAGGAGAGAATATCACAATGATGAATTTGATACACAAGTTTATTTACTGATGTTTTAACTCCCTCATCTCAAGATTCTACTGTACCAATGTTTAACTCCCAACAAAATGCAGCATTTTCAAAATACTAACAGTTCAAAGCTCTGGTGTTGGGCATTTTGCTTTTCAAATTTTTCCTGAACTCAAGTTGCTAGGAGGAGGCAAGAGGACAGGAAGGGGTGGAAATACCATCCACACAAGAATCACCGAAACCTATTTTATTTCTTACTTTTAGACAGCTGATTTAGAAATTTGGCAGCTTTTCTGGAATCTAACTACTGAACTGATTCTAGAAAACACTTCAGCAGCAAAGACATCTTAAGAATGACAAAACTGTTCCAATTTCCAATGCATAAGTTTTTAGAACAGTAACTGGTGATTTTTATTCTGCTGAATATTTAGAACAAAGCCATAGCAGAAGGGAAGTTTCAATTCAATTGGAGCACCTGAGCCATTGTTGGTGGAGGAGGTCGGAAAAATTAGGAGTAAAGTTAAACCTGGGAAAAAACAACTTATCCTTCTCCCTCAACAAACTGACATCCTTGTTTCACTTCTCCCTGCCCTTGCTCATCTCCTCACTGGTGGAGCCTTTCCCACATCTGAGTGCTGAGCTCCTCCTAGGTGAGCTGCACATTAGTCCAGGTCTTTATCCACTCCTGGGCTGCTGAGCTGCTCCCCCTCCCATGCCCATGGCCCCAGCACACAGCCACTTGCCTTTTTGTCTTCTGGGGTCAGCTGGTTCATCAGCATAGTCATGTTCTCAGTGCTCCAGGTCCAAGAATTGCTTGTGAAGTACTCTAAAAACATCATGGACTTATGAAGACGTGTTATTGTCTTCATCATCCTGCAATCCAAGGTGTGGAAGGGACAGGTTACAGGGGGAAAGATTGGCTAAAATAATCAAATACACAATAAGGTTTTTTACCCTCCAGCCCCTCACCCCCATCTCAAAAAATCCCATCTTGCTCTATACCTAAAGCACTTTATTTTACATCAATAGGGTATTTCTGCATAGTATTGAAGTGAACTTTGGCTGTCCAATTTCTGCACAGAACCAGAAATTATCACAGTCATTTTTTTTTTCCCCTAATCCTACTTCCCAGTGCAATAGTAAATTACCATTTCTTTTTTTATCAGGGGGAACAATATGTTGTTTTCTGTTGGTAACTCTTAGTTTGGGATAGGGAGATGTAACCCTTTTCCCTTTAGCACACTGGAATATTTAGCTGTACTCAAGAGTGTGACTTGACAAAAGTCTCAAATTGCACAGAGCAAAATGTCTGTGCAGGATCTCCCCTTAAACAAGGGAGAAAGTTGCCCTGATCTCCCTGCACATTGTGCAAGACCACATCTCTGTAACAGAACAGAGGTTTTCATCATGGTTACTGAGAGATCAGGGCTTAAAACCACCAGCAGCTAAGGGCAGCAAAATTTTTAAGGGCACAGAGAGATCACAGCATATCGTGTTCTAGGCTACTTCAAAATATGCAGAAATACCTTCCATCATCCTTTATTATGCAGAAGAAGAAACTCTATAAAATCATCACTTGTAAGACAGAGAAATTATGTTATAAGGATCAATTTGGGCAAGTTTCTCTTTGATCATACCATCTGAAGTGGCCCAAAAAAAAAAGAGTGAGAGTCATCTGGCCTCTCAGATGCAAAGCTTCCACATCTATGACAAGAAAATTGTTTCAAGTGTCTCAGTGTTAGAGATGGCCACTCAATTTTAATAAGTGCTAACTAATACCACATGGCCTAATGCTATTAAATTCCTGCTTTGGATGCTCAAGGCATTTCCATCTCACAGAAATGGAAAACTGCTTCCAATTTGATCCTTATAGCAAGACAGTGATCATTTCAAGCACAGTGGTAGGGGGAGGGAGGCAAAGAAAGCAGAACCCAGAACTAACAGGAAATGCTTTTCTGGAGGTAAATTTTGCCAGCAAAGGTCATAGAAGCAATAAAAGCAAACTTATTTTTCTCTGAAAGCTGCCTTGATGCATTCATACTTGTAGAAGGGATATAGCACATTGTCCCAGAAATTCTTCTGAAGAAACTATTTTGTATTGCATTAGTGTCCCTTACTGTCACTAGCAGATGGTATCTCAGTATCTAAAACATTAACATTTCCTCTTTTTCTTCTCAGGGTATGGAGCAACACAAACCACAGAGATCACTGAAAAAATGTAATCATCTCTAAAGCACAAAAAGCATAAATAATTTTTTAAACCTCATAGGAATACATCTACTAATTCAGAAATGTCTTTAAATGTTAAACCACCAGCTGATTTTATTCCTAAGCATCTCTAGGAGCTTTCAAACACCAGCTGGGCAAGGTGGCACCAGTGGGGGCTGAGTTGAACTGGAGCTCCTCTGATGCAGAAATAATTGGGAATATAGACTCTGCATCCAAAACATCCTGTGCAAACAAGACTAAACTGAATGGGGGGAAAAAATAAAGGGAGGTTAGTTATATCAAAAAATAGGAAAATAACTCAAAACTTGGAAAGCAAAGAGCTCACTGGCCAGATAAGCCAAAAAGACCTCAGAGCTAAAAGCCTGGATAAAATCAAACAGCATTTAAGCCTTTTTGCAGAGCTCTGTCCACTGACAGTCTGAAGATTATTTAACCTGACTTGTCCTTTTGAACTTTCCCAGTCTGTGCCCTTATGCTAAGCTGGACCAGCAGCTGAATTTTAGAGTGCTTTGACTGCCACAGTTTTAAAGACCTTGTGCCTCTGCTAAATACTAACTGAGCAAATGAATACCTGATTAGATAAGTGTATATTTTGAACTTGTTTCTGGACACTGACATTGGTTTTCAACCTTTTCTAAAAAAAAAACCAAACTAAATTTAAACTAATGCAAAGAGTCTGCTGGGATTCTTTTTGTCTCTGCTCATGGATATGATTTTAGAGCTTAGCTAAGCTGATTATAGGAAAAAAAAAAAAAAAAAAAAAAGCTTAAAAGAGGTTTTTTCCCCTCCCTCCCTCCCTCCAACTCAAATTGGATTTAGTGACTGACCAGAGAACCAGCAGATTCAACTCATCAAGGGAAAAACTGTTTTTCTTTGTAGGGTTAGTTTCTTTCTCTACCAGCCCAAAGAACCCAATTCTCCACATTATCTCAGCTGCCCAATCAACGACAGTTGGACCAAGTTTCTCTGTGACACTTTGCTGGTTTGCACTAAATCAACAGGAAACTACACCTCTCTTTGTGGGGAGGAAAAGCAGCCTGGTGACATTGAGAGATGCCAGCAATGAGTGTCCTTTAGTGAACACTTAGCTCTGGCAGACTAAGCTTGAACTTCAATTAATATTCACCATATTCCTCCTGTGAATGGCAACACACACAACTCAAAACCCAGCACAAAGTCACACAATGGAACTGATCCCTCAGTGGATCTATAGGCTGCCAGTCTGCAGTCCCTGCAGAAGCAGTACAGGTAATTACTTTTTAATAGAGACTCCTCTAAAAAAAAAAAATAAAAATAGAACAAGCTTTTAGATTTGTCTTTGTTCACATTTTTCACCTGTGAATTGTGAACTCTAAGACACTAGTGAATTCTTATCTTTCCAACAGCTCTGTGGTTGCTGTTAGCACACAATTTAAGCACTGTGAAGAGATAAAAATGTATTGATCTATTTAACATGATTATGCTCCTGACTCATTTGTGGTTGGTAAGACAGTAACTACACAAAAGGTGCTTCCAGTTTTAGGAAGCTTTAGATTGAAAGGACAGATGTAAAAGACCTAATTTCACACTCCCTCCATACAACCTTTGCTTTCACTTTCTAAAAAGCAGGAAGAGAAGAATTGCTGCAGAAACCTCTGAACTACAACTTTAAATATTTCATAAATATTTCACATGCTATTTTCTCAGAGCAACTGGGGAGATCTGCTTGGTGTGCATTTTTAAAGGCTTTAACATTTCAAATATACCAAAGTGCTTTTAAATAACACACAGTTCTGTCATGCTAAGCACTATGCAAAGTTACAGGAGCAAACTAGGCCTTGCATTAAAGATAATTAGACAACTAATAAGCTTTGCTATGCAACTAAGTATAAGCTACCAACAAAACTACCTGGAAATTTGGATGCTCAGGTTTATCACCACTATTTACAGAATTACACAATGCTAGAGCATTTTTTACTATAAAATATTAAATCTTCATTGTGACATTTTTGTACATGTTCTTTCTATACAAATTTGGAAGAAATATTATATAGGTTATTTCTTCCTTCCCTTACCTTTTAATATTATCAGAGAATCGTTAAATTCAAGACACCTTCAACTAGATGCAAAAAACAGCAAAAACATTCCCATATCATCAAAAACATTGTTTCCACAAGTGAGGTGCAAAAGAATGACTTCACATTGCAGAAAGACTACAACAGATAAGTGCTTTGAAAATAGAAGATTTTTGGTTTTAATTTTTATTATTATTGTTAACACAATCATTTCGTTCTGAAGGGTCACAGACCTGATCTGTTTTTAATTTCTTCCTTTTCTTCTACTTGATAAAAATTGTCATTCAATTGCACATTATCCTAATGCATTGCTCAATATCCTAATGGTATGACAAGAGTGCAGTTAAACCTGCACAGTGATTTCATTACTTATTTTTCTTGCATTGTACAAAATAGAGATTTATGTGTACTCAGCACAGAGAGGGCAAGCACCCACCCACGTAAAAGCAGGTTAGCAGAGTATTTGTATTTTCTTCTGCTGATTTTATCACATTTTTACTTTACTGCTAGATCACAGTGGAAAAGGTCACATTTTTAAAGAAGCCAGTCCTCCTTCACTCAGAACAGCATTATATCAAGTTTAAGAATATCCAACAGTGTTTCCAAGCCTTTAGAAGCTTCTGGGTACATGCTACCTGGTAATTATTACTATTCTATCAACAGACAAAATGACCACAGCAACAGCAGTACACCCCTGCAGCCCAGCAGCTAAAGCAGCTTCAGAGATTTGTCTCAAAATTCTTGTATTATTAAACACTAGCTTGTTCCATTAGGATTCAACACTGCACATCTTCCTGCATCCAAGTATTCCTTTGCTTTTACTGCTTCTGTTGCAGGCTCCCATTTTTAAATGCTTTAAAAAAAAACAGAGAAGAGTGCTGGCTAGTGAAAGCTGCATTCCTGCAAATGGGCTGTGTAGCCAGTTTAAAGCTGTAACTGAACAATAGCTTGGTTTAGTTCAGTCTGCCATCTTTTCTCCAAACTGGAATCTTGTGCATCATAGGAAACTCATCCAATCACTGTCATAGTAAGCTAAGTAGGAATATTCATATCAGTGAAAAGTTATTTTCTATTCTGTAAAGTAATAATGTCACCAGCAGTGATCAAAGTCCTAAATTCCATCTTTAGACATCACAGAAGAACTCCAGGAAAAGCAAAAACAAGATTCAACACTCCCAGTGTCAGAATATAAAACTAAGCTGAATATTCTAAACAGCATGATTATTCACAGCCTCATTTTACTCCCACTGGTCAAACACTCAGCAGAGCAGCTGCCTTTCAAAGCCTGACAGGATTCTGGCAGCACTCCTTCCCAGCCATGCACAAGACAGGACACTGGCATTTATAGAGTAACTATTTTAGGGAGGGATGAAGTTTTCATATTTGTCAGGGAATTTCTATCAATTTTTATTGAAAATAACTTGAAAAATGGAAGAGAACCTAGAAGCTAGGACTTGAAAATCTTAATCTTCCCACATGAAAAAGTTTTATTATACAGGCACAGCTGACTGCCAGCACTCTAAGTATGATCCTGTTGCAGCTGAGAGGTTTTTCCCTACCAACCATTTACACATCTCCTTTCTACTCATCCAGTGCTGTGTTTCAAAGCTTTCACCCTCCTTGTGAGACACACTTAAGCTCCAGGACAACAGATTGGTACTCATTTGTGTTAATACACTGTCACCACAGTGGAGGTTTTATACCCTGAAGGCAAATGTTTGTGAACTCATTGCTTATGTTACATTTTAAGGTCATATGGCTTGGCAAATCTGAAACAAATTGAAGTGGTACCTTATATTGCTTCTACATGGTTTAGTTCAGCCTGTTATTTTCACCACTAAACATTATAAACTGAATGGAATGTTGAGATGATACAAACCAACACAGCAGGTCAATTTGTATCATCTACAGGAATAATCTGCAATTAAAAGCTCATTTCCCCATTCCATTTTCAGTTTATAAAAGCAACAACCACCTCAACACAAGCCACTTCCTGGAGTTTAATGACAGACTAGGATTCTGATCCAAGACATGTCTTGGACAGCATTGCTAGGCCAGTCATTAAACCCTCCAAAATGCAGCCACTGGATTCTTATTGCATAGTTAGTAAACCTAGACAGTGCCCAGGCCATGTCTTCTTTACAAGTCTCCACCACCTTATGGGCAAGATATTTTTAGCCCTGTGCCTCTTACCGTGGTTTCCGACCTGTCAATATGAGCAAAACATCATAGAAAAAAATCACAATAAAGGCCTCAGCACAGCGCCAGTGATACAACAGGGGGCTGGTGGAGAACTTAAACCCGGGGATTCTTGCTACATTGTCTAATGGATACAGCTTGTAATTGTTACTCATGCAGTACTCTGTGGGAAAAAATAAGGATCGACACATTTTTAGTATTTATTATCCAACAACAAACATCACTCGTTCTGTATCTTTAAATTCTCTTTACCTTGACTGCTCAAACCCCTAAACTATTCAACAAAAAAAAAAAAAAAAAACATTCTCATTTTTGCTAGAAAGTTCAAAGTCACTTTGAATTCGAGGACCTGTTCTCAGGAAAAAAAAAAAAAGGTTGAATTTTAGTCACAAAACATTCCAAAAATAAAATAAAACCAACACACATCACAGTTTTGTTTAAAAGTCAGAGGAACAAGCAAAGCAGAGGCAGTCACCATTACCTTGGGCTTCTTCCAGTAATCCTGAGGTAGGTATCATAGAGGAATGCTGGGGCCTTATGGCTTACAGCAATCCAGTAATGATATAAAAGGTGATTGGAAGTTAGATTTACATTGGGCCGTCTGAAGGCCTGCTCGAGAGGGTTCCTCTTGAAAGTGGAAATTACATGGTATTCTGAGAAGAGAAGTTGCACAACAGCTTCGATAATCACCATGTAAAATGTAATGTTTCTCACAGCACATTACAGTGTCTCATTTAAATAACCTCCCTAAATCTTCTACAACGCACAGAAAATACAATTTATAAGCTTTTAACTCAAAACACTATTGAACTGGTTTTTACTATAATCAAGAGGTGGTTTCTGCCTTCCCCTTCAGTGCCATGTTTTATTGTAGCTTCTCTCTTTCTGTTCCTGTTCACTACTTTAGAAGTTTCAAACACTGACAGCAATTTCAGTTTATAGAGTGAGTAAAGCTATTTAAATAGTCATCTATATTTCATGAAGAGGGTTATTCTGATCGCTTGTGTGAAGAATTTTAAAACAGATTGAGGACTCTGCAGACATCTGAACGGATTTGAAATGACATTTTCAACCAATTTATCCAAATTTAGGCATTAAGAAAAAAGGAATTAGGGTGGGACTCCATGAGAAATTCTTGATATCACCTGTAAATTCAGTACATAACAGATATTGCAGGATCAGGGTCTTTAAAAGTTATGTGGAAATTCACCTCTCCTTTTAATATTCTCTTACAACTTTATGCTGTTGTTTATAGACAGCACTTAAATACCCTGATTGAAACTGGGATATAAGTGAAGTCAGCAATTTTACATGTTTAATTGAAGCAATACTGTTTGCAACTACAGATCCATGTAAAATAGGCAAAAGCAAGTAAAATAGATGTAAGTATTGAGGTTAACTGAAAGAAAAAAGAATAATAATTGGAGCTTCAAAACACTGAACTCTAGGAAATGGTTTTACTATGCCAAACAGCTTGCATTGTTCTTTATAACAAACTATTACAAAGCTGTTGGTCTGTAGGTTACATCCTAATCAGGATATCTTAGAGTTGAAAATAGGCAATCATATTTCCTTACAGGCTACTCTTCCCTGCAGATGGAACTGTTGAAGTGACATGCAACAATCTGAATATTAAAAAAGCCACCTCAACCAACAATCAGCTTAAGGCAAACACAAAGAGCTACACAAGGACAAAACTATTACCAGACCTTTCAATTATGCAGATGTAAAAAACATTTGTGGGCTGCTTATTCATATAAGTTTTTTCATAAGTATTTATTGACATTGGCATTACACCCAGCATCACTACTGGTCTCTGAGCAACACTTTTCTCTCCACACACTGTGGATTAGGTCATGGCAACAGCAAACAGAAATATCAGCTCTCCCATAGCTTAAGTTATAATGGAATAAGAGTAACAAATAAAAAAAAATACTAATAAGAACCAGATGAAATGGAGGTAATGTTGCAGGGGGGGGAGAGAATTAAAAATGGAAGCTAATGAGAAAGCACAATTCACTGCAAAATTGAGAGGTATGGCTAAAATATCAGTTTTAAAAATAGAAATGCATTATGGTTTACTAATTATAACCTATTTGACTTTTTTTTTATTAAGGCTAATGAGAAAAAAGAAACATGGCATACCAACTTCACTCCAGTGGAAAGGATTGGTGCCACCTGTTGTACAGTTATACACCATGACTTTTCTTGGTCTGAGAGGGAAAAAAGATAAAAGAGCAAGTTTGAAAAAAAGCAACCTTTTAGAAACACAGAAGAGATGCCCAAAATTATCTTTTCCCTCAACAGCATCATTTATATCAAGCAGAAAGCATCAGTCTTATAGTCAATTTTTTTGCTATAGCATCTTTCAGGTTTTTCTCCTTTAATTATCATATTTCTTTTATTTCAGAGAGAGCATCACCTACATTATTGCAGGCTGCATTGATTACAAACAAGACCCAGGAAAGAATTTTCAGATATAAACTCATATCATCAGCAGGAGATGATTCCTCTGGCATGAGCAAGTTACACTTTGAGAGACTAACACTGTCAGAACCTTAGATTCCTTTGTCCTGAGGAACACAAAACTGGTTTAATAAATACACAACCCCATTTCCAAATATTCAGCACTCTCCTCTGTCACCATTTATACCTGTTAATTGCAGAATACCAGGCTGCAGCTAGTGTTGTATTGACAACAACATCTATTGGGACAAGATCTGCTAATGCATCGTTGGAAGCTCTCATTGTTCGGAGAATTCCTTTTCCTGCCTTGAAGAACAAAACAAGAGACAGAACAGCCAGAAGTAAAACATATGAAGCTTTTCTGCCTTCCAAGAGGAGGGGGGAAAATTAAGCACATCCATTACTTACAGCAATGAAGATACCACTAGGTCCATTGAAGTTATCAATCCAGCCCTATTAGGAAAGGGGAGATGGAAAGGATTTGGTTACAGTGTACTGAAATCAGCAGCTTCAAGTGAAAACTTGAGCAGTTGCTACATGTGTTAGGGGTGGAGGAAGAGGAGACCAAAGAGGAGGAAAATTTTTAATTCCATTTGTCATTCCATTCCATTTTTTTAATTCCAATTTGTCACTAAACAAAGTTGTTCCATAGCAAACTCTGGTGATGTAACAAGTAACTCAGACAAGAGATCTACGTGTAGGACACCATGACCCTTCTGAGAGAGATGCTTATTTATTTCTTAGTGAATAAACTGCAATTATCCATAAAAATATGTTTATCTTCAAAGTATTCAAGCTAGTCTAAAAATACTAGCAACTCGGGTGTTTTTCATTTATCAACCAAAACATTCTTGCTCAGCTTTGATGACAGTATTTAGACACTGTACACTGTTCTCAGTCATCCAGAAGCAACCAAGACAAAACTTCATGGTCCAAGATTTTACACTGGATAAAGAGGCTCCCAGTGTGTCCTACAGCCCACAGCAAGGTGGCCAGGTGACAACCCAGGGACTTACAGGAAAAGGCTCCTTCCAGCTGGCACCAATGATGGATGGCCTCACAATGGCAATGTTTAACTTTGCACCTTCCTCCTGCACCACGGATTCAGCTAAGGCTTTTGTGTATGTGTAGGTGTTGGGTCTTTTGCCTAACAGCTTAGGAGTGATATCATTCACTAGGTCATCATCCATCCACCTAAAGGAACAAAACAAGAAGCAAGGGTCAATTGCTGCATGCTGCTTCACTGGGGAGGTGGGCTGTGAAATGGTGAAGTTACTGGTTTTTAATCATTTAAAGAAGAAGGGACACAAGTTTCTCAGAAAAAAGATAATTGAACATTCAGTGTCCATTAAATGAAGAATATTGGCATTTAGTTTTTGGCCTGGTAATTCATTTATAACAGACAAGCAGCACACTCCTTTACAATAACCCAAATTCTGCCAACCAGGTTCTCAAAGATGGAGTGCAGACACAGCAAATTAGTCTTTGCAACATGGGCTCACTGCATTATGATCCACAAACTGATACCACAAGGGAGTCCCATTGTCATTACTAGCATGCCCTCCACCTTTGTGGTGGTGAGCAATCACACACCACCCCTGAAGCAAGCTGGTCAGCATGTCTCCCTTTAAATTAGTTATATCTCACCATTTCATCTTGCTTCCCAACTCATATTAAAAACATAATAGCCTTCAGTCATAGCTCGAGCTTATTTGCCTTGGTCTCTAAGTCACAGAAATGGAATTTATTGTTTTCCACCAATGTCATGTTACAAAGTGAACACTCATCTGACTCCTTTCATGATAGGAACAGGGTAGGAAGATGGGCAGTGAAGACCAGAGATCATTTTATAATTTTACAAAAGCCTCCCCTCAGGAGTTTTAAAGTACACACAGCTGTCCCTGTTCACACCAAACAGTTTCAGTTATTTGTGTCTTTACAAGGCAGATACTCCAAAATATGACTGCTTTGCAATTTCACCTTTTAAAATGTATTTAAAGTCAACATTATAAAAAAAGGCTGTCTCAAAGTGCATTCTAGGTGGTAGCTCATTTAGTTTTAATGAGCACTCTTCCACCTAAAATAACAAGTTAAAGTAGGTTTTTATTTTTTAATTAGTTCTTTTCAGTTTTGTACTTCTCTTCCAAGAGCTGATATTTCATACAAAGTAAGAAGGAAGAAACTGATGCAGAGTTACATTACATTTATCCCACACCATTATCTGTTTCAGAGTCTGAGAGCTACTAAGTAAGACCTCAGAACATTTAATAGACACAGCAAATAAAATACCAAATGAGTCATTTTTCATACCTGTAACACCCAATTCAAGACTTAAAGCTACAGAAAACAGATTTTTAATGCCTGGGCTCTCAAGTACAGAACCATTTCTATAATAAATAATAAAATTTGAGCATCTCAGCCTCACCATGCTGTCAGCTCTATGGGACAGCATAAGATAACTCTACATCTTTACAGCTCCAAACCATTTTTTTTTGGTACTCCAACAGCAAGAAGAAAAGGGATACAAGTAAATTCCTAAGACATAACACATACTCAAGGGAATCTATCAGCTTCTTGGGATCCACAGGAGGTGGGTACACGACTTCCTCAATCTGTTTTCGGTTGCAGTATGCATAGGCTGTGGAAACGTGCATGAACACCTCCAGATTCTTCATTCTCTGTGCCAAGGACAGGAGCTGCTGTGTGGCAACCACATTTAACTGCACAGCATCTCTGTTGATTCAACAGAAATGTCATTAGCAGAAAGCAAGACAAAAACAAAGCAAAAAGAAATTCATTCCTAAATGACTCGGTGCTAAGCATATAAAGTATCTCAGAATTCTCCACCCTACCCCATAAAAGCAGTATGGAGACTGCTCTAATTTTCATCTTAGAATTAGAATACTTCTGAATGTTCAGGAGAATTCTCCTTGTACCCTTTTGTCACCAGCATCCTTTGATTTCCTCAATCTAAATCCCAATCACACGTTTTCCATGAAACATGAAGGAAATAATCCAACACAACACCAAGCTTCCAGAATATGAACTTCCAAGTTGAGTTAGCTGGAGACTGGCATCTACTTGTAGGATAGCAGAAAGCTCCATACAGGATGGAAGGAAGAGGAAAAAAGGCACACCACCAAGAACCACACTTCCAGTCCAGCTTCAGAGCTGCCCATTACTGTGTCTAAGGGCACCATAGCAGAGTAGGTGGATCTCTACAGTTCCCAGCAGGTAACAGCTTGCTGACCAACTCCTATGATTATTTTACAGATTAGATCTTCTCTCCACCCCACTGGTGCTGTAGGCACCAGTTTCCTTGTACACAGTGTACTACCAAGTTTCAAGAGCACAGCTAAACAACACTTCATCAGAAATGTTACATTAACAACAAAATCAGTATCCCCCAAACAATCACTGAGTTCCAGATTCACTTTATTACTGAAGTGGGGGACAGGAAAAGGGAGCATTATCCCAAAGCAATTAACATCAATGGTAACTAATTAGTTTGCTAACTCTCTTTCAACAAGTCAAAGGAGCTCATAATCTCAGCTGTGTGCACCACTTTTTCCACTTCTTGTTTCCATCTCTCTCCCTGTGCATTTACTTTTCCCAGTGCAAACCCCCATTATTAATAAGGGACTTTAAAAAGACAGGAGGACAAGCTGAGCTGTATTTCATCTCCTGGTTTTTTGTCAGATAAGAAAGCAAGCACCAGAACTGCCCACACACAACATTTCTCACAAAACTCTGTCCTCTGGAAATGTGCATTTCCTTTCTAACAAGGCAGGCCAAAGGAACAGTTTGCACTGCCCTTTATGAACCAGGAGAAAAACAAACATTACTAGGGAGCACAGTACATGCAGCTACAGCTTACTTGCAGCCTTTCTACCCATATTTGCAACATTGGGCAGACACCTGATTCAGCCCCTTTGAGCATTACTGGTTTACCAGAGCAGGGTAAGCAGAATTTTAGACTCACCTTAGTGTTTCATTGAATCTGACTGTAGCAGCACAATGAAATATGATATTAATGCATTCTATAAATTCTTCCTTGATTGGGTTACTAAGATCCAGTTCAGGCTGTGTAAGTTCACTCTCCACTACTATTATTTTTTCTTTGAAGTCTGGTTGCTCTTCTCTCAACCTGTCAAAAAGCTGTAAAAATAGCAGGACTATTACATTACAAAAACAACATTTCACTTAAATGAATAAAAATCATCCTTTGTCTATACCTCCTAATTTCTCAAGATCATCAGGAAGTTAGAATAGTGCATGAGCAATACCATAAGAACATGCTACAGACTTCTCATGAAGTAAACTGTATTTTTTCCAACATAAGAAAAGGGAACAATCTATTTACTTCCCAAGCTTGATAATAGCTATTCAAATTCTTATAAAAGTCATGCTGGATTTTAAGTTTGGAAATCTTGCATTAAGATCTACAAATTTCCAGTGATTTAAGAAATGCTGTCCTCAAATTATGCCAGTCTAGGAGAACTTCCAAGTTCATTATTTAAAACCAAAACCAAAACAAACAAACAAACAAACCCCCACACAACAAGAAATACTACATTAGAACATCTGATTTTTATCAAATTGGAGTTCATCAATTCCCCCTGAAAAAAAATCCCACCAAAATTTTATTTCATCAAGAATTCTCCTCATAAATAGCTGGGTTCTAACCAGGTGATTTAACACAAAGATCAAAACTCCTTACAGGATGACCTTAACTAATTTTAAACTACAAATTAAGTCACCTAAAGGTGCAGTTTCACAATACTTCAGGCAATGTAAGTTTATATTTCTACCACAGAGACTGATCCTTCTCCTAATTTCTTTATTTCTGTTGCTTTTCTGCCACTGGCAAGAATAAGAAGCCCTAGAGCTGTGTGAGCAGCTGCAGGTCCAGCTTTTTTTTTTTTGTTTTTTTTAAGATTTTCAGCCCAAACATGAGCTAATGCAGCTCACTGTGTGGCCACCTGAAGTGCTAATTCTGCAGTGAGAACATGGGACATCTCCACTTTTTGAGGCATTGACTGGACTTTGCAAACATGGAGCTTCACTTTATAGGACAAAGCTGCCAAAACAGCATTTAAAGCCTCTGCAACTCTTATGGGTACAGCAAACAGTTCTTACCTAAGGGCAGAAACTTTGAGTGATTTTGGAAAATAAGCCTGCTATGTTTTTGGTGGAGTGATGGCACTTTCCTCCAGGGAGCTGAAGCAACTGCCTGTTAACCATCCTGATGTGTGATATTGCATTGTAACAGAAAATCAGTACCATGGATGAGCTCTTACAGAGCCAGTTTTTATTTTTCATACATCCATCACATCTGTTATTCCCTTTTTCACATCCACAGGCATGCACCATTCCTACAAACCTCTCATAGCAATGACACCAGGACTAAGAAGAAAAAATACCTAGACTGCATGTAATACATATGGCAAATCAGCAGAGGAACTAGAAATGTGAAATGTGATAGATATCTATCACATTTTTTAATTTATTACCACATTCACCCATTTAGATTTCAAACTCTTCAGGAAACAGAGCATTCAAGCATCCATAGAACACTGAATGAGTACATTTAAATTGTGAACAATTACTGGCAGTGCCCTTGCAACTGGACAGATTAAGATAATAGATCCTGTTAAAATCTTCATAGACCTTTGGAAGAATCTTGATGCCATTAAAGCCATTTAAACAATGGATTTACAATTTTGTCTAATCATTTGATGAAGCCACAACAACCATCTGGCCCTATTCTACATCTCTGCATAGATGAGCAGCCCTATCCCTGCCTGTTCCTGCCTCAAGCAGAACCTGCTGCAGCAACAAGTGCTCACCAAGACTCAAATCACATCAGATTTTTATTATCTAAAAGGAGCTGGTACAGACTACAAGCAGACTTTGACTCAAATTTAAAAGCCTTTTACAACAGGTTTCCTAAAAGCCAGACTGAGCCTTACAGCAAAGCTTAAGTCAGTCCACACTAGTGCAACTTCTCTCCCTGCCCAAATACTCCCCACTTCTCTTTGGGTGACAGTGTATACAAAAAGTAGATTGAGACATTTTTCCTTTTTCATTCCAGACCTTAGTCTGGAGATCTTTTCCTTGTTTCAGGACAGTGACAAATTTGCATAAACCCTCCAGCTTTATGTGGAGAGAAGGTGCAACTGAATTTTAAGACAGAGACCCACTGTAACTCATTGTGTTGTGTTTTATGACATTGCACAAGACTGCAGGAGGATGCTTGTGAAAAATGAGCTACAGTTTTGACTGGTTACAGAAAATTATTAACTAGGGAACAGCAATCCTCATATCTGCTATAATCCCAGAGTCATAGAAATCCTTTGCCTTACTTTTAACAGCTCACCCCTAAGTGCATTCATAGTTCCTTATTGATCCCCCTTTAGCACCTTTTAAGAACACACTTTGTACCAACTACATTACATCTCAGTGAAAAAAATTAACTGCTGACACCTGTGTTTCATAAGAAAAAGGCCCAGACAGAAATAAACTCTGCTTTAGCAAAGCTCCTGCTAGAAATGTCTCCTCATCCTGTTCATCCTTCCCACCAGGAACAGGAAACTCTCTAAGGAGAAAGATGGGCAAGAGATGGATGATTTTACACTTAGTAAGAATGCCCAGCCTAGCTCACCAGAATTTCAAGGTAATGAATCTCTTCAGGGGCAAAGTATTTGACCCAGCATGCACAGAAAATCATTTAGAAAGCCACTTTGATAATTCCACAGCACAGACCTTCAGTGCCTTTCTAGCTGTCACAGGCTGACCAACAGAATCTGTAACAATCTTCTAAGCCAAACATTTCTGTTCCACTTACAAATCTAAGTTCCTGCTGAGATGACACATTCTTATTTACTGCTATCCAGTAGCACATTCCAGAAAAAAACAGAAGGCACAAGGTGAAAAGGTGACTTGTTTGAGATCTTAAAAAAGTCTCAATCCATCTTACAACTCCCAGTCCACTACCTCTTGTACTTGATTTTATACCCTCTTAACAAGCTCTAACACAGGTTTTTACTTCTCATTTCTTCATTATAGCTGAACATCCTCTTCCTGAATTAAACACAGGATAATTTTCTACTACTGGCTTTGCAAGAGACTAACAGCTTGAAGCAGATACAGAAGCACTGCCACGTCTTAGATTTTGTATTTCTGTTAGAACAAAAAAAAAAATTTTAACAGTATTTTGCTATAGACAAACTGAAGCTGTTCTCAAAATGAAATGGGAGCATCATAATGAAGGACAAAAATGAAAGTTGTGAGTGCATGACACATACCTTACAGCTGGTAATTTCTTCTATTCGTGCTTCAGCTGTCTGCTTTGCTTTTTTTCTTACCAGCACATACACTGCTTTCACTTTAGGACAGGATCTGAGCAGCTTTTCCAAAAGCACCTTTCCCACAAAGCCTGTAGCTCCTGTCAGGAGGATGTTTTTTCCTTCATAGTATTCAGGAATGGAAACCATTGTGACCTTTACAAAAGATAAAAACAACAAGTATGTTAAAGAACTAACAGAGTTCAGATTTACAGAAGATTGAATAATTACCTACCAATGAAACTGAACCAGAGAGAAGGTTGAGTTATTTGTTTGGAATGGAATCTGATGGTTTTACATTGATTACAAAAAACCCATACAGATCCACAGACAAGAGTTTTCCAACTTCTTCATCCATTAAATCATGTGGGAGGAAAAAAAAACAAAAACCAAACAACAAATTTGTTAAAATTCTCTACAAACTGAATTAGCCACAAATCCACCTCCTAATAAAATGAAGGGTAAGGGATTATTACTCAAATCCAGCACAAAGGTAGGAAGTGTTTTAGGCTTTGCTCCAGTTAGTAAGTTAACCTTGAGAACCATGATTCTTTCCCCTCCCTTCATCAACCTCTTGGAAATGATGTCACTCTTGCTAAGAGAAACTGAAATTCCTTCCAAGGACAAACATGCTATGTCTCACAATAAAGTGAGAACATGACCTTTAGGATCTCTAGGACTCCATCACCACCCAGAGCTGCCATTCTTTAAAGTCAGATACAGGAACATCTTTACTGTGACCATGTTGAAACCCTAAAACCTACAAGTTTTAAACTTCCTGTGCTGTCAGGCACTAATCCTCAGAGGGACACTATTTTTGACTTGAAGCCTTGGAGAAAGCATCCAAATTTAAGCAATAGAGTGAGAATCACTAATGTGTAGTTTAAATAGAAGTGTGCAATATCACATAATAAAGAGTTTTTAAAATATAGCAATAGGCATAAGACAAGACAGAAGTTAAAAAAAAAACCCAAACAAACAAACAAATAAAACAACAAAAAAAATTAGAATCTTTAAACATAGATGGTATGTTTCTTAGGCAAATAAGGATTACAACACTGAATACCTTAACAGGGTGAGATCCTTTCTTCACCTGCCACCCAAGAATAAAGGTGCAACTTCTAAATACACCCAGTTCTTTCAAGACAGCAAGATACTGCCAGCAGGGACATACAGGGAATGCACAGAATGTATGTTAGGAGTGAACAGCTAATTTGTCTTTTTTGCCTGAAAAGTAAATAAATATTTTTGGAACACAAATTTGTCAGATACCTGCCATATCAAAGCAACTGTGCCCTGTTTTTCATGTGCTCATATCTCAACAGTCCCTGAACAAGTTCCAAATGATTACTTGCTAGAAATGAGTTATTACCTGCACAAGTCCTGGTTTCACAAGTCTGGGTACCAAGTGCTACATCAGATATTCCAAATCCTTATTTGGACACCCTTCTTTGAGAAGTGAAGCATCTAACAACTGACAGTAGAACACAGCAGCAAGTTTAGAGCAGAACAAGCACAACTATTTCCACTGACCACAGTACATCACCCAGAATTGCTTCTTTGAAGGTCAAGAGGAAAAGTTATTTACATTAAACCACTTTCACCACACAGTTAAGAGACTCTGATGCAAATTTGAAAGCACACCTCCTGCCATAAAGCATGGAGTGCAAGACACAGCATGCTTATGAGTCATTTTCCCCTGTTCAATTATGATATGGGCCTGTTGTCCTTACTATGGCTCAGAGTCACAATTAATGCTCTTCAGGTATGTCTTCCCCATCCTTTTTGCTTTTCTGGTCTTTGTGTAGACCATTCAATTCCACTTTCCCCTAAAGATCTGCATGATTGCTCCCACATATGGGACAGGATTTCAGTTCCCTCAAAGAGGAAGGCAAAAACTCATGCAACCATTACTACAGCAATTTTGTCACTAAGATTTTACCATGGTTCCTACATAACCTTCTTACTAATTTACCTAACTAGCCATAATTTCTGGTTTTTACACCTTGAGACTCTGTGGGAGTATCTAATACTATCCATTCACCTGTCCATCCTAAAAGAAAGGTTTAATCCTGTTTCTGGCACAATGCAGCAAACCTGCTCACATGGGCAGAGTCTTTGGCCATGTCCACACAGGAACCTTGGACAACACCCAGTACATGGCTATGGTCCAACCTTCAAACCTTCTTAAACCTAAAGCCATGAAAAGTTATGCTGCCAGTGGAAATACCTGGGTTGCTGTAATCCAGCTTTTTAAGTGACTGCAAAATCCAATAATATATAGGTTCGTGAGGTGTAAAGAAAACTTGAACAAAACAGATTGAACTTTCCTGCCTCAGTCCTTTCTGATCATATTCCTTTGTGTAAGAGGCTGAAATGAGAACACCAGACCTACAAAATATCAACATCCAGTGCTATGATGAAATGGGTTCAATTAAAAAAACAGGAACATCCATAAATACTCACATTCACACCTGGGAGGCAGCAACACTTATATGCTTGCAGCCTAATATTTTATCTTTTTTTTTTTTTTTTTTTTTAAGGATTGAGAAATGTTTCCTTTAAGAAACTCTCAATCCCATTTCTCTTTATCCTGTTCTCCAACAACCAAACTTTGATAAACCTTATTCATAGGAACTTTCCACACTGAGATTGTCTTCTACTTCCATTACTCTGGAAGATTCAAGCTAGAAAACATAATTGGTGACTTTTGCAGAAGTACACATTGCTGTCAACATTACAGCAACAAACACAGGGATTGTGCCTAAAAGCACCAAACTGGATTGAAAGGGTAAAAACCATGTATGGAATCTAGGTGTGAATGCTCAGAGTCTGAAACCAGCACCCTATGCTTTGCTCTGTTAGAAAGAAAGGTTATCTCAAGCACAGGGAAAGGAAAGAATGTTCCCATTCTCCACCTACCTACCTTTCCCTGCCTTCTCCAAGAATGCAACTCCACATGCCAGTTAGCACAGCACTGCTGGCAACTCCTCATCTCAACTCACAAGGGTCTTACCTCACAGCTATCACATATTACTTCCTAAAGTTCTTTGTGGCAGCAGATTACTGAAGAATCACAGAATTGTTAGGGTTGGAAGAACTATTTTATAATTCTGGTTTTTTAAATAGAACTATCAAGAAATACCTGCAGATGCTATCAGAAATTTAGTTTGGTCTCTAACACATAAGCTGGTGCAGGTGCAAAAAAAACCCCAAAACTACCTTGCAAGGTACCACAGCAAAACCCAATTTAACATTTTAAGGCTGTTAAGTGTCAGCAATCACTTTATCTATCTGTTTTAGAGTACATCTTGTATGTTTACAATAGCTGTTAACCAGAAATCTATATTGTCCCAGTCCATAGTTTTCCAATCATCTGTTAACAGCTACCACTTCTAACACAGAGAACTCCCACCAAACACAAAATTGTCTAATGCACACTGTGGAATATCCAAAACCCTGTATCATGGACACTTCTTTGAGATAATAAGCAAAAACCAGTCTGGAATAAAGAAATGTGAAAGAGCTCTATAAAGAATTCTCACTCTAGACAGAAATTACCAAAATTCCCACATGAGCCATGGAATAAACAGCCTTTGCTAGAGAAATCTTAAATGAAGCTGCTACAGAGCAACTTCTGCAGGGATCCTTCCCAATCCACAGCTTCAGGGCCAAGCCCACAGTGGCACCTTGTAGATATGCTTGTGTCAAAGGTGCTGTCCCCTGATAAACCAAGAGTTCATAAGCACTTCAGGAACAAAAAGAAAAACCACCACCAGACCAACACTCCAGGATCCTAGCCAACATTCCCCATCTTGTAAAAAATTCTCATGTCCAAGGCTGAGCAAGTGCTATTATGGAGCAAACAACAGCAGCTCTGTTTGCCTCCAGAGCTACTGCAGCAATATTTAACTCAGCTTCAGAGGGCTCTGACTCTCAAAACAAGGACAATTCTGTTTTTAACAGGAAAATGATCAGTTCCCAGATTTGTCCAAACACAGATCAAGATGCTTAAAGATGTGTTTTCCAAGTGCCAGGAAAGCCTGCTGCAACTCCACTGAATATTTAAATGCTAAATCCAGCAACTAGAGAGCGTGCATGTGTGTCCTTGCTAGAGATTAAATGCTGTGTCTTCTAGTTTATCACTGACAAACATTAGGTCAACAGTATGCTCCCTCCAAATTCAATCCTATCAAGATTATGGCTCACAGGAAATAGAAAATGTTCATTTCCCAACCCCTCAAACATCAGCAACGAGCCACAAAGTTCTGCAAAAACAACTGCACAACAAATCAATTTCCCCTTTTCTTCTGACAGTTTGAACCCAGCAGTAGCAGGAGTAAAAAGCAGAAAAATAAGGTGGTAGGAGCATTTTGTTTATGTATATTCAGAAGACGAAATTCACCCAGACAAATCTGAGTGCACCAAGTATTGTGATGTTTAAACATCACAAACACACCCCAGTGCATCTACACCAGACAAAAATCATTACAGAAGTCCTTCATATGGAGCTCCAATTGCCACATTTCAAGTCAAAAAACAAACAAACAAACAAAAAATCTCTGGGAACTGGAGAAATTGGGAGACTCAGGCAACAAAGGAAGTAATATTTAACTCATCCAAACAAGGTTACTGCCAGAAAGACAAGTCTGGGTCATGTCATATCACATCACCACGTCTGGTTTCCTCTGTGCCTTGTTCCACACGAGTAAATCAATGAATGCTATCAGCAGAATGCCCACATTTTCAAGCACCACAAGGGCCAGTGACCTACCCTATGTGGCCAATACCTGGCCAGCATATCTCCAAAGGATACAGTCTGTTTGGCTTTGTGGTCCAAGGTCAGAACCATTGGGAAACCTTATCAGTGAAAGATACTGCTTTCAAAGATGAGTAGAGACTGTAAGCTGCTTTGGGTGCAAGTTAACCTTAAAGCACACCTGTTCCAAACTTCCCAATCGTGTGGGAAAATTGGGATTCTTCCCTCCAACTAGCAGAAAGACAGGCTCATCCATGTTTTAGATTTCACCAGCATTCTTATCTACTCTCTGCAAGTGCAGTTTCTTTACTAGCTGTAAGCCTGTAAAACACCTCCAGGAGCTGGAAAACACACTGGCAGGCTTGGAAGCTAATTAGAACAATTAAGTTTTGAAGAATTGTCAAAATGGGCTCACTAATCCAATATCTGACAGCCAGTCTTTGGCTTGGCCCTCCTGGTAATATGCCAGACCTCAAGTGTCTCATTACACATTTTGCACCCAATAATGGACATAGATTCAGGGTAATACTGAGTTCTCTACACAACAAACACAACAAAACTAAATCAATCTGAAGGATCAGGCCCAAGTCACAACTGCAGCCAAAATAATGGATAAATGCCACCAGAAGACCCAAAACAAAGATTATGGCAAACTTGGGGTTGACACTCAGTGAATTAAGAGAATTTCTGAAAAATAACAAGGCATTTCAAACTAGTTGTAGACTATAAAGAAACTTCCCAACTACCAATGAAAAGATTTGTCCTCTTTAAATCATTTATCTAATGAAACACAATACCAGTTCGAGCAACCAAGCTAGTTAGGTCAAAGTTTACATGGCTGAGTGTATAGCTCTATGTACAAAAATAAAGCAGACTTGCTTTTCAAACAGTTCTCCTCACTATTCTTAACCACTGAAATCTGCTAGGTACTGAGAGCTTGCCCTAGAGTGTGTGCTCCTCAAGCTCCATTCCTCCTGGATATATCACTGCCTCTGGCAGCACAGGCATTCAAGGTAAGGAACATTATTAAAATGATTTAGGTGAGACTTAGCTAATAGTCCATATGATCTATTTAACAGCACTACAGCACATTAATACCAAAATATTGATTGACACCAGATATGGAAGTAGCTCTGTCACTTCCTTTTAGATGACAGTGACAAACCCCAAGCACAGCACTCACTCAATTGCTTTGGGAAGATGGTGAATTGGGACCCATGGCCAGCAATAACTTACCAGCAGAATTCAGCCCAACTCACCAATACTCCACCAGAGACCCTTGTGAAATAAGCTACTCTGAAGGGAGGGCTGTGCTCGCAATCACAGAGTACTTACCCTCCTTTAATCCCTTAGTCTCATGGAACAGAACCTGCTTTCAGTGTGGGCACTGCTGAGTTGATCTCAGCAGAACTCTGTCATCAGAGCTCTTCAATCCATGTGGTTACACAGATATTTCTTAAGCATGTGCTCACACACCTCACTTCAGCCAAAGTTCTGGTTTTACCACAAAGTTCCACTTATTTCTGTTTCTCCTCAGAGGGATTCTGCACCAGATGACTTTGTAATTACTTCTCAGTAAGTAATCTGCTCACAAAGTACACACTAGGGAAGTCCCTAGCTTTGCTGCAACTGTGTTTCTTTTACAGACAGTTCCTCCTCTGAAAATGATTTCAAACAAAGTAGAAGGTTTTTACTGTCCCTTTATAATTAGGTTATAAGTTGACGTTTTACTAAATCGTTACTGTTTGAGCTTAGTCATCAAGTGCACACTGAAGGAAAAAGGAAAAAAAAAAAAAAAAGAGAGTCTCTTTTGGTACAGTCAAACTCATTTCTCAAAATTGCACAAAAGGCATGGATCAGGTCAGAAATTAAGCTATTCCAGGAAAGCATATCCCACATAAGAACATTTACTGTACTTCACCTCCAGTTCACATAAAATATGTTTAACACACATGCAGGGAGGTTTTAACCAAGTTCTAGGAAATCAAAAGGCAGGCAGATTCAAGATTAGTTGAATAAAAGCTTAGTTCCAGATAGTTTTATCTAATTTAACTGGAAATATGCATTAGAAATCTCACTTGCACTTTTGGTTATGAAAGGATTACAAGATAAAGCCTCACTGTTTATCAGGGTAGTTGCATAAATCATGGCTCTTACTTTGCATAAATCATTACTCCTGAATTAACCCTGAAAGGAGAACAGAAGCTGTCTGAAGGACACAATGAGCAGAGCAGCACCACTCAGTTCTGACTCTCCATCACTCCATTGTTATTCACTGCCTCAGGAAAACAGGCCAAAGGCATCACTCCAGCCTCCTCCCGAGCCTGCTGATATCCAGCCCTGGTTATCACCAGGGAAAGCAGCAGGATTATTGCTCCAGTTCCTCCCGTGATACTGTCATTTTGCTGGGAGGGGAAAGCCAAAAATCGAGTAAATTGAATGGTGTGTGTTCACCCACCCCCTTCAAGTGCTCATCAGTTTGTCAAGTTTCAGTGATAAGAGACAAATCTTGGTAGTTAAAACCCAGATTCACCTTTTTCATCTTGATCAGACAAGAAAAGGAAAGCTACCCAAAAACTGCACTGCTATTATGTTCTGCTCAAACTCATTATTCACAAAGCAATTACAACTGGAATACTTAATCAAGAACAATAAGCCCAGCTCTTATTCCTCTCATATTTTTAATTACATAGAAGGTTTGAATCACATTTTACAATAGACATTACACATGGATTTGAAGTCTTAAACAAAAGTCCATTCCCACAACTTTCTTATCTTTAAAAGTGACTCAAACAGATACTCAAAGCAAGTTGTACCAAGAGACAGCCTACCTGTCTTCCAAACAGGATGCTGGCAGCCTCCTGCTCAGGAGAAGAGCTATTTACTCAGCAGGAGGGCCGATACTGATGGTGTGCAGGCTGCTGAAAGCTCCAATCTTAACTCCTATTTATGCTAATGAACGTCTTCTTCGGATCTATCAATTACACCTCTTGCACAAGGAGCTCTATACATTTACAAACATGGGGTTGAAACAAGGCAGGGAAAGGCGTGAGGCAGTGTGCACACACGGACACCAACAGCAACACCTGCTCAAAGCACAGCCTTTGTCACCTCACTACAATTCCTGGGCTGGAGACACCCAGAAGGCAAACATAAAAAAAACAGTAATACCTAGTTTATTCAGGATTTGTTACTAGAGTTTCAGTTTCCAAACCGTGCAAGTGTAGAGGCCGAACAAAGCAGGGCTGGAAGGCTGATTACTGCAAGGCTTGGAATCAGCAATAGGGAGAAACACCATGGATGTGCACGATGCTTAACCATGCCAGTCACCCAAAGTTTACACAATGCAATCTTCCACACCACCTACCAAAGCAGCCAAGCACCATTTTTTGCTGATATTGACTGCTTTTCAGAATTTTTAGCTTGCCACTCAGCACCTCTGCTTCCTGCAGACAACTAACAAGCAAACTACACCGAACATTCTCAAGCAGGGAATATTTTGTGAGAAAAACCCAAACACTCTCAATTTGTGGCTGAAGAAGCCAACCAAGCCTGCAGTCACTGCGACAATTCATGTCTCCAACAACACCCAGGACCTTCTCGGGCACTCACTTAAACCTTCCAAATGGCTGCATAAGCATTTTGGTTTGTTGTGTATCCTCTTCCAAGCACCGGAAACAACAACCCCTGTGAGGAACTGGGAGCTCCTCCAAGAGCAAGAACTCAGGAACAGGACGATGACACAGAACTCTTCACTTTGTAGCAGTCAGAAAGAGATTGAGTTTGACCTTTCAGGAGGTGGTATGGATGGATACAGTTTTGCTTCGATGTTAAATTTTATCGACAAGTATCAGCTGCTATAGATGACTAGATAGGCTGGGTTATTCTGGAAGAAAACAATTTATCAAGTCCAAAACCTGCAGCCACACTTAATTTAGAACAACCCCCTCAATGTGCTTTCATTATAAAATTGTGTCTAGTAAAGCTTCACCATACCTACAGTCCAGCAATAAAGTTAGAGATCTACATTTGTGATTACTTTATAGCTCTGCAACAGGTAGAGGTAAAAAAAACCCCATAAAAACATAACCCCTAAAATTAACCTTTCCTATCCATCTATAGGTTTTTCATGGGGAAATGGCTGGATTTTAAGGCATTTATATGTGAGTGGAGGGTGAAAACAGGGTAGAGAAACTGAAGGGTGATGATCCCAGAAACCTACCCTATACCTAGTGCAAAATTTCCAAACTGCTGAAATAATGGAATTGCAGTTAAGAAGCACAGACACGATACACAAACTGGGCAAGTCGGGGATCAAGAAATTCTAGCCTGCTGCAGTACAGATGGATGTCACAGATACTAAAACTCCTACATGCTCCACTTCTTAATTATTACCGGAAGAGTTATTAAAACATTAAAAAAAAAAAAAAAAGTTTCAGTTGCTAAAGCCTTGAATTAGGTTAAATGCAATTAAAGGTTCCTATTTTCATGGGATTCAAGCTGGTTTCGATTACAAGCTCGCTACCTACCACGGTATCCCTGCAAGCGGCCACGCTTTAAACTTCAGCGGGCAAGTGTTTTGGCGGACCCGCGAGGACGGCGAGCCTGTCCCCGGGGCACAGCGGAGAGAGGGAGGGGGAAAGGAGGGAAGGAGGGAAGGAGGGAAGGAGGGAAGGAGGGAAGGAGGGAAGGAGGGAAGGAGGGAAGGAGGGAAGGAGGGAAGGAGGGAAGGAGGGAAGGAGGGAAGGCTCTCCCGCCGCTGATGGAGCGCTCCCGCACGGACCGGGGGCTGCGGGCGCGGCCCAGCCCCGCTCTCCTCCTCGGAGCGCCGCAGAGCCCGTGGCCTTCCTTCCCCGCCAGCCCGTTCCGAGCGCGGGGCCGGGCCCGCCCGCGGGAGGGATGGATGGATGGATGGCGGTACCCGGGCCCGGGCCCTGCTCTCGGCCTCGCCCACGCTCCCCGCTCCGCCGAGCATCGACCGCGGCCGCCGCGCTCCGCCGGCCCGGCCGCCACCGCGGCGCCCTCCGCGCTGCCCTCCCCGAGCCCCCGTGCCGGAGCGCGGCGGCGGTACCTGGTGCGGGCCGTGCCCGGCCCCGCCGTGCCCGCCCGGCGCTCGCCGCCCCGAGGGTCCCGCAGCGCTCGGCCCCCGCACCGCCGCTCCCGTTGGCCGCCGCGCGCGGGGAGACGCGCGCCCATTGGCCGCCCGCGCCGCCGCTCGCGGCACGGGGGAGGCGCGGATTGGCGGGCGGGCGGCGGCCACGCCCCCCTGCACCCCCCGGCGGCGCGCGGGGAGACGCGCGCTCCTTCCCGCCCCCCCCCGCGCACGCGGACAGACAGACACTGACAGACACACGGACACTGGCAGACCGACGGACAGAGACACAGAGACACTGACAGACACACAGAGACACGGACAGACACTGACAGACACACGGACACTGGCAGACCGACGGACAGAGACACAGAGACACTGACAGACACTGACAGACACACGGACAGACAGACAGACACACGGGCACTGGCAGACCAACGGACAGAGACACAGAGACACGGACAGACACTGACAGACACACGGACAGAGACACAGAGACACGGACAGACACACAGAGACACGGACAGACACTGACAGACACACGGGCACTGGCAGACCGACGGACAGAGACACAGAGACACTGACAGACACTGACAGACACACGGACAGACACTGACAGACACACGGACAGACAGACAGACACACGGGCACTGGCAGACCAACGGACAGAGACACAGAGACACGGACAGACACTGACAGACACACGGACAGAGACACAGAGACACGGACAGACACTGACAGACACACGGACACTGGCAGACCGACGGACAGAGACACAGAGACACTGACAGACACTGACAGACACACGGACAGACACTGACAGACACACGGACACTGGCAGACCGACGGACAGAGACACAGAGACACGGACAGACACTGACAGACACACGGACAGACACTGACAGACACACGGACACTGGCAGACCGACGGACAGAGACACAGAGACACTGACAGACACTGACAGACACACGGACACTGGCAGACCGACGGACAGAGACACAGAGACACTGACAGACACTGACAGACACTGATACACACGTATCACACACACGTCACACACAGACAGACACACGGACACTGGCAGACCGACGGACAGAGGTAGAAACACACGGACAGAGACACAGAGACACGGACAGACACTGACAGACACACGGACAGAGACACAGAGACACGGACAGACATGACAAACACATATTACACACACACATCACACACAGACAGACACACAGACACTGACACGCACATATACACACATCATACACAGAGACACAGACAGATACACAGACACAGACACTGACAGACATATATTGCACACACACACACATCACACACATCACACAGACATTGTCACACACACACAGACACACTGAGACACTGAGAGCCACTGAGACACAGACATACATCACACACAGACACACAGACAGACAGACACACAGATAATACACACACAGAGACACAGACACCAACATGCACACGTTACACAGACACACAGAGGCACTGAGACACACAGACACTGACATTTTACACAGACACGCACACACAATCACACACACCACACAGACACTGACACTGACACACAGACACAGAGACACTGACTAACAGACATTGACACAGACACAGACACACAGAGACAGTGACAGACACTGACACACACACATATTACACAGGCACACAGACACACACTTATCACACATCACACACATGGACACATCACACACAGACACACAGACTCACACAGACACAGATACTGACACATATTACACACATATATCACACATACATTGCACAGACATACACACAGACACAGACACTGACACATATTACACACACACATATCACACACATATTGCACAGACACACACAGACACTCATCACACATAGACATATATCACACTGACACATAACATACACAT
The DNA here is from genome assembly GCF_903797595.1 of Erithacus rubecula. Lineage (NCBI taxonomy): Eukaryota > Metazoa > Chordata > Aves > Passeriformes > Muscicapidae > Erithacus > Erithacus rubecula. The sequence goes on from NC_136688.1 coordinate 17,885,671, forward strand.
GTATCATATACACACGTATCACATACATATCACATACACACACCTATCACACACGTATTACACAGACACACACAGACACACATCACACGCAGACACGTATCACACTCACACATATCATACAACACGTATCACACATACACATATATCACACACACAGATATCACACACACACCCCACTCTCTCTGTTGCACAGCCTGTGAGGAGCAGAGCAGCTGCTCCATGTGGGGCCACGAGCATCCCTGCAGTGTCCCTGTCTGTCCCTGCAGTGTCCCTGTGTGTGTCCATATCCCAAACGCTGCATGCTGCCATCCCAAACCAGCACAGTCCCAAACCCAGCTCCCAACCTCCAAGCCAACAGTTCCAAACCCAACTGAGTCTCTGCAAAAAGCAACCCCAGCCCTCAGAGCCCAGACCCATCAGGCCACAGCAGCAGCACTGTGAGGCTTGGAGCATCTGAGCCCACAGGCAAAATGTCAGGAACCATGGACTGCTGGAATCAGAGATCCTTGGGGCCATCAGGCCCTGCCACTGCAGCCCCCAAGGTGCTGAGCTCGAGGCTGAGACCACCAGATTGCTCTGGAGAGGATCTGTGTGCAAAGGCACCGCTCTGCTTGCCTCACAGTTTGTTACCAAACAGCACAACGTGATGTGCTGGTGCTGTGGTGCCACCGTGCCACCGAACGCCATGGCTTTCACAACTGCATATTGCACAGATGGACACGCACCAGCTCAACAAAAAAAAAAAAAAAAAAAAAAAAAAAGAGGTGTATAGGGGAAACACCCTATATATGCTTGTGCAACCTGTGCTATCCAGATTACAAATAAGGGATTAGGTGAGAATTGTTGTAAGCACAGTCTTGCCTTGTGCAAGGGCGGGTTGGTTTTTCAGAATGGTTTGTGCCTGACCCATGCCAGGAGAATGGGAGCTCTGCTCAGATCCTCCACAGCAGCTCAATGATCATTTTGTACTCACTTTTAAACGTGTGTTCCCGTGGTTTATTCACTCTACAGTAGTTACAGCTGGTACCTAGGTGCTTCTTGCCAGAGTACTTAGAATCACATAACTGTAAACTCCTTATCATAACTGCCCAGTGGACAGTTTTTCACAGTCTGTCCCTTGGAAAACACCTGCTCACTGGAGCTGGGACATCATCCAGTCATTCAGCCATATAGGAAAACCAGGCAGACAAAGATTTGAGTCTGAATCTCCCACAAAAAGGTTTTACCATTTTGTTGTACCCTGTCACACGCCAAGGGTTCCTTTTTTTGTTGTGCTGAAACCCTCACATGTAGCAGGCAGACTGTGGGATGGGGATTTTTCATTTCAGATCCCCAAGAAAGGAAGAGTCAATGGCAGCACAGACACAGAATTGCAGTCAGCACACATGAACTCTTAAGAAAAAAATAGATATTTTAAAAAATCCCTAGTCAGTATATGCAAATTAAAGTTTCTCAGATTACTACAGCAGTTAAATTTAGGTACATTTTTCAGAAGTTGCTCAGTAAAATGAGTCTGTGACACAAAAGGGAAGTCATGGGGAATATCCTAGCAATATTTCAGTGTGGGAACAACAGAGTCATTTGTCCAGTCTGGTTTTCAAAAACAGCTAAAAAATGGTGTGAGTTTAAAGCCACAATTAATTTATCCCTCTTAAATTATTCATCATCAGGAAAACATCACAGTGACATTGTATCATGATGCATTTGCATTTTAATGTAGTAACATATGGTTATTTCTCAAAGAACATACCAAACTGGTTATTCAAGGTAGCATTGTGAATTTTTCATTGATGGAAGTAGAAGATATCAATGCCAATGTGGCCTAGTCTGGCAACACTGAATAAATTATAAAAAAAAAAAAAAAAAAAAAAAGCAACCAACCCTGTTTGAAACACTATTACTCAGCACAGAGATAACATGACACAAGGTTGTGGAAATCTATAGGTAAATAACTGCAAGTGCTGTTTTGCTTTATTATTATTAATAAAGTTAATATAAAATATATTTATAAAATTAATAAAAAATCTGATTTGCTTTATTATTATTTTTATTTATTTATTTGTTATTAAGCATTTGTACTGAGAGGATCAGTTCATCTACTGTCACTGCATTATAATTATAAAGGCAAAATCTTGGTTTGTTACCCATGAGAGTGAGACAAACACCTAAAAGCTTATTATCCGGGGGGGAAAAAAAAAGAGATTTGGATCATATTTTTCAATTGATCCACCTCTCTAAGCAATACTAGCAAGTCACTTTATTCACAGGAGCCTTTTAGGGCTTTCCAGCCTGCTTCATTACATCTCTGCAATTTTAAGCAATGCCAACAATTGTGACAATTTTGAACCCTTTATTGACCAGCTGATAGAAAAATTTAATTTTGCACCCACTGCCTGGACAAGTGTCCCCAATCCCCTTGCTTTGGAGGGTGGCAGAGGTACCTCTGGCAGAAACATGAGAGGACAAACACCAAGCCCCCAAGCACCAGCAGGAATTACAGCCGTGCTGCAGGAGCACACTTGGAAACAGCAAACTCTGTTTCCCTCTGCATAAGTTCACTTTTTACAAATCTGTGCACTGCATACCTCAGGAGCAGAGCTGGTTTTGTGCAAACTGCAGTTGTGTTTCTTTGTTCCAGCCACCTGTGGACACCCATCAAGTGTTTTGCATAAAGCAAGGCAGGTGTTTATTGTGGTCTAGCTCTTTGTGAAGGCTGTAGGGATGCTCACTTCAATTCCTTGCTAAAAGCAACCCATTTAATTGAGAGATTAGACAAGAGAAATATCACTTTCTGTGCTGCCAGAAGAAAGGGCACAGGCAGGTTCTGTTCAGCGAGCTCAGACTCCTGTAAATATTTAATTTGTGCTCATGCTGGTGGGGGCTAACAGCCACATGGAAGGAAGGGGTTTATAAAGGATGCATTTATGATTCAATGAGCATTAACAGCTCTTGTCCTCAAGCTGCAGTGCATTCCAGGCACAGTAATATAGGCTGGAATTTGCAAATTTACTGCTGCACAGGATGCAGTGAGAAAGAAACAGTCCTACAGAGGCTCAGAACCTGCCTCAGTATCAGCAGTAACTAGCACAGTTAAGGCTTGTTTGTTTTCTAATTTGTGGTACTGTGCTTCAGAGATAAGGGTCTGACCAAAACTAGTTAAACCAGTTTAGGGAAAATTCAGGAACTTATTTTCAGCTGTGGATTAAAGCTAGTTAGTGCATTTAATGATATCTTTGGATACCTTGTGAGGGGAGATTTGTGATTTTAGTCGTCAAAGAGTCAATACAGTTTTTTGTCAAGTGCTTCTTTTGTCTTTTACTAATGAATTCAATGATTGAAGATACTTTTTGAGTGGTCTAAGTGGATTTTAAATTCAACCCTGAATATACTGCTTATTAGAGATCAGTGTACAAAGAGGGTGGGTAACAAATACGTTGTTTGCAATCAAATGTGTTCTGCTATCTTTTCTGTGTTTTCCATTGTAATGTGCAGTTCTTTGGGGTTTGGGAGCAGCTGTTGGGATTACAATGTATGTACAGTACAGATTCCTGAATCACAGAATGGGATGGACCTCTGCAGGTTGTTTCCCTGCCCAAAGCAGGCTCATGAGGGTTGTGTCCATCTGGGCACTGAGCATCCAAGGACAGACACTCTACACCCAGTCTGGGCAGCCTGTGCCAGTGCTGGACCCTTTGCAATAATAAAAACAAGGTTTTGTCTTTTGTTTAAGCAGGAATTCCATTCTTCTCCTTGTAGCCTCCTATCCTACCACTGAGAAAAGGATCTCTGCTTTCCCCTGAGCAGCTATTCATCACGCAGCTCATGGTCAGTCTGCTGGCCACCTGCATCCCCAGGGCCTCTCCCACAAAACTGCTTTCCACCCACTTTCTCCCCAGTGTGTACTGGTGCACTGGGGTTTTTCTCCCCAGTGCAGGGCTTTGCATTTCCTTTGTTGAACTTCACCAGTTTCCTGTTGGCTGATAGTTATCTTTTCCTGCATGACTAAACACAAACATTATTTCTACTTTTGTGTCCTTGCCATGTCACTTAAAAGCAGCAGAAATATACCAGCCGTGAGATCTGAATATGAAACTTCATTTCGTACTTTTTCTTTTGAAAAAATTAATTTAAATGTCTCTTTACTGTACTGGCCACTATGCCAAGCCCTGAAGTTTAATATTAATGATATTTATGTTTGATATTTCCTCTCTTCTTTTTCATTGCCTTTTGGCACATCAATGCACTTAATTATAGTTTAGTGCACTGAGTATATTGATAAATGTGTGGGTGATAGAAACTGTTGCTAGGAAAGGCTGACATCCATCAGGAGTGCTGCAGGGGGAAGGGAACCTTCAGAGGAATGATGGAGGTTTAGTTATAACTTGATCATATGAGGCTTGGCTCATCACTTCATTTAAAAATGGGTCATATGACTAACCTAAAACAGTTTATAAAATCAAATATTTGCACGCATTAGGCTTCTTGAAAGAACCTTTAAAGGTTTTAAAGATGTGAAAGTTGTTGCTCAGTTAGAAACAGCAGACTTGCTGAAAAGGATTCTCAGGCAGGTATCTCTGTGGGGAGCAGAGGATTAAAGGGAGCTGAAGGGGCTCCTGGTGCTGTCCCAGGCACAGGCTCACAGCAACCCCTTTGTGAAATTGTGATTATGAACACAGCTGTGCTCTGCTTCCTCTAACCACCTTCTAATTGTCCCTCGGTGTTCAGTCTGAATGTGTTTGCCAATACTCACCTTTGTTTCTGTTCCAGCACTTGCCTTTTTGGCCAACACACCACTCCTGCAGGGGCACATTTGTAGAGAGCAATCTTATCCCATTTCAGCTTTCATTATATAGAACCAGAAGAACCATGATCTGCAAGTTTTCTTTTGTGTAGAGAATCTCTTTCTTATCCATTCCTGCCTTTGCATGTTTTTCAGATTAAATTTGTGATTTTATACAATATTCCAGGTAAAGTTTCACTGAGATCCTTCATGGCAAAAATGTTTTCATACCTACACCAAAATCACATCTCTTGATGGGAATTTGGGCTCATATTTGTTTTTGCATAGTTTCCTCATGTCAGCAGTTCTTAAAAAGTGTGGTTTTGAAGAGTATATTTTGGCTTCCTCTTCTGTCCTGTCAAACTGAGGTTCTAGCATATAGTGGTGCTATTTGTTCCCAAGCACAAAACTACACATTTGTGTATAAATAAAATTTCTTCTTATTTCTAGCAGTCTAGGCTATAGGCTCTTTTAGTATTAATTCTAATTGGTAGTCATTAATTATTTGTGTTAATAGTGTTTCTTCACTTTATCAGTGAATTTTCATTATCATATATCCAACATCAACATTACTTGTAGCTATTTCCTTTTATATCAGCTCATTTCATGCTTCACTTTGCCTCTTTATTCTATTATTTTTCCATATCAAAATGTTGGGATCTGTTTCTTTGTTTTGCTTAATAACTATATAATGCACCCCAAGTTGTGATACTTTTGAATTCATGGTCAGTTGTCCCTTCTATTTCTGTTCCAGTCACCCTTTTCTTGCATAAGCTGCATGATCTGTCCTCAGGCACTGATGACACACCATCACATCTGGCTCCCAAAAACAAAGGTGATAATTTCTCCCTCTGGGTAAAACTACATAAACTTTACAAGTTTATTATTGTTCACCATGATTGCTTCATAATTTTTCCTGATGTTTTATTAAACAATTTAATAATATACTTTCAAATAAGCAGAACATCTTGCCTCAATGGTGTTTTCTCCAGCCAATTTCTCTTGAGCTGTCTGATTTTGTAGGCTCAGATTTAATGTATTTCTCATGTTTGCTCTGTTCAAATAATCCCTTCTTCAGACATAATCATGGTTTCAAAAGTTTGCAGTTTGTTGGTGGTGATTGTACCACTTATCCTTTCGGTAATGTTATTATTACATTATTTCTCCACAGCCCTGAACTAATTGCTTTTTCTAATTGCCCCATGCTTTCCACCCTAGAGTAATTTCAAAAAGTGTTACACTCAGTTTGGTTTTACTCAGGGGGTACAAGGAGCTGTTGATCCTGTGTTGTGCTGAGGAGAAAGTTGAAGGCAAATCTCTTGCAGAGTTTTCTGTGTTTTTCTGTTTTATGGAATTGGAAAGATAGCTCAACATGGCAAAAGCAGGTAGATAAAGAGCCAAGATAGAAGAGTAATTTAAGAAAGAGAGGGGGAAAGGCAACAGAAAGTAGGGCAGGGAAGGATTTCAAACACAAAGATGTGTAGGTGGATGAGGAAGAGCTGAAGGCTGGTCATCAACACCAAATGAAGTTGTAAAAATGGCACCTGACTCTTGAATCAATTTGTGATGTGCTTTGACTTTTTGGACTATGGAGATGGAGAAATGAAAATGGGGAATAATGTAAGGTTTTTTTGTTTTGTTTTGTTTTGTTTTGTTTTGTTTCTGAGTGTTAATCCTTGAGCAGATGAGGAAAAAATACATCTTCTCTCATAGCTGCACTGTCAACACTCAAGTGATGTAGATATCCACAGAAAAAGAAGTTCTGTTATTTTTCATCAAGGTTTCCAGGCTGCCACAGCACAAAGAGCCTGTAAGGAACAGCCTCAGACTCGTGGCACATTACAGCTTCAAGGGGTGAAAGAGAAAAAGATCCCTGCTGAAGATACCTGGTTTTAACACATGTTGAAGTATGGAAAAATGCAAATCCTACCTCAGGAAATTACACCATGATAAAGCAAATGTTATGCTGAAGTGATTCCTATTGCCCCTGTGAAGGGGTTAGTCTGCCAACATCTCTGGCCAGAACCTGGAATCTGTCCCTGAAAATCTGCAGCAGATACAGCAGCACAAAGGAGAAAGGATCAGTCTGGAGTATGCTTACTTTCTAGCTCTTAGGCACAATCCCAGGACCCATTCTGAGATGGTTTTTTTAACTTTATTTACTTTATTTCTCATCTAAAATCATATGTGAGCCATTGGGTGCTATAACCTGGGATGTGATTTGAAATTTAAAATTAGTAAAATAGTTCTGCAGTAGGAGAAAGACCATGCTCAGAAACTGTGGAAATAATTTTAAGTAACTTATTTACTTAAAGAGACTCACGAGCCAGCAGGAACAAACAGGATAGTGAAGGCCCACAAACAAGATTAGTATCTGTAATTAATTCATCTGTGGCATATCCTTCTGCCTGCATTTTACTTTATGCCACTGGTTGTACAGAGCAGGGACCATACATGGCTTAAGGTGCTACTGCAGCTCCGACAGATATTTGACATTGATTTAGAGCCATCAACCTTAGTGCCATTTGCAGCTTCCAGATTATTTATTGATGAAGTGTGAGTAGCACTGGAAGACATAAGTTGAATATCAAAGAGAGCAACACCCTGCCTTTGAGTCTTACACTCTGCTTCCACAAGCATCTGCTATTGGTCACACTTAGGGCAGCATTGAGAAAAGAAAATATTGGCTCATTTGGCAGTCATTATCTTACTAATATCACTGAGCAGATTTACAAAGATTGAGCAATGTACTCTGTTTATGGGACATGGTTGCAAGATACCTCTGATGTTGAAGCACCCTGATAAGATGAATATCTCATCAACCAATGAACTATATGAATTCCATGAAAAATGTTTTGTTCAGATAGGTTCCACTCAGCTGAGCCACTGTTAGAGAGCTGCTGAAATTCACCTTAGCATTATCCCTATTAGAACAGAAAGTAATATCCTTGGCCATACAGTGAATTCAAATTCTGCACTGTTGTGACACTTGCTGCCATGGAATTATTTTTTTAAGACACTTGAATTTACATTCCATGATCTAATTGCAGCTGTAATATCACTGCAATACTGTTGCAACCTCCAATGGGGCTTGACAACTAAGGCAGAGTAATTCAGGCTCCCAAGGATACAGCCTTTTGGGGCAGAATTTAAGGACAGATTGGACATCTGTCAGGTGTTTCTGGTCCCAGAATTCAGTTCTAAGCAGATATTAGGGTGTTCAGAAATCCCAAATGCTGTAACAAACCCAAGGTAGCTGTGGCACTTCCCAGAAGGGTCAAAACTAATGTGCTTTCCCTGCTTGCAAAAGCACAAGAATCCAGTAGTCTCTGTGTGCTGGAGTTGAGAAAAAGCCTGGTTTGCCCATGAAGAGCAAGTAGAGGTTGTCTGCTGCAGCCTGAGTGTGTCAGGCTTGCTGTTTAAGCACTAATTCAATGGATATTGCCAAAGATCCCCCACTCAAAAATACCAGCCTAATTGCAATAGTCCTTGCTCCAACAGGACTCAGCAGTAACCCTGAGCTCTGATCTCATTTTGGAGCAGCCTAAATATCCAGTAATCTGGTGATTAAGGCACCAGCAGGGGTGTTGACAGACCTGATTTCAGTCCTCAGTCGGGTTGATGAGTGGCTTTAGTGCTAATTCTTTGTCCCATTGTCCATGGGAGTGACCTTGACAGCAGGCTGCCATCCACCCGGAGTGCCAACCCTACTCCACTGCTTGGCTCTATAGAAAAAATTCTTCAGAGCAGGGATGTGAGCGAGAGACAGAAAGTGGATTAGAGAACACTTCTCTCCTTCTAACTAGGATTCCCCTCGGGGAGAAAGCCAACGCCACTCTCCTAAGGAGAGAAGCACCTTCCTGCTCTTCGGGGTGTCAATTCCATTTATCTCTGTTCTTGGCAGGACCCAGCGTGGCATTAAAGTTGAATGCACTGCTTAGAGAGCCAGGGTTTGCAATCAGGAGCTGAGGCAGCCAGACGCCTGAAAGGCAACACTTTTGGAAACCTTACATCAATTTGGTGAGCTTGGAGGCTCACTAGAAAGAAGAAATCAAACTGGGCATGTGTAGCTACTCTATTCAACAGTGGATCAGGATCTCTGGTCTTTGGCCCTACTAAAATATTTTTTTTCTTTTTTTTTTTTATCACTGCTTAACTCAGGACAGTTTTTCCTCAAAACTATTATGGCATGAAATATTAATTTTTTACTTGAGTTTTTTTTCTGTCAAATCCCAGTTTCTGTGACATGATATCAGCTGCATTTAGCTTAACTAATTCCATTAGTTAAACATCTTCATATTTCTTGGTTTTTCATGGAAATTAAAGTTGTAGCACTTGGGTTCTCTAACTTTACCTGAAGGGCAGCAACCTGTTTTGTAGACAGAATGTGAAATAAATCAAGTTTCCATATCATCTTAAAAAGGCTGAAGGTTTTATTTAATTTCCTCCTTGTCTCATTTCTATTTCTTCATTCCTTTATCTTCTCCTTGTCTTATCAAACTGGGTGCTCTCTTGGAATCTTTTAAAATCACAGAAAAAAATTCAGTTGGAAGGGAACTCATGTGGTCTGAAGCAGAGGTGACCCCAAGGCTTGACCATCTTCAAAAAAATCTGTTTTCCTTGGCTGCAACCCCCCCTGATTCTGCTACTTTGGTTTACACTGCTCCCATCCATTGTTTCTGCAAATGCTAATGCACGATAGAGGAGCTGTAGTTGTTTTGGAATTGGCTAGACACACTGCAAGCACAGTGTTGTGTTTTGTTCTTTGCCTCAGTGTGTAGGTGGTGAGCTCTGCTGAGCTCCTGTGAGCACAGGCTCCTGCACAACCACCCCACTGTGGGCTCTGGGCTTTCTAAGACCCCTGTTACACTGCATGCAGCACTAATTTAGGGCAAAACACATTACAGGGGTATTGAAAGGAATACTCAATCCAAGACTTACAAAATGAGGAAGCTCAGAAAAAGACAGAAAAAAACTGTGTCAGGATAGAGCAACACAGCTCTGGCTGTCAGTGGTGACACCAACAAATTAGGGAAGTGGCAGTAAAGCACTTCAGGGTTTGTGATCTTTTAAGTTTCATGGTGTAGCATGAAATGCCTCTGCCTGTAACATCACTGATGGAGCATAAAAGATGCAGACATTTCTCAAAGCATGGCAGCAGCACTGACCTGGTGGCTTTTTTTTTTGCCAGAATCAAATGATTGCCAGAGTTAGGAGAGCATCAGCCAGCTGTGTGGGGAGTCACAGGCAGAGCAATGTCTGCTTCTTCCCCTTAGGAATGTCACTAAATGGAGCTGTGCCTGCAGTCTGAGGCTCAGGCAGCACTGTGCTCTTCTTTCCCTCCCTCTCAGAGACTGTCCCTGTCCCTGGGGGTGCCTGCTCAGTCCCTGGCTGCAGCTCACAGAGACTCCCAGACAGGCTCCAGGGCAGGGCAGAGCAGAGCACGGACACACAGCTGAAGCTGGAATATGTTCTAGAGCACCTGGCAAGTTGCAAGAGCCCTGTCTCTCATTGCTCAGCTAATTAGTGTGAGTGCAGTGCCATGAGGTGCAGTGACAGTGACTCTGGTCCCTGGTCCTGCAGCTGCCTGGGCTATCTGATAGCTCACACAGCCAGGGACCTTCCAAGGGATGCTGGCCTAATTATCTCTCCTCACACCTTTTAACTCAAAGCAGCCCCTTGTTCCCCTGGAAGTCTGAAAAAACCACTTGCTGCAGCAGAAACAATCAAGTGTTGTACTCCCAAAAGCCTGTGATCTGGACAAAATCACCATCTTTTTAACAGCATAGAACTTGTTTTTAACCCTGCTTTAATGCAAAAGACTTTGAGTTTCTGTTAGATGACTTCAACTTCATCAGGCTGAAAAATGTTTGTGTGTTGGTCAGGACTTTTTTATCATTTTGGCTTTCACCTATCAGATGCAACATACAGTTTTACCCATCTTCCCTTCCATGGAGCTTTTTAATCTCCTTTTGGGACAGCTTGCAGCTGCTCTTTATCCCAGCCATCACAGTATTTTTTCACAAGTGCTCTGTGTTGCCATCCAGTCAAAGGTGCTGTTGCTTGTTGGTTTTTGTGTTATTTTTGGTACAGGCTAATCTTGCTTATAATTTATGTTTGGGGCCACAGCTGATTTTTTCATCAAATGCATTTAGTTTTGAAGTTCTGCAAGGGTTTATCCTGTCACAGGGCACTCCTTTTAGGACTACTTTGCTGAGCCTAGCTGGAATAACCCTTTTGGTTAGTCCTGGTGCATTAGGAGGTTTTATACTTTTAAACTGCTGGGTTTGATTAGTGCAGCCTTGCCCTGTAGCTGTGAGTCAGCCTCACTTGGCAATGTTTGCCAGGTTACCCAAATGACCAACCCTCACAACTTCATTTACTCCAGTGTCTGGAATAGTCTCACCACACCCACCAGCACCCTCTGTCCTTTCCTGAGCTGCTCTCCTCTGTTTCTCTGGGATGTTATGCTATTGCAGAGCTCTGTCTGCCTGAATTTCATAGAATCTTACATACTGGAGGCTGATTATTGTAGAGCTTTCTCCACAATATTGTATTGTTTATGAATCCGCTTCATTTGCAGGTCCTGAACACATTTTGATTGGTGTTTCTGGGATTCAGGGTCTGTCCTTTTTATCCTCTCTTTCCACTGCCTAGGCAGTGGTGGAAGGCTTGTTTTAGGGTACAGTTTAAAGTTATATAATCCCATCTGAAAGCTGAAGAGTTATCTTTCAAGTAATAAAATATTCATTTGCCCCCACTGACATTTTAAAACACACTAAAGAAGCATTTATACTGATTCCCCCAGTTTGTTAAAACTTGTGTTTAGAAAACTCCCATCTGAATCATATTTACTCTGATGGCTTCTTTTAAAACTTTGACAGTGATGGCTCACCTGCGTGAAATTAAAATGCTGTGTTTTGAAACTGATCATGATAGTAATAACTTGATTTGAAAATGTAAATTTATTGTTGGAATACTCCAGATGGCTGCTGATGTTAAATAAAGCACAACTGCCTTGAAACAGAGAATCTTGCTCTCTGATTGGGACAGATGCCTCAAAAAGTTGCTACTTGGCACACTTTGATAAATATTAAAGAGATAATCTTGGGTAAAAACAGCAATTTTGTTGATAGAAATGTCTCACAAAGCAGAGAAAAAAATTCATCACTGCAGAGTGGAGTCCTCTAGAAGAAAAGCATTTCTTTAGCAATTCTTAACAAACAAAAGCAAAAGCTCAATAAAATAGCTGATAAAATCCATGGAGACTTTAGGAAAGTGTTGTGGGTCAGAATGTATTTTTTTCTGATGGTTGTGTGATGGAATCAGCACTGTCCACTGTGGGAAATGCAGAGGGAAATACACTGAGGGCAATTCAAAGAAGTTGCTTGTAGGTGTGAGGAAGAAAACTTGGAGAGAAATTCTTAGTGTTGCCAGGTACAGAAGGAAGGTGTACAAATGTAACTTTGCCCCAGAGTGCTCTGGGGAGAACAATTGATACAGGAACCTGTATCAGAGCCCACAAAGTTGCTGGAATTTGTTGCTTTTTAGATATTTCAAATTGTTCCATGAGGATAAGGAATTTTTTGGTTCACAGAATGTTTAAGCCCTTCTGTGAGGGAAGAAGTGACAATGCTAGAGAGGACTCAGATCCTTGTTTTCCTGGCAGGCATGAAATGTTAGAAAATAAGAGTAAGCTGACTACTTTTGCCAGGAAGAAAAAGATAAATATCAGAACTGAGTCAGACAGGAACCTATATGCCACATCCAAAGTCATGTTGCAGAGTCTAAACTGAAGGAAACCCAAGAGCCAGCTGCACATTTGGAACTTGACCAAGATTTGCTCACAGTGTGCTGGCACTCAGCTCTGCTTTCTGATGTCTGCAAGCCCATTTTCTTATGAAGAGCTGCAGACATAATTTCATAACTTGGAGGATGATGGCAGGTGACTTTCTTGGTTCCCAAGACACATAAAGTGAAGACAGGCTCAGGATGAAGGATTTTCCTCCATGGATCCCTGTCTGCTGTGCTGTGGCACTGGCTGATATAAACAGTCACAGCTGAGTGTGTGTTTGTGTTTATGTGCAATCCCACTGCTCATTACAGAGTAAAGAGTGAACACTCACTAAGAGACAGGTGAAAAAGTATGAAATTCCTTTTCTGAGTGTGCTGGTTTGCTCACATTGCAGAAATGGGCTGGACTCCTCAAGGCTGAGACAGGATCACAGGTTGAGGAGAGTGTACTTCATTCCAGTGGCCAGCACATACCTGCTTGCAAATGATTCTCCTTTCTATTATATTTGGTTCCTTGGACTCAACAGCATGAGGTTCATAATTCAGTTTTACTGGTAGTGAAGCCAAGGTACAGAAAATTTCACAGCTTAAATCAAGGCAGCCTGGGAAGGATAAGATTCAGGCTGCTAAACCCACAGTTGCTCCTCTTCTTTCTAAGCCAAACTAAACCTGACTCTGTCTTACATACTTATAAAAATATTAAACATTAGGCTTACCTAAAGACTTCAGCAAATATAGCCATGAACCCTGAAAAGCTGAGAACATGGAAAGGCTGCACCTGAAAGTCCTACAGCCTTGGAGAGAGGTTGCATTTCAAAGACAGAAATATGTGTAGCATACTTATTCAAGAAATGTAGTAGTTTAAGGACTGTTTTGTAGGGATAGTGGGGCATTTGAGTTGGTCCTGCACTGTGGGATCAAAACTGACCTTGTACCCTCTCACACAAGATATGTATTTTTTGTTTGACTCGGTCTGAAAGGTCACTCTTTTTGAAAGCATTTACTGTCTCCCAGCAAACAGTGACAGTGCTGGGCAGGTCTTGTCCAGAGAGCAGAAAAGTAGCTGAAATGTCAGTTTTCTTTAATTCATGTTGCTCCATCCAACTTGTATACTTAATAAAGCCATCCACATAAGGGATATCATGTCATATTCATGATGAGCTGCCCACAAGCAGAGCAAAGTGTAGTGTGGGATTGTTACTGATGAAAATCTCAGTGTTAATGACAATAAATGATGCTCTGCACTATGCACTGACCCTAGAAAATAGAGTCCATGGAACGGATACAAGAATATTTGTGTGAGTCATGCTAAACCAAAGCTGTGCTTCTCAGGGATGAAGCTCATTCTTAGAAAGGAGGAAAGAAACATCTTTCTATTCACAAAGCTGACTCAGAAAATGACTATGCATGTCATAAAGCATGTTCACACAACTCTTGACATGATTTACAGGCCTCAGCTGCTTTGTTCCCACTGCCTCCAAACCACCTTGTTAGCCTAAGAGCAGTGAACCCCAGAAAGTGCCCCTGGCAGCACCAACCACAGTGCCCTGACCCAGAGAAAGGTGCAGGTTTTGCACAATGTGATCCCTCAAGGCAAGCAGCTGCAGCAGCAGCTCCAGCTGAGGTTTGCTTTTTAATTTTCATTCCATGTGTGGCAGAGGTGCACAGACCCTGCGTTTGCTGCAACCTAAACCCCCAAATGATGAATCCCCCCTATCCCTGTGTGCTGTGTGTGAGCTGTGCCTGCTTCACACCTTTGCCACAGGCAGGGAGGGGATTACAGCTCTGAACCTGCCAGTTTGGATAGAGGGCAAGGGCAGCTGCACAGCCAGCCTTCTCCTGCCCTCTCACCTCTGCTCCCTTTCTCCCTCTGCACACTGCCTGCATGTAAGTGGCATCTGCTGATGCCTTGGGTCTTTGCTTTTGTATTTTTCAGAGTCTCTGCTGCTTAGTGTGTAACTGTGACACTTCATCTTAGGTGTTGGTAAGTTCTCTTCACAGGCTAGTTAGACAAAACAATTCCTTTCTAGCTAGAGAATCAAGGACAACTTGGTACCCAAAGGTACAACTTTGGTACCCAAAAATCAGAAACAGTGGTGAGGGAAAGGGGCAATCCAGGGGCTGAGACTTCATGGCCTGGGGCTGTGGTTGGATAATTGATCCCAATGTGTAGATGAACCAAAACTTATAAAAATTGACTGGGATCCACTTTGGATTTGATTTGGGTGTAGCCCTGGCCAGGCTCTTGCACTGCCCAAGGTGCATCCTTTCAATAAATCCCTGTTTTATTCCTTTTGCTCTGTCTAGTCTCTGTTCCAGGTCAGCCTTTTCAGGCAACAGGTAAAACCTCAGTTTTACATGCAGGGACAGCTATTGAGCCATTTCTGAAAGATAAAATTTCTGTTATGGAGAGTACCGCAGTACATTGCATGCTAAAGACATTCCTGTTAAAAAAAATCTAATCTGTACCCCTTATTCCTGATGAAGTTTTATAAAAAATAAATATAAAATACATATAAATATAAATATAAATATAAATATAAATATAAATATAAATATAAATATAAATATAAATATAAATATAAATATAAATATAAATATAAATATAAATATAAATATAAATATAAAAAATACTACATATTTTATTGTATCTGTAATTTTACAGATAAGACTGTATGAGGAATGGGAAGGTTTCAATAGACTTGTACCTTCCATATGATTTTTCTTTTCAAACAAAGAATTCATGGTAGTAGCTGCTCCAACATCAAAGTCACTACTGAATGTTAATATCGAAGCATGAATTATCACAATTCTGTGTGCACTGATTTCCTGACATGTTTGAATTGTGAAAGATGAAAAAGATTTGGTGTGTTGACTTAAGGAGGTGTCTTTTATATTTGTAAAAAGCATACAGTTTTTTTTGCACCAGAACTTTGTCTGGGGCTTTGCTGGGAATGCTTTTTACAATTCTACTATGTTGAGGTGGTTCAGTGTTTTGAATTATTGCAGGCAAAATCAAAAGATTGAACTTGATGATCTTGATCCAGATCAGGAATATCCTATGATGATTCCATGATTTTCTGTAAAGCAATTAGTTTGAAAAATGGCTAGTGGAGCAGATCCTAAAGAGCAGAAGTTAAATTATTCCTAATGTCAGGTCATGCAGGAAAAAAAATTCAATCCTAGAGCCACAGGGAACAAATATTCTTGAGCATTCTCTCTGTACAGCTTTATTCACCAGCAGTGTCATGCTGAGTAAGAAGAGCAGCTCCTGAGCCTGGGTTTCTGTCAGGAAACAACACTTCATCCAGTATTTTCTAGAAACTCTCACGTTGCAATCTCCAAGTTTCAGCTTTCTTCTCTTTGTTAGCCAGGGCTAGCCCAGACTGGAGTCTCTGTTGCTTTTGTTCAATGCATTTGTGTGTTAAAGGTAAAGGGCACAGTAAATGCCAGCTTTGTGTAATTTGCAACTCTGATCTTGTGCTGCCTGAGAACAAATAGACTCTTTATGTGTGGGAACAGTGACAGCCACATCCTGATCTTCATCATGAGCAATTGGGTGTTCCATTTCACCTGGACTGGAACTGTTGGTATGAACAGAAGTTTAAACTCAAGGAAAGGAAGCAGAATGGTGTGTCTCAATAGGGCTTAGTCTAAGGTGAGCCTAGAAGGAAAGGATCCAGATGAAACCTGCAAGGAAAGGAACCAGATGAACCCTGCATAATTGTCTCTACAGAGCTGGGAGGGCAAAAAAAAAGTTTGGGATGGATATTAAGTAACCTCAAAAAGTAGACAAAACTACTCACACCTTAAGAGTCAATTTAAATTTCAGACTTACCAGGCAGACAGTGCTGGCTTCCAAAACCTTCCTCTGTTTCATTGTTAACCAGGATGCTCCTGAGTGTGTCACAGCTACATGTGGCAGAGGAATTAGGAAGCAAAAGGCAGGATAGAGAGAGCCTCCTGCTGATGGAGGACACCTGAAAGGAATGTGCAGGAGTAAAAAGACTTGCTTGTTGGAAATAGAAAAGGGTCCAGAAGAATTCACATCATTTATAAATGATGCAAACACTTGTGTCCTGCTCAAAGACAATGGGCAGGGTGAGAAATCTCTCAGACACATAAATCACCTCGAGTTTCTGGAATAATACTTGCATCATGTGAAGGAGAATGTTGAGTAGAAATATGCACAACCCACGCAGGTGACAGTGGGGTTTGTTCTTACAATAAGATGTTGAGCTCCACTGCTAAAGCCTTTTGGCTTTATTTTCCAGTTTGTAATGCTGGATGATCACCTATTTGGAATGATGATATTTAACCATAAAGGTATTATTGACAAATGCTTTAAAATTTCTAGAATTTGTACCTTTTTTATGAAGTATTGTTTGGTTCTAGTGCTGATTTTCCTGGAATTAAAATCCCTTCCTTAAGCCATCTGGGGGACATCAGTTATCTGAAACTACCATATGGCACACTCATAGGCATTCCAACAAGGTCTTTTCCTTGCTTTTTTGAAAATGTTGAGAAATTTGACTTTGAGAGAAATGTTTAGCTATTATTCATTAATTCTGAGGGTTATAATTAAAAGTGGATGGGATTGTTTCATCTCAACATGACAGCACCATCTAGAGGCAAATAACACAAACTGTAACATAAACCCATACCAATCCCTTAAATTACTGTTTTCTTTCAGAATTCTAGGGCTTTCAGAATTATGTTCAATATACTTCTAATAAATATTCCCAAATTAACAAACACTATCAAACAATTACAATGCTGTTTGAGATTTGCCATTAGCCAATTACCTACACCTATTCATCCCAGAGAAAGAGTCATTTCAGCTTATTTTTAAGTAGCTGGATTATTTAATTAAGCTTTGATTGCTTATGCAGCTTCACCTGGCTGTGCAGGGATGCCTAAGATACACATTTTATGGCATTACAGTCTGCTTTATAAATTCAGTGTACTCCCACTGATCCAAACACAGCAATTCTCAGTGGTTATGAAGATTCCTCTAAAGCAGGGGGATGAATTATTGAGCCTCTTGTTTCCTTCTCTGGGATGTCAGTCTCTCCTTTTATGTCATCACAAAGTAATGCAGTAATCCTAAAGTAGGAAAGGTTTTCATTTGATTATTAAAATACTTCTTACACTTTGTACTTCTAGAGCTTCCTAAGTGTTTGCTAAGGAGAGAAGATCTAAGTGGTCATGGATTTATTTTTCTTTTAGGTTTTATGCCTGGAAATCGTGTGACTTGCACACAGCACCTGCAGAGGATTGAAGATGGAGCTCAACATGTGGCTCAACTGGGTTTAGCCTCTTGTGCTAGGAACAAATGTCACCTGACAAAATGTGACAAAATGCACTTGTGCAATTCTAGCAGAGAATACAATTACCTTTGAATGTTGAAGGAGATTTAAGCCTTTTCTGGGATGACAGTTGGAATTTACTTGAAGGATAACTCAAGGTTTGAGGGATAATTTGAGGTCTGATGATACCAGAAGATCATTGAAACTAAGGACTTCCAGTACCCAAGGGAAGCCTACAAGACAGATTGGAAGAGACTATTTAAGAGCTTGTAATGACAGAACAAGGGGAATGGCTTCAGACTGAAAGAGAGTAAGTTTAGATCAGATATTATAAAGAAATTCCTTCCTGTGAGGGTGGTGAGACCCTGGCACAGGTTTCCCAGGGAAGCTGGTGCTGCCCCATCTCCCTAGAAATGTTCAAGGCCAGCTGGATGGAGCTCTGAGCAACCTGCTCCAGTGGAAAGTGTCCCTGCCTTTGGCAGACAGGATGGAAATAAATGATCTTTAAGGTTCCTTCCAACCCAGAACATTCTATGATTTTCTAAGGATCAGATTATATCCTTGAGGATATGTGTGCCTCTCCACAGGGAAATCAATATAAAAGTTTGTCCTGGCTTACCCTGGCCCCATATAGCTCCTTTCCACTCCCAGTGCAGTGGGATCTGGAGGGAAAATCAGAAGGGTAAAAGCTACAAAACTCATGGGCTCAGATAAGGACAATTTCATGGAGAAAGCAAAAGCTGTGCACACAATCCTAGCAGAACAAGGAATTAATTCCCTGCTTCCCTAGGGCAGGCAGTTCAGCCATCTCCAGGACCCATCACAGGTAATGGCCACTTGGGAAGGACAAACACCATCACTCAAAACATCCCTTTTTCCTCCTTCTCTCCCCCACTGACCATGACATCCCATGGTCTGGAGTGTCCCTTTGGTCAGCTGGGGTCACCTGTCCTGGCTGTGTCCCCTCCCAGACTCCCCCAGCTCCCTCCCCAGCCTGGCTTTACAAAAAGCACAGAAGGCCTTGGCTCTGTGCAAGCCCTGCTCAGCAACAGCAAAAACATCTCTGTGTTACCAACCCTGTGTTCAGCACAAATCCAAACACAGCCCCACACCAGACACTGCACAGAAAATTAACTCAACCCCAGCCCAAACCAGCACAAAGATATGCAACTAAAATTTTATTTTCATTGGCAAACAAAAAAATGTCAGGGTATTTGTTTTCTGCATGCCTTGGGTTTCAGGGGATGTTTTTTTTACTGGAACTAAGGAGGGACTAAGAAGAAAGTGGGAAAATTACTTTAACATAGATCAGTGGCTCTCAAGTCTTCCACATTGGATCACATTTTATAGCTCAAGTCCCAAGAAAGTGAAGCAAAAACATTTTCAAAAGCTTGTTAATTGCATGCTTTAAAAACATGTCACAAAAGCCATGTGACAGTTCTGAATTAGGAGCAGTTTGGCACAGCCTGTTTCAGACTGAGCAGATCTTTGGAGATAGCTGATTTCTGTGGTTAAGACTTCCTTTCTGCATCAGAATACTGATGTAAGTGCTATTGTGTAAGGCACTGTGTGAATCACTAACATTACATCTTGATTCTTACATCTGATTTCTCTCAAATATTTGCAATTTTTTTTCAAACAGGCCCAGTTTCTGCTGGTTTTTTCTGTCTAGGAATCTGTCAGCCTTTGCTCTGCATTTGATTAGAAACATCCATATGCCCAATTCATGCAGCTCAATGTTTGTGGTAGTGACCTAGCTGGGAAGAGAAGTCAACAGGAAGGTGGGAACATCCTGAAGTATTCTTTCTAAATCTGTAGGAGTTCACCTGTCAACCCTTCAATTGAACAAGAAATGAGCTCCAGCACAGTCCAGATCCAGCCTTTGTGCAACCACAGTTCATTGACTTCAGCAGGATGACTGCAGGGTGAACTTGGCCCAGTTTCTCTTTGTTCTCACAGTGACTGTGGGAGGGTTCTGTCACACCTGGGCTGCACTGGAGCAGCGTGGGCAGCTGAGTGAGGTGATCCTGCTCTGGTGACCCCACCTGCAGAGCTGCATCCAGCTCAGGGTCCCAGCACTGCAGGGACATGGAGCCAGGGAGCCAGGGAGAGGCACCAAGGGGATCAGAGAGATGGAGCATCTCTCCTGAGAGAATTGAGATTGCTCAGTCTGGAGAAGAGAAGGCTTTGGAGTGATCTCCTTGCTGTACCTGAAGGGAGCTTGCAAGAAAAATTGAGAAAGACTATTTACAAGACAAGGGGGAATGGCTTCAAACTGGAAAAGGGCAGGTGAAATTGGATATTAGGAAGAAATTCTTTCCTGTGAGGGTGGTGAGGCACTGGCACAGATTGCTCAGAGATGCTGGTGCTGCCCCATCCCTGGAAGTGCTCAGGGCCAGGTTGGGTGGGGCTTTGAGCAACCTGGTCTAGTGGAAAGTGTCACTGTCCTTGGCTGGCCTCTTCCATTAAAGACCTTTAAAAGTCCCCTCCAACCCCATCCATACTATGATTCTATTATTCTACATTCTGTATTATTTGAATAGCAAATTGGTCAGATTTTTTTCCTTAGGAATAGGGTTTTTGGCTGTCTGCATTCTTCTCACAAATGTGAGAGATTTGCTTCGCAGTGGCACAGTTAAAGAATTCAATATCACAATTAATATAATATTAGTTTCAGTAGAAGAAGCAAACCCATGCATTGTGCACCTCCTTGTCCCCCAAGCCCAGGAGAGGGCAGCAGTAATAGAAAAATATCTTTCTAATATATTCAAGAATTGAAGGATATCCATGTAAAGCTGATAAGAAATTTCCCATCAAGATTCTTACCATTCTTTCTCATTTCCCCAGCAAATGAACCCCTATCCTTGCTGGTAGTGCATGGGACTCTTGTATCTTCAATACACTCACATCAGAACTCAGGATTTAATAAAAATCTTCCTTTTCCAAGGCTGAGCTTCCTGCTGTGCATCCCTGCCTCTACAGCATTGAAAGACCTGTCTCTGCTGGGGAATGCCTGCTTGCCTCTCAAAACAGAAAGCTGGGAGCTGGGGAATTTAATCTGTAGATTCTCCTTTGGAGATCACAGCACAGAGAGCATTTCCCAGCAAGCATGTTTGGCCTGTGGGAGCAGTGCTCTCAGGGGAACCTCACAAAAGAGTCAGAGCTTTTGAGACTGTACCAATAAAAAGCCCCAACACCCTGGCAGTCTGCTCTCAAGAACCACCTAGGAAAATTTGGTCCATTGAATTTACACTGAAAGCAGCCACTACCACTGAACCTTTGGAAGTGTTGTCACAGCTGTTTTGGATCAGCAAACTTAATTATTCAACATTTCATGCACTGAGCAAAGAGAGGAGCATTATAAAGGGCTGCTTCTCCTTGTTGTGTGTGTGATCTGCTGTGATAAATTCAAACAACACCTGCTCCCGCATAAGCTTCTGTACTTTTGCTTTGTTTTTCTGGTTCTGAGCAGGATATCTGGAGAAATCAATTGGATGTACAGATGTAATGATAAGATGAGGCAAGAAAAGTGCATGTTAGGCAAAAAAAAAATGACCTTTGTGATACCTCCATCTCAGCAGATCCACCCTTGATTGCAAATATTCATGACTAATGGAATCACTTTAATTATAATGGAACACTTGTTGTTGAGATGCTGCAAGTGCATTACATTTTCAAAACCTTTTGTATTTGAATGTTTTGCCAGTGCTTGCTGAAACCCTTAAGCTGCAGTAATTTTCTCTAAAACTTGCCAAAGCCAACTTACAGCCAAAGCAATGTATGATAAAAATTCTAAAGGAGGTAAAACACTTTGATGGAAAAGTTATTTAAATGCACAAGTGTTCTTCACATAAATACTTTCACATAAATATTTTTTCCATGTCTGGATTCTTTTTCTGATGAAAACAGAAAGTGAGGGGATAAAATCCTTGTGGGAAACTCATGTACTAGTAGATTATATCTCTTGACAAGTGATATTCTTAGGAATACAGAAGTTTCTAAACCAGGTCATACTCAAGATCCATCTTCTCTGTCTACCACTTTTTAGAATGTTCAAATAATTCTGAGAGATGAGCGAGGCAGGAACTTCTCTCTTTATGTTGGTTATTCTTGCAGTGGTTTCCATTTTAATTATTCAGGCAAGCAATGTACCTAAATAAATCTTAGTGTTGTATAATACACCACATCACTTTGAAGAGCCTTTTTCAGACTGACACAACCTGCTCACTGTCCCCTGGAGCAGAGGCTATCTCTATATTTTCTATTTTGCTTAGTGTGAACAAAACTAAATTCTGAAGATCCTCTACCTACCTTACATAACTTGTGTCTTTCCCTAGTTACTGCATCACTTGGCTTATAATTAAATGGCATTTGATGTGCCTAATTCAGTTTCCTTTGCACAGCTAAAACTTTATTCTTTTCAATCCACTTCACTCTATATATCTTCAAACATGATATTTGCTTTGTTTTCCCCCTTGTTTTTAATTTTTCATTCAAAGCTGCTGTGTAACTACCTCAGCCAAGAATCCCTTAAAAAAAAACAAACAAAAAAAGCCCCAACAATTGTATCAGAGACAGGGTGGAAACTGTGATCTGAGTTGTTTACATATCTTTCACATGTTTTTTCCCTTTGCTTCAAGAAGGATGAGCCCAGAAACTGCAGGTCAAGCATCCTCAGTGTTCCTGTACAATCACAGCTTGGACTGGTGCAAAATATTAACCTTGCACTAGTTATGGCTGAGCAAGGACTGGAAAGAAAGAGCACTACTGCTAGAAGTATGGGAGATTCTGACTAAGGGAAAAAGTGTTTCCCACCTAGGTAATTAAACAGGTTGCCCAGAGAGCTTCCAGGATTTTTTTCTTTACAGATTTTTGAGAGCCAACTGAATAAAGCATGCTGGGTCTGAATTAATTGTTGACCCTGCTTTGAGCAGGCACTTGTGCTACAGGACATCTGAGTATTTAAGTGTTTTTGTGAAGCATGAGATAGTTGAAAGCCTCCTCTTTTAAAGATGTCTCATGGACTGTGGTGTCTTCTGAATAATGATAAATTTAAAATGCCCTTTGCAATTTTTCATGGTCTGTACTAAAAAAAAAAAAAAAAAAAAAAAAAAAAAGAGTGAGCTATTTCTGTGGAAATGCAAAATATTGATGTGATATCATCACCTAGTTAGTCTAATGCTATTTACAATGCAGGCACAGAAGCTGAGCTAACACCTGTGTCTCACCATCACAGGAGGACTAGGATGTGAGTAAATGCCTGTGACAAAGTATTTATCATACTTGTGCAGTGAGATAGCACAGAGAAGTATTTTATTACATGGAGGTGGGATTGGCACCAGAAATAACAGCTGTCAGTGTGAGACTCTCCAGAAATCCCAAAAATGACAGTCATCCCAATCAGTACTCACAGTTTTGCAAAGAGCCTTTACATCATGCTTCAAAAGAACAGAGTTATAAACTGAGCAGAACAGTATCTATTAATATTTCTTCAGAAATATGGTGTGTAGTGTGCCATAGGGCTGATTATAAACTAGGAATAAAAATCCCAGAGAGAACCTCAACAGAGATGGATAAAATAGTAAGGCTGATGGAAAGCAAATAAGTGTGCCTGGAGAACACAAAACACAGACACATAAAATGAAAATCTAGAAACACATAAGAAGATTAAAAATCCAACCTGCAAATATTTTTGCAGGGGAAGACAAGATGAGGTTGCAGCCCTGGCAGAGTGGGAAATCTGTGCCTCTGGCAGGTGTCAGATCCCTTGTGCCAAAAGCTGGTACACATTACATAACAGAGCAGCAATAGGCTGGCCGCCCCATGGCTGCAATGCCCCTTCTCACACCAAACCAGCTCAGCTTTTGGTCTCCACAACCATGGAAAGGTATCTCCACTCACAGGGGTGATGCAGGGACCCTTGGGTGATATTTCCTGTTATTGCAGGTAGATTTCAGCTTTGAGATTTGTGCACAGAGCTTTGGCTGGTTTTGTTTGATGAGAATTACCACGAGCAAGAGAGCTGTTGTGGCATTAGTGATAACAGAGTTGTAGGGCACCCTTTGCAGAAGGATTCTGTTCTCTAAGTATGTCCTCAGTGTGATGAGGTCATATTTGAGCATGTCCACACATCTGCCCATTGCAATGCACTGTCCTCTCTTTACATTAATCTGGGTGCTGGGCCACAGTGATTGCTCAGCCTGAGGAGACAGAAAGTGGCAGAAATATATTGCAGACATTAAGGACTCCTGGGGTATTCTCTTTTGCAAGTACTTCCAACAGACAGCTCCATTTTAAAAGGCCCTAAGAGTTTTAGAGAGTTGGAATTTGATCCAAGAACAGCTTTTTCACTCAGCATACTCTAGGTCTAGTGGCTCCTTTAAGGAAAGCTATCAGTGCTCCAGAATGAAATCTTTCTTTTAAATAAATGCTAAATAGTAATGGTTTGCAGAGGAAACAACACTTCTCTGGCTTCTCATACTAACTTGAATTCAAGGCCAGCCTTGCAAATGTGCACCATTCTGTTTGAATATTTGCTCCTCCTCATATAACTCAACCACATGCATCCAGCCTAGAGCATTAAAAAGATGCCTTTTTGACCCTACCCAGTAGCACAGTGTTATAGTCTGATATTTCAGACCTGCTGTTCTTTTTAAATACCCTTTCATAAATATCTGCAGCCAAGGCCCAAATCTTCAGATGCTGAAAATTATCACTTGCTCCTTCGAGTTGGTGTCAACCCTGCAGCTGCTCCAGCAAGTGCTGAGTGTAAACCAGAGGGATGCACTAATTTTAAAGGGGTGTGCAAAGAACCTGATTTGCAGAGTGAATGAGGATGTTTAGAGAACAGAGTTATGTAATTCAGCTATTTTGGGGATTAGCCATCCCTTAAGTTCTGAAAAAGGTAACTGGGTTGGGCTATTTATAGAGCCTGTTCCTGCAGTTACAGCACAGAGGCCAGCACAGAGCAGCATTCATCTGAAGCCACCTTCTCTGTGTGCCCCAGGTGCATTTACACATCACAAATATCTGTAGATCTCTCAGATCCAAAGAGATTCAGGGGTCCAGGATGCACTCCCACCTCAGCATCTGTATGCCCTATTTCCTATCAGCTTCTGGCCATGCCTTGGGGTTTTGGGGTCATTTGTTTTACACAAAGATTCCTTGTGTGTTTCTTGATGTAGGAAAGAGTAAAAGGGGCACCAATTTTGGGAAAACTAATTCAGCAATTGCCTAAATTACTCTGCTCTGTAATTTCACAAGGCTGCTAGGGAAGATGGCTTAGGATCCTTCCTACATTATTCTCTGTTTCTAAGATGTATTTGTAGGATCACTGCAAAACTATGAAGCCCCTTGTTACTGCTACAGAGTGAAAATTGTGCAGAATCAATGAAAAACTACAATCTGTGCTCAGAGTTCTGAATCTTGAAGTCATACAAAATTGTGCATCTTACAGGAAGAGAAGGAACAGTTTATAGAAGGATTGTGTAGGCTTGGACAACTTCTTATGGATTCTTCTTTTTAGATAAAAATACAGTAATTGCTATCATTTCTTAAATGTTGAGAATGAGCCATTTGTTTAGTGGGCAGTGAGAAGAGGGCAGAGGGACAATAGGAGGAAAGTAATTTGGGTAATGGTGAAAAGCTTGCTCTTCACAGAGGTTTACCCAGAAAAAAAAAAAAAAAAAGGACTGGATTCTGTAGGGTTGACCATTTTAATAATCACCAGGAACCATGGAAAATGAAATTACTACTTGGGCAGAACTGGTTAATTCTTACCCTCACTAGACTATCCCATGAGATGGGGAAACCATCTCAAAAAGAAAAACAGAAAATGAGGGCAGAAATACAGGGTTAGGTCCTCAATTACCCATCATTCTAGTTTGTAATTAATGCCCAAAGCAAGACAAGCAAATTTTGATTTTTTACCTTGTCCAAACTGCAGAGATTAAAGTGACAATGTGCAGTGCATGCAAGTGATGATCTAGGCCTTTTATAAAAAGCAGAGAAAATTAAGATGAAGAGCCTGAATGTCATATGGAAGGAGACACAACCTATGAATAGATTTCAGTGGAAACTAAGCAAAGGAAAAACAGTTAAAAATTGAAAATTTCAAATTGAGATAGTCTGTACAGCATTCATATAAGGTACTATACTTCTTGGTGGACTAGATTGTGAGAATTACATTTTCATGTTACAACTAATATTTCAGGAGATGCTAGGAAAAAAATTACTTTTGAGAAAATTTCTGATCATCACACAAGTATATATATATATATATATATATAATTAAAATAATATGCATGAATTTAAAATGAAGAAAATTATTAGTTCCAGAATTTGCTTTTGGCAAATATTAATAGTCTTGCCAATAATTTAGTGAAAAGATTGTATTAAATAAAGCAAGGAAAATACAAAAAAAATTGTTATCCCTCTAGCAAATAATATAAATGTATGAAAAAATACATTAAGGATTTTCCTGAAGAAACTTCAGTTCAAAATATTTGTCAGTGGAGTTAAACTTTGATAAATATTTACCTAGAAGTTTTCATTTAAAGAGGTTTATTTCTGGGACAAAGTCCTTAATATGTAACAGAAAGCATTTTATTTGCTGTAATGTATAGCTCAAATAATGAAAAGCTTTGTATTAAGTACAACATACTTTTCTTTCTTAGCAGCACCATTATTAGAGGTTCTGCATCTCCTTGCATGCTTTCATAGCACATAGCAAGGTATTTTCTTTCAAAACTCAAATGATGATTTATGCCCATTCTGTGCATTTATGAATTTTTCAGCAGATTGGGGATTAAGGTTTTTTCAGGATAGTCACTGGATTGCAGGAAAGGTCTGAAATGTCATCCTGCTTTTGCAAATTGCACTCATCATTCCCATGAGATTTCATCAGGCTCCAGATTGCTTGCTTGGGTGCTATCTGCTCATCTGCAGTGGCTGCAAAAAATATGGGAATATGAACCTGAGCTATCTTTTCAGGAGAAAGGATAGAAAAATAAGTGGCTACCTGCATAAAACCTGCAGTCCTCCCCTGTTTTGTCCTCTGTCATCCTGAGTCTTCATGGTTCTTTTATGCAGAGCTGGCACAATCATTCTTACAATGGTTTTGGTAGGTCAAACCTGACACTTGCAGCTACCTGCTGTTCCTAATATTTAACCATTCAAACCTCTTTTTAGTAGATGTCCTAAATGCTTTTTAAATGTTAGTTTTACTGAATGCGCATGTGTGTGATTGTGTGTGCAGATTTTTACTGAAGAGAACTTCCTGAATCCCAAATGAGTGCAGTGCTTGGGACTGGCCATGGAATGGGAGTGATTTCAGAACTCATCCCTGTTTCAATATTAGATGCTTTTCTCTCTGGGGTTACTTTTGCTGTAGGAACTGGTGTCCTTGTGTGGCTTGTCAGGGATCTCATGGCAGTTTCAGGGATGGCACTAAAGAACCTGAACCCTCAGTAGCCCTCCAGTTTGGTATTATCCCTAAAATCCAATGATCCAACAGCAGTTTTGTCTATGGAAAAGGTCATAAAGTCCTGTATTGCTCATTATAGCATTGAATTCAGCAGAGCAATGACAGCATGGTGTTTCAGTGTCATGAGGTTAATACTTATTAATTACTGACTGTAAAATAACTTACCAGAACTTTAAAATCCAAATCAAAACCCAGACTTTCACTCACTATATAAGTATTCTATAAATGCTCACGTGTTTAGTGTACAATTCACTGACAGAACTTTAAAAATGTGCCAATGTGTACTTGTTGAAACTAACTATGGCTTTTGCAGCCAGCATTTCTGTTAGTGGCCAGTGAAATATGTAGGGACCCAGAGGTAGCTCTCCTTCATAACTTCCCTTGACAGCCATTTTAGCATTCCTCCAGGCTGCTCTGGGCTGTTTCACCCAGCCTCAGATTCTTCTCATGAGAGAGAGATGAGGTAAGCAGGATGCTCCATCTGGTCTTCAAAAGAGCCATGTAATGCTCTGTGACATTCTAGGCAGCCACCATCCAGGGTGGCATGCAGGGAGCGAGCACTCCTGCATTCCTGATCCCATCAGCAAAGCCTGCCATGCCCATGAGAGGTCAACAGGGCCAGGAATTCTCTGATAAACTGGACATGGCTGAGTTACACTGAGGGCAAAAGGAAGTGTTCATCCATTGCATGTGTTCCATTTAATTATCTAATTCTAGAAATAATCTGGATCACAATTACCATGACAGTGTTCAGTCCATCTCCACAGGTAAACAAATGAACTTGAAGTCAGGTAAGGGGGACTAGAATCTTCCAGCTTCTGTTCTCTCTCTGATCTTTCTCTCAGTGATGTTTGAATTCAATCCATCTTTGTCTGAATGTCCATAGCCTAGAAAAAGGCATCGTCAGTACATACTTTCCTCAGAAAGAAAACACGGAAATTTGGGAATACTGCGATTCTCAAGCGAAGTATTTTATGTAACTGGAGAAAAAATATGTTAGTAAGATGTCCAAATGCAAATTGCCAGTGGCTGCTAAAACCAAACTGTATGAAGTGGACTGGACACAAACTAGAACTGTGATAAGTGACCTTTTGAGAAATCCTTGTGCTGTTTTTTATCTTCATCTGAACCCAAAACCAACCTGAAGACACCCAACATTGCTTACATAAATTACTTCTGCTGTGGTATTTGAAAAGCCACAAATCTTGTCAATCAAATGAAGTTCTAAAGAGTTTACTGACTGTCACTTTGGATCTTCATTGTGTCAAGACAGAAACATTCCTTGGACACATTTAGAAAGTTGCCTCACCAATCATCCAGTGTGTCATCAATTACTTTGTTCCCTTGCTCAATAACCTACTAATATTCTTTAAGCCATAGCTGCAGTTAAGAAAACATTTTATCTGGAATTACCCCCTGGAACAAGCAATGTGGGAAAAGCCTGCTGTTGGAAATGGCACTGCAGGAATCTGACTGCAGCACTGAAGCCTTAAATCTGGAGAATGAAGAATACTGCAGGAATATTAATATATCAGATGATATCATTAATTTTTGAAAATGTGCTTTAGTCACTAAACAGTACAATTCTAGAAAGTTTTGAGTACTCTGACCATATTCCAGTGATGCACCACAGGATGGGTTTAATTTCAAGATGTGGTATAATACTTTCCCTTGATGAAATGAGTAGAATATGCAAAAAAAGTTTAAAAAAAAATTCAGGATTTTTGCAATATGGTCATTGTTCATTGCCTGTCTCACCGTTTCCCCTTGTTTTCAGCCCTGATTACATCCAATGGCACAAACTCAACGTCAGTGGCACAGCAGCTGCAAAGAAAGCAACGTTGATTTCTTCATGCCCAATTGGCTCAGGTATCTGCACAATCTATAAGGGAAGGTCAGGGAAGGGTAGGTTGCTGGCTGATGGAGAAAAGCTCTTGTCAGAGGAAAAGGCTGTGGCCAGCTCTTCCCTCTCACACTGAGGTTCCAGCACCTTTGGTTTTTCAGGCCTCTCCCTCACCCCCAGAAGTTTCATGCCCTGCCTGGTGTCTGCAATGCCTCCTGGCATGGAGGAGCTTTTCCTGTAATTAACTTTTGAGATATATTATTGTATTTTCTCATTCCCATATAGCATTCTGTGACTTTAGGTGAAGGTAGAAGAGGACACCCTACTCAAGCTCAGATCTAGCCTCAGAAATTTGGCTGCTGTGCATAAAGAAATAGTCAGACATTTAAACCAAAATCTACTAAATATTATTGTGTTTCAGCCTAAAAAAGGTGCCCGTGCTCCCTTTCTCGTCTTCCAAAGGGGAAGAAATGTCAGTATTGCAACATTTATACCAAGAGTTTGCAGCCAGTCTCTGAATTAGATGTCTTTGTTTGGCAGGTACCTGGAATATTTAATGGTTTATATTCTCCTGACTGCTCTGTTCACTTGTACCCACTGATCCCTGTCCTGGCTCATCCTTAGCCTGCTGTGTTCAGAATATGGAAACTCAGAATCCACTGTGTTTTCCCTCTTCTTGTCCCAAGAGGAGCAAGAATTGTCTTCTATAGGTCAGGTCTCATTTGTAGGCACAAAGAATTCCTAAAAACCTGCAGATTTTTTCATCCATACTTTGCCTTTGTATTTATGTGCACAGTCTCATGCCTACAAAATATCATCAGATGCCTTTCAATTGAAGAGATAACACTTAATTTTTCTATCTGTTATTTCTTCTTTGTGGTAGTGTCTATAAATTTAAGTTTTACCTGCCTGCATTTAACAACCCAAAGCTCTTTGCAAACCTTTCCAACAGCTCCAGAGCTCATGTTATCTTGGGCACAATTCTGAATTTAAAAGCCAAACTTTCTCACAGCTTCCCAGGACTTTCTTTCTGTTGAGGCCTCTTCACCCTTTAAATGAAATGTCAAATCAACGAAAGCATCTGAGGGTGGGTACATGAGGGTCAGGAGGGTGTGTGTGACAGTGACATCAACTGAGACAATAAAAGGGCTTCCAAGTTACTTAGAAGCTCTGTTTTGAAGTTACATTTAAGGGGTCCACTAAACCAATTCAGTGGTCTTTAAATACACTTGACATCAAGAGACAGTCATCTGCTGACATACCCAAGCCACAAATCTCTTTAACATTCTCTCTGGTAAGTATACTCTACTTTTTTCCAAGTTCTCTGGAAGACTGATTAGAATATTTTATCATTGATTCTTTACCCATTTTCGTGGTAGTTTCTTTTCAGACTTTCTTAAAAAAATAAGTGAATGTTAGTAAGATCAAACTGCTCTGTTATCTGAACTAAATTTGAGAAATTAAAAAGTCACAGACAGTGAATGAGGAACATCTTGAAGCAAATTCAAATTTTGAATTTATAATCCTGGGTTAGATGGACTGCCAGTACCTCACTGATACTGTCACGTCTGAGACCTTGCTCTAAATGCTTTTCTGACCTACAGCAAAGCTGCAGAGAAACTAGTGCAAAAACCGGCATTGTGGAGTTTCATATCCCTTAGGTCTCAGTTACTCTGTATCAAATTTCTTAAGTGGTAACAAAAAGATGCCTTTTCTGCCTGCCAATACTGAAAATCCAGACTGGAAACTGATACTGGAACTGTGTCATTTCTGCCTGTTGTAGCATCATCAATGGTAAATATTTTTGAAATACATTTCAAGTGGCAGTTCTGACGGTGATGCAAAAATCAGAGGGGAATTCATACAGGAAATGCAGGATTATCTCTGAAAAAATGAGGAGTTTAACACTGATTTCTCTCCTCTAACTTAACAGGGACTGGCATATCTATGAACAATTGTCAGAGAAAGTGTCAGCCTCTTCATTCTAAAGAATATGGAAAAGAAATAGAGAAATAGAGAAAGTTTTATTCTAGAAAAATTTTCATTTGAATAGCTATACATAAGTATGTCACTGGACTTGAAGGATACAAAATCATATTGATGATGGTCATGATACTAATAATAATATTGGAAGAACATGGTGCTTTTCATCCAATTATGCAAGAGGTACCTAGATGATGATGATGATGATGATGATGATGATGATGCAGGGCAGCTAAAGATGGCCAAAATTCACGGAGCTGCCCAGGAAGTAATGAGTTGCTCACAAAATTAGTATTAGAAGTAAATCCTTCATTTGCCTTCCTTGCTCTAACCTGTTAAAAAAAAATCGAAAACTTGTCTGATGTTTTTTAACTTTTTTTTTTTCTAATTTAAATTTGTTTGGAAGGAACAGAAATACCTTGAATTACAGACTTGACATTTATTCATTTCTACCTTTGTAGACAAAATGACTTCTGTAAGAAAGCTGGCCCGGGCTGCAATCATTTTATGTGCCATGTGCCTTTTTACAACCTCTGAAGGAAGACCGATGGTGTAAGTGCATTATCTCACACTGCATGACTTTTGCAGCTACTGAGAGTGTGGTGGTTTGTCTGTGCATGTGTGTGAGAGTTCTGTCCCTGCTTTTGAACCCTTTGGCCATGTTCTGTCCTCTAGAAGCAGCTACAGAGGTCTCAGACACTCTGAGTGTATATATGTTTTTTTAAAATAGGCAGTTGAGTAGAGGGATAAAAATAATGAAATTCTTCTCCTATTATTCAAATAGGATAAGCTCCCTGTCTTGGGGGTCTACACAGGTGCCCATGCTTTGCACTGTGAGAATCTAGCTGTAACTCACACCTGGACACTGACATCCACCAGCTCAGACACAGATCCACAGGGAATCATGCTTCCTTAGCCCTGGTGATCACAGAAAACTACCACTGAATAAATGCCATCATTTCATTGATCACTTAATATTGTATGAGTCCCAAGCTCCTCTAAAACAGCTGAACTAAATTATGGGGACATTATTGTCACAAAACCACACTACTTCCCACTTTGGATGCTTTCTCACTGATTGTCCTGGTTTGAAGGACAGGTGTCTGCCAATAAAGGCAGAAGCTTCTCTTTGAAATGGAGAATATAAACCCCATCCCTCCAAATTATTATAATTTTGAAATTAAGGAGCTCTCAGGCAAAGATAGGGGAATTAGGAATAACAATTCTTTACCAGGAAAATTAAAATAGAAATATTTTATTACAAAGAACAATCCCAAAAACACTGACAGAGTCAGAAAACAACCTGACACCCTGTCAGTCAGTCAGTCAGGGTGGTGGCAGCAGTCCCATTCCATGGTGCTGCATCCTCCTGCAGGGGCAGATGTGGCTCAGCTGGAGCAGTGCTGCTGGAGAAGGGGCAGTTTCCTCTGAATGTTCAGGGGTGATGTGGAAAGGTCTGGCTTTCCTCTGAATCCATTGGAAAGACAGATAACTTGCTGTCCAAAATCTCAGGGTTTTTTTCTAAGTAGGAAAGGCTTGGCTCCTTGGCTCCTCCCCTGGCTGGAGCATCTCCCAGTGGGATGATGGAATTTTATCAGTCATGCACTGGGACTCAATGGCCCAGTAGCAGATGATATCTTCCTGGAGGGAGGATGGGCTGTGGAAAAGATAAAGATGATTGCCCCACCTGTTTTTAAAGCTGGCCCATTAGCAGATAATATGTGCCAGGAGATCAGGGGTCACTGCCCCACCCGGCTTCAACAGATGGGGACAGAACACACATTCCTGGTCACATCAACCCAACACATCCATTACCAAACACCAATCCCCACTCACCCTCCCTCTCCTTTTCAACTGCCATGACAAATCAGCCAGGCAGCTTCTACAGCCCGTGATTCCCTCCAGAAGCTCTAGGGAGCTGTTTGTTGCTTTGCTTTGCAGCAGGAAGAGGTCGGTGAGCGAGATGCAGCTGATGCACAACCTGGGCGAGCACCGGCACGCGGTGGAGAGGCAGGACTGGCTGCAGATGAAGCTGCAGGACGTGCACAGCGCCCTGGAGGACGCCCGCGCCCAGAGGCCCCGCGGCAAGGACGACGTGCTGCTGGGCCGCAGGCTGCTCCCCGAGCTCCTCAAGAAATCCCCGGAGCTGGACAAGGCCTACATGGATGTCCTCTTCAAAACAAAGCCCTAGTGAGAGCAGCTGTCTGTCCACGTGAGCACCTGTCTGTGTAGCATTGATAACTAGGGCATTTCATTCCTATTTATTCCAGCTGCATAAGGATTAAAGGCTCTCTTCAAGGCTCTCTTCAAGGTTGCAGCCCCGCTGAGTGAGACATTTCACAAGCAAATAATAAAATGTATTTACAGTCTACCCAGGACCACCACTTTTGGCTGATGTATCTTATAGATTGCCAGCAACACAGGAGAAAGAAACCCAAACCAGTAAGAAAACTGGAAAACCATATAAGGCCAGTTCTACAACTCATTGTGTGTAATCACTAAGCCTGCTTGTACTGTTAACCAGCAAGGAATAAATGCAGGGGAGCCTGTCTCAAGAATAGGGCCTAGGGTTAAATTTTGTTTAACTTTGTACTAATGGAAATACATAAATTAAACCCACATCTATTTTCAAAAGAAGGCCTAAAATCAAATGAACATTAATTACACGGTTTAATTACAAAGCTGCACAATAATAATTCAGGATTAAAGAGTGCAAACAGAAAAGAGATAGGAGAGGAAGGCAAAGCTTAAGATTAAAGTACAAAGGGCTAAAATTAAAACAAATTCTGAACAATTTTGCAAAATACAGAAATGAAGGGAGGGTTTGATTACCTTCCCCTCCTCCAAAAGATGAAATCCTATAATTAACTGCAGAAACAGTGGGAGCAGAGATGGTTGCACATATGTAAGCATGGCCCTAACTTATAGGACTGGGAAATAATTCCACACAGACAATTACAACTGAAACAAAAATCTTGTGATATTTGCTTTTTGTCCCTCTTTTACTGACTCTGAACTTCTGTATGTTGTGCTAGGCCTCATGTGTAGTTTTTTGTGAGACCAGTGGCTCTCATGAATAAAATTACTCATTTCCATATGCAATTTATAGTAAAATTGGGATCTCAGTTTTCCAGACCTGCAGAATGAGAACTATTAACATGCAGAAATCAGCCTGGGAGAGGAACCATTAACTGGAATACATTCAAACTCCAAGTAAGACTCAGAAAGGATTACAGGGAAAAATCAACTTTGGCAATGATTTTAAAAAGCAGCAAACGTAAAATCACTTTGCATGGTCTGTGCATGTATGTGCTCAGGAGCCTCAGTAGTTTCTGATGAATAAGAAGGTTTTCCAAGTAGGAATACTGGTGGGTGCCTCCAAATTTCCACTGGCAGAGCTCAAATTGCTGCTGTAAGCCCAAGTGGTTTCATGGATGTTCCCATACTGGCTTTTATTTGTTTGTTTGATGTCTGGCACGCCTTGGGGAGCCTTGCAAACCCCTCCCGACTCCCTACACATAAATATACAAATATCTACAAATAGAAATGAAGCCTGCTGAGGGCTAGGGGTGTGTTTGTGACTAGAGATCCTTCTAGCAATGCAAAGGCCCTGATGCTGGGAGCAGATGGCACAAAGGTTCTGTGTCACCTATCTGGTTGTAGGATCAAGGCCTTAAGGTGCACTTTCTATTTATTCTTTAATCAGGCATCTGTGCTAACTTCAATAAATAAAATTGCATTTTTGTACCTATGTCTCACTTATATATTACCAATAAAGTGGACCAAAAGCTCTTGGACATTATTTTAAAGCATAAGAACTGACTGGCCTGTGACTGTTTGCATATAATTTAGCATTTGGGGTAAGATTTTTAAGCCATTTAATTTTATGACAGCAAAGAAAGTACAAAGTGATTTTTATTTTTCCTTTCATTCTTCCTGCATAATAGTGGCTAAACAAAAGGTTTCACCTAGCACAAACTTATTTATGTCCCCTTACAATAATGACACACACACAAACTGTATATTCTTCAAGTGCCAAAATCATAACCTGTTTCATTTTGATCTAAACAAAAAATTCAATTCTCCAAACAGCAATCCCTCCTAATCTTCAGCTATGCAATAGATGAATGATGACTGCACAGATATTTAAACTTCCTGTACACTTACAGAATGTCTTTTCAGGACTAAAGGCAGCACAGTGGCAGATTAATTAGTGCTAGGTAATGCCCATTAAAAATAAGATGTAATATTAACGTAATTACTTACTAATTATCTAGAAAGTAGATTTGTTATTGCTTTTCAGCTTAAACCTCTGATCAGTGTAGCAGCAAAAGGGGCAGAGGATGTTATCAAAAACACTTTAATACCAAAAAATGCAAAGATTCATCTTCAGCTGAACAAATGTGCAATTGTGGTCATCTCTCTCTCACAGACTGAGGGGAGCAGAAAGAGGATGGTGAGAGATTATAGGGCCACTGAAATGCTAATATATGGTAATAAATCTCTTAATAATAAATTGTAACAGCAGCAGTCAGAAAAGAAATAAAAGTGGTATATCAAATAAAGGTATATCAAATAAAGGTTTATCAAATAAGCAGACCAGATGGGGCCTCACTGGGGTCAAGGAGAGGGAAAGATTTCCTTGCCTTATAATCTGACAAAGGACTTTTTTTGCCTTTTTTTTGCCAGGACCTGTGTCCTGGAAGGCCTGTCCTGTGCAGATGCATCTTGACTGTACACACTTGGTTTTTTTTAGAATTGTCAGTGAAAATCAGTCATGTCTCTCACTGGTGATTCATTGAAACAAAGAGCACCAGTATCTGTATCAATCCTCAGGGGAAGCTAAACAGTAGCACATTAAAAAAACCCCCAACAAGGTGATGAAAATTCAGCAAAGCCAAAATCACAAGAAGTCAAACAGAAACAGGACAGATTGTGAGATCTGTAGGTAAAACCTCCTGCTGGCTATTTGGCTGATTTGGCTTTCTAAGATGCTCCAGATCTCCCCTGCTGTAAATGCTGGTGTTTGGTGCTGCTTGGCTCACATGTGGCATCTGAATCCTCACCTTGTTTGCACATTCTGACAGCTTTTGTGCCAGCTGCTTGCCCCTCATTGTTCTGCTGCTGCCTTTCTAGAACTGTGTGGTTTGTCTCTCTGGCCATTGTTACATGATGGCAAAGAGAATTAATTTAACAGCTTTGTGGTTTGTTGTCTGTTGGAGCAGAGCTGCCATCCCTTATGAGCCATTGGGATCTAGCAAAGGCACAAGTCTCACTCTCTTGCCCCCTCTTCCACTCCTGTCCCCAGTGTGCATAAGGAGCTCTACAATCCTTTCACCTGGTATGGAACCCAAACCCTGCCTGTATTTAATAATGCTGCATCAGAGAATATTTTAGAAAAAAAGAGAAATGTTTTCTTTAGATCTGAATCCATCTGGGGCTCAGTATCGGGTTATTCCTCCTCTGCCCCACGAGGAGTGGGAAGGGTTTAGTGACACCTGTGACACTTCAGTGTCCCCTAAACTGCGGGACAGGGTAATTCCACTGCGATATTATGGAACGACAGCCACGTCTGCTAATCCTATTCCAAAACACACTGCAGATTGCAGAGACTCTGGGTTTCCTATAGGGGTGTACAAACACAGAATTGCAATTTAAATCAGGAATCAGTTTTAGGACGAAGGTCGAGATAGCAGAGACGTCAACTCTGCTAGATATAAACTGTATTATATGGCAGTATTACACCCTCAGTACTGCTCTTCAGGGGACACACCGGTTCCACAGAAGAGATCCTGGCTTTTCAGGGAGAGCCCGGCTCTACAAGGCGAGCCTGGCTCTATAAGGGACATCCCGGTTCCCCAGGGGAGATCCCGGCTCCCCAGAGGAGATCCCGGCTCCTGAGGGGAGATCCCGGCTCCCCAGAGGAGATCCCGGTTCCAAAGAGGAGATCCCGGTTCCCCAGAGGAGATCCCGGCTCCCCAGAGGAGATCCCGGCTCCTGAGGGGAGATCCCGGCTCCGCAGAGGAGATCCCGGCTCCTGAGGGGAGATCCCGGCTCCCCAGAGGAGATCCCGGCTCCCCAGAGGAGATTCCGGTTCCAAAGAGGAGACCCCGGTTCCAAAGAGGAGATCCCGGCTCCTGAGGGGAGATCCCGGCTCCGCAGAGGAGATCCCGGCTCCTGAGGGGAGATCCCGGCTCCCCAGAGGAGATCCCGGCTCCCCAGAGGAAATTCCGGTTCCAAAGAGGAGACCCCGGTTCCAAAGAGGAGATCCCGGCTCCCCAGAGGAGATCCCGGCTCCGCAGAGGAGATCCCGGCTCCCCAGAGGATATCCCGGTTCCAAAGAGGAGATCCCGGCTCCCCAGAGGAGATTCCGGTTCCCCAGAGGAGATCCCGGCTCCCCAGAGGAGATCCCGGCTCCGCAGAGGAGATCCCGGCTCCGCAGAGGAGATCCCGGCTCCCCAGAGGAGATCCCGGTTCCCCAGAGGAGATCCCGGTTCCAAAGAGGAGATCCCGGCTCCCCAGAGGAGATCCCGGCTCCCCAGAGGATATCCCGGTTCCAAAGAGGAGATCCCGGCTCCCCAGAGGAGATTCCGGTTCCCCAGAGGAGATCCCGGTTCCAAAGAGGAGATCCCGGCTCCGCAGAGGAGATCCCGGCTCCGCAGAGGAGATCCCGGCTCCCCAGAGGAGATCCCGGTTCCCCAGAGGAGATCCCGGTTCCAAAGAGGAGATCCCGGCTCCCCAGAGGAGATCCCGGCTCCCCAGAGGATATCCCGGCTCCGCAGAGGAGATCCCGGCTCCCCAGAGGATATCCCGGTTCCCCAGAGGATATCCCGGTTCCCCAGAGGAGATCCCGGTTCCCCAGAGGAGATCCCGGCTCCACAGAGGATATCCCGGCTCCCCAGAGGAGATCCCGGCTCCCCAGAGGAGATCCCGGCTCCTGAGGGGAGATCCCGGCTCCCCAGAGGAGATCCCGGCTCCGCAGAGGAGATCCCGGTTCCCCAGAGGAGATCCCGGTTCCAAAGAGGAGATCCCGGCTCCGCAGAGGAGATCCCGGCTCCGCAGAGGAGATCCCGGCTCCCCAGAGGAGATTCCGGTTCCCCAGAGGAGATCCCGGTTCCCCAGAGGAGATCCCGGCTCCCCAGAGGAGATCCCGGCTCCACAGAGGATATCCCGGCTCCCCAGAGGAGATCCCGGTTCCCCAGAGGAGATTCCGGTTCCCCAGAGGAGATCCCGGCTCCACAGAGGATATCCCGGCTCCCCAGAGGAGATCCCGGCTCCGCAGGGGAGATCCCGGCTCCCCAGGGGAGATCCCGGCTCCCGAGGGGAGATCCCGGCTCCCCAGAGGAGATCCCGGCTCCCCAGAGGAGATCCCGGCTCCCCCGCCCCGCCGTTCCCCACGGCCATCGGGCGGCGCTCGCTCTCCAGCACCGCCCCGGCCGCTCAGAGCGGCCGCCCCCACTCTCAGCTGAGGGTTGCGCGGGGGGTTTATCTCGTTTCCATCTGACTCGTTGCGGTGCCGCTTTTATTAACACATTTCACTCCCCGCGGTATTTTTCCGCTGGGTTTTTCATTCACGGGCCGCAGCTTTTCCCACCCCCGCCCTCAGCCAGCTCCCTAGCAACGGCGTCCCGCCCCGCCCCGCCAAGTCTCGCGAGATGCGGGCGCTGCCGCCGCCTCCTCCGCGGCGCGGGGGCGGCTCTCGCGAGAGCTGGCGGCGGTGCCGGGCCTGGCGGAGCGGCGGCGGGAGGCGGCCGCGCCGGAGCCGGTGAGTGCGGGCGGCCGGGGGCGGCCGGCGGGGCTGTGCCACCCTTCAGCCCGGCGTGCCGGGGCTCCCGCCGGCCCTGCTGCAGAGCCTTTGGCATCGGAAGGGGTCCCCGGAGATCCCCCCGCGGGGTCACGCGGAGCAGGTGGCAGCGGAGCGTGTCCAGGTGCGTTGGCAGTGTCTCCTGAGGGGGAGGCTCCGGGAGCTCCCCGGTTCCCTCAGCCCCAGAGCCCCGCAGAGCGATCTGCCGCCGTGCCCCGGCAGCTCTGTCACGGGCACGGCTGAAATTCCTGCTTTTCATCCTGCATTGTTTGCTGGGAGCACCTGCAGGCGCTCGGAGGCCTGTGCCGAGCCCGTGGTGTTGCTCGGGATTGCCTGACAGCCGCCGTCTCGTTCCATGGCATTTACCCACTCGAGCGATTCCAGCGTCTTTATAATCTGTATTCTACGCCACCAT
Organism: Erithacus rubecula; assembly: GCF_903797595.1. Lineage (NCBI taxonomy): Eukaryota > Metazoa > Chordata > Aves > Passeriformes > Muscicapidae > Erithacus > Erithacus rubecula. Next base: position 17,925,083 of record NC_136688.1, read on the forward strand.
GTTTGATTTGTAGAAAATATCAGCTGTCTATATCATAAACATATCATAGATCTGTCATAGTGCAATTGCTTGCTGCAGTCGCCTGTCATTAGTTTTTTTTCTTTACTGTCACTTCTGTCTGTAGCTACTGCGTCTGCATCTTTTTCCTCTTTATCTCTGGTCCCACCCAGTGTGTCACTTCAGAACCCTTTTCTTTCAGAACTTGGATCGAGCTCCATCACAGACCTCTCCCAGGTTTGTTGCTGTCTCTTGTCTGGCTTCTTTGTCCAAAGGAGTGGTTAAGCCTTGTGTCTTTTTGTTCTTTATTGTTGGCTGCTTATTACAAATTCGAATCTATGCTTAAAATCTGGCTTCTCAGTAGCCTTTTGACTGTTGACACTGTTCTCCTTACTTCTGTTTGCCTGTATTCTTCACGAATCACCTCTGGTGATTCATTTAAAGAGGACTTACCTCAGTTGCTTCAGCTTTGTTGATCCTTTCCCTGGAAGATGCTGTCTTTCCCTCCTAGGTTTGCCAGAGAAACAATTCAAATTATCAACCTCATGCTGTTCAGAGTCCATAACCTGGTGGACACACTTGTTATCTTTTTTTTTTTTTTTTTCTGAGCTGAAACACGTGTCTCTGCATCATCTGGTGTGAGATACCAGGAATTCCTGTAGCTTGAACACAAGTACAGTCAAAAGGAACTGGATAATTTTTTCCTCCCTTTTTTTATCCATTGCCCTGTAGTTAAGGAAGATTGTTGCACTGTGCTTGTCAGGTCTGTCAGTGTCTCTTCCAAAACATCACAGAGATTTCACTTTCTTTTCCCATTAAGACCCAGATTGCCAAAAGCCTTTGAGTGTTGCCCCTGGATTTGTACCATTTCTGTCTCCAAACCTCATCGTGCATCCTGCCTGTGCTTGTTGTTGCCCTCTGTGCACATGGTGCTGTTTGGGGCTGCTCTGGGAAGTGTTTTCAGCATGTTTGTGTCTTAATGCCAGGGAACCAGGGGGTTGAGAAAGGCAACAAGCTAAAGCAGCTTTCATATCCCACACTAAATTCCTTCTTGAAGCCCACTTTTCCTTTTAGGCACAATTGCATTTGAAAGTGGTGAACAGCTGATGTGTGGATGACATTGTGTGTTAAATTAGTAACAGATGTCATCATCACTGTTGGGTTTTCTGTCACTTTGTTATAAAGTGTGTGTTTTTGCAGCTTGTGTGCTTCAGGCTGAGGCTGCTTTGTCCTGTATTCATACACAAAAGTCAGAGCCTCATTCTGTGCCAGTTCCTTTCAGCACAGCTTTGCTTAAATCTTGGCCTGGTGCAGTTGGTTATCACTGGAAGTGTGTATCTCTTTAAAATATGTATGAAAGCTTACTTAGACTTCATTTCAGGTGGAAAAAAACTGTGTGTGTGAATTTTCTTGCTCCCTGAGATGTGTTGTCACTGCTGGGTACAGCCATGGGCACAGACCTTGCTTGTTCCTTCAGGAGCTGTGGTTGCTGCTCTGCTGCCCTTTGTCTCATCCCTGGTGCCAAGTGGGATGGAGCCCCATGCCTGCCTGCTCTCTGTGTGCTCCCAGCAGCCAGGAGTTGGCTTCTGCTCCCTTTTCCTGCACTCACAGCCACAGTTCTGCTTCTGGAGGGAGAAGTTGCTCTTCATGGGGCCTTTTACAGGCAGCTCTCCCACAGTGAGCCCTAATACAGAGGGGGAGCTGGCAGTCATCTGCCTCTTGCTTTTAGGCTTGCAGTGTGGAATAGCTGTTTAATCACCGTGTTCCCTTCAGGAGTTACAAAGTTAAAGTTTGCAGGATAGTCGCTGGGTATCTGTTGTTTATGCTGCTGTAGATAGGAATACCATCGGCTTCCTGTGACTGACTGCTCAGGTTTTTGTTTTTTCCCTTTTTTTTTCTTGCCCCTTGCTCATTAAGCTTCAATCCTGACCTGCTATGTTAATGTTGAGACTGTATTGCAAAGGATGTCTCTGAGCTGTGCTTTAATCAGAGTCAGTTTGATAATATTTCAGTGATGATCATTTATAAAGCTATTTTATGTGGCTGAATTGTGGCTGATGTCTGCACTAGTTTGCAAGAAACTCACTTGACAGGTATGGATTTCCATGGTATGTGGTGTTTGCATTATGTCCTTTGAACTGCATTTCTTAATTAGGATGTAATGTCACCATGCTTGCATTCCCAGGGAATCTGACTTGGAAGTTCCTTTTTGTTGCTTCTGCTTTTGTGCTTTGATGATTAGAGGCAGTGAACAGCAGACTGTCACCCCTTACAGAAAGTCTAAATATTTAATCTGAGTCTTGGAGTTTTTGTCACAACTGATGCCAGGTTTTGTCCTTGCTTGTGACTTCTATGTTGGAGCTTCCTGATTATCCTGGTTCACCTTTCCAGTGCTGAGGGAGCAGGTTAGAGCAGAGGAACTTCTGAAACCTGTCCTGCTTTTGGAAATGCTTCTGACCAAAGCTCAGAGCAGATGCCTGAAGTATTACCTGTTAGCTGTTTGAATGTTGTCCTCAGTACTGACAGCAGGAGCCATCAGATCTTTGTTCTACCTGATGAGCTGGTGACCAGAAGACATCTTGTCCCTCTGCCTCAAAATTGCAGGGTACAGTTAATCATCTTTTTTAGTAAGACTCCAGATTTTTGCAGCCTACAGATACTCTCAGCTATTACAGTGTGACTGCCTGGAAATACATTGATGTTTTGATTAGCTTTACTTCTTTCCTGAAAGATTTCCAGAGAGTATTTTTTACCCCCTGCTGCCCTGCAGTGCCTTGAAAAATGCAAGTCCTGCATTTCACAAAAGTGCATATGCACTTCTGTCCAGCATCTGATGTTGTCTGAGTCTTGCTTGATCTGCTCTGCAACCTTTGTGCATTCTGTCATGGCACAATGTGAATGTGCTTTAATTATTATTTAAAATAATCTGTTCAACATCTATTACAAATTGGTGTATGATACATCCTTTCATGAGCTCTTTAAGTAGTGCTGTAAGCACATTAATGACTCTATTTTGCAATGTCTGGGGTGGTTCTACAACATTGACTTTTTACTTCTCAGACCCACTGGGTCTTTATAATTCCCTTGTATTTCAGTAGCCTACAACTTTGATAAATTAGTGATGATTCTGGCTTCAAGTTGATGTTAGCAAATCTGAAGTGTTCTGGCTGTCTGTGCTGAAAGCTTTGAAAATTAAAGTCTGCTTCCTGATTTCTTATTATTCCCAGTGATGACTCTCTGGAGTACTTGTTTCTACAGAAGGGTATGAAATCATTCTTTACACCTGGAGAATCTCTAATTAGCTAATTAGAATGTCAACCACTTTGACCAATACACCAGTGTTGTGTGATCTGCTGAGGGTATTTGGATTTGATTCTTTATTTCATGTGCTCCCAGTGCCTCTTCACCAGCATTTCAGATGTGGTTCCTTTTTTTCATGGAAGGCTTAGAATAGTATTTGGGGCCAGGTACTTTTGCAGGGATTTTTTGTTTTTGGTTTTTTTTTTCAAACAAACCACAGCTGAAAAGTTCTTTTCTGCTGTGGGAAAAAGTGGCTTTGCAGAAGTGTTTAAAAATTAATCAGGATGACTGGTTAGTTACTTCAGAGTTTATGCAGTATTTCCTAATTGAAAAAAGAAACTGTTTTCAACAGAGCAAAACAGAAGAGTTCCTTATTTATAGTCTTAAAAAACAAAATTGAGAAGTACATTTGTCTATAATCTGCACAAAAGTGTTACCAGCAGTAGTCAAGGAGAAAAAAATTGGCTGCATTCCAGCAAATTGTTTTAGAGTAGTGTTAATTGTTGAGATGCTGTGGAGTGGAGGATGGAGGGAACACTGTCCATAGTGTGACATGCTTGGAACTAAACAAGAAGTTTCACAAGATGTGGCTTTGGCCACTTGGGATTGTTTCCCTTCTTTTCATTGCTGTGCCCTGGTTGTGAGTTGGGTGCCAGCCTGGCACTTGATCAGTGACACTGCTGGGGTTCCCTGGGAGCTGGGAATGCTGTTCTTCATGAGAAGCAGTTCCATTTGTTTGTCTCTGTCCTTCTGTGGCATCTGTTGTTTGTAAGGATTTGAGTGTGGAGCTGCAGAGCAAAGCACATGGTGGAGCTGATCCTGCTCTGAACAGGCATTTTCTTTGAAGTGTGTTTGGACCTGCATCTTCCTGCTGAATTTTCTTCAGAAGAAAGATGGGCAGAAAGCAGAGAGTGTGGAAGTTTTTAAATCGACCTTTCAGCTGCAGTTCTCATAAAAACAGCTGCTTTTGCACATCTTTAGGGTATAGAAGCTAAATTCAAATATTGGCCTCTGTGCAAGGAACCAGAAGTGGGTGCTGGATGCCCCTTTGTCCTCAGGCACCTCAGGCACTTTTTTATTTTATTTTATTTTTTTTCATTAGAAAGTTGAGTATTTCCTGTCATTTGAAATAAAATATTTTTCCTTTTCCTGTCTCTATATGGACACCTGACCATTGGAGTCTTCCAGTCCAAGTGCATTTAATTCTAGAAACTGTAACAGGAAAGAGACCCAACCCTGTGGTGGAGACTGTATACTTTGTATTAAACCTGTTTGCTTGGGTAAAACTGGACATGAAGGCAAAACTTGGATGCAACTAACATTTTTTAAGAAGCTTGTTCTCTTCTTCCCCTGTAATAAAAACTTTTGAGTCTAAATTTAGCTAGGAGAATCTAAATTTGCCAGGAGAGCTATTCCATTTTCCATGACTTAAAGGACAGTTTATTTGAGGAATAACTTTGTTTTAAAGATGTCTCAATTGCTTTGTGACTCATTTCCAGGTGTGATAAGTTTCATTGAATGTGATACAAATCTATTAAGGGTGAGGTGAGGCAGAGAGACAATGTTTCTACAATATGTAGCTTAAAATTGTAAAGAAACTTAGTAGACTTTCCAATACTTGGAAGGCTTATCTATCTGTAATTCAGTTTTTTTCCAGATGTGCTGTGATCAGCTGCTCACTTGTGGCTGCTTTATCATTTTTGTAACCAGGTCATTCTGAATTCTCCAACTCTGTTGCCACGAGTGTCACTTAGAGGTTGAAGAGCAGTCTTTGGAGCTTGGCTGTCTCTGCTGACAGTCACAGAGTGGTTTGGTCTGTGAGAGAATTCTAAAGGGATGTGAGCATAACATCAGACCCCACTTAAGGAAGGGTAGTTATTGTATCTATTTTTATTACCTTTTTGTGACTTTTGTGCAAAAGTCAGTGAAACTGGACCCTATCAAGTGTTTCTAAGGATTGCTGTTGCTTCCATTTTGGAGTGAGGACTCAGCTATAAATGTTAATTCTGTTTTCCTCTTGGTCAGCCATTGAAATCATAAAACTGTTGGTCTCTGTTCTCCACGTGGAATCCTCCTTTGAATTAACTTTATACATCTGAAAGAAAATCATGATGTGTTTGTCTTGTGTTTTATAACCAGTGACTTTTCTGTTTGGACACAGTGAATTTAATTGTTGCAAAGTTGAAGTTGCTTGCCAGCATTTATAAAACTGTTTCTTGTGACAAAATACTCTTTTTAGTGCAAGTATCAGCAAAATGTGTGAAATACTATTGTCGTGCAATTTCTGCTTCAATGTATCCTAATTTCCTGTAATCTGCATTTAAAAAATCCAAACCTAACAACACTAAATTCTGCATGTCTGACTTTTTTTTTTTTTTCCTATGTGGCATTACCTAAAGGTAAACACTGCTCTCTTAATGTAGGTTGTGAGTGCTGCATGTGTGCTTTTCAGAGCAGTAGTGTGAGGAAGCTGGCAGTGGAATGGCAGGACGGCCTCATCCTTATGACAGTAACTCCAGTGATCCAGAGAATTGGGATCGGAAATTGCATAATAGACCTCGTAAACTTTGTAAACATTCAAGGTAGGTGCTGTGTCCCATCTCTTGCATCTCAAAAACTACACTGAAACTCCATCCTAAAGGCTACTGTATCTGGTTGTGGCAAGTCCTGTCAGAAACGTTGTAATTCTTCTTACCTGGAACGCTTCTTCATTATTTTAAAAGGTGTTTTCAGACCTGATTTGTCAGCTTCCCTAATCTGTGCTTAGATTTGTTTTGCCATGGGTTGCATTTAGTCCTTTTTCTAAAAAAAAGAAAAAACTCAAACCCTAAATGCCTTGTGTGCATATGAAAACACCAGTTGAGTGATTAAATATATGAATTTTTTGGGGGTGCTTGCTATGAGTTATGTCCCTAAAATATATGTAGCTTATCCATGGTGAGACCTAATATTTGCTTGCATGCCAGTATCATTCTTTGTGGCACTTTCTTTGTTAAGCTGTGTGTCATATCTTGCTTTTGCTTGCATCCCTCACAGTAAGAATGTTTTTTAAAATGCTTCTTGATTTGACAAAATGATGACATAAATTAATGTTTTTCCAGCATACAGTGTTCAAAAATGAACTAAGCAAAGCACTTAGTCACCTTACAAATGTATAAGAAGAAACATATTGCTGGAAAGATATTTAAGTTTCCAAATAAGTGTGTATCTTTCAAGTACTTTGCCCTTTTAGAAGTGCTAAATATAACTGAAACTTCTCTGTTAACGAGCTAAAATTGTTAGTTATTGAAGCTTTCCTACTGGCAAGATGATAGGAAAGGAGCTAAGGAGCATATGCAATACCAGCAACTCATTTACCATTTTAGTTGTATAGATGCAGATAAACTGGACTCAAGTGCTGTCCAAAGTGCTCTGTAGGCAATTAATAGCGCGGGTTATTTTCCTGCCATTAATTCTTGAAGGATTGTGAGAAATCCAAGAGGGCAGGACAGAAGAATGCAGCAGTAATTAAAAGGCTGACGGGGAGCCCGGTGTAATTAGAGGGCTGTGCTGTGAGTGATGGGGTGGTTGAGGGAGAGCCGAGGAGGGCGGCAGGCGCTGCTGCTCGCCGTGGGTTTGTGCGGCTGCTGCTGCTGCTCCGTGTTTGGCATTTCGTGTGGGTGGGACAGGCCTTTGTGAGGCTGGGCAGTGCCTTAACCCCCGGCTGAGCCCAGCCCAGGCCTCCAGCTCTGAATGAAACCTGAACTGCTCTGCTACAGCCGAGCCCTGATGGGCTGTTAGGAACTGAAAAGGGCTCCTTGGCTCCTGCAGATACCGGCTGCTCTCCGTGTGACCAGCTGAGGTTTAGCAGCACGGAGCCAAGGACACGGGCCTGCTTTGTCACCTCTCAGGGACATGGCACTGCCACAGCAGGGAGAATCTCCAGCAGCATCGTGTGGTCAGAAGGGCTCTTGGGTGGGCAGGGGAGTTACTGCAAGTCTGGTGTCAGCAGTTCAGAATTGCCTCAGATCAACATCTTCCCTGAAGGTACTGAGTATCTTCTGAGACAGGGAGAACCCAAAGGTTCAAGAATGGCTTCTTGGTCAGTCACAGAAATTCTGGTGACAAGCTGTAGGCAGCAAGCAAGTTTGAAATGAAGTGTGGTAGCTGGAAGAAGCTGCAGCTGGGTCAATCCAGCCCAGAGGAACAGGACACATGTCTGACCATGTGTGGTCTGGGCTGGATTATCTATTTTGGGGAAATGTTTCAATAAAAGGCCATGCAGCTTTCTGCAAAGATTATTTGATGCAGATAGGAGTTATCTCAAGGACATCCATGGCCTGTTGTTTTCAGAAAAGCTGCTGTTGATAATTTTGTGCTATCTGGATTCAAGGGTCACACATCACAAGGTAGGAAATCTATGCCCCAAAGATAATTGCAGCTATTGGACATGTTTCTGGCAAAACACAATTTATGTCCAGTGCTGAACAGCATTTTTATGGAAACTAATGTGTGCTAGGGATATAGTACTTAACTTAACATCTGATCACTTTATTTTTTCCCCAAATAAAATGTTTTGGGGAATCTTTGAGAATCTAAATAATAGTTTGATGTTGTAATAGGATAGTGGATAAATAAGGATAAATATTTTGTTACCTTATTCCTTTGAGATACTTGATTACTTCAGAGAATCTAATTATTGGAAAATGGTGTACTTTATTCAAAAGCCTGAACAAAATAATTGTATTTTATGTGGCTGAATACAGACATATTGCTGTAGTTTCTGACTTCTCCAGACAAGTGAAAGTCTGTGTGAAATTACAACATGAGGGGGAAAATGCATTTGGAGGCAGTTGTTGTAATAATGTAACTAGAACTGTTATGTTAAAAGGTTTGAGTACTCCAGTCTTGTTTGTCTTACTCAAAATATGAGTCTATTATCTTGATGATACCTTGTTATCATCACGAGGAGAATACTTCTGGTTTGGAAAACATAATGGTGAAATAAGAGCTTTGTAATAAATAATCTCAACAAGGGAGTAATAATAGGAGATAGATGCTTAGCTTGTCACTTCTTGGTGCTTTGGAGTGCTTAATCCTCCAGTCTTAACATTCTTAAAATAGCTTAGATAATTTTCTTGACTCATAGAAACCATAATCTCAGGATGTGAGCAGCCCTGTGTGTAGGGCTTGTGTGGCAGCAAGGAAAGCCACAGGTCTCTTTGGGGCTGAGGACATGGGACACAGTGTGGTGAGTGTCCAGTTTTATCAAGCTGTACTGTTGTTTTCTCTCCTCCTGTTTCTTACTTGTTCTGAGGTGGGCAATGGAATGGAAAACTCAGATGGGAGAGACGTGGAAAATAAGGACTAAAAATATAATGCATATGATCCCTGGTATGAATCTGCAGAGCCTGTCAGGATGAATTTATATGGTGTTGGAGATGACTAAATAATCATACAAATAGTCTTGTTTGTCTAAGCTATTACAGAAAATTCTTCCAGATGCTTTTTATTGAAGTACCTGAATAACATGGAAGAAAATGTTCAGGAACCATATGTTGAAGGTGGCGAAGATTTAAATAAATGGTCTCTGAATTAATGCTTTCATTATTAGGTGTTGCTGTCCTGTATTTTTATTCAATTTTTCACCAGTTATTAATTTTTCACATGTAATTTCTGTGTAGTGTTGGCATTATTGTTGTTGTAAGACTTTAGTTCTAATTCTCTTGCGCTGAGTGCTTTTTCTAGAGTTGTGGTTGAAAAACCTTTGACTTAAATTTGCCTCTTCCTTCAGATTTGTCCTGGGTCTAATTTTATAAATCTGCTTCTGTTTTAGTCCCTTTTGACAGTTTCTTATTTGTTCATTCTATGTAGATATTAATACATCCAAAATCTTGTGGGCACTACTGCATTTATGAACAAAATGTGACTCAGCTTTGCTTCTGTTGCCATGGCTCTTGGATCTTTGAAAATCTTTAATTGCTTTTTAAATCTTGTCCATAGATGAGAAGTTATTGTTATTATTTAGCAGATGCTAAATGCTGGGATTTTTACCCTCCCAATATTATTTTTGCCTGCTGGGCTTTCTATGCTCCAGTTTGGTCCCACCTCTTTTGAATTTGAACTTCTGGAGCTGTTTTTTAATAAACTGAGATCCTTTCCAGCTCTAAAGAGAACAATATTGCTCTGAGTTTCTTAGTTTGATCTTTATTTAACATCCATGTTGAAAATGGAGCAGAAATTGGTATATAAATAAAGGCAGCCAGTGTCCTTTATGAAGGTCTTGTGTTTGGGTAGCTTGGTAGAAGTCATAAGGTGTGAATGTGTTTCCTCCTAAAGGTTAAGTCCTTGCTGCTTTAAGAAATCCCTTTGGCAAGTGAACACTCCACTCATGAGATCCTTTCCTGAAATGGAACTGCATTACTAACTACATTACTCATGATTGAGAGAGCCCACTGAAGACCAGAGTTATGTGAATATTAAAGAATTTTGAGGGTGGAAAGTGTTGACAGAGTTTCTGCTTTGAGCTGAAGGAAGATCCTGTGGCAGCCCCCAAATTAAGCAGTGAGAATTCTTTTTAAGGGCTCCCCATGGAGCCCCAAGTCAAATGTGGCTTCTGGACTGTCTCTGTAAGGCTTTGATGGGTGCATGTCCTGTCCTGAGGGGTGGTTTTGTGGGGTTTGGAAGCCAATCCATCCATGGCATGCTCTTTCTACCTGATGTAGGAGTGAAGAAGAAAACACATCCTAATTCTGCTGTGGAGAAGAGGCCACGTACAGGGAACCAGGATACTTTCTCTTGCTGCTGGGAGACTGTTCCATTAGAGGCAAAAAATGCCTGAAAGAGGTTTTTCCAGGATGCATTTCATGCAGCTTCTTATAGCAGTGTCTTCCTTGGCTTATATTGAAGGGAAGAAAAGGCTCACAAGGCTGATGGTAATTCTTCCCCTGGGGCATGGGGAGTGTGCTTGTGTGAACCATTACAAGACCCTAAAACCAGGAGAAAATTCACTGGTTTGGCTAATTGAGATTATATGAGCAGAAATCTTCCTTCCATGTGTGGAGAGCTGACTCTTGAGCCTGGAATGCTGATGTTCTCCTGCCTTTCTAATCACAAGTCTCTTGTTTTTCCTACTGACTTCCCTCTTTATCACAGCAGTCATTTGCTGAACAATCCTCCTTGTTTCTTCAGCTTGCATCATGTTTTAATTTCCACCCTACAACATCTTGATTGTTATTTACTGTAGGACTTACTTTTAAGCTATTCCTCCAGTGTTTTGTGACTCCTTAGAACAGCCTGCAGACATTCTAAAAAGAATCGTTTAAAGAAAGCTGTCTTATAGTTATCCTCCCACCAAAAAATCTTTAGAAAATTTTACTGACTCGCAAATTAATTTGATTTGCTTTGCTGCTTTTAGTGCATGGTGGGCTGGCCTCGATGACCTATTGATGTGAAAATGCGCAGTGATTTCTGACCAGGAAATGTACTGATTAATGCAATTATCTACTACTGATGTTTAAGTTATTACAAAGAATAGTACATTTTCCCTAGCATAAACTTGCTGGAAAAGGGGTGCTTGTAGTTAAAAAATAGAAGTTGTGCTGCCTTGTTGTACCTGCTTATGAACTCAGTGTCAGATGAATTCATTTTAAATATTAATCCGGGCAGACTTTACGGGAACAAACGGCCGTTCCTGGAAGTGGCGTGGATTTGCGTGTCGGGGCTGATCCCTGCCCGGGAGAGCCGTGCGGGGGGAAGGAGTGCGGGAACATTTCCCGGGATGTGCGTGTGCCGGGGCTGATCCCTGCCCGGGAGAGCCGTGCGGGGGGAAGCTGCGGGAACATTTCCCGGCGGGGCTGAGGAAGCTGCGGGAACATTTCTCGGCGCTGTGCGTTGCGGAGCAGGGAGCGGAATAGCTGCGGCAGCCGGGGCTGGCTCTGCCCTGCCCTGCCCTGCCCTGCCCGGCCGTGCCCAATGGCTGCGGGCCCGCGGCAGTGCGGGGTCACACGTCATGGCTGAGGCACAGAAACCCCAGACACTCGGCATCCAGCGCATCCTGCCGCCCAAGGGGATGGAGGGACAAGTGAGGCTCGCCGGCGGTGCCGTGGGCTGCTGAGGAAGCGATGGAAATAGCAAATATGCCCAGCTTAACAAGTGATGCCAAAGGATGCTGATCTGGCTTTTAAAGCTGCCTTTTTGGAAGGGACAGAATTCCTTTGTGCTCTGATACCGAAATTATTGTTCCCGTGCTTCTGTGTTTCCTCCCTGATAGACACGAGAGGAAGGTGAGTGTTTGTTAAGGGGAATAATGTGTGGGCATTATTCGGGGGAAGAATGAGGAAAAAGCAGAGTAGTGTCCTTTGTGTGCAGGTCAATTGAAATGTCTGCTGACAAAGAGCAGGCTGAGGGGGAGGAAGAGGGACATAAACGCTGTCGTTGTGTAAGTCCTGGCAGGATGAGCAGAAGGGATTTCTCCCAAAGCCTCGGAGCTCGGCAGCTGGAACTTAGTGCACAGATAAAGCTCTGCAGCCTGGCTCTACAAGTGTTGATTATGGGAATTGCCCTAGCACAGGGTGCATCTGAGTTTATGTGTTAAAGAGAGTTAATACAAGTTTTAGGCAACAGGGGGGAAAAAGGGTTAAAAATGTTGTTTCATTTTCCGCTGCTGTGTCCTTTTCATTTAGTGAAGGTTTCAGGGTGGGTTTGGGAGTAATAAATATATTGGTTAAGCACCATAATTCTGTGTAGACAAGAACTGGTTTTATAAACCAAGTATATTTATTGGCAGTATTCACTAGGATGCAAATGGTTGTTTTTTTTTTGTTGGAATACATGCTAATTGTTTTGGCAGTAGGATTAATTCAGTCTAATGATTTCTTGTAATAATTAGTAATATATTCAAAGCAATCTGTTGTTATGCATAAAGACAAACTGAAACTCTCCTTCCACAGATGACTCCAAAGCATCATTAAATTGAAGAGCATTTACATTTTTTTAAAAACAGCTCTTCCCTTAACTACAAAAATAGGAAGCATTACCAGTATGACAAGTTGCCATTTTGATGATCCTTTTTTTCCCTCCTTCACATCATACTAAATAGATTTGCTTAAATAAAACCTTGAGCTTATTTGGTTTTCTTCATGAGGCAACTGCTTTTAAAGAAAATGCCTCATTCCCTTACAAAGACAGAGCTTCCTTGAGCCCTGTCTGAGGGGGAAAATAATTTTTGTAGCTGACTTAAGTTCTTGAATGGGTGTAGTGCACATGTTCCAATGTTCCTTTGGAGCCAGGGAAAAATGAGTATTGAATTTGTGAATGTTGCCAAAGTACATGAATATTCATGAGATTGTTTGGTTTGTTTTGGTTTGAGTTTGTTTAGCTGGGGCAGGGGGGGTTTGTTTCTTTTTTTCCCTGTAGGAAAGTAACTGATAAAGCAAGATGTTCTTCCCTTTTATAAACTTTTGGGTACTAGGTGGTCTTACATATATGGAGCATTTTCCAGATTTAGTGAATGAAGGGATGAGGGCTTAATATGGTGTTTTCTTTGTTCTTTTTCCTCTCTTACCCTTTTACATTAAATGCAATATGTCATTCAGCACACTGGAGAAAATTCTGTTTACGGGTTGGTGCTGTGCCTTATCCACAGCCTGAGTGCAGCTGGTGGCCAACAGCTGAGGGATCCATTGAAAGCTGACTTTGCAAATACTTCTTTTCAGGGTGAGCTTCAGCTCTCTTCCTTGGAGGCTTGAAGCAAGGCTCTGTGCTGGCTCCCCTGGGTGCTGTGGCTGAGATTTTGGGTGAATGCAGCGTGGCACCTGGAGCTTGCAGTGCTTGACTGCTGTTGGAGGAGTCCTGCTGGTGTATCTGTCTGCATACTGCTCCTGTGGGCCACAGGAGTTCCTGTTTGCCTGTTCTTCAAATGGGGCAGCTCTGCTTTGCTCAGTCCTGGTGTAGATTGCTAGGAAGCTGCATCAACAGGGCTCTGGAGCTCCCCAGGGAATGCCAGTTTGTCTTGCCTTCCTCACTGGGGCCAGTTTGTACTTAATCCCTCATGTTGCTGGTGTGCAGGGGAGACTTTGTGTATTCCCTACAGAAACAACCTTCTGCCCCCCTGGCTTTGTTAGAGGGGGAAAACAGGATGTGACCAAGTCCTTCCATCAAATAAGTCAGAATTACGTGGTAGTTCTGTCTTCCTCTTTCTTTGAATACTTGCAACTTCTTCTAAAGCCTCGTTACAGGAAAGTAAAAGTCACAGATCTTCTTTCATATGTACTGGCCACAAGTGAGCTCCTTTTTCAGAGTACCAATAGAGCAGCTCAGGGACACAACTTTCCTAGTCAGGTATTGCAGGGTAAAGCCAATGCCTGTCTCTTCTGACAGGCTAAGCTCCAGCTCTGTATTTTCTCTTTGCTCAGATTTAAAGTCATGTTAGTGTTCTTGTTCATTGTAGAGCCAAGCTGTTTATGTGCTCATGCTATTGAACACATGGAACTTCAAATTTGTCGGGTACACATCCAACAGCTCAAAAACCTAGTTTTTGTGAACTGTGACTCAACAGTGATGAGGTTTAAGATTGACATTTTAGATGGCTGTTACTAAGATGAATGAAGATTCATGATTCAGCCAGTGCTTTCTCATGCCAAAGTGCTTGAATTCTCAAAAATATTGCAATTTTGGCTTGCATCTTGTGGCTCATAGATGATGCATCGGTCTCACACTTAGCATTAACCTGTACATTAAAGGAATAGGAGCAAGCAAATGAGTGCTGTGGCCAGCTGCAGTTTGAACAGCCCTTGGAAATTATTTACTAATCTGTCTGTTTCAGAAGCAGTTGATTTACTATTCAGGGATGGTGTCCTCCTCCAGCTGGCAGCCTCTGCCTCTCACAGCGTGGTGAGCTGAGCTGAGCCAGGCTCTGCAGGATGGCAGCAGGAGCAGGATAGATCATCCCTGAGCCCTGCCCCTCTCCCCCAGGCTTGCTGGCAGCAAAGCAGAAGCAGCCCCAGTTGCCACCTGGGGAGGTAGAGCTGTGCCTGCATGGCCCTTTCTTGGGGCAGGCTCAGGAGGAAGCGTGGTGCCAGCTGAGTCAGGGTGGCTTCCTGTAGCACCTGTTCTTATCAGCTCCTGCAAAGAGATTATTCACCAGGCTTTGCCCTGCTTCACTGGGAGCTCTGAATCACTGCTTGGAGGCTAATGTGGCTTTAGATGCTTCTCTGGATTAACAATCACATTTTAATTGCCTTCTCTATTAAAGGGGAATTCGTGTTTGCTCTGCCAAAGTGTGTGATAAGCCTGCATCCCATTACAGTGGTTCAGTTTCATTTTCTAGTGTGTTTCCCTTATTTAAAGCAAATAGAGCTCTTTAGTGCCTGAGAAACAGTGAGTCATGCATTTTGATACTATAAAATGTGACACCTGCAAAACTCTGTTTTCTCACAGCATGGCTGGAAATGTTATCAGGTCTAGGATCAAAGCTGTGCTTCAACAGAGGCCTGATCACATGAGGCTTTATTGGGATTTAGAGATGTTTTGTCACCAGATTGCTATGTAGGTGTTTGAGTACTCCACACATACACACCCCCTTTTGAGGCACCCTTGATGATACCAGAGCATGCAAATATAAGTGCACAGATGAAATACAGAACTTCTTAAAAAAAAAAAAATCACCTTTTTTTGAAGTTTAGCTGTACTAGTAATGAATATTGTTGTGTTTAAACTGGGGCTAGACATTGGTCTTGAATTTGAGACTGTAATCCATGTTTCTCATAATTTATAGGTGTGTTTTGTATCTTTTTAAATGGTTATATTATGTATGTATGTATCTGTCTCACAGGAAAGGTGCAGAGGTTTTTCCTAAATTGTTGTTGTGTTGTTTAAGTTTTTTTTGAGGTTTGCAGATCTCACTCTTGCAAACTTTTGAGCATTTCACTTTAAAAACAAAGAATTTACCTTTCTCTAATAGAGAGGTAAAATAATCAAGGAAACACGTTAGTCATGCTGAAATGTTATAAATCTTAATACCTTCAGAACTGCATTGGAAGTCCTCAGGAAATTTCCTTTTAATGGAAGTGCTTGGATCATTGTTCTTGGACTGTAAATCTGAGTGTTTTCAGCCAGAAGCAAGGCTTGCAGTTCTTCTCCCTTGTTCAATAGACCTTTGGCTGACTCCACATCCCAAAGATGCATTTCTTGCTGCAGCATATTTTCAGCTTGGCAGGAAAGAGGATTGCAGTAGATTCCCTCTGCACCAAACTGGTGCTTTGTGGCCAGGAGATCCTGCCCTCATTCAGGCAGGGTGGGGAGAAGCTCTGTGCCTTAGTGAGAGGCACATTCTGACTCCTTGCCTTGTGCTGAGCACTCATCTGTCACAGCCTTTGTGTTCTCAGTTAAGCTCCTCTTCCTGTCAATCACTGAAACCTGAAACATCTCATGCTGATGTAAAGCCTTGATAGTTTTTTTTTTAAATTTTTTCTGTCCTTACTTCTAAGCAACCTAAAAAGAGGACACTGCTCAACCTGCTTGTCCAGTGAATGCTTTTGTATTTGTTGTGCTTGTCTTAGCCAGGCCATCATTGTTACCCCTGTGTGTTCTACAGCATCCCTGCAGTCATGGTTTGAAGTCTCTTGGTAGGAGTTATGGGATCTGCAGGCTGCCAGCAAATGGGGCATTGGGGTTCCTCTGGGAAATCAGGACTCTGCTTTGGCTGTCAGACCTTGTGCAGGTGTCTGTTTGGGTTATCCACTACCTGAGGCTTTGAGAATTTCTTCAGTTAAACCTATAAATAAGGACTGTTGTCTCACACTTGATTTTTAATTTTTAGATAGTTTGAGAGTTGTGGATCTCAAAAGTGACTAGTTTTGTTGGTTGGTTTAAGAATTGCAAAATGTAATTGATACCTTAAATTGAGTAATGTAACTTAATCACAGTCTAAAACATCTTAAACAATTACCATTAAATTTGCTGGATTGGAACAAATACCTGCTTGTTACTGACAGTCTGGTAGGTTGTGGCTTTGGTAGTGTAGTTCATACTTGCTGCCTGGGTTGTGATGGATTAGTATTGTTCTTTTTAAGAATAAGTGAAAATTCCAAACATAATGTGCAGAAACAAGCTCTGGGCTGGTGTGTCTTGATAGATCCACTCATTTGAGACTGGCTACCTTTGCAAAGGGCAAGTTGCAGAAAAAGTGCAAAGTCAGCCTGTGGTCTGAGAAGGTTTTGCCAAAACAGGTTGCCTTGAGGAAAAAAATGACCCCTAACTTCTAATTTCATTCTTTGATCAGAACATTTAATATAACAGTAAGTATCAAAATGAAATGCTCATTAGTGTTTAACCTGTCCATTCTTGAAGAGATTTGTGTGAATGCATCTTCACAGGCAGGCTCAGCTGATCAGGTGCTGTCTTTAAATCACACAGCAGCTGACAGGTGATTCCTGCTGTCTACTTAATGTTCCAAGTAATTAATTGTTTGTAAATACAAACGTGAGTACAACAAAGCAAACGGAGCTGGATAATCCCAATCTTGGGACACGTCTGTGGAGTGTGAATGCCTTGAAAACTGAGATGTGTAATGCCTCTGAAATGTCAAAGTGCTGACCATGTCACTTGTTTGTGTTTGCAGCACCTCATCCCGTGTTGCTAAAGGACTAGACTACAGCAAAATGAGCCTCCATGGTGCCAGTGGGGGGCATGAGAGGTCAAGGGACAGGCGCAGATCCAGTGACAGATCTCGTGACTCGTCCCACGAACGAGCAGAGTCGCAGCTCACTCCCTGCATCAGGAATGTCACTTCACCAACAAGACAGTATCACTCTGGTGTGTGCAGATCTCTGCATTTCAGGATTAAAATTCTCTAAATTGGAGTACTGTTTCGTTAAAGGAATACAATTAAAAGTGTTACTTGTTGGTGGCACAATATACAGATTTCTTGCATGTGCCCTGGGCTGGGAATACCCTTCCTGAATAGGCTGTAATTTCTTTTTCAGTCTGCAGTGCCTATTCCTGCATGATGCTCTTATTTAGGTCAAATCACAAACACAATCTGATTTTTCAAAGATAATTGACGGAATACTTCCCCTTTACTGTATTTGGAAATAGAGGAAATAGGGATTTTTTGAAGTGACAAAATGTGGTTTGTTTCTTTGAGCTGTTGCACCAACTGTGACGCAATAGCTTCTGTATTTTGTTGAGTTCTTTTCTCAGTACTAGACTAGTAATTTTTCTTCGTAAAACTTTTGGGGAAGGTGAGGTGGATTTGATATTTAGGTGATGCATACTTCAGAATCCCATAAATGGGCAGTTGTTTTTGAAAGTTTCTTTAACCAGAATAGATTTATCTAAGCTAATTTGTACTTAACTTCTCAAATTGTTGTGCTTTGTGCCTGGAAAGACACAAGCTGTTTAGAACTCGGGTAGATCTGTAAATTAATTTCCTGTTTTTTCTCCTTCCGCGTTGTCGCCCCTGAAGACCGCGAGAAGGATCACAGTTCATCCCGGCCCAGCAGCCCCCGGCCCCAGAAGACATCCCCCAATGGTTCAGTTGTCAGCATGGGCACCAGCAGCAGGAACAGCAGCCAGTCCAGCTCAGATGGCAGCTGCAAGGCTGGTGGGGAAATGGTGTTTGTGTATGAAAATGGCAAAGAGGGAGCTCGGAACGTCAGAACCTCCGAGCGAGTAACGCTCATCGTGGACAACACCAGATTTGTTGTAGATCCCTCCATCTTCACTGCACAGCCTAACACAATGTTGGGCAGGTCTGTATCTTTTTTGGTTTGGGTTTTTTTCTTTAGTCCCAGCTGTTATAGAGAGCCATAAATCCACTGTGGGTATTTAAACTGTTGAAATAGCTGTTGGATTCATATTGCTGCAGCTGATCTTGCTAATGTTTAATGTTACCAGTTTGCAAATGTCTTTAAGTAAAAATCAAATGTAAGTTCTGGTTTTGGCAGGGAAGTCAAGAGATGTCTCTTACCCAGAGAAGACAGCTGATAAATAAATTACCATTTCATAGTGTTCCCATTTCTTTGTCTTCCTGGGCATTGCTTCTGTCTTCAGTCTGCCCCATTCTTCCTTGTTTTTAAAGCTAAGTGCTTCATAAACATAGTTAGTGTAAGCAGTCCCTTTCAAACAGCAAGGAGGAAAACCTTGAAGGAATTTATTTTCCTTTTGGGCCTACCATGACAATGTTCAAGCTCAGCCTATTTATCTTCTGAAATGTCAAATAATCACTATAACAGCCCTGAGCCACTCAGTACAGAGGCTGAATGCTCTAAATGATCAACACTTGAATGCAAGCTGCCATATGTGTGTAATGTTTTCTGCAGAAACTATAATGAGCAACATATTTAACGTGTTTGCTTGGTGGGAAAAGATTCAATACTTTCTCAAATTCTGTTTGGTTTTGCCTCATCCAAATGCAGAGGGCAGCACTTAAAATCTTGCATCAAGAAAGAAAAGAAAGGCTTGTCTGTGTCATTTTTGATTTGGCTTTTTCATTAAAAAGAACTATTTCTCAGCACACAAGGATGTAATCATATTTAAAATACACCTATATAAATCTCTGTGCCACAGCACAGGTAATAAATGTGATTAAACAATTTCTGCTATGTTTAAATCACCTCAGTGTGGGATAAATAGTACCTCAGATCTCTATTTTGTGAAAAGTTGGGTGAGTCACAGAGAAGGCAAGAAATGCTTCTCTGTCTAAACTGTCAAGGAAATAAATGGAAGTAGGAATCAATAGAATTAAATAATTGAGTTAAAGCACTTGTATATTATACAATCCATGCATACATGTAAATATCCAGGCAGACTGGAAGCATAACAGCTGAAATAAAGCAATGAAATATTTTCCTTTTCCATGCCCAGTCTCAGAGTAAGTGGTGCTGCCTAATGCAATGGATTTTTTGTGCATGTGTGATGCTGAGTTATTCTCCCTTTGGGATTAGTTCAAGGAACAAGCTTATTTTATCTTCTGCTAATTGAAAAGTCGGTTAATAGAGATACCAAAATAGTGCTCTAACACCAGGTTATTTATAAACCCACTTTCCCTCAATGTCAGGCTGCAGGACACTGAGCAGGAACAGCTTGGGAGGTAAAAGTAACTATAATAAGAATGTATCATTTGCCTTAAGCCTGTATCCTGTGAGACTGCCTTTTTCTAAATATTATTTCTCAAAGAGTGGTCAGAAAAGACACGTCAGATCATGAAGTGAAAAACATAATCCCAGCTGAACAGGATGCACTGCTTCTCCCCTGCAGATTCTGTACAATTTCTTGCATTTTATTTTTCCTATTTGCAAACAAGAAAACCATAGTAAGGCATTCTAACCCAGGTTCTTTTCATTCTTGAGCAGGATGTTTGGATCAGGCAGAGAACACAACTTTACACGACCCAATGAGAAAGGAGAGTATGAAGTTGCTGAAGGAATTGGCTCCACTGTGTTTCGTGCTATTCTGGTGAGTTCTTAGGGGCAAATACTGGTAGGGCAAGCACTGTTAAGAAGTAAAACTGCTTGGTTTAACCCAGCTTGCATATCTAGATTTTGTGGATGGCATAAATATTGCTCTTTATATTGTTTAGTAGAGGGGGGTAAAATGCTTGATATGAACCCCATTTTCCTAGACATGAACATGTGCCAGTCAGGGAGAGAGAAAATGCACATGAAAGAAACAAAAAATGACTGCTGTCAGCAATCAGTTCACCTTTTCCTATGCATTTAGTTCACCAAATTCAGGTGTATTGCACCCTTTCAGAGCTACAGTTAGGTAATGCAGAATACTGGAAGTGAACTTCCCCCAGCTAGCAGGAGTAAAGCACACTTCAATCTGAGATGGAAATGGCCCCTTATTTAATACCCACACAAGAAAGCAGAGCTGCTGGATTGCTTTGTCAGCAGCCTTGGAATGGGAAGAGGTCAGTGAAGTATAGATAAAAGACAGAAAAATTCTCAGTATTAATAGTTGTCACTTAAATAATAATTTTAACCAGAACTCACTACTCTGGATGCAGCTCTGAAAAGGAATAAATTTGAGGACAGGAAGATCCACAAAGTTTAACACTGGTTACATTTTGGGGGCTTCCTTTGTGGAGAAGGTATCATGAATGAAATGGTGAAATGTTTGCTGGTGGATGTTGTGCATTGTGTTTTTTCTTGTGCATCCTGCAGGATTACTACAAGACTGGGGTGATACGCTGTCCTGATGGGATATCTATTCCTGAGCTGAGAGAAGCATGTGACTATCTCTGTATCTCCTTTGAGTATAGTACTATAAAATGCAGAGATCTGAGTAAGTACAGAGTTTATTAAAATAACTTGAATTACACAAATTGACTTAAGTGCTTGTGTGTTAATTCTAAATCGTGTCCTTTATTGAGATAAAGAAGATGGCTGGCACTACATGAATAAAATCCATCTCTTTTTATCTCTTATGTAATAAAGCCCTAAAACCAATGGATTTATGTTCTTTAAAAAGCAATGTCTGATATTTCAGCATCTGATTCTGTGCTGTGGTCACCCTGTGGGATACTTAGCTCTGTGATTGCATTTGCAGTACAGATGCAGGAACATTCAGTGGTACCTTTTTTTGCAGATAATTTTTTCAGCTCCTTGCCTAGGAGAAGGAGGCTGTCTCCCTGCTGGCAGTAGCACAGCTTTGCTGGTGGAGTGGGCTGCTCCAGGGTTCCCAGCACGTGCTGTGCTCTCCCTGTGTGTGCAGGGCAGGGCCAGCCCCTGGCATTCCTGCTGGGAATGCTGTGCAGGACCCCAGTGCCTCCCCCAGCAGGGCCACACACCCCAGCTCTCTGTCCTTACAGGGATTTAGCAGCTCTGAGGCCCTGAGGGCTTTGAGGAGCTTTGGCTTTAAGCTCCTGCTTATGAAACATGGGTTGTGTGCTCTGCTCTCCCAGCAACTGGCTTCAATGATGTTTCTTTTAGGAAAACCAAGAGCAGCCTTGCACAATTACCTAATGTTTAGCAGCAGTAAAACATAAAGGAGGTCTCAAAGTCCCTCCTCTGTCTGCCCAACACCAGGTTCATATCTGCAGGGCAGGCTGGTAAATATTCAAACAAGGCCTGGACTTACATAAGCTCACAGACTGTGTATTTACACCTGTCTGCAGTAATGCTACAGGATAGACAGATCTTCTCTTTCTTATTGCTGCCTTCATCTCTCTACCAAGCTCTCAAATGTGCCTATGCTTAAAATTTTCTTCTAGGTGCTCTCATGCACGAGTTGTCAAATGATGGTGCTCGCAAGCAATTTGAGTTTTACCTGGAAGAAATGATTCTGCCATTAATGGTAGCCAGTGCCCAGAGTGGAGAGAGGGAGTGCCACATTGTTGTGCTGACAGATGATGATGTTGTTGACTGGGATGAAGAGTATCCCCCCCAAATGGGAGAGGAGTATTCACAAAGTAAGTTTATCCTCATTGTTCCTATCAAGCCACACTGTGGTAGAGGTAGCATGAATGTCATTTAAAGTTGTACAGAAATTAACCTCTTACTTTGGGTAGTTCTGCTTAATATTCTGTTTCATAGATGCATATGTTGCTTATGTTCAATGTAATTAAAAGGAGAAGCTAATTTTTATTATTGAGATTTTGTCAGCCAGTGATGGGGAAGTAAATACTTCTTCAGAAAGGGCTTGAGGAGAGAATTGGGTAGGAGTCAGGTTAGCTGTGGGAGAGCAACTAAGGAAAAAAGCAAGAGTTAATATTTTTGAAGTATTACAGTTGTGGGGATGATGAGTTTAAGCACCTGTAAGTGGACTGTACTTCCCTGCAAGATGTGCACGAAATCCATTCCCCAGTATCTTCAACTCTTTTTCTCTGGAGTTCTTGAATTTCTCCCCCTCTTCTGAAATAAAAATACTGGAGTAAAGCAAAACAGTGGAAAAGATAAACTGTTCTGTTTTAAGGCTAGAAGGTTAATACTTGAATACAGGGATTTTTTATTTTTTTTTTTTCTCATTAAAATGTGTTTTTAGTTATTTACAGCACAAAGTTGTATAGATTCTTCAAATACATTGAAAACAGAGATGTGGCCAAATCAGTTCTGAAGGAAAGGGGGCTCAAGAAGATCCGGCTGGGCATTGAAGGTAAGGGAAGCAGTGCTTGTACTCTCTCTCTTTGGGAGAGTCTTTCTGCAGGGTTTTTATGGCTGATGGTTCTCTCTGTAGCTGGAAAAGCAAGGGGTTGGTGTTGTCTTTCCTGCTGGGGCTGGGTGACAGAAGGGCCAGAGGGGGAATGGTTGGCACCAGCAAGCAGCAGAAAACCTGATGATGGTTTCCAGACTGGTGTGCACATTGTGTCTGGCTGCTGGCTCTGTGCACACAGCTTAGGTGCTTCCTGCTGCCTGCATGACTTGCATCTCATGCCCTTTGCCTTCTGCTTTCCACACAAAATCTCTGTGCTTTGTCTGGAGTAACAGTTTGGATGTTGTGTTCTTGGCCTGGTATCCTTTCCAGGGTGTGAAATGAAAAATGTCATGTTAAGTGGCAGGCAAACATTTTCTTTTAGGAAGTACAAAACTATCCAGTGGATCAGTGAAGTGCAAAGAAACACTGATCTGAAATAAACATCATGTAAGTTAGGAGGCTGCTCTGTAAAAATCTCACTGAGTAATCTGATTTTTATCATGAATGTAAGAACTGGGTTTCTTTGCATTACATTTTTCTTCTGATTGTTGACCCAGATATTTTAGAATCCATCCTTTATAATTAGGAGGATTTCTATCATTCACTCACCAAGTTGTCATAGTTACATTTGTAATTTGCCAAGAAAAAGCAAATGCTTCTAAGTGGTGAGCTCCAAAATAACTGATTTCAGCTGAACAAGGTGGGAGCCTTATAGCTAAACAAGAACTGCCTCTGCCTGTAATGCTGGCTAAAAACAGATTATTTCTGATGGCACTTCTTGGTTTGACAAGGAGCAGCTGTGGCACTGAACTGTGATGCTGGTGCCCTGTAGCAATGTGTGAAATGGACATTATTGTTGGGGCAGAGAGGAGAGGTCACCCAACACAGCAAAAACCATCTGCACTGGCACTGCTGTTGGGCTGTGCTGTGCACAGTCACTGCTCCTGGGGCTGTGCTGTGCACAGTCACTGTTGGGCTGTGCTGTGCACAGTCAGTGCTCCTGGGGCTGTGCTGTGCACAGTCACTGGGCTGTGCTGTGCAGTCACTGTTGGGCTGTGCTGTGCACAGTCACTGTTGGGCTGTGCTGTGCGCAGTCACTGTTGGGCTGTGCTGTGCGCAGTCGCTGTTGGGCTGTGCTGTGCGCAGTCGCTGTTGGGCTGTGCTGTGCGCAGTCGCTGTTGGGCTGTGCTGTGCGCAGTCGCTGTTGGGCTGTGCTGTGCACAGTCGCTGTTGGGCTGTGCTGTGCACAGTCGCTGTTGGGCTGTGCTGTACAGTCGCTGTTGGGCTGTGCTGTACAGTCACTGTTGGGCTGTGCTGTGCACAGTCACTGTT
Organism: Erithacus rubecula; assembly: GCF_903797595.1. Classification (NCBI taxonomy): domain Eukaryota; kingdom Metazoa; phylum Chordata; class Aves; order Passeriformes; family Muscicapidae; genus Erithacus; species Erithacus rubecula. The sequence goes on from NC_136688.1 coordinate 17,948,828, forward strand.
GGGCTGTGCTGTGCACAGTCACTGTTGGGCTGTGCTGTGCACAGTCGCTGTTGGGCTGTGCTGTGCAGTCGCTGTTGGGCTGTGCTGTGCAGTCGCTGTTGGGCTGTGCTGTGCGCAGTCGCTGTTGGGCTGTGCTGTGCAGTCGCTGTTGGGCTGTGCTGCGCAGTCGCTGTTGGGCTGTGTTGTGCGCAGTCGCTGTTGGGCTGTGCTGTGCACAGTCGCTGTTGGGCTGTGCTGTGCACAGTCGCTGTTGGGCTGTGCTGCGCAGTCGCTGTTGGGCTGTGTTGTGCGCAGTCGCTGTTGGGCTGTGCTGTGCACAGTCGCTGTTGGGCTGTGCTGTACAGTCACTGTTGGGCTGTGCTGTGCACAGTCGCTGTTGGGCTGTGCTGTGCACAGTCGCTGTTGGGCTGTGCTGTGCACAGTCGCTGTTGGGCTGTGCTGGCACAGTCGCGGTTGGGCTGTGCTGTGCACAGTCGCTGTTGGCTGTGCTGTGCGCAGTCGCTGTTGGCTGTGCTGTGCGCAGTCGCTGTTGGGCTGTGCTGTGCGCAGTCGCTGTTGGGCTGTGCTGTGCGCAGTCGCTGTTGGGCTGTGCTGTGCGCAGTCGCTGTTGGGCTGTGCTGTGCGCAGTCGCTGTTGGGCTGTGCTGTGCGCAGTCGCTGTTGGGTTGGGCTGTGCTGTGCGCAGTCGCTGTTGGGCTGTGCTGTGCACAGTCGCTGTTGGGCTGTGCTGTACAGTCGCTGTTGGGCTGTGCTGTACAGTCACTGTTGGCTGGCTGTACAGTCACTGTTGGGCTGTGCTGTGCACAGTCACTGTTGGGCTGTGCTGTGCACAGTCGCTGTTGGGCTGTGCTGTGCAGTCGCTGTTGGGCTGTGCTGTGCAGTCGCTGTTGGGCTGTGCTGTGCGCAGTCGCTGTTGGGCTGTGCTGTGCGCAGTCGCTGTTGGGCTGTGCTGTGCAGTCGCTGTTGGGCTGTGCTGCGCAGTCGCTGTTGGGCTGTGTTGTGCGCAGTCGCTGTTGGGCTGTGCTGTGCACAGTCGCTGTTGGGCTGTGCTGTACAGTCACTGTTGGGCTGTGCTGTGCACAGTCGCTGTTGGGCTGTGCTGTGCACAGTCGCTGTTGGGCTGTCCTGTGCACAGTCGCTGTTGGGCTGTGCTGTGCACAGTCGCTGTTGGGCTGTGCTGTGCACAGTCGCTGTTGGGCTGTGCTGTACAGTCGCTGTTGGGCTGTGCTGTACAGTCGCTGTTGGGCTGTGCTGTACAGTCGCTGTTGGGCTGTGCTGTGCACAGTCGCTGTTGGGCTGTGCTGTGCATAGTCAGTGCTCCTGGGGCTGTGCTGTGCACAGTCAGTGCTCCTGGGGCTGTGCTGTGCACAGTCACTGTTGGGCTGTGCTGTGCAGTCACTGTTGGGCTGTGCTGTGCACAGTCACTGTTGGGCTGTGCTGTGCAGTCACTGTTGGGCTGTGCTGTGCACAGTCAGTGCTCCTGGGGCTGTGCTGTGCACAGTCACTGTTGGGCTGTGCTGTGCACAGTCAGTGCTCCTGGGGCTGTGCTGTGCGCAGTCACTGTTGGGCTGTGCTGTGCACAGTCACTGTTGGGCTGTGCTGTGCAGTCACTGTTGGGCTGTGCTGTGCACAGTCACTGTTGGGCTGTGCTGTGCAGTCACTGTTGGGCTGTGCTGTGCACAGTCAGTGCTCCTGGGGCTGTGCTGTGCACAGTCACTGTTGGGCTGTGCTGTGCACAGTCAGTGCTCCTGGGGCTGTGCTGTGCGCAGTCACTGTTGGGCTGTGCTGTGCGCAGTCACTGTTGGGCTGTGCTGTGCAGTCACTGTTGGGCTGTGCTGTGCACAGTCACTGTTGGGCTGTGCTGTGCACAGTCACTGTTGGGCTGTGCTGTGCGCAGTCACTGTTGGGCTGTGCTGTACAGTCACTGTTGGGCTGTGCTGTGTACAGTCGGTGCTGAGTGTGCTGCTGCCCTTGCAGGGTACCCCACGTACAAGGAGAAGGTGAAGAAGCGGCCGGGCGGGCGGCCCGAGGTGATCTATAACTACGTGCAGCGGCCGTTCATCCGCATGTCCTGGGAGAAGGAGGAAGGGAAGAGCCGCCACGTGGACTTCCAGTGCGTGAAGAGCAAATCCATCACCAACCTGGCGGCGGCGGCGGCCGACATCCCGCAGGACCAGCTGGTGGTGCTGCACCCCACGCCGCAGGTGGACGAGCTGGACATCCTGCCCATGCACCCGCCCCCCGGCAGCGGCGAGCCCGAGCCCGAGAACCCCGCGCTGTGATGGCGCCGCCCCGCTCCCGCATGCTCCCGCGGCGACCGCGCTCCGCTCATGCCACACGCACCGCCGGCTCCTCCCCGTGTCCCCGTGTTCAGGATGCGGCGGGGCCCCGCCGCCCCGGCCGCTGTGGGAGGAGCGCGGCTCCGGCGCTGGGCTCGCTGACGTTCGTGTCTGTGTTTACGGTAGGTGTGTGACGTTGGTGACTCCCGAGCTGGCCTGGCCCCGCTCCGCGGCCCTGGAAGCTGAGTGGGAATTGATAGTAGCACTTTACAAATGGTTGAGAAGTGGAATTTGAAGCCATTTTTTATAAATGTATTGCACAATACTAACAAAGTGCTTCTATCAAAGGTATTAACTGTACATAGTTTTGCTCTGAATAGATTGACCCTTTTAAAGTTATTGTATATGGTTGAGCACAAAACTATTTACTCTTGGGTTTTTGGATTGGGGACGTGATTCAATGACCCATGTAACATCTTGTTCGAGTTCTTTAGTGAATTTTTTCACTCGTTTGCAGCGTGAGCCATGTTGAAAAATTGTGAACAACGGACAGGGGCTTTATCCTAAATTTTGCCTTACCTTAAGCTGTTCACAAATATTTATTTAATACATTTTTCATAAGTGTCATGAAATAGGAAAATGCAAATGGTTCATTCTTCATTTATTAATGATTGTAAACAAGTTTTTCATGCAAATAAAGTTTCCATTATTTTAATGGGCTCGAATTAGCTGTGAGTTATGAATTCTGCGAGTTGTCGCTTTTCTTTTCTCAGGGGAAGGATGGTTAATATTAAGTGAAAAACAAGTATTTCTTCAAGATAATCAGCCTATTTCAATGCACCTGCCTCTTGTGCTTTTCCCAGGATAAACCTGGGTCTGGGAGTAAGCAACAACAGCTTCTCTGGGAATCTGCTGTCATGCAAAGTTGTGTAAGTGTGAGTAAGGCACTGGCTTTCCTCCCTTTTCCCCCCCAAGGCTAAAGAAATGATAAATACCAAGTGCTTCTAGCATGCACCTTCAGCAGGGTTTTATCAAATTTATTTATCAAAGTAAATGCTCCATCTTAGAACAAGGGAAACATTTATTTTAAAAATATTTAACTGTCTAATACATTACACTTTAACAATATTTATAGTAAAGGATTCTTACAAGAAAGAATAAACAGCTTTATGGTACAATTAGTATAAGAAATATCCACATGGGGACTGTTTTGCAGTGTAAAAACACACCATACATCTGAAATGGTCATTTGCATATAAAAGCTACCACTGATGCCAGTGAGTTGCACAGTGATTTAAAAAAAAAAAAAAAAAAAAAATTTCAAACAACAGAATCCAAAATATACAAGTATCGCAAGCTATACACAGCTAACCAAATCAACACAGAACACTGTAGCAGGTTATTCCACTTTGTCTGAAGTTACACATGGGAGGATGAGTTGAGTTCTGACACAGCTTTTATGAAGTTCCCACATAAAAGCCTCTCAGTCCCACGAGTTTCAGAGGCTGCAGAGCTGCACCGGTAAATGCACTTGGCTGGGGGATTTACAAGGGCCAGGGCAGGTCGCTGAAGTCCACGGGCCCGCCCAGCCCCGCGTCGGCCTCCAGCAGGCTCATGATGACTGCCATGGCTGCCTCGTCATTGCTGGGGCTGCTGGAGCCCTGCTCCGTGTCGATCATGTCCATGCCCATGTGCGAGTTCTCCCCTGCAGAGGGAGCACAGCTCAGCCAGGCTGCTCACACACCACCCGAGCCACTGCTCCCTCACTCAGCCAGGGAACAGAGGCTTCCAGGCACACCCCTGGCACTTCCCTTAGGTACAGCTAAGTGGGGGGAAGCAGCAGGCTCACACATACACAGATGTAAGATTTTTGAGTGCAGAATCTGAAGAAGGTATAGAAATGATAGCAATTCTATATCAAAATTTGCTGAGTGAGTTTTACTGGGTAACTAAGAAGGAAAAGAGCAAGTAAGCTTTTCTTAGATTTATCCTTTACCTTCAACAAAAGATGTTTCTACCAAGCAGAAAGATTTTTACAGACAAATAAAAAATGCCAATTGTGCAAGTAGAGAAAAGATCTTAGAATTTTCCACTGCAAAAAAAACTGAAAAACAACTTCTGGCTTAAACTGTAACATAGTGACTTTTGTGATTGGAATATAGTACCGTGAATATGGTAATGTTAGTAGTTATGATAGGCTATAGGGAATAGTAAAGGTGTTGATTGGTTGTCATGTTTTAAGATGCTCTGTAATGAAAAGTGCATAATGCACTGTAACCAGAACTAGAAGAAACTTTCAGATGAACCCACAGCTGTGGTGAAAAGGCTTTGGGCTGGGCTCCTGTCACCCACAGCCTGTCAATTGCTGCATCATCAGGATACAATAAACAGCATTGTAAAGAGCCCCTGGAGTTCCCATCCCTCAAGGCTCTTGCAGGTAAGTTTACAAAACAGGCTGCCAGCACTTGGCTGTGGGCATTGTGCCTCAGCTGGAAAAAGCAATTTCTGCTAAAACCAACCATCTGCAGTGTCCAGCTGGGAGTGAGGGTGCTCAGGTGTGGCTTCACTTACCCAGGATAGAGGAGCTGTCGGAATAGGGGTACCCAGAATTATCCTGGATTTGTCCTGACAGCAGCCCAGCTGAAGAAATGTCTGGAGTGCCACCATTCAAGATCTTGAAAGACAAAAAACAGAGGCTCTAAAGCAGCATGAAATGGTGCATTAAGTCTTCAAGTGTCCTATACTGGAATTTTTAATATAGGGTAGATGGACTTCCCAAAATAACCCTTTGGTTCATAACAAACAATCTTCTAAATAAGGATAAATACCAAGGGGGTGCTGAAAACACCCAGCCCTGCACCTGAATTTTCCTTTATGCCATGCCAGCAGCCCCTGTTCTGTGCTATCATGTTGAATACCGTAGGGCAGAAGAAGAAACAATAACTATCACTAGAATTGTAATTCTGTTCCAACTTGGGAGTTTTATTTCAGGAACAAAGACAGCTGAGAATAGATGGAAATATTTACTGTCTGTTCCAGTACAAGCAATTCTTACAAGCAAGTCATCATTTCTGAGAAAGAAAGGTTAAGTAAGCTTGAAGAAGTGCATAAGGATCTGGACAAGTGTTGTTCTTGCTCTTGATAAAACTTCCACAAGCATTTAGAGATTGCTGGAAGCAGCCAGGACAAGATTTCAGGTGCTGGTAATGTCACCTGAGTGCTACTCAAGCAATCTCAGAGCAAGGCAGGTGCACGGTGTTGACATAAAAATAACCTCCCAGTGCCCAGGCAAGCACAGAATTGTCCTGGTTTGTGCTCCAGCAGCACGGGAGCACTGCTGGGATTCAGCCACTGCTCCAGTGCCAGCACTCCCAGCCTTCACCAGCACGGGGTGGCAGAGAGTTTCTGCAGGGTGCAGACAGATGAGGAGAGCTGTTCCCTGCAGCTCTGCTGAAAAAATACCACCTAAAGGGCAGAGGGAGTGTCAAACACTGCTGGTGGTTGGGACCTGCTGCTCTGCCCTTCAGGGGCTGTGAGCACGGCAGGGCTCTGGCTCACTCCCTTCTGCAGCCAGGAGCTGCTCCCTGAGCACAATCCCCTCTCCTGCAGCCAGGAGCTGCTCCCTGAGCACAATCCCCTCTCCCTTTTGCAGCCAGGAGCTGCTCCCTGAGCACAATCCCCTCTCCCTTCTGCAGCCAGGAGCTGCTCCCTGAGCACAATCCCCTCTCCCTTCTGCAGCCAGGAGCTGCTCCCTGAGCACAATCCCCTCTCCCTTCTGCAGCCAGGAGCTGCTCCCTGAGCACAATCCCCTCTCCCTTCTGCAGCCAGGAGCTGCTCCCTGAGCACAATCCCCTCTCCCTTTTGCAGCCAGGAGCTGCTCCCTGAGCACAATCCCCTCTCCCTTCTGCAGCCAGGAGCTGCTCCCTGAGCACAATCCCCTCTCCCTTCTGCAGCCAGGAGCTGCTCCCTGAGCACAATCCCCTCTCCCTTCTGCAGCCAGGAGCTGCTCCCTGAGCACAATCCCCTCTCCCTTTTGCAGCCAGGAGCTGCTCCCTGAGCACAATCCCCTCTCCCTTCTGCAGCCAGGAGCTGCTCCCTGAGCACAACCAGCCCAGGGGAAGCTCCTCTCACCTTCTTCCCTCCTGGCGAGGATGTGTCGGGTGGGGGTGTGCTGGTGATGTTCAGGGGACTGGAGCCACAGCTGGAAGGTGATGATCCTCTTATCCTAAAACATGCACAAAACAGGGCAGGGATTTACAAGCCACTCGGAGGACTTGGGAGTTTTAAATGCTGACTTCATTTAAAATGCTAAAAGCATCAGCTTCATTTTTGTAATCTCCCATTCTCACAGCAGCACTGCTGTTATTTGCAGCCAGACCAGCAGTTCTGTGTAAATCCAGCCTGCTTGGGCTGCAAGCTTTGCCTCCTCCCTGTTTTCATCCTGGACAGCCTTCACAGAGGAAGGAAAAGGTCCTGGCTGCTAAGGAAAGCCTCATTTTTGAGTATTTCACTCAATTTCCACCAGCTAAGAGTTCCAGCTGCCTCCCTCACAGAAACCCAACTTCCTCCAGGGAGCCCCTGCTGGACACTGGATTGTTTTTAACTGCTCTAAGTTGCATTGTTCACTTCCATTTTCCACAGCCTGATCAAACATTGTTAATAATGAATAATGTATTGACTGTAGAACCAACAAATCTCCAGACTGAAGGGAGGAGGGGTAGTTACAGAGAGAAGCAATGGAAATGGGAATCTTCTCCTTGGCAGAGCTCCCCTGGGAAAGCTGAACAGAAGGCAGCTTTGGAAAATAGTAACAGCTGCTGAAAAAGGACTGGAACTAACCCAGGGTCCGAACTGAAATGCAAACGCGGGTGGGAACTGCACTACTACACTCACTTGGACTAATTAAATGCTTTACAGCTACTAAAAGGGATGGTTAAGCTCCAAAGTATTGGCTCAGCCATGTTTTTCTTCTTTTTCCCCTTTTTCCTATTCCTACAGAGAGGAATGAGGCCTTAGGGATAGGTCTGCTGCTGCCTGAAGTGAGGATGGAGGGAATCTCCTGCCTGCAGCAGGAACAAAACTGGGAAACAGACTGAATGTGTTCAGTCTGCTTAAATTGCTGCCACCAACACCTGCTGGGTCTGACCCCTTCCATAGGAAGGGGAACACAGCTCCCAAGAGGAAATCTGTGAGGAGCAGGGGTTTTTAGCCAACAGGAATGAAGTGGCAGCCACTGAAAGCAGCTGCTCTCACAGGTGAGAACAGAGAAGCAGCTGTGGATCCCCAGAGTGCCTTGGTGACCCTGTGCTGACCCAGCCCCACATCCTCACTGCCATGGGAAAGCCCCAGCGTTGTGTCCTTGCTCCAAGGGAGCTGCACAAGCTCATCATGCACATCTAACAGCTCCAAAAGCATCTGAGTGAATGGACTGCAGGAAAACAAACATTGCTGCTTTGGCACACACTCAATAGCTTTGGCATTTGGAGGTTGTGCCACTCACAGCCTCAAGTCATTGGGAAAGGAACAGTCTGGAATGGATTTGTTTCTAGGTAGCTGCTCTTTTTAACTCCTGTTTCTGGTGAACAGGACATCATCATCACCACTGCAGAAAAAATGCCAGTGTCAGTCTTTTGCAAGAGGAAGCTGCAACTTCATGTTTTCCCTGTGGGGGCTGACTGCCACAGGGATGCTGAACAGGAATCTGGAGCTGTCGGAGAAATACAGTTGGATCATTCCTTATTCAGCTTGAATAAGTTCTTTCAGAGGAAATTAAGGAAATCTAACTAAAGAACAGTAATAAAACATCTTCACACCATTTTCTCTCACCTGTGAATCTCCATGATTTCTTCAGCAATCATCCTCCCTATTTTACCTGCCCCAGCTCTTGTTCCACCTGGAATTCCAGGCACAGTGGGATGGGTCCTTTTGGGGCCACCTGAAATGAGCAGAAATTCTATGGTCAGAGAACAGCTTGCACACCTTCTCCACAGGGAAATTGTGTTCAGGCTCTGAGCAGCTGCAGGACCTTCTGAACTGATTTATGGACAGTCCCACCAACTGGTGAGTGCCTTCAAATGGATGAAAAGCTCAGGCTTGCACTGAGCTCTGCTGGGTCTCAGATGTCCCTCTGTGCCAGCAGGGACAGAACAGACCCCAACTCTTTTAGAATCTGGCAGTTATCTTCCAGAATTCAGCATCTGGTGCTACCTCTTGTCCAGAGCTGGTGCAGAATGGCCTTGCCAGACCTGCCCCACTCTGTGCCCAAACAGGCTCTTCTCCAAACATGTTTGTTCTCTGCTTTTTGTGGAGAACTTGCCAGTGCATGTTCCATTCAATATGGGATAACCTGATGACTGCAGATAAAGCCCTTGCAGGTAACTGCAGGAATCTAGAAGTGGGGAGAGAAGGGAGGTCTGAGCAGTTAGGAGCTGTTCCTGCAATGTCATTTCACACTTGCACAGCACTTGGGAGGTTGTCAGGAAGGAGCCTGGCATACTCCAAGCAGGGAAAAGCCCACACTGAGAGGGCAGGAAAGGCCTCAGCATTGCTTATCCAGAATGGATAATTGCCTGCTGCTGGAAATGCACATTCACCAACAGCAACCCTCAGCAGGTGTGGCTCAGACCCAAAGCTAACCCTTATTTCCCTGAGGGTAGGAAGCAGTCTGGGTGCAGAAGGGCAGCAGATGTGAGCAGGCAGGATGAGCTGCCCCAGGGCAGCCCCCTGAGCACTGGGGTTACCTTCTCCAGCCTGGAGAACACTGTCCATGCTGTGTGGGGATGCTGCCAGCTGGGGAAAGGCCCCGTCCCCACTCTCCAGGACTGTGGTGCTGTGGAGGACAAGGGTTAGAAAAAACCAGTGAGAGAAAACCTGACAGGTAGAAAACCCTACCAGCGATTAAAAGCCAGTGCAGGCAGAGTTTCAGCAGTGTGTGTCAGTGTCACCCTGTGACTGACACCAGGGCTGGGTAAACAACAGAAATCAGCCACCCTGGTCCACCTCAAAGAGTGCACCCCAACAGCCTCCCTCAGCACAGAACTCCTCTACTGCAATTATTCTGCTGAGAAATCATCTCCAGAGAAAGGAAAATGGGGGGAAATATCTGCTAAAGCAAAGAAATGCATGTCCCTAAGTTCCTACAAAGCCTAAATCTTTTTCCCAAAGATTTCCCAAAGAAAGACAATATTTCTATTTTCTGCAAATTTCTGCAGAAATTAAATTACTGCAATTGTTAAACTAAACCCCTTCTCCCCATGTTATCTGGAGAAGACACCTTTTATCTTACAAATAGGTCAAATCTCACAAGAGAAAAGGGCAAAGCAATGGGAATTCCCAAGCACCTGCTGAGGGAAAAGCACTTACCAAACAACTGTGTTTGTGGAGACAATGTATTCTACTTCTTTGGTCCAAGGGTTCATGAAACTGAACCAGCGACTCCTCAACGTAATAAAAGAGCCATCTTTTATTTTAAACTTGTAGCAGTTAGTTGTAATTTTTTCTCTTGTCTGCAAAACTGAAGACAGGCAGAAAGCAAGTCATGTATACATACTTACATATATAAATGGAGCCCTTCTAAGGGAAAACCCAGTTAATTCCTCCCCACATCCCTCAAGAAAAATGTTATTCCTCCCTCATCCCCCTCACCCATCCTGAACCTCAAATATTCCCTATAAATCCATGCAAGTCCAAGCTAATCACAGTGTTTGGCACATGCAGCACAATGCTCTTGACTAAACCCCCTGCAAACATCAACACCCAAATCTTTGCAAGTCTGTTTGGGTTTCCTTTAAACACAACAACTGTTGCTGATATTCAGAACAGAATTTCTTTCCTGAATTATTAATAACCTTACCTTGTCTGTGACATTCTGCAAGATGTGCTATATCATCTTGATGAAAATATTCATAACACGAAGTACCTAGAAGTTCCTGGGGTAAGTATGCCAGGATGGCTGTTGCCCTGGGGAAGGGTGGGAGAGGAAGAAAATAAAGAGAAAGAAAGAAAAAAAAAAAAAAAAAGAAGAAATCAATCTTTTCAAGCTGAAGCATTAGTCAGAGATTCTTAAAGCTCACACCGAGGCTCAAGTAATGCAGAAAGGAATTTTCAGCTTAGAAAGTTAAAAAAAATTCCTTAAGAATACTATTTTTAATTCTCAGGTAATTAAAAAAGTACTTAACACCCAGAGCCCTCAGGTATTACATTTGACCCACCAGAGGGGATGTAAGACTTGCTAAACAGCTTTGAAGATTTGCTGTAATTTGGGGAATTTAAGCCTGAAAAAAGCTGCCTTGTAGCAGCCACACAAAGCTTTCTGCATAAAGTGCCACTGCAAAACAGACATCAAAGGTTTGGAAAATTCAGGAGTGGGACAGAAAAACACCTCACCAAACTCAACTTGGATTTTGTATGTTTCTTAGAAGAAAATTACTGAGGGAGAAGTGACAGTTCCTTGAAGAAACTGAAGTAAGTGTCACAATTCCAAACTTCTCCAATGCAAATAAAACACGAAGGGCAATAAGGAACAAACCTAGGTAGATCAACACCTGTTCTGCAATCTAAAAAAAAGCCCAAACTAAATATCATAAAATGTAGAAATTGGTACATATTAATAATTATGGATAAGAACAAACAGAAAAAAGCTGAAGCACAAAATCTGTAGGATTTCCACATGAGGAATTTTTTTTTACTCCAAGAACTTTAGCACAGATGGGGAACAGCATGAGCAGCCACAGGTGATTTGTGAACCCTTTTCTTTTCACAGCAGGGTGAGCAGGTGCTGTGGAAAGGAAAATTGCAGCAAATCACAGACATAATAGACTGGCCATTCAATACCTGACCATGTCCTGTTATGCAAGGAAGGAAATTGTTTGTGTCCTTCTGGAATTTCATCCTGTATTTACTTTTTCCCTCAGCTCTCCTCTCTGACTTAACAAGGCAGCTCTGAGTGCTGCAGCTCTATCTGATGACATCTGCATAGGTAACAAACTGAATTTTACTCTCAAATTCACCCTGCAGACCAATTACAAGTTCTGAACAAATAAGAGGAGAGATGATTCTTTTGAAAACTCTGCTTGGTGTGGCTGCCATTGCAGCAGTGAACTGTTCAGCAGCTCCCTGGCTAATTGGCAGCCCAGTTAATTGGCAATCCAGAACCTAATCCATAGCTGTGCTTCTCCAGGGACCCTGAGCCCATGAGGACAGAAGGGCTCACAGTTTAGGAAAAGTTTCTTCTCTGACTTGGAAATAAATTGTTTTCAACTTTTACAGGTGCCTAAAAATTCTCCAGGAGATCATTGGATGTCAACTTCAGGCTACAGATGAGGCTTTCTTCTAAATAAATTCCTTTTGAAAGAGCCCTTTGAAGTAGCACAGACATCCCAGGGACTGTAAACAACAGCTGGAAAGCAATTCAACAAAAGCATATGTGTTTAAATCCAATGGGTCAATATTTTCTGAGTCTCATTATTTTAGAAATGCCTCAAAATTACACATCAGGGGAATATGTCTGATCTTTTGAAAATAAAACTTGTCTGTGAACAAGACAGAATGGCATTTTCTGAGCAACAGAAAGCCAGGAATGCTCCCTCAGCTCCCACCACTCAGGAGTTGGCATTTTCAAAAGCTTTCTATCAAATTAAAGCCAAGAACACCCAGCCTAACCAAAACCCACAAACTCAACCACCCCAAAACAAATAGGTAACATAAAAAAATAAATAGATATTCTCTGTACTGCACTTCCTCCCATGACTATCCTCTAGTTCCTCTCAAAGGGCACTAAAGATCAGCTGAGTGTCCCCTGGAAGCAATTCCAGCAGGCAGGGTCTGTCAGTTTGGGGTTTGTGCTTTTCTGTGTCTCAAGCAGCTGAGCCAAAGCCACAGGGAAACTGGAACAGCCTCAATCCCTCTGGACAAGGAAGGGAACCAAGCAACCCAGCACAACCTCTCCACTACCACCCTTCAACCTCCTACTTCTCCCTCCTTGATCCAGTCCTTTGTCATGAAGATTCAGGTCATCCGTGCCTGCTGCTGAAGAAAAATTCAATTCCATTTCTTTTGGAAAAGAATTAGCCCTTCAGATAGCAAATTGATGTTTGAAAGCAGATAGCACAGGGGAACAAGTTCTCAAAGCATTTCCCAGAGATAACCCTCAGGAAAAGCTTTCCTTCTTACAGACACAAAGGGGCACAGGCAGAAGCATTAACCCAGCAGAAGGTGGCCCAGTAAATAGTTATGTAAGTGTACAGCTAGCAAAGCTAACCCAGCCTCTAACTGTTTAAAAGAGCTTTCATGCAACACAGGAACCTATTTGGGTCCAGTTTCAAAATATCTTCTTCTGAAGATTACACACATACATAACACCCCTAATGAATTGGCAGAAATGATCCTGGTGTTATTTTGCCAGGTTTTTTGGAAGTCTGGGGGATTTTTTAAAATTTAATCAGTCATGTTGAATAAATGTGTAGTAACAGCTTTGAGCTCCACCTCAAAAACCAACCCAGCTTGCAGTAAAAAAAACTTAAAAAGGCAGCAATTTAATTTTTCTGAGGGTTTTTATGCTGCTGCAAGGAAAGCTGTCCATAAGGTAGTGCTGGACAGTGACCTGGGTGGAAGCTGTTAGGGGTGTAAAAATAACTATGTAGTTATTGGCTTTTGCTAGCACATACAGACTTTTGCAAAGTATTTTGCTATAGTATGATTTGTAATCACTTTTAACTGCTTTTGATATAATTTGTCAACTTCTGTGGCCAATACCTTGGCCCTGTGTAGTTCATGTATTTTAGTGTGATAAATATATTATAGTTTAGGCTCTTGCAAAATAATGAAATAAAGACAGTGCTGGGTATTAACTGTTGCAGAAGTAGTTAATACTTTTCTAACTAATTGGCAATGGTAAGAATAACTCAGTTCTATGAAATAGATAATGGTGATTTAATGTACTTGTAGAATATAATATCTGAATAAGGTAACATTGGAAAGAACCAGGACACCAAGAAAAAAATTTATTACTGACTCTCCAGTTATCAGGAAGTGTCAAACAAACAGAACAGAGCCTCAAGAAGAAATAAAATATATTGATTTCATGTATAGGATGGCTTGAAGACAAGCCAGAGGTTAAAAACCAAGCAGAAGAATTCCCAGAACATATAAACTCTGACTGATGATTGTGATGTGTAGAGGGATGCAGGACTCCAGTTTGCTCTCAAGATGCTGTTTATTATGTCCAGATAATTCAGCAATTTATTTATTATTGAAAATGCTGATTATTGTATCCAGAGGATACAGCAATTCAGAGGTCATGGGTGATAGAGCCTGGCCTACAGCTAAGCTCAGCTGTAGGCTTGTCTGAAGCCACTCTAGTTCTGGTTACAATGCATTCTATACTTTACTTTGCTGAGCATCTTAACACATAACAACCAATCAATACCTTTACTATTACCTGTAGTGTAACCTTGCTACTAACATTACCATATTCATGTTACTATTCTCCAATCACTAAAAGCCAGTATATTACAGTTTAAGCTAGAAGTTGTTTTTCAGTTTCCTTGCAGTGGAAAACTGAGACCTTCTTTCTACTTGCAACATTGGCTTTCTTGCTTGCTTGTGGAATCTTTTTGCTTCTGTTTGAGGTGGGTTTATCCTTTGCTCTGAGCCACAAAAGCCTTTTCTAACTAATATAGCCTTTGCCTTCTTGGCTGTAAGTAAGACTGGCTCAGCAATATCAAAACCTGCTTTCATTTCTATTCCTCCTTCAGATTCTACATTCAAAGACCTTTCTGTTAAACACACATATCTGAGAGCCCTCCCTGCCAAACCCATCCATCCCAACCGCGACGGAATCGCGACAGAACCGCGATGGAATGGCAACGGAACGAACAACAGCTGCAGCGCTCCCACCCCGCTGCTCCTGCACACACACATGCAAACAGAAAAGCAAAATCATGCCAGCAGCCCAGCAGGAGGGCTGTGTGCCTGTGGCAGCAGGGGAGCTCCCACCTCTGGTCCACGAAGACGAACTTGCCGTCGATGGCGTGGCGGGACACGTACTCGGTGGGCTTGACGCGGATCTCGCCGTTGGCCGGCTGCGGCACCACGTGCGGGTGCAGCCTCCCGATGGCCACCAGGCAGCTCAGGTTGCAGCCCTCGTTGTCCGGCTCGTTGTCCTCATCCAGCCCCATCTTTGTGGGAGGCCAGCTCTTTAAGTAGCCTGTGCTGTGGATAGTGCAAAAGCTTTTGCGGTCTGCTGTGGAAACAAGAGGGTGGAGAAAACAAAGTAGCAAAATGTAAGAAAGCGGTTAGGTGCTGGATACAGCTCTGGAGAAGTAAACTCGGTTCTGCTCATAATGCACCTCCTCTCTTGTGCAGGAAATTTGGGATACTCTTCACTAAGGCTGGTCAGGGGCTTGGAACACAAGCCCTGTGAAGCTGAGGGAGCTGGGGGTGTTTAGCCTGGAGAAAAGGAGACTCAGGGGTGACCTTATCACTCTCTGAAAGGTTTTTGTAGTCAGCTGGGGGTTGGATTCTTTCTCTAGGCGGCACTGACAGAATGAGAGGACAAGACTTAAGCTGTGCCAAGGGAAAATTAGGTTGGATATTAGGAAAAAGTTTGTCACTGAAAGGATGATCAAGCACTGGAATTGTCTACCAGGGAGGTGGTGGAGTCAACATCCCTGGATGTGTTAAAAAAGATTGGATGTGGCACTTGGTGCCATGGTCTAGTTGAGGTGTTAGGGCATGGGCTGGACTCTTAGATCTTAAAGATCTCTTCCAACCCAGTCATTCTGTGCTTCTGTGAAGGAGAGCCTGGGCTAAAGGAGGCTCAGGGGAGAGCTCATCACTCTCTAGAACTGCCTGACAGGAGGAGGGAGCCAGGGAGAATCAGCCTCTTCTCCCAGGAAACAGTGGCAGGATGAGAGGACTCAGGCAGTGCCAGGGGAGGGTCAGGCTGCACATCAGGAGCAATTTCCTCACTGAAAGGATTGTCCAGCACTGGAAGGGGCTGCCCAGGGAGGTGCTGGAGTCCCCATCCCTGCAGGTGCTCAAGAAGTGACACAGCACTCAGTGCCACAGTCTGGTTGACAGGGGGATGTTTGGTCAAAGGCTGGGACTCAATGACCTTGGAAACCTTCTCCAGCCTTAATGACTCTGTGATTCTAAAGGGTTTTTCAGCACTCCTGCTGTAATGCAGCTAATCTCAGATAATCCAATAAACAATTTATCTTGGCAAAACCACTGTTTATGCTGAAACATCACACAGCTCAGACCAAGGTTGCTCTTGGTAATTATGAGCAGAAATTGCATCACATTTTATTATTTCAAAGGAGCAAATAACCCAAAGGAATGTATGAAGAAATGAGTAGATTTATAAATAAGATGCCTCTTTCATCTTGACCTGAGGTTCCTACAAAACCCATGTTTGGCAGAACATACAGTGAGCACAAAAGCAGGATGCAAGGCTGAAGCTGAGCCTGAACCTCATGGGGAGTTGGGGCAGCTGCCACAGCCAAAGAATACACCAAAACTGCCTCTGTTCTCTTGCTGTTTGTATTTACACTTTAACACCAAATGTGTTATTCACAGTACTTAAAGAAGAAACCTTCACATTTGGGCTAAATATATATTCCAACATGCCTAGAATAATAGCCTGCAGAGGAGAAAATACTACCAACACTGCTAATGCTACCAGCAAATATTCCAGGTGTAGAAATAACATGTTCCCAGCACTCAGAACGTAACAAACCCACAGATGAACTTGGAATAACACTTTTTTAAGATGGATATCCATCCACACATCACTGGGCAAATGTGGAGCAGAGAACAAGGAACAGCTCCCCTTTACTGGAGACACTGTCCAGGTGGTCAAGACCGAATGTCTTGACCATGTTTTAAACTGAAATCTGACCCATGCCTGAAGATGATGCAACAACCCCTCAGAGCTGCTGGCACAAACTGCCTGAAAGTTTCAAGAAAGCAGAGTGGAGAATTTGGCTTTAAATGCTAATAGAGGTGTGTAAGAGATACTGGAGGGGGCAAGGGGGAGTTTGAAGAAGTAACAGACCTAGATATAGTTCAGAATCTTAATAACATCAATAATCATACAAAATAGAACCACTGCAAACGAGCAGTATGAAAATAAATCCTGAGAGCCTAGGTAATAAAAGCACGATGGTTACCTTTCTTCTTTGAGCAGGTTGAAGGGAAATCCTTGTCCTCTACTTTGACAGAGGGCCTGTTGCACTTCATCCTGCAGAAGAAGGAGCGGCGCGCTCCGGAGCAGAGGCGCGAGGGCCCGGGCGTGATGTCCGTCTTGACAGGGAGCCCAGCTGTGCAAACACCAGGCAGGCTCAGGGGAATGGCACAGGGAACTGCCCCACAAACCCCACCCCACAGTGCTTCACCCCTCCTGGGTTGCAGGTGCTGATGTGTGTGAGGTTCTGACTCTGCTTTGTGCTGTTAGAGCTCGAGAGAGCGGCGTGCTGAGTGCCAAGAGCAGCAAGGGATTGGACAAATCCACACAGGGCCTGGGATAAACACTGCAGTTCCTTTGAAGTGATTAAAAATATTTCCACAGCCAGAGAAGAGTTCCATACACAGTCACTCAGCAGGATCCTGACCCTTCAGACTGGCACTTTTCTATCACAACCCTCCCAGAAAACACATGTGCACATAGAGCAGGAGAGCCCCAATGACACTCCAGGGACAGAAGGAGGAAAAGAGGTAGCAGGGACTCACACAGGAACTGCAAATCCCCAAGAGCTCCAGTTACGTCTCAGAAGTCTCTCTTGCCTTGCAGACATAAGTGCACACAGACATGCCCTAACAATAAATCCTGACCTTTCTCATATTCTCACAGGGGATTCTTTTCTGTGGGAAAACCAACCAAAACACACCTAACCTCTGGTGTGTTTCCCTTCCAGGGCTCCAGGAAGACATGGAATGCTTCCATGGCATGCATCAGGAGCACAGGTATCAGCAAGGCCAGTGCTCCAAGGGCTGATGGAGGATTTAAATCCCACAGCCTGCCATCCACTCCAACCATGTCTGTATGGGGGATATGTAAAACCAAGCAGCTGTCACATGAACAAAACTTCCCAGGCCTTGTGGTGCTTTAACATCAGGAGGAAGAAGCAATTCCAGCATTCTAGTGGGAAGTGTTTCCCTTACAATTGCACTGGAGTGAGGTGATCTGCAGGAGGTCAGGCTGCCCTGTGCCACATGCCCTCCAAGCTGCTGCACCATGGTGTGAGTACAAGCTGTGCTGAGTTACTCATGCCAAGACAAAAATAAATACGTGCACACATCCTCATACTCTTCACCAGTATGAGCTCTTGAAATTCTACCAATCCGTCTATCATAGCAGATGGGAAGACTGTAATTCATAGTATTTATTTTTGCCCTAACTTTGTCAGAGGCATACAAAGAAAAAAAACACCAAAGAAACAGGAGGCAGCACTGGATATTCATGCTTGACAACTGATGAAACCAGGAGCCAGAAAAAACTTCAGCTGATTGTGCTGAAGCCTCCAGGCTGCCTTGCCCTCGAATGATCTCTCTCAACTTCAGCTTATGAAGTTGAGCTGGTGGCTTCTGTGAGCTGAGATCCAGGAGATTCCTGCTCCTGACAAACATGAGAACTTAACAACCTGGAAATCTGCAGTTGTAAGAGACCACCTTCCACTTAACTCCTGTTATGAGAGGGGAATTAAACACCCACTCACCCCCAGAGCAGCAGAGATACAGAACTACTTTAAAATACCAGAGTGGAGCAGAGCTAAGGGACATGTCAGGAAATTATTCCAAAGTTAAAAACTTGAGAGAAAGGCTGAGTGATTGATGGCAGTAAGCAAATAGATAAATAAAATGAATCCTCTATCTTGGCTGACATCTAAGGATTACCAAGATAATAGTGAGTGTATGCTGACCATTTAGAATGAGGGATTAGAACAAATGCTTCCTTTGTTCTACAGAGAAAGTTCAGGCTTTGATGCCTGGAAGAGAGAGGACACCTCACAGGTGAAGCCAGTTCCAGCAATCCCTCTGTGCCACAGAGCTTGCCAAACCCACCAGCTTCCTGTTGTACCTGTTCCACACATTTATTTCTTTTTTTTTCTTTCTTCCTATCTTTAAGCTGCAACTCCCTTGGCATGAGACAACCCAGACAGCATCCCCCACTTCAGGCATGAGGCAGATCCCCCTCAGCAGTGGCTCCAATGACATTTTCCCCAAGGTGGTAGCACTCACTTTTTGCATCTATGAGTCTCTCTCGTGGCGCGGTGTCAGAAGAGGAGAGCTGCTCCTTCACTTTGGCAATGTCTTTAGGATGGAGATAATCAAATAAACTTTGACCAATCAAATCATTCTGTAGAGATTGAACATTCAGTCAAAAAGTAAAATAATGGCTCAGTGTATTTTTTTTATTTTAGCATCCAGTATGAATAATGCTTTTACACATAGGTGTAAGCAAGGAATACCAAATATTCAGACCCAGCCTCACTGCAGGGGGTTTGGACTGGATGACCTTTAAAGGGTCCCTTCCAAACAATTTTATGATTCTGTCATTTGATGGAAGGTTTTTCTCTGTGTATGGAAGTTATGACTACCATTACACAGTAATTTCTGTCATCTTTTTTCAGTAAGAGTTTTGCAGAACTGGCATGCTCAACTCCCCCCCACCAAATACTCTGGTTTCTACTCAGTCTTACTTCTACCACACATTTGAATGAAAAAAAAAACCATCCTAACTGAAAATGTTCTCTTTCATTATTTACAAATGAATAGGTATTTAGTATATACCTAACTAAAGGCTGGCCAAGAAAGATTTTTGAAGCTAATACAGGTTTTAAATTTGATGAGGAGTGCAGATGACAGGAAAAAAATGAAGATTATTTACACAGTGCATGTTCCAAGTTAAACCTTATGTTGAGCATATATGAAAAACCTGGCTTTGGTATATCTGATTTCCAGTTTCCATTAGTAAGCATGCCAGCAAAATCAGAACAGATAGAAAGAAAACTAAGTTGGAAAATCCATGTGAAGCTACTGGAGGAAGCCCAGACTAATGTTTCAGTATTTGCTTACACTCCCAATTAGGTAATGCTTCTGCAAGCCTGAGGGTAAATCCTTGAGCAGAATGCATCAATCAGTGAATTAAATTTAGTTCCTTTTCCCCTCCTTGCTTTGAATGGAAACCAGAAAACAATCTTCTCTAATGACATGGCAGAGAAAAAGCTCTTTCTTTGCAAGACCTCTCAGCTTTCAGGACAGGCTCCTCTCATACCTACCCCTCAGAAAAAAGCACAACCATCAAAAAGCTCTCAAATCTTTTAAGACTTAAAATGGAAAAGAATACCTGACTGTAGTTGAGGATCTTGAAGACAGATTCTGAAACAAACAGTATCTTCCCTCTGTCACAGCCCACAACAAAAAGAAATCCATCTGCTGCCTAATTGAGGGGGGGAGGGGAAAAGTCAAATCCCAAGTTATACATCCTCCATGCATTGTTGTAACCTTTAAAAACACTTTGTGTGCAGTAGAATTTCTACACTAGGAGAGCTGTCTTAACATTTAGAGGTAACTGAGTCAACAGGAAAAATGTGAAATTACAATGAAGGGGTTTTTTTTGCATCTACAAACATTTTTGGCATTATTCTGGGCATTATGCCCAGAATGTAAAATAACTTTTATGAGAAGAAAGAACCCATTTCTTGTCCAATAATATTATGATTATGTTTAATAATGCCTTCAAATTAAAATGTTATTTTAACTGTACTTTAAAAAGTTCCTCTTTTAGAAACCAACCATAACCTGGATATGTATTTCTGTTCCTGGAGGCAACTAATTCCTATTTGCAAAGTACTGCCTTTCAGTCACACACAAGCATGCAGGAATAGGCTCCAGTTATGTATCTTCAGAGTCACAATGCTGCAGAAATTAAATTCTGCATCTGGACACTGCAGTGCTTCAACAATTATACAGCCACTAGAAGAGCTTAGCCAGTGACTAATGAGATAAGCTCTCCACATGATAAAAGCAGTGTAACAGCAGGAGCTGAACATGCTAAGTCATGTTACATCAGTGACCTCAATAAAAAGGTGTTCATGGTATCATTGTACACTGAAAATCATGGCAAGGTAACCCAGGGCAGCAAGTCTGCAAGAAAGCAATTTGTGTGATTTTGGTTTACACATGTAATAACTGAAGATTCTGATGGCTCCATCTAAATTGCCCTCTTCAATCTTTCTGCTTAAATTAAGAAATGCTAGTCATCATTAAACTCACTGACACTCACAGTCTCCAGATTTCTTAATTATCCTCCATAATCAAAACATTTTTAAGCTGAGATACAAGGCAGAAAAATACTGCTGGTGTGCTTTGGGAGAGCTACAGTCACAGATATTAATTAAAAGTTGGAACATACCCTGAGAATAAGATGTTTTAATTCATCATCTGATAGAAAAGCAGGCTTGTAGTTTGCTTCTGTATATGGGTTTGTAGCACCTAAAGAAAACAAACAAACAATTCCTATATCCCACCATTACACACTTAATGAGCAATTCTCCTTTGGCTCCTTCTTAGACTGTTCATTGTAGGAGTTCTTTAAAATGAACTTTTTTTGGTATTAACTTAAAGGATGAAGCTTTTTTTGCCATGACATAAGTACTGCATTAGGTAGAAATGCAAATTAAATGCCTCTGAGATATAAAAATATTCCTTGACATATTTTTGAACCCAAAGCTTGTCCTTGATTTATGGCCTAGTCTCAGAATTAGAAGTGACAAAAAAAAGATATTAAAGAATAAAAGCATTCAAACTATTTCTTCTCCTTATAACTCAGTAAAATATGACAAGCTCATGTAAACAAGTGATACTCAGGAATTTACAAATCAATTCTCTCATTCCAAAAGATAAAACCAAAAGATAAAGCCAAAGATAAAACCCAGCATTACAATGACATCATCTTACAATGTTAAAACCCCAAAAGTGGCAACAAATGAGGCAGCTATTTATTAAGGAATCATTCTTCTCATTCTATTCCCTTCAAAAAAGGCAGAGGAGAGTCAAATTAGTAACCACTGAAGTGTTATCCTCTTCAAATGACAGTGGCAGGAAAGTTAAGCCTTTCAAAAATATGACTGAATGCTCTCCTAGAAATGAGAGCAATCACCAGGGTCTTTCTTACCATTAGCTGCATCCCTTTTTTGTCCCCTCAGTGGTGCATTTCTTGAAGGCTTAAAGCTTTAAATATCAGCACCAATTGTACTTAAGCACTCATTTGAAGTTTTAGGAACACAGCAATTTCTCACAACCTCAACTCTTCCAAACCTGCATGTTTCCCTTCAAGTGCTTGCAACAGGAACTGGTCAAAAAGACCAAAATTCAGTTTTCAAAGCAATCTCTATTCTTTCACACAGAGCTAAAAGGTTCAAACACAAAACCTCAGAAGTCCTGTGGGAATATCATACCTAAAATGTAACCACTCTACCCAACAACCTGATGCACTGCCTGCTTAGAGCAGTGCTCAGAACTGCACCAGAATTAACTGTGCACTGCCCTTCAGCCCTTTGTTCCCTCTCCCCAGCTGCCTTGGAGCTGTGGCACTGGCAGCAGTGATCAATAGGTCACATGATGGAAAATTATTCTTTTCTCATCCCCAAGTTGCCCCAGTCACATCAGGGTATTTACTGGACCATGAACTAGTAAACTGTGAATGAACACTGAGCATCAGATGCTAAGAAAACAAGAGAAGTCCTCCCAAAATTAATTAACTTACTCCTTCTAGGCAAAATAAAATAAAATTAAATAAAAAATTAAAAAAAACAAAAAAAAGGGGGAGAGGAAAAGGGTGGCTTTGGGGAAATGACACTTAGAATGCCCCTGCAGCCCAGGTGTTACCTAAAGAGCCTGACCTGGAATAGAGGCTAGACAGAGTTAAAGAGGGATTTATTAAAAACCCTTCCAAGGATTCACCTTGGGCAGTACAAGAGCCTGGCTGTGGCTACACCCAAGATGGACCCTGAATCACGAGTTTCACACTTTTCTAAGTTTTGGTCCATTTCCATATTGGGGTTAATTGTTCAATTCCAGCTCCAGGGTCTGCAGATTCTCTCCTCAATTTGCTGCTGTTTGCACTTTTGGGGCTGAAGCTGCTCCTTGTTTCTGGGGCTGGAAAAGGATTGTTTTATGTGACTGAGCTGGGAGGAGAACTTGTAACACTTTCTGTGAAGTTCAGAGTCACACACCAATGCAGTGCAGAATCTGGAAAATATGAAAGCTAAAACTTGAGGCATCACAGCCAACTCACCACGAAGTGTTTTCATGTGCTGGACAGCCATCCTGAGCACGGTGAGCTTGTCCAGCTTACGGGACATGGCATTGCACGTGGGCACCAGCGAGGCCAGCTCGTCTATGAAACTGTTCATCTTGTCCCTGCGCCTCTTCTCGATCTGACTGTGAGCCTCCCTGCAGGGGGAGAGAGAGCAGGGCAGGGTGAGACACTTGGGAAACAGTGAAACACTTCATCTTGTGCCTCCTGTACCTCCCTGCAGGGAGAGAGAGAGAGCAGGGCAGGGTGAGACACATGGGAAACAGTGAAACTGTTCATCTTGTGCCTCCTGTACCTCCCTGCAGGGAGAGAGAGAGAGCAGGGCAGGGTGAGACACATGGGAAACAGTGAAAATGTTCATCTTGTCCTTGTGCCTCTTCTCAGTCTGACTGAGAGCCTCTCTGCACATACACACACAGTGTGTAACACATGGAACACTGAAACTGTTCATCTTGTCCCTGTGCTTCTTCTGGATCTGACTGTGAACCTCCCTGCACACACAATTAGGAATTTACAAATCAATTCTCTCATTCCAAGCCAAAGATAAAACCCAGCATTACAATGACATCATCTTACAATACCAAAACCCCAAAACTGGCAACAAATGAGGCAGCTGTTCATTAAAGCAGAGGAGAGTCAAATTAGTGACCTACACACACAGAGCAGGGCAGTGTGGAGCACGTGGAACAATGCCCAAAACCTCCTCAGGTTAAGTGAGCTACCCTGCCATCCCTGTGGAAAGGACACCAGACACCTTTCAGACATTTGATGTTAATTATCTGGGTGAAGAATGGTTATAAGCAACAGGAAAGGTTGCAGCACAAGCTTCTGGTTTGCCAGAAAACACACCGATGTTTATTTAAATTTATATTTTCCCATATTAAGATTCATTGCTAACAATATCACAACCCACTATCAAGTCTGAAAGAAGATGAAGAATGTAACATTACCAGAAACATATCTGGCTTCCATTTCAACAGCAATGAAGTGACTAAAACCAAGTTGCTCACCAAATTAGTTGTTTCACTCATGCAAACTTAATGAAAAATGTGAACAGTACAAAGATATGGCAAACTAAAGGAAGGCCCAAGCTAGAAAAAGTTATTTTCAGAAGAAACATACACAAATAATTCATAGATGGCAAAACACAAGAGACAATTATTTTAAATATATTTGTTTAGAACATTACCTTGCATTTTTTATCCTGCCTTGTTGGTCTGCATACTCCAATCTGTTGAGAAATGACATGACAAAGTTACAGTGTTGAAAGCAATCAACCCAACTCTTATACTGCATCTCACATCCTACTGATTCTCATTAAGATCAGTTTTTTTTAGAATTTGAATGTTTATTTAACCTTTCTACAGAAAATATCAGTATCTATAACATTGTGCCACAGACTTGGGGGTGTTTTAGCTTGTCTGTTCTGTTGTTTTAACTAAGATGGTTTAGATTATTCCTTCATCCCAGCAAAGCAACAATTTGGGACCACAGTGACACTGAGAACAGGCATCCACAGTCAGGATCCTGTGTCAGAGCTGTGGAACTGAGATTTCAGTGGCTGTATCAACAGTACCTTCCATGTTGGTCATCTTTATCTGTATCCATACCTTCCCTGCAGAAACAGAACAAAGCAACACATCACAAATTCAGCAGGACTGGCAGAACTGGTATCCAACTACCATAAAGTCAGAATCAAGTAATCCTGCCTCTCTAAATCATAAATACTGAAAAAGGAGCATAAAAACAACAACCTGGAAGGACTAAGGAAGCTGTGTGGTTTTTGTAACATTAAAACATTTTCTTAAATTAGTAGTGTCTCCTTCAGAACTCACTAAATGGCACAGTTTGATGTGTTTGACAGCAAAACATGCTGCAGTTCAAAGATATCATCTGTTACAAAAATGTTTTTCACTTCACTAGAGGAAGGGGGAAAAAAACCAACTTTCTGCAGATGTCTGTATGTTCCATAACTCAGTTTGCCTTAGAGTAATTGATTTTGGGGTAAAAAATGGTAATAACCTAAATTAACACACCACTGGAGATGGCCAAATGCATGGAGAGAATAAAAGCCTGTATGAAACTAATCAGGCACACTGGAAACTACAACTTTCATTGTATATACATGGTGTGCTTTTGTTTCACCATGAAGAAAAGAAGTAAGGAGAGAGGCATAAAGAATAGAAATAATCCCCCTTATTACATTTAATATTGTAGCCACAAATGCACAACTAAGCAGGAGAGTCTAAGTGTTCATAGCTGTACTTGGTAAAAAAAGCTAAATGCCCATGAGTACACATATTTTTTAGACAAAATAAATTAGGAAGAGAATGTTTTGACTTATGTAAATCTGTACAACTGTGCTTATGTGGACATCCCTAGGCCTGCTCATTCTGGTTTAATTTCTACCTGTAAATTTTAAGTCTATGGAAGCAAGAGGCAGGGAAAAACCACTGGGCATCTTTTTGCTAGTGAAACCAATTACTAAAATATGTATACTTACTCAAAAGGAAAGCCATCGAGCCTGAAAAGAAAGAAAAATAAAGTACACCATATATAGGAAATAAGAACAATGTCTTACATTTTCTGCTGAAATTCTCAAGCTAATTCATATTCTACTTGAAATGAAAGGCACAATGAAAACAGGACAATAGCAGTGAGCATTTTCTAAAGAAACAAGCTTGTTCAAATTAATCTACTTTCTGAAAAAATAATTCTGCTTTTTAAGAATAAGAGAGCATAGTTCATTACACTTAACATGAAAAACTAATAAAATAACTAACCTAAATTATGTTATGCAAATCATTGAGATATTGTTTCATCTTCAGAAAGGAAAGATCTGTGCTTTATGCTTGTTGTCCTTGTGGTTAGTTAAATGGGATTTCAGAGGACTCTAAAGGCCAGAAATAAAACATAAAAATAAAAATAAAGTATCCCAAGTTTCTCAGTTTTTGATTCTTGCCCAGCAGGACAGATGCACATTTTGCTTTAGTCTCAAGTCCCAAGCTGAACATTATACAGATTTTATCGTATCATGAGGAAATTAAACAGAATTTCTACATTGAAACTAACTGCTGGCATCACTTCAGGACTGCAAAGTGACCTGAAATACCACTGAGCTTTACCATGATAAGAGGTTGTGTTTTATATATTATGAAAATGTCTTCTCATCTCAGCCAAATCACTGCACTTAGATCAATTATCTTTGTGATCAGTTTTTAAATAACAATAACAATAATAATAATGCTAAATGTTTTCTTCATCTCCCAATCTGCACACCTGAGTTATTGTCTACACATCTAAGGAGGGATAAAAATGGAGAAAACCTTTCTAGAGAAGAGGAAGTTGGTAGGATTGAGGCTGCTCACTCAATTTTGTAGCAGTCAATTTAACTAGAGGGACTTCTCAGGGAGACTAAAGGCATCCCAGAGAGGTAAAGTTTCATGCATAAGTTCTCCTAAAAAGAATCTAATTCTTAATTGTGATGTTCAGCATGAATTAAAAATTCTGCCCCTCCTGGTATAAAGAGCTGCCAACAGTCCAAAGGCCCCCAGCAATAAAATTTGTGCTAAATTACATAAAAATGGACTCTGTGGCTGGATGAATAATGGATGTGGCCACTCACAAGCTCCCCTGCAGCCACACTTTGTGAAGTTACAATGCAGAGGAGGCTTGCACAGGCACTTGCAGTTAAGTAGGCTGCTCTTGGTGCTCCCAGTGAAGGAGACATTACAGGTCTGAGAATTGAGCAAACTCTGCTGTGCCCTTCACTGCTCTGAAGTAGAGTTGGTGGGATTTCCTTCTACAGTTGAGAACCACTACAAGATTAAACCAGCTGGTTAAAAGAAAGACAGCTCTAATACCTCAAACCAGAGACTACTTAGATTCAAATTCAAATAAGAGACCAAAACAGCTTCAGCAGGCAAAGGGGCAGCACATTGATAGGAAATGACTAAATAGGCAAAAAATAGGTGAAGAAAAGGAACTACTCCTGGTTTTGCTTCCACTTTTCAATAAATTTATCTTCCCCCTCTGTTGGTTAGACATTGTGTTTCCTATGTAAACAGTCAATATAATTAACCTTCACACTGTACCTTTCCCACACCACCCAGAAGTTTTTCTCCTCAGCCTTACCCCATGTGATATCCCTCAATTCTAGCTGCACTGAGATGGCAGCTTTATTTTTATTATTATTATTAAACAATGAACTTGCCTCTTGGTGCATAGTTGCTTTCTTCTTTATTAAAACCTTTAAAGCATGTTGTAAAGAAGTTATTTAAAAACTATTATAAATACTTCTATATTCTTCCCCCCACTGTATTGTTGTGATACCACCTCCTTTTAGCAGTGCTAAATCAAGAGAAATCCAACTTACTGATAATCAGTTGAGCTTCCCTTTCTTTTCCTATTACAGTCCATTCCTGTAGTGCTAAGGGAACTGGAGATCAAGTCAGCAGGGTCTGGTGACATAAAGTCACTAATTGTAGAAGATATGTCCATCCTTTGGTCTGCCATTGGACTGTCTAACATTAGGGAAGAAATAAAAAACAACCCCCCAACCAAAACAACACTGCATTAATATAAGCAGACACGTATTTTTTTATCAAACAACTTCTCAGACTTAGCATTCTTAAAAAACTGCAGCAGTCATTTTCTATTCTTTCCTCTTGCAGTAAAAATAACAGGTAATTTCTCCTTTTCCAGTTACCATGACCACTCTCAAAACACATTATGTAACACAATTGTTTTTAAATTTATCAGAATGATCTTGAACTAAACCAGGTTTACTAATGTTACCTGGCCAGCCAAATTGCTTCTACCTAACAGGAATATTTCTGACAGGGAACACTTGTTTTAGTGTGTCTCTCCATTTGAAGATCACATTAGAATTCACAAACTTTTGAGGTTCAATTTCCACTGAATTCAGAACATTTCCACAGAAATAAACATCTCTCAACAGCCGACTCTACAAATAAAGACATTATAACCCAATGGTGTTCTAAGAAGTCTAGTTAAAGGTACAAATGAATCTAATTGGCTTATTAATCCTCTAGGCTGCAAATAATTCAAATATTCATTATTTAACCCTCTAGACTGCAAACAATTACACTGTTGGAAGAAGCCCTGTGAAAAGTTCAAGTGTGAAAGAGAAGAGTTTTTACCTGAAGGCCTGCCTTGGAAGCCTAAATCCACTTGGGCAAAGATGATGATGCTCAGCCCAAAGCAGCTGATAACCTTAGAACTCTTCCATGCCTCATGTTCTGTTGGTCAAATACTTTCAAAAACCTGAATGGGAGGAAAACCAACAAGCTTAAAAAAACACCTTAAAAACAATTGTTTTAGACACAGTTTCTAAAAGCAACAGATGTTTCCAACTCAGACATCAAATATTAATTTCCTTACAAAGTGTAGAAGATTTATCCATCATCCAAAGGGTCAGATGTGGAGATGTGCATCTCCAAAGAACCAGACTTTGGGCAGAAGGAATCTCTGGCACCACCTCCTTTTGGGCCCTTTTAACCATCCTGTGACCTTTGCACAAACCCCCTCTGCTCACAGTGGTCACACCATGGCAATCACAAGCACATCTGCTGGCAGATGCTGCCAGAATGAGTGAAATTGCTGCCACAGAGCAAAGGACAGGCTCACCCTTCACTCCTGACTGACTCTAAGGATGGGCCCAAGTTTGGGCTTGGCTTACTGTTTAGTTTTCCACCCTAACAGCAGTTGGTATCTTGGAAGGACAAGGGTTAAACATGGTTTATTCTGCAGGCTTCAAGATTTACATAAAATCCACATCCCACACTACAACTCAAGCCCTCAAATGTGTCTCCCAACCATACTACAAACACGTGGATGCCCTTCCCTTCCACACTGCTGCCACAAAACAAGTTTTTCAGCAAAACTTTCTATGGAAGATTTAGAAACTCTTCCACATTTTCCTCCTGCAAGAAAACTTCCAAAGTCTATTGGACACACAGTTGTCTGGCTGATGCACCTGTGAGGATCCTGGCTGCCTTTCCCAACCTGTGACAGCAGCAGAACCTCCCAAGTTCACAGAACAAGCAGCTCCCTGAAGTTTACAAGCCAAACATCCTGTCAACACGATCACACCATTACCAATTCTGCTGAAGCATGTATGTAGACATGCTATGAGTTATTAGCCCAAAAAAAAAAAAATAAACCAAACCAAAAGTTGTTTGTTATCATTTTCTTCAGCTCTGCCAGAATAGCTAATTCAGAATTTCACAAGCTTAAATTATCTAACCTCCTGGTCCTGGCACTGTTGCTGAGGGCTCATTGTCCATCTCATCCAACAACTCCTCTGTGGTCCTTCCTAAAGAACAAATAACCCAACCAAGCTCTTTTCCACTTTTGAGGATGTGTGGAAATACTGGTAGAGGCACATTTAGCTGGCAGCAGAACAGGTCAAAGCTAAATCAGTACAAATTTAAGTCAAATGATGAAATACCATTGAATTTGTAACCAGTTATTTGCAGGTTAGGCTCTGTCTCCCTGTGCCAGCCTTTTCCCAGCTGTCTGCTTTGTCTCTCTCACCCCAGCAGCCCAACAGTGACAGACTCAGTGGTGTTACTCTGGTGGATGAGGTTGCTGCATCTCAATTTTCCAGTAAAACCAGGCACTGGCCATCTCTCTGTGCTTGCTTCAGACCCAAACCCATCATCTTCAGTCTCAGCTGATGTGCAGAAATTAGTTATAGCTAAACCTAGTGTGTTTCTGAACACCTCTCCATGTGAGGGTGCTGGCTGAACTCACATTTTAGTGCATTAGGTAATTTCATGGACCACCTATGATGAGCTCAGACATAGGACTGGGATGAGCTGGAATGAACAAAGAAAAAAGGGTTTGTAAGTTTGCTACAGTGCTCTCCCTTTAAGAATGCCTGCAACTGAAGCAGTTTAGCTTCAGAACCAGCACTCTGTACAACCACCATGCACTAATGAAAAAACCAAATTGTTGTTCATCTCAGAAAACAAATTTCATATCAGTTTTATAGAAGATGTCTTGAAACCAAGTATCCATTCAGCTGTGCTATTTTATACCTGTTCATATTTGATAGTTTCAAAGCAGCTATTTTAAGTGTCTTGACCATTTAAGCAGAAAAAAAATACATAAAGAGCAGAAGTCTCAATTTATTTTTCAGTCAGCCCTCTCTCTACCATGTCCCAAATGCTCATCCAGTCCTAACAACCACAGTCCTACGTTTTAGCATTACAGGATTTAAGAACCATGCACGTCTCTTGAAATGAGTTTTAAAGTTAAGAAGATGTCAACTCAATGATCAGAGCAAAAATCAGCATGCCCCACTAAATAGTGAACAGTGCAGAGAAATGTCTTTTCACAAGGCTTTCTTAAAATTCTAGGAAATTGAATATTTTCTGTCTTTTCAGCCTCCATCTGCTGGATGCCCAATGCCTAAAAAAAATTTCTCTCTGAGGAAAAACACAAAAGTTACCCATACACATAAGCAAAGTTCAAGTCTTCCATTTATGACACCAAACCTGTTGCCAAAGTACTCTAAGGACCTACTTGAAAAAAATGCCATGGAGTCTATTTCCTGATTGAATTCTCCTGCAGAGGAGAATCAAATGATATTTTGTCACTGTATCCATGACAGTTTGTCTTTGCAGCCTGTGTGGGACTACTTCCTTGGGATTCCCTTCCTTGCACTCCATCCTTCTCTGATCCCCTGAAACAAGGCTAATGAGACAGCAAAAAGAAATCTTACTGTTCATCCCTTGGGAAGAAAAAAAAAGTGAGATGACACGTGACCAGCTTAATCATGCAGCAAAGCTGATCACGAGTTCACAAACACCTCTGAGCAAATCAAGGCCACTGCTAAAGTAGGTCAGCTCCAGGAGCCAAGCACCCACCCAGAGTCAGGACCTCTTTACACAAGCCCATCAGTTCTTTCTCCCCCTAGGCTAGAGGCAGCCCTGTCCAACAGATTTATGCTGAAAGAACTGCAATTCATAACTTTATGAATCACCAGCGCCTCGTGTCTCAAAAGCGCAATTTCGCAATGACAGAGGAAAACCCTGGTGTGGTTTCCTGAAGAAGTCATTGAAAAGATACTCACTGTCCCTATGGGTAATGACTGAACCAAAAACAGCTCCAGAAAGGAAATCATCTACTTCCCTTCACAGCAGTATTCCATTGCTGGAGCTGTGTCACAGCACAAGCTGGTGCAGAACAGAAAAAGAGGTTATTTATCTCCCCTAGCAGCAGAGTGCTGCTGCTGGAGGCTCCTGACACACTTCCCCTCACTGATGGAGACTCCAAGTGCCCCTGGGATGATTTCAAGATGCAGAGCAGCATCCATGGGCTCAGTGCTGCAAGTAACTGATGCCCAAAGAGGTTTACCTGGAACAGAGGCTGGACAGAGTTAAAGGAATAAATCAGGGATTTATTAAAAACCCTTCAATGGATTCACCTTGAGCAGTACAAGAGCCTACACTCAAGATGGACAACCAGTCACAAATTTTCACACTTTTATAAGTTTTGATCCATTTCCACACTGGGGTTAATTATCCAATTCCAGCTCCAGGGTCTGCAGTCCCATCCTCCCAGATTCTCTCCTCAATTCCCTGCTGTTTGCACTTTTTGGGGCTGAAGCTGCAGTGGTGTCTTTGGCTCTGGGGCTGGAAAAGGATTGTTTTGTCTGACTGAAGAGAATTTGCTAATACTTTATATGAAATTCAGAGTTATATACTAATGCAGTACAGAATCTGGAAAATATGAAAGCTGAAACTTCCAGCATCATAACCAGCAGCTCCTACATCAGAACCTGTATTATGGAATACTCCATAGGAATCACAGGAAGATCTTTGAGGTAAAGCAGGATAGTTTTCTTTGCCCTCAGCACTTAAGGAATACTTGAGTCAGAATTCCTCCTATCTTCCCAATATACTGATACTGTTTGGTTTTAATGGCTCCCTAACACCATTTGCAAGTACTCTGCGCCCCCAGAAGACAAAAAGCCCTGTGGCTTCCTCTCACATGCAGATGCATCTCACCACACTCTCTGCAAAGAAAGGATTGCACCCAGGTTTGTTTGTTGAGGTCACCCTTTCACCACTGAGTCCTCAGCATGTCCACCAGCTCCTGGCAGCCTGTGATTCACATCTGAGTTTTGAAACTCCTGACATCAGCTGCTCATGTTTGCACCCTGACCACACAGCCAGGGGGATGCCCTGCTCTGGGGAAGGCAGAGGCACAGCCCTCAGCTGCCCAAGAGACCCCCTCTTCCAACAGCTTTCCTAAGGAAAAAGCAGCAGGCTGGAGGGAAGCAACCCATGAATTTTAACCAGCCACAAAGCTACAAGACAAACAATTTTGGCAAGGATGGGAAAAAGTCTCCAATAAACAGAAGAAAAACTCCATGTGCAGTTTCTCAGTAAACCAATCTGTTCAGGTACAGTCCCACACCAAAAACATCTGTTCATCAGTAGGGTGTCTGAGAAAAGGCAGCGCAGGTCACATCATGACATCACCTCATCACAGCTCTCCACACTCTCAAGTGGTGATGGAAACACAGAACAATAAATTTTATCACAGAACACTAAGGCTTTCAGTTCAAGAGGGGTTTTGGTTCCTATCTCTCCTTTATGAGGGAAAGCATCTGCAATCTTTGCTTCCAGCTACTTTAACAAAGAGCTTTTCTGTTGTCTTCTCTGTCTCTGCCTTAAAACCAAGAGTCACTGCTAACCAAAATAGCTCTCTTGCATGGGGAAGCTCAAAACTAGACCCAGAACCCAGAAGTGTCTCAGCAGCACTCAGAATTGGGAAGGATCACTTCCCTCAGCCTGCTGGCAGCCCAACTCCTGACACCATCCAGGAGGCTCTTTCCTGAACCCCCAATATCTTTTCTGCCAAGCTCTTTTTCAGCTGTTCAGTCCCTAATCTGAGACATGGGGCTTTTCCAGGTGTAGAACTTGGCATTTCCCTTTGC
The DNA here is from genome assembly GCF_903797595.1 of Erithacus rubecula. Lineage (NCBI taxonomy): Eukaryota > Metazoa > Chordata > Aves > Passeriformes > Muscicapidae > Erithacus > Erithacus rubecula. The sequence continues at coordinate 17,981,399 of NC_136688.1, forward strand.
TGACTTCTGAAGGGTCTTTATATGACTTTTGGTGACCCTTTTCTCTGGTCTGTAGAGAGCCCCCTGCTTGGTAGCACACTTGTGGTGTCTCAGAGACACCCCCCAGGCTTGCATTTGTCTGCAGCTCTAAGTATAAAGTTTCAGACAGCATGGAAGGAAAGGAAGACAGGCTGGTTCTGGAAAGAGAACCCAATAGAATTAAACAACCTCCAAAAATTCTCGCTCATGATCTTCTCTCAGTGAAGCAGATAAATGTGTGTTTCAAGGTGGTGTAGTCACACAAGAAGGATTTATGGATAGAAGTATGGATCACCTTCAAAGCACAAAAGGGAAAATGGATCAAAACCAAAGCCAACCCATGTCAGTCCCAGGAATCAAACCTGTTTAGGCCAGCTGTGCTATGGATGAAGTATTTCCCTCCATAACAGGAGGGGACTGGGATATACCTGTAGTGGCAAAGCTCAAGGTCTAGCTTACAATTCTACAGAACAGCCCCTGGAGACACCATCAGAACCAGCACCCTGATTATCCAGCTGACCCTCAGCCACAGGAGATTCCATTTCCCCTCACATCTCAGGAGTGTCTGCCTCTCTACCTACTCACTGAATCCCAGCGGCAAGAGTGTTTCAACAAAGCTTGCTAGTTTGCAACCATTACTGAAAGCTTGATCTAGTATAAGCTTCTCGTCAGCCAAGATTAGACTCTTTGAGCACTCATTCTTTGAAGTGAGCTTATGCTGCCCTGTTTGCATATTTCATTCTGGGCAGCCATCAAAAGGAAACATCACAAGGGAACTAATCAAGCCCTTGTGAAAAGGTGGTGATGCACACTCTTGGAAATCAGTACTAACACGCTGCTGTTACCAAAGGAATTTGGCCTGCTTCAATAATCAATCTGCCAGCACATGCACTCCTCAGGTTCCAAGAAACTCCTTCCACAGGGAAAACAGAAAGGAAGGACAGGCTGGAAGGGATTTGTGAAACCTCTACACATGAAACAAACTGTAGTCTCTGTACAGGCCACTGGAACCAAGAAGTACTGGTCCTTACATAATATATATATGGTATATATATATATATATATCCATCTATTGAGTATAGCTCCCAGTGCTGCAGGAATTGCTAAGCTCAGCCCCAGCACACAGAATGAGACTGAAGCAGCACTTCAGGTGTCTCCACTGAGAGCAGCAACCACTGAATTCTGCCTCAGAGCTCTGCAAACTCTGTGTGCTGCTGGGTGCCTCATTTTACAGAGTGACATTTTACAGACACTCTGAGATCACCACAGATATTCTAGGAACACACGTTCGTATTTCACCTCAAATGTCAACAGGGAGACATTAAGGAGTTTTACCAAAAAAGTGTTGCTGCCCCACATAACATCTATGAGTTAACAGCTGATCTCCTACAAAGAGGAAAAAAAGTTACACTAAGAATTACACCCAGCTCTAGCTGTCAATGAAAGATCCACTCTCAGTCAGCACACTCCTCTGGATTTCAACAGGTCCTGCTGTTCCAAAACAGCCAAACTGATTTCACTGGAAAGGGATACAGCTATTATTCCATAAAATGGAATAAAAAGCAGTCATCATGACAAATCCAGCTGCTTGTAGGAAAAGGACTGAGCCCAATGTCAGAAGTGCTTTATTTACTTAAACCCAAGGCATCCAAGCCAACATACTTTAAAACAATGCTTCAGAAATGTTGTTCAGCAACAGCATCCCAGAATTTCTGCAGTATAAATTATGGAACAAAGTAACAATAAAAATAGGTTCCACTAATGTTAAATGTTGGTAAAGTAGGTTCATAAAATCCATGTTAGGGTGTGATATTTACTATTCATTTATTTCCATCCTTCAGAAGATATTATGTATGTGTGAGAAGAAACAAGGTATTGTGTTTTCAAGACTGGGGAGAATGAGTAGACTTAAAAGACAACAGAAACTTTTAGTCCTTTGGGCCAGTTATTTCAATCTCCTCCCTTGACATCAAAATCAATTCTTCTTTTGGTAATGACAGAGTTAAAAGAAACTAACCCAGGCACAACAAAAGAAATCTACTCTCTCAATCAGTACAATTTAAACTCTGAGTTTCCAGGGCAGGTCCAGCCTCTGTGTGAGGTACATACTGTTCACAGCCACTGAATGCAGTCCTTGCTCCCCAACCCTAAGCCAGCCAGGGGATTTGAAGAGGGTGGGAGGCAGAACAGGGTGTGTGAAAGACAGGAAAATCCATCCTACCATACGGGTAAATCAATTATCCAACATTAATGGGCTTCAAGGAAAAACCTAATCAGAGTCGATTTCTTTAATAGCTCGTGTACTTCCAGCATGCTTTGATCAGAAGCACACACCCAAACCCACAAAACAACAAAAACCTTCTCAGCTGAGGAGGCAGTGGCTCTGTGAAGTCTCCCAAGTTGTACACATTACTTCTGATCTGCCAACAACAGAAGAGGCACTGTAGAGTTGACTTCAAAGCCAAACTTTATAGGAGATTAGAAATTTCTTTCTAAGAGGACTGCACACAACCTGGAGTGACATTTCTGGAGCAGGAGAAGCACACAAGATAACGAGTAGATAAGCTACTCAACTCACTCCCCATGTTATACAAATGTACAGTGGGAATTTACAATCAGTGCCTCAGTAACCCATGGCTGGGAATGCTTCCTTTCTGCACTTGCAGTCCAAAAGGTGCAGCTTTTTGTTTCAGGAGCTCATCCAGCTCCTAAATACAAGCACCAGTTTACAGCAGACAGATGTTTTAGATACAGGTCTTAAAGACTTCAATTAGCCAAACAGAACAATTAAGTTTCATGTCAGTAATGCACATCTTCTAATCTAGAGATGATAAATAAAGCCCAACTGTACACTGCAAGTATTATTTTGACTCTGATATGATCTGGGCAAATTTAATTTCCTTACTGCAGCTCGGTGAAGCTCGTGGATCCTCACAACCCAGCAAATATTCCTCCTGTAGTTCACAATCTCAAAAGTTGTCTTTCAGTGGCAGGGAGGCAAAATCCTCTCAGAAGTTCAAAGAAATGTGTCTTTGAAATGAAACTGCAGCCTAGCAAAACACTTCCTCATTTATGTCAAAAGCAGAATTTTACCCTGTGATCTTGGCACACCATGGAACCCCTTCCAGGGCTTCTTCCTCAATCTCAGAACTACTGCTTGTACTTTAATGCCTCTTGTAACAGGATCTCTTGCCTTTAACACTGCAAGTGAGCACAAGTTTTAACTTCAGTCACTCCTCTCACTGGCACAGCACTATCTTAGTGCTCCATTAGTTACTCCAGCTTCCAGCCACCAAGTCCTTCTGGGCTTTTGTCAGGGCCTCATTTTCTTCTTACTGCAGCATTGTAGGCTTCCAAACCAGACAATATATTCAAGCCATGGCACAAATAATACTTCCAAGTAATATTTTCTCACTTGACGTTTAAAGTTTATGCATTATGGGAAGTTAGCCATTTTTCAGGTGATTAGGCTGAACCAACTGCTCACTTCTTTTAGGCCCTGAAATGCATCTATTAAGATGAAAATAGTTTCTTTAGAGTTGAAGCACCAGGTCCAAATACTTTCAGAGATAATGCACAGAGCTGTTTTCCAGTCATATGATTGCTACAACAAACCCAAACACATTTGGCATGTGCAAGACCTTTCATTCAGAGACCTATTGCCAAACTGCAGCTAAATACTTCATATCTTCAGGGAACAAAACATTGGAACAAGAGGGTATAAAAATATCACCAGAAGGAGCAAAGGCAGGTGGTTCTATTTATAGCTGATACTTTCATTTCCAGTTTTTGCATATTCCCTCTGGTCCTGCTGGATTGCATCTCTGGCTGGAAGAAGTCACCCCTGCTCTCAGCACTCTGCCAGCCTGACAAAGCAAAGCCAACAGGGTTGTCACCTTGCCTTCCATCCCAAAGTAAGCCCTGGGAAAAGGAAGAAACTCTCACCCTGAATGGAACCAAGCTGGGGTATTCCTCACTCTGGCTCCTCCAGCTCACATACCCTTAACAGGCTCATTTTTCCCCACTGGTTTCTTACAAGCTCTTTACATCACACAAAATCAGCTGTCAAACACAAATGCATCACATCCATGTGAAAGTCTGAAGGAAGAAATAGGGACAATCTCAGAGGCTAAATTTTTATTCCCCTGCACTACCAGTGCTTTTTGGATAAGAGGGCATCATAGCTTTTTGGTTAAGTGTACAAGTAAGAATTGGGTAAAAAAACAAAAATCCAGAGAATGTACAATGATGGCATAGCTACTGTATACATTAAACTTTGTGTGGAAACAGAAATTTACAACTCTAAAATTATTGACAGATTTCCAGTTTTAAGAAAACCTCTCCCCACACATGCACCTACCTCTGTGTGCACCTGGAATCCCTCTGCTGGTGGAGCAACAATAAAAACTGACATAAATAAGCTCAAGTCACACTATTTGCCAGGTAAATCCAAATCAAACTAGTGAAACCCTGACACTGCAACAATTCAGCACTTGCTAAATTGTTTTATGGGAAACACCTAAAGAAATACACATCAAAAAAAAGACACACATGTCATTTTCAGTCTGGGTCAATACTTCAGAGTAACTTCAGCAGCCATAGCCAAAATGCAGGTTTTTAAAGGAAGGATTTGCTGCTGAGAAGGGCTGCCTTTCTGAGCCATGGCAGCTCACACTGGGGCATTATCCCACACCCTGCCCTTCCAAAAGGGCCACACAAAGCAGTGGAAGCACAGCCACAGAGAACACTGAGAAGTAGGGCAGGCTCCCAAGGCCCCCGGGCCAGCACTAATATTGACACAGCACATTAGGAGCAGAATTGCTGTAGTGACAACTCCCTGTCCAGCCAGAGCACTGCTAAGGGCTGCTACAGCACCAGGCAAGGGATGGCAGGGCAGTGAAACCACACTGACAGCCCAAAATTCTTCAGCAGGACATTACAGGGAAAGTTAGATGTCTCATTGCACCATATACTCAACACTTCAGTGAATGCTATTAGCTTCTAGTGCAGCACTAACTACTTCTTATGCTTCCTTCTCTCTTCCTTGGATAAACTGGGATTTCTGTGCAATGGGACAAGTTCAAGGTGAGCCCCAAACACCCTAAAATGTGAACCTCATTAAAGCCAGCATTTTGAATAGTTTTGGTTTTGAGGCAAGATAATGTTGAAAATCTCACAGCAAAATTTCACAGAAGAGCTGATAGAACACCTTAGTGCCAAAGGGATGGCTTTACTTCCTTTGGTATTCTCTTGTCACTCTTCCCCAACATTTACCTTCCAGTACTCCAGCAGATACTTTTATCAAGTCCCCAGAGCCTGCCTGTACAGTGTGTTGAATTCATCAGGCTGAACAATAACTTCTCTCGAGTTATTGTCTTCTGGGGAGACAGAAATCCCAAGTGCCTTGCTGGAAGGTCAGAAGATATCCAGAAGCAGCTCAAAGCAGGGAGAGGAGATGTGGCAGAGAAAGGGATGGGAATAAATGTCCCATCCAGCTACAGCAAGCAGTTAAAATATCCCTGTTACAGCCTTCCTGCACTTTCAAGATATTTTCAGCACTCCCACAGGACTTGCTTTCAACATGGAAATCCCTCCTTGGTTTGAGCAAGACAAGGTGTGCTGATACCATTTCCACTGATCCACATCTGTGACATTTTCTCTGCTCTTTTGTGAATGACAAGTTATGAATGTACAGGCACAGGAGAGGAGTATTTCCATCCACTCTGCAGTCACTGCTGCAGTGGGAGTACAAGCTTTTATTTTCTTGAGAAGGCCTACAGCAATAGGACAGCCCTTTAGAGAAATGGATGATACAACATATTCCTTTTTTGTGCCTCTGTACATTCACACTGATGTTGAGAACCACCAAATTTCCAAACCTGTGACATTCAGCAGCCAGAGATACAGCTGGATAAAAGCCACAGACTTGCATTTTCCAGACAGGCTTTTAAATCTGTGATTTCTAATTTAAATCAGCAGTCAAATTTGAATGTGTACTTTTACATTACAACTGAAACGGAAGAAGTTTTAAAATTGCTGCTGAATTTGGAACAAAGACTCATGTTCCTAAATCATGACAGCCTTTATAAAGGCAGAGGAATGATCAGGGAATACCAGCAGCTCACTCAATGGGATCCTTATTGCTATGCAGACATCTCGACCACTACAAAAATTAAAAATAATGGAAATGCAAGTGGAGAAGAACAGAGTGTAATAGACACACATAGGAAAAAAAAAAACAAAAAACCACAAGAGATAAAAAGTCCTGGTGAGACCAAACATGGGCAACAGAGGAAGAAAACCTGTTTAGAAAAAACCCTACACAACAAACCACAGCCACCCACTCCAAAAAAGGACTCTTCATAAAACTGAACGCTGCATGCATGATTTTTTTTAAAAATTATTTCCTGTCCTTGACTCAGAGACCCATCCACATCCTCCTTCCCCTCCTAATCAAGAAGAGATGCAGCACAGAGCAAAGGGACATCTGACTACCAGTTGCAAGCAGAAGTTTGTCCAAACCATTGTTTTAATTCTGAAAGAGAACATTCCACAACCCACACAGTCTGATCCCAGTGGACCTAGGAAGGATCACTAGACAGTTCACATTCCTCCTCAAAAAAACTTAAGTAGGTTTAGATTATTTTATTTCTGCAAGTGCCAAATATTAATAATGCAGTCCCTTAGTTACCACTTACAAATGCTCATAATTATTTACAGCTCCTGAACAGAGGATGGCTTGGATATCAGCCAACAAATCCACAGCTATTAAATTTATTAGAAAAATGGAAAACTTTCTACTTTCACTCAGTAGAACAATAGAAGCAATGAATTCTGCTTAAGGAACAATGAAACAAACTGGTCCTCTTCAGCTTAGAAAACTGGCAGGACCAAGATCTACAAACTCATCAAATGTCATGGGGACATTGGCTGGAAGGCTCACAACAACAGAGCTCTTCTGATGAGGTGGAAGGCTGTGGAAACTCTCTGCCAGGTAACAGGAGGCCTAGGAGCTCATGTGGCTTGCACAGAGAGGCAGCAGCAGCTCATGGAAAGGGATTCTGCTGAGAGTCCCTAGGCTGAAAATAACTATGGGCCCTAATCCTTCATCAGGAGCAACTCACAGCCATGCTGGAGACTCTGCAGCACCTGGGTCTTCTTTATGGCACACAATGGGCTCTCTTGCCTTCATCTGTTATCAGTAAAATAACATAATCTCCATTTCTATGTATTCACAGAAACTTCTATTTACAAGTATGATATAATAGGGAAAGTGTGAAATATACAATATCCTTAAAAAACCCTTTCGGGTCAACTCTGTTTGAAGTTAACTCACCTGCAATTATCACCCTACCAGCACCAGGTGGAACATTTGAACTGAATCAGTAACATTAGAGTTTAGCAAAGCACTTTGTACAGTTTCACTTATCAGAAAGAAATCAGTCTTACACAGGAAGCCAGGTTTATATGCTCAGTGTCTGCTTTCATAAGTGGAATTCCAAACCTGCAGTACCCAGAAACAGAGCAAGGAGCCCCATAAAAGTCAGCAGGCACAAACCACCCAAAACAAACAGCAGCATGGCAGGCCCAAAGCTCACCTTGCCAAGCACTGCAGTCCGTACACACTGCCCCACTCACCTCAAATCTCTCCAGATCTTCCCTATCATTAAGTACAGCTCTCAATTCTCTTTTCAAGAGGCCAAAGACACACTAAAACAGGCAAACTGTTACTGATCACAGAATCATTAAGGTTGGAAAAGAACTCCAAGATTGTCAAGCCCAACCTTTGACCTTTGATTACACACAAGGAAAAACCCAAGTAGACAAACGTGCTCAGAGCAGAAAAGAATCACATTATTTCAGAGGATCGTGTACTACACAATAGGCACAAAGAGTTCTGGCTTTTTTTAGAGACCTGCTTTTCAGAAATGTTCACTTTAGTCTCATGCACTATTGTGCCCTGACTTTAATAGAGAAACACACTTTTTGTATTTGTGTTTTCTTCAGTCACTTTTCTGGTTCTCAACTGAAATGCTTTTTTATCTGTTAAAGTCCCTTCAACTCTCTCCAAAGGTTCTGTCTCCTCTTCCACATGCATCGAATTTATTTGTAGTCCCTAAAGGTACAAGCTTAAATGTATATTCTCTAAATTCTGAAGTAACTGACTAAACACAAAATATTTACCCTAAGTAACTTAACTGACAAATGTAAAGGCACTTTCATTATCTTCCTGTTAAATCTCTCCATCTTTGCTTTCCTAAATATCAGTATCAGCTCCTCAGGTTTTTGTCCCACTTTCTTCTCCTTCCCTACCAGTGCAAGAAATTCTCACCTTTTAGCAAATCACCGGCATTAAAACTCAATATTCTTATGCCAAAATAAAGAATTATTATATTTTGACCCATTGAATTATTAAGATTACCAACTAAAAGTGATGTTTGCTTTGCATTTTAATTTTGCTGAACAAAACCCATGGGTATTACATCTTATGTATGCTTTAGAGCATAACAACATGAGAAGCCCCTGTAGTATTTTTAACCTTTTGACTTGATTTGCTGCAAGAGTCTCTGTAGTCCCCTTCTCTCTGCTCCAAGAGTCTCTGGCCCTCCCTGTCCTTCTCAGCCTGGTAAAAGCTGTATGTCCTTGCACTTCCTTCTGCTCAAACACAGAGTACAGATAAGTTTTATCTCAACACTGATACCAGATTCATTCATATCTGTTCCCCTGTACAATCATGTGTTCTGCTCTCTCTGCTGCAACTGGAGGTAACCTCATCGACTGTTTTATAAGACACGCTGATAATGCTGTAATTCAGGTCAAAGTTTACTTCACCAAGATATCCTGGAAGAATTAATGTGTTGTAAGAATCCCTCACCTGCCTCTCACCTTTTCTGTTCCTAAGCTTAGTTCTTCTGGTTGCTAACTTCCAAATTTTCTAGCCTGAATTTCACTAAGGCACCTATGTGCTATTAAACCTCATTTCAGTTTCACCTACCAGATAATGTTATCTGCTCATTGACCAAAGGATTAATCCAGTGAATTGCTTTTACCTCCTTTAAGTAAGTTTAGTTGTGTTCCTTTCATCTGACACACTAAATTTATGTTTGCAAAGCAGTTCATTCCTTGAACTCCTTTCAGTTTTCTATTCACATTTTATCAAGGCCAGGAAAATATTAAAGTCATGACATAATTAACATCCTACACGGATCAACCTACCTTTGAGTCCAGCTTGATATCCTTGTTTACCAAGGCACAGATTGTTTTGTGCACCTCTCTAATGTTGCCCTGGGAACTGCCAGTCAATAAAGTCCTTCCACCCTCAGCCACTTCCTCTTGGAAGTGTGACATACAGAAACAGGACTTGGCTGCTAGTTAGAAAGGGCACGTGTATTTCTCAAGCAAGCCAAGTGGAAATTGCCAGAATCAACTCTACTGACTAATCCTTGCTCAGCTCACACACAGTGACTATGAATCAGTTCAATAGTTTATTTAATACAGGACTAAGTGGATTTTAACAGTGCAGCACACACTCCTCTTTGGGAGATTCAGGTGACAGAATTCACACCATTTCATTAGTTGACAAGTTGAAAAATCTAACCTTTTAACCCTAACTGCAAGAGCTTTTAACCTCCTGGCTCCAGCATTCAGCTGGGTACTCCCACACAGCACCAGTGCTTACCTAACCCCACAATGAACTGTTCAGAGATACAAAACAGACCAAACCTAATCCTGCAAAGAGTAGTTTTTAAAAAAGCCAGAAGTCTGAGTAGATGACAGTAAGGTGATTCAGAAATCAGATACCAGCACTGTACAATGGAGGGGAGAGACAATGAGTGACCATTTAACTTCCCTTGCAAACACACACCTCAATGTGGGAACACACAGGTCAACTCTCAAAGGCAGATTACAGCACAAGCAACCCTACAAAGTCCCCAGGGTGACAGAAGCATTCAAGAAACACTCTGAAATGTGTTTTGTTTGTGAGCTGCTGCTTTGGATAAAATTGCTCCTTTTCCAGAAGGCTGTTTCATCAACACTCAAATGAAATCTATCTCCCATCCACAGCAGCACAGTCAAGAAAGAACCTGGATGAATGTTACCCCAGCCAGGTTTAATAAATATTGCTCAGTGTTGGGATGGCACATGGAACCACCAAATCCCAACTGCATTGAGATGTCCAAGGCCTGAGCAGTGGGAATGTGCAAACTATGAAGATAAAAGCAGAGAACAACACAAGGAGCTACCTGAAAACTAAGTGACCAGCCCTTTGAAGGGTGGAAAACCAGGAAAAACCCACATGTGGAAATGATTGGGATGAGTACACTTCTGGAAGGATGTGTGGAAAATACACAACTCTACCATGAGCAATGACTGAAGAGAAACTGCTGCCAAACAGAGACTTGGCCAAATTCTGTCATAGGGAGGAGTTAAAGGGGATATGCTGGCTTGTATTTGGAGGTGAAAAACTAACCCTTTACTGCAAAATACAACGAGATTTGCTCAAAAGGGCAACCAAAATCAGCTGTACTTATCCCTAACATTTCTCCTTTAAGCTAGTGCATCAAGATTCTTCCAGGTGTTCGAAGGGCAGGGAAGTTTCTTTTTCTGCTTCCTGAAAGTCTTTGAAATCCACCTGCCAGCCACTCCTCCAGGCAAACCTGAGAACCTGCACCAACATTATTCTGTGACCTGGTTGCCAACACAGCATTGCTCCAAAGCATGGTCACCACCACGAAACACACAGGTACAAAAGAGCAAACAAAGAGCTCACAGAGCTGAGACTGAAGGACAGAAAAACACACAGGCAGCTCTAAGGAAGAATTCTTCAGTGCCTGTAAATAAAGTCAGAGGCCAGGCTAAGACTCCAGTTACCAGGTTTCCCAAAGTCACCAAACAAAATTCAACAGAAAAATGGAAAAAATAGGTTTCATTGATAAATGACAGAAACCAGTATTTTTCCAGGTTTGTCAAGAGACTCCATGATCCCAGTGTGTTTGGGGCTACAGGAAACTAGCAAACCACAGAAATATCCTAAAACTAGAGGACAAGTGGGATGAGCGACCAAATATTTGTTTTAAAAAATAAGAAGTATGCATGAAATGAAATGTGTGCCAAAGAAAGTAGATTATACAAATGAATGAATCCATGGAGGCTTGAGCAAATCCTGTTCTAAAAGGCACGTTCATTTTGTCTAAAAAGCAGCAAGAACTCTGTAACTCTGAAACTTTAAAAACCTTAAAAAGTTGAATAATGATCACCAGTATGGGTCTATAATGAGATACCAATAGGACACTTTTCGCTCCCTTTTTTGTTACATGGAAGATGTATTTTTTTTTGTTCTGCTTCTTCCCAAGATGTGCAACTGCTTGGTCTTTATTAGTGTTCATATGCTCTAACAAAAAAATTCACCTTAAGTGGAAATGGATTCTCCTGTTATCTGACGAGTTGAACTTTGTCTTATGTTCCATTTATATTCCAAATAAAGTTCAAATTTCTTAGTAAATCTCTTTGATAAGGACACATTGCAGTCTTAGAAAGTTTTTTTTATGAACATAATTCTCCTGAACAGCTACTTGATAAGAACATCAAAAACAAACTACAGTGCCAATATTTCTCTAAATGGAAGCCTGGGTAGGTTTTAGAAAGCTTTGCTTCTTGAAAACAGAATATTTAAACCAGCTGGCAGCAAGATGAAATCTAGGCCAAGTTTGAGAATCATTCTTAAATGCAATTCAAATTATTATTTTTTTTTTAATCTCCTCAAAGATAGAGCTGTGAACAATTAATGGAGTTCAAACCATGTATTGTCTTGGGGAAAAAAAATCTTCTTCCCCTCAGTCTCTCTCCTATATTCCATTTCCTCCAGACATCCTGGCAAGTTTAACTGGAGGCATGGCTGGGTCTCTGCCAGTTTTACATAAATTATCAGTTTGACAACAACTTGGACACGTAAGTGTTCAGCTCTGGCAAAGTCAGGTGATGGTGGTGAATGGGCTCCTGAGAGATTTGGGTATCTGAAACACTTCTATATTTGTTCATCTGGAAACCCAGAGGCACACAGGCCAGCAAGGGGAAAGGGAAAAGAGGCAAAGGTCTGCCTGACTTACTCTTCCTTGTTATAAAAGAGAATCCTTCACAAATGGCACCATAAAAGCTCCACTGCATAGATGAAAGTAAAAAGTTATTTTTCTGGGTTTCACTGCCAAAGCCAGATTTTTTCAAGTTTTTATGTAGATTTATGAAAGAAATGACCCAACACAGCTTAATCCAAAAATACTCTGTCACAAAGCCTCTTCTTCCACATGAAGGCTGCAGTGTAACACATTTCAAACAGCACTCTTCACACTTCCAGCCTCTCCCACCTCTCCTTCAGGAATACTCACTGTGAGCTGTTTCCTAAACCACAAAAGCAGAAATGTTTATGAAGCCAAAGTTGTATGGCATCAGCAATCTCAAATCATTCTCCTGGGGCAAACAACCAGCTTTGAGACCCAGCAGATTCCGCAGGCCTGGATCTTTGCCCAAACACAAATGGCAGCAGGGATGTGGATGGAAATTCTCAGCCAGGAAGGGGCTGGAACACTGATGGAGGCTGCACTGTCCATGGTAACCCAGCTCAAATATCATCAAAACTGCTGTCCAAACTCATCCAGCTGTCCACAGGTGATGCAAAAAACTCATGTGTCATTATAAACCAAACTGCTGGGCACCAAAACCAGGATGTTTTGATCATCAGAGCCCTGAACAATGGCAGGTTTCCCACAAGTTCCTCAAAAAATCTGCAAAAATCCATCAGTCAGACCAGAATTCTTGGGAGGAACACACAGAGAAAAGTTGCAGAATGGCATCAGCTGTATCCAATTGTTAAAATTTCCTCTAAAATGAATGAGTTGATAATCTCCACCAGGAATGGGAATATAGAAACAGTTTCTCCAATAGCTGACTGCAGTAATCTTCTCCCCTGATGGGCCTTTTTCCTCTCATCACCTTATTCTTGATAATGACAAAAGCATTAGAGTAAGACAAATGAAGATCCACTTCAGCTAAGAAAATAAAGCAGGCATTTGCTATGGAAGAGTCTCATGGTCAAGGCAGAAAAATGAGGACAGGAATTACCTCATTCAACAAATAATGCCAAGTACAGTAATTGAGATCTCATTATTGCCAGCTGGGATATCTTAAACAGACTGAACTAGATTTTTAAATGCTGTAATAGGGAAATGCCCATCTTTCTTCAGACTGTTTCCTGGCCAGACAAGCTGACCAAGTGGCACATGTCTCAGAAGAGAAAAAAAACATGAACATTCTAAAATTTCTAACAGGAGTGAAACAGAAAATCCAACATGAACCCAAACTAGCATAAACTCTCAGATCTGTCTTTCAGTTTAAAATAGGAATATCCAATTGCTGGCCTTGTATTTCTAAGATACAAATAACTTCTAGTATTTCTAGAGTTTGGACTCAAACTGCAAAGAAAGCATTTACCAACATTTTGAACAGATTGTTCTTTAATTACAGCACACTTCCAGCAATTCTAATGTTTTATGTGACAAGTCCCTCTAAGAAGTCACTGACCCTGACTTGACAGGTTTCTAAAATAAACTATAATATTCAGAGGCTGGTTTGGTCATTGCAGTGACAATAAATTTTAAAATGAGAAAAGAAAGAAGAAACTCTATGAAAACAGGAAGAAAACAGCACTATTTGTAATAGAAATTTCCAAGCCATAGTAAATTTGGTATAGAATAAAACAACAGTAAAATGGTATTCTAGGGCAGCAAATTTGTCTAATATTCTGGGGCTTTATCAGATTGATAAGGAAAAAAACCTATTCCAGGTATCAGAGCCTTCATAAACACATGTCAATTTCTGGATTTCTGAATTTGAGCCATATCCTGACTATAACACAAAAATATTAACTATGTTGAGGGCACAGTGTTGATACTGACTTTTTCCATTAGCTCATTGAATTAATTTCATCAATAACAAACCAATTTGCAAATGCCAAGATTACATGAAATCCTTTGGCAACAAAGCACATTGGGAAAGGGAACAGAGGAATAAATGGGCCTCTTGTTTCTTAGTCAACAATTCTAGAACTTCAAACTGGAAACCTCATCGTGGTGAAGACAAGGTTAAAAAAACATAAACCTCCAAAACAAACATGATTTTTTTGCAATCTATTCTAAAGCATAGATTCTCTCCCTGAAAAATGACCAGGCCATTCAAGTCTGTGAGCAAAAGAAATATTATTTCCCAAGGTTATATGAAAACTAACAAGCCAGTAGCCAAAGTGCAGCAGAAAGCCCAAAATGCAAGGAGATTTAAAATACAATTATCAGAGGTCCTTGAGTGAAAGATAAAAATAATATCAGTAGAACTCAAACCAAAGGCAACTTGCTGCCACTCTCAACAACTACAGTGCATGTGCACAGCATAAAGGATGAAAGTTTTGATATTTTAATAGATCATTTTGCTTCAAATTGGAACAGAAGTCCTAAATTTCATAACACTCCAAGAAGAACCCACAGACAAAGAAATCCATTCATAACAAGTTAAGGAAAAGAAAACCCAACCAAACCAGTTCAAGGAAAGTATAAAATAACAGCTTTAAAGACAGAAAAAAACAGAAAAGTTAAAATAAAAGTTTATTAGCTTTATTTTCTTCTTCTTTTTTTTTTTTTTTTCTAGGAAGTAACTTTTCCTTCTCGTTTCACCTGATAAATATTCTACAGTACAGCACTACTTAGCAATTTCTACCAGTCTTTTTGATTTTGTACGTTTCAGGAAGGCAAATTATAAAAGGCAAAGGCACTTTAAAAAAGTTTCCATTATGAAAAGAACTTGAGATCAAGAAGAATAATAATTTCTGAGTTCTCTGGTAGTCTTATTTCATTCACCCTTCAAAACCTACATCAATCCCAAATGGATAATAAAAACTTCAGAGTTTTCTGAGTAGTCCTGTATTAAGAATACATCCAATCTTTAAAACATGTGGATTCCATTCACTTATTTTTTAGCTGACACAGAAAGGAATTAAGGCAAAAGGCTGTAACTGAAGGAGCACCTAGGAATTATCAGAAAATGCCTTTCTAGGAGTGATTTTGGAGACATGGAGACATCCTTCCCATGGGAAGATGGATTTCCACCCCAGCCACCAGGGAAGAACCGTTAAAGATTTAACCATGTGTGTGCTGCCCTTCCCAGTGCCACTAAACATCCTGTGCCTGTACAAAACAAAGCCAAAAAATCACCCCAAAAACTACAACCATCAGCCTCAGCTGCTTGGGCCATGAATGGGCCCCTTGCAGGCAGCAGAGAACATCAACACCCTGTGCCCCAAGAAAGGAGGCTTGGTAGCTCTCCCCTCCAAAGTGCTGCCAAGGAGATCTCCTGCTCTCCAAGCAGCCTGCTGGCACCATTCCTGCACAAGGCCAACCTAGGGAAGTCCAGCACAGCTCCAGCACAGGGCCACAAGCTGCTCTGACATCAGCAGCTGACCCAGAAGTGCATCTGACACAGCAGACATTGAATAACAGCTTCTCAAATGGCAGCAGGCTGAAAAGGTTACAAATTCTCAGTGTGCTGCCTAAGAAATATCCTTTTGCACTGCAAAGTAGAAAGCATGGGCTGAACAGAGAGACAAGAAAGAGGAATCCTTGCAGGCATGGGTGCTCAAACAATCCTGTACTTCACACGTGAAGAACCCAACATCAGCCAGCTCTTCAATCACATTAAGCTATAAACCAGCAACTTGAGCATCAGCTACAATAAATCTCAAATAACACCAAACACAACGTAAACTATCAATCTTCTATGGGGCAAAGACTGAAATGTCAGATTGTTTTTTTAGGCAATGGATATTCCAGACTAACAAAGCCAGAAGATGCTGTTTTGATCTGTGTTCTTCTGCAGAATGGATTAAAAAAGAAATTACATTTCTCAACATCTGGTGAAAGATCAGGTTTCCAAGGAGATGAAGTCTGGGCCTTGGATAAGTAGCCTTACTGCATTTTTTCCAACAAATTGAGGTAAAAAAGGCAGGTGTAATAAGCAGTTAATGGCTGTGAGTTACCTCAATACCCATCCCATTCAATGTGCAGCTCAATTTAATACACGTCACAGGTTATCTGACCATGTTCAGAGTCATTAAATACAAATAAAACCAAATGGATAATCACAACTGAGATTTCTTCCTCGCACAAAAATTATCCACAAAACTTAAACAGGCTTCCTAAATAACTCAAAACACCAACTCTTAGGGAGAAAAGCCTCCTGATTTTTTAAGTGCATCATTTTTCTGCTTCAATAAGTTGAGTTTCAGCTATGTAACAGCTGAGCATCAGTCTGGATTTGATCCAGAGGCAGAGCACTCCTTTGCTTTGTTTTATCCATCATCAACCTACTGCCCAGATCTATGAAAGACCCACACTGAAAGCTCTTTCACCAGGTTTGAAAATGCCATCAACCACCTCATTTGCATCTTCAAGCACCTCCAAAGCACAGGCTCTAACTTCTGTGGGTTGATCAAGCACAACTCTCAATAACCACATTTCAATAGCTGGTAACTGAGTTCCAGCCAGCATCATCTAGTCAGCTACTGCATTTATCAAAATCAAGTACTTCAGGCTGAAGCTCTCAAAATATGATGACAGCCAAAAATTAAAGTTTCAAAACATGTTTAATGTATCAAAGTAAATAGAGAAAGCTTAAATATTGCATTCTGTAAACTTGGTGAGAACCACAAAGCTATACAAGATTAAAAATATGTATTTATTTTGGGCTTCTCCTTGCAGCCACTTGCATATGATATGCCTTTATACAGCTTTTATTGAAGACAACTAACTTCAGAAAACTTCCTAACACTAGATACAGGCAGCTGCCTTTTACT